>NC_067401.1:114192755-115392755 GCF_016432865.1 Antechinus flavipes | reverse complement strand
TACCTGAATTTCTATTTGAAATAAAGATAATAATAACTCTTTCCTCCCAAGGTTTTTGTGAGAATAAAATGAGATAACATTCTTAAAGTGCCTTGCAAACCTTAGAATGCTATATGGCTTTTTATTATTATTATTATTATTATGAAGGACCCTTCAGGGAGATAGTCTTAAGTTATTAGTCTCAATTGCTGGTAGTAGCAGAGGTGGCATGTAAACCTCATGTCTTTTGACTCCCAAATTTAATGTTTTTCTATTCTACCTTGTCATTTACATAACATTTTTAGAAAACCTGCATAAATTCATATACAGTATTATATTGAGAACAATTTTCTAGCTTAAAATTTTGTCACTTCTACTTACTGTTCTTTGATATTTTTCTTTCTCATTTATTTCAAACTTTATACCAGAAACATGGCAGGTAACTAGTATGTAGATGCTAGGGGATGATGTGCATGCGTTTGTGAGAGAGAAAGAGAGAGATACTAAGAAAGAGAAAGATTTTTAGCTTCCACTTATTGGGTAAGAGAGTCTTTTGGAATCCTTTCATCCTATAGATTAGCAATGTTATAAAAAACACTATAGTTTTTAAAGTTGGATTTTTAATATGCCATTTAAACATTGAAAGTCTCTGAAATTTAATACAAAGACTTTTGTCACTTGTTTACGATATATAAAATAAAGCATATTAAAATAATAGTGCTATTTATATTGCTTGTTTTTAAAGCACTAGTGGATCTAGGCTGATGTTGCTAAAATTGAATGTTGTAATTCTTGAGGACACTATAGCCAAGTTATAGTAACATTGTAAGGCAGTAGGGAAAGGATTGGATTTGGAGTCAGATTGGGGTTTGGATACTATTATTGTTGTATCTCTGTAACTTTGGACAAATCACTTGACTTTTCTGTGCCTGAATTTTCTGAAAAATATATATATATTTTTTATGAGGATTGAACTAGATGACTTGTGAAATACCTTTCTGGTCTAAATCCATTGAACTAGAGATAAAAGGCTGCAAGCAGCTATTGAGTAGCATGTAAATGCTTCCATGTAAATGATGTAACTCACAATATTCTTTTCTTTCTTGGCCTTTACCTTGCTTTTACCATGAATGTATTTGTGGAATTTTTTTCCCTTTTATGAGAGGTTTTAAGAGTTTGCAGGATGAAGATGTTACCTAATTATTTAATAATAATACATAATTAACAAAAATTTAAATTTAGTACTGGATAATCACTATCCTTAATTGCTTAAATTATAAAATTATTTCCTAATTCCATATTATTTCAGAATTAATGCAGAACATCCTATTTTTCATGTCAAAAATTTGTTTAATAGAATAGAATATTTATAGAATTATCTGAAAATAATTTGTTTTTTTCATTTTTCAGGTGGCTTTCTCTCAGATGCAGGTTGGTACAGTGATGCAGAGAAAGTTTTCCTGTCCTGCCTTCAGTTGTGTACCCTACATGATGAGATGCTTCATTGGTTTCGTGCAGTAGAATGTTGTGTGAGGTATGTTTGATTGCCTTGAAGGAAGCTGTCTTGGTGGTGTAGTCTGTGTAGTAATTTAAATACATCTTTGTTGGCAATCAAATATAATATTATTGTGATATTACTATTATATATCGTTGCTGTCCTGCTTCCAGATATCTTTAACTTCCAACAAAGATTTTGGAAAGTATTCATATTCATAGTATATCTGAAATATTTTTAAAATTTGAAATAGGTACTGTTAACTAGGAAATTCAGAAATTTAAGTGCATCCTTTGTTTGAGGATAGAGAGGAAATATTTTCTTTAGTCTACATATACTTTTTTTTTTCCCTGTCTTTTACCACAGTTTAGCCATTTGTGGTTTCAAAAATGCAATAAACCCAAGCAAATTCAGGAGTGTAGGCCCCAGCTTCAGTCAGTCACTATTTAAGTGCCAGCAATGTGGCAGTCACTGGGAATATAGAAAAAGGCAAAACAAGCAAAGCAACAATTTCTGTCCTCTTAGCTTACAATCTAATAGAAAGAAAACATACAAAAGAAAAACTGAAAAGTGAGGTTATAGGTGTGTGGAGGGGAAGGTATTTAGAATGATGGAGAAATTTAAAAAGTAGTACAACCGTTTAAGAAATGAAGAGAGACCTGATTCTGGTCTTTCTCCCTTACTTGATAGAGGGTTTGGGAGTTCGTGTCTATGCCCCTCTGTCATGGGGACAAAGCAGGTAGAGAGAAGCATGGTTAATTTGATCTTGTAAGTTAATGAGGTTTTTTAATGATAACATCTCTGGGGAATGTTTTCTTTTAGCTGTATTCTATTCTTGAAATATGCCTGTTTCCTACTTGTTTTTACTTCATCTTTAAAATAATGGGTCTCGCTCTGACCTTTATGTCCCCTTCCAGCTGTAAATCCTATAATACTCTTTTGGTTTCGCTTTCTTTCTTTCTTTCTTTGTTTCTTTCTTTCTTTCTTTTTTTTTTTTTAAAGCATTTTTTCCCTTCTTCTGCTTGAGCTTGAGGCTCTGCTCAAATTTGCCTTTTTTAGGGGAGAGGATGAATTTTCATTTTCTTATAATTTCTAGCTATTTTATTTTAGGTGGAGTTTTTTAAACTTTCTTTTGGGAAAAATTAAGAGCTATTATTTATTATGTTCTTTCAATCTACTTTCTTCTGGAAAGTTATCAAAGTTATCTTAGGTTTTCTAAACCATTCAAACCACCTGCTGACTGATTTCTGTACTTACTGAACACTTTCAAGGATAGAGATATCACAACTTTTCTTAATGTCTTCTATTATTTTTTACCCATTTGATGTTATATAAGCAGAACCCAAATGGAATCTCTGCCTACATTTCCTGTTTTCCTTCTAATCCTTTAGTAACATTTATTGTTCAGTCTGTGATGAAAATTTAAAAGTGTGGTGACCCAAATTGGATATGCTTTTAAAATAATTAAAGAAAGTTATAGTCAGAAGGTAACTTTTTAAAATTCATCATATATTTCTTTTTTTTTTTTCCTCTTTAATGTTACTTTTTTTGTGGCTTGGGATATCATTAGTAAAAATAGTCACCAAAAGCCCCATCAGAGCTAAGCCTTCCTCCTTGATGTACTTGTCATTGTGTGGAAGAACAAAAGTGAGAACAAAGTATATTTCTCCCCTTCATTTATATAGACTCACTCTTTCTTGATCTTTTTCTTTAAGTCTCTCCCTACCTTTCTGTTTTCATCATATTTTTTGCCACACATTAATGTAGCACAACTTGTTTAGTTTTTCCCCAAACTGATGAACATTTATTTTCTTTCCAATTCTTTTTTCTTAGAAAAAATGCTGCTATTAATACTGTGCTGTGTATAGAACCTTTCTTTTTGTCAGTGACCTGGTCTGTGTCTAGCAGTGGAATCTTAGGGTCAGAGGATTTGGGGCATTTTAGCCACTTTATTTGCATAATTTCAAATTGCTTTCTCATATAGTTGTACTAATTCACACCTGCAGCAAAATTTGTTAATATACCTTTTTTTTCCTATAACTTCTCCAGCACTGACTTTCTATCTTGTCAAAAATCAGAGTGAAGTGAAACCTCAGGGTCGTTGATGATTTTCCCTTTTCTGAAGCTCAAAAATTGCTGTGTAATATTTCATAATCGCATGATAGATAGCATGTAACTTTTTTATCTTATTTTATCACAGTACAATATAGGATAAAGAACACTGCATCTCAAGGACTTAGATTCAAAATTAAATCTCTTGTTTGTTTTTGTGATGACTTTGGGCAAGTCATCTAATCCCTCCATTTCTTCATAAACAAAATAGAGGAATTGTTTTAGATGCTATCCAAAGGTCTCTTCTAGTTTTAAATATATATAAAGTGTTTGGGTTATTTTTTTTTCTTAATTGTATAGTACATTTGTTTCATCAAAGCTTTGTTTTCTGTATTTTGTTACAAATTTAAAATTTGATTCTGGTAGTATCTGCCAATTTCTCAAATATTCTAATGTATCACTTTCTGAGAATTTCACCCTACAACTACAAGAAAAAAGGGACAATGAAGTTTGCAAGGGACCACAAAATAAGAGATAGTGAGTTATTTTTTTCCAGAGTTGGGCTGGTCAAGATTTATGATTTTTGTAATCTTTAGTCCACTTTGAAAAAAGGCATTCTGATGATGACTATTGAAAAACAAGCCCATCATGAGAAGCGTTATATCCAAAGAATTCTTTGGCTGTATTAATGAAGGAAAAAAGAAGAGATTCCATATATTGGGAACTTAATACAAACATGATCAAACCATTGAGGCATTTGGAAGTGAAGAGAGCTCAGCTAAAATCATAGGTGGTGAGAATGCCTAAAATTGAACTTGAGTTTGAACATAGGAAGTGGGATCCATCCAAAAACTTGGCAGTGGGCTAGCAGTGTTCTCTCACATTTTTTCCAGAAAAATTTTGTAGTGTTCAGGTTGGTTTTCTGGAGCAGCCTTGTTTCAGCAAAGTAATCACTACAAGAATGGCCAGGGATAAAGTCCAAATTCTTTATTGTCTCTTTCACAATCTAGTTTCCTTGCCTGGGGCTTTGGCTAGCTTTCTTGGAGGCCTTCCAGAGTCTTGGTTTCAGTGGAGAAGCAAAGGAGCAGAGGCCAGCCACCACAGTGGTGTGTGATGAAGTGAATCTCCTTGGCTCCGAGAGCTTGAGCTCCCACTTCCAGTCCTCTGTCTTTTCTGAGTCTGTCTCTGAGCTGAGTCTCTCTCTGGCTCAGACAGGCCTTGGTCTCAGTGTGGGAAGCAGGAGGACAGGCCAACCACCACAGTGGGGTGAGATGGAATGAATCTGTCTCTGAATCCATTCTGGATACTAATACAACAAATAAAAATTCCATTAGTTGAACTTCTCTTTTTCTGTATATACTGGCTTGTCATTTATTCCAGTAAAACACTTGAATTTTTCCTGTGTAATTTCTCATTTGTAAGTACCTTTCAGATTGTGTATACTCTCAACAAATTTTGATACGTGAATATTATAAGAGTATTACTGTGGGGTAAAATAGAGGAAGAATACAAAAAGACCTGAAAGCTTACTAAAAACAATATGCACAAAGATACAACAGTGTCAATAGACTATCCTCACAGTGCTGTAAAATTATGGTGAATGCAGTCCCCTTTCTCCTTTGCAGAGTAAGGTTACTGTGGATATGGAATACTACATATATTTTTTTGCTTCCTGTTTTTAAAAACCTGAACCCAGCATTTCATCAGTATACAGCTCCTGGTTAGGAATTTCCTCTACCATCATAAATCAGCACCTTCTCTTGACTATTAAATAAATATGAAAAAGATAAACCTTTGTACTATTGAACTGAATTCTCCTTATTTCCTTTTTCAATTAATTGTTTATGTCACCATATTTTTTTTCCTTTTCTTTGCATGCCCAGTGTACATCCTTAATTTCCTCATATTTGTTAAGGAAAGTAATGCTTACGGTATCCAGTTCACTGTTGTTATGAGATTCACATAATTTATAGATTTAGAAGAAGGGACTTTAGAGACCATATGATGCGATAATGGATGAAAAATGCAATGCCCTACAATGTCTAAATATTTATATTTGTGACCCACAACATTCCTGAGTCTCAATTGACACCAGATTAAAATGTGATTGGGAAATGTTCAACAAAATAAATAATATACATAGATAATATTGATTTATGATTTTCTGAGTCAATAACCTGCTACAGAATTCTGTTTATATATGAATTTTATATCACTATTCTATGTGATAATTCTGTTCTTTTCTTTTTTTTTTATTCCTTAGAAAAACTTATATGTTTAAGCCTATTTTTATTATAGTTTATTAACTAGAACCAAATGGAAGCATTGAGACAGGCTTGGTCTAGATCAACTTCCATTGAGGACTTAGTTTTTTGTGTTTTTTCTCAAGATTTTGACTTAAATCATTACTATGGTGGTGTTTTTAAAAAAGTGAATATAGGAGCAGCTAGGTAGTACAGTGAATAGAGCACTAGCCCTGAAGTCGGGAGGAACTGAGTTCAAATCTGGTCTCAGACACTTAACACTTCCTAGCTGTGTGATCCTGAGCAAGTCACTTAACTCCAATTGCCTGGGGGAAGTGAATATAGCCTGTCCTCTTTTGCCTTTACTTCACATTTGCATTTAATGAAGATTTTACCAATCTATTAAATCTTGAAGCAGTACCTTTAAATGACAGTGTATTTTGATCCCCTTACTATAACTTTGAACATCTCACATAAATAATGTCCTCAAAATTATGAACATTGTTTTGTATGCTGCATTGAAATAGGTACATGGATCTCTATCAATGTCATAATTCAATATTATTTAAAATGTCATTTTGAAATATCTAGCATGGTTTGTGCAGTTTGATCATTCAGTCAACGTTATTTGAATTCACAGTCTTTTGGCCATTGGAACATTTTATTTGTATGTATATTTTACACCTTTAGAAAAAGAATCCCAGGATTTTTCCTTCTTTGTGTTTTCATCTTAATTACTCATGGTCCTTGATGCCAGCTAAGGTTGTAAGCACAATGAACCAAATTGACAAGATAATAGCAGATTATTCTTCCACTTTTCCAGATTTTTCAATTGAACATCAAATCTGGGGTTGATTACACCACACTTATTTAATCTGCCACTGAGATTCACAACAATTTTCCTGCTTTGTGATCATCAGTGATCTCAAATTCACCAATGTAACCTTGCTTCATCATCACAGTTAAGAACCAGATGAATATTTTAGAGCATGGCCTAATGAGAATCTGGTGTTTTCTTCGCTTTTCTGTATTGTGTTTGAAATCATCTGCCAGGACATTCACGTGCACCATGGTGGTGGTGCTGTAAAATGGCGGAAAGAACCACAGTCATTATCTACTGGAATCATAACACAAGGCAGCAGAGATAGGAATGAAAGAAATGGAAGACTTCATTGAACTTCAGTGGAAATAAACATGGATATGAAAACAATTAACAGTATTCTATAGTAACATCTAAACCGGTATAAATTTTAACTATTGAAAATGAGAGAGACACAGAATAATTATATATACAGAGTTATAGTGATGTTAAAAATTGGGTATAATTAGCCAGTGTTTCAAATGAAAACTAGGACTATTCCAAATATATATTTGGGAAATTAAAGAATATTATCCAGAATTAATTTGTGACATTATCTTTGTCATTCACAATTACTTGGTTTTCCTACCTATCCTCTTTACTAGTAAATTTTAGAAATTGTTTTCCTTGTTTATGATTTATTGTTATATTTTTAAATTAACATTTGAACATGATAGATTCCTAGCTAAGTGCTATTTGGGGCAGGCTGTATTTTTTAGGAAGACATTTGCTTTTATAATAAACTTATATTTATTATCGATGCAATTTGGGTAGACTATTGTAGTTTTTCATGAAAAAACTGAATTATGACTTGTTTAAGTCTTTTTCTCTCTCCTGTCTTGTGAGAAACAATTGTTTTTCTTGGTTAACTGCTACTTTTGCTATGTATTTGAATATAATAATAGTTTAAGGAAACCTATTGTCCCCAAATTCTGTTTAATATCCAGTTAATATATTTCTCAATAAATCAGACAACAAACCTGTATACATTTGTGTAAACATAAAGAACAAAACAGGATTAAATGCAAATCATTTTTCAAAAAAAATCTTTGGAACTATTTGTTTCCAAATAGGTTGCTACATGTTCGAAATGGAAACTGTAAATATCATTTGGGTGAAGAAACATTCAAGTTAGCTCAATCTTACATGGACAAGCTTGCAAAACATGGTCAGCAAGCAAATAAAGCTGCTCTCTATGGAGAATTATGTGCTTTACTCTTTGCAAAAAGTCATTATGATGAGGTGAGTGTTCTTGGGATAGTTGTGGGTGGGGCTTAGCTGTACACGTCCTAACTTGTTGCAGAGTAAACAAAACTATTCATCTTTTTATTGAAGAAAATATAACTATAGTCTTTTTTCAGCAGCTATACATAATAGATGTGTTTCTGAAAAATTTAGTGCAAATAAACATTTTATAACTCAAATTGGCACTTTGAATTCAAAAGAACTTGTTTTTAAAATCTTATATAGCAAGGAATTGTTATTTGTCTTAAATCCAGGTTTTTCATATTTTAAATTTGCTTAAGACACTGATGACATATTGAAAGTCAGTTAAATCTACTACTTTCAGCTGTTTATACTTGTGTATATGTTGAGAAAGATTATGGTATATTGGAAACAATACTGGTTTTGGAGTCATGAGATGTGGGTAAAAATCATGGCCTTTATATCTAATAACATTGTGACCATACGCAAGGAGATTAATCTCTCTCAAGTCCCAGTTTCTTCACAAGTAAAATTGGTGATAACTTATTTTATAGAATTTTTATAAGGAAAATTACATGTAGTTTTTGATTTATTGTTGTATTTTTAAATTTAACATTTCAGTATGATAGATTTCTAACTAATAGCTTTTTTGGGCCAGGCTGGATTTTTGGAAGATTTTGATTTTATAATAAATTTGTATTTATTAAAATTTGATGAATATGGGTAGACTTTTATCATAACTTTCTATGAAAAAACTGAATTATGACCAGGCTTAAATGACTTTTTAAAATCCTTTTCTTGTTCCTGTCTTGTGAGAAAAACAGTTGTGTTTTTCTTGGTTAACTGCTACTATTTCTTTTAGTACTAGTCAACGTTTAGATAAAATTATCTCTAGGAGAATTTTTTTTTTGCTAGTTACACCTGTTTAAAGCAGATTTTGTTTTTGTTTCTTTCTCTGTGGAGGCAAAAAGGATGAATTTTCCTTGATTGAAAGAAAATTTAATCAATAATAGAAAAATGTTAAGTAAATCTTAATTTTAATAATTTTAAATAAAAAAAATTTATGCCACTGCTAATGATCCTGGGTGAGTTAGGAGGTAGCACTTGGTGTCACACTTTACTAGTCATAAACCAACAAAAAGTTTTAGTGTAGTTTTCAAATTTCTATATGATCATATAAATTCTTGGCGGGGGGACTTAGAATTAGGATATTAAAATGATTATAAGGAATAGTCTTTTGTTTTTGTCAGTATTATATTTGTCAGCTAGTTACTACCTCAGCTCATGTCTCCTTGTAGTCATACATTGTTGGCCTATTACTATTTGGAGTAATCCTGTTTATATCCCTTCATTCAGTTGTTTTCCCCATAAGATTTTTACTTTTGAACAAGAGCAATTTTTTCAATTTGAGTACAATTTGTTCAAATTGTTTTTATTCTAGAATTATTTCTGAGTTGTGCTTGATTTTTATTTTTTTTCTCCTTGCTGCTGCTTTTTTTTTTAAACATCATATGTCTCTCCTAAACAGGAGCATTTTCATTAAATACTTCTGTTTAGTTTATGCTTCTTGTGTAAATATTTGTCTCATGTAGGCTTATAAATGGTGCATAGAAGCTATGAAGGAAATCACAGTTGGATTGCCAGTCAAAGTAGTGGTGGATGTTTTACGACAAGCTTCAAAGGTGAATATAAACTTTATTTGTTAGTTCACTTAAAATATTTTCATATTTTATACTCTTGACTAATATTTTCATAGTATATATTTTGTTTGTAGCATGATATCTTTTCCTAATAAACCATGGTAGAGTAGTTATTTGAATACTTAATTTTCCAATATAGAATTTAACTCATTTTTACCATAGTTTATGCGTAAAATGGAAAA
The DNA here is from genome assembly GCF_016432865.1 of Antechinus flavipes. NCBI lineage: Eukaryota > Metazoa > Chordata > Mammalia > Dasyuromorphia > Dasyuridae > Antechinus > Antechinus flavipes. The sequence continues at coordinate 115,383,039 of NC_067401.1, read as the reverse complement.
TAATTCACCCTGACAATACTGTTAGATCATTGAATCAGAAGCAAAAAATGTTTTTCTAAAAGACTCAGATTTCAAATGGTTCTTAAGTCATATTGTGGTTGATTGATTTTTTTTTTCTGCAAGAGAAATTGGTTTGTGTATGTACCTTCCTTTCTTTTGAAGGAACATCATTATTTTATTTTTGAATTGGATGGAATTGTTCTAACTAGGTTTGCATGTTTGGCCAATAACTTTTGACTTATTTATTCTTGTGCTGTCTTAATTCAGCTAAATTTTGACAATGAGCAGATTTTCCCAGGGAAGGTGAAATACTTGTAGAAATGCATTGGCCTATGGCTAAATGCACCCCATCAAATCAAGAACAATACTTTGATTTATTCAGGAAGCCTTTATTAAGTGTCTGGTATATGCCACTGTTATATAACTTGGAATATAAAAGACAAAGAAACTGCCTACCTCCCAGGAGTTTACCTCATATTGGAGGGAAATTACATGAATCTGGAAGAAAAGTTTTAGATTTAATTTTTTCAGTTCTACCTATTATCTTCCCATGGGGAGTAGGGGAGGGAGAGAAAGCAAGCAAGCAAGAAAAAAGAATATATATAGTTGAGCAAAACAGATTTTCTTTTTGGCCATATCCAAAAAGATATGTTTCATTTTACACCTTCAATCCATCACTTATCAGGCCTTTGGACTGGTATCCAGTCATTGCATTGATCAGAGTTCTTAAATCTTTCATAGTTGTTTGTCTTTAAATTGTTATTATAATTTTCTTGATTTTACTCTCTTTACGCTGTATCCTTAATTCACACAAATCTTCCTATCATTTCTTATGGCACAATATTTAATTACCTTCATTTATCCAGTGGATGTTCAATCCCTTAGTTTCCAATTTTATTTATTTATTTCTGGTCACAGAAAAGCTGTTATAAACGTTTTGAACATTAGGGCTTACTTTTCTTTTTACTTTGATCTCTTTGGAGTTTGGCCCTAGTAGTGCTGTCCCACTGTTTTCTGTGGGAAAACAGACAAATTATGTTTTCCCACAACTTCTCTAAGAGTTATCATATTTTCTTTTTGTCATCTTTTGCTTTGAAAGATATACCTTAAAGGAATTGGAGGTCAACAACTGAGAAATAAAATGAACCTTTTGTGAAATAGAACTAAATACTGAACTTCTTGAGAAAGGAGGAAGAATGATTTACTGGTTAATAGATAATAACCAGTAGGTACTAAGAAGATTGAGGATCAAATAGGGTAACATATCTCAAGGAAGTGAATCTCAGAGAAGAAAAGGTTGCTAAGTGACAGAGAATTTGCAAGTAATAGAAAGGAACCAGAATAATGTTTTCTCCTAAAAGGCCCAGAGTGTGAGTGAAAATGCTAGAAAGATGGTAGTCAAGGATAAAGGGTATGGCTTGAGTAAGTGGAGGGGCTTGAGTAAGGCAAGGAAGTGAGAGGGCACTTTGTTATCAGAGGGTACAGTGGAAAAGAAGAAAATGAGCTAGAAACATTGAAGAAATGAAACTAGCATGTCTACAAGTAAGCAAGGAAGAGCTTTTTTGCTTTACTAACTCATGAGTTTTAATCATAGAGACTTTGATTAGAATCAAAAGACAGAACAATACCTAAATGTTTGCTTTAGAAAATAAGATTGGAGGGGTGAGTCGTGGCAAAGCCATGATGGCAGAGGAAAGTCAAGTACTTGGCCTGAACTCTCCAAATTCCTCTCCAAACAACATTAAAATAATTCCTCAAAATGAATTTTGAAAGGACAAAACCAGTAAAAGGAAAGAGATGATTTTCCAGTCCAAGATAACTTGAAAATTGACAAGAAAGGTCTTTTTCATTGGGGTAATAGTACTGCACAATGTAGTTCAGGCTGTCCCTCAGCAAGTCTGCAGCAGACCTTGGAGAGACTAAAGGGGATGTGACGGCTTCTAGAGTTTTCAGAACCACAGATAGTAAGAGGATTATATAATTAGTGAGAAGGAGATACATAGAACCCTTTGCTTTGTACTATGAGCAAGACTCAGTCAAGACTCATTGCTCATATTTGGTTCTGGGTCATAGTCCTAGGGAGAGGAAGAACACTAGCAAGAGCAGACACCCTGGCCGCAGCTGTTGGACAGAGAAGAGTGTTTGTGGTCACTCACATATCAGGAGAGCAGTAACTATGCCTTTCTTCATATCACATTACCTCAGAAGAATTGAAAATTTACAGAATCCCCTCTCCCCCAAACTGCATTGAAAACAGTAGCATGAAAATTGTGAAGCTTGGGACAGTACCCTCTCAACTTTAGGAAGAGACCCAAATTTTAACATATGAAAAGTCAAGAAATACCTTTCTTGGCTGTGTGACCCTGGGCAAGTCACTTAACCCCAATTGCCTCAACAAAAGAGAAAAAAAAAAGTCAACAAATAGATTGGGGAAATGAGCAAACACCAAAAAAGGAACCTGACCATAGAAATTTACTGTGGTGACAGGGAAGATTAAAACACAAATTCAGGAAATAAATAGTGTCAAAAATTCTACATGTAAAGTTTGAAGGGAAAATGTGAATTGGTCTCAAGCCTCTCAAAAAAGAATTCCTGGAAGTCATAAAAAAAAAATTAAAAACTTAAATAAGAAAGATAAATAAAAAATCGCGTCTTAAAAAACAAAATATGCCAAATGGTAAAAGTGGCACAAATATTCACTGGAGAGAATCCCTTAAAAAGCAGAATTGTCCAAATAAAAATAGATATACAGAAATTAGCTGAAGAAAAGAATTCCTTAAATAAGTAAAATTGGCCAAATGGAAAAATGAAAATTCACTGAAGTGATAATTCCTTAGTTAGAATTGAGCATTTGGAAGCTAATTACTCCTTGAGACATCAAGAAATAGTAAAAATTAAAATTGAAAAGAATGAAAAAGGGAAAAAAAATATCTTAACTATCTCATTAGAAAAACAACTGACCTGAAAAACAGATCCAGAAGAGATAATTTTAAGGATTATTGGACTACCTGAAAGCAGCGATCAAAAAAAACCTAGATATCATCTTTCAAGAAATTGTCAAAGAACCTCTTTTGATGTTTTAGAACCAGAGGGTAAAATGAAAATGAAAATACTCTACTGATCACCTCCTGAAAGAAATCACAAAATGAAAACTTCTAGGAATATTATAGCCAAATTCCAGAGCTCCTATCTCTAAGAGGAAATGTAAACAGCCAAAAGGAAGCATTTCAAATTTCATGAAACCATCATCAGGATAACAGTAAGTTTTAAAAGATCAAAGGGCTTAGATTATGGAGAGCAAAGAAGCTAGTATTTCAACCCCAGCAAAACTAAATGAAACCTTTCAGGGAAAAAATGAATATTTGATGAAATAGAGGGCTTTTCTGATGAAGAGATCAGATCTGAATAATTTGACTTTCCAATACATGACTCAAGAAGCATAAAAAGTTAACAGGTAATAGAAATAATGAGACTCTCAATAAGGTTAAACTTTATATTTCTACATGGGAAGATGATTCTTGTAACTCCTAAGAACATTCTCATTAAGGCAGTTAGAACATAGACAGAATATGATAGGGTGATATTAAAAAAAAAACAAAACAACAAATTAAAAGGTGAGAAGTGTGGTACATTGAGAGGAGAGAAAGTAGTAGAATGGGACAAATTATCTCACATAAAAGAGGCATTTACCCTACAGGAAAGTTGGAGGTTAGTAGAGTGAGGGGAAGGGAGGAATGGCTAATAGAAAAGAAGGTGGATTGGGGAAGGCTGTGATCAGAAACAAAACATTTTTGGGGACGACAAGGTGAAAGAGGTGAGAACTAAATAGTGGAATACAGTAGGATAGAGGGAAATGATTTTTGTGGTGACAAACAATCCACTTAATTTAGTGGATGCTTATCAATTCAGGAATGGACGAACTATTTGTGGTATTTGGTAAGAAATGTTGAGCACGATATTTTCAGAAAAACCTGGAAAGACTTAGATGAGCTAAACTCATCACAAAGTGAGCAGAAATAGAAACTTCTCCTTTTTCTTTGTCCTCTGTTCTCTCCCTTCTCTTTTTTCTTTCTTCCTTTCTCTTCCTTCTCTTTTTACTCTTCTCTCTCTCTCTCTTTCTCTCTCTCTCTCTCTCTCTCTCTCTCTCCTTCTTCTTCTTTCCTTCCCTTCCCTTCTGTCTGTCCAGATAGGATATCATACCCTTACTTGCTGATATTCTGCCTAAAGGAGTATAAATTTTGATCTCTGTAACCTCAAAAAATAAGTTTATGGGCTACATACATTTCTTTCTCGTGCCTTAAACCCAAATTACTCTGGTTCTCATTAATTGGTCAACTATAGGTCCCAGGCCAGGTCCCTTGGTTATTGTTTGGGCCAACTGGCTCAAAGTGAATGTAAATGCCATTTGTTTCCATTTTGTCCTTGAGTTTCCTCCCCCCTGCCTCCCCCCTTGATATTTATATGTTTTTTGACAGTAAGAGATGCCATTCTCTATCTCCTTTCCTCCTCTCTCCACCCCCCTCAGCAATTGGGGTTAAGTGACTTGCCCAAGATCACACAGCTAAGAAATGTCTGAGACCAGATTTGAACTCAGGTCCTCCTGACTTCAGGGCTGGTGCTTTGTCCACTGCGCCACTTAGCTGCCCCTATGTCTCATTTCTTACCTAGCCTTAATAACCAATTGGTCATTGCTTTTGTCAAATTGAGGCCTGAGTTTTAAAAGATGAAGATACTTCACTGCATTCAGAGCCATCTCCAATAGTCCTGTTCTTTGTCTTGCCACTGGACCCAGAGGGCATTGGAGAAGAAAGTGAGACTAAGGACTTTGCCCTTCCTCACTTAAATCCAATTCATTTACATATCAGTGGAAAAGATAGGCACCCCAGTGGAACTCCTAATTAATCAGGAGAAAGGAAATACTCCATGAAGTGGGAAGGCACCATTGACCGGCAGGCTAAATCCATAGAGGAATTTAGCATCTTTCTTCCTGTCTAGCTATAAGGAAGAGAAAGATACCACAAGGCAGAATGCTTTGGCAGGCTAACCCAAAAGGGATTCAGCAAAGATGTTGGGGCTATAGACAGATTTATAATGGAAATTTAATCCCGGGGGTTTGACTTGGCTTTTTATTGGGTATATAGTAAAGCGAGGACTCAAGACCTCCACAGGGAGTAGAACTGTAAGGTTGAGTAATCCCCATCAGTGCTCTTTCCTGCTTGCCTCAGGGAAGAGTCTTGTCAGTATTTCAAGCTTTCTCAACCAGCCCTGGGTGGCGGGGCCTAGAACCACATTAGTTTGCATAACTGCACATTCCATACCACCTCAAAGAAGGAGTAAGGGGAGAGAAAATTTGGAACCTAAAATTTTAAAAAATGAATGTTAATTGTTTTTACATGTAATTGAAAAAATAAATATACATTTTAAAAAGAAGACAAGATTCTTTTAGAAATACAATTTATTTAAATTGTTATCATTTTGGAATAAATAAATGTATAATTTCTAAAAACTAAAAAGGGGATTTTAAAAAAAATTCCCATTATTAAGGGGTAGTTGAATAGTGTAGTATGGAAAGAGCACTAGCCTTGGAGTTAGGAAGACTTGAGTTCAAGTCCAGTCACCAAAATCTCATTTAAGAACCAGTTATTCTTGATCCACATAAATTTGTGCTAAATACTAAAATAAAATGTAAACATACATTTGATCCAAATAAATGGTATAAAAATTAATGAATAGGAAAAAATAATCACTAGGAATAGATTCATAAGAAGCTACCTCATAGTTCAAAACAAATAATAAAATAATAGAAAAAACTTCAGGAGGTTATACAGCAAATCTTAGAAGATTGGAATGAAAAGAATGTGTGGAGTGAACATTAATACAATACCAAATTAGATAATGGGATTTAGACTAAGTGTTGGGGGGAAAAGATTGTGAACTTCTGTATAGTTGGCTTGTGATTATAAAAGTCTATGTAACATTTACTACATTGAACTTTGTTATCCTTGAAATTTGATATCCTTGCATGAAGGGAACAACAATTTACATTATGGACATTATTTAGAATAGCCTTTTATTTGTGTTTAAGTGGGACTAGCTTGTCTTCCTGACCTTACTATAAAATGTGTTCTTAAGGATAGTTTGCTTTTGTAAACAGCAGGTTTATATAAATCATATTCTTCATGAAATATAATGTATATTTTACCAAAAATATTGGTTTTGTTCTTAAAAATTGTGTATTCAATATCAATTAGTTTAGCTATTTATGTTAAAGATATTTAATGGTTTTTCTTCTTCAATCTTTAGGCTTGTGTAGTAAAACGTGAATTTAAGAAGGCAGAACAGTTAATAAAACATGCAGTGTACTTAGCACGGTAAGTGACCATTGTTAAAAATACATTACTGTATAATAAATACAGACTAAAATGAAAAATTATTTAAAGTGTTGAGGGGAATATAGTATGCTTTAAAAATATATCCCTTAAATCTTTAGATTCTAATTTTGCATATTTTTACAGGGAACATTTTGGAGCCAAACACCCAAAATATTCAGATACACTGCTAGATTATGGATTTTACTTACTCAATGTAGATAATATCTGCCAGTCTGTTGCAATTTATCAGGTATGTTTAAAAATTCACAATTTTTCTTTGATTCTTGGATTCCCCAAGTATAATTTGTTTGCAAAGCCTTTGTTTTTGTAACTTCATATAGTTTGCAAATAATGGGCCTTGTCCAACTGGTAAGTAACCATTTTCCATGAAAATCATCTTTCAGTCCTCTAAAATAATTCTCTTAAAGATGAACAACTTATTTCATTAGAATAGTTCCTGTTGTTAGATGAAAATCAGTATTATAATTAAGCCCTTGATATGATTAGATAGAAGTATTTTATTTTCATTTGCCTTGATAATATTGTTACCTATTAAATTTCACTTTATAGTTATTGTCTTTAAGATTATGGTTACCCTAATTGATCTGAGCAAAACATAGCAATTATTAAATACATGTTACCCTCCCTAAGAAACAGAACAAAGTTAATGTCACAAAGAAGTTCCTGCCTTTTGAACATTTTTGTAAGTTCATATCTTTTCCTTTAAGTCAAAATATCTTCAGAAATTAAGCATGAACACATGTGCCTTCAATTGTATTTTAAAAAACAGTACATTGTCCTTTGTTTTAAAATGTAAGGAATGTAGTGTATATTACATAACTCATAAAACAGGAATTGTAATATAAAATTTCCTATAATCACATATACTTAGTTTTTATGTAACTACATTGGATAGTGATTTATGAGTATTCTTGATTAAGTAGAATTTCTCTTAACAAATATTTCAGACAGCCCTTGATATTCGACAGTCAGTATTTGGAGGAAAAAATATCCACGTAGCCACAGCGCATGAAGACTTGGCTTATTCTTCTTATGTTCACCAGTATAGTTCTGGAAAATTTGACAATGCACTGTAAGTATTTAAATTATTCTCCAGCAGAGGAAAAAATCCTGGAAGCCCACTGGAGGAGTAGTTTCACCTAATTCTGTTGGAAGAAATATGTTTTACAAAATAAATTTGTGCTTCCTTCTTTCCCCAAGTTGAAAGAAACTGCTAGAATAGTTGAGTAGATCTCCTCCCCTTCCATCCCTTCCTTCCCCCACCAGATTTGAACTGGGTTTCACATTCTAATTCTGTTATGGATAGGACCTATGTGTCTTTGAGAGCAAGTATCTTATTAATGTCTCTACGGACTGAGATTCTTAATATTTTTTTGCACTTTGAATGCCTTTGAGAGTATAGGTGAATCTTATAAATCCTTTCTCAGAATGTTAAGTACATAAAATATGAATTACAAAGGAAATCAATTATTATGTTGAAAGTTATCAAAATATTTTAAAAACAAAACATGGACACACCTCTTTCAGATTAATAACCCCTGGACTAGACATTATATCATAATAGCCACTTTTAAGATGCTCAGAAATTGTGAGAATGCTTAGAATATATTTCTTTTAGCATCACCATAGTTTGTTTAATTCTTAGGATCATCATTTTAGAACTAAAAGGGAATTTAAAAGCTGTTCTAAGCTCATCTCTATTTTTTTAGAGATAGGAAACGGAGACTCAGAAAAGTTGTAATTTTCATAGGATCATAAAGCAAGTTCCTCATTTAGAGTTTTCATTTTAATAATAATATGAGACGTTCATATCCACATTTCTCAAAGGACACTGGGCACATGTTCAATGTAGCAAAAGGTATGAGGTGAATCTCTTTTGGACCTTGAGCAAAAAGCTTAATTTTTACAATGATAAAAGAGCCCATTCATAAGATTATTTCAGGGGCAGCTACATGCAACAGTAGATAGAGTACCTGCCCTGGAGTCAGAAGGAACTGAGTTCAATTGAGATTATTTCTTCTGTTAAAGAGATGGTTGTTTTTCTAGTGGGGGTCCTAAGGGCAGTGTTACAAGTTTATTGCAAATAATTAAATAAAATTTAACAGATTGAGTGCCATTGCTTTCCTTTTAAGTGCCCTATTAATTTCCCAACCCATCATGGCATTACAGATTGAGGATTTTGTTTTAAAACTATAGACTTAATTGAATGTAAAATATATGATTTAACTTTGTTACAGATTCCATGCAGAACGAGCCATTGGAATCATCAATCATATCCTTCCAGAAGACCATCTTCTTTTGGCTTCCTCAAAGAGAGTGAAAGGTACCTTTTCTAATTTTATTATTTAGTAATTTAAAATAAAGGATTTATGGCATTTGACATAAGGATAATGGCTTGTTTCTTTTGGACTAGCGAGACAGGTTGCTATATATCTGCTTTTTTTTGTTATATACTAGATATTGTAAAATGTTATATTTTAAATGATTGATTACAAGTCTAATAAAGGACTTAAAGTAATTAAAACAGTTGCTAAGGAATATTATAGATTATATTTTCAAATTTTATTGGGGTAGTTATTTTTTACTAATTGCATCAGATTATAAAATTATAATTGTTTTCTTTTCTTTTCAAGATTTGTTAAGTGCCAAACACTGGAAATAACCAATGTTAATATTAATATTGAGTCATTTCAATCTCATTGCAAAACATGTCAAATTTGTTTTTGTACCTCTGGTTTGATCTTTTGTTGGAGCTCCAGATAGTTGACTTCTTTAGTTTTCTTAGACTAGGCATAAATATTTGATAGTTCAGTTCATTTCTTTGATGTGTGGTTAGAGATTAGATGTCACAAGATGTGATTTCACAAGTTTTACTAGTGTTTTGCCAGTTACTCTTTTAATATACATTTAAATTTTTTATTTAGTTTTTCTTTTATGTAAAAAATAATCTCATTGATAAATTTACACTCAGGCAAAATCCACTGAAATGGTTTTAACTAACAGTACTTAATTTTGACCTGTGAAAGACTAAGATTCATGTACAAGACTGTATAAGTACACATTTGTCATTGTTTCAAAATGTGAAATGGAGATCAAATGGTGGCACATATTGGCAAATCTTACAAAATATTTTTTACTGTTGGATAACTCCAAATCACTGGCCCATTCTTTTTTTAAAAAATTTTAAGAGCTTTTCTTTTTTAGTATGAAAAATGTGCTATTCACAAAGTTTTATTATGAAAAATATTAAAAATTTATCATGCCATAATTTTGTAGACAGCATACTGCAATGGAAAGAACATTGAATGATTCCTATCTCACATGTACTCATTGTTTGACAACAGGGAGAAAAATTACATTTTTCTGAACTTCACTTTCCTTTTTTAAAAAAAATTGAATTTTTTTTGTTATCCATGTATATTAATTTTAAAAATTCATATTTCTTTATGATTCCTGTCCCGAGAGTTAAGTCAGAACAAAAGGGAAAAACCATGAGACAAAAAAAAAAAAAAAAAAAAAAAAAAACAGAAAAAGTGAACTTAAGTGCTTTTCATAGATGATATGGATTTATGAATTCTAGCTGCAAAATATAATGATTTTCCTTCTTTTTTTCAGCACTTATTTTGGAGGAGATCGCAATTGACTGTCATAATAAGGAAACTGAACAGAGGCTGCTTCAAGAAGCTCATGATTTGCATCTGTCTTCACTCCAACTGGCTAAAAAAGCTTTTGGGGAGTTTAATGTTCAGACTGCAAAACACTATGGCAACCTTGGGAGACTTTATCAGTCTATGAGAAAATTTAAGGTAGGGGTGTTTTGGCTAAAAAAATTTCTACCCTCTTGTACCCAGAACAGTGATTTTTGTCTGAGCATAATGCATTTTGTTTCCCTGGAACTAATAAATAATTCCACAGAAATGCATTTAAAATAATTAGCATGCATTTTGGCAGCTCAACAGCTTTAGAATGAATGTTTGATGAACTTAATGGTTTCCCTTATGGGAGAAATTTCTTTATTGGGTACAACCTGCTGCTGAACTTGAGAGCAAGTATAACTTAGTTGTTATATCTGGGAAATTTCATTTGAAAACCAGATAGCAGTTTGCCAGAGATTTTATAGAGGGAATGCCTGCTTGAGGTAGGAGTTGGATTACACCTCCTAGTACCTTTTCTATTCTTTAAAAATCCTGTGTATTTCTATATTTTGATGGATCTTGACTTAATTATCTTTCAGGAAGCAGAAGAAATGCATATCAAAGCAATTCAGATTAAAGAACAACTTCTTGGTCAAGAAGATTATGAAGTAGCTCTTTCAGTGGGACATCTGGCTTCTTTGTATAACTATGACATGAATCAATACGAAAACGCAGAGAAACTTTACTTGAGATCAATAGCAATTGGTATATCATTTTAACTTTTTTCCACTTCACTGATTAAGTTGAGCAACATGACATATTTTTTATTTGAAGCAAATGATTGCATTTGAAGCATTTGAAGGTCTATTAATCTTTTTAGAGCTGCTGTGGATAGAAACTACAGGAATATACAAGAGTCAGACAGTTTGCATAAATGGGACTCTTTTCCTTCACTTTTGGACCCAGTTTCTATTTACTGTATAATGTTCCAGCTTAATAAAGGTGGTAATTTGACTAGTTTAAAATAATCATATTAGTATGTTTTAAAATAATTCTTAAATAAAAAAAAGTAACTTGCTTTAAAATCTTTTCACATTTAATAGTTAAATGTTCTCTATAGTCATTATTGAACTTCATATGGAGAAAGATAAATTTAGAAAACGGAGATATTTGGCTGCCTTTTTTCATTTGCTCTTCTATGAAGTTGTCTTTTTCTGATTATCAGTTAAAAATTAATACACCATTGGTAATTTAGCTGTGTAGAATTAGTTGTTGAAGTTATGGTAGTTTGGTGATATCCTTCAGACTATAGAAAAACTAATTTAGAGAATCTTTTTTTTCTGTCAATGGCAGCATAAGTAATTCAGACTTTTACACATCGGTTTCCTGACAGTGTCATAAAATAAACAACAAATTTAGTTGAGTTTTCATCTAAAAAAAAAAAAAGGAAATTATCTTAATCTACTTTTTATATTGGTGAGCAATAACACCATTTCATATGTGCAATAAATGTGATTCTATGATGTGTGGATTACATATGTATATGTATATATATGCATATAGATACATTTACATACATACATATACACACACAGCAATATAGTTATATAAATAAGATTACTCCATTTTGTTGTTTGCTGAAAGAGCTGTCTGTAGCCTAGGGCCAAAACCATCTTATGGACTAGAAGTTCTATATTACTATTAGTTTTCCTTCTGCTTTCTCATAAAAAAAAATTGTTTCTCATGTAACCACTTAAAGCAGTAGAAGTTAAAGCACAGAAATGGCTAGATCCTTAATGAATGTCTCTGTGTTTGAATTCCTTTCAAAAGACTAAAATGAAGGCACCTGATACTATAAACTTATTTGTTCTTATTGAATACATAATTATAGTTTTGTCAAAGTTTTCTTATTTTTCTTTTTTTTTTTTTAGGGAAGAAACTTTTTGGTGAAGGCTACAGTGGACTAGAGTATGATTATCGAGGTCTCATTAAACTTTATAATTCAGTTGGCAATTATGAAAAAGTATTTGAATACCACAATATTCTTGCCAATTGGAACCGTTTGCGGGATCGTCAGTTTTCAGTGACAGATGCTCTGGAAGATGTAAACACCAGCCCGCAGTCCACTGAAGAAGTGGTTCAATCTTTCCTGATGTCTCAGAATATTGAAGGACAGAGCTGCTGAGGGTGAACCTCAATTAACCAATTTACCTTTTCCCAGATTCCGGGGGAATTCATACTGTGAAATCAAAACCATATAGTTTTCTGGGGCTGGAATTTGCGTTGAAACACTGGTCCAGTCCATTGAAGACCCTGTTTGGGTAACCCCTGTCTCACAGAGTGCCCGTAGGAATAAGCGCGTATTCAATTTCTTATCAGCATGTACAGCATGTGTAGTAGTCTGGCTCACATTTTCAACCTAGTAGAACAAACACCAGAAGATCCTATTTTTTTCTTTTTCAAAGGAAGTCATTTTGCAGAGAGCCTGCAAGAAAAACCCTAAATAAAACTATTTAAGAGTTTAAAAGAGTTGCATTCTTATTATGAAAGGATGATTTTAACAACTGTTTTTAACAAATAATTCTTCCATGTGGAGGTATTCAATACTGTATTGTAAAAAGATTTTATGGAAAACAGTCTTTATATGCAATATAGAAAAGTTAATCACAAGTACTAATGAAAGAGGGATAATCCTGACTTAGGTTTGGCTGCCTTACCAAGGGGAGTAGAGAAGAACCATTCCAGAAACATGTTGTGAATCATACTATGTTGCAAGGGAAGGACTGTTAGATCATCTGAACTGGACCATTGTTGATCTGTAAGTAATAGAAGATCTGGTAGACCAGCAATCTTTGCTTTTTGGGTTTTTTTTTGGGGGGGAGGGGGATGTATTTTTTTTTTTTAAGGTTTTAGGATTTTTTTGGGGGGGAGAAGGGGTTAGAGTACAGCAGCCGCAAGACTCTAATGGTATTTTATGACAGGACCAGGAAGATCTAAAGAGGACCAGTCTTTATAGCCTGAGGTTATTTGGACCAGTGGCTTTAATTAATATTTCTGCCCCTGCATATACACTTTACCAGTAGAATAATTTCATTTAGATGTATGATGATCAATGATATGCAAAAATTATATTCATGTAATAATTTTTTTAAAATACTAGGAATGAAGTGTTGACAGTGGCATGTCTTTAGTAAAGGTACACAATGTTGATGCCATAAGCAACTCTAGAGATGCTTAAATATCTACCACAGCCACCCTTCTCCCCTACCACTCTCTTTAAATAAGTTTACCAGTGATTGGAACAGGAACATATATACTGGCAAATAATTTTGTGGAAAAATCCAGTTCTATATATGAGGACTTCATCTTACTATATGTTTTGGAGCAGAAGGGGTTATTGAAGAAAGGGAGGTATTCCCCAAAAGCACAATAGGTCTTTTTGTGATGCTTCATTTCTGTAATGAATAATCATACAACCAGAAACATATTTGCTAGAAAAGCATTAATTATGAAGTTCCCCTAATACTATATGCCTGTTTCACTAGCTTGTCTTAATTTTCATTTATTGGGTTTTAAGGTGATTTGGGGGGGGGGAAGAAAGTCGGGTTATTTAATATTGAGGTAACACAAATTTGGTGACGTTTGTCATGTAGCAATTTAGAAATAAAAATTTTGCTATTACCTCAATTCTTATTATAGTGGCACAAATTGTGCTTCTATAGTTAAGCATCTGGATTTTCCCCCCTATTTTCAGGGGTTTCATGATTTGGCTGTTGAGATTTTACTCCTAGTTGAAGCTTGGAGTGATGCTTGTATGAGTGACTGTATTTTTGTTTTAGCATTAGGGGTGGGGTAGAAACGTACTTAAGGATCTCCCAAGTTAAGTGCAAAAAAAATAAAATAAAATGAATTAAATGATTTCAGACACTTTAAATTACTCAGCAAAGTTTTATTTTAAGTTACTATTTTGGGTTGGGGGCAGGCAAGAAGAATGCAGGAAAGATTCCTAATAAGAATGGTATTAGTATTTAATACAGAAATTTGGTTTTACTCATTGCAAAGGTGTCTTAATTTTTTTTAAATTACGGATTGATTGTATAGGCATATCAGCAAAACAATGTGGAACTGCTTCTAGTCATGCAGTCTGATGTCAAAAGCCAGCTTTTTATAAAACCCACTAGTAGTCTGTGTGCTTAAGATTATAGTCTATTCAAGTTGTTCAGCTCTACCCTAATAGATAATTGTAATTATTTAAATTACCCCCAAAAGATTGCATACAGGATAGAGTCATTTATTGCATTCATAACATAAGAGGTGACTAATGTAAACTGTTTTTAGCATGGTGTTCCCATGTTTCAATATGAAGTTTTAAAATAAGCCCCATATTGGGAACAAAAAGGGGGAATGGTTAGAAGGAGGGTTACACACAGAGAGAGCCTCAGAGAATTTAATCAAGCAATTTCCCCAAAATAAATTATTTTGTGATAAAATACTGATCCATCTAAAATTTTAGCCCAGAGGGTGACATTTCCAGTGATAGCACCAAATACCATTTCCATTCAGAATACTGTCAGTATTTCTTGGAGTTTTTGCCTTTTCTCTCAAAGGATATAAAACTCAGACTTTAACATCACTTTGATATAAGTTTACGTGAGCTCATTTACATCATGATTTAATATAAACTTTCCCATTTTTAGAAAAAGAAAAGTTGAAAGCATGAGGGACTTGTCAGTTTATTTTAGTAATTTCTGGTGTTAATGAGGAACAATTCCCTGGTAAGTGTAAGGTTTCACCTTTAATGGAGAGAGCACTGTATGATTGAAAGAGATGAATGTGATCATAATTTAAAAGAGTGACAGCCTCATTAAAATGAATAAAACTGTTATGCTTACTTAGTGCTTGGAAAACATTTCACTTTTGTAAACCTCCCTAACAATTGTGTTATATTCAGAAACTTTAGGATTTTGGGGGAAGTTCCTCTTCATGAGTAGATCTAGTTCTTACCTTTCCCTTAATCTTATTTATTCCTTCTCTTCCCCAGTTCTCCATCTGACAGTTAGCACTGCTAAAGTTGAGTGTGTTAATAATAAACACTCATTTAACATTAGTTCAATTCTAGACAGCCCTCCATTAAGATTAAGGGTTCATGTAAGTTTTTTTAGGCTGTTGGCTATTCCCCCGAGCTGGCTGTATTTAAGACCATTTTTACCACCTATCACCAACAAATCTCTGCCGCTGCTTTGTAGGACACTCACTACCATTTGTTATCTCGATACCTGTTGTTTAAATTTATTGCACACAAGATGGGTTTTCATTTGTGGGGGTAAAGGAAAAGATAAGTTTTTGCTGGGCCTAACTTGTTAGGAGAGTGCTTTTGATATCCTAAAAAATGATTCCCCCAACTGCTGAATTGTGCTGCTTCTATAGTACCAGGAAATATATATTCTATTTCCTGTTATCCCATGTGCTGGCAAAGTACTGGGCAGAAAACACAGGCCTAAGACATGAATCCAAGCTGCTGACATTAACTTTATTTGAAACAAGAATTCAGTGAGTAACAAAGGATATGAACTACTCCCTGGTTGCAAATTCCTATGTTTTGTTGCCTGTGTTGCTTACAAACTGCTATTTGTGGCAAAAAATACTTATTATCAGGAAAAATGCTTATTTGAAAGTCCAGATTGCCTTTTGGGGTTTATTTTCTTGTCACAGAAATGAACAAACATTTTAACTTTTGGCTTTGGAAAATTTTTGCCAAGAAACAAAAATGGTTGGAAAAACCCTGAAATCTAGATTAGTCACTACATTGAAGAGCATTAAGTATGCTTTTGTCCCCAAATCTCAGGAAAGTTTTAGGCAATGAAACCAATTTTTCCCTATTGGTGATTTTGAAGGAGTGTGCTTTAGGATTTTGATTTTAACAATACTGTACTTTAATTGCAATCTTAGGTATCTATAGCATGAGTGGCCTTAGTGAGTTTGTTGAAGTGCACATTTTTTTCAAAGGTAAATTTTAAGATGAAATAAAGTGTGTGTGTGTGTGTGTGTGTGTGTGTGTGTGTATACATATGTATATACATATGTATACACACACACACACACACACACACACACATATATATATATATATACACTATATATATAGATATCTAGAAAACTTGGTTTGTGGTGCACAAGTTAAGTGTTGGTTCACTAAATAACTGTTGCAGGTACCATTTGTGTAACATTTTTCATTTATGTACATTCCTCTTAAGGAAGCTATGTTGCCATGGTAACTAAAACTTTACAGTTTAGTTCTACTTTCATGGTGTGAATGAATGCTACATTTATTAACTATTACCAGGTTCAGTACTATTTTTATACTTTATGCTACAGGGGATTTTAATTTAATGGGATTCTTTTTTTAAAAAAAATAGTAATTGCTTGACTATTAAAAGCAACTTACTTAAAATCTTTATGTGAGAATCCCCACTAATAGTGCCACAGTAATTTAGACATACCTAGGTCATTACTAGATTTTGAAGACAATTCTTTGTTGTGTCAAGAATAACCTTTCATATCATACTTCGCACAGACTTGTAGTGCCCAACATTATTTGTAACCATCAAACCATATTGAGTATGTTTGTAACCAGCATTGTGATATTCTGTAATTGTATTGCTAAAAATGATTGACCTAATAAATAGAGTGTTCCTGCATTCATAGTATCTGTTTCCAATTTAGTTGTGATTGGTTTGGGTTGGGGGCCTGAACTTCTACTGTTCCAAAGCTGTGTGCTATAGTGGAAAGAGATCTAGGCTGTCTCAGTAAACCGGAGAATACTGCCGGCCTGGAGGTCAGGGTTCAAATCCTGCCGCTGACACACAGTGTGCCTTTGGCCAAGTCACTTCACTTCTCAGTTTCCTAGTCGACTGTAAAGGCAGAGGTAGTTTCTTTAACTGGAAAGTCCATTTAAGTCTAGTGCCTATCTCTTCTTATTGTTCACATTTTAATTAACTTTAAACTGTCTTTAATTGGTGAGCAAAAGGTAAAGACTGCTCATTGAGGGAAAGAAAAGGAAAGGAATAAGCATTTATATAATGCCAATTATGTGCCAGGCACTAGGCTAAATGTTTTACAGTGAATTTATCTTCTTTGGTTCTCACAGCAACCTGCAAGGTAGGTGCTGTTATTACCTGTTGGGGAAATTGAAGCAGAGGTTAAGTGACTTAGCCAGGATCACACAGCTTGTGTCTGAGGTTGGCTTTGAACTTGGGACTTCTCCATGCCCAGTGCTCTATAACACTGAATATATACATGGCAGCAGCATAAAATGAAGTTCTAAGGGCAAGGTGACTCTGCGGATTGAGCAATGGTCCTGGAGTCAAGAAGACCCAGCACCAGTTGTGTGATCCTGAGCAAATCACTTAACCCTGATTGGCTCAAAAAAGAGAGATGAAGTGCATGTACATACACCTTTGACTTGAGAATAGGAAAGTAGGAAAAACACAGGTTTAGGGTTTGGTAAACTGAATACCATATCAAAAACAGAGTTTAATTATTCAGTGTAAAATAGCTTCAGATTTTTGCACAGACCTTCATCTTCTACATGACTATATGTCCCTTCTCTTTTTCCCAGTTCTGCTTGCAGGAGAGAGAACACACTGAAGGGAAACTTTTAGTGCCATAGCAATCATAGTACATACTTGTTTTTAAGAGCTTTGGCCTTGGTTTTTCTCTGACTTGGAAGTTTTACCAGAAAGCAGGGGAAGAGGGCGATAAAAGATGGTGATAGGTGCTATACAACCAGTGATCAATTACATAGAGCTTTCCAGTATTAGCCCTGGCTTTGCATGAATGAGATTCACAAGTCTATTAGGAAAGAGATAGATTGGGTTGTCCTTTTGAAAGTCAGAAACAGCTTTTCAAGTGATTTGCTGTTTAATGATTCTGCTATTGAAATATGAAGATCATAGTACAGGCAAGAGGAGACTCAAAGGTTCCTTTAAAAAAAGGAAAAATCCCTCTTTACTGTTAATGGATCCTCCCTTTAGTTTTCCTAACTCAAGCACTTTGTCACTAACACTCTGTAGCAAAACCATAAACTAAATGAAAAGGTGTCAATTCGTTTTTTTTTTTTTTTTTTTTTTTTTTTTTCATGGAGAATAACTTATTCTTGAGTCTCTTTTTTGTTGGTATCCAGGTACTCAAGCTTCTAACTCCACTCTTCCTTAAAAATGTCAGGGCTATGGGTTTTGCCTAGGTGTAGAATTAGTTAAGCTGGAAGCATGAGGTTTTTTGTGGTTGGAATATAGGACAAGAAGAATGGCATGAAATTTTGGTGATGTGTGGAAGGTGGTCTTCACAGAGTTTTGCCCCATCTGTTATGGATTAGGTATCTGGCATCCCCTCTGTGTATCATGAATTCTTGAAGTGAAGCTGACCTTGAAAATGTTTATTTGAAACTTGTAGAAAGGGAATGATATAGTGGATAAAGCTTTGGATTTGTGACTTAGAAAGATCTGAATTCAATTCCTGTTTTAAAAACACTAACCTGGGCAAGTCAGTTTCATCTGTAAAATAGAGATGTTAGCACCTATCTCACATGCTTCTGGGGATCTAATGAAGTAACTTAGGTAGAGTTTTTTGCAAGTAAACACTTGCTGTTAGTATTTTCAAAGTTCACTGGCTCATTACAGTGCATTCCAAAATCCTACATGCTTGCAGTTTTCATGCTTAGGTTTTTCTGTTTTCTATTTAGAGGCACAAAACCTGAGCAAAATTAATAAACCAAGAAAGGGTTTTTAATGTCTGTGAAAGTTTGTTCCATAGCTTGGAATTCCATAGAGGTGTTTGTTCCTGTCAGTTCCTCCAGAAGATCTCCCTACACAAGTTTACATTCTATTTTCAGTCTTCAGCATGTTTTAAAACCCTGTTATGTGTCATAAAACTTTAAGGCAATGTTTTCCAATGAGGACAGTCCTATTGTCTTTAAGCTCTCAACTCATTCTAAGATTTGATAATAATTTGAAGAGAGCAAACTTACCTATTATGTTTTGCTTTATGCTTTTCAAAACCTTAAAGGTTCTAGATGGCAGGTTTCATAAAGTCTCAAGTAAAAGGAATTTTCTTATTACTGTGACAAATAAATTGGAGATACCCAGATTGGAATGGGATATACAGTACCCTGATACAAGTTTTATTTGTACCAAAAATTAGTTGACCGAAGGTTGGATAAGGATTGACACTCAATTAGAATCCTAAGCAAAATCCTATACCATTCCTGTGATCCTTAAGATATCCTTGATTATTTTAGAGGCCCAACCTAAAAAGATTTTATTGAGCCTAATAGTCTACCAGCTGGCTGTGGTAGATTTATGACATATCCAATTTTGTAATAAATTTAGCTTTCCTTGAGGGAAATTTAGCCTGAAAGTCTAATATAAATAACTAAAGTTAGTTAACTAGAGCAAAAGGGCAACACAAATGAAATTCACTCAAACCAAAATGTGAACTCACGTCTCTAGGTTACCTTCTTTCAAGAGAGAAACAACAGGTGAAATCTATATTGGTTGACA
This sequence comes from Antechinus flavipes, assembly GCF_016432865.1. Lineage (NCBI taxonomy): Eukaryota > Metazoa > Chordata > Mammalia > Dasyuromorphia > Dasyuridae > Antechinus > Antechinus flavipes. Next base: position 115,363,455 of record NC_067401.1, on the reverse strand, counting down.
CTTGTGTCCCAAAGAAAATAACAAGAACTTTTTCCTTTTTCTTTCCCTTCTTATAAATGGGGAAAAAAAACAAACAGCTTGATTAAGTAATCTGGACTTATGAAAAAAAAAAATACCCAACTATGGTAACTGTTCTCTGTATATGGGGTAGGTAGTAGACAGTATTTTGTTATAAAATTAAGGTTAATGTCTCTTGTCAATTCATTGTTGAGTACTGTGCCTTAGACATAATTAGTAAATGTTTGTGAAATTATGAGTATCCATAGCCTTTGAACCAGACACTCCATTATTTGGCTTATATACCACTACCCTGCCTCCTCCCCTCCAAGGAAGCCATTAGTAAGAAAAAAATCTCCATAGTTCCAGAAATTTTTAGCAGTACTTTTTTTGAGATAGGTAAGAATTGGAAACAAAGTAGATGCCCATTAATTGAGAAGTAGTTAAACAAGCTGTATATAAACGTAATGGACATGGTGGATAACAAATATGTATGATACAAAGAAGTCTGGAAAGATATCCATGAATTGATGCGGAGTAAAGTAAGCAGAGCCAAGAAACACTACATATAGTAACTACAGTGTAAATGGAAAGAACAGTGACATCAAAATAGCAAAAGTAAATTAACAAAATTATTAAGATGAAGTGGGACTCAAAGAGATAAGATTAGACATCCCTAATCTACTCCTTTGTGGAGTTGGGAAGTCCTCAAGTATTATAAATTGCATGTGTTTTTGGACTTCTTCAGTATATTGATCAGTTGTGCTGACTTTTTTTTTTTCCTCTATAAAATACTATTGGTTTTATGGGATGACCTTTTGGGAAGTGGAACAGGAGCTGTATATGGGATACTGCTATGATTCAAGAAACAAAATGTCAATAAAAACTTTTTAGAAATTAAATGAGAATGTTGCTCATCCTCCTCCAGTCGTCAGAGTTAGAAGTTATAGGGCATTTATGTCTGTAGTCAGCTTGGTAGAGACATGATTTGATGAGGTCTAAGACGACTTATCAGTAGAATGTAAGCTCTCTGTGGGCATGGACATTTTAAAAATTTGTTTTGTCTACAGCCACTAGCATTATGCTTAGTAAATACTTATTGAATTTAATTGAAGGCAAGTCTTGCCTTATGTCTTTTGCCCCCCTATCCTTTCCTCTTCTAAATTTTAAGTATTCCTTTGTATCAAATTATTTCCTGTAAAAAATAAGATGTGTTATTAGTCATTTTCACTTTTAGTGTAACTGAGCTTATTGGATTCTTTCTAAGTAAGATCAGGTAAATTATGAGAGCACATAGTTTAAGCTGGTGAGAACAGAAGCTTGAAAATGTGGGAGTACAAGACTGTTAGATTCCATGCTACCTCTGGGTGGTGCCATTGCATTGCATGAAGGGTTCTCTCACAGCATCACATTATGAAAAAGGGCCTGAGCTTAGTTCAAACTCTAATCTTTTGGGGAAAGTTTTCCCTGAAAGGTGAGGGCGAACTGTCCCTCTTCAATTAAGAATACCAGCTGTGCTGACAGCCTTTTGTCTTCATTTGTCAGTATCCCACAATCATCATCATTATTACAGGAAATCGAAAGCCATCCTTAATGACTGCATCAACATCATCTAAACCAGACTGGAAAATACTGATTTAAGAGGTGGTGAGAAGAAGTGGACAGAAGATTCGCAGCAAGTACTGAAAAGACCTGAAACTTTAGTACTAGTAGCTTGGAAAGAGTTCTTAAAAGGACTTTTCCACATTCAACAATTTTCTAACTTATTTTCCCCTTCTAAGGAAAATGTATTTTGATCTCATTTTGGCATGGATGAAAACATTGGAGTATGGTTTTCTTTGTTTGAGAAATGTTGCTTTCCCTTCCCCTGTCTACTTCCCCCCCGACCAACCCATTTCTTTTCTTTCCAGGCTCCTGTGACTGAACAGATTGGCCAAACTAAAGATGAATTTTAGTATGTTTATTTCCCTCCCTATCTACTACTAATTGCCATCCCCAATGATCTGTGAATAAAGATAATTTTGTCTTCCCTCCCTCCCTCATATCTCCTCACCCTCTCTTCTCCCCCAAACCAAAAGCCTTGGAATAAAGAGGAAGATTCTAGGGTAGAATGGGGTTTTAGGTGTTGAAGGAAGCAGAGTGATTTCAGGACAATGGGGAAGCTGGGTTCACTGTCCTAGGTGGGTCCTCCTATGAGTGGCTCTCAGGGGTTCTGAGGGCTTCCTTCATTCTCTTTCTCTTCAGTTTTGGTTTATGGGAAGGTTTCTTTATAGAGTCTGGAAAAAAAAGGTAATAAAAAGGTCTTGTCAACATGGAGTCCCACCCAGCCCACAAAGGTGTGTGAGAGATAAAGGAGTTGCTGGTTATGATAACTTCCTTTTTCCAAAACGCTTTGTTTTTGAAATTTAATTTTTTTAATGGACACAAATTTTTATACCCCACATTGAAAATTTAAAAATAAAACAAAAACCTTGTAACAAATAATGCATAGTCAAGCAAAACACAGATCTTCATTGTTCCATTGACATCATTTTTTGTGATCATTGGGAAATGAGATAGAAATTGGATCTTTGAAATCATGATTGGTCATTTTGTTGATCGACTAAGTCCAAGTGCTTTTTATTATTGCCTTTCCCCTCCCCTTCAAAGTGATTCCATTTTACAGATGAAGAAACATGTCAGAGAACTTGTGATTTGTCATGGTCACACATGAGGTTAATGACATAATAAAGACCAGAACTCAAAAGCCCCTGACTCTAGATGAGTGCTGTTCCCACCATGTCTCCTAATAGGTCAGCCAAGCCCCATATAATCAGTTTTTTTCATTTATTCCAAGGTGCAAGTTCTAGAATAACTTCTAAATCTCATTTTCATATTTCAATAATCACAAGAAAGTACTGCTATCCAATGACAATTTTAACCAAGTATAAAGCAAGATGATGAAATGGAAAGAGAACAAGAAGTTTTACTAAGAAACTTAAGTGATAAAGGCTATCCTTTTCTGAATCCTAACTCTACCACTTACTACCTATCCATGTTCCTTGGACTCCATTTTAACATTTGTAAAATGAGATTGGAGGAGAACTTTCAAAATTCCAAACATTTCCTTACATCACAGATATCTAGAAAACATACCAGAAAAAGTTCTAATTGGGAAATCAAGGGGGGAAAAATCACATTCCCAGTTCAAGTTGGAATAAAAAATAGAAGTCTGTGAATATTGGGCACTGGATTTACCCAGAAATGAAAACATTGAACATTTCAATACAAACAAGAAGAGGCAGCAGATCTGGCAAAGAGACACCCGATCCTGTACAAGGAATACAGGTGCCAACTGGTAATTCTATTGGCCATAGATCTAGGAATGGTGGAGAAAGGTAATTGCAAGTAGGAGTGATGGTCTAGGGCAATAAATGGTTGTGAACTATTTTGTGTGTGTGTGTGTGTGTGTGTCTGTCTGTCTGTCTAGAGAGAGAGATGTGCGTGTGTGTGTGTGTGTGTGTGTGTGTGTGTATTGAAGAGCAAGAATAGAAATAAAAAATAGTTGTATAATTCTGATCCTGTGGCCAGAGCATGAAGTACAAAATCAAAAATTAAGGCTGATAAAATTAACAAAGAATAACAAAATCCTATTTAAAAAGTTTATGATAATAAGGATACCCAAGACTAATCCAGAAAAAAGAATAAATTCAAAACATATCCAAGTAAAGCTTTAAAGAAAGGTAGAAATGAGAAATAACAAACAAGGTAGAGTTTGGGTACAAGTTCAGCTAGAATTCTGAGAAGAGGTAGGAGAGTTTGACTTTTAATCAAAAATTATTTTATAAACGAAATCAAAAGTTTTAGAGGAAACAATTGGAAAATAAATGAATGCATGTGGGGAAATTGCAAAAGATAAGAACTATGGAAAAAAGATAGAAATTAACAGCTTGGCATAAGAAACATAAGCAATAGATTCTCTGTAAAATCAGAATGGACCAAATAAAAATTAGTGAGTGGGACAAAAAGAAAAATTAAAAGTCAAAAGGCTGGGGGGAAAAAAGTTTTAAGATATATCAAAAACAACTGACTTGCTACACTCCAAGGATATCAAAGAAAAATTTGTCTACATGGGACAAAAAGTTTATAACTGCTCTTTTTGTGGTAAAGAATTGGACATGAAAGAATGCCCATCAATTGGGGAATGGCTGAACAACTTATGATATGTAAATGTGATAGAATATCATTTTGCAGTATGAAGTGACGAAAGGGATGATTTCAGAAAAACTTGATAAGACCTATGTAAACTGATGCAAAGTGAAATGAACAGAATCAGGAAGGTAAGCCATAGTAATGGTAATATTGCAACTGTGAAAGACTTGGTAATTCTGATCAGCACAATGTTCCACCACTACACTCCAAATGTATGTGTGATATAAATGCTACCCACATTTCCAGGTAGGTAGAGAACCAATGTACTCAGAGTATAGATTGAAGCGTGTGTGTGTGTGTGTGTGTGTGTGATTTTTCTTACTATTTTTCATTTTTGATTAATGCAGCGATATGTTTTGCATGACTGTATAATATTTGCTATCTTTTCAAAGGGCTGGAGAGGGGACAGGAAAAAAAGACAATATGAAATTGAAAATAAATTTAAATGAAAAAATAACTGATCTGGAAAACATATTAAGTAGAGGCCATTTAGGGTTACTAGAAAACCATGACGAAAAAAAGAGTTTAGAGATCATATTTTAAGAAATCAGAAGAAAACTACCTGAATGTCTTAGAACCAGAGGGCATAATGAAAATTTAAAATTCCCTAAAATATTATAGCAAAAATTCAGACGACTTTGGTCAAAGAAAAATTACTGCAGACTATTAGAATTCAAGAACCCAGGAACTACAGTTGGAATTGCTTAAGATTTAGCAACCACCACTATAAAGAAATGGAGAGCTTGAAATACAGTGTTCCAGAAGACAAAAGAGTTAGACTTTAAAACAAAAATAACTTACCCAGCAAAACTGAGTATAATCCTACAGGAGAAAAAATGAACCATTAAGGAAATAGATATTTTCAAGCTTTCCTGATGAAAAGATCAGAGCTGCATGGAACGCTGAAATACAAACACAAGAGTCAAGAGAGACATATAAAGACAAATAAAAATGAACAATCTGTCACAAGGGAATAAACAGGGATAACCTTTTATATTCTAATATAGGACATGACACATGTGCCCACCTATTATTATCAGACATCATAGAGTCTAATGAGACAGAACCTGGGGTGGTTTTTTTCTTTTTTTTTATGTTTTGATTATCTTAGAAGAAAGGAAAGAGGGAAAAGGAAAAACACTATACGGGAAGAGAGGAATGGTAGGGAGTCTCACAATTTATGTGGACAAGTTGAAGATAATATAAACAAGGAGGAAGAGACTGGGAAAGAGCATGACATTTGAACCTCACTTTAATCTGGGTTAGTCAAAGCCAACTAATGTGGTTGGGTGTAGAAATATATTTTGCTCAAGAGGGAAAGAAAAGTGAAGGGGAGATCCGGAGAGTAAAAACTAACTTTTTTTAGTTAGTAGATCACAAAAATGAATTTAAAAAGAAAGAAAGGAAAAAAGATAAGAATCTGTCATTGGACTTTGGACACAGGAAAGAGAAAAAAGGCCAGAGAACAAAGGCAGATTGCATCAAACCTAGAGTGCTCTTGATGAGCACCCTTCTTTTCCCACCTTCTCTTTTACAAAAAGAGAACAGGAAACAGATCAACACAATGACTGACCACAATTTCAGAGGAGTCTTGATGAAATCTGCTACATACTTCCTGATAGGTAAAAGACTCAGTATGCGGATAGACATATTTTGAACATAACCAAGGTAGTGATGAATTAGGAAAACCCAAGTTTAAATCTGATCTCAGGCCCTAGCTGTGTGACTTTGGGCAAGCCACTGAAGTTTCCTCATTTGTAAAATGGCAATAATAGCACTTTTCCTGAGAGTTCTTGTGAAAATAAAATAAGAGAATATTTTTAAGCACACAAACTTTAAGGGGCTATATAAATAAATCCTAGTTACTATTATTACTATGTAATATTTGTCACAAAAGCTTTATTTTTCAATGGGAGGATGTTAGAGGGATATTATTAAAAATAATATAATTTTTAGAAGCTGTACCTTGAATACAACTAAAACTAGAAAGAAAACAGTCAACTAGGGAAGAAATCTTTGCAGCATTTCTCTAATATAGGTCTCATTTCCAAGATATAGGAAAAAATGATTCAAATATATGAAAATAAGAGCCACTTCCCAGTTGATAAGCTGTCCAAGGATATAAGTTGTGTTCAAAGGAAAAAAATCTAAGCTATCAGGAGCCATATGAAAGAAAGTTGTTCCCAATTGTTAATTAGAGAAGTGAAAATTAAAACAACCATTAGCTGCGCAGTTTGGCAAAGATGGACCAAGAAAAGTAACAATAGGGGAATCAACAGGAAAACAGACAAAATAATGCCCTCTAGTAGAGCTTTGAAATCAGCAATTCTGGATTGTAAGTTGGAATTTCTAAATTGTACATACCTTTAAATATACATCTTTACTAAAACTATACTCCAGAATAATCAAAAAAAGAGGGAAAGTTGACAGTGAATGATGTGATTTTATATCCTATAGAATAGGGAATAGGGCCCATTTTCTAAAAACTCTCCTTATAACTTAACATCTCCATAATGTTTTATCATTCTCTTTTGTTTCTTTTACTGCTTATGGTGATGTAAATGCTCAATACATGCATACTACCCTGATTCCTCTTCTCTCCTCAGCCCCTAAGCATTCCTGTTTGGCTCAGATTTGTGCTTACAGCAAAGCTTCCCTATAGGCTGAAATCCCAGTTGGGAGGGGAAAAGATTTATGTCAGCAGATCCAGTAGGATTTGGGATGAAAAAAAGTCTTTAAGGCCCTGTGCGCTCAACTCTGGAACAATATGCTCTTTCATAAATTCCCAAGCTATTCCATCTAGGCAGAGGTTTCTAAGAATAGAAATGACTGACCCTTCTCATCTCTTATAAAAAAGGAAGATGTAGTTTCAGGCTAAAGTCAAGATGACCTGGGTTTGAGTTTTGACTTATACATTTATGTGACTCGGGCACAAGTCACTTGGCCTGTTTCCTCATCTGCAAAATAGGGACAATAGACTACCAACTCTGAGAGCGCTTATTGGGATCAAAGGAGATGATATATGTAAAATTCTTAACATTAAAATACTATCATATGCCCATCTCATCCAGTCCTAAGTGGGGTAGAAGGGTTGGTATTATGCCCCCTACTTCCACTTTTTAGGGCTGGTACGTTTATTGGAGCACGCCTAATCTTGTAATTCCACAGCCACATTTGTCCCTTTTGGAAGAGATCTTGAGAGTCGTTTAGGTCAACTTCCCACCCTTTTCAGGAGTCCCCTCTGCAGCATCTAGAGTTCATTTGAACACCCACAGAGTCTGAATTCTGAGGCATCATTAGTTTTGTATCACAGGTAATCCCTTATTTCTTGGTTTAGTTTGTTTGTTTTTGGTCCCTGAGGAGAAAACATTTATGATATTGTTCTCTATCTGCCTGGATGTATGCTGCCCTGATTTTGAGCTAGCACTGGGACTAGCAACTCTCCCAGGGAGTCCCCTCCTAGAGCCATGTTGACATTACCTCTTTTGACCTGGCCGCCATGTTTCTGCTCCCCAGAAAGGGAGGCTTCTGGGGCATGGACCTGCATTTTGTTGAGCTTTTCTTTTGTACAGCTGGAGTCTCGATGGAGGCCCCAGGCATTATAGAGCTTGGGCAGGCTGTTGCTTTGCTCGGTAGGGGGGGTGGCTGTCTCTGAGGTGTCCAAGGGCCGGAATGCCACCTGTAACATACAGGATGCCAGGGAGCTCATGCCGCAGGGAAAGGAAAAGGGATTAGTCTCTGACTCCACCCTCCAAGCAAAACCAAAGTTGAGGAAAGTGCCCTAAAGCTGGCTGTTAGGATCCCTAAGTCAGACACTGCTGCCATGCTCTCTGCTCCTTTCTCTGAGCAGAATTGTGAGTTCTAATTCTCGACATGCCTTCTAGAGGAATCCTCCCTTCTGCCTTCATTTTTGCCCTTTTAAAAATATGGCTGAAGGCCAAAAAAAAAAAAAAAAAAAAAAAAAAGGAGGTGAATAAACCTTTTGAACTCTAACTCCAGTCTGAATCGTTCCCACCTTTAGTTCTACTTTGTTTGGGGAGCTGGAAGGAGCTGACTTTCCCAGCCATACCTGTGATATGTTCAATTGCATAGGAAAAGTGCTCAGCCCACAGTGGGCTTGTTCCCTGGATATCCCAAGGGAGAAGAAACAGGACAAGGGTGTCTTGAACACTCTCATGCTCCTGCCAGTTTCCTAGTTTCTCCTATGACCAGAGGTAAATCAATGAGAAGACCACTACCCTCTATCTCCGGGGGGATTCTGTGGGACGATGGAAGTGGGCTGGGGATGGGGAGGAGATGGTTACCAGGAACTTGGCATTCTGGTCACTCTTGCTGTACTTGTACAGTCGGCGCAGTAGTTTGGCATCCAGCTCTGAGAAGAGGGAGATGAAACGCCAGAGCATCCTTGGGAGAAGAGACAAGAAGACACTTGAGCACTGATAAAAGGAGGACCAAAGGGAAAGCAGTTTCTCTCATTGGGAAGTCAAAATGGCCTGGGATTGATTGCCTTATCCCAGATCACACAAATAAGGCTGAATTATTTGGGAGGTGGTGCAGAATGGGTAGAAAGTGGGAGAAATGTCGATTTAAGTACCTTGGTTTGTTGAGCAAGTCAAGAGCTCCCCCCACCCTTTACTTTGAATAACTTAATGAGATGATGTTCTTTAAGATATAAGATTTTAGGTTCCTGAGGGGCAGGGGCAGTTTTTCCTTTTTTTTTTTTCTTTTCTTTTTTGAGTTGTATCCCCAGTACTTAGCACAATGCCTGGCACATAGTAGACACAATGTAGACCGATTCTTGTAGGATGGGGTTCTGTATTCAGGAGAATGTGTAGCACTCTGTGGTCCACAGATGTTAGACATGATCATGTTGGAAGCAGTGCTGCCCTAAATACGTACCTGTTACATTTCCTTTACCATTTCCCCCAGTCCTTGAAGGCTCCCCATTGATGAGGCTTCTCCCAAAGAGTAAAGGATGCTGAATGTGTTTTCCCTTGTTTTCTTTAAGACCCAGCTCATCTATCACCTTCTGCCTGAAGCTTTCCTGATTTCCCCAACTGTTAGTGCCTTCTCTCCCCAAACTACCTTAGTTTCATTTGTACCTATATATTTATATATGCATAGGTTGTCACCCTATTAGAATGTAAGCTTCTTGAGAGCAGGGACTATTCCCCTTTTGTACTTAGCAGAGTGCCTGGCACACAATAGGCATTTAATCAATGCTTGTTGGTTGACTGGTTGGTTGAGTGAATGGAGTAGGGGTGGCCCAGACACCTACTTGATACAAATAGTCTCTCAATCTTTCTTTTACTCTCTCCCTTTTTTCAGCCTCAAAATGATCCTAGGAAGGAGGGAACTCAGTGGTGGGACTTTTGGGGAGGGAGGTGCCATACTTCCTCCAATGCTTGATTTCCCAAGCTCGGCAATAATGCTGCAGGAAGGTATTGATGTGGTCCCCTAAAACCATCAGGCTCCTCTTCATGTATTTAAGTTTCTTCTTTTGGGGTAGGTCCCGGGGTAAGTGCAACTTTCGAAGAAACTTCTTTAGAGGTCTCAAGTATTCTTTACACTAAGAGGAGACAACAGGCATGGTTAGAAAAAGCCAGGGGCTTATTTTTCCTCTGGTCATGGGGCAGCCAGAACAAAGCAAAGGATCCCAGACAGTTAGGGGGAATCTGCCTCTTATTCCGTGGTCCAGTCTTCCTCCTGCTCCTTCCCTTCCCCAGGTCCCGGTTCTCCCATCTAGGGAGATGGGCTTTTGACCCTAGCTCTCTAAGGGAAGTGATGGCTGATGTCTGATTGTGCATCCTCATGTTTCCAAGGGTCTTTGGCTCTGTGGATATACCCTGCAATTATAGCATCTACCCACACTTTCCAAAGGATCAAAGAAATGAGACAAAGCTTTGCCAATTCCTTACTCACAATTTTGAAGGTGTCCTGTCCCAGGCCCTCTGCGTGGCGGACAAGTGAATCTCCAGCGGGGATGGTGCTAGAGCTTCTCTCCAGGCAGGGCGCCTCTGTCACCTGTAGGACACAGGCCTGGACTGGGGGTGGGATGGGGTGGAGGGCCTAGTCTCTGCTTTTAGTCAGGGCTTTTGAGCAGGGTTTCACCTGTAGCCAACCTGGCAATCTGGTCCAGGACGTTATGTACCCAAACTTGGACATGACTTCCCTTCCCTTCCCTCCCCCCAGCCAACTCTCTCAAACCAGTATTATCAGAGAGTGGATCATATTAAATACTCTTCTGACTCCACCCCTGTCCCCATACAAAGAACCAACTTAAAAAAGAGGGACACTAGGACATGGGTATCTAATAAGCAACAGATTGAGGCAAATATGTCTTGCCGGACCCTAGATGAAATGTGCTTAAGATTTTCAGCAAAAATGTTTAATTTATTAGCTAGCATGCAGGAGTTAACAAGGCTAGTGAGACCCCCCCAGCTGCTTACAACTACTGCTGGAGAACCGACTGCAGCCAGGTGACAGAGTAGCTCAATTAGAAATTTTACCTGAAGCCAAATGTAAATAATTAACTCCTTGTGATTGAAAGTCAGTCATCAAGTTATCTGTATCTAGATTATGTGCCAGGCACTGTGCTAACTGAGCACCGGAGATACAAAGAAAGGCTAGAGCACCTCCTATCATGGAGCTCACAATTTAAAAGGGGAGACAAAGTGCAAACAGTTGTCAAACAAGATATATACAGGATAAACTAGAAATAATCTCAAAGGGAAGGCACTAGCATTAGGGGAAAGGCTTCTAGTAGAAGGTAAGGTTTTAGCTGAAAGTTGAAGGAAACCAGAATAGTAGTCAGGAAGGGAGGTCATTATGGGAATGGGGGGGCAGTGAAAATGCCATGAGTGGGAGATGGATTATCTTGTGCACGAGGCAGCAAGGAGGCCAGAGTCACTGGATCACTGATCCAGGAAAAGAGTAAAATATAAGAAGATTGGTAAAGATTAGAAAGGATCAGCATATGAAGGGCTTTAAAAGCCAGACAGATCATTTTATGTTTGACTCTAAAAATAATAGAGAGTCACTGGAGTTTTTTGAATAGGGAGGTGAAGGTCAGACATGTACTTTAAGAAAATCCATTAACGGGACTCTCTTCAACTATGAGATGATTCAGACCAGCTCCAATGGTCTTGTGATGAGGAGATTCATCTACATCCAGAGAGAGGACTGTGGGAACTGAATATGGATCACAACATAGCATTTTCTCTCTTTTTGTTGTTGTTTGTTTGCATTTTCATTTTCTTATTTTTTTTCCTGTTTGATTTTCCTTGTGCAGCAAGATATGTTTATATTATATATATTATATATAACATGTTATATATAATATACTTGTACAGCAACTATAAATAAATATGCATATATTGGATTTAACAATTATTTTAATATGTTTAGCATATATTGGACTACTTGCCATCTAGGGGAAGGGGTGAAGGAAGGGAGGGGGAAAACTGAAACGCAAGGTTTTGCAATTTGTAAACACAAAGTTGAAAAATTATCCATTCATATATTTTGAAAATAAAAAGCTTTAGTAAAAAAAAAAAAAAAAAAAAAAGGAAAAGAAAATTCATTAGTTTGCTGAATGGAGGATGGACTGCAGTGGGCAGAGAAACTAATCTGAAGACTATTGAAAGTCCAGGTATGAAGTGATGACATGTCGCAGCAGTGCCACAGGAAAGAAGAGGGCATATAGGAAGTATTACCAAAGCAGAGGGAAGTATTACCAAGACTTGACAGTAGATTGGATGTGGGAGGAAAGGGACAAAAAGCAAGGAGTAATGGATGGTAACTCAATCATAAGGCAAGGTGACTGGGAGGATAATACTGCTCTCTATGATAATAGGAAAGATCAGAAGTAGGGAGAATTTTTCTTGGGGTGTGAGATAGGAGTCAGGGAGGAAGATAATAAGTTTAGTTTTAGATGTATTAGGTTAAGATGTCTTCGGAATATCCTAACTATTGGGGCAAGAACTCACTATTTATTAAAAAAAAAAAAAAAAACTTTTGAAAAAACTGGAAATGAGTGTGGAAGAAAAAAGGAATAGGTCATTTCATATCATAAACCAAAGCAAACTCTGTTGTTTAAATGGTTTAGCTATAAAGGGTAACTTCATAAACAAATTAGAGGAGCCTAAAAGAAAATTACCAAATTTGTGGACAGGGGGAAAGTTAATGACAAGACAAAAGATTAAGAGATTCACAGAAGGTAAAATGGAGAATTTTGATGACACGAAACTTAAAAATTCTTACAGAAATCAAATCAGTGATAGGTAAAAATTAATGATAGATTAAAAAAAATTGGTAAAAACCAAATCATTGATAGGTAAAATTAGAAGCAGGAAATTAGGAAAAAATCTTTGCAGCCCTTTTAAAATAAAAGTCTCATTTCTAAGACATACAAGGAACTGATTCAAATTTATTAAAATAAGAGCCATTCCACAACTGACAAATGGTCAAAGGACATGAATAGCAGTTTTCTAAGAAAGAAATTAGAACTATCAATAGCCATGTGAAAAGCATTCTAAACATTAATAATTAGAAGAATGCAAAATAAAACAATACTGAGGTACCACTTCTCATCATCATCAGTTTTACAAAATTGAAAAAAAAAAAAAGGAAAATGTTAAATGCTAGAGATGCTAGGGCAACATTGGAACATTAATGGTGAAGCTCTGATCTATTTCAGAGAAATCAGTTTAGAAGTATGTCTAAAAAGCTATTAAACTATGTGCATGCCCTTTGTCTCAACAACAACATTACTAGATTTAATCCTCATACAGACACAATAGGAAAAAGATTTACATGTGCAAAAAAATGTATAGCCATTCTTTTTGTGGTGACAGAGAATTGTAAACTGAAGGAATGCCCAACACTTGTGAAATACCTCAACAATTTATGATATATGAGTATAATAAAATACTATTGTATTGTAATGAATTGTGATGAAGGGGATTATTTCAAAGAAACCCAAGAAGACTCATATGAATTGATGCAAAATGAAGTGAGCAAAAGAACAAGAAAAGTTTATAAAATAACACTATTGTATAGACAAGCAATTGAAAACGACTTAAGAAGACTAATCAATATAATGGCTAACAATTACAGAGGATTCAAAATAAGACATACCTTCAGAGAGAGAAGTGGTGAACTCAGAATGCAGATTGGAACATATCTTTCTTTTTCTTTTTTTTTTTTTTTTGGACAAAACTAATGAGGGATTTGTTTTGTTTAATTTCATATTTTAACATATTTTATTTTTCTTTCTCAATGAGTGAATAATGGGGAGATGGAAGAGAGAATTCAGAAAATAAAATAAAATTTAACTTACTAAAATATATCTGTGAGACATTCAGTACAAGAGGTCAATAAACAATTGGAGATTAAAGTCTGATGGCTGGAAAAAATGTTAGGGCTAAATGATAAGTAGATCTGAGAATTATCAGAGAAATGATAAATGAATACACAGAACCTAATGAAATCACTAGATGAAAGAGTATGGAAGGAGAAGAGGTCTTAAAGCAAGTTCTGGAGGATGCACACTGGGGGATCATAGGCATAATATGGACAAAGATCTAAGATCAAAGAGCAGTTAGAAAGGAGAAAAATTAGAACAGACTGAACTGTCATGAAAACTTAGAATACAGTATCAAGAAGAGGTGATTGACAGTATCAAAGACTGCAGAGAGTTTAGGAAGGTTGAGGATTGAGAAAAGACTATTAGATTTTGCAATTAAGAGATTATTTGGAGAGAGCAGTTCCAGTTGGATGATAAGGTTGGAAACCAGACAGTAGAGTTGATGAGAGAATGAGAGGAAAGAAGTAGAAGGACTGATTTATAGAGAGCCTTCTCAAAGAATTTTAACAGAAAAGAGATGTGGGACAATAACTACTGGGAATGAACAGATCAAATGAGGATTTTTTTTTAAGATTGGAGGAGTCGTGGACACATTTGTAGGGAAACAGCCAGTAGTCACAAAGAGATTGAAGTGAGATAATGGGAATTACTGAGGGGACAATCTACAGAAGATAGGGTTAAATAGAATCCCCTGTGTATATAAAAGTTTGCTTTGGCATGTGAGATTGAGGTGAAGTAGCCAAAGATATCTGGGGGATTTGAGATGAGAAAGAGATGAAAAAAAATGGAGCTCTCAGCAAATGGCCTCAAGTTTTTTCACTAAAATATGAAGATTTCATATTTTCAAGGTTTCTCAGCTGAAACCTTCAGCTGAGAGAAGAGGAAAAGGGAGCCATGGGAAGTTTGAAAAAGAATGAAAAGGTTTTGGAAAAGCCTCTGTGGTGAGTGGGATAGTGAGTTAATTAGGGAGGTATAAAAGAATCATCTTGCCACAGCCGACCTCCAGGTGAGATTATGTAATAATTTGAGTTAAATAGCTTTACTCAATAATACATCAGTAGGAACAGAGACAGTGACAGTGGAAGTGATCCTGGGACTAGAAAGAAGAGGACAGTGTAGAATTGAACTGGCTCACCAACGGATTAGGATGAAGAAGGGGGAAAAAAATGATGGTTTAGGAAAGAAGTCAATAAATGAGGGATTAGAAGTCACAATAAGGATCAAGAGCAGGGTTTGGGGTTGCAAAGCAGAGGAATAGTTAGAATGACGACAGATTGTGATCAGAATTTGAGACCCTAGAAGCAACAGGTTCTGAAATCTTTCTTAATGGACTACTAATAGTACTTCCCCTCTGTCAATTCACCTTTCACAAAACTTTTTGATCCGAAATACTTTGTCCCCACTGTTCAAAGCCCAGTAAAAATTCTATTTCCTCCAAGCCTTTCCCAACAATCCCACAGTCTACAGGGAGCTCTCCTTCCTCAGCCCCTGGACCACTCACTGAATTCCTTGACATTTAATCAGTCATGTGACATAATGTCTGGAAGGTAAGACTTGAAGCCAGAAAGACCTCAGTTCAAAATCTCCCTTTGATCAGCTTACTAACTATGTGACCAAGGGTAGGTGTTTCCCAAGTATCAGTTATCAAACTCCTTGACATTTAATCAGCCATGTGACAATGTCTGAAGGTTAGACTTGAAGCCAGGAAGAACTCAATTCAAATCTTCCCCTTGATGAGCTTTCTAGCTATATGATCAAAGGTAGGTGCTTCCCAAGTATTAGTTATTATTCAGTTCAACAGATGTTTCCTGAATATCTACTGCATGCAAGGTATTATACTAACAAAGAACCTGCTGCTGCTACCTTGCCTTTCTACATGTCTGATCTTCCTATTCTAGATTCTAATAGCAGGGATTCTGTCTCATATCTCTTCATCACTCTAGCCTCTAGCCTAGTACCTTGCATATTTTTTTAAACTAATTCTGTGATTTAATTGACTTTAGAAACTCTCATGATGAATCTCCCTCGACCAAAACTAGTCTATACCTATTTTTCAATTGACAATCTTAAAGAGTTGTCCAGGGTCCTAAAACATTAAGTGACTTGCTCAGGATCCCATAACTAATATGTATCAGAGGTTAGTCTTGAACCCAGGTTTTCCTGCCTCCCATCTGGTTCCCTTGCCATTACTCTATACTGCCTCTCACCCTGCCTTAAGCTGGGCAAAATAAGGTCGAAGGTGCTGCTAAAGTGACAAAAATGCTAGAGAATGAATGCTAGGAGTACATGGAGTAAAAGCCACACAAAAGTGTCTTTCCCAGTAGATTCATTCAGCATGCAAAAAAGGACCTCTGAAAGCTAAGAGGCTATAGTAGGGACACATAATTGAGGGATACATTAATTTGATTCATTTATATAAATTTGAGTTAGGTATAAACAACTTTTCAGTATAATATATGAAAGATAATAACTCACGGTAACATAGATCTTTAAGCAAAGTACTTTGCATATATTGTCTCATTTGATCCTCACAACAATCCCAAGAGGTAGGTGCTATGATTAAACTCATTTTACAGATGAAGAATCTGAGCCTGAGAGAGAGATTAAGGGTCTGAGGGAGGATTTGAACCCAGGAGCTTCCTGATTCTAAGTCCAGTAATCCACTAAACCATGCTGCCTCACAAAGATGATGTAAATGCACTTGTAAATAAACAAATGAACCTTCAGATTCTCTATTCCTCCCAATAGTGGTTACTCTAGACACTGGGCTAAGATGCCCTGGCTAACTTGTCTCAAATCAAACAGCAAGATGGGACTTCTAATTCAAAGCAAGGTCATTTTCTAAGTCTCTCATCACTTCCTTTCCTTCCTCTTGTCTTCCTCCCGCTCTCTTGAATCTTCTGCTAGCTCCTTGCTTCTTTACAATCTTCCCTCCCTCACTATCTCTCTGAGTCTTTATTGTCATTTGCCTCCCAGATGTCCCACTTTACCTTCTCTAGTGCCTTGTCCCCTTCGCCCCCTAGCCCGTCAGAGGCCTCCATCTCAGCTGCTTGGCTAGTGGGCTCCTGAAAGGAGACACACACTTCCCCCCACCCCCGACTTCCGATCCTCCTCTATGACCTGAGCCCCACCTGGAGTGTGGAGGTTGACTCCAGAACTCATAGGGAAACCATAGCAACTGCCAAAACAGAGCACCCTCTTCACAACCCCTAAGGATGCCAGACCAGATCTTAATGTCATCTGTAAGGGCACACAGCTGTGTACGGCCCAAGGAGAACAGTACGTCATCCGTATGTAGTCTCATTGAGAGTCCCGGGACTTCTTAGGAGTCCACGTTAGCTCAGGAGGAGGCAGATGTCCCCAGATGTACCTACATACATACATGCAGCTGTATCTTCAGAGGCTAAGAACTTGATTTTAAGCACATAAATATTATAGCAACATACAACAACAACAACAAAAAACATTGACACCTGTGTACAGAGCATTATTGTATTGTTGTTCAATTAAGTCTAATTCTTTGTGACTCCATTTGGGACTTTTTTGGCAAAGATAATGGAGTGATTTGTAATTTCCTTCTCCAGTTGATTTTACAGATAAGAAAATTAAGACAAGCAGGGTTAAGTGACTTGTTCAGGGTCATACAGTTAGTAAATGTTTGAAGCCAGATTTCATCTCAGTTCTTTCTGACTACAATCCTGATGCTCTCTTCACTGTGACACCTACCAATATCAAGCACTGAGAAAAACACAAAATTTAAAAAAGACATGTTCCTTGTCCTTAAGAAACTTACAGTCTAGTAAGTCTGAAGAAACTTACAGCCTAGTAAGAGGATGAGATACTAATATATAATAGAAATATCTGGGGTTTGAACTTTTACTCAATAAGGAATAGGGAATCACTGAAGGGTGACAGGACCGTATTATTGCTTAATGAAGATAAATCACTGACGGGTAGCCTAAAAAAAAGAATGAAAAGAAGAGAGACAGGACATTCTGATAAATGATTTGTAATAATTCAGATGGAAGGTTAAAAAAAAAAAAAAACATGGTTATTAGGATGATGGCCCTGTAAATGGAAAGCATGGGATGAGAAAAGAAATGTTGCCTAAGTCTAGTGGATTGAGGTGAGGGAGAAGGAAAAGCCAGAGACAACCTCAAAGAGAATGGTGAATAATGATGTCATAGACCAACACAGGGAAGTCTAAGGGAAAGAAATGCTCGGTTTTGATCAATGTTGAATTTGAGGAGGTGAAAAAGCAATCATCCAAATAGATATGTCCTATAGGCAGCTAGAGAAATCTGTGTGAGAAGAGCCATTTGCCAAGAGCCAGTAAATGAAAATGAAAATGATTGGCTTGCCAGTCAAGAGGGAGGTTGGAGAACCAGAAGAGGGACCACATCAAAGTCTTTGTGGAACATGAACATTTAAGAGAGCATGAAGAGGTTGGAACTGGTAAATGCCCAGTTTTGTTCAGCAGCACATGAATAGGAGCAAGGGCAGCAGATGGTAAGAATGATGTAAGGTTAAAGCTTGGAAGGGTGGAATAGATGATGGAAGGAAGGGAGAAGGGACCCAAGAAAAAGGGATAGAGTAGAATTAATCTGGTTTACCAAAGAATCCTGCACTGAGGGACATGGCAAAAGAAAATGTTAAAAAGGCAAAGGAAACCCAAGAGATAAAAGTGTCTCTGATAATTTCTAATCAAATGAGATTACTGATATAGTCAAAACCTGAAGTGGGATCAAATGGAATAATTTTTTAAAGGACACTAGATTTAGTAATTAAGAGATCATGAAAAGTTGGAAAGATGGCAAAGAATTGAGAGGAGTTAGTAATGAAATTGTGGTACTGGAAAGAAGCAACCTTTTCAGGTTTAATGGTGAAAAGAATGAGAGAGTGTGGTAGAAAGGCTCAAAAAAGGTGTTTTAGAATTAGGGAGATTCTAATATATTTGTGGGCAAAAAGAAAAGCTGAAGAGTCAAGGAAGAGATTGCAGATGAATAGAAGAGGGGATACCTGCTGGAATGAGGTTCAAGAGGAAGCAGAAAGAAATATGATTAGGTAAAGAGATACAGGATACAGGTAGGAAATAACTTTCTTTTTGTAACCTGAAAGAAGAGAGTATCTGATGTTGTGAAGAACTATGAGGAATGGACAGAAGAGAGTGCAAGTCAAATGGCCTCAAGCTTCTTAAGTGAAGTTATTAAGAGGAAGACACAAAAATTGGAACAGTCCTTTGAGGGAATTATATAGGAAGCTGACAAGGATAGTCACTGGAGAGATTATTAAGCAACAACATTAAGCAACCATTGGGGTTGATGTGCTATGAATTTGTACATGATATTGATTTGTGTAGAAGGATTTTTTTCTCTGCAGCCATAGATAAAGAAAGGAGGAAATGGATGGTAGGCATTGCCATGGATAATCAAAGGAGGATTCAAAGGTTGAAATAGGAAAAAAAAAATTAGGGGATGTAAGGGATTAGGGGACAGCAACTAACATAATATTGAAGTGGCAGAAAATGGGAATTAAGGCTGGTTATATAGGAAAGGAAAACCAGAGTGAGGTACATAGATTAGGAGAATAGGGAAAAGAACTAGCAATAAGGATGAAGATTAGCTCTGCTGTGAGTGACAAAGTAGACAATATAGAAGGATAAGAGGCTGTAGTCAGAGAGAGAATTTAATGTTATAGATCTTGAAGAGTTGGTAAGGTCTAACTTCTCCAAGTCTATAAAAGTCCTTTCTACCACACTCTCTCATTCTTTTCACCATTAAACCTGAAAAGGTTGCTTCCTTCCAGTACCACAATTTCATTACTAACTCCTTTCAATTCCTTGCCATCTTTCCAACTTTTCATGATCTCTTAATTACTAAATCTAGTGTCCTTTAAAAAATTATCCTCCCACCTTTCCAGGTCCCCAATCTAGAGAGTTAGCTTCTACTCTTCATTATCTTTTATCCACATATATACAATCAATTGATATCTTGTTGATTCTGTCTTCTCACATCCATTCCTTTCTCTCAATTTGTATATGAGTTCATGTTCTCATCACTTGTGTTCTGGACTATTGCAAGAGCCTCCTAATTGGTCTCCTTCCCTCAGATTCCTCCCTTTTCCAATCGAATCTCCACGTTGTTTTCAAAGTGATATTCAAAAAGCACAAGTATAATTGAGTCATTTACTTGTGTAATAAGCACTAGAAGCTTCCTATTGCTTCTAGGATCAAATAAGCTTTTCTATTTAGTATTGAAAACCCTTCACAAGTTGGTTACAATCCCTCTTATTACACATTACTTCTCTTAGTTTCTTCCAAAGTTCAGCTCAAGGACCACTTTCTACATGAAGCCTTTTCTGATCCCCAAGTTGTTAGAGCTGCCTCCAGAAATTTATTTTATGTTTAATATGTGTGCATGTGTATTCTATTATGTAGTTCTATCTTCTATTGTATATTTTTCTATTTATATGCATGCATGTCTAGTAGAATATAAGCTCCTTGAGGGCAGGAGCTACTTCACTTTTGCCTTTGTATATCAAGATAGAGCCTGGCATAAAATAGCTTAAAAAATTCATTAAAAATATCAGCATGCAAATATTTAGCCAAAGTGGTATAGTAAAGGAAGTGATTAGAACTGAAAAGATTGAATTGCTAAAAGGGATCAAGAACATGAATATTAAAGACTTCAACTTTGATAGCATATGATGGGATAGAGAAAAATAGCTCATGAGGTTCTTGGTGCTTAATAATATCATTAAGAAATTGGGAGAGGGGTCTGTAGATGCCAGCAACAAGGGTGGCAGTAGAGGGAGAAAGAGGGTTATAAATGGGTTTCTTGGAATGATCAGAGAGAAATAGTATAGAGATGACAGTGGAGAGCAAAGGGGTCCCTTTGTGTGTATATGTATACATATATACATACATGCTTATGCTTTTATATATACATACACATGTATGTTGTATATATGTGTATATGTGTGTATGTATTACACACCTGACTCCCAAGATGGGAAAAAAGTTTGCTTACCATGGAGAATGTTACAAGAATTGTTCTGTCCGGGGCAGCTAGGTGGTGCTGTGGATAAAGTACCAGCCCTGAAGTCAGGAGGACCTGAGTCCAAATGTGGTCTCAGACACTTCACTCTTCCTGGCTGTGTGACCCTGGGCAAGTCACTTAACCCTAATTGCCTCAGCAAAAAAAAAAAAAAGAAAGAAAAAAGAAAAAGATTATTCTGTCCTTGGAAAGCCAGATTGTCATTAAAATGGGAAGGCAGAGGAATGTTGGCTCAAGTGTTCAAGGATATAAAGAGAGTTTATGGACAATAAACAGAATTGGGGTTTCAATGGGCTTACAGAATGGGCTAAGATGCTAATTAGCTGAGGAGAATAGAGATGGATTTTCAAGAGAAAATAAATCCAATGGCATGATGCTTGCTGCTAATGTAGTGAGAGAATAATCCAGATAAGGATTCATCAAGGAAAATGATGTGGCAGATTTCTTCCCTCAATGGAGAAGAGACTAAAATTTCCCCAGAGTTCCAAAAAGAATATAGAAGGTTGGCATATTGATGTTTAATTCCCTCAGGTTTCTTCCCTAGGTAGCCTTGAATCCTTGATGGAGAAAGCCTGGATGTCCAGACCCCTTACTTTGGAGTCATTATTTATTTACGTGTCATTTCCCTCCTTTCCTGAAGTCAGGATCTGAGTTATAATCCAATTTATGTCTGCAGGCCCAGCCTTAGTGGATTCTTGGTGAAATGCTAATTGAATTGAATAGAATTTCCTAAGAAAGCTGTAAATTCTCCAAGGATGGTGACTACTATTTAATGTATGGGAAGCAAAGGCAAACAAGAGAGAATGAAAAACTGAAAGAGAACACTGAATATTGAATCCCTTCTTTTCTACTCTGATAATCAAGGTGACCAAATAGTTACTGAGTTCTGACTTTATGCTAAACATAAATAAATGATAAGTAAAATATGTAATGAGTAATATAGTAATCTCTATCCTCAAGGAACTTGTAATTTACTTAAGAATTGAAATCAGAAAGACCAAGATTCAAATTCTCCCTCTGATACTTAATAGGTTAGTGATTATGGGTAATAACGTCTCTTCATCAATAAAATGGGAATAAAATAGATATAAAACCTATATAATAGGATTGCTATGGGATTCAAATAAGCTTTTGCTTATTTGCAAATAAGCAATATGCTTCATCAATATGAAAGTTAAGTCAATAAGCATTTATAAAAGTTTGCCAGGCACTGTACTAAGGAGCTCATAGGCTACAGGGGAAGACAACGTACAAATAATTATATGTAAACAAGTTATAGACATGATAAGTTAAAGAAGAATAATCAAGAAGAGAGAGGCACTTGTACTAAGGGGGATCAGAAAACACTTCTTACAGAAGGTGGGATTTTATCTGGGACTTGAGAGAAGCTAGGGAAATTAGGAGATAAAGATGAGTTAGGGAAACCAAAAGATGGAGACCAAGACGGAAAACATTACAGATCTGGGGAAAGCCAGCGAAAATGCTGCAAGTCAGGAGATGGAGTGTCTTGTGCAAAGAATAGCAAGGAGACTAGTATTATTGGATCTAAGAGTATCTGGAGGAAAGCAAAGTGTAAGAAGCCTAGAGAAGTGGAAAGAGATCATAGTATGAAGGGTATTAAAAGCCAGAGACGATTTTATGTTTAATCCTGGGGCAATAGGAAGCCAATGGATTTTATTGAATAGGGAAGGGACCTATACTTTCGGAAGGTCAGCTTGACAACTGAGACGGACTGAAGTGAGGAAACACTTGAAATAGAGAGACCAACCATTAAGCTATTGATATAATCCAAGACTGAGGTGATGAGAGCTTGTACCAGGAGAATGGTGGTACCTTTGACAGTAATAGGGAAATTCAGAAAATATGAAGGTTTTGGGGAAAAGATAATGAGTTCTGTTTTGGACAAGTTCAAACAGATAAGTAAATTTGAAAATCACCCACATGACAATACTTGAAACCATGGAAGATAATGAGATCACTGAGGGAAATAGTTTAGAGGGAGAAGACAAGATGGCTAAGACAGGGCCTCTGGGGACATTCACAGTTGATATACATAATCCAGTTGAAGATCTGGCAAAGATAAACTGAAAAGAAGCAATCAGAAAAGTAAGAGGAGAAGCAGTGTGGAGCAGTGTTATGAAAACCCAAAGAAGAATTGAGGAAAGACAGTGATAGCATCAAAGGTTGAAGAGAGGTCAGAAAGAATAAAGATTAACAAAAGGCGTAAATTTGGCAACTCAGAGGTCCTTGGTCATTTAAAGCACTTCATAAATGTCATTATTAGTAGAGGCAAGATAATAATAATAATAAAATAGTTAACATTTATATAGCACTTACTATGTGTCAGGCACTGTGATAAGTGTTTTACAGTTAATGCCTCATCCTGTGGGAACTGAGTGTGGACCACAACATAGCATTTTCATGCTTTCTATTGATGTTTGATTGCATTTTTGTTTTCCTTCTCAGGTTTTTTCCTTTCTAGATCCAATTTTTCTTGTGCAGTAAGATAACTGTGTAAATATATATACATATATTGGATTTAACATATATTTTAACATATTTAACCTGCATTAGACTACCTGTCATCTAGGGAAGGGGGTGAGAGAAGGAGGGGAAAATTTGGAACAGAAAGTTTTGCAAGGGTCAGTGTTGAAAAATTACCCATGCATATGTTTTGTAAATAAAAAGCTTTAATTAAAAAAAAGTTATCACCTCATTTGATCCTCATAACAACCCTAGGAGACAGGTGCTATTTAATCAGTTTACAGATGAGAAAACTTGAGATAAACAGAGATTAAGTGACTTATCCAGGGTCACATTACTAGTAAATAACTGAAATTGGATTTGAACTCAGGTCTTCCTGACCGAATTTAAACTCAGATCTTCCTGATTCGATTCCGGATCCGAAACTCTATTGCACCTCTAGAATGCCTAGATATTTGACTGGACTTAGAAGGATGAGAACTATTTGGATGGGAGGATGGGAGGGAGGATGAAGAAAGGAAGTACATTCTAGCCTGATTATAATTGTGTGGGCAAAGATACAAGGTGGGAAAGCATGAAAGGGAACTCAAGGGAATGATGTGGTCAGTCTGATAGATTGATTCTACAATCAAGAGTAGAAATGCAATACTATCAGTTCAGAAAACTCTAGGGTATATAAAAAGGTAAGGCACCTGTGATCCTACTTGTTCTCTCCCTTAAATACCTGGTATGTATATAAGGGGGAGCTGTCTAGATAAAATCCTGGTCCTGTATACCAGATGTGCAAGTTGTAGTGACATAATCCTAGAAAGGTAGTAGCCTAGGATTATATCGTGTGGGGCCTTGAATGCCAGGCTAAGGAGCTGGTACTTTATTCTGTAGCCAATGGTGAACCACTATAGAATGTTGGCAGCAAAGGCCAGAGTCCACTGACTTCCACTTATATACCTCTCTCGCTTCCCTCCTTTCTGTTTTCTTCATGGGTAGCAGGGTACAAGGTGAGAAGCACAGATATGACTTGAAATAGATGCGTCTGTTTTCTGCCTGTTAGTGGGGAGAGAAGATAACACATTGTCCCTCTTCTAATTCATGCTCCTTGCCCTTCCCATGCCCAGTGTGGTACACACACACACACACACACACACACACACACACACACACATGTATATCCATATATATACATATACATTTACACAAATACATATACATATATATGGAGAGAGACAGAGACAGAAACAAAGAGAGACAGAGGCAGAGAAAGAGACAGAGACACAGAGAGAGAGAGAGAGAGAGAGAGAGAGAGAGAGAGAAACAAAGAGAGACAGAGGCAGAGAAAGAGACAGAGACACACAGAGAGAGAGAGAGAGAGAAAAAGAGAGAGAGAGAGAGAGACAGAGAAACAAAGAGAGAGACAGAGAAACAAAGAGAGACAGAGACAGAGAAAGAGACAGAGACACAGAGAGAGAGACAGAGAAACAGAGAAAGAGACAGAGACACAGAGAGAGAGACAGAGAAACAAAGAGAGAGACAGAGACAGAGAAAGAGACAGAGACACACACGCATACAGAGAGAGAGAGAGACAGACAGACAGACAGAGAGACAGACAGACAGAGAGACAGAGACAGACAGAGAGAGGAGAGAAACAGAGACAGAGACAGAGAAAGAGAGAGACAGAGAAAGAGAAAGAGACAGAGAAAGAGAGAGACAGACAGAGACAGAGAGAAAGACAGAGACAGAGAGAGACAGAGAGAAACAAAGAGAGAGACAGAGACAGAGAAACAGAGAGAGAGAGAGAGAGACAGAGGAGAGAAACAGAGACAGAGACAGAGAAAGAGAGAGACAGACAGACAGACAGAGAGAGACAGACAGAGAGAGAGAAGAGAAACAGAGAGAGAGACAGAGACAGATAAAGAGAGAGAGAGAGAGAGACAGACAGACAGACAGACAGACAGAGACAGAGAGATAGAAAGAGACAGACAGAGGGACAGAGAGAGAGAAGAGAAACAGAGAGAGAGAGTGAGCAATACTTTACCAGCTATATATAAATGTGAGCTAGATGTCTCAGTGGATAGAGCATCGGGCTTGGAGTCAGGAAGACTTAAATTCAAATGGGCCTCAGATACTTACTAGCTGTGTGATCTCTATTTGACTTAATCTTCCCTAATCTTTTGCCAGGAAAACCCCATATACAATATGGTCTACAGGGTCACAATTAGATATGACCGAACAATATGCACACATTTATGTCTGCATGCATGCATATATTTGTGTATAATGTTATTGCTAGCTTCCTTTTTTTTTTTTTTTAACTTCAGTCATCATTTCCCTTTACCCTGAATCCCACTGAACTTTTCCTTGTAACAAAGGAAAGTATTTGAACAAAACCAGCTACTACAAAGGCCCTATGTAAGCACATTTTCCAAGTTCCCCAAACATAATTTCCCAGTTCTACTGAGAGAGAAGAAGAAAGATACTTCTATAGGGCCCAGAGCCCAGACTATTCATTAGAATTAGATTTATCAGAATTTGCTTTTCAGTGTTATCTTTTACGTTAAGAATGAAGGAATGCATCAACATACTTTTAATTAACGACTACTACATACCATGGACTGTGATAGGTTGCAGGGATATAAAGACAAAAATGAAAATCCTTGCTCTCAACATATATAAATATATACAAAATAAATCATAATATTATCTATTACTTATATAATGCTTTATGGTTTGCAAAGTGCTCTACAAATATTATCTCATTTTTTTTTCTCACAACAAGCCTGGGATTTAGGTACTGTTGTTATCCCCATCTTATAAATGAGGAAATTGAGTCAGGTAGAAATTAAATGACTTTACCTGAGTTCACAAAAAACTAATAAGTTCAAGTTCTAAGAATTTGTACTCAGAGCTTTCCATAGTCTGCCTCAAGGTAATTCTGTCTGAGAGGCAGTGGGGAATCAGAAAAGATCCCCTGTGGGAAGTGGTACTTGAGCTAAATTTTTAAGGCAGAGGCAGTGGTGAGAAGAAAAGAGACCTTCCAAGCACGGGAGACAGCCTGTGCAAAGGTATAGACATGTGAGATCAATTTAACCAGACCATAGTGTATGAAGAATAATAATGTGGGGAAGTAGATTTGATCCAGAATGTGAAAGACTAATGGCAAACAAACTAATTTATATTTCATCTTAGAGCTAACTAGGTGACACAGTGGACAGAGCACTAGGACCCAAGACAGGAGGACTTGAATTCAGATCCATTCTCAGGTACTTATTAGCTATGTGACTCTGTGCAAATCATTTAACCATGTTTGCCTCAGTTTCCTCATCTGTAGGGAGAAAGAAATGGCAAATTATCCTAGTACATTTGCCCATAAAATCCCAAATAGGGTCATGAAGAGTTGAATATGACAAAGAGCTGAACACCAACATCACTTTTATCACTTAACTTTTACTTATATCCTTTTAAAAATCATATTCATTTTCAAATATCTCTAATCCAGTTTTCCCAAATCCAGGTTTTCCAAGGAGAGGTGGGTGGAGTTATGGCCTACTATCCAGTGCCTAACACAACTAGACATTTTTTTAAAAGAATCAAAAAGAGCAATTCAGCAACACTCACCAATATAGTGAGTGAGTCTAATGACAAAACAGTGTTCCACATCCATCATCCTCTCATGGATGGTGGAGGATTGGGGAATGGGGAGAACATTTTCCTAGTGCTTCTTTTCATTTTTTAAAAATTTGTATTAACAAGCTCTTATTTTTTCTTCTCCCCATCTCTTACCCTCTTTATAAGAGACAAACAAAGCCCTTATTACAAGTATGCATAATGAAGCAAAAAAAAAAAAAAATCCTCTGCACATGTTTAACATATACTGGATCACTTGCTGACTGGGGAAGGGGGTGGAGGGAAAGAGGGGAAAAAAACTAGAACACAGAGTTTTGTAGGGGTGAATGTAAAAAATTATCCACGTATATATTTTGAAAATAAAAAGTTTTAATTTAAAAAAATGCCTCCAATGTGTCATGTCCAAAATTGTATGTCTTATAATTAATTTATCCTGTGTATCATGTATATTCAATGTATATTAATGTGTATAATGTATAATTAATATAATTCTGTGACAGAAGGTGGTGACATATTTCATCCTCTGGAGCTCTCTGGAGTTCTCTGGAACATGGTTGGTGATTGAACTGATGGGAGATTTTACATCTTTCAATGTTACTTAAATACATTATTCTCTTGTTTCTGCTTACTTCATTGAGCGTCAGAATTCTCTTTCTCAGAGTCTAGACTTGTTCGTTATAATTACCCTGTGGTTCTTTCCATTTATATTGTTTTAGCCATTCTGCATTCCTGGCCCTGCGAGCTTCAGCCGGTGCCATTTAGTGAATATCTTTAAGAGCACACTTCTGCTTCTGTTGACTCAGTTCCACAGGACACGCAGTGAAACACCCTGCGCTATCTCCTGCCGCAGCTTCTCTTGGTGGAGCCTTCTCGGCCGGCTTTCTCTTGCTCTTTTTCCTCCTTATCTCCAGCAGCTACAGTCCGTTCCTTTTAACCAGCTCTTTGGCCACAGGGAGAACTGGACATGTCTTTTGAATCTTGGGCCACTAGACGGCACTAGAGGCTATGTCATCTTTTCTACGTCTCCTTTTAGCCACTGGAGAAGGTCCCTTCTCCATCAGCACATTTGCTTTGAGACCAAAGGGAGTGAGGATGCTATTTTTCAGAATCAGAGAATCTCAGCGCCAGGAAACTGCAAAGGCAGCATGTGCTAGACAAGGAATCTCTTTATATCGCAGTTGAAAATTCTTTGCCTGAAGACTTCCAATGAGGGAGAGCTCCCAGTTCTATCTCTTAGAAACAAATTTAATCTGTTTTCTATGGGCAGTGCGTCAAATGCTGAAAGAGAGTTATTGCATCCTACCCAAATCTTTTTAACTAAACAACCCTTCTTCCTTCAACCAATCCTATGTACCCAGCAAAACCTCAAGGCATTTCACCAATCTAATTGCCTTTCTCTGGACAATGCAGCTTTAATTGTGCTCTATAGAATGTAGTGCCTAAACAAGACTATACAACCATCAGTTCTGATGGACGTGACTCTCTTCAGCAATGAGATGATTCAGACCAGTTCCGATGATCTTGTAATGAAGAGAGACATCTACACCCAGAGAAAGGACTGGAAATTGAGTGTGATTCACTACATAACATTTTCACTCTTTTTGTTGTTATTTGCATTTTATTTCCTTTCTCATTTTTTTCCAGTTTAATTTGATTTTTCTTGTGTTGCAAGATAATTGTATAAATATGTATGCATATATTGGATTTAACATATATTGCTACCATGTCTAACATATGTTGGACTATTTGCCGTCTAGGAGAAGGGGTTAAGGGAATGAAGGGAAAAATTGGAATACAAGATTTTGCAAGGGTTAATGTTGAAGAACTATCCATGTGTATGTTTTGAAAATAAAAAAAGTTTTAATAAAAAAAATTGTAGTGCCTAGAGTGGAATCCAATAATTCAAGTTGTAGTCTGCCCAGGGCAGAGTACAGCTTAATTATAAGCTCCCTAATCTTTTATATTATGCCTCTCTTCATGTAACTTAAGATCACAATCGCCATCTCGAAAATAACCCTTTTGACTCTTAAACAGCCTTGTTGTTGACTTCTTCCTAGTCTTATTCTCCTTTCAGTGGTGATGTTGTAATAATGGATCTTCTTTCTCAAAGTTGACAAGCTGGTGGTCCACTTAAAAAAAAAAGTTCTTTTTCAGATTAATCACCACCTTGCTATGTGTTGTAAAGCCCATTAAACTACAATTGTCATGATTCATTTAATAGTGTTTGGCTTATGCTTTCTATGACATTTCTTATGTGTATAAAGGATATGTTTGCTTCCTAGAATTTTGTAACTACAAGTACCATTTTCGGGGGAATGCAAAATAATTGGTGGTCCTTGCTAATGAATTTATAAATACATAGTCATTTTTATATGTCTATAATAATTGAAGTCTTTCTGTCATATTTGTATCTTTGTATTTTGGAAATTATTTTTCCCCCTCTTCAATGGAATCTTGAGTTAGCAGTCATATCTTAAGGGGGGAAAAACCCATAAGCATCTCCATCAAAAGTTTTGGGTCTTCCCTCACCCTCCTGACTGTAACCTGATAATTTAGAGGCAGAACTACTTGAGAAGACTCCTGACTTTTAATTGACTTTTATCCCCAAAAAGTTCTATTTTTTTAAAATTGAAATTAAACTTTATTATGATCATTTAAAAAAAGGAATATAAATGGCAGTGTAGCAAAGGCTGTCACCAGCATGTAGTGAAGATGCTCCCTTTTGTATTGTTGTTATGTGGCTCAAAAGAAGGCAGAATAGCCATCTCTAGGTTGTTCTCCTCAACCTTTCTTCAAAGGTTATTTTAATTGCTGCCAAAAAATTGAAGTAGGAGATTGGGACTGGAAATTTGACCACTCTGCTCTCCTCAGAGAAAGGAGTTTCTGGGATAGATTACGTCTATTTTCTGTCTTAAACATTGTTAATCTAGGGATATGGTTTTCTGGTTCAAACCAAATTTTTAATCATTATTCATCAATGAGGAAAAACTTATCAAAGACAAGGTTTGAGCCCTTTCCCACCAGATGCCACTTCCACAATAAATACATAGCAACTAGCAACGAAACATATTTAGCCAAGTTGATAGCAAAACAGAAATCCCAGAAGATATATGCAAAAGTGTATCAGACAATGCAGAGAAAAGAAACTCTTCCGTTAGAATTGGAGTAACTCAGAACAACCAAGAAGGAGTTCTGGATCTCATTCAAAGGGAAATTCCCTGAAGTCTCTGGTATAGCAAACTAGGGACAGGACATGATAGAAATAGCTTCTTTCATATTAGCTTCTTCCTAGAGTCTTACTGTCCCTTTAGCAACCTGAAGTGGCACTGGCTTCTGTCTTTTTTTCTCATAGTTGGAGCTAAAGCAACTGCAGAGCTGAAGAGCTTGAAGTTCTGTTCTCTGCTGTCCCCTTAATCCCTCCCCTTTTTTTCCCCACCTCATGCAAACAATGAAGAAAGAGTCCTATACCAATGGTCTTTGGAATTAAGGACAAGATTTGGCCACTAAATATTTTGATGGGATTACAGTAATCTAATGTTTTAAAATTGAAGGCTGTAATTGTAGTGTAAAATATGAATTATATGCATTTTTAAAATGCATTTTAAAAAATTTTAAATTTTAAATAAATTTTTAAAATTTAAATTTAAAATTTTTAAATGCATTTTAAAAATAAATTTAAAAATTTAAAAATGACTTTTTAAATACATTCACTCCAAAGCCAATTTATTATCATTGCATCTAAGATTAAATGCATGTTCCCCTAACCTACATAATAAAGTGGCAGCTTTACTGATCTCCCTATATCCCTTTAAATCCCAATTAAAATCCTACCATCCACAGAAGCATTCTTAAATCCCTCCTAATTCCCGTAGCTTCCTTCTGTTAATTGTCTCCTATATTTCCCGTATATCACTTTGCATATGTTTGCATGTTGTCTCCCCCTTTAGATTATAAACTCCTTTAGGGCAGGAACTGTCTTTTGTCCTTTTTTGAATCCCTAACACTTAGCACAGTACCTGGCACATTGTGGACACTTAATAAATATTTAGTGACTGATTGGAAAACAAGCTACATCACTGACACCATGAGATATTTGCCTGTAATATTAATCCTTTGGTGTAGGCCCTACTTTCATTGCTTAACATGTAATTTTCATAAGGGGGACATAGTTATTGGAGAAATCAGTATGATCTGCTCATACTATGCTTCGCATATTGGATCTATAACAGATTATGAAGGTAAAAGAGTAGACATGGCAACAAACTCCAAATTGGGGTCTCCAATGGTTTCTAACAAGTCGTGGAAATTTGTTAGTAACTTCTCAAAGTCATTTTTGGCTGAAGGGCAATGTTACCAGAAATTCTCCTCCTTATAGAGTACAATAAATTTCATTTTAACTTAACTGTCCTCCACATTTACTTTCTTGCCACACAACGCTACAGGAATGTATTTATATAGAGATTATGAAACTCAGTTACTTGAAAGATGTTGGTACCCTCTGTAGTAATAGGACAATTAGGAAAAAAGGAGAATTTCTAGGGGAAGAGAATGAGGTCATTTTGAACATGTTGAGTCAGATCCCCTGAGCAAGGCTGCTTCTTACCTTAATGGTCTAGAGGTACTCCTGAAAAGAATCTTCTAATACTGTCTTTTCTTCTTTTTCTTCTTCTAATTTTCTTCTAATACTGTCAACTCAGACCCTCTTTCTGATGGGATATATCAACTTTTGGAAAGGGGAATTGAGAAAATTTTGAGAAAATAGAGCAAGAACAGATATTATTTTCCTCTCATTTCCAGCTAGAGGCATTTTCTCCCCCATATTTCCTCAGTCCCTAGAGAATATAGGCTCAATAGTTTCAAACTGTGCCCAAAAAACCGTGCATATTTTTTGATTCAGCAGTCTCATTCTTGGGTGTATATCCCAAAAAAGTGGTAAAAGAGGGAAAAGGACCCACATATGCAAAAATGTGTGTAGCAGCTTTTTTTGTTGTTGTTGTTGTGGCAAGGAAGTGGAAATTGAGTGGAGGCCCATCAGTTGGGGAAAGGCTGAATAAGTTATGATATGTGTATGTAAAGGAGTATTATTGCTCTATAAAAAGGATGAGCAGGCTGATTTCAGAAAAGCTTGAAAAGATTGACATGAACTAATGTTGAGTGAAATGAGAAGTATGTAGAAAACATTGTAAACAGTAACAATAAGATTATGTGATGATCAATTGTGATGGATTTGGCTCTTCTCAAAAATATGGTGATTCAAATCAATTCAAAATAGATTTGAATGGAAAATGCCATCCACATTCAGAGAGAGAACTATGGAGAGTAAATATGAATTGAAGCTTAGTATTTTTACCTTTTTTCATTTGTTTTTTTTTTTTTTGATTTTTTTTCCCTTTTGTTCTGATTTTTCTTGTACAACGTCACAAATATGAAAATATGTTAAAAGAATTGCACATAATTAATGTATATCAGATTGTTTGCTGTCTTGTGGAGGGGGGAGAAAAAGGAGAGAGGGGAAAAAATCTGGAATACAAAATCTTATAAAAATAATGTTAAAATCTATCTTTACATGTATTTGGAAAATAAAATATTGTTAAAAATTTTTAAAAGACAATATAGGCTCATACTTAAAGCAGTTTCTATGCAGCATTCACCTCACTATCTTTGTGAGTGAGTGAGTCATTGAAGGTCTCTATTGGCTGCCTTCCATTCACCTCTATGCTAGGTCAAACAGGCCACTGGGGACTTTACTCCTCACCAGGCCTGGCGATCTGCCATGGATCCCAGCTCCCAGATCACAGATAGTGCTCAGCCAAAAGCCTACACCATGTTTTCCCTTGATTGAAGTAAAGGAGGAAAGTGGAAATATTTTTACTTCTTAGTGACTTTTATACAAACATCCAGTTCTGGCTCAGGAGCAAATCAAAAGTTTATTTCTTCACCATGAGACAAGCAAACTGGAAAAGCCATAGCTTTATTTGCTCTTGAGCCCAGGAAGGGGTTGTATCAACTGAAAATGCGATGTTCTCTCATAAGGGCTTGGCCTGGCCACTTCTTTAGTACATAAATTTCTCTACTAGCTTCTTTCCCCCCAGTTAACTTATATTTAGCATATATTTAGTGTGAATCTATGTGTGTCCATATTATTTCTCTTTATATAAGCTCCTTAAGTGCAAAGATTATTTTATATATGTCTTTGTTTTCCCAGAGTCTGGCACAAAGTAGTCATTTAACAAATGCTTACTAATTGATATATTGATTAGAAAGTCAAGGGAATACAAAATCAAAAAGATAAATGGCACACCAATGTGGTGCCATGAAGTATCTACAATTTCCATCATGTGTATCTAAATTTCAAATAAATGAGGCTTGATCGGTTTCCTATATACTAATCAAAAGGATCTCATCATCTCTTGCATTTCTAGAAACCTTTCCTCCAAATGCAGAATCATAGACTACGCAGGGCAACCGGAACTTAGACCAGGGTTCCAAAATTTAGAGGGTATTAACATTATTTGTACCTTTTCAATAGAAACAAATAATTGAACTGAGCAGATGATTGTCTAGAATAATTAGTTGAAACTGGAAGCTTTTTTTCTTACCCAAGTGAACTTATCCAAAGCCTGGACCCACTTTATTTCCTCTCATGGTAGTTATCTCCCAATTGTGTTTGCTATGGGTGCCATATTTGTAGTAAGAGCTCTATCCTCTTGGTAAGTGTGTAGACAAAAGGAATCCTCCATCTCCTTTTCCCTTAAAAATTTTCCCTGATAGATATGAATTTCTTTTTGCAAGCAGCAAAAACCTCCAGGCCTCACCCAAAAATATTTATGCCCACAAACCATTTTATGGAACTCTGGTTTAATTTTATATTTCTAGTTTTTTATAGCCCTCTTATTATCACTGGATATTCATGTGCTCTAAAAATAACCTGACATATCAAATTAAAACTTCAGAATAATCTCTATTACATATTTCTAACCCTTTCATGCTATGTTTCAGTGTGTGTGTGCTTGTGTTTGCGAGAAAATATAACTTGTTATGACTAATATTTTAGGTCAGTTCTTTCAAGAAGTTTATCTTTTTTGAAATGGAATTTATATAGAAGCATGGAATCAGAATCATACATAGGAATTTTTTCACCTAGGACATGTGATTTTGAGAAGCTTTGCAGTGATGAGAGGGAGTAGAGAAACCGGTCCATGGGGAAAGAACTGTTTTGATTACCAGTGAAGTCATATTGGGGATAGGAATAGCTCTTCTCTAAGGCAGTGCTTGCCTCCATGGATGTTTGGGGGTGGGGGAGAGAAAATGTGCCCTGGAAGAGCATGCTACAATGACAGGATCTTTGGGAAGGGCAGGCAGTCTGGGAACAATTGCATTAGTGGGTTAATGAAGAACTGAAAGGTGAAGTGCAGGAATGGCAATCACGACAGGAAAGAAGTATGCCTTTTTGGAAAGGAATATTAAATCTATTCATAGGTTAATATGAAAACATCTGAGTTACTATAAAAGGATGCAAGTATACAGATCTTACTATTGTTAATCTGTATTTGTGGATAACTTCCTATCACATGTAAGTGAGTAAGTTCTTGGGCTTGACAACTTCTTGCTAATAGTTATATTTTCATGGATATGATTAGATCCTTGGGGTAGTTAGGAGAGGCAGTGGATAGAGCACCAGCCCTGAAGTCAGGAGGATCTAGAATTCAAATATGGCTTAAGACCCTCAGACAGCATCCTAGCTGTGTGACCCTGGGCAAGTCACTTAACCCCAATTGCCTCAGCAAAAAAAAAAAAAAAAAAAGAAAAGATTCTTAAAGTGTCTCATTCCTTCAAGATGTATGTGTGTGCCCTCAGAAAGGTGGGTAAGACAAAGATGTAAAAGATTTGAAATTTAGTGGGTAGTAATTTATGGGATAGTAAACTTTGGGAAGACAATAAGATTAGATATTATACACACACACACACACACACACGTAATTGGCTTCTAAATGTTTTTAATGGGATATATAGGTCTTAAGAATGTTTTAGTACTATGTTATTAAAGTTGATTATGGTTTTTACATATAAAATTACATTAATAATTATTAAAAATTTTAAATCTTTTTTTCCCTTCATTTGAAGTTTCTGTATGATAATATTAAGGAATGGGAGGACTCATTTTTCAAGTCAGACTCTCTTATAGTAGCCTGTGAATGACATTGTCCATTTCAGATACACAGTTTGAATATAGATAGACAGATCAAGTGGTAGGCAAAAAATTAGAATTCTCTGACGTTCAGGTGAATTATGAGTTACTAATTAATTGTAATTAGCTCTTTGTTAATAAGATTGGATCCATACATTTTGAATTAGTTCTTGCTACATGAACCAATTACTGGAAGGCCATTCTCATTAGATTTTGTCAAGGTTTATTACATTACACAAAATCTTATCCCTAAGCAGGATTTAGCAGCATTATCTAGGGAATCTCTACAAGTGTCATGGAACCTGAAGATGGTCAAGAAAATGTTTCCACGAATGTGCTCTGATCCATAAGCAACTGTTTGAGAGATTCATAGCAAGTGCTTACCAGACTTCTGAGGATCATGAATGCTACAAAAGAACTTGACATTTCTAAAGCTACTGCTATGTTTTTTTTTATTCACCTAATGTAACTTTGCTTGTTATGTTAGTAGCATCTATGTGATAGACCTGTTACTTGTTCTGTAAGCTGCTTATTATTTCAGCTGTATTCTTGCCACTGTGGTAATCAAGACTTTGGACTATACCTTTGCATCTGCCAGTCCTCATTTACCTATGGTGCTATGGAGAGGCCTTTTGTGTAGTACTTTTGTGCCTTTCTTGACAAGAGTCTATCTACCTCCTTGTGAAAAGAAATTGTAATACAAGGAAGATTAAATTGGATGCCCTACCATTTGAATATCCACATAATAATTATATTGACTTGCCAAAGTATAAATAGACTTACAGATAAGTTTTGGACTGTAGGACTTTTGTTAATTAAAATATATTTGTGGATTTTCTCTTGTGTCCTGATGGCAGTGGTTTGATGTTTATGTTTACAGTGCTTTCTTTGGTGCAAAGAACTGATCCCTAAATCAACTCCCACAGTTAATGTTGTTGAGGATACAGTTCTAATTGTGGCACTACATGTCTGGTTAGCATGACATGCAGAAATTATTGAAATCTATGCTGATATCTTGCTAAAGGGTAGGATAGATAATGAAGCAATATCAATATTAAACATATATGCACCAAGTGGTGTAGCATCTAAATTCTTAAAAGAGAAATTAAGAAAGCTGCAAGAAGAAATAGACAGCAAAACTCTAATGGTGGAAATCTCAACCTTGCACTCTCAGAATTAGATAAATCAAACCACAAAATAAATAAGAAAGAAGTCAAAGAGGAAAATAGAATACTAGAAAAGTTAGATATGATAGATTTTTGGAGAAAACTAAATGGAGACAGAAAGGAGTACACTTTCTTCTCAGCAGTTCATGGAACCTATACAAAAACTGACCATAAATTAGGACATAAAAACTTCAAACTCAAATGCAGTAAGGCAGAAATAGTAAATACATCCTTTTCAGACCACAATGCAATGAAAATTATATTCAATAAAAAGCCAGGGGAAAATAGACCAAAAAAATTGGAAACTAAATAATCTCATACTTAAGAATGATTGGGTGAAACAGCAAATCATAGACATAATTAATAACTTCACCTAAGAAAATGACAATAATGAGATGTCATACCAAAATGTGTGTGATGCAGCCAAAGTGGTAATAAGGGGAAATTTCCTATCTCTAGAGGCCCACTTGCATAAAATAAAGAGAAGTTCAATGAATTGGGCTTGCAACTAAAAATGCTAGAAAAGGAACAAATTAAAAACCCCTAGTCAAACACTAAACTTGAAATTCTAAAAATAAAAGGAGAGATTAATAAAATTGAAAGTAAAAAAAAAAAACTATTGAATTAATAAAACTAAGAGTTGGTTCTATGAAAAAACCAGAAAAATAGATAAACCCTTAGTAAATCTGATTTTAAAAAGGAAAGAGGAAAATCAAATTGTTAGTTTTAAAAATGAAAAGGGAAAACTCACCACTAATGAAGAGGAAATTAGAGCATTAATTAGGAATTACTCTGCCCAGCTTTATGCCAATAAATTCAATAACTTAAATGAAATAGAAGAATGCCTTCAAAATTATAACTTGCCCAGATTAACAGAGGAAGAAGTAAATTGCTTAAATAGTCCCATTTCAGAAAAAGAAATAGAACAAGCTACTAATCAACTCCCTAAGAAAAAATCCCCAGGACCAGATGGATTTACATGTGATTCTACCAAACATTTAAAGAACATTTAGTATCAATGCTATATAAACTATTTTTAAAAATAGAGATTGAAGGAATGCTACCAAATTCCTTTTATGACACAGACATGGTCCTGATACCTAAACCTGATAGGTTGAAAACAGAGAAAGAAATTATAGACCAATCTCCCTAATGAATATTGATGCTAAACTCTTATATAAAATATTAGCAAAAAGATTACAGAATATCATTCCCAAGATAATACACCATGACCAAGTAGGATTTATACCAGGAATGCAGGGCTGATTCAACATTAGGAAAATTATTAGTGTAATTGACAATATCAATAACCAAATTAGCTAAAACCACATGATCCTCTCAATAGATGCAGAAAAAGCATTTGATAAATTACAACATCTATTCCTAATAAAAACACTTGAGAGTATAAGAATAAATGGACTTTTCATTAAAATAGTCAGGAGCATATATTTAAAACCATCAGTAAGCAGCATAAGTAATGAGGATAAACTAGAACCATTCCCAGTAAGATCAGGAGTTAAACAAGGTTGCCCACTATCACCATTATTATTCAATATTGTGTTAGAAACGATAGTCTCAGCAATAAGAGTTGAGAAAGAGATTAAAAGAATTAGAGTAGGTAATGAGGAAATCAAATTATCACTCTTTGCAGATGATATGATGGTATACTTACAGAAACCCAGAGATTCTACTAAAAAGCTATTAGAAATAATTCACAACTTTAGCAAAGTCGCAGGATACAAAATAAATCCACATAAATCCTCAGCATTTTTATACATCACCAACAAAATCCAACAGCAAGAGATATAAAGAGAAATTCCATTCAAAATAACTGTTGACAGCATAAAATATTTGGGAATCTGTCTACCAAAGGAAAGTCAGGAATTATATCAGCAAAATTACAAAACACTTTCCACACAAATAAAGTCAGATTTAAATAATTGGAAAAATATTAAATGCTCTTGGATAGACTGAGCGAATATAATAAAGATGACAACACTTTCTAAACTAATCTATTTATTTAATGCTATACCAATCAGACTCCCAAGAAACTATTTTAATGACCTAGAAAAAATAACAAAATTCATATGGAAGAACAAAAGGTCAAGAATTTCAAAGGAATTTATGAAAAAAAAATCAAATGAAGGTGGCATAGCTGCACCTGATTTAAAACTATATTATAAAGCAGTGGTCAACAAAACCATTTGGTATTGGCTAAGAAATAGATTAGTTGATCAGTGGAATAGGTTAGGTTCACAGGAAAAAATAGTCAATAACTATAGCAATCTAGAGTTTGACAAATCCAAAGATCCCAACTTTTGGGATAAGAATTCATTATTTGACAAAAACTGCTGGGAAAACTGGAAATTAGTGTGGCAGAAATTAGGCATGGACCCACACTTAACACTGTACTCCAAGATCAAAATGGGTCCATGATTTGGACATAAAGGACAAGATTATAAATAAATTGGAGGAACATAGGATAGTTTACCTCTCAATCTTGTGGAGGAGGAAGAAATTTGTGACCAAAGATGAACTAGAGACCATTATTGACCACAAAATAGAAAATTTTGATTATATCAAATTAAAAAGCCTTTATACAAACAAAACTAATGCAAACAAGATTAGAAGGGAAGCAAAAAACTGGGAAAATATTTTTACAGTTAAAGGTTCTGATAAAGGCCTCATTTCCAAAATATATAGACAATTGACACTATAAGACATCAAGCCATTCTCCAATTGATAAATGATCAAAGGATATGAACAGACAATTTTCGGATGATGAAATTGAAACTATTTCCACTCATATGAAAGAGTGTTCCAGATCACTATTGATCAGAGAAATGCAAACTAAGACAACTCTGAGATACCACTACACACCTGTCAAATTGGCTAAGATGACACGAAAAGATAATGATGAATGTTGGAGGGGATTCAGGAAAAGTGGGACACTGATGCATTGTTGGTGAAGTTGTGAATGAATCCAACCATTCTGGAGAGCATCTGGAAATATGCCCCCAAAATTATCAATTTGTGCATACCCTTTGATCCAGCAGTGTTACGACTGGGCTTATATCCCAAAGAGATACTAAAGAATGGAAAGGGACCTGTATGTGCAAGAATGTTTGTGACAGCCCTGTTTGTAGTGGCTAGAAATTAGAAAATGAATGGATGCCCATCAATTGGAGAATGATTGGGTAAATTGTGGTATATGAATATTATGGAATATTATTGTTCTATAAGAAATGATCAACAAGATTATTTCAAGAGGTTTGGAGAGACTTACATGAACTGATGCTGAGTGAAATGAGTAGAAGTAGGAAATCATTATATACTTCAACGATACTGTATGAGGATGTATTCTGATGGAAGTGGATATCCTCAACAAAGAGAAGATCTAATTCAGTTCCAATTGATCAATGATGGACAGAAGCAGCTACACCCAGAGCCTGGGAAATGAATGTGAACTATTTGCATTTTTGTTTTTCTTCTCAGGTTATTTTTATCTTCTGAATCCAATTCTTCCTGAGCAACAAGAGAACTGTTAGGTTCTGCACACATATATTGTATCTGGGATAAATTATAACATATTTAATATGTATAACATTGCCTGTCATCTAGGGGAGGGGGTCGAGGGAGGGAAGGGAAAACTTGGAACAGAAGTGAAAGCAAGGGATAATATTGTAAAAAATTACCCATGCATATGTACTGTCAATAAAAAGTTATTAAAAAAAAATCTATGCTGAATCAGTGAAACCCTCCCTCCCCAATCTCCCGTACAGTGTTAATCTTTGGGGGAGACATCAACTACTCTCTGGTACAATCTTTTGATGCTCTTGTCCTACCTGCTATTTAGCACTAAAAGGTCCATGAGCTTTTATCCCATTCTTATCTCCAATCTCATTTCCTTATGATAAGACAATGGGGGAAGACCTGAAGTGCCAATGGCTGTTCCCTTTTTGGTGATGTGCACCTGTCAGGATTGTCTTATTCTTAGAAAGTCATCAATAAAAGCATCCTCCATTCTGAACCCTAAGCTTATCTTCAGAAATCAGTTCAGCAGTCCATCCATATATTTCTGCCTTGGTGTTCTTAATAAATTCTTTTTAATTCTTTCTTCCTAAGTTTCCTTGTTAATCATGACAAAAAGCTCCAGAATAAAATTTTTCTTTTACTAGAAAGACTTAATAAACATTAATCAAGTTGACTTGCCCAGGGTCACATAGCTAAAGTATTAAGTATCGGAGATCAGATTTGACCAACTAACAGGTGTAAGTTCTTATGCAGACATCGCAGTACAGATTAATTACTCCATAGCAGCATATGAGCAAATTGCTTCTAATGCTATCAAAGCATGGGCTTCTCTCACAATAAAGATGACAAGAGTGAGGCCTTCACAAAAATAACACAAGGGCCAAATGAACCCTTTGCTGACTTTGTGGGATGTTTGCAGACAGCTATCACAAGAACAAATGGAGAAAATCCAATAACAGACATTTTTATAAGGCAACTTGCTAAGGAAAATGCTGATGATGTTTGCAGAAGAATTATACTAGGACTGCGCAAGGATGCTCCTTTTAGAAGAGCTCATAAGATGCTGTGCTACAGTGGGCACAAATGCCCTTTATAGCTAGGCTATGATGCAGATTTCCCAAGATCCGAACATGGGAAGACAGAGTCCCTTCTGGCAAGGGACTTCCAGAGAGACTCGTCAATGCTTTCAGTGTGGTAAAGTAGGGCATCTGAAATCTCAGTGTTGGTATAGAGACAGAATGAGAAAACAGGGTGGGAGAACAAGACCCAATACCCCAGGTCTAAAATGCAACAGAGGCTTCCATTGGGCCTCAGAATGTAGATTGATTCAGGAAAACGGGATGAGGGCCCCAGCCCCAGGGCCCAAGGCAAAAAACACTTGGGGCATGATGGCAGCCAATGGTGCACCCAGAGCTAGAAGTCCAGTACCCAGACATGACCAATCAGCCAGGAAGCCATATGATGGGAGAAAGGGATTACACAATCAACCAGCCAGGAAGCAACCTGATGGGAGAAGGGGATTACAATTGGGGAGAATAGAGTTGTCTGCAGCTGGGACAACTGAGATACCCCCTGGAGAAGTGAAATCTGTTCCTCTCGAGCCTGTGCATCCCTTGCTTCCAGGCACAGTAGGCTTGACCATTTCACCTCCTTTTTATACGTACAAAACAGTGTCCATCCACACACTGATGTGGGAAACTGGGGAATGTGTAGATAATATCCCAGTCACTAATACAGGTAGACAATGTGTGACATCACCCAGGAGAAGTAGTAGCATCAGGTTTACTCATACAGCATGCTAATAAGCAATCTGGTGATAGTTACCCAAATTCTGACTTCAAGCCACAAAATCCAGGAATATATTGGACAGCAGCTGTGACAGCTGACCGACCTATGCTCACTATCTATATAAATGGCCTACCATTGGAAGGATTGGTAGACACAGGTACACATCATACAGTCATTAGAAGTGCCAAGTGGCCCAGTCACTGGCCAAAGATTAAAGCAGACACCTACATGTCTGGTGTAGGAGGATCAATAGCAGCTGAAGTTAGTGCTGCCCCTATGAGATGGACTTTTGAAGGCAAAACAGGAGTTTTTACTCTTTTTATAGTGGAAAAAAATCCCCATCAATCTATGGGAAAGAGATGTTTTACAACAATTAGGGTTAAAAATGAGTACTTTGGTTTTTTAGGCAGGCCTGCTGTTGAAAGCCTGCCAACACTTTTACCTGTTCCTATCCAATGGAAAACTGATACACCAATGTGGATAAAACAGTGGCCCTTAGGTAGTGATAAAATTCAGGCCTTATTAGATATAGTACAGGAACAACTTGACCAAGGACACTTACAACCTTCTCTAAGTCCTTGGAATTCCCCAGTATTTGCTGTAAAAAAGAAATCTGAAAAATGGAGGATGTTGACTGATTTAAGAAAGGTGAATGAACAGATGGAAACTATGGGAATTCTTCAGCCTGAACTTCCATCTCCTACTCAATTGCCTAGAGAATGGCCTCTTTGGGTTATAGGCATTAAGGATTGTTTCTATTCTATCCCTCTGGATAAAGAGGATATGAAAAGATGTGCCTTTTCAGTGCCCAGATTTAACTTAGCTGAGCCTTATAAAAGATATGAATGGACAGTTTTGGCACAGGGAATGAAAAGCAGCCCTACTATGTGTCAAATGTATGTTGCTGTTGTTCTTACTCCAGTAAGAAAAGCATTTCCAAAAGTGATGTTATTACATTATATGGATGATATATTGGGATGTGCACCTGAGGAACAAATGTTAGAAGCATGTCTACAAAAGACCATAGAAACACGAAAGAATATATTTCATTTTTTTTATTATAACTTTTTATTGACAGAGCCCATGGCTGGGTAATTTTTTTTTACAACATTATCCCTTGCACTCACTTCTGTTCCGACTTTTCCCCTCCCTCCCTTCACCCCCTCCCCCAGATGGCAAGCAGTTCTATACAAGTTAAATATGTCACAGGAAACACTAAGGAATTACAAATTGTACATAGCTCCAGAAAAAATTCAAAGACATGTTCCTTTTCAATATTTAGGATATGAAGTATACCCTAAAATGCTTACAGTACAAAAACTGACCTTAAGAACAGAGAAGCTAAACACCTTAAATGATTTTCAGAAATTGATAGGAGATATCCAATGGATGCGACCAGTGTTAGCCTTGACTACCCATCAATTGCAGCCGTTATATGATATTTTAAGGGGAGACAGTGCTTTAAATTCACCACGTCAGCTTTCAAAAGAAGTTCAAGAGGCTTTGAGAGAAGTTGAATTGGCTTTATCCAATGTGGTTGAAATCCAAAAACCCTTGGAAATATCAGTTTTTGCTGCACAAGAGGCACCCACAGCAGTCCTTCATCAAGAAGACAGTGTGATAGAGTGGATGAACCTCCTGGCACAACCAGAACAAAGCCTTATTCTTTATCCAATGCTTGTGGCTAGAATTTTATTAAAGGCCATTAAGCGAGCTGTACAATTATCTGGGACAAGACCTGACAAGATATACACCTTTTATACTAATACACAAATTAATGTGTGCTGTGAGACCATCTCAGAGTGGCAAATTTTATTAGCCATAGCTCCAAATTTTACACATGGGTCTCCATTAAAGATAACCAGACTTTTACATAATTGGCGATGGATTCTTGAAGAAAAGGTTTCTAAAGTTCCTCTTAAAGGACCAACTATCTTTACAGATGCATCCAAACATAATATTTGCACTATATACTCTCATGACTTAACTATAAAGAGACTAGTCAGAACTCCTTTTCAGTACACTCAGCAGAATGAATTATATGCAATCATTCTAGCTCTTACTTATTATCCAGGAGATATAAATATAATATCTGATTCGGCCTATTCATTAGGTGTAGTACAAAGAATTGCCACAGCCCAAATAAAATTTGTAGCCTCTAATATATATCAGCTCTTTAAGAAACTTCAAGAGCAAGTGAGAAAGCATCCAGGTAAGATTGATATTTTGCATGTCCACTCTCATAGTGGACTTCTAGGTCCTATTTTTGATGGTAATTCAAAGGCAGATAGCCTTCTAACTATGTTGGTCAATACTCCTTTATTCCAAGAAGCCCAGGAATCTCATTCTAAATATCATCAGGTTGCTTGAGCTTCACATTTACAATTTGGAATAACAAGAGAGGAAGCTAGGAGCATAGTAAAAGCCTGTACAGCTTGCCTTCCTTTCCACGCTCCTACACTGCCTCCAAGGAACAACCCTCTTGGTTTGAGACCCAATGAAATCTGGCAAATGGATGTGACCCATTATAAATCTTCTGGTCGCCTGTCTTTTATCCACATTGTGGTAGACACCTTTTCAGGATTCACTTTTGCAATACCAGCAGCAAAAGAGACAGCCCGAGTGATCACTGAATTCCTCATACAAGTATTTGCAATTATGGGTGTGCCACAAGCAATAAAAACAGACAATGGGGCTGCATATACTTTTAAACATTTTGCACACTTTTGTGCA
The DNA here is from genome assembly GCF_016432865.1 of Antechinus flavipes. Lineage (NCBI taxonomy): Eukaryota > Metazoa > Chordata > Mammalia > Dasyuromorphia > Dasyuridae > Antechinus > Antechinus flavipes. The sequence continues at coordinate 115,319,331 of NC_067401.1, read as the reverse complement.
CAGTATAAGATTTTACACACCACTGGCATACCTTTTAATCCTCAAGGACAGGCAATAGTAGAGAGGAGAAACAGAGACATTAAGATGCTCCTCCAAAAACAAAAGAAAGGGGGAGCCACAGGTAACCCTAGAGAACTTCTAAATCTAGCCCTTTATACTATTAACTTCTTGATTTTTGACAAAGATGCACTGGCTCTGGCAGACAGGTTTTATAACCCACTGGAAGGTCAGTTTCCAGTGTGAGTGGCTCCACTATCTTTACATAATCGTCAGATGATGTGCAGAGACCCAGAAAGTGGTGAATGGAAGAGACCAGATAAACTACTTGTGGGAGAAGGTTTGCTTGTGTCTCTACAGGTGGAGAAGGAATCAGATGGGTGCCAACGAGCCGGATTCACCTTGTCCGCTGCAGAGAGATGGAGCAGACCCTTGAAATGAAAGAGAAGACCCAAGAAACATTGGATGTTTCCATTGCTGAGTGTGCTCACCATTGAAAGAGTGTGGCAGTTATGGCGTTTGACTCATGGACATTGAAAATTGTTAGACTTCAAAACCCTCAGGAATCATTGGATTCTCTGAGTCATAAGATTGTTGTAGGACTTCAAAACCCTTAGGAATCATTGGATTCTCTGAGACATGATAAGATTGTTGTAGGACTTGAAAATCCTCAAGAATCATTGGATTTTCTGATAAATGATATGACTGTTGACTTCAAAATCTGTTGGAATCATTGGATTCCCTAACACATAAAAAGACTGTTGCAGGATTTCAAAAACTTGGGGGGGTCATTGGATTCCCTGACATGTGAAGCAATGGACAATAGATTGGTCTCTTGGCTGCTGAAGAAGGCGTGTGTGTGACTGTTGTTTACATACCCTCTTTTTAGGACTTCTGGCAATCTTTTACAACATCATGTTGATTTACATTGCTATACCGCTACTTGCGTGTACAATTCATGTTTGTTACACCACATCGAGCCTGCACTGACTATGGGGAGAGTCATCACTAATAGCCTCTGCGTTATTGCTGTGTGCTTGTGTAATACCTCCCATGCTGATGGGTTTGTGCATACCTGTTTTTAATAAGACCCTTCAGCTCAGAAACCCACTAGCAACCCCCACTTCCCTTTGGTGATTTTCATCTCCCTTCCTGAGAGTCAGGGAGGGCGTGATCATCTCACCTCCCTTCCTGAGAAGTTAGGGGAGAACATGATTATTTCCTCTTGGGGATTCTCATCTCCCTGAGAAATCAGGAATAGTGTGACCACCTGTCTTCTAAAACAAAAGAAAGCAGGAGATATAATGGGCTGAAGCTTGAGTTGATGCACTGAGGTCCCAAGCACGTAAGGCTAAATAGTAATTGGACAATACTCTATTAATATATGCTTGGAAAAAGAATGGCCCTGCCCACTCTTTATGCAAATTCTGATGTATTGTATAAGAAATAAAGTAAAGACAATTTTGGTGAGTGGAGTGAGAGAGGCAGAAGCACTGCTGGCCGGGTTTGTGTCACGACTGTTCTCACTTCCTATCGCCATCCCTCTTCACTCCCGCAAAGAATAAAGAGCGAGGATTTTTCCTTAACCTGAATTCCTGACTTGGGCTGATTTTAAAATATGTGGTCATCACAACTCTTTGATTGATTTATTCCAACTTTGGAAAGTATATTGCTTTGTCTACTGATTCCACCATCTAGAATATCATTTTTCTCATGGTCAACTGCTCAGGATTTCCCGCTAAGAGTAGAACTATCAAAGTTATGACCATAGTAGTTGAAGAATTGTACCTTGAATATCCAAAAAGCCATGATTTCATTGATTTGGATACTTCCTGTAGAGCAGTATCTTCATTATGTAATGTAATTGGGGCTTTGTTGCTCATGTCCAAATTCCCCAAGAGGGAAGTATCCATATGAGAGATGGCAGAGAGTTGCTTCTAGGAGAAGAACACACAAGTTTCTTTCCCATATGGGTGAGAACAGCCTCTTTCTATTGGCTGTTTAATTTGAAAAGATTTGTCTTTAAAACTACCAATTTGGCATGATCTTTCTCTCTTTTCCATCTGGGTAAAGGGGAAGAAGGTCTAGCTTACCCACAGCACAGGCACTATGAACTAAGCTGTGTCGGGGGAAGGTTTTTCCCCATCTTGCTTTTACTCTTAGTGACTTAGAGAATCAGACTTGGTGTTTGTTTTGTTGTCTTTTTTTAAGTCCTTAGTACAATTGGTGGAGTATCGGGATCTCAGACCTCAAGCCATGTTGATCTTGGAGACAAGTATCCAAAATGGATGTTACTGTCAAATCTTTAAAGATGCTTTAAAGAAGCTAGGTTATTGGGACACAGAAACAACCAGGTGGGGCAGTAGATAAGACATTGATCTTGGAGTCAGAAAGACCAGAGTTCAAATCTTGACCTCAAGCACTTCTAGCTATGTGATCCTGGGCTTAAAACTGGAGATGGAAATGGCAATTCACTACAATATCATTGCCAAAATAACTGTATGGACATGTATACATATATTGTATTTAACTTATACTTTTAACATATTCAACATGTATTGATCAACCTGCCATCTGGGGGAAGGGGTAAGGGGAAGGAGGGGAAAAATTGGAACAAAAGGTCTTGCAATTGTCAATGCTGAAAAATTACCCATGTATATATCTTGTAAATAAAAAGCTATAAACAAGAAAAAGAAAAAGAAAAACAATATCATTGCCAAGAAAACCCCATGGACAGTGGTTAAGTTGGTCTAACATCCCAAAGATGAGTATGACTGAACAACAATTAAAATTAAAACATAAGCCTAAAGAGGCTTTGAATTTGGAAGTTGGTGGGATTAGGCTTTATGGGAAGTAAGTTAAATTGTGAACCTAATCTTTTCCCATTCTTAAGAGACTGAGGTTATAAGGGAAAATTATGCCCAAAAGTTGAAGAGTGGTAGTAATGGAGATTGTTTGCATGTTTATTTTTGTTATATCTTTGAAATAAATATTCCTTTGTAAAAAATAATGAGTACTTAATGGAACTAAGTTCAAGGAAGCCTTTTTTGTCTTTGTTTTTTAAAAATACTAAGAGAAGCATAAAAAAGTAAACATGAAAGAGCAATCATAAGAGATTTAATAAAATTAAAATGTTTACATTACTACATAGAAAGATGATACATAAAATTCCTAAGAACTTTATTATTCTTAGGACCGTTGAAAGAAGGAAAAAAATTGCCATGTGAACAGCAGAACATGAGAGGATTCAAAATACAAAGCAATACATTTCCATTTCAAGAAAGCCTCTGTAATGAATACTACTTGTGTTCAGAGTTATCAATCTTTTTTTTTTTTTTTTTTTTTTTTTTTGCTTTCTTGTAGGTTTTCTTTCATTTTCTGCAGTGTACTTTTTTTACCTTAATCTTTTCTTCCTTCCCTCCCCCCTTCCTCCCCTTCTTAAGAAGACTACAATTATGCATGGATACATAGACACGAACACATACACACGTATACATACATATAGATATAAATATATAGTTAGATACACATATACATCCAAACAAAAATATTATATATATATATACAAATATATGTACATACATACATACAAGAGAGTGTTAAAATTATTCTGTTAGTCAGAGGTTGATCTAATTCAGAGAAACTAGACATCCCATATTACTTTAAGGGTAGAGAAAACTCTGGGGAAAGGGTAAAAAATTGTTGGAAGGCAGTGGGTGCAGAATAGACATGATTACAATTATTTGGTAGATGATTTGCAGTTTGAATTCTGGCTCAGAAGCTTCTAGATAGCTTTTAGACTTGCAAGGGCAAGTCATTTAATCCTTCTGAAGCTATAAGCACTATCTGCCTCACAGATCATTATTCTTATTTTATGGCGATATCCAAGGATTCATTGATAGGTACTCCTGCTAATCATACTTATCAAAACACAGTGATATTTTAAAACCAAGTGTTATTGTATGCTTAGAACAGAAACTCAGGATTCTAAATGGCCACAAAGCAATAAGACAAAAGTTCATCTAAGAGCTTATCTAGTTTCCAGTTACATCCAAAAAAAAAAAAAATACAACTAGGTTTTGCATTTCAAAGATAAGATTGTAAAATTTGTAGCAGATAAATGGGGAGGAAGATAAATGACCAAAAGATATGAACAGACAATTTTCAGATAAAGAAATTAAAGCTATTTCTAATCATATGAAAAATGCTCTAAATCACTATTGATTAGAGAAATGCAGAGTAAGACAACTCTGAGGTATCACCGTAGTCCTCTCAGATTGGCTAAGATGACAGGAAAAGATAATGATAAATGTGGGAGGGAATGTGGGAAAACTGGGACACTGATGCACTGTTGGTGGAATTGTGACCTGATCCAACCATTATGGAGTACAATTTGGATCTAGGCCTAAGGAGCTATCAGATCGTGAACACCCATTAATCCAGCAGTTTCTCCATGAGGTCGCTAATCCAAAGAGATCATAAAGAAAGGGAAAAAGATCCACCTGTGAAAAAATGTTTATAGCAGCTCTTTTTGTAGTAGCAAGGAACTGGAAACTGAATGGACGCTCATCAGCTGGGAAATGTGTGAATAAATTATGGTATATGAATGTTATGGAATATTATTGTTCTATAAGTAACGACCAACAGGATGATTTCAGAAAGGCTGGAGAGACTTACATGAACAGAAACTAAGTGAAATGAGCAGAACCAAGAGATCATTGTTCACAGCAACAACAAGATTATGTGATGACCAACTCTGATGGACGGAGCTCTTTTCTACAATGAGGTGATTAAAGCCGATTCCAATAGACTTTTGATGGAAAGAGCGATCTGCACCCAAAGAACTGTGAGACAGATTACAATATAGTATTTTCACTTGTTTTGTTGTTTGCCTGCTTTTTTATTTTTCTCATTTTTTTCTTTTTGGTATGATTTTTCTTGTGCAGTATCATGAATGTGGAAATATGTTTAGAATTGCACATCTTTAACCTATATTAGATTACTTGTATCTAAGGGAGGGGAGGGGGGAAAGGGAGAGAGAAAAATTTGGAACACAAGGTTTCATGCAAAAGTGAATGTTGAAAATTTATCTTTGCAGGTATTTTGAAAATAAAAAGATATTAATTAAAAAAAGAAATGCAAATAAAGACAACTTTGAGGTACCACTTCATACCTTTAGGATTGGCTAAGATGACAGGAAAAAATGTTGATAAATGTTGGAGGGGACATGGGAAAACTGGAACACTAATTCACTGTTGGTGGAGTTGTGAAATTATCCAACCATTCTGGAGAACAATTTGGAACTTTACCAAAGGGCTTTTAAACCATACATATCCTTTCATCCAGCAATCTCACTGCTGGATCTCTATCCCAAAGAGATCATAAAAGAAGGAAAAGGACCCATATGTACAAAAATGTTTGTAGCAGCTTTTTTTGTAATGGCAAGGAACTGGCAGCTGAGTGGATGCCCATTAGTTGGCAATGGCTGAATAAGTTATAGTATATGAAAGCAATGGAATATTATTGTTCCATAAAAATTGATGAGCAGGCCGATTTTAGAAAAGCCTAGAAAGACTTAACATGAACATCTGATGTTAGTGAGTGAAGTGAGCAGAACCAAGAGAACACTGCATACAGTAACAAGATTATGCAATGATAACTGAGATGGACTTGGCTTATTTCAACAATGCAGTGATTCAAGGCAATTCTAATAGACTTGGGATGCAAAATGTCAATCACATCCAAAGAGAGAACCATGGAGACTGAATGTGGATCAAAGCATAGTATTTCCACCTTTTTAAATTGGTGGTGGTTTGTTTTCTTTCTCGTGTTTGTTTTTCCTCTTTTGATCTAATTTTTCTCACACCACATGACAAATATGGAAATATGTTTAAAAGGATTGCACATATTTAACCTATTTCAAATTGCTTGCTGTCTTGGGGAGAGGTAAGGGAAGCAGGGAAAAAAATTTGGAACAAAATGTTTTACAAAAATTAACATTGAAAACTATACATATATTTAGAAAAATAAAGTGTCTGTACTAAGATCAACTAGAAAGGGAATTAAAAAAAAAAAACAATTATAGTTGCCATTTCATGAATTACTATGGCTCGTATCTCCCTGAATTTGTCACTTAGTGGTCAGCCTTTTGATGGGAAAATCTCCAAACTTAGGTGAGTTGATGCTCTAAAATAGTTAAACATTGTATTAGTTTATAATTTTTTGTCACCACAAAATTGAACAATGTCTGAATAAGTTGTGATATATGAGTGAGATGGAAAACTGTTGTATTGTAAGAAATGAGGAAATAGATGATTTTTTTTAATGTCTTATTCCCAGGATATAAATCTTATTTTGTAAAATAATAACAGTTATAGATAGCTGAAATAGATGATTTCAAAGAGACTCATGGAAAGACTTATATAAACTGATACATTGAACAGAAATAGAACAATTTACACTAAAATATAAATATTATAAAAACTACCAGTTGTGAATACTTTTAGTAAAAAAACAAAGAATAAAATGACCAGAACCAGTAAAACAATTTATACAATAACACTATTTTTAAAAATTCTGAAAGCTATAAGAACCATGATCTATACAATGATCACCTATGATTTCAAAGAACCAATGATGAACAAGTTTGTAAAGTAGCTATCTGTATACATGTATATCTATCTATCTATCTATCTATCTATCTATCTATCTATGTGTGCTTCTTACACTTACTACCTGTGTGACACCAGGGAAGTTGCTTAATCTCTATTTACCTCCTTCATCTGTAAAATGGGGATAATAATAGCACCTATCTATTGATGTAAGGATCAAATGAGATAATACCTATAAAATGCTTGGAAATGCTTGGCACATAACAGGTATTACATAAATGTTAGCTATTATTATATATGTATATAAACCCATGTATTTATAATATACATATATGTGGGTAGGATTTGCTAGCACCTGTGCTCTGTATAACATTGAGAACCAGGTCATATCCAGAGTAAGGAGTGAAATGAAGCTTTCATCAGAAAGGAAAAGGACTATAAATAATACTTAGTCCTCTAATTAATTATTTCAAATAGCAGTTAAAAAACTAGAAATAATGCCCCCAAATACCAAAAATATTGTTCACAATAGAGTATGAGAGGTCTAGATTAGCAGTCAGTTCAAAACCTACAGATTCCATTCAGCTGACTCTTTGCCTGTTTTAATGCCTGATTACAAAGAGAGCTTCTGGTCACCAAGAACCAAAACCTGCTTTTTCTATTTTCCTCTTATCCTCAAAGTTTTGTCTTCCCCTTGTTTGCTTAATTGGCCAAAATATGAACTTTATATATGTATATGTGTGTGTGTGTATATATATATGTATATATATATGTATTTGTACATATATATTTGTGAAATGTTAATACCTTAAAGATCTGTAAATTTGTCATTGTGAGTACTACCTCCATCAGTGAACATTGTACCTCCACCATAAAATAGTTTTGAAGGATTGTTCTTTGTAATAATTCATCTAGACTGCTACATTAGACCCTTCTTGGTTTCCCTAGTTCATAGTGTCCTTTAGTCCATCAAAACTCTGTGTATATTCTTTGATCCAGCAATACCACTACTAAGTCTGTATAACAAAGAAATCATTAAAAAGGAAAAGAACCCACATGTACTAAAATATTTATAGTAATTCTCTACAAGAAATGATGAGCAGGCAGATTTCAGAAAAAAATTGGAAAGACTCACATGAATTGATGCTGAGTGAAGTGAGCAGAACCAGGAGACCTTGTACACAGTAATAGCAACTTTGTGTGATGATTAACTTAGATCTTCTCAGCAATACAGTGATTCAGGACAGGTCCAAAAGATTTGTGATGGAAAATGCCGTCCACATCCAGAGGAAAAAACTAAGGAGTCTGAGAATACAAATGGAGGCATACAAAATGAAATGGAAAAAATTCATTTTCCAAATGAAAAAGTTGGAACACAAAATCTTATAAAAATGAATATTGAAAATTATATATAATTGAAAAAATATTAAGTTCAAAAAATCAATCAACATTAATCTCTTAAAATGTTATATATTTACCATTATTTTAAAATACTGGAATCACTGCTAATTGTAGTATTGGAGTTTTGATTTGATTAACTCAATTTCCTACATGGCCTCCTTAGTCCTATCTTAGGCAACCTGTTACACTTCCCCATTCTTCAATGGGCTCACCTTATTAATGGTAAATTTAATGAAGACACCTAAAAGGTTTAGCCCATTGCAACTCAGAACTCTGAAGCTTAAGAGATCTGCCAGACTCAACCTCTCTGGTAGCTGGGATAACAGTTATATGTTACAGCACCATGCCTGTCTTGTATTTATTTTGCAAATATTTTATATTTATCTGTGTACTTGTTTTCCCTCAACAGAAGATAAGGAAACACCTTCCTTCTTCCTTATAAAAGATGCAAGAAGTTGCCAGCGTGTCAGATACTAAATGTAATAGTTGTATTGGTTCATTTTATTTGTTTTTCTTTGTTACAAAAGAAGACTCACTGCGTGATTAGGAGAAAGGGTCATAATTTTAAAATAGTTGCAATCTAAAAAAGTAAAGTGAATCAATAAAACATTAATTTTTACAAAAATGTTGTATTGGCCCCAAAATCTCATTTCCTGGTCAAGTAAGTGGTCCTTGTATAAATGAATTTAGTCCATCTCTAGACTAATGATTGTACTTAATGAAATTAAATTGTTCACGAAGTCAGTTTTTGCAAGAAAACAGCATTTCCGAAGAAGGATGGGTTTAGTTTGTGGGAAGACAATGAGACATTTTGGATCTGTTGAGTTTCAACTGTATATGGAATATCCAGATGGACATGGTTAGAAAGCTTTTAGTGATGTATAACAGAAATTAAAAAGAGAAATGAAATCTTCATATGTAGATGTGGGAGATTGGCATGGACATAGATACCCAAAGGTGTTGATCTAAGTACGAGGTATGGAAAGAAAAAGAGACCAATGCTCAGGACAAAGTGTTCAAGAATACTTAAGCAAAGAAGGCAGGATATCAATAATGTTATGGCTAGGGAAATAGAGGGGGATGGAGGGAAATCAAGATGGACAAAAACAAATAGTACTTCCAGAAGCTACAATTTTAGAACTACTCGATTGGCCGGTAAATAAAATGTTTATTGAAAATGAAAAAAAAAGAGTAAAAGAGTTATGAGATAGCAGGGTCATGGAAAAAATTCAAAGAAGGCAATAGGGAGGCAGGGGTCTAAGTTAAAATGTTAACGTTAATGTGATCAAATGTTAAAATGTAATGCCAGAGAAACTGAGCAAGATAAAGATTAGAGAGTATTTAATAATTTATTAATGGAGAGATATACTGGGATCAAAATGGATCCATGGTTTGGTCCCAGGGCTGAATGAGACTATAGTCTCCAAGAATGCAGCAAACAATGTGAGTTCTGGAAGACATATCTACACGTGGCTCAGACACAGAGGGTAGACTGAGGCAGGGGCAGAGTCAGAGCCAGGAACGGGACTGACAGAGTGGGGTGAGCCTCCGGAGATGAGAGGACATAATCAGGGGGAAGCACCCCGGACATGGGGAAAGGCATCTTGATAAGAGGGTATCTGACATTCCCATAGCTTGGGATGGGAGAGACATTCTGATATTCTAAAACATAAGATCTTTTTATCCTTATCAAGTATTCTGATAAAGAGGGAGGGGAGGTTTTGCAGAGCTGAGCAGCAGGGAAACCAGGACTGAGTCAGGATAATTAGGGAAACTGAGTCAAGACAATAAAAGAGAATTGTGGTGTAACAAAAAGTTCTAGGGAGTTCAATAAGGAGGATTAAAAAGAGGTCTTTTGATTTTAGGTGATAATAACTAAAATGTGTATTGTGATTCAAAGTGGCAAAGCACTTTATATGGATTGTCACTTTGATCCTCACAACTCTGTGAGGAGAGGTGATATTATTCCTAAACCAGTCTGAAAGAGTTTAAGTGATTGGTCAGAGTCCCACAGGTGGTAAATATTGGACATTGAATTTTGTTCTTCCTAACTGCAAGTCCAGTGCTTCATGCATTTGCCACCTACTGCCCGTCAGGGCTGTCATTACATACAGAGTTATTTTTTAAAGTTTTGATCTAGAAATGGCATGGCCATATGTAAGAATAAGTAATGTTTATATACACTTAAATGTAACATATATTATATAATATATACTTATAAGTAATACTTCTATATAAGTAATAAGTACATAAGTAATCTTATATAAGTAACACTTATTCTGACATTTTTTATGAAGGAAAACAATTAGATATAGAAAAGATAAATTTTACTGAATATAAGGGCAGCTAGACAGTACCAGGCTTGTGTCAAGAAGACCCATCGTCCTGAATGCAGCCTAAGACATTTACTAGCTGTGTGATCCTGGACACTTGTTTCAGTTCCTCATTTACAAAAGTAGCTGAAGAAGGAAATGGCAAACCACTCCAGTATCTTTGCCAAGAAAACCCCAAATGGGGTCACAAAGACTTGGACATGACTGAAGCGACTGAACAATATAATGACCAAGTCTTGACTCAAAGAGTTGAGAAAATGCACCTCCTTCTCTTCATTAGAGAGGTGGGGCACTATGGGTGAAGAATATTGCATATGTATTCAGATATGATTGATGTGTTTGTTAAGCTGAACCTTTTGTTAATTGTTGATGTTCCACTCCTAAGGGAAGGTCCATTCTCATAAGGGAAACCTCCTGTATAAAAAACAAAAGACATCCATAAAAAAGACTTAAAAAAAAGTTATAAAAAAGAATTTGTGCACATGGTACTCCTGTATTCTTTTCTGTTATAGAAAAAGAGGCTCTCTAGCCTAGAGTTAGGCAGACAACAAAGATGCCCTAACTCTACATATAACCTTGGAGATTGTTGGGAAGGGGACCCCCAAAGTCTGGGGTCACAGACCGGTGTCACAAAGTGTCTCAAAAGAATTTGTAGGCTTGAACCCATTTCCTTGTCAAAGGGCACAGTTCATTGTAATTGAACCGCCAATTCAAGTGGACTAAATTCCAAAAGAATTCAGCAGGGAAACAGAAGCCAGGAGACACATTTGTCCAGCTTTCTATCATTGACATGCTAAGTCTATGGCCAAGAGGAGTGGTCTCCAGAATTTGGTTCTTGCTGAACAGATTATCATGGACCAGATTATCAGTCAGCAATGAATTGAGGACTGATCTATTCAGAATCAGAGAGATTGTCAGCACAATAGCATTCCAAGTTTGGGGGGGGGGGGAGGCAAAGCCAGAGGACTTTGGAATCAGATTGCCAGAATAGAAATCCCCCCAAAAATGACAGCTGTATTTCTCTAGAAGCTATACTCCTTCACTCTCAGAAAAAACTAACTCTTATTTTTCCTTCTCCTTTACAATGAACAGATGGAATCACAATGTGAGGACTAAGTCCTTAAGAGTACATGCATATATATATATATATAATATTTTTTTTTTTTTGCCAATTTCCAAACCAACCAAGTGGCTACTGCTCAATCCTTTCTTTGATCACTCCTCTCAAAGAATAAAAAGGATTCATCTTTGAGACCAATATCTTATTCTTACATGGAATTGATCATACTACCCTAGATAAATCCCGATTTCATGATTAAGGAGAAATATGAACCTATCTAGATGAGAGTTAAATTTTGTTTCGGTGTCTTGATCTTTAAGACTTTAGTTCTTTAATGACCAACAGGATGATTTGAGAGAAGCCTGGAAAGACTTACATGAACAGATGCTGAGTGAAATGAGCAGGACTAGGAGATCATTATACACTCCAACAATGAGACTATATGATGATCTGTTCTGATGGACGTGACTCTGTTCAACTATGAATTGATTCAGACCAGTTCCAATTGTTCAATAATGAAGAGAGCCATCTACACCCGGAGAGAGGACTGTGGGAAATAGGAAATGAGTGTGGAACACAACATAGCATTTTCTCTCTGTTGTTGTTTGCTTGCATTTTTGTTTTTCTTCTCAGGTTTTTTTTTTTTTTTTTCTTTCTAGATCCGATTTTTCTTGTGCATCAAGACACCTATATGGATATATATACATATATTGGATTTAACATGTATTGGAATGCCAGCCGTCTAGAGGAGGAGGTAGGGGGAAGGATGGAAAATTAGGAACAAAAAGTTTTGCAAGGGTCAGTGTTGAAAAATTACCCATGCATATATTTTGTAAATAAAAAGTTATAATTTTTAAAAATACTGTAGTTCTTTGTCTTTTATATATTTTCAAACCAAGGAAAAGTCTTGGAAGGAAATACTATTTCATAATATTTTCAGTTGAATTTTAAAAATTTAATATGTTTTCATAATATAAATCTATTCCTTTCTCTTTATTTATGGCTTCAAGTGAAGAGCACTGCTTTGAATAGTTAGATAAGAGAGAAACAGCTGAACACAGGGCCCCACCCAGTTATGATGAGTTTATGATTCCTGGTTTTGTTTTATATTTGTTCTTTCCTTATCTCAGGTAAATGAATATTTCTGGAGGGGAGTGACAGAAGAATTTATATGACTTTCTTAATGTTGCATAGCTACTTAGTGGCAGAATGAGAATAGAACTTAAGTCGCCTGATTCCCATTCTTTTTAACTATTCAATGCAGCCTCTTTGCACGATTATAAGAACTAAAAGGGAAGAAAATATTAACAGAAATTCAAAAGCAATATTACTAAGGTTGTACCATATTATCCCCTGTCATTCAACATGAAAAGAGAAAGAAATTTAACTGCAGCTTCCTGGAGGGATTACTACATTCTTATAACTAAAATAAATGTCAACTCCAATTGGTTTGCTAGTCTCTAAAGAGAAGTGGGAATCTGACTTGTTCCTTTTTGAAATTTCATATAACCAGACTTCTAATGTAATGGAAAGTTTTGATCTCATACTAAAAGGGGACTAAAATGGCTCAATAAATATGGAACATTTCTAATGAGTGTTTAAAATGCCAACTAGGCTTCTCAACAGGGAAGATCAATAAATTCATACCTTGTATTTTGTTATATATTTCTATTCCCAAATCCAGTTGTTTAAATAACTGGATTTTACTTTGATTTTGAGGTCTTTGATAAATGAAAGGTTATTCGCATTTTACTAGTTTGAATTTCATACCAGGAAACCAGGCACAGGTATATGTAACAGGAAGATCAATTGCTTTGTGTGCTATGCTAGGCAAATCACATATGAATATGTATACACATATTGGATCTAAAATGTATTTCAACATATTTAACATGTACTGGACTACCCGCCAGATAGGGGAGGGGGTGGGAGGAAGAAGGGGAAAATTTGCAACAAAATGTTATGCAAGAGTCAGAACTGGAAAAATTACCCATGTATATGTTCTATAAATAAAAAGCTTCAATAAAAAAAGAAATTAAGCTATTAATACAATTTTCAGCAATGGTTAATTATTTAATGTTGCTATGGCTAACTAAATAGATGAATTTTAAATAATCCATTTAGATATGTTTTTCAAAAAGAAAAGAGAAGAAAAGAAAAGAAAGCCATGTCATGACATGAAACCCCTGAGATTATATTTCCCCTATAGAAGATATGCTCAGATCCTAGCCAAACTTCTGCTAGGATTTAGCCTGTTAGTTGGTAGAACTCCCACCTCTCTTCCCTTTAATGGCATCTTCTTCATGGTTAATTGTGAGTTCCATTGGGAAACTTGTCTTTCCCCTTGTTAATTGCTAAAGCCCTTTTTCTTGGTAACTTCTCTTGGAATTTAGAATGCTCTTAGCAGCATAATAAAACTTTGCCTCTTTATTTGGAGGGCTTTGCCTACAAATTTTTGGGGAATGACTCACAACACCAGCTGGTAATTCCAATATTCTTTTGGGTATTACCATATACCTCATCATTTGGTAGCTGATCCCATCATTCTAGTGGCCTGGTAGGGGAAGAATCTGACTGCACCTTGTAATTTCAACACTAGGTACATAATTAGTTGAGCTAGGATTTAAACCTAGATCCTTTGATTTCAAATCTACTTCGCTTTCCATTTTGTACTACATAAAAACAAAGGTAATTGTGAGAATAGAGGGATAGAGGAGCTCCTAAAACCCTGGTCTCTCCCAAATGGAATAATTCTTCCAAATTTCTAAATTTTAATTTTGGTTTAGATTGAAAGCTTTAAAAACCTTTAGAAATTAGAAATATATGCATGTGTCTTTAACAAATTTGCTATAGGTCTCTTTTCTCCAGTGGCTATTAGCCAACAGCTCATCAAGTGCAACATTTGTGTTGCTGTCCTGACCGAGATTACAGTCTTGAAAGGTCTATGGGAAGGCTGTTTTAGGTTGTAACTGCAATTCTTCTTTACAGAACTCATAGATGGTTAAGCCCTGTCCCTTACCCTACGGTTTTGGACCAACTTCAATATACCTCTCCATTCATGGTTCTTGGAAAGCTCAGGAGTTTTGCAATCATAATCTAGTGGACCTCTGTCCCTAATTTGGGTCATTGATAATCCCCAGGATGATGTTATTGGGAAGGACTGGAGTGTGCGAAACTGCCAAGTGTGCTTGAAAGTAGTATGGTGGGTGAATTCAGTTTAAAATGAAGGATGGGTGACACAGGTGATGGAATCAGAGTTCAGGTAGAGACCTATTTCTGGACATGGCCAATGTGGCATATTTGACTATGTATCTGTTATAAGGGTTTTCTTTTCTTTTCTTTTTTAATGGGAAAAGATGTGAATGGGAAAAGACATTTTTGTTAACTAAAAAAAAAAAAAAAAAAAGATGGGAGGTGGATTAATGTAAGGGGACGGGGTGGAGCCAGGTAGGGGTGGGGAATGGAAGCCTTTTCTTGATAAGGGTATAAGGAGGTTCCTTCCAGAAGTCACAGCACAAAGGTCAGATCAAGATTTCCCTTCTATTCATGAGATTAAAAGAAAAGTTCATAGATACCTTATGTAATGTAGGGCCAAACCCATTCTGTGTATTCCAAATAACATAAGACTGGAAAGTTTTTAGTGAGAAATTTGGTGAGAAGATTAGACCTTACTTCCTTTCCCCTAAACATCTAAGAAAAGTAACCATAAAAACTCCCAAGGTTTCATGTTCATGTTTCCAGGAAGTAACTTCAGGATGGAATAGAAAAACATGTGGGGGTGAAATTAGCAAATTAAGGCCCTTTAAATGCTTGCTTTGAGGACTTCTTGACTTGAATCTCTTCTTGGAAATCATAGGCCCCAAAAGTTTCTGAGGCTGGAACTAGCACATCTTAGGAAAGGCTACCTGGGACAGAGTTATTATGACTATAATGTGTGTGTGTGGGGAAACCCAACAAAACACCCAACTTTCAAGATGTCTTTTTGTTTTCTTATTTGAGACGTATGCCATTTTTGTGTTAGCTGAGAGTGGAGAAAGAATTTCAAGTGGACATTGAGAAGCTAGAGAGCATCTAGAGGACAAAACTAAGAATGCAGTAAAAGAGTTTTGATGTTAGTTTATAGGAAGATTTGTTTAAAAAGCTGAGGACATTTAGCATGGAGAAGAAAAGATTAGGGAGCAGGAATAACATGACAGTTGTCTTCCAGTATTTGAAAAGGCAATCCTGTGAAAGAGGGAATAGACTGGTTCTGATCCCCAAAGAGCAGAAATAGGAACAATATCTCCAAGTCACAGAAAGAGATTTCTAACAATTAAAACAGTCCAAAGTTGCACTTGGCTACCTCAGGAGGTAGTGAACTCCCCTTCATAATGTACTTCAAACAAAGAATGGACTGACCTCTTGTAGGGCAATGTTTTAGGGGATTCTTATCCAAGAATGAGGTGAGTTGAATTAGATGATCTCTAAGATCCCTTCCAACATTGGGATTCTGGAATTCTCAGAAGAAATATTTAGGACTTATTTTTCTTCTTCCATTTTATAAGGAAATTTAGGTTCTGTTATCAATGCAAAAAAGCCTCCTAATCTTTTAGAGAGAGTGCTGGGTGTATGTTAGTAGAAAGAATTTATGGCTGATATATGATCAGATTATATAAACTAATCTCAAAGTTTTATTTCAGGCAAGACAACAATGTCAGACCTTGATTGAATTACCTTGGTTCAAGGTTGGGTCCTGAGTTTGGCAAATTCAGGGCTAGATTTTATCAGGTCAT
The DNA here is from genome assembly GCF_016432865.1 of Antechinus flavipes. Taxonomy (NCBI): domain Eukaryota; kingdom Metazoa; phylum Chordata; class Mammalia; order Dasyuromorphia; family Dasyuridae; genus Antechinus; species Antechinus flavipes. The sequence goes on along the minus strand of NC_067401.1, from coordinate 115,303,157 downwards.
CTGGGAGTTCTCTGGGAAGTTACTACATACTTATCAAACTTATAGTGATTTAAAAAAAACACACAATAATAGTTTGAATTTATATAGTGCTTTAAAACTTGCAAAACATTTTACATATGTTCCCTCATTTGATCCTTACAGCAATCTGTGAGTTAGGTGATATTATTATTTCCTTTTCGTAGATATGACAATTGAAGGATCAGAGGTTAAGTGTGATTGCCAGAATCACACATCTAGAAAGTCACTGAGGCAAGATTAGAACTCAGCAAAGAGATTAATTTGTAAGTCAAAATACTAATTTATTAAATTATATTTGGGGACATGGCTTTGTAAATCAAAGTACCAATTTATTAGATTATTCTTGGGAACATGGCTTTAGGACATGAAATTCCCTTGTTCCCTAATTAGGTTACCTCTTCCACGTATATTCATTTCTAGTTTCTGGGAAGCTGAATTAGTCATCCAAGATGACTAGGTGAACATGGGAAAAAACCCAAAGAGAAGTGGATTGTATTATGGAATATTTAACCCTTGATCTGTGAGAGCCAGATAAAAGATGTAATATACTACACTAAACTTCCTTTGAACTTTGGCTTCTATGTATAAATTAATTATAATACAAAATAAGACCATATCTGTGCACAACAAAATTCTAAGAAAAGAAAAGATTACCTCTGACTAGAAGAATCAGGGAAGTACTGCATGGATGAGATAGCCTTTGAGCCAGGTCATAAAGAATGCCTAAGATGTCACAAGGTAAAGACAAATATGGGAATTTAGAATGCATCTCCAGAGTAAGGAATGGTCTTGAGCCAATACTTGGAGATGACAAAAATTAAGTAAAATTGGGGGCCAACCTCCAATGACACCCTGCAAAAAAATCACAACTCCATTATTAGTCTCATTCCTAAAACCAGGGATATATAGGATCTTAAAAAAAAAAAAAATTCATCCCTCATAGTTAAGGCAATTTGGTCTGGCCAGGTCACTTTAACAAAGCAATAACCAAGAATTTATTCAGCATCTATAATGTACTCAGCTCTGAGCTAAGCACTGCAGAGGATCTTGAAAGAACAATGAGCCAAGTTTCTTACTCAAGGATCTTACAATTTGATTAGAAAGATTTTTTTTCAGAGGCTAATAGATTGACAGGTGGAAATTATCTTAGAGGTCACCTAGTCCAAACCCCTCTTCTGGGGCTCACTGTAACAGGGATGGGGAGTGACTTGTTTTAAGGTTACACAAAGGCAGTTAGATAGCAGATCATATAAGTATTCAAATTCAGGTAGTCCAAATCCACTTCCCACTGCACCACACTGTCTCCCATGAATAAACATGAAGCAATAGAAAACAAGATTTAGCAATGTGTATAATTAAAAGCACAGCTGTGATGTGCAGCCTATAAAAGCTGTAGGAATGTGGTGCTCCCTCAGAAAGTAAATATTAATAAGGACAATGACAACCAAGCCAGGCTCATTGGAGGAGGGCTTGATACCCTAATGAGCATTTTCCTTTCTCTGGGCAGAAGCTGAAAAGAAAGAAGCTTGTCCATTACTCCTTAAAAACCTAATATCCTTCATAACTCTGAAATAGACCTCAACAGCTTGATGGGCTAAGCCAGAAGCCAACTGAAATCATAGCACAGGTCTGAAGAGGTTTCTTTTCTGTGCAAGAAGCTTTAAGTGCTCCTTTACTTCACTAAGTAAATTCCTTTACTAAGAAATCAAATCTTGTTAGCATTTAAAGTTTTTACATTCTGACTCCAATGTGGCTGGTTCCCAGACTATTGACTGTAGACCCATTTATACTCTACCTTTCACACCCACTTACTTTCTGTACAAAGGTTGCCATCACTCATCCCGGATTCTTTGAGGAGACTCCATGCCTGGAATGCTCTTCCTTCTCTCCTTCACTTTTTATTTATTTTTCGAAATGGTTTTAAATTCTTTCCCTGGTCATGTCAAGAAAATTTTTAGCATTCATTTTTGCAAGATTTTGAGTTCCAATGTTTTCTCCTCTCCCTTTCCTCTTGTGAAGATGATAGGCAGTTTATATATGTACTATCATATAAAACATATTTCTATATTAGGCACAGTTGTGAAAGAAGAAACTGATCAAAAGATCAAAAGATAAGAAAGAATAAAGTAAGTAAATAAAAATATGCTTCAATATTCATTCAGCATTCATTATTTCTTTATCTGGATATAGCATTTTCCTTCACGAGTCTTTTGTACTTGTCTTGCATCACTGTGTTGAGAAGAGTTGAGTCATCCACAATAGATCATCAAACAATGATGTTGATACAATGTTTTACTAGTTCTGCTTATTTTATTTTGCATCAGTTCATACAAGTCTTTCTTGTTCATTATTTCTTATTGCACAATAGAATTCCATCACATAAATAAATTACAGCTTGTTCAACCATTTCCCAATTGTTGGGCATTCCCTCATTTTTTCAATATTTTGCCACCATGAAAAGGATTCTTATATAAATATTTTTGCATATGTAATTCCTTTTCCTTTTTTAATGATCTTTTTGGTATACAGACCTACTAGTATTATTGCTGTATCAACAGGTATGGACAATTTGATTGTCCTTGGGGCATAGTTTCAAATTGCTCTCCAGAATGCATAGTACCTTAGTGTCCCAATTTTCCCACATCCTCTCCAATATTTATCATTTTCCTTTTTCATGATACTGGTCAATCTGATAGGCTTTAATTTGCATTTCTCCTATATGAAGTAATTTAGAGCACTTCTTCATATGCCTATAGACAGTTCTAATTTCTCCATCTGAAAACTTCCTTTTCATAGCATTTGACCATTTATCAATTGAGGAATGGCTTGTGTTCTTAAAAATTTGACTCAGTTTTCTATATTTTTGAGAAATGAGGTTTACCAGAGATACTCGTTATAAAGATAGTTTCCCAGCTTTCTGCTTTCCTTCTAATTTTGGTTTCATGTGTACAAAAGCTTTTAAATTTAATATTATCAAAATTATCTATTTTGCATTTCATAATGCCTCTCTGATTTAGTCATGAATTCTTTCCCTCTCCATAGATCTGATAGGTAGACTATTCTTTGTTCTTATAATTTGATTATGGTGTCACTCTTTGTCTAAATTATGTGCCCATTTTAGAGATTATTTAAAAATTATTTATCTTGGTACATGATGTGATATGTTGGTCTATACCTAGTTTGGCTCCTATTGTTTTTCAGTTTTCCCAGCAGCTTTTGTCAAATAGTGAATTATTATCTTCAAAACTGGGGTCTTTGGGATTTTCAAACACTAGTTTACTGTGGTCATTGACTATTGTGTCCTGTGTACCAAATCTATTCTGCTAATCTCCATTTCTTAGTCAGTACCAGATAGTTCTGATGATTACTGCTTCATAATATAGTTTAAGGTCTGATATTGCCAGGCCACCTTCTTTTGTATTTTTGTCATTAATTCTTTGATGTTCTTTACCTTTTGTTCTTCCAAATGAATTTTTTTCCTAGTTCTATCACATAATAGTCACTCTTATTATGTAGGGTGCTACTGAAATTTTTCCATTTGTTTTGATTTATATTTATTTGCGTGAAAAATATTTTGTAAATGTGTTCCCATAGTTCCTGGGTTTGACTTAGCAGATAGAGTTCTAAATATTTTATATTGTTTATAGTTATTTTAAATAGAATTCTCTTTCTGTCTCTTGCTATTGGAATTTCTTGGTCATATAAAGAAACACTAATGATTTATGTAGGTTCACCTTCACTTTTAAAAATCCTTTACTCCCTCTTTTCAAGGTTCAACTGTTGTGCCGACTCCTAAATTAAGCCTTTCTTCATCTTCACAGTTGTTGGTACTCTCTTTATCCTCCAAGTTACTATTTGTAAATATTTTACATAAATTTCTCTGTATGCATATTTTTCTTTATACGGTACCAAATTTATATTTTTGTCCTTGTATTTTGATGACTTGCACAATATCTAACATATAGTTGGCATTAATAACAGAATATAATTAATTATTAATTAATAATTGAATTAAACTCAAATTTTTGCACTAAAATTCAGAAAACAAGTCTAAAGCAATCCAGAATTACAAGATCCAATCATTCAGGACCCCATTTCTAAACTGATGTTAACAAATGACCTAGGACAAAACTGTATTGGGTCACTCTAGTTATGATTCTATGTAATTTTAACATTCAACCTTTAGGTCAAAGTGTTCTACAAGTCCAAAGTGTTGTTGAAGTCCAAAGCATGAGATATAGTCTAAATTTTTTTCCCTTTGGATGTGAAGCTTAGTAAAATCTAATTCATTCATTTCACAAATATTTGTTGAATGCTTCTCCTTAACAGATGCTCATGTTTAATATCTCCAAATAACAGTTCTGAAAGATAGAGGCATTTGACAAAAACCAACTCAGCAATTAAGTCATCTGTGAATGCTTTTCTTTAACATTCTTTTCTATTCCTTGTACTCTTTCTCCAAGAAGTTTAGTTTTTCAAAGGCAAGTGTAAAATTGATGGGTGTCAGTGTGTTCCCTATGATATTCAGTCTTTTCTGCTGCCTCCTCCTTCCTGGAAAGGACTTAAGCTTCCCAGGCCTTGTCTATTTGCTCCCAAAGGGGTGATTTTTGTTATGATTTTTTCTTTGGTTACTTTCCTTTCCTTCACCTAGAGCTATAGCCACATTCTGTTAGAACAGTTACCTAAGAGCAATACAATGGCTTTTAGAAGTATGTAGTTCCTTTCCCTGCTATTTTGTGGAATTCACATTAGAGAAAAGTTATTAATAAATCACAATAATCCAGAGCCTCTAAATAAGAAAATTTCTATTATTTGGACTGGCTTGACTTTCTAATTTAAATTAAATTGTGTGTATTTCTAGTTAATTCCTGGTTTCTATATATTTGAAATAAAATCAGAATTCAATAAATATTTAAGTATAAATAAGCCGAATATAGTCTCTCTCTCTCTCTCTCTCTCTCTCTCTCTCTCTCTCTCTCTCTCTCTCTCTCTCTCTCTCTCTTTCTCTCTCTCTCTCTTTCTCTTTTCATACAGTGTAGACATAGGAAGGGGAAGGTAGAGGGAAAGAACACCTTTTAGAACTTTCCTTAGTTCTTAAAGAGATGACGACAACCATTAGCTCTAGTCCAAGTCCTTTTTTATAATATGCCTTCAGTGGCACAAGGGTACATCTTGATCTCTCCCTTCTGTCACACCTCAGTTCTTTCAGTTTTTCCTTTTACTTGTTGACTCATGCCTCTTGATTCTTACAGGCAGGGTTCTTACAGGCTGCTGTCTCTTCCACTGCTGCTGTTGCTCCACTCCTTATCTCCTATAATTCCTGATCCTTCCTTTCAGTCTCATTTCTAGTAAACTTTGTGATTTCTTTTTAAAAACTCATGGGCGTTCTCATTTCAGGACACAGTTGAGAAGGAATGCTTAACCTTGTAAACTAAAATTCTGTCAGTTCTTTAACTATTAATAAGGGACTGTTAGATTTTTGTTTTGTTTATTTATCTTCAATATTTAGCGTGATATTTGGCATATAATATATGCATTGTGAATGCTAGATTTTGTTAGAACACTATGATGTTGATATACTAAAAAATTAGGAAAAAACCAACTTGATTCTGAACTACAGAGCTTGATCGTTATTAGTTGTTTTGTTGGTTAGAGTTGGTTTAGTTGATATTTAAAGCATGGTTGCTATTTGGCAGGCATTTATCCTCCTGCTCAAAGAAAAGTAGGATTATGATGCGACTGGTATAAGTAAGGATGGGTAAGAGACTTGTCCATTTCTTAGCGTTTTTTGGTACTAATTCCTTTTCCCTTATGCTGACAAGAGTAAATCCGATGATATCCCATATCCCCTCAAAATCTTTGAATTCAATTCTAAACCACTTTTCATTAAATGCTTTTTGATAGTTTTCAAATCCTCCTGAAAACTTTTGGGATTTGTGAGACTTTAGCTGGTTGAAGGTATTAACAACAGAAATCCAGACAATAACTAGATTGATGGAAGGTAGTCATCTTATTTCTACTATAAAACCTACTCATCTTATTTCTACTATAAAACCTAATTCACTTTTTTCTTGCTTGTCTTCACTGAAGAAAACTTCCTATTTGTTGTCCTTTGTCCCTAATTGTTTCTAGGTCAGATGTCTTGACTGTTACACAAACACACCTGTGTGTGTGTGTGTGTGTGTGTGTGTGTGTGTGTGTGTATAAGTAAATTTACCACAGCTTTTTGTTAGAAATTAATTACTAACAATTAAAGAATGACTTTAGATCACTATGAACAACAGATCATAGATTGAGAGCTTGAATCTTGTTGTTTTGCTCCCTTTCATCAACATAAATTCATGTAAATCTTTCCAGACTTTTCTGGAATCACCCTGCTCATCATTTCTTATAGAATAATAATATTCCATTATAGTCATATACCATAACTTATTCAGCCATTCCTCAGTTGGCATCTACTTAATTTCTAGTTCCTTGCCATCACAAAAAGAGTTGCTACAAAAATTTTTGCACATGTGTGTCATTTTCCCTCACTGATGATCTCTTTGGGGTAGAAACTTAGTAGTGAAACTGCAGGATCAAAGAGTATGCATAGTTTTCTTTCCTTTTAGGAATATTTCCAAATTGTTCTCCAAAATAGTTTTATCATTTCACAACTCCATATGGTTTAGATTCTTATAGAGTTCTTCTCATTTGTAGTTTTCTTTTTTCATGCTTAAGAGAACTAGCTTGTGTAGCAAGTACCCAATAAGACAACAAGGAAGATTCAAACAAGAGCTTACTGTTTGTTTATAATTTTCAAATTCTAATCTTAATATTATCAAGAAAATCTTCAGTTGATGAGAGAAGGATAATTGTATGTGAAACCTTGAATTTTTAAAAATGTGTGGAAGTTAACTTTCACAGAAATGTTCCCTTCTGTGCTTTTTTTCCTTTTGTGCATTTTTACGTAGTTGTACTTTATTCTGTTTTTCCTTTATTTATTCCACATCACAAATATAGATACCAATATATTTGTCTTTACATTATTAAAAATCTTTATTATTTTGTGACATAATGATAGTTAATTATATTAATATTAATAAATACTATGCCATGAAATAATATTAATATTAAAGACCTACAGTCATCCACCAATTATTGGATAAATAGATTGTTTCTAGAGGGGTTTTTTTTTCCTATTTTGGATAAAGCAGCTATGTACATTTTTGCACAAATAGGTGTTCTTTTTTCTTTTACATAATATTCTTAGAGTATAGTCCCAGTAGTGGGACCATAGAGTCAGAGAATATAAATAGCTTTGTGATACTTATTGTACATTTCCATTAAGAGTTGCTGGTAATCTGGAAGAGTCCTTGAAGCTAGAAAGTCCTCTGTGCTGTTCTCTTGGCTGCTTCAAATGAATTCTGACAATGGAAGGCTCCTGGGTTTTCCCGACTCTGCCAATACCAGGAAAGTTTGCTGAAGAGCCGAGTCATGTGCTACTATCCATTCTGATGCTTATCAACTTGTTCTTCACTGTTCAGGTTTGTTCTGTTTGTTGGATTCCTGCTAAGTATTTCTCAGGATGAGGAAGAAACTTCTAGGCTGTTGACGTAAAGTAGAAAAAATTTAGAGAAATGAAAATACACTGTACGTATTTATTTGAATTGTTATTTTTGTCAGTAATAATCTCTCCAGAAATTCTAGTTTCAAAAAAGTCTTTATTATGTACCTCCAAGTTCATGAAGTTATTGTATGTGATGTACAAAACTAGTTTAATGGAATTTGACCCAAATGTTCTCAAAAGAAAATAGAGGTCCACATATTTACCTTATAAGATGGCATAGAGAAAGGCAAAATAAGGGCATTAGTTTATCAACAATAAGTATTTATGAACAAATTCAGAATCAGTATTTTGAACAAATAAGCAGCTAATTGTTAATCAGAATTAGATAGTAGAAAGAAGAGGTAAGAGAGCAAAAGCAGGAGCAGGGGAATTAGTTCTCTTAAATTTATTCTGAATGTTTCAAATGTCAGTTTTCTAATTTCTTTTTAACTTAAATACTTTGTGAGTCAGAAAATTTGAGAGGCCATATTGAAATTTCATTTGTCACTTTCAGCCTTTATAAAAATTAATAGTTTCAATTCCTGGAACATAAATTAGAAACTGGAGTTAAATATTCATTTGTATAAAGATTACATTAGATCTCCCTCTAATTTTTAAAAATATTTTGTTCAAGTATATAGTAGGAGGGGTTTTCCCCAACATTCAGAAAAATGGGGATTCCATTTATGTCATAGGTAGGTTTTATACAGTTGATAAATTAAAGTGACTAATATCTAAAATTAGCTTGAAAGGCTGTCATGTTAATTGTTCAATGTAAATCATAATAGTGAAATTTACCCCTTTCTTACTTGAGATATGAACATTTTAATTTAACAGGTCAATACAAAATGTAATTAGAAAAAACAGAACAAAACAAAACTGAACATTGTGTAATTACTAAGCACAGACTTGAGAAAATGTACCTCCTTTCCTTTTTTGCAGAAGTGGGGAATTACCAGTGTGAAATGCTGCATATATCGTCAAACTCATTTTCTTCAGTTACTTTGGCTGAACTGCTGTTTAAAAAAAAAATCTTTTAAAAAAAGGTTCTTTCTTAAAGGGATGTTTTGCTGGGTAGGACAGGTATATATTTAGAAATTGAACTGATATAAATACAAAAGACATTCAATTGATTCTACTATGCTCCTAAACTCTTCTTTTACCTGAGAATATTCCCTGGGAATGTAAAATTGCATTGTCATTTAGATTGGTCAAAGTAGGGGAAGAATATGATTAAAGAACTGGAGATGTGAGAGTATGCAAGGGAATAGAAGAGAAGGTCAGGAGGCAAAGTTCCTCTCTGCTGGCTCATCATTTTGACTACAATCACCCTGTAAGTTTTGGCTAAAAAGATATTTGCATATTACTCAGTACTCCAAACCTGAGTGAAGGGTGGAGTTGGTGAAAGCTGGTCTGGCTTCTAGCTGCTGAAGAAAAGTCTGATTCCAGACTCTTTTCCTAAGTAATAATTATCCCTGACTGTGACAGAGGAAAAATGAGATTTAAAAAAAAATACCAAATCTCCCCAAATCTCCAAAACCATTTGTTGAATTGGACTTCCTTCTCTACATTCTTCTTCCCACTTTTAATACCAATCTTGACCCCTGAAAATCATAAACCAGTCTTCCTTTCTACTCCAAATGTTGTACTCCAAAATGTCTAAAATTTAGATTTATGTCCTCAAGTTCAAAGTGGTCAGTGCAATATGATGTAAATGAATAAATCATTCCATTAGGTATAACATCTTTTAGGATGAAAAGAAGATTGATTAACCACATAAACATGAAAGCTTAGCGAAGCCAACAAATTGGTTTCTACATTCATGATATAAAACTTGAATTCTTGTAACAACCGCGCTATCACCCAGGACACCCCAGAATCAGCCAGAGTCAGGATAAGCAAAAGTCCTTGTTCTTTATTCTTGGTCTTAGACACAGGATTGAACAGGATGGAAGCAGAATCTCTGTGACCACCTTCTCCCTAGTCTACAGCCAAAGTGACTCTGGCTAGTCTTACTCCACCTCCTAGTCCCCCCTACAATCCTTTGTATACACCAATCATTGAGCCATCACAGGATAGTGGGAAGGGCCATTTTCCAAGCATATGCCCATAGAGTATTGTCCAATCTGTAGTTAGCCTCAAGTGCTCGGCAGTCCTGACCTCAGTGCATCGACTCAATAGTTTCAGCCTTCTACAAATTCTATTTTAATTTTAAGTAGCAGAGGTAAAGCTAACATTTGGCTATTCAGGAAAACAACTTCAATATAAAGTAAGACAGATGCTAATTTAACATTTAATATTCCCATCAGACATATCTTCTTGCTTCATTGCTTCCTATCACGTACTTCACTTAATCTGGACACTTCTAAGCTTGCTTTTCCAATCCATAACTTTTTTTTTTTGGTTTGAGGGAGGAGATGCTGAATCTTTAAAAACTCTTTGATGAGATGAAAATTCATCCAAGACATAAAAAAAGAGTCTTGGCTATAACTGAGTAGAATTTATTTTTAAGTCACTAGCTAAAATTTTTGCAGAAGTCTGACGTTATAGTTTCTATTTTGGGTCTGTAATGTATTTTGAAATGCATAATTGATGCTTTAAAATCACTTGCTTCATTTTGTAAATTTAATTTTCTTTTTAATGTGAAATTAATAATAAAGACAAAAACAAATATTTCAATAAACAGAAATTAATAAGAAAAATCCTTGTTTTTTTAAAAACAAAATATTAACTTCTGTTATGCACATTTTGTATTTTAAGAAGTGAAAGCAAAATTTAGAAACCACACTGTAACACATTAGCCTTGATACCTTAAATAAAAAACATGTCTCAATCAACCAATCATTCAAAGAGTCCTTGAAAACCATTGGATAAAATGAAATGATACCAGAAAGGAAATCAATTCTAATTAGCCGAGGCATTTCTTCATATCTTCTGGACCTTGTACTGAGTTAGTTGGAATCAAAGACAGAGATGCTAGTAAGGAAAAGAGTATTCCATCTAAATCCTCTGAGAAATTTAGGTTGCTGAGAAGTTGCTAAGGTGAGAAGTGCACTTCAGTCAAACATCAGTCTTTGCTTCCCTGTCCCCCCTACCCCATACTCCATACTTTGAAGAGGACTTTGAAAGTTTTGATGAGAGAATATTGAACTTCCCATCTTCATTTCTCATTTTTCAATGCTATTGTTTTAATAAAATCTCTGGATCAATTGAAACAGTGTCTGAATTAGGAAGACAGATTTGTTGAAGGATATATAATAATAATATAATAATGTAATTATAGAGCACACATATATTTAATAGGATAGTGACAAAAAATATTCCTCTTGTTTATGTTCTTTTCTGCATTTTTTATTTTCTGTGCATTTTTCTTAAAATAAGGTATATTGACCTTTTCCTTAATGACCACTCATAAATCTACCACTCTCATTCTACTTTCCCAAGTAGGATCCTTCCCTAATTATATGTATGTATGTATAAAAATATAAACAAAATAAATCAACACATTGATCATGTTTGATAATGCATATCTCTTTTTCAAATCTATTACCTCTGTCAAAAATTGAGATGTTTTATCTTTTATTTGATTAGAGTCCTGAGGCCTTTCAAAATTGTTTTTCTGATTGTTATTATTGTTATCATTGTATAAATTGTTCTCCTGATCCTTTATTCTACATCAGTTGGTATTCTGCAATAGATTCTCTGAATCTGTCATAATCATTATTTCTTATGGAATTCATGTGTCACAATTTGTCCTGTCTCAGTTGTTAGAGGAGTTTCTAGTTCTTTGCTACTACAAAAAGTGCTGCTATAAATATTCTTGTATATATGAATCCTTTCTCTCTTTTCTAGATCTCCTAAGAATTTGTTCCTAAATTATAGTATTGGTAGGTCAAAGAGTATGTATTGTTTAAATATTTTGAGGATATCTCTAAATTGTTTTTTAAAAAAATTGGACTAATTTACAACTACACCAACAATGTGCTAGTATGCTTGTCTTGCTACAACCCCTTTAACAATTATTTTCCTCTTTTGTCATCTTTGCCAGTCTGGAGGGTGTGATCTGGATCCTTAGAACTCTAGTAATTTTCATTTCTCTAATTATTGTAATCTGGAGCATTTTCCCCCCACATGAGTAATAGTTGGCATTTCATCATTTCAAAATTTCTTATTAGTATCATTTTTCTGTTGGGGAATTACTCTTGTTCATATGTTTATATTAATTCCTTATATGTTTTAGAGATTAGACTTTTATTAGAGAAATTTGAAGATTTATTTTTTCATTTGTTTCCCTGGAAGTTCTAACTTCATTTATTTTGCTGGTGCAAAAATTTTTTACTATTATATAATCAAAATTTTCTATTTTAACTTTTATAATTATCTCTTATTCTTATTTGGCAAGAATTCTCTCCCATCCATAATTTGCAAGATAATTTCTTTTCTTCTCTAGTTTAATATATATTATAATAGAATTATCTCTTCCCAATGTTATGCCCCCTAGAGGCCTATGTCCTTGTTCACAAAGAAAAAAATTAAGCAAAATCTACTGTGTATGGAGTATTTTATATGTATATTCTATTTGTTTTATCATTAGTCCTCTGGAATCAGTCAACTAACCCAAAATCACTCATTATAATATGCCATGCACTGGACCAGCTGATAGGAATATAATGCAAAAGTAAAATTATCCTTACCTTCAAGAGTATCCCTATGTATTGGGGCTCATGTTCACAGATAAATAAATGTAGGATACATACAAAATAAATAGCTAAGAGGAGCACTAACTACTTGGTAAGTCAGGGAAAGTCTCTTTAAGTTAACACTTGAGGGGAGCCTTGAAGGGATCTAGTGGGTCTAAGAGTTAAGATGAAGAGCAAAGTGATACAGCTGTGGAAAAGTTCTTGTCTATGCAAAGGCACAGTGATAGGCAATGAAGTGTTTTGTGTGGGAAAAAGCAAATAGGAAAATTTGGTTGGGTCATTTTGAATTTTTGGCAGAAATATAAAAATTTTCTATTTGACCTCTATTTTTCACTATTTTACTTTGGAGTAAATGCCCAGGAGGGCACTGAGTCAAAGGGAATGAATTTTTTAAACCATAATTGTTTCCTGAGTGATCAGATCAATCCACAGTTCTGCCAATGGTATGTTGGTATGACTGTTATCCTGAAACAGTTTAGTTGTGTTTCATCATCTTTGTAAATTTGATATGAGTTGAAAATTTGAGAATTGTTTTAATTTGTATTTTTCTTATAATTTGGAGCATTTTCATGTTGATAGTTTTAATTTTCTTGATTTGGAAAATTGTTTATAACCATTGACTATCTGTTGAAGATGGTCCTAGGTCTTATTTATTTGTAGCAATTTCCTATATATCTTAGTCTTTTATCAGAGATGTTTGCTGTACAGATTTTTTTCCATTAGATATTTTCTCTTCCTATTATTATTAGCTTTGTTTAGACAAAAAAGCTTCATGTGATTAAAATCATCTACTTCAATGCTTGTGATCACCTTTCATGTTCATTTATGAATTTTCCTTCTAGCCATAGATTTGAAAGGTACCTCTGTTTTTCTAAAATTATTCCTTTATTACATATTGTTTGAACTAATGGAATATTTAGTTCATATATCCACCTGGATTGTTGTGTTTTATGTCATCCTTTTTTTTCCTTCATAACATAGGTGGATTCTGAGTATCATTTGTTGTCATAGAAAAATGCATAAAGTTATATGACTTGTTCCTAATTACAATTTAAGACACTGACAATCTAAGCCATTAATATTGAGCAATATCTTTCTTGTCTCAATGTTTCTCAGCTGAGTTGTGGGGAGAACTTTATTTAAAAGAATTAAGCTTAAGGCCTAGTTGCAGACTGATTCCTCAAGAATCCTCTGACTGACTGACATTTTCTGTCTGTAGCTGTATATGAGCTGATCAAACTAATGATCTAGGATTAGAGACCTGAATTGCATTCCCAACTTCCTGATTCATAAACATCTAGTAAAGGAGCTAATCTGAAGTCTAAAAATAAACTGCTTAGCAGGTAACTTGAAAGGATAAAGGGATGACTAATGTTACCTTGCTGATCTGGTCCATTGGGAAAGCAGTAATATAAAAACATCTTAACTACTACCTTCTTCTTATAAAGTTGTCTAGGTCTGAAGCTGTTAAATTAAGTCTGGTTTGGAATGAAATTACATTTTTAATAATCAAATCAGTTCAACATTTATTTAGTACTTATCACATCCTAAGCATTTAGGGGAGAATGCTAATGTAGACATAACCATCCGATTGAGAAATTGGACCTTCAATTTCACTTATATAGTGGAGTCCCTTTTACCAATGCAAGTAGCTACCTTTCCTGCAATTTAGTCTTTTTTTTTTTTTTTTTTTTTTGCTGAGGCAATTGGAGTTAAGTGACTTGCCCAGGGTCACATAGCTAGGAAGTGTTAAGTGTATGAGGCCAAATTTGAACTCCTGACTTCAAGTCTGGTGCTTTATCCACTACACCAACTAGCTGCCCCCTGAAATTTAGTCTTAAAGAATTGTCTTGAGCACTAAGGCCCTCAGTAACTCGTCTAGAGTTGTTCTGGCAGAAGCTGCATAGAGTCCTGATATTTTTGTGTCTAAGGCACAACAGATTTACAAAATGTAGAGGTGTGATGTAATGAAAGGAGAGATCCAGACAAAATGCTTCCCGCAATTTGGAAGTATACTTTCCATGACTTAAAAACAAATATTAAAGGTCTAGAAAACGTTAAGCACTGTATCTGAGAATGGAAATAAGAAAACAAAATGAAGGCTGTAGCTTGAGAAGCATATTTATTCTTTTGGATAGAAAATAACTACAAGACGATTGGGGGAGAGGAGGCTTTAGTTTAGGTTTAAAATTGGAAGTGGCACAAACAAAGAAGTTAACGAGCATTTATAGATGCCATCTATATTCTAGGTACTGTGCTGAGTGCTGGAGAGTAAGAGCAGGGTTTTAAGAGACATTAAGAAGTGCCTTTCAGATACAGATGGTTAGTACACAAAGCATAGACAAGGGATAGATGTCTTGTGAGAGGACGGTAAACTTCTTTACCTTCGTACGTTGGACTACAGAGTGAGGTGATTAATGTATAAGCCCGGAAAGTTAGGTTAGAGCTTGATAAGAAAGGGATTTAAATGTCAAATGCAGGACGTAGTATTTAATCCTAAAGGGTGAGAATGGGTACTAAAGTTTATTGAGCAAGTGGGTGAGTGACGCCGGCAGATTTAGGCTTCAGAATATTACTCTGGGAGCAGTAAGGGAAAGTTCCCGGGAGGAGGGGACACCTGAAGCCGGACTGAAGACCCAAAGCTTCAGAAAAGCTGGAGGACATTCCAGTCTCGCTCTGCCTGTGGGAGTCCACCCAGGCGGACAGAGGCCGGGCTGCGTGCAGGAAACATTCAGTCCAACGCTTAAAGGGGAGTCACCAGAACCGAAGTGGGAAAGGCGGGTGTTTGACCCCTCGGGCAGGAGTAAGTCCCCCAAAGGCAAGTGGATAAAGGTCTAGTAAGTGAAGTCCCGCCTTGGGGGTCCGTTCCTTTTGCTTGTCCTTACGGAAAGGTGCCAGGCTTTCGAGCCTTTAGGGTCGAACCTGGCTGACAGGAGGGGAGGGCAGTGATGCAGCGGTCCAGGAGCTCAGACCAGCAGGGATTGGTTCCCATCCTTCTTAGAAGGCACTGAAAGACACTTCCTTTCCCTCCAGCCACCCGCTTCAGAAATTTGCTGGGCAGGGGGGAGTGAGGGAGGAGTACTTATATTGATCAGAGAGCGCTCCAGTTAAGGACCCATGCCGCAACCTTTCCTAACTCAGAGCGCATGCGCTCGAGAGTACAGCGCGAGCTCAACCGCCCTCCTTTCCGGATGAACACTGGCTCCGCCCAGGGGACGGAGAGAACTTTAAGCCTTCCCCTTTCCTCCAATCCGCTCCTCCCCTTCTCCGGCCCGCCCGCCCCGGAAGCCAATCCCACTCCACTCTTCGTCCCCGCCCTCCACTCCCTTCTGTGGCGCGGGTCAAGGCCGATCCAGCCGCTCAGCTTCTGATTGGTGGGAGAGGAGGGAACGACGGCAGCCCACGTGAGGCGGGTCAGCCCCTCCCCCTAC
Source organism: Antechinus flavipes (assembly GCF_016432865.1). Classification (NCBI taxonomy): domain Eukaryota; kingdom Metazoa; phylum Chordata; class Mammalia; order Dasyuromorphia; family Dasyuridae; genus Antechinus; species Antechinus flavipes. Next base: position 115,287,420 of record NC_067401.1, on the reverse strand, counting down.
GCCTCTGCGCGGAGAGGGGCTGGGCGCGGCGTAGCGTCCCCTCCTTATTCCCCCCAACCCCAATCGGCCATTACCCGGAACAATCCCCGAGCCTCGGGTCAGGTGACCCCCGGCGGGGCTGGCGCGGGGGCAGGCCGTGGGGGAGGAGTGGAAGAAGAGGAGGGCGGAGTAGGGAGGGGAGGGCAGGGAGGGCGGGGGAAGTGTGGGAGCGAGGTCACGTGACTCAGCATGGAGGCGGCGGCGGCGGCAGCGGCGGTGGCAGCGGCTGGGCTGGCGACGGTATCGGTGGTGGCCGGGAGGAGCCGCCGGGCCAGGAGCCGCACTTGTTAGTGTGTGCGTGTGTGGGTGCGCCTAAGAGGGGCGGAAGGACGGGGGACGAGGACACCGTCACCCGGGACGACAAGGAGGAAGCGGGGACGGGGGGCGCTATCAGGCTCCGACCCCCGGCCGAGGGGATGAAGGGAGTATGGGCGCCAAGGAGTCACGGATCGGATTCCTCAGCTATGAGGAGGCGCTGAGAAGAGGTGAGGGGGAGGGGCCGGGCTGGGCCCGGGGAGGCTACGGGAGGGAGGGGACCCCCTCCCCCTGACTGGTCCAGGCCCCCTGACAGGTTCAGGGAGCCTAGAGACTCGGGGAGCGAGATGGAGAAGGTCCGTCTGTGGGGAAGGGAGAGTTGGGGCGTACACCGCTTCGAGAGGGGCTTGGCAAGAGGGTCGGGGCCTGATGCCGAGAAGGGGGATCCCAACAGTGATTGAGAAGGAGTCCGTGCTCTCCGGAGATGTCCTCTTGTAAATGTCCGGGGAAGTCCCTCCCTCCCCAACCCTTCCCCCACTTCTCTCCAGCTTCTCCAAGCCCCTTTCCCCTGACATCTGGTTGTTCCCCAGTCCTTGCCCTCCTCCCGCGGCTCCTTAACAGCCTGAGTGGCAGCGGGCGATCCTTCTTTCTGGTGCAAGAATACCCTCCCTTCTCCTTGCCGGCACAAACCCCTCCTCGAGGGGCTTCCTATCTCGGGCTTCTTCCAGGCCCCTTATCTGTCACTTGGGAGCTCTCTCCCTTGCACTATCATCATCCGCTCCGCCGCCGCCTCCTCCCCGCCTCCCTCTCCCCCTTGCTGTTGGCAGTGATAAGGACACCCTGAAATTAAGTTGGGTGTTTGAGGTGAGATGAGGCTGGACAGCTGATGCTGCCACAAGACCCTAGTCTTAGGTTACATACTTCTGCAGACGTTGGCCTTTGCCTTTTTACTGCACTTGCCTTCTCTCTTCCAGCAGTATTAAAATGGCATTCGGAAATCCTGTATTCTGATGTTATGCTATGTTGTGCACCTTTCAGAGCCCTGTCTTGGTGTCATTAACAGTTCTTGGCCTGCCCTTTCTTGGCTTAGATGTACAGTAGGTTGTTATCGCTCCCAGCATTTATCGTACACTCGTTGTTATGCTCAGTAGCGCACATCTTAACTAGAAATGATTATTGCTCAGTTTACAGCCTTGTATGGCTTATTTTTCTAAGGGCTTGGCTTTGTATTTATATTTCTCCTCAAGGTTTAATGGATTCTTTAAGACTTTATTTATTTATTTTGGTAAAATGTATGGCAGTAACTTGCTGTTTTGGATGTTGGACGTTAGACTGTTTAACAGGTTCCCAACGCAGGAAAACAGTCATTATTCTGGGTCCTACTATCAAGTGCCCAAGGACAGATAAGATTTAGATTAAAATACAAATTAATCTTAAGTGAGAAACACTGGATTGTGTTTTGTTTACTTTGGTTAAAAAGGAACTTGAGCAAATATGTGAGAAAGTGAAGGATGGCTTTTGAGAACCCTACTTGCCACACTGTTTGAAAGATACGGATGCAGTTGTGGACTAAGGCATTTTTTGTCAAAACAGTAAATAAAGAACTGCTTTTGGACCCCTTTTTTCCCTGAAATGTATTCTAAAGATAATACTTTAGCTTAAGAGCAACCTTAGTCTTTTTGTTTTTTGTTTTTGCTTCAACCTAAGAAGTATTCCTAATTGTAGATGTGTTTCCAGCCCAGTAGTGTAGTCATTTTCTGGATACTCTTGAAGCTTGACAGTTCTGGCCTCAATTAGGCACTAGCTTACATGGAGTGAAAGAGGAGATCAATGAGAATGATTTACAGGTTCATTCAGAAATCTATTGTTTCTCAAGTTTGAGGTTGTGAAGACTGTATACTATCTGACATTTTTTAAACAAAACCCCCAAATAGATTATTATCTAACTGCTACCCAGTTTTTGGTTTTAGGATTAAAGGTAATAATTTCTATTTTTCAGAAGGCAAATTAACTTGGTTAGGTTATATATCTGCAGGTCTTTCTGCAATCTGCTGTGAATCATCTTTATGAGTTTTAAATGGTATATTTGAACATAGGAAATGGTTGATATTCGTGTAAATGAGGACCTTAGTTTCCTTTAAGTAGATTTTTTTTTTAAGGATAGCACAACTTAATACAATGTTGTAAATGTCATACTTTTCTGTTTATTTAAATAGACTAGGAGTTTGTGAAACAGCCTTTTTTTTTTTTTTTTTTTTTTTTAGCACTTTTTTGTTTAAAAATATTTGAAGAACTCTTGGGCACATGAGCTGTCTATAAACTATGTGCTAGACTTATCCCTTGCTTATGTTATATTTTTCTTTGTTTTTGACAGAAACTATCAGCAGTGTCAGTAATTGTAGCCATTAACAGGAAATTTAGGTTGATATTGTATTACTGAATACATGATCTTTTTTCTCTTTTGCTTTATTTGAAAGTGTTGACTGTAGAGTAATTGTGGCCCAAGTAACCATTGTTATAACCAAATGCTGAAAGTGTCATCTTAGGGAATGGAATTTTTAAAAAATATACTATGAGTGACAGAATCTTTAAAGGACTTGAGGAAAAGTATGACCTAATAATTGAGGATAGCTTTTCTTAGTATTTTCTGCATGTGCATTGAATGAGCTTCAAAAGTTATGAACCACTAGTTTTGATTTTGCCTTGAGTATTTTATACTTATGGTAGCTGAAATTAAGTATATAAAAATTAGCACCACTTTGGAGAAGATGATATTTACCATACCTGTTTTGTCTTTCCTAGGATTCTTTATAATTCAACAATCTGTTGTTGGGATCTTGACTATGGTTTGTAAAGCTTGTGTTTCCCAGCACAGTTTTTCCAACCTATGAGTAAAACGATCCTCCATATTTTATTTTACTCCTTATAGTCAAGAAAAGTTACAGTGTTTGTTAAGTTCTTTAAATATGAAAAAAGATTCAGTGCTGTAAGAGAAGGACTAAGATCATAAAGTTAAATCTCATTCTCTCCCTCCCCTCCCCCATGTCTCCTTTTTTGCTTCTCTTCTATTATCTCTTTCTCAAGAAACTAAAGAAAGATTATGAGTCTTGCTTATGACAATCTTAGCTATTAATTTGTGGTAATAGAATTTAAAAGATATCTTCTTTTTTCCTTTAATTATGATGTGGTCTTTTATTTCTTCCTAGAACTGTATGATGAAAATAAGCCATGTGTCAAAAACGATTATGTTCCTAAGTTACATTTTCTCCAAAGTTAACAAGAATTTCTTAGCATCATACATATAGTTTTTCAGTCCTGTAATCAAATTCTTGTAATGGGTGATTGGTACTAAATTTTCCCCGCTGTTCCTGGCTTACTCTTATCAAGAGTATATTGTACTCGTTTCTCTCAGAAGTATCCTCTCTCTGTGAAGCTACGAATATTGGCTTTAAAGGATTTCTTTTGGGAAAGGTCTAGAAGTCATGTTTGAAAAGGTTTTGTTTCTGTGTTATGTCCAGTGAACACTTAGATCTTTGTAAGTCCTTCATATTCATCTAAGACAGAAACTGGGTTTGATTGTCCATAGTACAGACAGAAATGAAATTGTAATGCTTTTTATTGTTTTTTGAACAAAAAGTAATATAGCATGTTGCCATATTTTATCTTTCTATATAATCATAAAGAACACCATTGCTATTTGTTACAATCTATCATCAATCAGTAGCTAAGCATTTATTAAGCCTTACTATGATCTGGGGACTGTGCTAACCACTGAACATACAAAGAGACAAAAATCCTCCACACAAACAAAAATTATAGCCCGTGTTCTCCAGGGGTGTACACTGTAATGGGGAGAGACAATATATAAATGTCTTGGAATGTTCAAGATGTATAACAGAATATATGAAGATAATCTGAAAATGAAAGATACTTAGTATAGGAAAGGCTTCCTGCAAAAAGTGGAATTTGAATTGAACACTGAAGGGAGTAACAAAAGGAAATAATGGGTGGAGTGAGGGGACAGTGTATTCCAGTGACAGGACAGAGCTGTTGCAAAGCCATGGAATGTAATATTCCAAGAACTCGCAAGTAGATCAGTGTAGTTGGATTATAGAGTATTTGAGAAGGTTGGAAAGATATGAAGGGGGCTATCTATAGCTTTAAAATGCTAAACTGAATACTTTATATTTGATCCTGCAAATGTGAGAGAGCCATTAGAGTTCCCTGTGGTGACATGGTCAGTCTGACTACCTTTAGGAGAACAATTTGATAGCTGAGGGAAGAGTGTGTTGTTGGATTGGAGAGCTACTAAGGAGGGAGACCAGTTTGAAGTCGTCCTTTGCATTATTCCAGATTGGATGTGATGAGGACATGAACTAGAATTGTAGCTATATGAAAGGAAAGGATAGGAATGTCTGGGTAGAAATGATAACATTTGGTTATGGATTGGATATGTGGGGTGAATGAAATACTTCTGTGTCAGGTCCTGTGCTAAGTACTAGGAAAGTAAGTTGAACTTAGTGTTAAGAAGACTTCAAGGTAGTTGTCAGTGCCAAATTATATAACATTTAAAGCCTCTTGAAAAATTTAAAAGAAATATATGATCATAATATGCATCTCCTAGTCTCTTGAGCTCCAGTTCAGGACCAAAATGATACCTTATAGGCATCTCAAATTGGTTGTAGGTCCTTCAAACTCAACATGTTTAGAACACAATTTATATTTTTTCTTCCAAATCCTCCTTACTTCCCAGGTTTCCTGTTACTGTGGAAGATACTACCATTCTTCTATGTCATTCAGACTCCACAATCCCTGTGTCATTTTTGAATCATTATTTTAATGTCTCACATATTCAAAAAATCCTATCTTTATCTTTACAGAATATGGATACATTTTGATAGTGGCATTCAGAACTGCATGCCTGGACTATTGAAATAACATTCTGGTTAATCTTACTGTCTTAAGACTTTCCACGTTTCAAACTATCCTTCACTCAGTTGGTATAGTGATTTTTCCTGAAGTGCTGGTCTGATTCCTACTCAATAAATTCTAGTGGCAACTTCTCTCTTTGCCATTTCCATGCTTGATATGCTCTCCTGTCCTCATTTCTGCTTCTTGACTTTCCTGGTTTCCTTTGAGTCTCAGCTCAAATAACCTCTTTTGCAAGAGGCCTTTCCTGGTCTTTCCCTTCCCCTCATGGCTCTCCTTCAAGATTACTGCAATTAATTGAGTAAAGGGGATGATATGGTCATTCTGTGATTTAGATAAATCATTTTGATAGCTGAGTGAAGGATAAATTGAATTGGGGAGAGACTTGATGTAGTATGTAAGTAGTTAACAATTTAGTATTTAAATTTGTTGTGATTTATAGGTTATGTAAGTAGTAGTTGAACAAATAAGTATTTAAACAGTTAATATTAGTAATTCCTGACAATCATGGTAGCATAAAACTTTCACATTTTATAAAATCTTGATGGCTTCTCCTTTCTCAAGGTTTTGATTACTGAATTTAATGAAAGTATTTAGAGACTAATTTCTAAATTAATTATAATGGTTAGTCTCCCATAATGTATTGTAAATCTGTAAATAGAGTTGAAACATGAATTGCAAGATTATTCTTCTTTTTCACTAAGGTAGATTAATACAATTAAGTCCACTGTGAACTTGACAGATTCTATATTAAAGTATTAATATAGATATTGAATATATTAGATCTGTATATATAGATCTATATATAGAATCTGTCAAGTTCTTCATCAGACTTCTCCCAAATTAGTTTGGGATAGTGAATTTCTATTATGGTCATCCTGTGAGATATGGTATAAGATATCCTGAAAACTGAAGAGCAGATAGTTATGATAAAAAGGAAAAAAACAGGACAAATTCACATTTATCTCCTTATAGGTATAATCATTTGTGTTTGAATCAAACAATAACTTTGAGGGAAACTTTCAAAAATTATAAATTTGAACACCAAAAAAGCATTTCCATACATAAAGCAGAACAGACAAAGAGAATTCTTCATGAAATTATGAATTTCCATTTTATATGCATATTATTTTTTAAAAATTACAATGGCAGTCCCTTTTGTCACTACTGTTCACTGACTCCAATTAAAAAATATGAGAAAGAAAAAAATAAACTTCAAAAGTATTTATTAAGCACTTACTGTGATTTTAGGCACTGTGTTTAGCTTTGGGTATAAAAAGGACCAAAAAAAAAGGAGCAGAACCAGTCTCTGCCCTTATAGAGTTTAATGAGTGTACAGAGAAAAATTAAGACATCCCAGGACAGAGCCTTGGAAGACACATACAGTTATGAACATGATATAAATCCAGTTCAGGAGACTGAAGAGTTGTAAGACAGGTAGGTCCTGTCCTTAAGAATGAACAAATGATGAAAAGAATGTGATCAAGTTGATTGCTGCAGAGAAGTCTAGAAGACTGAAGACTGAGAAAAAAGTATTAAGATTTGAAATTAAGTAATGGTTGGTAACTTTGGAAAGAACAGCTTCATTTGAAAGATGAGATAAGAAACCAAATTGTGGAGAGTTTAGAAAAGAATTAGAAGAGGACTTGTTGGATATTCTCTGATTTTGTAAGTTTAACAGAAAATAAGAGAAAAGAACTAAAATTCTAACTATAGCTAAATATTATATAGGATTTAATGAGAGTTTTTTAATGATGAAATAGTCTAGTGGATGGGAGGACATGTGTGTAGGCATCAAGGAAGCTGTGGATAGATAAGAAGGAGATGGAAGTTTAGAGAATAGAGATATAATAATTGTGAAGACTGCTGAAGATTAAAAGAAATGAGATCAGGTGTATGTAGGATTATAAAAAGTTGGCCTTGGTAAGAAGGGCCACCTCTGCACCTGTAGTCAAAGGAAGACATAATGAGAAATGTCAGAGGGATATGAGATGAAAAGGTGAGAGAAGAGAGAGCTCTCTGGAAAATGGCCTTAGTTTTTTGGTGAAATATGAGATGAAGCCCTCAGTTGGGAGGGTGGAGGAGGATATGACTTGGGAATCTGAAGGATGGAAGAGAAGATTTGGAATAACCTTTTTGGTAAGTAGTGGATAAGGAGGAGTAGAACGATAATCTTGTGGTGGTGAAGTCCCAGTTGAGATTAAGGGATAGGAATGGGGACTAAAACCTGCAGTTTCACTAATAGAGGAGGAACTTTCCCTACCAATGTATGTTGGCACCTTCTTTGCCACTTATAGTTTTAGAGCATTCCCTGGGGACATTGAGATTGTCACATAACCAATATTTATCAGAGGCATGACTTGAACATAGGTCTCTCTAGGTTAATTTATAGTGGAACCAGTCAGCATAGTTTGGTGATTTTCTCTAGCTCCATTCAGGTCAGAGTAATCTAGGGATGGGATTTGAGATCAAAAGATCGAAAAATAGAGGACAGTGTAATAGGTGTAGTTTGTTAGAACTTGAAAATAGAATACTGTTATTTTCCTTATTTTGCTTTCTTTTTTGTATACTTGGAGGGGCAGAAACAAACATAAAAAAGAAGCTTACTACACTGATGAATCCTAGATGCCTTTCTTTTGGAATAAGCAGAATGAGGTGACATCAACTCATGGTCAATAAAGTCCCTGTTTATTGAATTGTGCAGCTGTTGTTGATTTTTCTTGTTCATTGTATCTTGCTTTGTGTTTGGACACAGGGCCTTCATAGTATCACAAAAGCCGGGGCGGCCTTCCAAAAAAAGATTTATGTAAGTAACAAAGAATTGGAATTGTGTTGGCCAGCAAATGCCATATTTGAAATTATGAGGTGTTGCATAGGAAAGAGAAAGGAAAAAAATTTGGTTCTACTGCTAGCTGGGTTACAGACAAGGTAGCACCATAGAGAAGCTGCTGCATTTTAACTTTTTTTGTTAGCACCTTTATGAGACTCATGCTTAAGCAGGTTTTCTTTTCTTTTCTTTTTTTTTTTTTTTCCTGCACCTAATAAAAATGATCCAAAGTATTGATAAGTTTATTTATGGAGAAAAGGACAATAATTAACCTGATTAAGGTGCTCTGACAATGTGAAAGTGAGCATTATTTATACTTTTTGAACTATAACAAGGAAGCATGACTTCTGTTTTTAGAGCATATTATTGTTTCTGTTACTGCTTTTGGGTTGTGTGATATTTGTGAGTTAAAGTGAACCACCTAATATCTGACTTATGCATAAAATAGGAAATTCTATTTGCTACTTTCATCCCCCAATAATAAATTGCTGCTGAAAGTCAGTGTGGTTAGTTTGCCTAGTGACACCTGAACCAGGGCATTTTAATTCTTTATAAATTTGAAAGGAAGGAGTTATAAAGAAGAATAATCATACAACTTCTGAAGCATGAGGTTGGAATCAGGAATCTGGGAGCTTCTGCCAAGTTTCTCTTCTCTGCTATACTTCAAAGATGAATTCTTTCATATGGCATGTTTCTTGGTCTGTCTCTGTTTCTTTCTCTTTGACAAAAAGACAACTATAAACATAAGATTTCTTTTACCCAGAGCAAGTTTCAGAAAAATCTTAGTTGTGAACAAAAGAAATAGTTTTTCAGCAATTGGAGGCAGAAATATTGAATTTGGAGTAAGAGGACCCATGTTTAATTCTTAACCATTCCCCTTATTACCTGAGAACCCTGATGAAGAAAACAAGTCAGTGTCTCTGGGGCTCTGTTTCCTGAAATGAGAAATTTGAACTTTTAAGGTTCCTTCTAACTCTATTAATTGAAATAGTGTTTTATTGGAACTTCACTGGTCTGTGCAACTATACATTTCTCTTTTGCTATTATAAAGTACTGCCTTGGATATGTGGAAATTTAGTAGAGGTGAAACTGGGTTTGAAATGAGTAAGGCTACATCCAGTGCCTTAGAATATAATCATAAGAAAATGTGATAGATCTGTTTATATATAAAGTACTTTACAAACCTTAAAGTGCTGTTTAGATGCTAGGTGTAATCTAAGTAATTTGAAAATACTATTTTATGGTTTGCTTTTTTTTTTTTCATTTATTTTCTATAGTTCCTCTTATTATAAGATAAGAGTCTGGAGAGGTCTCATTGCAAACCTCATTCTCAGAACCCTTTCTTCAAAGGTGTGAAAGTAGGGTTCAGATGCATAGTACCCTTCTTTTGCTCCTTGATTCCCCCTCCTCCCCCTTCATCCCACCTTCAGAAGAAGGTCTGGCTAAGTTGTCCTTTGTTTTCCAGGGAAAGGTGCTAAGGGGAGCTAGGGTAAGAGGTTAAAAAAAATAATGGTTTTTGTGCTTTACCAAGTTATATACATCTTTAATCTTGATTATATTTTTTTCCTTCTCGAAGAGGTTTATTATAGGATATTCTCTTTTTTAAAAAAAATTATTATTATTATTATTTTATTTTTAACCCATGCCAGGGTAATTTTTTACAGCATTATCCCTTGCACTCACTTCTGTTCTGATTTTTCCCCTTCCTCCCTCCACCCCCTCCCTCAGACGGCTAGCAGTCCTTTACATGTTAAATAGGTTACAGTATATTGATTATATTTTAAAGTAGCTTTTTTAATCCTAATATAATTGGAGAAAAAGAGGGTTTGTGATTTGTCGAAAGTTTCAGAATGACTTGTTTCTGAAGCTGAGAATAGAATTCCGATTGACAGCATTTTCATCCATATCACTTTTCTTTCTTCTTAGGCAGTATTTTATTAGATTTCGTTGACTATTTTCATTTAGTTTTTTCTGTTCTTTCTTTGCCATGATAGTCTTTTTCATATTCACAGATTTCTCATTACTAATTTCTATTTCTTTTACTCATGAATGACTTCTGTAAATACCTTCTTAATAACCTCTGTATGCTGACTGACCTCTGATCTTTAATTTTTGGTGGTTGTTAAAGTCCTCACCTGAACCTTTTGTCTATAGACTCTATTTCTCAAATTGCCCGGGGCTTTTTTTTTTTTTTTTTTTTTTTTTGATGGGGAGGCATTGCAATATTCAATTAAACAAAAGTTTCTTAAGGTCCAACTCTGTGTAAGGCTCCAATACTATGAATTGAAAGAACAAAGAAAGATGAAAAGCAAGAGTCAGTTCCTATTCAGGAATTTACTAGAATATATTTTTGACATCATAAGGCTTGTGTATTAGAACTTTGTTCCAGTTAACAAAGTAAGCATTTGAAGAAAGCTTGTTTTTAATGCATTATGTGCTATCATTAGATATAAAGCAATGCTTTGGACATGGTTTTTGGAATCCCTTGGTGAGCTACATCCATCTTATAGGTAATGATGGGGCTCCTGTGCCAGTCATTCATTTTGTTAGTAAATTTGGTTTACAAATTCTTTATTTTTGGCATAGCCAGCCACCAGACACTATTACTCTATAAAATTTGAGAAATGCTGATTAGGGATTATTCACCATAGAATTGATTTTGGGAAGGATGGGAAAGTTTTTCTTCTGAGACTTAAAAGTGCAGTAAAAAAAAAAAAAATTACTTGATATTGAAAACATTTTGTATTATTTGAGCATTGGTATAGAAGAGATACAGATTGAAGTAGTCAATGAAAATGATTGCCAGGCAAATACTTCATTATCTGAAAACAGTTATTAATTGAATACTTCAGTGAGTAAAATACTATACAAATTTTGTTCTGATTTTGATTGGCTTTTATTTTTCAGTGGAACAACATTGATGATATATTTGAGAAATGGAAAAAAAATTGATGATCAGGAAGAATAATAAAAATCATGTGGCAAATTATTTTTGGTTTGCTAGACATGGTTTGGCTCATGGTATTTATCTGAGCCTCTGATTTGTGAATAATGTTATTTGAGTTCAATGCAGAAGCATCTGTATTAGTAAAGTTCTCAGGACTAGCTAGAAATTGAAAGCAAAAAGAAAGATCTCATAAATTGGTCAATTAACATTTATTAAGCACCTTCTATGTGACTGGCATTAAGCTAAACTTTGAAGATACAAAAAAAAAAAAGGCAAAATACAGTTCTCTTTTGAGGAGTTCACAGGCATACAATAGAGGAGAAAACGTAAATAAACAAACCAAAAAATAACCCTATATATAGGTTAAACTGAAAATAATTAAAAGAAGAAAGGTACTAAAAATGCAACTTAATATGAGGACTTTTACAGCATTCTGGTTATGGTAAGAGTTAAGTTTTGCACAGGGAAAACTTGCACTGAACTAGTACTGAATCTGAATCATGTTACTTAAGATAAGAACATATTTGCTGGGTAAAAGGCAAAGAGAATGGAAGTACATATATAGTATGTGGAATTCCATACTTTCATATTATTTTTTAAAAAATTAAATTTCCAAAGCCTTGATTCTACTTTATAATATTTACTTTATAGTAAAATGGGAGATACTTTATAAGTTGGCATGATTTATTAGGAATTTGTTACTTTACTTGGTACTTTGGCCCTAGCTGTAGTTGTATTTTTTATGAAGATAAGTCTCAATCATTTACGCAACTGTTAGATAGTTCTTATGCTTAAGAACTATCTAACAGTTGCGTAAATGATTGAGACTTATCAATTGTGATAATTTTTTTCCCCACTAAAAGCCAATTTACATAGTAATATAATGAACCTTTTGCTAAGTGGTATAAAAATAATAGCTAGGAGTTATATAGTACTTTAAGATTTACAAATGCTTTACAATTATCTCATTTTTTATAACTGCCTTGGAAGGTAGGTCTCCATTTTACAGATAATGAAACTGAGGTAGTCAAGGGGTTAAGTGACTTGACCGTGGTCACATAGCTAGTCATGTCCAGGCTGGATTTGAATTCAGGTGGTCTTGACTCCAAATCCAATGTTCTATATATTGCATTACCTACTAGCCTATTAAAAATATTCAAAATTTCTTTGAGTATTTAAGTGCTTAATTCATAAAACTGGAATGTTATTCAATGTAGGTGATCTAATCAGAAAAGATTTTTGTAGGAAATAATTCACTTTGTTTTTGTCTACACAGGCATTAAATGAATCATAATAGAACATCATAATTCCACAAAAAGGACGTTCTGCAGGCAGTTTTTAGAAGAAGTCAAAGCTAGCTATAGTCATATGAAAAACTGCTCAAAAATCTATTGATTGGAGAAATGCAAATTTAGACAATTCTGAAATATCGTTCCACACCTAACAGACTGACCAAGAAAAGGATAAATGTTGGAGGAGTTGTGGGAAAATTAGGGCTCTAATGCATTGTTGTAAAATTGTAAACCGACCCAATCATTCTGGAGAGCAAACACCACAAAAATAGCTATCAAACTGTGTATACTTTTTGAATTGCTACCTAGCCTTAATCACTGCATGGTGCAGCCTTGGTCATACTGAGACCTGTTGAAGACCTTAGTTTAAAAAGACCAAAATCTCCCATTTCATCCAGGGCCATCTCCAGTCATCTTGATCTGTATCTTGCCATTGGACCTAGATGGCTTGGGAGGGGAAAGTAAGGCAGGTGACCTTGCACTGTCATCTCTCACTTAAATCCAATTCATGTGCATGTCAAGGCATCACCTTCCTGATGTCATGGTCCTCTTCAAAAACGAAGGACAAACAACAATAGTTTTTTTTAATCCAGCAATACCATTATTAGATCTATACCCCAAAGAGATTTAAGGAAAAAAAGGGTGCCACATGTGCAAAATGGTTTGTGTCAGTTCTTTTTGTGGTGTCAAGGAATTGAAAATTGAATGGATCTCATCAAGTTGGGAATGGCTGAATAAGTTATGGTATCTGAAGTTAATAGAATATTATTGTTCTTTAAGAAATAATGAGCAGGCTGATTTCAGAAAAGCATGGAAAAATTTAATATGAACTGATGCTAAATGAAGTGAGTAGAACAAGAGAACATTGTACACAGTAACAGCAAGATTGTGTGATAATTAACTATGATAGACTTGTTTGTTGGATTTAAGTGAGGGGGGCTTGCAAAGTCACTTGTGTCACTTTTCCTTTCAGAGCCATCTGGGTCTTAGCTCTTCTCAATAATATAGTGATCCAAGACAATTTCAATAAACTTGGAATGGAAAATGACATCCTCATCTACAGAAAAAGAACTATGGATATTTAATAAAGATTGAAGCATACCATTTTCACTTTTTTATTCCTGTTTTTTCTTTATTGTGTTTTTTTCCCTGATTTTTCTTTCACATGATTAATACTAATAGGTTTAAAATGAGTGCATACATACATAATCTAGATAAGATTGCTTGCTGTCCTGAGGAGGGGAGAGGTAAGGGAGGAATAGAGAAAAAAAATTTGGAATGCAAAATCGTAGAAAAATTAAAAAAAAAACCTATATGTTTAATTGGAAAAAAAATATCCTATTAAAAAAATAAAAAAGTGTGCTCTGGTTTTGAAATCATAGGATTCTTGGCTTTTCTACTTGAACCTGTGTAATTTTTTTGGACAAGTCACTTATTTTCTGACCTACAGTTTGGTCTAAATGATGTGTGAAATGCAAAGTGCCTTTTAGTTTTAAATCTAAGATCTTATGAAATGATATGGAAGTACTTGGAAAAGTTAAAACACTGTAATGTAACTAGTGGTAATTATTTCTATATTTCAGGAAGAAATACTTTTGTTCAAAACATCTAGATAAAATTTTAACTTAATTCAGATAATTGTCTTAGTTCTTTGGGTATATACTATTGTCAACTGAATATTCATAATACATTGTTTTCAGTGTTTTTCTTTGAAAACCTCTGTGTTTCCTTTTCATGTTATCATGTTTAAAATCTTGTGACTGGTCTTCAAGGCTCTCTGTTGTTTTTTTGCTACTTTAACTTTCCTTGCATATTTCCCAAACATACCTTATCCTTTAATGTGGTCTATTTTTTTTTTTTTTTAAGAATTTGCCATACTGCTTTTTGGAGCAAAATTTTGTTGTTCTGTTGTCCTAGAATTCCTTTCTTTTACCTTTATTCTATCCATTTCTTACTTGCCTTCAAAAGCCCAAATCAATTTTATTTCGTGAAATTTTTCTCGGTTATTTTATTGAGCCCCTGAACTTCTTAATGCTTGTACTACATAATTTAACAAATATATGTGCCTTGAATTTTTGGTACTATTTCATATATATTAGTCTTCCCAGTTAGGTTATAAGCTTCTTGAGGATAAAAACAATTTTTCAAATTTCTTTTATTACTATCTACAATGCTGAATTTATTGCAGATTCTTAATGTGTTCTTGTAGTGATTTGAAATAGTTGGAAGATAAAACGTTGCCAGTGATATTTTCACATGATTAAATACAGAAGTGCATTATAATAAATTATTTCACTTATTAAATTGTGAAGTATAGAATTTTAAAATTATCTGTTCTATATAATGCCACATATTTTTAGTAGAATCAATGTGATTTTTCAGTACTTTAGCACTTGTTTAATTACTTAATAGCAGAGTAGTGGTGATTTTTCTTCACTTGGCATTTCTTAAAATAGTTTGGTTTTCTTAAGCGTTATTGACACTTTTTTGTTTTTACAACCCAGTCATTCTTCTTCATCTTCACAGCATTGAATTTTCTCTCATAATAAAAATATTTAAGCAAAAAGAACGAGCACATTGACTATTTCACAGTGCCTACTATATTCTACTTTCTTGATCCCTTATCTCTTTAATAAGATGGAGGAAGACAGTCTTATTACAATTTCCTTGGAATTGAAATTGGTCACTATAATTTAATAATCAGTTTACCTTTTAGTCAATAAACATTTATTAAGCTTCTCCTATTTGTTATGTACTGTGTTGTGTCGGGGATCAAATATAAAAGAAAAACTCTTAAGGAGTTTATAATCTAATGGGAGAGGAAAACACACAAAAGAAGCTGAAATAAGTAGGTAAGGGACCTGACCTGGAGCATAATGGAGAAGTCCAAAGAAATCTAAAAGCATTGTAGCTTTTGGGAAATGGGAAGAAGATTGTGTTGCGCTACCTTCTTACAGAGAGGCTCAGGAGCCCATAACTCTACCCTCCTGTCAGAGGGTACTAAGGAGATGTGAGTATGGCAGATTCAGTCTTTCAGAATAACAAGATTCTCCAAAAATGAGATAAAGTACCTGCCTTTTAGTGTTATTTTATTTTATTACATTATTGTTTTTTTGTGTGTTCTTGGTTCTGTTTGGTTTGTTCTGCATCACTTCATAATTTATTATAATGCAATAATATTTTTTATGTGCCATAGTTTATTTTGGCATTCCCAGTAGATAAATATTTATTTTGTTTTCAGCAATTTGGCATATAAATCCTTACTGTTGTTGACCTCCTTGGAGTATAAACTCAGTAGTAGGATTGTTGCACTGAGGTGGGGTGTCGCTAGTTCAGTGATTTTTCTTGATTAATTCAAAATAACTTTGTAGAATTGGTGAACTGTCTCACAGTTTTCATTGATCATACATTTGTAAACTTGGGTCTGCAGAACTTCTCTGTCACTGACTAATTTCATCTTTTATTATATTTGACCTTTTTGAATGGTGTGAGGTAAAACCTCAGAATTATTTTAATTTATATTTCTCTTATTATTATTAACTTGGACTTTTCTTTCATTTATTTGTAAATAGTTTGTTGCTTTTTAAGTTTATAAGATCATTTATTCAAGAATTTTTGCCCTTTGTCCATCAGTTCCAGTGTTTAAATAACATATTTGCATCCTGTTTGCAAAGTTATTTGTAGAAATGTGAAAAGATACAGTTTTTAAAGTAATATTTAATTTTTCCCAATTACATGTAAAATCATGTTTTACAAATACAAATTTATTTTCCACTTATGTAAAGATAATTTTTAACATTAATTTTTAAAAATCTTAATATTTTATTTTTCCCAATACATGCAAATTTTTCAACATTCACTTTTGCAAAACCTTGTTTTCCAAATTTTCTTCCTGTTCTTTTCCCTCGCTCTTCTAGGTGAAATATAACATTAATTTAAAAAAAAATTGAGTTTCAAATTCTTTCCCTCCCCTCCCCCTTCACATTTAGAAGGCAAACAATTTGATATAGGTTATACATGTGCAATCATGCAAAACATATTTCCATATTAGTCATGCTGTGAAAATACCCCTTTGTTTTTATTTATTTATTTATTTATTTTTTTTGCTTAGCCAGTTGGAGTTAAGTGACTTGCCCAGGGTCACACAGCTAGGGAGTGTTAAGTGTCTGAGGTGAGATTTGAACTCAGGTCCTCCTGAATTCAAGGCTGATGCTCTATCCACTGTGCTACTTAGCTACCCCCAAAACACCCCTTTAAAAAAAAAGAAATCTCTTCGGGATACAGACCTAGTGGTGGTATTGCTGAATCAAAGGATAAGCACAGTTTGATAACCCTCTAGGCAACATTCTAGGTTGCTCTCAGTTGGAATAGTTGGATCAGTTCACAACTCCATTAACAGTACTTTACTTTAAGGCACAATTAATGTACTTAAGGAGAGTCAGCTGTCTTCAGTTTTTGGAGAATCTATATGAATATAAGTGTAAACTATCGAAATATAGGTTTATTTTAGAATCAATAAGAGTACCTGAGAAAACTTAAAATGTTGTCTCTTTGTGATTATGGTTTGGTAAATTACTTTAGGTTAGTAATAGGAAAGATTTAATTAATGCCACTTTCCTTTCCAGGGTATTTCAGAGTGATCTGAACAGAGGATCTAAAAAGTTTGAAAATGACCCAAAAGAGTTTTAATTGGGACTCAACAGAGAAAGTCACATCAAGTTACATAATTGGCTAGATGGAAAGTCCTCTGATCTAAATCCAATCAACTTATATTTTCATTACTTTGTATTCTTATTTGTTTAATAAAGTATATATTTGAATAGGGACATTTAAGGTGATTACCATAATTAATTTTTGTATTTTTCAGACAAAGGAAATATTAGTAAATGCTAAGAAGATTGAGTCAAGGACTGTGGAAAACCGGAGTTTGAAGTAGAGATTGTAGTTGAATTAAAACTGGTGGGAAATATTTATGTAATTAGTTTCATTTGGGATATGCAGTTTCACAAACGAGCACTTTAAGCATATCCTTCTTTATAATAGCATCCTTTGAGTAGTTAGCTATATTAGAAATTGTCAGCACTTCCTGATTCTAGGAATGTATTACAATTTATTATCACTTGGCAATGATACTTTGCAATTTAATATAGTAGGGTAAAAATTCTTGAAGTATGACACCAAGGTGTTAAATCTAAGAATATATTGTTACCAAATTAAAATATTGTTGAATTGACTATTTTTACTTCATGATTAATGTTTTTAATAACTATAAAACTAAAATTTTGTAGCTATGACAACTCCAAAGGAATAATTTATTTTTTCCTTTTAATCTTCTAAAAATGAAAGGTATCTATATTATAATTCTTCTTTCTCATTGAACAAGCAAAATTACCCCATCTTTTTTTATTGTGACCTTGACAAACATCAATAAATATGAACATTTTCATATATAATGAACAGAAAAAGAAATTTGTTTTACTAAATTGTGAATTTTTATTATCTACAACTTTGTCAGCATGTTTGAACAATTTATTGTAAGGTCTATTAAATACATAAAATGGGCTCACTTTAGACAGTTTGGTAAGGGAAGATCTGTTGACAAAATAAAATGGTATAGAAATTGTAATGTAGCAGCAGCTATTTTTAAAAAATTTATTTTGTTGTGCCCTGGTGCATAGAATACCCATAGAAATTAGATGATCTTTATTTCTATTTCTATTTTTTATTTATTTATTTATATTATATATTTTATTTTATTTTATAATAACTTTATATTGACAGAATCCATGCCAGGGTAATTTTTTTTTTTACAACATTATCCCTTGCACTCCCTTCTGTTCCGATTTTTCTTCTCCCTCCCTCCACCCCCTCCGCTGTTTGGCAAGCAGTCCTATATATGTTAGATATGTTGCAGTATATCCTAGATACAATATATGGTGCAGAACCGAACAGTTCTCTTGTGGCACAGGGAGAATTGGATTCAGAAGGTAAAAATAACCTGGGAAGAAAAACAGGTGATCTTTATTTTTAAAAAAAATTTTATTAAAGCTTTTTATTTTCAAAATATATACATAGATAATTTTCAACATTTACCCCTGCAAAACCTTGTTCCAAATTTTTTCCTTTCCTTTCTCCTTCTCCTTCTCTTAGATAGCAAGTAATCCAATATATGTTAAATATGTGCAATTCTAATATACATATTTCTACATTTATGATACTGTACAAGAAAAATCAGATCAAAAAGAAAAATGAGAAAAAAAAAGCAAGCAAATAACAACAAAAAAGAGTGAAAATACTATGTTGTGATCCACACTCAAGTTCCCATAGTCCTCTCTCTGGGTGCAGATGGCTCTTTTTATCATAAGATCATTGGAACTGGACTGAATCTGCTCTCTTTATCATAAGACCATTAGAACTGGCTTGAATCACCTTGCTGTTGAAAAGAGCCATGTCTGTCATCATATAATCTTGCTGTTGCTGTGTACAATGTTTTCCTGGTTCTACTCACTTCACTTAGCATCAGTTCCTGTTAGTTTCTCCAAACTTCTTCGAAATCATTCTCTTGATCATTTGTTATGGAACAATAATATTCCATAATATTTATATACCGTAACTTATTTAGCCATTCTCCATCTGATGGACATTCCCCCAGTTTCCAGTTTCTTGCCACAACAAAAAGGACTGATTCAGTAATATTTCATTACATCCAAATACCATAAAAATTGTTAAGCTTTTTTTCCCAATTGAAGACCAATACTCTTCATTTCCAATTCTTTGCTACAGCAAAACATCCTGCTATAATTATTTTGTATATATTAGTTGTTCCCCTCTTTCTTTGATCTCTTTAGGGTATTTGTCTATTAGTGTTTTTGTTAGGTCAAAGAATTTGTATGTATAGTTTAATGACATTTTTTGTTTAGTTTCCAAATCACACTCTTTAATGATTGGATCAATTCTGAGATCCAGCAGTAAAGCAATATTATAATAGTATTCTTTTTCACTTATAGCCCTTCAAGAATTTTCATTTTTCTTTTTTGTACTCTGCCATCATTAGTAATTTGGAGGATTTTTTCATTTGGTTTTTGATAATTTGTCTATTTTTTGAGAACTTTTTTCATATTATTGGACCATTTCTATTTGTTCTGATATTTTATTCTTAGATAGATATGAATCAGTTCCCCACACATCTTCTTAGATTTGTAGGGTTGTAATATCTCAGGTTGTGATTTTTATAAAATTAATTTGTTTAAAAAAGTTTTTTCCTCATTGTTTCTCTTTTGATTCTCACTGCAGTGATCTTATTTGTGTAAAAAAGTTTCAATTTGATGCCATTAAAATTACTCATTTTTACACTCTGATTTTTTTTTTTTTGGTCAAGAACTTTCCCCTTTGTCCATAGTTAAGAAAGGCATTCCCATTCCTGCTCTGTACATTTATTTATGATAAGACTTTATAGTTAAGACCTGAATATAGTTAAACTTTATTGTGGGATATTGTGGCATGAAATGTTGGTCTAAACTAGTTCTCAGCATTTGGAATATTTGAATTTACCAATATATGATTTTTTAAAAAAAGATATTCTGAACCTAATCTTTTCTAAGGATCAACTTTTCTATTTTTAACCAGTTACTGGAGTTTTGATGATTAATTCTTTGTAGATCTGATACTATTTCCCATCTTTTATTTCATTATTTCTCTTTAGATTCTTGACCTTATTTGGTACTGTTATCATTTTTAATATATTCCTAAGATTAAATCGTGAACTTCAAATTAATAGTTTTCCAATTTAGCTCACATTATGTAAATAGTTTGTTTAAATTGTATTTAGATAATTATTATGTGGGTCTAAGTAGCAGATTTTTCAAATATTTTCCATATTCAATAGTTATTTTTAGTGGAATTTATTTTTATCTTCCTGCTTTCTTTTTGTTGGTAATGTGCAAAAAAGGCTGTGAATTTATTTTATATGTTACTACTTTACTGAAGTTATTGTTTTAAATAATTTTAATGAATTCTTCAGGGTTCTCTAAATAAGCTTTCATATTAACTACATTAGATTGTGAGCTCACTGAGAGCAGATACTGTGTTCCCCCCACCCCTTCTCCTTTTTTCTGTATTTCCTGTTTAACTTAATGCCTGTTACCATCATAGACGTTTAATAAAGGCTAAGAAAATTTGATGTTTTTGTTTTTTGCTTTTGTTTGATTTCCTCAGTCTCTTAATCTTGTTTTATCGTTGTAGCTAACATTTTTAGAAGTATATTAATTATAATGATGATGGCAATATATAACTTTGTTTTTACATTGATTAGAAAAACCTCTGGTAGACATTGTAGATTAGGCTTACATTTGGTTTTAGACAGACACTTTTTTTGTATTAAGGAATTGTTCCTTTTTTTTTTTTTAATAAAACAAAAATTTTTAATAGGCATATGTTAAAAATTAAGATAATACAAAATTGTTAATAGGCACACATTAAAATTAATATATAACATATAACACAAAGATTGTTAATAGGTACATATTAAAATTAATACATAATATATAACATAAAAGTGTTAATAGGCACATATTAAAATAAACATATATAACACAAAGGTTGCTAATAGGCATATTAATAAGGGCATTTTGGGTGACACAGTGGTTAGAAGGCTGGTCCTGGCATCAGGAAAACTTCTCTCTGGTTGTTGCTCAGTTGTGACAGCCTTGTGCAGCCCTTGTTGTCCCCATTTGGCCTTTTCTTGGCAGAGATCTTCCCTAGTGGATCCAGTGGATCCACTTTGTCAGAGGTAAAATGACTTGTCCAGGGCTAGGCAGGATGTGAGGCTAGATTTGAATTCAGTTCTTCTTGACTCCAGGTCCTGTGCTCTATCTCTTTTTTTTTTTTTTTTTTTTTGTGAGTGGGTTGGGGAGGAGACATTTATTTGGTCACCCCAAATACAGGATTTGGAGAAACAGGAGTCAAGGGCATGTTACAGTGTGCCTGACCATGGGAAGCACAATGGCAAGTGAAAAGAACATCGACTTTGAAGATAGAGGACTTGAATGAAACACTTGAGTCTTGCAGTGTATCCTTCAGGAATTGTTCCTTTTTAAAAAAACTTTTTAAAACCTAAGTGTTGTGTTTTGTCAAAAGTTTTTTCTTTGTTTTATTGATGTAATTATGATTAAAATTTTTTGATATTAACATAATTTTGTTTATAGTTTTTATCATGTAAAACACGTCTCATATTCCTACTACAAATATAACCTGATCATAATGTATAATTTTTGATAGAATCTATGTGTAAATTATCAAGTCTTGGTTTTTTTTTTTTTCCTTTAGTGATAAGGGAGAACAAAAGCAGAAGGGGAGAGGGATAGAGTGAGCACTGGGCATTCTGATAAGTTGGGAAGGCCTGAGCCAGGATGTCTAAAATACAAGATCTTCCCCTTATCTGAGATTAAACATTTATAGTTTATAACCTTAGAGTAGTTATATCAGTTCTAATGGTTAGGAAGGGGTAGGGGTGGGGGGATTGCAACCAAGGGAACTGAGGTAGAACACTCAAAGGAAACTGTGGCATAACATTCCTGTCTATGGAATTATTTAGTTAAAGAGTAGGATTGTTTCTGTCACTTTTCATGTGTATTTTCTGTAAATTTTTAGTTCTACCATCATTGTCTTTGGTTTTCCATAGTCCTGTCAGTACTGAATTTTATTGTTTTAAACATTTTTTGCCAATCTGATGGGTAAGGAGGAATTAAAGTTGTTTTAACATTGTTTTTAAATGAGGTTGAACTTTTTTCAAGTTGTTATTAATTTTATACTTCTATTGAACATTTTATCAGAATCAGGCCTCAGATGGAGTTTATGTGTGTTACTTTTGCTGAACTTTTTGCAAAATTACACTTGTATTAAGTAAGGCAAATTGAGCCTGTGGGGAAAAACCATATGCTGGGAGCAATTTCTATGGCAGTATATAACCTCAGCCCTTGGCACTGAAGAAGCAGTTCTGGTTGTGGGATTCTGGCAGGGGAGCCCTGGGATAAGGAAGATGTCTGTGGATAGATCCAATTAAGGCTGTAGTCATTAATGAATGTGATAATAAAACAAAAGATAATCAGATGTTAAAAAGAACATTTTGGGGCATTCATTGCAAAGTAATTTCATATTTTTGTTGGCTAGTTTCTAATCCAGACTTACATAGTTTTACTGTAGCTTGAAATAGGTATTCGATATATACTTGATATTTGAGACCAGTGATGTTTTTTTCAGAGGTAGTGTTCCCCCTTTCTGCTCCCAAAGCTGGATTTTCCATATTTTAGTTTTTCCTTTAAACTTAGTATTTAATAATAATGATAGAGTAACATTTCTTTTTCATCTTTTTTTTTTACAGGAGTTGTCAGTTCTGATGTCCACTTTCTAAGCTTAATATTATTTAATTCTGTCATATTTAACTCAAAAGTCCCTAGAAAAGTGTGTGTGTGTTAGTGATCTTGATCTTGATGTCACAAAAGAAAAAAAAATGTATTTGCCATGGAAATTTCTGTTGTATCATGTAATGTCCAGACTTCCTTAATTTAAATAATAGTATATTTTGTTCTGCTTTGGTTGTTTGGGAACTGTTGAGTCACTTTTACTTTTATGTAAGTCTTGTGAAATGTCATCTTTGAGGTTTTTTTGAGAATCATCCTATAGCTAACAGGAAATACAATAAAAAAGATAAACACTTAAAAGTAGTTCTTTATTATTGTTTAAGTTTTGAGCAGTTTTCTTAGGATCTAGGTTTCAATTAAATGTCTTAATTATGTTACTGTTTTTCATTTTTGTTTTATGATTCTATACTAGTGGATGTATAATTATGTCTTTTCTTGAATTAGAATTCTTTGGGGAAAAGGCTTCCTTCATTTAATAGTTATTTTAGTTCTGATTACTAAGAAATATAACAACTTGTAAAATAATACAGTGTCAGTTCAGTTCCATTGGAAATGTTATAAAGAATCAATTTAGCTGAATATTGTATTTATATACGTGTGTGTGTGTGTATGTGTGTGTATTACAGGGTTTAGTTATGTATTAATGATGTTATTGTAACAGTATGGTTTACATGGATACATTTTTGGTAAGATTGTTCAGTGATCAGTTGTAAGTAGATATCAACTTAGAATTGTGCAAGAAAAGTTACATTTTCTCCATATATCCTTTGATTCAGCAATTTTATTACGAGGCATATAATGATCATCTCTTAATGGATATATCTAATGGCCTTTTCTGAATCTTAATTTTTCTTGAGTTTTCTGTTACCTTTGACATTGTTGATCATCCTCTTCTTGATACTCTCTTCTCCATAGGTTTTCATGACACTTGTTTATCCTGGTTTTTCTCCAAAGTGTCTGACTCTTTCTTTTCTGACTTCTTGGCTTGATCTTCTACCAGATCATACACACTAATAGTGGATGACCTCCAAGTCTCTGACCTGGGATTACTTCTCCTATACTATTTCATTTGGTAATCTCATCAACTTCCATGATTTCAGTTATTATCTCTAAGCAGATGACACTCACATATCCATTCTAATCTTTCTCCCAGATTTCAGACTTGAATCTCAAACTAACATCTTAATCTTAAACTGAAAGCATTATTTTTCCTCCTGAACCCTCCTCCACTCTTTGTAACTTTTCTATTGTTGACTAGGGCATGACCATTCTATTAGTTCTTCAGGTTTACAACCAAGCTTCCTTTGTCCTCCATCCAATCAATTTTTAAGGCATATCATTTCTGCTTTTGTAACATCTATTCCACCGATGCATATATTATATGTTCATACACATATATGTGTAAATGTAATATTTCCACTTCTTGTCTCTATTATCTGCAATCATCTTGATATAGGCTCTCATACCTAGATTGTTTCTATAACCTTCTGATTGGTCTCTTTTCCTCATATCTCTTCCCCTTCAATCAATGCTTCCCTTATCATTAAATTTATCTTTCTAAAGCACTAATCTGATCATTTTTTACCACCTATCTTATTAAAATAAACTTCAGTGTTTCATTATTCAGGATCAAATGTAAAGTGCTCTGTTTGGCTTGTAAAGTCTTTAGACTTGAATCTAAATACCTCATAACTTTCCAATGTTCTCATCTCCTATCTTATTTACCTTTTGGGATCCAGTATCGCAGGTTTCCATGCTATTTCTCATATAGGCTTTTCCAAATCTTGATTCTGTATCTGGAACTCTTTCTGTCTGTTTTTCTCTTAGGTATAGCTTCCTTCAAACTTCACCTAAATTTTCACCTTATAAAAGCCTTTTCTAGTGCACCACAATTCTAGTACATCTCTATATTGTTTGTCTCCACATTTATCCTCTTACTTATATGTAATTCTTTTCATGTTGTGCCTCTCCCGTTAGACAGCATTACTCTTACCTACTCTTGAGAGTAGGGAACTATCTTTTGCTTTCCTTTCTATGTCTAGTACTTAACAGTTTCTGGCACATATGCATTTAGTTAATGTTAGTTCACTAATAACTTCATTATTTGTGCTTGATTATTCCCTTCCACTCTCCCTTTCTCCCTTCTTCCCTTTTTCCTTCCTTCTTGCTTAATAATAATTTGTTACATTCCTATATCATAAATTGTTTAGCCATTTCCCCAATTCATGGGCCTTCTCTTAGTTTCCAGTTTGTTGATAAAACAAAAAAATGTAATCATTATTTGTATACATGAGTCTTTTTTATTTTTTGATTTCTTATTGGAATATGCCTTGTTAGTAGTGTTTCTGGGTCAAAGGGTAAACACACTTTAGTGTCATTTTGAGTATAATACACAATTGTTTTTTAAGAATGTTCTCAGTTCTACCATTCCAACCTCTACAATAACTGTCATTTTTCATTTTTGTCATCTTCACTAGTTTCATGGTGGTAATTGGGATGAAACCTCAAAGTAACTTAAAAAAAAATTTTTTTTTTGCAATTATGTGATAATGATTTGAAACATTTTTCATATAATTGTTTATAGCATGGATTACATCTTTAGAAACTGCCTGATCTTACCTATTGACAACTTATCTATTGGAAAATGACTATTTTTATAAATTTAAATCAGTTTCTTATATATTACAGAGATAATATTCTTGTCAAAGTTGTTTGAAAGGTTTTTTCCCTACTTTACTTTTCTCTTTAACTGCTTTGATTTTCTTTCTGCACAAACTTTCTAGTTTTACATAATAAAAACTGTGGATTTTATCTTCTGTGGTTGTTTGTAAATTTTGATCATGAACTCTTCCCTATCTATATTTATGAGACTGAATGGGACTGATTGGGTGAAGTTTTCTCAGTTTGTGAGACTAGGCCTAAATCACATGATCCCTATTCCCAGAGCCAAAAGGTCAGGCCTTGAACCCTGAGTTGCAGAAAGCCACATGAAGTTAGTGAAATTACAGGAAGTGAGGTGACCCACAGGAAGCAGACAACATTAGTGACCATTGGTCAAGGATGGTTAGTTCCTTTTATTCTATCTAATGAAAAGGCTTGGGTCTTTTGCTATTTAAATCCCAGCAAGCCAGAAGCTTGTCAGGTTCCGCGAGCATATGGTGGTAGCTGTGATGGCTCCCAAGTGTGCTTGCCTGGGCCTCTCCCTGCAGGGACTAAATAAATGCTTTCTCTTTGTTACCTGAAAGATGTCTCTGATTAATTAATTTGGGAAAGAAGGTCTAGCACCTGTCCCACACAAGAGGCATTTTCTTTTTCTGCTTTAATTACTCTATCCATTTTGCTGCCCATATCTTCATATGTGACTGATATATATGATCATTTAAAATGAACTTTTTTTTCCTCCTGAGGCAATTGAGTTTAGGTGACTTGCCCAGGGGTCACATAGCTATGCAGTGTTAAGTGTCTGAGACCATATTTGAACTCAGGTCTTCCTGACTTCAGGGCTAGTGCTCTATCTATACTGTGCCACCTAGCTGCTTCTAGAACTTTTCTTTAGCTTCTTTACCTGTTAACCAATTCTGCAATCTAATTTGTTTTTATTGGGACTAAAAGGAAAAATAAATCATAAGACCAAATTTTTCTTGTAGTGCTATAATTTATTTTCTTTTTTATCAATATTTTTATGCTCTGTTAGGCATAGACATTCCTATTTATTCAATAAGACATTCTTTTTTATTCAATACAACTTTATAACTATTGCCAAGAAATCACAGTGTAATAAAAAAAATTTAATTTCATTTTTTAATAACTAAAACAAGAATTCCTAAGGGAACTTATTGAGAGTACAGGCAGGGTAATTCTTTTCATGTAGATTAAATTGTGTATCCCTAAAGTTTGATGTTGAATCTGGAAGTTATCATATATAAAAATAGGCAAACTACATATAATTAACATTTATGGTATTAGTAACAAGGCATTGAGCTGAAGAAGAGCTTCAGTGATATGAAGAATGAAAATAATTAAACATTTTCCATTAAAATAATTTTAACGTGTTCAAAAAGGGCAAGTAAGTTTTAAATTTTTTACTTTTAGTCTTCTGATAATTTCTGATGCTTAATTTGTTTAATTTCTATGTTTGTTTAATATGTTTTGGAGAGGAGATTCTGTAGAAAAAGAGCTGGCTTTAGAGTGAGAGAAACAACCTGATTTCTAGATATGCCTTTTACTTCCTCTATGACCTTAGATAGATTATTTAATTTCCTTGTGCCTCATTTTCCTTAACTATAAAATAAGTTAGTTGATCTAGAGTATATTTTAGGGCACTTCTACTTCTAAATCTATGTGACTATGATCCTATGTTGAAATAGGGCCTTGAATTCATTTCTCAAGAGTGTAGAATATTGATTTACATACTTATAAATATCACGTGATCAAATCACTTCTTCCGTCCTTTAGGGAAATCATAATCTCTCCTCCAACACCCCCAAACCCCTATTTTCCTCATCCTAGTGAGCCAGCAGTTCTTACTGTGACTCCCATTTATTATAATGTTATAGTTAGAAATTCATATTATGATAAAAATTTAGTCTAGGAGTGTAAATGACATATCTAATGGAAGAGCTCTTGGAATAAGAAGCTAGGAACAATGAAATGAAAAATATCCAAGAAAGATTCAGTAAGTAAAACCTTTTTACAAAGATTTTTAATTTATAAGTTTATTTGTAAAGAATTTGAGCTTATAAACTTTTTTCACCCCTACATTTCTTCAGTTTTAGATCAAAATAGTTCCTTTTTCTGTCATGCTTTATGTGAATTTTTAACATAATCTTGTTGGCTAAAACACTCAGAAAAACATAAAGCTCAGTTTGGTAATACAAATGTACTAGACTTTTTAATTGCATTATTTAAATTTATTTAAGTTGCACATTCTACTGTTTTCCTTTTGCATATTTTGTTATGATGTCATGAGGAATGATATGTATATAAGTACTTTAGATGTTATGAAGGAATGAAAATGACATTTTGTCATGAAAATGATATTCTGTTGGCTGCCAAGTTGCTAATTTGTTGCCAGTGGTATTTCTTTCCAATCAATATCAACAATAAGAACAGAGAAACTACATTGTTTTTCTGTTTGTCCAAAAAAAGATAAGAAAGTCTTAGTTTTTGTCTCAATTTTTTTTCCATTTTGTAGCTTGCATAGTAAGCAGTAGAACAAATCTCAATTGTATTCATTTATCTCGTTTACATTGATTAATGGACTGATTTTTTTCTAACTTGGTTACATCAGTGTTTTTTTATTTGTTAAAAAAAACGAATCTTTGGATCATCGATTTGAAACTAGATAGGGCTTTAGAGACCATCTAGTCCAAATTCCCCTTTGACAAATGAGGAAACTAATTCTCAGAAAGGTAAAATAACCTGCTCAAAGTCACACCAGCACTGAATGACAGAAGTGGAATGTGAACCTAGGTACTCTGTTTCCAAATATAACATCGTCTCTATAACAGTTGAAATTGCTTGACTTCTAAATCAGAAGCATGTAAAAGTAAGATACAAAGAGTTAATGTTTAACTGTTATATTATGGGCAGGATTGGATATCAAATATGGTGTTTTTGACTCTTTGAATATACTTGATAAGGCTACAAAACTTTGCTGAGTAATCTTGCATATAATTTGCTTTATAAAAATGAAATGCAGTCTTTGTATTACTGCAAAGTGGATGAAGTAATAAAGCTTTGACTAGTAGAGCCACTTTTTATGCTTTAAGTATACATTTTGAATTTGAACAAGCATTTATCAATTTTATATTTAGGTCATTGATAATTAGGTGTGTGATGTGAAAATTGTGAGCCTGTGAATTAAACTATATAATTAAAAAAATTCCTACAGAGTGATATTACATTGTTGCTATCTTCTTTTTGGTTATGTCCTTTTAATCATTTGTTTGCCCAACTAACCATGATACAATTTAACCATACTTTCTTGGTTGGTTTATTTTCAGTTCCAGTTATCTCCCTCCCTGTTCCTCTCCACTATTCATTGAGAAAGTAAGACAAAATCTCATTACAAATATATATGGTCAGGCAAAACAAATTCCTGCATTATTGTCTGTGCACTTGATTCCTTCATATGAGGTTTCCCTATGGGACAGTGTTAGAAACCTTATTGAAATCAAGATCATTAAGTTTCTTTTTCTTTTCTTTTCTTTTTTTTTTTATGCTGAGACAGTTGGGGTTCAGTGACTTCACACAGCTAGGAAGTATTAAGTGGAATACTGAGACCTGATTTGAACTCAGATCCTCTTAACTTCAGGGCTGGTGCTCTACCCACTGTGCCATCTAGCTGCCCCCATTAAATCTCTTCTTGTTCATAGCAACTGAATGTTGTAAATGTAGTATACCTAGATTTCAGCATATCTTTATGGAAAAGATGGAAACTATATTATAGCTAGGTAATTACCTGTCACTGTTAGGTGACTTTAGAATTCTTTGACTTGAGACTGAAAGTAGTGATGAATGAATGGTTATGAGCGTGGAGGGAGGACTTCAGTGGAGTCCCAGGGAACTGTCCTTAAATCATGTCCTATTGCATTTTTTTTTTAATCAGTGATTTGCTTGGCATGAAAGATAGCATGCTTTTCAAATTTGCACATCATGCAAAGCTTGGAGAACTGCCAATAAACTGAATTCTCTTGAGTCAGGATGCAAAGAGAAAGTGATGAACCAAAATAATGGGTTAAATCTAATAAGATGAAATTTAGTAGAGTAAATACAGTATCTTAGAGTTGGTTTAAAAAATCAGCTTTGTAGAAATGGACAATTTATGTGAAAAAGGATTTGGAGTTAGTGGACTGTTAACTTAATATAACATAATCACAGAATACAAATGCATTTTAAGTAGCATTAAGAGAGTCATAGTATCCAGAATGATAGAAGTAGTAGCTTTTTTATAACTTAGGTCAGGCTGTATCTGAGAAGGATATGTTCAACTCTGGGAGCCATATTTTAGCAGCAACATAGAAATACTGGAGCATTTTTAAAAAGGTTGGAAACCAGGATGTTGTGAAGTCTAGAGATTGTGCCATAAGAGGATCAGTATAAGAGAAGATTTTATTTTATTTACAATAATAGCTTTTTACTTTCAAAATACATGCAAAGATAGTTTTCAACATTCACCCTTGTAATATTTTTTGTTTGTGTAAGCTCTGGTGTTCTAGTACTTCTCTTTGTCCTGGATCTGCCTCCTAGGACTGGAACCTGGATCTGACTCCAGGTAAAGCTACTGAGTCCTATACTAAGCAAAGTGACTCCTGCAATCTCTTTCTGATCAGTTAATTGTCTCACCATTTTATTGTCTGCGCACTGAGAGCTCTGGACATCTCCCCTGCTGTTTCTGATTCAGTCATTTCCAAGAGTTGCTGCTGGTTTGCTGGGGTGAGACCTCTGCTGGTACAAGCTGCACTGGATTGTGTTCCACTCTCATTGTGGTGTGACATACCTCCCCTTGCCAATCTTCCAAGTCATTTTAGAGTGGAAAATTGTTTCACTCTGTCCTTTTGTGGGTTCTGCCTCTTCAGAATTTATCTTGAGGCATTATTTAAAATTATTTGAAGGAGAATTTGGGAGAACTTAGGTGACTTTCCTGCCTTTTTGGGACCATTTTGGCTGAGCTCCTTTCCCTCTCCCAAAACCTACCTTCAATTTTTTTAGGTGATTTTCCTATATACTGTGGTGGAAAAAGGATCTTCTGTCATTACTCAGTGATTATTACTAATAGTGATTTAGTGATACCATTTGCATATTAATTTAGTTCCCTTTTTATTGTCCTTATTACCAGTTTAAAAAAAAAATAGACCTTAGCTCATTTTTTTGCTTTAGCTTCCCTGACATGATTTTTTAGGTCAGGGTTTCATGCCGGGTTTCATGCTTATGCTTCACATACTTCAGAAAACCTCTTATGCAGTTTTATTAATTTGTTTAGTTGCTTTTACCTTTTCTTCCTTATTGATGTAATTTGTGATCATAATATCAAAATTTTATTTTTTAGAATACATGTCCTTGAGCAGTCTTCTTCTTTAGAATCAGGATTTGTTTGTTTTTTACCTTTTCTGCTTTATTTGAGCATATGAATAATTTAGTGACCCTATTCTCTCCTTATCTCATTTTATAGTTTGCAACCCCAATTTTGCCTTTTCATCCTTATTGATTTTCTAAAACTCCTTCATGGGAAGGTAGGCTTAACATTCTGTGGAAGCCTCTCTTAGTTTCTTAATATTTTCTGGATACTAGTATAACATATGAGTTGTCCATTTAACTGTTATTAATGCTATATGACTCTAATGCATTGTTGCTGAAGTTGTAAACTAATCCAACCATTCTGGAGAGCAATTCAGAACTACGCACAAAGAGTTATCAACCTTTTGAATTGCTACCTAGTCTTAATCACTGAATGTTGCTGCCATTCTGAGACTGTTAATCTGTTGAAGATCTTAGCTTAAAAAGACCAAAGTCTCCCATTTCATCCAGGGCTATCTCCAGTCATCTTGAGCTGTATTTTGGCACTGGAGGGGAAAGTGAGTCAGGTGACCTTGCACTGCCATCTCTCACTTAAATCCAATTCATGTGCATGTCATAGCATCACCTCTCTAATGTCATGGTCCTCCTCAAAAATGAAGGACAAACAACAACAAGAAAAAATGTTTATAAGTACTTTGGTATTTAAGATGTATACATGGTAATCTTGGACTTCAGGAAGTTTATTCCTGATTAGGGGAGAACTTTTCCTATTGAGCATACATTTTGAATGATATAAGACAATTTTTGTTTATGAGAATTAAATGCTATAGAATTTCAGAGGAGAGACATAAATTATTGACTTCAAACAATTTTTAGTCTTTATTTTGAGATGTCATGATTCACATTAAGCACCATTAAGAACCTTTGAGGTACTTACAATCTGCTAAGTGCTGTAAGGATATTGTTAGACTGGAGGTAAATAGTGATTAGGTTGATGAAGAGTCAGAAGATCCTGCCATATGAGAACAGGTTGAATGAAGGTGAACTTAGATTAGAGAAGGCTTGATTAGGGATGGAATGGAATAATATCTGTCTTCAAGAATCTGCATGGCTGGAATATGAAAAAAGGATTAGATTTATTCTTCCCAACTCCACAGAGCAGAATTCATGAATGGAGGATCAAAGAGACAAATTTAAGCTTGGTACAAGGAAAAGTTTCCTTTACAGAGCTATCCCAAAATGGGGTAAAGTTCCTTAGGAAGATATTGATTTCTCCTCAGTAGAGAACAAAGAGTGGTTAGCAATTTTGTTATTGGATGTTGTAAAGGGTGCTTCTGTTTAGGTGTGAGTTGGACTATCCAACTTGCAAAGAAATTTTAGATATTTTGGTCATGACTTTATGGCCTGTACTGACACACTCACTTTTTCTTTCCTTGTGTGAATATATATAAAGGAACACAGATTTAGATTTAGAGGGAACCTTAGAGACTATTTTATTCAAACCCTTCCGTTTTTGTATAAAGGAAATTGAGACCCACATTAGTTGAATTAGTTGCCAAATCACATAACTGAGACGTGAACCATGTTTGGTAGTTGAACTAAGGTGTTTTTTAAAATTCTATTTTGTACTGTGCTGCCTTTTGGATTCTCATTTTTAGACTACTGACTTAGGAACTCTTTAAGTTGGGGAAAACTTGTATCATATTTACTAATTTTTAGTTTAAATTATTTACAATTGGATCAAAATGATCAATTTTGAATTAATTAGAGGAATGCTATTAGATAGCTGTATTGAGTATTAGTAATAAGAGGCTATGAAAGAAAATGAGCCACCAAAGTTAAAAAATAATCCTGCTCTATTTGTTTTGAGATCTTAATAAACTAAGGAAGAATAAACAATATGGGAGAAATTAAAAGGGCTAAGTGGCACTGTGTCAAAATATAATGCTGAAATGTAAAGACTAGTTGAAAAAATATGTCTTAAAGAAATCCTTATAGAAAGAGAAGGAAATAATTACCAGATGCCATCTTTAGTGTGGCAACTTCTGAGTGACTATAATTTATTTTTAGTCTTTTCTTTTTTTTAGCTCTTTACCTTGTTCTTGTAAACTCTACTTCCTTTCACTTTTCAACTGGTCCTGATCTGGTTTTGAACCTCATCACTAAACTGAAACTGCTTTCTCAAGGTTATCAGCTATCTATTTAATGTAATGACTTTTTCTAAATTTCTTCCTGATATATCTCTGTGGTCACACTGTTGCATCTTCTTTTTTCTGACTTTTTTTCCCTCGGGATTTTGTGATCTTCTCTCCTAGTTCTCTTCTTCCTTTTCTGGAAGCTCATTCTGTCTCTTTTATAATAGTTCATATTCTGTCTTCTTTCTCATATTCATAGGTATCCCTAGGCCCTTTTATGCCATTACATCCTCTTTCTTGATGATCTCATCATCTCCCAAGAGTTCAATTATATCTAGATAGATGACTCCCAAATGTATATATCCAGCCCTCATTTCTGAGCTCAACTGTTGATTGAATATCTCCATCTGAAAGTTCCATAGACTTTGGAAACTCAACAGTTTCAATTCAGAACTAATTGTATTTATCCCAAACCCTCCCCTCTCAATTTTTCTATTTTTGAGGGTGCTACTGTCCTTCCAGTTACCTAGGTTTACAACTTCAGTGTCATTTTTAGCTATTCATTGGCAATGATCCCATATATCTGATTTTTTCTGAATTGTGTTGTTTCTTTTTCATAATATTTGTCTTGTATACACCTCTCCATTCATACAACCATTACCTCAGTGCAGGCCCACATCACTTCTCTTTTGAATTGCTGCAGTAACTTCCTAGTTGATTTTCCTGACCCAAGTCTTTCCCCAGACTATCCTTCACTTAGTTATCAAAGTCATCTTCCTAAAGCTTACATGTGTTATATGTAAAGGTCAGAGGAGGAGCCATGCACAGTGCGATCAGAAACTAAAGAGGCCTTGAAGCTTGAGATCCCTGGAAGTGGATGTCTGTGAATCAGCAAGGACTGCCTCATGAGCTGGAGCTCTGATCGCATTGAGATCTGCATCATCAGCGGGAGGCATCTCCTTCTCTAATTGGCTGTGCATGCGACCCCATAGACCCTATAAACTGTGGGGCTGAGGAAGTAGGTCCTTTTTACCGGGAGTTTTACAAGGAGTAACTAAGAGTGAGCAGGCGGTCAGAAGGATAGCATATAAACATATGAATAAAAGATACTGAGCTTGCATGTAACTGTTCTTGGGTGCTCTATCGTACATTAAACCACCATGAAGTGGTGGTCAAAGATCTCTGAAGACCTCCGACAGAGATTGGTCTAAGATTGGTATAAACACTATACTAGACAGTGGCCAGAGATTCCTCTGAGGGCCTGGGAATTAGGAGAGACTGGTGATAGTGATTGCTGAGTGGGCAATCACAAGTGGCACCCAATGTATGGCCCTGTAAATTATGAGACCCCCATAATTAGGAAGGCATGGTAGTTCCCCACCTGGGAGGAAAGGCAATGAAGCATTATGTGTCTAGCTATGACAAAACCTGAGGGTACAGTTGTACATGCAGCTCAAGCTTATGAGTTAGAAAATCAAACAAGTGATCTTTTAACAAAAAACATGCCCAATGAAAAGCAGAAGGTTTGCTCCCCTACTCCAAGGCATAGCACATTTACCGGGTTACAAGCCCTTAGATGACCAAGATAGTAAAGAAAATTACCTCGCACACCTCTTAAGTACTACTCAGCAAGAAGAGATGGGTAAGGGGATTAAGCATATAGAACAAAAGGAACTTCACCTGTAAGCAGAGTCAGAGAACATGACTTTTTGAAACTACAGACTTATGACATCCTACCTCATTGAATATGACTTTATTGAGTGGGTTGAACACCACGTTATCCTTGCTTAATTTTGTCCACTGTTGGGCCTAGTTCTTACTGTCGTACTTTTGTTTACCTTTGTTCTGTTATATACACTCTGTAATCTCATTGATCAAGCAAGTTATTGTTGATGCTAAAGTTAGCTTGATGTGATGAGTGGTTCCCACTTTTCAAGAGAAGGGAATTTTAAGGGTCAGAGGAGGAGTCCAGTGTTTCCTTTGACCTCTAGGGACAAAATAAAATTCTCATTACGTGAGAACAGCATGAGTTCTCATTTTTCTATAAATGTTTGTATAAAATCCTCTGTTTTTTTTTTTCACTATAAAGAGTATAAAGTCGTCATTTTAAATTCTTTTTCAACCTGCCCTCTCTCTGATTTAACAATATTCTTGTATTTTATTCCTATCTAATAATGCTACAATCCAGCAATACTGGATTGCAACACTATTTTTTCCTTAGAAAACCACTCCATTTCCTGACTTTGTATAATATTGTGGACTTATTCCCCATGCCTGGACGGCTTTCTGATCCTGCCTCTACCTGAAATCTTACTTTCAAGAGTCTTTACCCATGGAACTACCTTTGTCCCTGCCAGCACCTTCCTCTTATCTTCTTCTTCGCTTCATTTTCTTTGAAATTTCCTTTACTTTTGCCCTGTAAATGTCTTGTATGTGCTTAAAATTGTTTTTAATTTAGTATTTTATTTTTCCCCAGTTACTTATAAAGAAAATTTTTAACATTCATTTTAAAAATTTTGAGTTCAAAATTCTCTTCCTTCCTCCCCACACCTTTCCTCTCATTGAGAAGGCAAGCAATTTGATATATGACATATCATATTTGCATGAGTAATCATGCAAAACATTTCCATAATCATTTTGTAAAAGAAAACAGATAAAAAAAAATAAAGTTAAGTTTAAAAAAAGATAAACTTCAATCTGTATACAGTCACCATCAATTCTTTCTCATTTTTCATCATAAGTCCTTCAGAGTTGTTTTGGATCATTGTATTGTTGAGAATAACAAAATTGTTCACAGATGATAATCTTACAATGTCGCTGTTACTTTGTATACAGCAAATTTCACTTTACATCAGTTCATGTAAGTCAAGGTTTTTCTGAGAGCATCCTGCTCATCATTTCTTATAGCACAGTAGTATTCCAGCATAATCACATACCACAGTTTGTTTACTACCCTCCCAATTTATGATCATATCCTCAATATCTGCTTCTTTGCTCCCAGAAACAAGCTGTTATGAATATATATATATATATATATATATATATATATATATATGTCCTTTTTCATTTTGTTTTGTGTTTTTTTTTAATCTTTTATCTTTTGGGATACAGTTCTAGTTTTGGTATTGCTAGGTCAAAGGATATGCATGGTTTTATACTCTTTTGGGCATAGTTTCAAATTACTCTATGAAATGCTTGAATAATTCACAATTCTGTCAATTTTATTTTCCCCACATCCTCTCTATTATTTGTCATTTTCTTTTTCTGTTCTATTGGTCAATTTAATAGGCATGAGGTAGTGCCTCAGAATTGTTTTAATTTTCATTTTTCCACTCAATAATGAGTCAGAACATTTTTTCATATGGCTATAGATAGTTGTGGTTCCTTCATCTGAAAACTGTTCATATATCTTTTGAATTTTTTTTTTAAGGTGTGTAGTCTGTACTCTTAGAATATGAGAGTTTTTTGGTGCCTGGACTATGTTAATGTTTTTCTTTGTATCCCCACTTTTTAGCACAGTGCATGGGAAGCAAATAAGTTCTTAATTGTGATGTTCTTCTTCTTTTCTGAAATATATGATGGTTCTCTGTGGGAACAGATTTCTTGGGGAGGTTTTCTGGAGGCAGCTTTAGTATCAGTTCAAAGTAATAATCACCTCAAAATGCAGCTAGCTGATAAAATCCAAACGTTTATTTTCTTCTTCCAAGTCTTGTCTCTTTCCTTGAGCCCGATTAGCTTTCTTAGAGGCCTATCTCTCTGCTTGGTTCCAAGAGCTCTTGCAGCTCTCTCTGAATCTCTAGGTTTCAGTCTCCTTGGTTCTGCTCCTCCGAATCCCTCATTCTGCCCAACTGCAGTCTCTAGCTTGTCAATCTTCTGAACTGAACTCACTTGAGCTTTCTTTGATTCCAAGAGCTTTCCTTGCTAATCTTTTGCCTCTAGCAGTTTCTGCTTCTAGCTCAACTCCGACTCTTGGCAATCTTCAGAATTGAACTGACTTCACTGACTCAGCTCCTTTTTATGCTCTCTCTCAAAGGTTGACTCCTCCTCTGAAAGTGGGATTATGGGAGGTGTGGATTCACAAAGTTACAAAGCTAACTTTGTGTGTCTCCCATACTTGTGAACACTTGTGAATCTTCCAGGCTTGTAAACTAATGTGTGTGAGCTAATGTGTGAACTCTCAAAGGTGCTAACTTAAACACACAAGCATTCCTTCTATCAATTCCATTGAGTTATCACCTTGTTTCAAGTTCTGGCCCATAACATTAATAAATATTTGAGTAATTTCTGTCTCACAAGATTTCTCTTTTGTTTGTTACCTTCTTTCTACAAAGATGATTACCACTCTAATTGAGGCCTTGATCACTTGGTTTTTGGATATTGCTTCTTCAGTCTTCTCAAATTGACTGCAATCTATCTTTCTTTCTTTCTTTTTCTTTTTTTAAATTTTTATTTAATAATTACTTTATATTGACAGAATCCATGCCAGGGTAATTTTTTTACAACATTATCCCTTGCACTCGTTTCTGTTCCGATTTTTCCCCTCCCTCCCTCCACCCCCTCCCCTAGATGGCAAGCAGTCCTATATATGTTGGATATGTTGCAGTATATCCTAGATACAATATATGTTTGCAGAATCGAACAGTTCTCTTGTTGCACAGGGAGAATTGGATTCAGAAGGTAAGCAATCTATCTTTCTAGATTGATTTCATATGACTTTTTTATATGCATTCTATCTTTTGACCAACATTTACTCCATTTACTGCTTGGTCTCTCTTAAGTTTTTCTAATCATTCTCTGCCTATTTTTCTTTTTCTTTCTTTTTTTTTTTTTTTTTGGTATCTTAATTATATTTATTTTTTAATTTTCAAAACATTTGTGTGGACAATTCTTCAACATTAGTCCTTCAAAATCCTGTGTTCCAATTCTCTCCCTCTTCTCTCATGCCCTCCCCTA
This sequence comes from Antechinus flavipes, assembly GCF_016432865.1. NCBI lineage: Eukaryota > Metazoa > Chordata > Mammalia > Dasyuromorphia > Dasyuridae > Antechinus > Antechinus flavipes. The sequence goes on along the minus strand of NC_067401.1, from coordinate 115,249,606 downwards.
CATGACTAGTAGTCCAATATATATTAAACATGATAGAAGTATATGTTAAATCCATTATATGCATATGTATTTATACAATTATCTTGCTATACAAGAAAAAAGTGGAGCAAAATAAAATTCAAGCAAACAACAAAAAGAGTAAAAATGCTATGTTATGAGCCACACTCAATTCCCACAATCCTCTCTTTGTGTGTACATGGCTCTCTTTATCACTGAACAGTTGGAACTGGTTTGAATCATCTCATTGTTAAAAGAGAGCCATGTTCATGAAAATTGAACATTGTATAATCTTTTTTTTTTTTTAATTTTTTATTTAATAATTACTTTATATTGACACTCGTTTCTGTTCCGATTTTTTTTTTCCCCTCCCTCCCTCCACCCCCTCCCCTAGATGGCAAGCAGTCCTTTATATGTTGGATATGTTGCAGTATATCCTAGATACAATATATGTTTGCAGAACCGAACAGTTCTCTTGTTGCTTAGGGAGAATTGGATTCAGAAGGTATAAATAACCCGGGAAGAAAAACAAAAATGCAGATAGTTTACATTCATTTCCCAGTGTTCTTTCTTTGGGTGTAGCTGCTTTTGTCCATCATTTATCAATTGAAACTCAGGTCTCTTTGTCAAAGAAATCCACTTCCATCAAAATATGTCCTCATACAATATCGTTGTCGAAGTGTATAATGATCTCCTGGTTCTGCTCATTTCACTTAGCATCAGTTCATGTAAGTCTCGCCAGTCCTCTCTGTATTCATCCTGCTGGTCATTTCTTACAGAACAATAATATTCCATAACATTCATATGAACATTGTATAATCTTGTTGCCGTGTATAATGATCTGGTTCTGCTCATCTCACTTAAAATCAATTCATGTAAGTCTCTCCATGCCTTTCTGAAATCATCCTGCTGGTCATTTCTGACAGAACAATAATATTACATAACATTCATGTAGCATAATTTATTCAGCCATTCTCCAATTGATGAGCATTCACTCAATTTCCAATTCCTTGCCACTACAAAAAGGGCTGCCACATGTTGGGTCCCTTTCCCTCCTTTAAGATCTCTTTGGGATAAAAGCCCAGTAGAAACACTGCTGGATCAAAGGGTATACATAAATTGATAATTTTTTGCCTCTGCTCAGTTTACAAAGTGATCATCCTAAACTGCTGATTTGATTAACTCATATCCCTAATCTGCCAACTTCAGTGACTCTGTCTTGCTTCCAAAATTAAATTTAAAGGGGCATCTAGATGTTGCAGTGGATAGAAGACCAGCCCTGAAGTCAGGAGGAACTGAGTTTAAATCTGACCTGAGACACTTAATACTTCTTGGCTGTGTGACCCTGGACAAGTCACTTAACCCCAATTGCCTCAGGGGAAAAAAAAATTAAAATTTTCTGACCAGCAGGATGATTTCAGAAAGGCCTGGAGAGACTTACATGAACTGATGCTGAGTGAAATGAGCAAGACCAGGAGATCATTATATACTTCAACAACAATACTGTATAATGATCAATTCTGATGGACATGGACCTCTTCAATAATGAGATGAACCAAATCAGTTCCAATAGAGCAGTAATGAATTGAACCAGCTATACCCAGCGAAAGAACTCTGGGAGATGACTATGAACCATTTAAGAATTCCCAAATCCTATATTTTTGTCCACCTGCATTTTTGATTTCCTTCACAGGCTAATAGCACACTATTTCAAAGTCCAATTCTTTTTGTACAGCAAAATAACTGTTTGGACATGTATACTTATATTGTATTTAATTTATACTTTAACATATTTAACATGTATTGGTCCACCTGCCATCTGGGGGGAGAGGATGGGAGGAAAGGAGGGGAAAAATTGGAACAAAAGGTTTGGCAATTGTCAATGTTGTAAAATTACCCATGCATATAACTTGTAAATAAAAAAAAAAATTAACATTTTCTGTTTGACTTTTAAAGTATTTAATATCCTGGGCCATTCCTATATTTCCAGTCTTTTTACACTTTACTCTCCTCTATCTGTCTACCCCATAATATTCTGTCTAGTGACTCTAATCTCTCTATTTTTTCCTTACATAAGACATTCCATTTCCCTTCTCCCATTCAGTTTTAATTTTTTTTAATGTTTTAGTATTTTTCTTTACTTCATTTACATTTACATTTGTTTTTAAAACTTTGAGTTCTCGATTCTTTCCCTATTAGTATCAAATGGTTTTGATGACTGCTGCTTTATAATATAGCTTTAAATCTGGTACAGCTAGGCCACCTACAATAGCTTTTCTCTTCATTAATTCCTTTGAAATTCTTGACCTTTTGTTCTTTCATTTGAATTATTTCTTTTTATGGCTGCTTGTAATATTTTTTCCTTGGTCTGATAGTTCTGAAATTTAGCTACCTTATTCCTTAGGGTTTTAATTTTGGGGTTTCTTTTAGGAGGTGTTGGATGAATTTTTTCAATGGTCATTTTACCTTCTGATTCTTTGATATCCTGGCAGTTCTCTTTGATGATTTCCTGAAAGATAGCTCTTTTTTTCATCATGTATTTCAGGGAGTCCTTACATTGTCTCTTCCAGATCTATTTTCCAGGTCAGTTGTTTTCCCACTTAGGTATTACACAGTTTTTTCTATTTTTTCAATTTTTGGGTTTTGCTTGACTGATTCTTGTTGTCTCATAGAGTCATTCATTTCCATTTGTTCAGTTCTGAATTTTAGTGAATTATTTTCTTCATTTACTTTTAAAATTTCTTTTTGTATTTGTCCAGTTGAATTTTTAAATGATTTGTTTTGTTCTATGGAATTTTTTTACATTTCACAAGTTATGTTTTTAAAGGAGTCATTTTCTATTTCACAAATTCTGTTTTTCTGGGACTTGCTTTCTTTTTCCATTTTATCAAATCTATCTTTTAATGAGTAATATGTCTTTTCCAAACCCTCTTGCAAAGTTTTCATTTCCTTTCCCCATTTTTCTTCTAGCTCTCATTTAAGATCCTTTTAAATTTTTTCTAGGAGACCCTTGTGTGATAGGCACCACGTTATATCAGCTTTTGGGGCTTCATCTGAAGACAATCTGCCTTTAGTCTCCTCAGGGTTTGAAATCTGTTGTTCTCTTTCTCCATAGAAGCTGTCTATCGTCAGAGTCCTCTCTATGTTTTTACTCATTTTGTTTCAAAAATTTAAGGTCTGCTTTTAAGGTGGAGGAGGTTTTTCCAAGGGCCTGCAGCTGCTCTGGGTCAATGCTGATTCACTCCCAGTGCTGGGTGGGCATGGCCAGGTCCTGTGAGATTCTGGTGTTTAGGGATTCTTTATTGATTTTTTTGTATGTGTGTTGGATGTTTTATAACTTCTCTGCTGATCTACTGGCATGTAACCAGGGCAGAGTGGCCAATACTGCTGCAGATCCCTGTAGATTCCTCCCTGTAGATTCTCTGCCATGTGGAGTCCACACCGCCTGTAGAGTCTGCACAGCTCTGGATTCTGCACTGTTTGCTCTGGAGTTCATGCTCAGCTGCTTATGCTTGGCTGCCTCTCTCCCATTTCCCAATTTAAACAGACTTTTTCTGGTGATCTTTGAAATTATCTTCTGCTGATAATTTGTTGCACTCCTAATATTTGTGGGTTCTGCCACTCTGGATTTGCTAATTAGTCTGAGTGTTGTAGAGAAGGTTATTTCCTGTGTTGTCTCCACCATCTTGGCTCCGCGTAAGAGTAAGTCCTCCCTCTTACTATCTGGCAGGGTAAGATAGATTTCTTTTTTTTTTTTTTTTTAAGTATAGCTTTTTATTTACAAGTTATATGATGAGTAATTTTACATCATTGACAATTGCCAAACCTTTTGTTCCAATTTTTCTCCTCCTTCCCCCCATCCCTTCCCCCAGATGGCAGGTTGACCAATACATGTTAAATATGTTAAAGTATAAATTAAATACAAGTATACATGTCCAAACAGTTATTTTGCTGTACAAAAAGAATCAGACTTGGAAATAGTGTACTATTAGCCTGTGAAGGAAATAAAAAATGCAGGTGAACAAAAATATAGGGATTAGGAATTCTATGTAATGGTTCATAGTCATCTCTCAGAGTTCTTTCCCTGGGTATAGCTGGTTCAGTTCATTACTGCTGTAAGATAGATTTCTATATCTCTATTGCCCATTCTCATGCATTTTAACTTAGTCTTTAACATGCCTGAGATTCTTTCTTTCTTAGTCTTGGTTTCTTGTTTTCTCTGACTTTCTTTGAGTTTCATCTCAGATTCCACCTTCTGTTAAAAGCCTTCATTGTTCTCCTTTAATACTTTGCCCCAATGTCTGGAAATTTTTCCCTTGTTAACTCTGCCTATCCAAAAAAAAAAATCTTTCTTTTTCTTCAAGGTCCTTCATGAAGTTGCGCCAGTGTCCTTGAAGCTAAAAGTGATCTTCCCTTCAACCCTTCCATCCTCATCTTTTGTCTTAATATTTATTTCTATACATGTATATCTTTACCCTTTAAGTTGGAAATTGTGTTGATTTTCATGTTTGTAGTCTTAGTATCCAACATAGTGGGTTCTAGAAGCATAAGAAAGGATTTTTGAATTGAAAATGATTCTCAGTTACTAAGCTCCAAAATATTTTTCTACTTTCCCCCTTCCATTTTAAAGACACAAATGCCCTAAGGCATTGATGACAGACTTCTGGAAGGTTTTTAAGTATTCACTTTACTGGGTGAACTGTGAATTTGGAAAGTAGTTCATCTCTATTAGGATTTATTTAGTTTCCTATTTTAATTATTCTTTCTATATTCATACTCATCTTTTATGTTTTTACAATATGGGAAGCTTACAGGTGCTATTAGAGCTCTTTAAATTTTGACCCTAAATAAGACTCCTTTTGACTATTCAAAAAGCACATTTTAAATTCTTTTCTGCCCTTACTGCATGCTATTTTATATTACACTTGCATATTTACCTTGCACATATATCCTTAGTATTTGAATATGTTTTTAGAGGTAGGGATTAATATTTTTCATCTTTGAATTCCTTAAATCTATACCTAATTCCTATTCTGGAGATCTGTTCATTCTGGACTTTATCTATTATTATACTTTCTTTTATGCACTTTATCATGTAGCCAAATTGATTTTTTCCTCCTCCATTTTTTGACTTTGCACAGTTTGTTCTCTTATTCCTGGACTGAGAACATACTCACTTCTTATGCCTCTTTTTCTCACCTCTATTTGAGAATAGTTAGATCCTAGTATGGCAGAAACTAGGCATTGATCCACATAACACCATATACCAAAAAAAAGTTCAAAATGCCTTCATGATCTAGACTTAAAGAATGATATTATAAACAAATTAGAAGAACATAGAATGGTTTACCTGTCAGACCGTGGAGAAGGAAGAAATTTGTGACCAAAGAAGAACTAGAGGTCATTATTAATCACAAAGTAGGTAACTTTTATTATATTAAGTTAAAGTTTTTGTACAAACAAAGCTAATGTAGACAAAATTAGAAGGGAAGCAATAAACTGATAAAACATTTTCACATTCAAAGGTTCAGATAAAAGCCTCTTTTCTCAAATACATAGAGAATTGACTCAAATTTATAAGAAATAAAGCCATTCTCCAATTAAAAAGTGGTCAGAGGATATGAACAGACAATTTTCAGATGAAGAAATCGAAACTATTTCTAGTCATATGAAAAGGTGCTCCAAATTACTATTGATCAGAAAAATGCAAATTAAGACTATTCTGAAATACCACCATATACCTCTCAGATTGGCTAAGATGACCAGAAAAGATAATGACTAATATTGGAGAGGATGGGAAACTGGGACACTGATACATTGTTGGTGGAACTGTGGATAGATCCAACCATTCTGGAGAGTAATTTGGGACTATGTTCAAAAAATTATCAAACTGCATATCCTTTGATCCAGCAGTGTTTCTACTGTACTTTTATCCCAAGAGATCTTATAGGAGGGTAAAGGACCTCTTGTGCAAAAATGTTTATGGCAGCCCTCTTTGTGGCAAGAAAATGGAAACTGAGTGGATGCTCATCAATTGGAGAATAAATTGAATAAATTGTGGTATATGAATGTTATGGAGTATTATTGTTCTGTAAGAAATGACAAGCAGGATGATTTCAGAGAGGCCTGGAGAGACTTACATGAACTGATGCTAAGTGAAATGAGCAGAACCAGGAGATTATTGTACATGGCAACAACAAGATTATACTATGTTTAATTCTGATATATGTGGCTCTCTTCAACAGTGAGATGATTCAAACCAGTTCCAATTGTTCAATGATGAAGAGAGCCATGTATATGCAGAAAGAGAACTGTGGGAACTGATTATGGACCACAACATATCATCTTCACTCTTTCTTTTGTTGTTTGCTTGCATTTTGTTTTCTTTCTCAGTTTTTTTTTTCCTTCTTGATCTGATTTTTCTTGTACAGTAAGATAACTGTATAAATATGTATACATATTGGATTTAACATATATTCTATCATTTAACATGTATTGACCACCTGCCATCTAGGGGATGGCATGGGGCAAGGAGAGGAAAATTTGGAACTGAAGGTTTTGCAAGGGTCAATGTTGAAAAATTATCCATGCATATGTTTTGTAAATAAAAAGCTTTCATTTAAAAAAAAAAAAGGAGGGAGAGAGAAAATAATAGATCAATTCACCATTCCATTAACTATGCATTAGTGTACTTATCTTTCACTTGACTATTTCATTTTTACCATATTGCTATATGTGAGTTGAAGCCTCAATTGTTTTGATTTGCATTTTTGTTATTGTTGTTTTGAATATACTTATCATGTGATTATTAATAGTTCACATGTCTTTTGAGAACTGTTGGTTCATATTTTTGCTTTTCTACTACGGAATGGATTTTGATCTTAAGTATTTCTTTTTGTTCCCTATATATAGCTTAAATATCAAGCTCTTATTAGGGATAGTTAATATGAAGATTCCCCCTCCAACCTTATGTGTCCAACATCTTATTAAGTAATGTGCTTTAAAAGTCTTTACCATAATCAGAGTCTAATTTGGCAAGAAAGCTATTAATTGAGAGTCTTTTGCCTCTCCAACACTTTAAAAAATACTATAGGCTGAATGGCTTAGTTAAATTAAATGTGGGTCCTGCTGTCTTGTGATGATAGGATTGTAGAAGAAGAGGAGGAGGAGAACCAGGAAAGGCTTCCTGAAAGAGTCAGTGCCTGAGCTAGAATTTGAAAAATGAAAAGGATTTCAAGAGCTAGATGTTTAGAGAAGGAGGAGTGCATTGAAAAATGTATGGATATATTAACAGTCATGTAGGTGGGAAACAGTAAGAAGGCAGATAGGTTTATTTGATTGGACTACACAGTATACGTAAAATGTGGAAGGTTTTTGCATTGTGTATCTTAAGAAGGTAGTGTCATATTGTATCGGGGAGGGTTTTGGTTAGTTGGGAAGAAATAGGGCATGTAAAACAGGAGGCTATTGCAATAATTCAGGAGAAATACTTGAATTTGCTAGAAAATGTATAATGTGAAATATAAATTATATTTGGATTATTTGTTGATTTAGATCATTTGTGCTATAGTCCTACATTCTTTACTATCTCTTCCAGAAATTGTACTTGTAGTTATTTTCTGGCAGTCCTAATAAATTAACACTTTGATGTAACAAGTAGTTTTAAACAAGTGACATTGAACATTTTGTTATTCTACATATATTTTACATATTAGGAACGGTGTAAAAATTTTTCTAAGAATTTATGCCCAGACTTCTTTCACTTATCTAGAAAATGGAAACATGCCCTAAAATATTCTTTTTAAAAATTGTTTATAGATGTGTCTTATTGAAAACTTAGTTGAAAAAGTTTAGAAATTTTGATTATGCTTTTTCCCTTCTGTTTTTATATCTGTCTTTTCTTTCTAAATTACAGTCACAGATGTAGAGCTGAAGCGACTGAAAGATGCCTTCAAGAGGACTTGTGGACTTTCATGTTACATGGGCCAACAGTGCTTCATTAGGGAAGTACTTGGGGATGGCGTTCCACCAAAAGTTGCAGAGGTAATTTTAAAAAATCATTTAGGTTTTCCTTTGAGAAAGTTGCTTTTTGTTCTAAATCTACCAGTGTCTTCTGATTCTTTCCATATTTATTCACCTTTGTGGTTTGTTTGTTCCTTATTTTTCCTTTTCAATAAAGATTATATAGATTTCTTATTATATTACAGTGGATTGTCTCCTCAGAGTCCAGTCTTTCTATTTCTGTTGACCTCTGATTTTTAGCAGCCATCTGACAATAGTTGGATAATTCCTCTTTTCTTGACTTGTGTTTCCCTGAGATACAGGGATCTATATCTTATATAGATCTATATAGAGAAGTACAATTAGTTCTGTAAACTCATTAGAATTTGTAAGGAATCATTTAAATTGTAATTGCTAATAGAAATAATTGGTATAAATTATATAACAAAATGCAATCTGTTGTTATATATGCTTTTGTATATTATGGCATTATGTCAAATAAGAACCCAATAAAATAATAAAATCAGTCAATTAGTGGGAAACTTATACTTAGCCTCCAGCCTTGAACTTCAACTTGTGAGGTAGAATCAGGTCTTGCAGAACAGCAGGGAAATGTACAGTGGCCCACCGCCCCTTTCCAAACAGATATAGAGGAAACTTGACTAAATCTAGATGGGGAAGATAAAAGAAGACATTATAATAAGTTCTTTTTTCTTGATCATGTTGGCATAGATTGACAAAAAGATCTGTAGTTATTGTAGATAAGGACTGATTAGGAGTATACACACACACACACACACACACACACACACACACATGCACACACACGCACACATACATACATACATACACACGTGCATGCACATGTACTGTGTACATACATATATATAAACATGCATACAGTACTCCAGGGCATAGAGAGAGGCTTTGCACTAGGTCATTTCAAACCCCTTCTGGGGTCTTGAAGTGATAATAAGTGTGAGCTGACATCTTTATTACCCACTTTGTAATTCTGGGGTATAGGTCCAGGGTAGATTGAAGATGGAGTATCTGTGCCTAGATGTGGCACTCTGGGATAAGGCACAGTCACAAGGCTTATGGGCTTTATTGAGGAGGAGAGAAAATTCAGAAGCAAGCCTCAGAAGGGTGGTTCAGATCCTAGCTGTAGTTCAGTTTCCAGTCTGAAGCCTTTAGAGCAATGACCAAGGCTGGAATTCCAGATCAAAAGAGATCCTGCAGTTCTGTCTTCATTAGATGTTATTCTTCTTCCTTCACATTCTCTCTGTTCTTTATACATAGCACTCTTATCTCCTGACTTATCCTTTGCACTCTTCATCTTCCTTGCCTGGAAAATACTCCCCTTCATCTTTCCTTTACAGATTACATTACAGCTCAAACTCTTCTATATAAAGTTTTTTCTGATGCCCTCAAGTGCTAGTGTCCTTCTCCTTAACTAATATTTAACTACTTTGTTTTTGTTTTATTTTTCTTGTGTATGTACTTGTGTACATCATGACTCTCCGAAATGTAAGCTCCTTGTTTCATTATTATATTTGCATCCTCGTGGCCTATCACATTTCCTGGCATATATAGTTGGTATTTAATAAATGCTTGTTCCTTTAGTAATTGATTGATTGTAGGTTTTTGCTTCAGTAAAATTCAAGCTCTGATAACAGGGACTTTTGAATCCCACTGGTTGGGGATGTATTTTATCACCACACACTAACTAGCACAGTGCCTAGAAAATAGTAGATACTTAGTAAAAGCTTATTAAATGGAATTGAATTGTAAAGTGTTTACATTCAAGTAAGAAAAGAAATTGACATTCTCCTTTATAACCCTCCATCTCTTACTTGACTCATTATATCTGGGTATTGCTGCACATAGAAAGAGTACTAGAAGAATACTAATCTGAAACCTAGATATGATAGATTAATTCAGTAGTCATCTCTTTCTGAATTCTACTACATTTACATTTTCCTATCTTCATGTAAATTACTAACTTGATGGTTTATAATTGGCAAGTTTTCACTTAAAGTAACTTTCAAAATAACATCATAAACTTGGAAAAACAAAGTTAATAATGAAATATAACCTGTCATTAAAGAGATCATTAAAGATAATGGGATTAGTGAATTCCTTTTATAAAACACTATGTCAAATATATTATCTACTTAATCAGTATTTAAGAGCTGTGCCAGATGTCAAAAATATTTACCTCAAATGATTTCTTAGATACTAACAATTTTCTTATTGAAAACAGCATGATAGGGACTTCTGGTCATCATGGCGGAGAGAACACACGCATCTACTTAAGCTCCGTCTTTTCTCTCAGAATAATTTATTTCATGATAAGCCTCGGAATTAATGCTTGACCGAAAAACACAAATAATTGCCAAGAGAAGATATCCTTGAAATTTGCCAGAAAAGGTCTGTTTTTGCTCGAGGGTGGGGACTGTTAGATCAGGCACAGACTGAAGGCAGGCAGCGACAGCACAGCAGACAGAGTAAGGCAGGCAGCTCACATCTGAGCAGACCAGAGGCGGGTGGGTGTGATCTCAGCCTTTCTGCGGTAAGAGCTTTATCACAGTATTGGCCACTTTGCCTTGGCAGCAAGCCAGTAGACATTCAGAGAAGCTAAAAACACAAGGGGTGAAGACTATAACCTGAAAAGCTAGGGTCTCTTGGGACCTGGCCTCACCCACCTCACTCAGCACGCTCTCAGAATCTCAAGAGTGCAGACGCAGCACAGCCATTGCTGTCTTGCTAGTGCCTCACTGCTACCCTTGCAGTCTGTAGAGAAAGCTCGGTGATACCATCCAACTCCCCCTTCCTTCCCCCCCCCCAAAAAAAAAACAAAAAAAACAGACTGTGTTGTGTTTGTGTGTGTGTGTGTGTGTGTGTGTGTGTGTGTGTGTTTTATTCTTCTTTAACAAAATGAGCAAAAAATTAAAATGGACTCTAACTATTGATAGCTTCTATATGGATAGAGAGCAGACTTTAAATCCTGAGGAAACTAAAAACAGACTGTCTCTAGATGAATCCCCAAAGGGGAATATGATCTGGTCTTCAGCGCACAAGACTCTCATAGAAGAAATTTAAAAGACTCTCACAAGAGAGCTAGAAGAAAAATGGGAAAAGGAAAGGGAAGCTTGGCAAGAGAGTCTGGATAAGTCATCCCACTCATTTAAAGAAAGAGTGGATAAAGAAATCAAATCCTTGAAAAACAGAATTAGTGAACTGGAAAAAGAAAATAGCTCTCTAAAAAATAAAATTGACAAAATGGAAAAAAATTCCATAGAATAAAACATCTCACTTAAAAACTCAATTGGACAAGTAGAAAAAGATATAAAAAAAGTGAAGAAAATAATTCATTAAAAATCAGAATTGAATAAATGGAAATGAATGACTCGAGGAGACACCAAGAATCAGTTCAAACAAAACCAAAAAAATGAAACAATGGAAAAAAATGTCAAATACCTTCTTGGGAAAACAACAGATCTGGAAAAGAGATCTAGGAGTGATAATCTGAAAATTATTGGACTTCCTGAAAAATATGATGAAAAAAAGAGCCTGGACACTATTTTCCAGGAAATTATCCAAGAGAACTGCTCAGATATTATAGAAACAGAGGGTAAAATAGACATTGAAAGAATTCATCAATCATCTATTGAAAGGGACCCTAAAATCAAAACCCCAAGAAATATAGGGGCCAAATTCCAGAACTATCAGACAAAGGAAAAAATACTACAAGCTGCTAGAAAAAATCAATTCAAATCAAATAAGGATTACTCAGGATCTAGCAGCATCCACATTAAAGGATCGAAGGGCTTGGAATCTGATATTCCAAAAAGCTAAGGAACTTGGTATGCAGCCAAAAATAACTTACCCAGCCAAAATGAGCATTTTTTTCCAGGGAAGAAGATGGACATTCAACAAAATAAGTGAATTTCATCTATTTCTGATGAAAAAACCGGAACTAAACAAAAAGGTTGATTTACAAATAAAGAACTCAAGAGAAACCTAAAAAGGTAAAAACAAATCTTGGGAACTATATTTCTGCCCTAAAGATATATAAAAAACACATGTATACTTTGTCCTAGAAAATAAAGGTAGAAAGGAAATTGTACCAGGAAAAGGGTAAAGTGGGAGTACTACATCTAATGAAGAGGCAAAGGAAACCTGTTATTTTTTGAGAGAAAGAATGGAGGGGATGAACATAGTGTATATCTTATTGTCATCAGAATTGGCTTAAAGAGAAAAATATTAGACATATTCGATTTATGGTGAAACTTCTCCCACCTCATTGAAAAGTGGGAGGGGAAAAGTGAAAAGCGAAGGAGTAAGCTAAGCAGAAGGGAATACAGAAATTTTGAGGGAAAAGGGTAAGATAGGGGGAGGACTCTTAAAGTGGGGGGGATACTAAAAAGGGAATGCTGTGAGAAGCAAGTGATGCTCACAAGTTTAATACTGGGGAAGGGAGTAAGGGGAAAGAAAAGGAGAAAAACATAAACAGGGGTTAACAAGATGGCAAGTAATACAGAATTGGTAATTTTAATCATAAATGTGAATGGGGTAAACTCCCCCATAAAGAGGAAGCGGTTAGTAGACTGGATTAAAAGCCAGAATCCTACAATATGTTGTTTACAGGAAACACACTTGAAGCAGGATGATACATACAGAGTAAAAGTAAAAGGTTGGAGCAGAACCTACTGTGCTTCAGGTAAAGTCAAAAAAGCAGGGGTAGCCATCCTGATCTCAGATCAAGCAAAAGCAAAAACTGACCTAATTAAAAGAGATAAGAAAGGGCACTATATCTTGCTAAAGCGTAGCATAGATAATGAAACAATATTAAACATATATGCACCAACTGGTGTAGCACCTAATTCTTAAAAGAGAATTTAAGAGAGCTGTAAGAAGAAATAGACAGCAAAACTAGAATAGTGGGAGATCTCAACCTTGCACTCTCACAATTAGATAAATCAAACCACAAAATAAATAAGAAAGAAATCAAAGAGATAAATAGAATACTAGAAAAGTTAGATATGATAGATCTTTGGAGAAAACTAAATGGTGACAGAAAGGAGTACACTTTTTTTCTCAGTAGTTCATGGAACTATACAAAAATCGACTATATATTAGGACATAAAAACCTCAAACTCAAATGCAGTTAGGCAGAAATAGTAAATGCATCCTTTTCAGATCATGACCCAATGAAAATTACATTCAATAAAAAACCAGGGGAAAATAGACCAAAAAATAATTGGAAACTAAATAATCTCATACTAAAGAATGATTGGGTGAAATAACAAATCATAGACATAATTAATAACTTCACCCAAGAAAATGACAATAATGAGACATCATACCAAAATGTGTGGGATGCAGCCAAAGAGGTAATAAGGGGAAATTTCCTATCTCTAGAAGCCTACTTGCATAAAATAGAGAAAGAGAAGGTCAATGAATTGGGCTTGCAACTAAAAATGCTAGAAAAGGAACAAATTAAACCCCCCCAGTCAAACACTAAACTTGAAATTCTAAAAATAAAAGGAGAGATTAATAAAATTGAAAGTAAAACAACTATTGAATTAATTAATAAAACTAAGAGTTGGTTCTATGAAAAAAACCCAACAAAATAGATAATCTTTAGTAAATCTGATTAAAAAAAGGAAAGAGGAAAATCAAATTGTTAGTGTTAAAAATGAAAAGGAAAAACTCGCCACTAATGAAGAGGAAATTAGAGGAATAATTAGGAATTACTCTGCCTAGCTTTATGCCAATAAATTCGGTAACTTAAATGAAATGGAAGAATACCTTCAAAAATATAACTTGCCCAGATTAACAGAAGAAGAAGTAAATTGGATAAACAGAACCATCTTAGAAAAAGAAATAGAACAAGCTATTAATCAATTCCATAAGAAAAAATCCCCAGGACCAGATGGATTTACATGTGAATTCTACCAAACATTTAAAGAACAACTAATTCCAATGCTATATAAACTATTTGAAAAAATAGGGAATGAAAGAGTCCTACCAAATTCCTTTTATGACACAGACATGGTCCTGATACCTAAACCAGGTAGTTTGAAAACAGAAAAAGAAAATTATAGACCAATCTCTCTAATGAATATTGATGCTAAAATCTTAAATAAAATATTAGCAAAAAGATTACAGAAAGTCATCCCTGAGATAATACACTATGACCAAGTAGGAGTTATACCAGGAATGCAGGACTGGTTCAACATTAGGAAAACCATTACCATAATTGACTATTATCAATAACCAAATTAGCAAAAACCATATGATCATCTCAGTAGATGCAGAAAAAGCATTTTATAAAATCCAACATCTATTCCTAATAAAAACACTCGAGCGTATAGGAATAAATGGACTTTTCCTTAACATAGTCAGTAGCATCTATTTAAAACCATCAGATGTAATGAATATAAACTAGAACCATTCCCAGTAAGATCAGGAGTGAAACAAGGTTGCCCACTATCGCCATTATTATTCAATATTGTATTAGAAACGCTAGTCTCAGCAATAAATTGAGAAAGAGATTCCTTATTAGAGTAGGTAATGAGAAAACCAAATTATCACTCTTTGCAGATGATATGATGGTATACTTAGAGAACCTCAGAGATTCTACTTAAAAGCTTTTAGAAATAATTCACAACTTTAGCAAAGTTGCAGGATACAAAATAAATCCACATAAATCCTCAGCATTTTTATACATTAATAACAAAATCCAACAGCAAGAGATACAAAGAGAAATTCCATTCAAAATAACTGTCGATAGCATAAAATATTTGGGAATCTGTCTACCAAAGGAAAGTCAGGAATTATATCAGCAAAATTACAAAACACTTTCCACACAAATAAAGTCAGATTTAAATAATTGGAAAAATATTAAATGTTCTTGGATAGGCTAAGCGAATATAATAAAGATGACAATACTCCCTAAACTAATCTATTTATTTAGTGCTATACCAATCAGAATCCCAAGAAACTATTTAATGACCTAGAAAAAAATAACAAAATTCATATGGAAGAACAAAAGGTCGAGAATTTCACAGGAATTAATGAAAAAAAAAATCAAATGAAGATGGCCTAGCTGTACCTGATCTAAAACTATATTTTAAAATACCATTTGGTATTGGCTAAGAAATAGATTAGTTGATCAGTGGAATAGGTTAAGTTCACAGGAAAAAAATAGTCTAACTATAGCAATCTAGTGTTTGACAAACCCAAAATTTATCCCAAAGTTTGGGATAAGAATTCATTATTTGACAAAAACTGCTGGGAAAATGGGAAATTAGTATGGCAGAAATTAGGCATGGGCCCACACTTAACACTGTATACCAAGATAAGATCAAAATGGGTCCATGATTTAGGCATAAAGAACGAGATTATAAATAAATTAGAGGAACATAGGATAGTTTACCTCTCAGACTTGTGGAGGAAGGAATTTGTGACCAAAAAAGAACTAGAGATCATTATTGATCACAAAATAGAAAATTTTGATTATATCAAATTAAAAAGCCTTTGTACAAACAAAACTAATGTAAACAAGATTAGAAGGGAAGCAACAAACTGGGAAAACATTTTTACAGTTAAAGGTTCTGATAAAGGCCTCATTTCCAAAATATATAGACAATTGACTCTATAAGAAATCAAGCCATTCTCCAGTTGATAAATGGTAAAAGGATATGAATAGACAATTTTCAGATGATGAAATTGAAACTATTTCCACTCATATGAAAGAGTGTTCCAAATCACTATTGATCAGAGAAATGCAAATTAAGACATGTCTGAGATACCACTACATACCTGTCAAATTCTAAGATGACAGGAAAAGATAATGATGAATGTTGGAGGGAATGTGGGAAAACTAGGACATGATGCATTGTTGGTGGAGTTGTGAATGAATCCAACCATTCTGGAGGGCAATCTGGAATTATGCCCAAAGGGTTATCAATCTGTGCATACCCTTTGATCCAGCAGCGTTACCACTGGGCTTATATCCCAAAGAGATACTAAAGAAGGGAAAGGGGGCTGTATGTGCCAAAATGTTTGTGGCAGCCCTGTTTGTAGTTTCTAGAAACTGGAAAATGAATGGATGCCCATCAATTGGAGAATGGTTGGATAAATTGTGGTATATGAATGTTAATGGAATATTATTGTTCTGTAAGAAACGACCAGCAGGATAAATATAGAGACGTTTGGAGAGACTTATATGAACTGATGTTAAGTAAAATGAGCAGGAGATCATTATATACTTCAACAACGATACTGTATGAAGATGTATTCTGATAGAAATTGATTTCTTCGACAAAGAGATCTAACTCAGTTTCAGTTGATCAATGATGGATGGAAGCAGCTACATCCAAAGAAAGAACACTGGGAAATGAATGTAAACTGTTTGCATTTTTGTTTTTCTTCCTGTGTTATTTTTACCTTCTGAATCCAATTCTTCCTGTTCAACAAGAGAACTGTTCTGTTCTGCACACACATATTGTATCTAGGATATACTGTGACATATTTAACATGTATAGGACAGCTTGCCATCTGGAGGTATAGGACTGCTTGCCATCTGGGGGAGGGGGTGGAGGGAGAGAAGGGAAAAAGCGGAACAGAAGTGAGTTCAAGGGATAATGTTATAAAAAACTACCCAGGCATGGGTTCTGTCAATAAAAAGTTATAATTATGGGGGGAAAAAAATGAAATGACCAGCAGGATGAATACAGAGAGTCTTGGAAAGACTTACATGAACTGATGCTGAGTGAAATGAGCAGAACCAGGAGATCATTATACACTTCTACAACAATACTGTATGAGGATGTATTCTGATGGAAATGAATATCTTCAACAAAGAGAAGATCTAATTCAGTTCTAATTGATTAATAATGGACAGAATCAGCTACAGCCAGAGAAGGAACACTGGGAAATGAGTGTGAACGGTTTACATTTTTCTTTGTCTTCTCAGGTTATTTTTACCTTCTGAATCCAGTTCTCCCTGTGCAACAAGAGAATTGTTTGGTTCTGCACACATATATTATATCTAGAATATACTAAAACATTTTACATGTATAAGATTGCTTGCCATCTGTGGGGGGGGGGGAGTGGAGGGAGGGACTGAAGTGAATACAGGGGATAATGTTGTAAAAAATTACCCATGTATATGTACTGTCAACAAAAAGTTTTAATAATTAAAAAAAAAAAAGAAAGAAAGAAAACAGTATGATAGGGGTAGCTAAGTCGTGCATCCAGGTTCAGATGTAAAATCCAAAAATACAGGCTTTGCTGAATCATGCCTCCATACCGAGAACTCCCCTACCACTCTAGCTCCCTTCTGTTTGGTCTTTTCCTATTAGATTGTAAATTCTTTGAGGTCAGGGGCTGCCTTTTTTATATTTATATTCCTTATGCTCATTTTATTTAAATTTAAGGAGGCAGATGCTTATTAATTGTAGCAGTGTCAATCTAACAGAAATATTTAATAGAGCTGAGAAATTTTTGTAATGAAAATGACATATTGTAATACAGTTGTGTTGGACACTGCACTGACTATGCTCAAATAAGATCAGATGAAATACAATTATACAACTTTTGGTTAAAAACAAACCTTTAAACTAAATTATTTTAACTGAAAAAATATTCATGAGGAAGTATATCCTGTTTTTCAGACTTTTAAAAGAATACTGAAGTATTCTAAATTACTTTTGATTAGAAAGATGCAAATTAAAACAACTCTTAGGTATCACTGGCTAATATGGAAAAATAGAAAAAATTATCAATTTTCGTGAGGGTGTAGGAAAATTAGGACATTAATGTATTGTTGACTGAGTTGTAAACTAATCTAACTATTCTGGAGAACCATTATATGTGAAGTCTGCCTTAAAGTTATAGGAACCTTTAGCAGGTTCAGCCTTTGGCAGGCACCAAAAAATTGCCATGATTAAGTGACTTAGGCTTCTGGAGTGCCAAATTCTCCAGAGAGACTTCTTATCTTTCCTTTTAAAAGAAGGGGTCATCTTCTTTCTGGGTACTAGTTGTTTCTGAATGGATGGCAAAAGATTGTTTAGAGTTATTTTCTAATGAGTTGCATGATGTAAGTTGATCCCTTTATTTAATTTTTTAAACTTTATTTTTTATTTTAAAAAACAATAGAAAAAAGCAAAACAGAAAAAACAAAATAGTACATTGTTATGTATCTAGTAGAACATCAGGGAGGATTCAAAATATATAAAAATAAATTCAAAAAGAATATGTAATACAGAAATGTATATTCGAATATGAGTGTCCATCTTTTCTTTGCTTCCTTAAATGAGAAGTATTAGTGTAAGCACCTCTAATTGTGAGATGGGAGAAAGTGCCTCTATCTTCACTTCAGCTCTTCCCTCTGATCTGAATCCTTAACCAAAAGCTGTAACTTCTTGCAAGTGCCTGCAGTCAACAGCATCCTGCCCCACTGACTCTGCACTTATCAGGTATGCTGGTTCTTTTTTGTCCAGGGCTCCTTTTCTGCAGCATGAAGACAAGATGTTCCTAATTAACTGAGATTTTCTCAGTCTTCCAGGACTAAGATCCCCACCCCTTCATGCAGTCTGGGAGGTGAAAGTTTCTGTGGTTCTTGCTGAGGCTCCAGCCAAACCCCGCTAGCTTCAGGGTTCTCCACTTGCTGTTTCTGCAGAGGTACTGGTTAATCCCCAGCCTGGGATCTTTCTTCCCATCACCTTGGGTTGCCCAGAAGGACTTCTGGTCCATTCCAGTTCTTGATTTTTCACCAGTCTGTGTTCACCCTGAGTCACAAATTTGTTCTGTTTATGGGAGGAATCTGGGAGCTTGAAATTTACTGATCTACTCTGCCACCTTCCCAGAATTCTCCCTCAAGTTGATCCCTTTAACAAGTTGAGTAGAACACAGAAGACTTCTGTTGATATGTTGAAATTGTACTTTAAAAGTCATGCTTGCCTAGGTTCCTCCTAAGTACCTTTCCCACATAGGAGATTGAGACCTCCATTTCATACCCTGTAACCTTGCCTCCTTGTACTGTGGACCTTCACATAAAAGGACCAGCATACTGAAGAATACTACTTTACTTGGTTAACTAATGATTTTATTCATCCCTGGGCAAGAGGGACTTTACTCCCTCAGTAGTCTCCTCCATCTTTCTACTCCCTTCCTCCACCCCAACCTCCCCTTCCACTTCTCTATCCAATTGCAGAAGAAATAGGACTAGATGCTGTAGGCTGTGAGCACTTATAGAAGAATAGAGTTCTTGGTTTAGGTTTTAGGCCAGAGGGGAGAACTGAAGGAGAACCTTAGACCAGAGGTACCACCTCCTATACCCCAAGACTAATGTGATTACACTAACAAGCTGCTATAAATCAGGCAAAAGAGAATGAACCTAATCATAGAAAGATACTGTGGGAATATAAAAGGCCCGATTTGGTTTCAGAGGAGAATACTGAAGCAAACAAAATAAAACAAAACAATATTCTTTTACCCCAAAAAAGTAATGTCAAGTGGTCACCTGTCCAGACTTCATAGAAGAAGAATAAAATTTGATTTTAAAAATCAAATGAGAGAGATTGAGGAAAAGTTAAAAAAAAAAACAACAACAACAAGGAAAAGATTATGAAAAGAAATTCATCCAACTAGAAAAGGAGATCCAGAATCTTTTTTTTTTTAATTTTTATTTAATAATTACTTTATATTGACAGAATCCATGCCAGGGTAATTTTTTTTTTTTTTTAACAACATTATCCTTTGCACTCATTTCTGTTCCAATTTTTTTTCCCCTCCCTCCCTCCACCCCCTCCCCTAGATGGCAAGCAGTCCTTTATATGTTTGATATGTTGCAGTATATCCTAGATACAATATATGTTTGCAGAACCGAACAGTTCTCTTGTTGCATAGGGAGAATTGGATTCAGAAGGTATAAATAACCCGGGAAGAAAAACAAAAATGCAGATAGTTCACATTCGTTTCCCAGTGTTCTTTCTTTGGGTGTAGCTGCTTTTGTCCGTCATTTATCAATTGAAACTCAGTTAGGTCTCTTTGTCAAAGAAATCCACTTCCATCAAAATATGTCCTCATACAATATCGTTGTCGAAGCGTATAATGGAGATCCAGAATCTTAAGGAAAATTGTGACTCCCTGAAAATTTTAAATTGGGAAACCAATGAAGTTATAAAAGACCAAGAAATAATAAAACAAAATATAAAGAATGAAAAATAAAAGAAATTTCCTAAGAAAAAAAACTGATCTGAAAAACAAATCAATAGCAATAGATGGATTATCTGAAAGCTGCAATTAAAAAAAAATCTTGATGCATTAATATAAGAAATAATAAAAAGAAAATTGTCCTGAAGTGTTACAACAAGAGGGGAAAGTAGAAATCGAAAAAAAAAATCTTATCGTTGCCACCTAAAAGAGATTTTATAAGGAAAACCTACAGGAACATTATAATTAAATTCCCAAATTCTCAATTAAAGGAGAAAATATTATGAGCAATAAGAAAAACAGTTCAAATAGGGTGGTGGCATAATTAGAATCACACAAGACCTAGTAGCAGCTTCTTTTAAAGACAGCAGGTCTTAGAACACTATATTGAGTAGCAAAAGAACTGGGGTTATATGACTGAAAATATTACACTAAGCAAAGTTAAAGCATAATCCTCAACATTAAAAAAAAATTAGATATAGGGTAGCTAGGTGGCACAGTAAATAGAAAATCAGCTCTCAAGTCAGGAGGACCTGAGTTGAAATCTGGCCTTAGACACTTAATAGTTCCTAGCTGTGTGACCCTGGGCAAATCACTTAATCCTAATTGCCTCAGAAAAAAAAAAAATAGATACTCAGTGAATTGCAATACTTTCAGGATTTTGTTGCAAAAAGACTTGAAAGTAATAGAAAAATTGAGATAAAACTTCGAAGAGAGTAAGTTAAACATCAAAGACTAATTACAAGGGACAATATGGAGAAAGTATTTATGTTTCATATCTGCAAATGTAAATTATTTATCTAAGGTTGTCTTTAGTTTAAATTTTAATTTTGGTTTATTTTTTCACTTTCTGTACTATTTTATTTTTTCAAATACATGTAAAGATATTGATTTTTTAAGGTTTTGTGTTCCAAATTCTCTCTCTTCTGTCTCTCCCTTCCTTCCTCTTTTTCCTCTTTCCTCTTTTTCCCCACCTTCCTAAGACAGCAAGCACTCTGATATGATATACATGTATAAACTTTTAAAATATATTTCCGTATTTGTCATATTGTGCAAGAAAAATCTGATCAAAAAGAAAAAAACTAAGAGAAAGAAAAAACAAGCAAGCAAGCAAACCCAAACAAGGTGACAATACGATGCTTTGATCCACATTCAGTTTCCATAATTCTCTCTCTTGATGTAGATGGCATTTTCTACATCCAACCATGTCCTGCATGCATCAACTTCATCATTTCTACGTATGTCCCTGGAAGGTATACTGCCAAGAGAAATGAACTTATCCATCCATTCAGAATTTCTTTATTTACTGTAACTGATATTTCCATGTATGGGTGCTCTAGTGCTGGCTGGTGGAGAAGCTGTTTTCTTGTTAATTGTCAGGTCAAAATTATCACAAGTGGCAGAGAATCCATCAATGCTCTGTTGCATCTCAGCCTCAGAAGTTCCATTAAGTGCACAGTCATCTGCACACAAAAAGGCCCATACTAACTGTCATCTACTTTGTTAATAAATTAAATAATTTATTCTCTATGGTAGCTGACCTTGATACCATTTTTGTCCTTGTTGAAGTTGTCTCATAGTGTTGCTGAAAACATCATGCTCAAAAGTATGGGAGGAGGCACACAGCCCAGCTTCATTCTGTTGGTGATTGAGAAAATACAAGAGCATTGTCTATTATGCAGACTAGCATGCTGTCATGCATCTGGTGTACAATAAGGATGAGCTTCTCTGAGCAATCAGATTTTGCTATGATCTTCCACAAGCCCTCCTTAAGACTGATAGTATCAAAGGCCTTGATTAGAGCTACAAACATTATATACGAACCTCTGTCCTGCTCTTGGCGTTGTCAGGCAGCAAATACCTTTATTGACTATTTGTCGACCCTTTCTGAAACTACACTGGCTCTTGGATAGATAGCTATTTTCTAGATGAAAGAAGCTCCAGGACTCTAACAAGAATCTTATCAGCAGTGAAGACCATACTGTGATTGTCACAGGATAGCCTATTGGAAAACAGAGACATCCTTGAGTTCCTGGGGGATGATCTTCTCTTGCTGTATAATTTGGAAAATTTCAGTCAGCTTTTGTATGAGCAGTGGACCCCTTGTCTTGTAAATCTTGGCTGGAATAGAATCAGCACGACTTACTTGGCCATACTAGAGGAGCTGAATGGCATTCAAAACCAAGAGATTGGTAGTTTGGCTAGAAGAGGATTGACTTCAATTTGAACTATTTAGTTAAATGCCTTTAGCAGTGGTTGAGAATATTACGAAAGTGTTCTGCCCATCTCTCCAGGATCATATTCTTATCATTGATCAATGTTACCTTCATTAGCGCTGAATAATTGAGCTACATTAAAGGTCTTTGGCCCACAAAGATCCTTCAGGGCATCATTAACAATGCCTAAATTGTTGCTGTTGCTATTAGTGTGAAACTGTATTCCATCTGCCTTCTTATTGAGCCAAAATCCTGTAAGTTCTTGCACTTTGGATGGAGTAAAACAGTACTTTATTAGACAGATGAACTATCATGCTAGTAATTTTGTAGAGTTTTTACTTTTTCTTTAACAATTTTTGAATTTTCCCATTATTTTCTTCAAACCAGTCTTGATATTTGTTAGTGTTCTGTTCCAGAAGAATAAATGCATTGTTGTACACCAGATCTCTGAAAGCTGCCTACTGTTTCTCTGCTCCACTGTTGCCAACCATGTGCTAGCTAAGTTTTCCCTCCAAGTTAGCAACAAACTGATCTTGAAGAGAAAAGTACTGTCACCTGTTGACAATAAGTCTTCTTGTGGTCATCTTGACTTGAGGCTACTGCTTTTATTGAATGTGAATGTTTAGTTTGAAAGGATAAGTCTTTGATCAGTCTAGCACTCTGTATCACACATTGCCTTTGTCACTCATATCTTGTCTATCTCTTTTGCTTACACTTTCTTTTTTTTTTTTTTTTTTTTTTTTTTTTTTTTGTTTTTTTTAATTTTTTATTTAATAATTACATTATATTGACACTCATTTCTGTTCCGATTTTTTTCCCCTCCCTCCCTCCACCCCCTCCCCCAGATGGCAAGCAGTCCTTTATATGTTGGATATGTTGCAGTATATCCTAGATACAATATATGTTTGCAGAACCGAACAGTTCTCTTGTTGCGTAGGGAGAATTGGATTCAGAAGGTATAAATAATCCGGGAAGAAAAACAAAAATGCAGATAGTTCACATTCGTTTCCCAGTGTTCTTTCTTTGGGTGTAGCTGCTTTTGTCCGTCATTTATCAATTGAAACTCAGGTCTCTTTGTCAAAGAAATCCACTTCCATCAAAATATGTCCTCATACAATATCGTTGTCGAAGTGTATAATGATCTCCTGGTTCTGCTCATTTCACTTAGCATCAGTTCATGTAGGTCTCTCCAAGCCTCTCTGTATTCATCCTGCTGGTCATTTCTTACAGAACAATAATATTCCATAACATTCATATACCACAATTTACCCAGCCATTCTCCAATTGATGGGCATCCATTCATTTCCAGTTTCTAGCCACTACAAACAGGGCTGCTACAAACATTTTGGCACATACAGGTCCCTTTCCCTTCTTTAGTATTTCTTTGGGATATAAGCCATGCCTGCTGTGTTAAACAGGCCAAAGTAGAGTTAAATCAGGAGAACCAGACAATTTTTAGGGCACCTTTTCTAAACCCTTCTTCAAGAGATTAGCAGTGCAATCCTTTAAAAAGCGGCATAGATACTCAAGGATCTGTCAAATCCACTACTGCTTTAGTTGCATGAGAAGATAATTCTCTCCCTGGGCTATCTATTTATTTATTAGGAATGTGAAGACTACACTCAGTGTATTTGTATCCATTGCTTTGTTACTTGTCACCACAGGATTTTAAGGTAGTTAAAAATACTAAAATGAACTTTTTACTCATGCATAAATTGGGTTTATCAGGCAGAGTAGTGCAAAGCTATTGGCTGGCCTCTGTCTCCCATAGTTATTGGAGTCCAATGTCAAGACAGGTGTTGATGGCTTAGAATGCAGGGGATGACCTTGTGGTCTTTAATGTCTAATCAAGCTCTAAGTTTTCTACAGTCTGCTTCTGCCTCCTTCATGACCTATTCAAATAAATTGTATATATCTATCTATTCTTCTAGGGAAATCTTTACATGCTTGAGATGGATACCTCCTAACTCAGTAATGAGAAGTTTGAGGTCTTTTACTTACCCTCAAACTGGGTTAGTCAGCCCAGTTTGCCTGTGTGTGTCTATTTCTTGAAGCCCCAGGTGAGAGCTCCATAGCAGGGGGCAACAAAGGTGAAAAGCAGCCCTGAGAAGTTGGCTCAGCAACTCTCACAGCAGAGGTGCTAGTCTTCTCTGAATATCCTTATACCCCTTTAAAAAGCATAAGCTGTATTTGAAAATCAATCCAGCTGACTTTTTGGTTCATTCTTACTCCTTTTCCAATGCAGTACTGTCTTGACTTCAAAGTTCTTGTCCTCTCAGTTGTCATAGAAGCAGCACATAGACTTCCTTTCTTCTTGGTTCAGATAACTTTTTCCCAAAAAGGGCTTTGGAGATCAAGAGCTGGTTTGTTTCAAAGTATCTTGCTTTCTAATATAGCATGAATGGAGGTAAAACTCTTATAGTAGTACTCTAGTGGGTGTGTATTTACTTGAAAAAGCATTCCTGACTTGTAGAGCCATGAATTATGGATTCTTTAGCTAACTTGTAGACTTAGTAGTAATTCTGAGTTACTTGATGAAAGTGAGGGAAATTTCTTATAAGGAAGCCAAGCTTTTATATTATCATTCCTTCTTCTGAGTTCTTCACATTATCCCAATTTCTTCAGAGAAGAAATATTCACTAGAAGTGTCATTTGATCATAGGCGCCATCTTGTATTAGAAAGGCCACCACGAACTATAAGGATTTGGCACCACCTACCACATGGACCATAATGTTATTTCTTTAGACTTGGTTCTCTTGAAGGGAGAAGAAAAGTCTAGGAAACCTGACTTTTGTTCTCCACAATTTTTGCTCTTGGCCTGTAGGTTTATAGAGGAAAGATGTGGTGGCTATGGTTTTATTTTGTTGTTGCTAGTCATGGTAGTGGGTGTTTTTGTTTTTTTGTTTTTTATCTTTCTCACTTTTTTTTTCTTAGTTCTGCTCATCCTAGGAAGGCTGTCAAGCTAAAGCCTTAAAAGCAATTAAACAATGGAAGGTCCTAAAGAATATTCCAAGACATGGTATGCTACAGGACCTTGTTACCAAAAAAAGGTTTATGATAAGTTAGTTATCTATTGGTATTTCCTGACAACATTGGTTCCACTCACCTTTCTTTTTTCCTTCCTATGATAGGGATTATATTTCTTTAAAAAGAGACAAAGTGTTC
This sequence comes from Antechinus flavipes, assembly GCF_016432865.1. Taxonomy (NCBI): domain Eukaryota; kingdom Metazoa; phylum Chordata; class Mammalia; order Dasyuromorphia; family Dasyuridae; genus Antechinus; species Antechinus flavipes. The sequence continues at coordinate 115,223,998 of NC_067401.1, read as the reverse complement.
CTAACATATGATTGACCACTTTTCTAATCCTAGCTGTATGGAATGGGAGAGATAGAAGAAAAAAAATTACAAGATTTGGAAAATGAATATTTGTGTGGATTGAGAATAGTGTTGAACATTGAGATTACAAATCTGAAATTTTGGTACCCTGGACAGTACCATGGAAGGTTAGGAGATGGATTTGGAAAGGGGAAGAGAATATAGAGTTCTTTTTCAGACAAGTTGAATTTGAGATGGCTGTTATGAATCTTGTTGGGAATGTTGATTGGATGAGAGCCTAGAGCTTAGGGTTGAGACTAATGAAGGATTTGTTAGTTTTTTTATACCATCAGTTGAAATAGTGATTTAGAAGTGTTTCAATGAAAAGATAAAAATAAATGGGTTATTTGATAGTGATTTTTGACTGCTGCAAACCTTGAATTCTGTAAAATAAATCCCTAAATTATCCATTTCCCCAAAATAAATTTTGTGAAGAATTTTTGGAAAATTCTTTATGTAGTTGTTTAACTTTTCCACTGTTGGTTTCTAGTATGAAGTTTTAAGAATGTAATGGATTGGGGCATTTATTTAGTTGGCGCAGTGGATAGAGCACCAGCCCTAAAGTCAAGAGTACCTGAGTTCAAATGTGGCCTCAGACACTTAACACTTCTTAGCTGTGTGACCTTGGGCAAGTCACTTAACCCCAATTGCCTCAGTCCTCTCCTCCTTCCCCCCCGAATGCAATAAATTGTTAAAAGTATAAAAATTGGGGCAGCTAGGTGGCGCAGTGGATAGAGCACCAGCCCTGAAGTCAGGAGGACCTGAGTTCAAATCTGGTCTCAGACACTGTCTAGCTGTGTGACCCTGGGCAAGTCACTTAACCCCAATTGCCTAAAAAAAAAAAAAAAAAAAAAAAAGTATAAAAATTGAGATATGAAAAGACTATGTTTTAATCTGGTTATTTGTTGAGGATTTGCAGCACCTAGCACAGTTTCTCATTTCTGTGATGTTTCTAAAATACTTAGAGAATCTATTTATTTATTTATTTATATTTTAGGTATAGATTAAATTTAGGGAGAGATGTTCATCTGTACTTATTTTTATCCTCTCTGGAAACATTCATTTGTACAGAAAAATGATTGGAAAAAGTAGAATGAACAGAATCTGAGAGTGCCTGTACATAGGGGGGTGTGTGTGTGTGTGTGTGTGTGATATATACATGTGCTGATCTCTGTATAGATTGTGTGTAATTTGCACACTGTATTCCATATAACAAATGAATTTCTAACTACACTCATTTGTTGTTAAATTACCACAAAAAAGAATAATGGGAATTTATTGCATAAAATAGAATTTTTGACATTAGGATATGACTAGGGAAAGAGAAAGTGGTTAAAAATTGGGCATCAAATGGTCAAAGGATATGAACAGACAATTTTCAGATGAAGAAATTGAAACTATTTCCACTCACATGAAAGTGTTCCAAATCACTATTGATCAGAGAAATGCAAATTAAGACATCTCTGAGATACCACTACATACCTGTCAGATTGGCTAAGATGACAAGAAAAAATAATGATGAATGTTGGAGGGGATGCGGGAAAACTGGGACACTGATGCATTGGTGGAATTGTGAATACATCTAGCCATTCTGGAGAGCAATTTGGAATTATGCTCAAAAAGCTATCAAACTGTGTATACACTTTGATCCAGCAGTGCTACTACTGGGCCCAAAGAGATTTTAAAGAAGGGAAATGGATCTGTACGTGCCAAAATGTTTGTGGTAGCCCTATTTGTAGTGGCTAGAAGCTGGACAATAAATGGATGCCCATCAATTGGAGAATGGTTGGATAAATTGTGGTATATGAATGTTATGGAATATTATTGTTCTGTAAGAAATCAGCAGGATGAATACAGAGAAGGTTGGAGAGACTTATATGAACTGATGCTAAGTGAATTGAGCAGGAGATCATTATATACCTCAACAACGATACTGTATGAAGATGTATTCTGATGGAAATGGATTTCTTCGACATTTTTTTTAAAAAATGAAACCTTATTTCAGTGAAAAGTTTAAGATCTCAGTTTCAATTGATCAATGATGGACAGAAGCAGCTACACCCAAAGAAAGAACACTGGGAAATGAATGTAAACTGTTTGCATTTTTGTTTTTCTTCCCGGGTTATTTTTACCTTCTGAATCCAATTCTTCCTATGCAACAAGTACTGCACACATATATTGTATCTAGGATATACTGTGACATATTTAACATGTATAGGACTGCTTGCTATCTAGGGGAGAGGATAGAGGGTGGGAGGGAGGGAGGAAAAGTCAGAACAGAAGTCAGTGCAAGGGATAATGTTGTAAAAAAATTACCCTGGCATGGGTTCTGTCAACAAAAAGTTATTTTTTAAAAAATTGGTTATCATAGATTTAGCATTTAAAGGGACTTTTAGAGACTTAATCAAGTCCAGGGCTTTTATATTATAACTTTGAAACTGAAGTCTAGAAGGATAATTACTCACCCAAGGGCATCTGGCTAATAAATTAAAGCAATAGAATTCAAATCTAGTTTCTCTGAATCTAAATCTAGCAATTTTGTTATTACTGATATGAAAAATTAGGGGAATCTAGTAGGAATATATAGTAAGCATCATTATAATGTATTTTGATTCCTTTTTGGAATTCTGAAGGCCACATTAATTGTTGATATATGTTTAAACTAACCAGTAAAATCATTGTTGATAAAAATCAGTAATAGTGCTGGAAAATAATTAGTTTCTCTTAGAGGAACTTTTGTCTGGAGAGGAACTTTAATAATATTTTGATTCTAAGTAAATTTTTCTTCATTATTATCCAAATGATGGAGACAACAAAGGGTTTATGGCATTTTTACTACAATGTTATTTTATGTAAGTTGAATTAATATTGTGTGAAGTCTCTTCTCTCAATTCTCTCTTTTCTCACTATCCCCTCACCTCCCTGGGGTTATATTTGGCATGCAAGAAATTGCAGTAAGACTCAAATGCCACTGCCTTATTAGAATAGAGCCCATCAGGGACAACATTTAAATTGGTTTTTATCATTTGTGTCTGGCTGTTGCTTTAAACCAACTATTGTTATGTCTAAGTGAAATAGAGAAGTGGGATCAAATAATGATAAGCCTTTACCTTTTTTCAATTACACTATTATTTATTTGTTGGAATTTAGACAATAAATGTGGTAATTCTTTGCCACAGATGAATATTGAGGGCTTTCAGTAGTTTAAATATTAAATAAAATGGAGAACTTAGTATTCATCCCAAAATAGAAAGGCCATAAATTGAGATGGCGACAAGAAGCTCCTTTCTTTTGTCTTGAATTTTGGCTTTCTTTTTAACTTTATCCTTTTCTGATATTACACATCATTTTTGTTTTACGGAACTGTCTCTCCCCCGACTCCCATAGTATTTTATTTCCCCCAATACAGGTAAAGATAATTTTCAACATTCATTTATTTTTTTTTTTCTTTTTTGGTGAGACAATTAGGGTTAAATGACTTACCTAGGGTCACATAGCTAGTAAATGTTAAGTGTTTGAGGCCAGATTTGAATTCATGTCCTCCTGACTTCAGTGTCAGTATTCTATCTACTGTACCATCTAGCTGCTCCCAACATTCATTTTTGTAAGATTTTGTGCTCCATATTTTTCTCTCCTCTCCCCAAGATAGAAAGCAATCTGATATAAGTTAAACATATATAATTCTTTTAAACATATTTCTCTATTTGTCATATTATACAAAAAAAATTCAGCATAAAAAATCACAAGAAAGAAAAAGCAAGCAAACAAACAAAAGTGAAAATACTATGCTTCGATCGACACTTTTAGTCTCCATAGTTCTTTCTGTGGATGCAAATGATCTTTTCCATCCCAAGTGTATTGGAATTAGCCTGAAGCATTTTTAAGAAGACCCAAGTGCCTTGATCATCACATAATCTTGCTATACAGTACACAGTGTTGTCCTGATTCTGGTCACTTCATTCATCATCAGCTCATGTAAGTCTTTCCCTGTTTTTCTGAAATCAACCTGCTCATCATTTATTAATTTGCCCATTCTCTAACTGATGAACATCTACTCAATTTCCATTTCATTGCCCTTAAAAAAGAGATGCTATAAACATTTTTGTGTCCTCTTTTATGATCTCTTTGGGATATAGACCCAAAAGTGAGACTGCTGGATCAAAGGGAATGTACAGTTTTATAACCCTTTGGACATAGTTCCAAACTGCTCTCTGGAATAGTTTAATCATTTCACAACTCCACTAACAATGCATTAGTGTCCCATTTTTTTCATATCTTCTCCAGCATTTATTATGATCTTTTCCTGTCATCTTAGCCAATCTGAGAGGTATGAAGTGGTACCTTAGAGTTCTTTAATTTACATTTCTCTAATCAATAGTGATTTAGAGCATTATTCACATGACTAGGAATGGCTTTAAATTATTCTGGAAATTGTCCTTGGCCATAATCAACTGGGGAATGACTTCTATTAAAATTTAAGTTAGTTCTCCATATATTTTAGGAATGAGACCTTTATTAGAAACACTGGCTATAAAATTTATTCCTTAGATTTCTGCTTCCTTTTTAATCTTGGCTGCATTGGTTTTGTTTGTGCAAAAATCTTTTAATTTAATGTAATCAGCATTATCCATTTTGTATTTCGTAATGTTCTCTAATTCTTCTTTTGCCAAAAATTCTTCCCTTTTCCACAGATCTGACAGGTAAACTATTTCCTTGCTGTACTAACTTTATGCTGAGCTTTTGATAGCATCTATTAAGCTGTCCCTTTTCTATTCATACATACATACCAATTTATGATGTTTCCTGATACTTAGTGAATTCTTCAAAGAAAGAAATTAAGACAAAACAATACAATTTTATACTGTTTGCAGATGACAGGATTCAGGTTCCAAGTAAACTAGTAAATTGTTATGGTCATTGTATAAAAACAATGTGCTAAATTTAGAAATTGAAATCCTATGTTAATTAGACTAGATTGACTTTGATTGTGATGTACCATGACTTTATTAATTGAGAACTGGCCTCCAAGGCAGGAAGATCTGGGCTCAAGTCACATTGAGGTGGTGTGTCTGGGCAAGCCAATGAATCTCTTCATGTTTTCAGTGGCTCTCTTAAGACATAAATTTGTTGAGAATTTGCCTATCTGAATTGGTAAGAAGGATTTTTTTCCCCCTTGAAGTTCCATGAATTGGTGAAATCATATACAGGTAATGTCCTTAATGCTAAGTCAAATATTTATCACCCTGTAGCAAGGGCCATTATACAGTGGCATAGATAGAGAAGTTCTATCCTGGTTAGGTAGGTATTCTCTATTATTTTCTGTCTTTTTCATTTTTGATATTTGTTAGAATCCTTACAAAGTGTTAACTCACTGGAATTGATAAGAAACAATGCTTTTGTACTTTTAAATTTACACCTTTGAGAGTTCACACATTAGCTCACACATTAGAGTTCACAAGTCTGGGAGATTCCCAAGTTACACCTCCCACAATCCCACTCTCGGAGGAGTCAACCTTTGGGTTCACACCTTTAAGAGATCATATATAAAGAAACTCTTGGAGCTTCAGTGAGGATTCAGTGGAGGAGTAAGTCAATTCAGGAGATTGACAGAGCCAGAATTCAGTCAGGAGAAAATTCAGAACTGGAAATTCAGAGAGAGCTGGAGGCTGAAGCTGAAGCTGGAAGAGACAAAGGACAAGCTGCAAGAGTTCTTGGAACCAAGGAGGGAGATAGGTCTCTGAGAAAACTAACCGGGCTTTTTTGGAAGAGACAATAAAGGACTATACTTTAACTCCTGGCTGCATTTGAGGTGATTATTACTTTGAACCGAAACTAAGGCTGCCTCCAGAAGCCCCCTGAGAAATCTGCTCCCAGAGAACAATTATATTTTTGAAAAGAATACCACAGATATTGGTCTCTGTTCATATAGCAGGTGTCTCTTTAACCTTTATTGCATGCATAACACTATTCAAAGCATTATTTTTTGCAACCTATGCATGACAAATTATGTGTAATTATACAAAACATTTTAATATTAGTCATGTTGTGAAAGAAAGCACAGGCCTCCCTTTTCCCCCCAAAAAAGTACAAAACAATATGCAATATATATTGCATTCAGCCTCTTCCAGTTCTATCTCTGGAAGTAGATTTCACTTTTTCTTTTGAGTCCTTTGTCTTGAATTGACTTATCTTGAATCATTGTTTTGCTGAGAGAAGTTGTCATTAACAGCTGATCATTGTACAGTATTACTGTTACTGTGTACAATGTTCTCTTGGTTCTGCTTTATGTCACTTCATGTCAGCCTTTCCAGGTTTTTCTAAAATCATCTTGCTCTTCATTTCTTAAAGCACACTAGTATTCATTGCAGTCATATACCAGAACTTTTTCTGCCATTGTTGGCAGGAATTGCACCTTATTGGAATGAGTAGCATGGAATAGGGTTGATCATGGAGAACTGCTTGGGTGTTTTATAAAGTGAGGAATGTTGGAGTATAACACAGAGCATTCTGTGGCTTCAGTCAGAACATTTAGTTTGGAATCCTGCCTCTGCTAGTTAATATCCATATTGTCTTGGACAAATCACTTCTTTTTTCTTTTTCTTTTAATAGTATTTTACTTTTCCAAATACATGCAAAGATAAATTTTCAGCATTCACCTTTGCAAACATTGTATTATAAATTTTTATCCCTCTGTTCTTCCCTTCCCCTACCTCCAAAACAAGGAGCAGTCCAATATAAGTTAAACATGAAATCACTCACTCTTTATGACCCTCATTTTTCTTAAATGTAAAATGAGGATGCAAGATTAGGTGATCTCTTAAAGTACCTTTGTAGCTTTAAATCTCATGTTGTTATTGAGCAGAAATTCTTAACTTGAATTTCACTGATTCCTGAGGGGTCAGTGGGTAGGTTTCAAGGGTTTCATGAATTTAGTTGGGGAAATAAATTACATTTTATTTAAACATAATTCTTTTCCTTTGTAATATGATATATATCTATACATATTTTAAGAAGGAATCCATAGGCTACACTAGACTGCCAAAGTAGTTCCTGATACAATAAAAGTTAAGAATCTCTTCTATTTAAGATTATGTGATGATCCATTATGATAGGCTTAGCTCTTTTCAGCAATGTGACATTCCAAAAGAATTCCATTTGACTTAGAATGGAAAATGCCATCTGCATTCAGAGAGAAAACTATGGAGACTGAATGTAGATTAAAGCATACTATTTTCACCTTTTTATTTTTTTGTTATTGTTATTTATTTGCTTTTTCTTTCTCATTTTTTTTCCCTTTTGGTCTGAATTTTCTTCCCTAACATGATAGATATGGAAATATTTTAAAAAGTTGCTTATAATCTTCTCATTTTTTTTTTCCTTTTGGTCTGAATTTTCTTCCCTAACATGACAGATATGGAAATATTTTTAAAAGTTGCTTATAATCTACTATCAGATTGCTTGCTGTCTTCAGGAAAGGGAAAAAAAGAAAGGAAGAAGGAAAATTTAGAAGTTCAAATCTTCCAAAAAATGAATGCTGCAAACTGTCTTTATGTGTATTTGGAAAAATAAAATACTTTTGAGAAAAAGAAATTGCTATAAAAAGAAAGAAGAAAATTAATTGAAAGGATTTTTGTTTTTCTTTTTGCCACATGGTCAGATTAGAGTTGTGCCTTTAATTTCTAATTTTAGAAATGTTTGAGTTTAAAATAATCAACAATTATTGCATAGTAAAGTGCCTGTCACATAGTAGGCACTTAATAAATGTTTATTGAATTCAGTTGAATGCTGCTTTAGAAAAGTAGTAATCAATGTATATGTTTTGAAATACTAGATTTAACTCATTTAATCTGAAAACATTTATATTTAATTAGTGAATTGCTGTGACTAATAACTTGATTTCTAGCATTTTCTTGGTAACCTATTTAAAACTCTTATCGTAAGATCAGTTGTACATAAGCTTTTTTTTTTTTTTTGCAAATTTGCTGTGATAGTAAAAAGATTTTTAAAATATTAAAAATTATTTTTATAACCCCCAAAAGATATATTTCATGTACAACATTTATAACCTTGATGAAAGCCTAAGGATGCCACCCAACTGCTGCACGTAGAGTCTGATCAAAATTGTTAATGGATTACCTCTTGCAACTATAATGACAAGAACATATAAGCAATTTTGTATGCAAAGCCTCTGAAGGTGCAGTGTTGTACAGTACTATATACAAATTGATTTGGACTATTCTTTTTGCCAATAGTAATTCACAAATGCATGGTAAACTTTGACAAATGGAGCTGAAACTTCACGTTTGATCTACTACTGCACATGAATGCACATACATGTATGTCTTTTGTAGTGTGCTCCAGTATTCTAACCTGATGATAATGCCTCATTAATAAGTTATATACAAACTACTGAGTTTAGTTTTATCTCATACTAAACATATTTAAATTTAGACTGTCATATTTCCTATAATTTAAATGATTTAATGTTTGTCCACTGTCAGAATGGTCTTCAGTAGTTTTAGGATGATGGTCCTGTCTGGCATTCAAGAAACAGGGATTATAGCCTGTTAACTCCTGATATCAGTGAGAATGTATGTATGATGTTAAAAAAGATAAACTAACTATAAAACCACTAAGTGGAATAAGCATTATTCTTTATGTTAAAATTGAATTTAAACAGGTGGTAAGGAGTATTGTCGGCAATTCAATGCTAGTTGTTCATTCACCATTCCTCTACCCCTCTTCAAAGCTTGTGGATAGGTATCAGCAAAAGATGAGTAATTTCAGCTCTTGAATTCTTTCTTGGGGATAAGCAGTAAGTCATATCTACCCTCTAATTATAAGGAAAAAAATATATCTGTTGAGCTTAGTATAGAGTGTTTATCTGTTTCTGGTTTGTTTTTTCTAAGGGGCGGCTCTCTATATTTTTTTACTGTCTTCTATCATTCTTTCAGTTATTCAGTCTGTCTTTTTCCATTTTATATTTGTATTGGGAGGTGTAGAGAGCATGATTAAGATATGAGGTTAGCCTGTGAAGGCTGTCTTTTTCTTTTGTTTTTTAATAGTTTTTTTTTATTTTCAAGATACATGCAAAGATAGTTTTCAACACTCCTCTTTGCAAAACCTTGTGTTCCAAATTTTTCTTCCAATATAGGTTAAAAATATATAATTCTTCTATACTTATTTTCACATTTATCATGTTGCACAAGAAAAATTGGATCAAAAAGGGAAAAAAATGAGAAAGAAAACAAAAAGCAAGCAAACAAAAACAAAAAAAGGTGAAACTGGTGTGTTGTGATCCATATTCAGTCCCTGTAGACTCTCTCCAGATACAGATGGCTCTCTTCATCACAAGTCTATTGGAATTGGCCTGACTCACCTCACTATTGAAAAGATCCACGTCCATCAGAGTTGATTGTCACATAATCTTCTTGTTGCTGTGTACAATGTTCTTTTGGTTCTACTCACTTCACTTAGCATCAGTTCATGTAAGTCTCTCCAGTCCTTTCTGAAATCATCCTGCTGATTGTTTCTTATAGAATAATAATGTCATTGGAACCTTTTTCACTGAAACTTGTTAAGGATTATGCTGGAAATGTGACCTCTATACCCCCCTGAAAGTGGTTTCTTTTTTTCCTTCTGAAATTAATCAGAAAACATTTATTATATTTAAGTAATAAAAATGTCATTTTCAGCAAAACCGATTCTTTGATTATTTCTGCATTTAAAATATGGTAATTAATAACAAAGTCAGGTTTTTTTTTAAGAAAAAGTATTATTAAAAAAATATCATTTGAAGAAAAAAATCTGAGAGTTGGTTTGACATGCAAATATTCCTTTAGATTTGTAAGCTTACTGATGTACATGTTCTAACCAAGGATGAAGTTGGGACAATTTCCATCTTTTTTTTTTTTTTTTTTTTTTTGGACAACTTCCATTCTTACCTATTCTGTGTGATTCTTATTTGACACTTATAGTGTGAGGTATGTGTATGTTTCTTTATTTTGTCTTATATGATGAGAATACTAATAGAGCACATGGCTTGTTTGCAAGTTATTTCTTGTTGTAACCACCCATAATTAATAAAATTTTGTTTTCCAATTATACTTTTTTTACATATCCTTTTATTCTCCTGAAAAATCCTGTTAATTTTTGTATAATAAATTCATTCTAAAATCTTATATATATATTTACATACAAATATAAGTTTTTATGCTTCATACTTTCTTACACTTTTTTATGTTCTGCATAATAGTGTACATACTTGATAATATTTATTTTAAAAAGAAATCAGAAAAATTCTTGACTCCTGAAGTTTATGAATTCATTCAAGTAAAAGTTCACAGTAGCAAAAGCCAGAAAGTTCCTAAGTTCTGATACCCACACTTTCGGTGATTGGTATTGTTTTTCCAATCATTTCCTCCAGTTATCGAATCCAAACACAGCCTAATACCTTTCATATTTTTCTCTTATAACATTCCAATAGAGACAAGATTACTCACTGATACTATTAGTCATGTATAAATACAAAGCAAATCTTTAAGCTTCTTATATCATTTGAGTCTTATAATAATCTTCCTTTTCTACATAAAATTAGTTTTATAAATTTAAAAAGAGCAGCAGAATATGTAGAAAAGAAAGGTTATTAGACTTAATTTTTTTGGTTTATTTAAAAAAATTTTTTCCTTCATCTCTTTGAAGAATTTTACTTAAATTTGTGCCCAAGCTTTGTTTTCAGGCTTTGCTTTTGTAGATGTTTTTGTCTTATTCATTATCTGGGTTTGTGTCTGGAGCTTCTCTTTTACTATAGTAGCTTTTGATAATGGTATTTAAAAAAAAATTAATCTTTCAACCTACTTCTTTATCTCGGATTTGTTGTTAGGGAGAGGCAGTATAAGCTTCTGAAGGGAAGGTCTGGTATAATCCTTTTGTTGCTTTGTTGAGTGAATTGTGTTGTTTTAGAATCTTGGGCTGCTTGAGCTGTGTATGTGTAAACTTTCCAAACATGGTCTATTTCAAAGCAAAATTTGATTGCTCTTCCCTGGTCTGAACACTGTAAGTTTTTTACGTGAATTTGGTTCTGAGTAATAGTTGAGTGACATGGGACTGTCATCTAACTGGGAAGCTCTGTTGATTTGGAGTGATTGAACTGCAAACTTTCCTTTACTTTTGTCATTTCTCTGAAGCTTTTTGACTACTTTAGAAGCTGAAATTGAAACTCCTTTCTCCTTCAGGTATATAAATCATACAGTTTCTGTTTGCTTCTGAATTTCCTTCTTATTTAGTAGTCAACCCAAGTCTTATGATTATACCTATTTTTAGAATGCTACTCCTGGGCATTGATCCTTTCCTTAGTCTTCCCTGAATGTATAACTCGGGACTGGGTAGTGGGTAACATTGCCAGTTGACATCTGTTCCTGAACTCTGTGAGTTGTTATGGGTCTAGGACCTCTTGGCTCATAGCTTCTCTGTGGGCTTACTAGTGGTTTTGAGTGGTTGCTTTTATCCAGAGACTTTCTCCAGTGTTCATAGACCTTTCCATCTGCCATCCAGCCTTTGACTGGAAAAGTGACTCATTTTTACTTTTTAGCTTTGAAACCTGCTTCATAATAATTTTGAATAATTTAAATTTGAATGAAAAATTTGAATAATAATAACGAATTACATTGTACAATGTCAATTCAATGACAGTATGCCTTTAAAAAGCATCTGGAATTATAAGATCTTTTCCAGAGATAGAAACGTTGGAGAGTTCCTTCCCCTCCAGACCATGTACTTCCCCTAAGAATAATTTGTTAGCATAGCCTGTTTCAGTCACCAAGAATTTATGTAAAAGGATTGGTAGACAATGCTAAATTCTTTTGAGTCTCAAAACACCATTTCCCCCTGCTTCCCTAAGCATTCTATGGAATTATTGTTTGCATTTTCTCAGTAGAGAAATCTAGAGTAGAATCTAATGTTTACTTGTAAAAATTTAATTGTGACAATTTTTGTGAAATTCTAGTGAAACATGCTATAATTATAGTTTTGAATGAGTTTTCTTTAATTCATTAGTTGAGTTCATTTTTTGATGATGAAGGACACTGCATTTCATTCTTATTACTATTTAACATTTTTTGTCCATATTTTCTATCTTGGGGTGCAGGGGGGGGAGATATCCCAACAGATAAATCTCAGCTTATCTTTTAAAATTCTAATCCTTCATTTAATTCCACCACTAATTTTCTCTGTTTCCACTTCCTTTTTTCAGTGTTTAAAGAATCTATAGTTCTGTATTTTGTGTTCTCTCTAGCTTTGCAAATGTTCTTCATCTATTATTTTGGCTGATAAATTCATTTCCCTGAAACCTGTCTGGTGAGGGGCTTCTCAGCTTTAATGTGGATAGTATACATACAACATCACCTATCCTGTATTTGCAGCCTTTCTACCTTTTGTCCAATCTTTTAAGACATCCACTTTGAAGGTACAGCAGACAATTAAGTAGCATGACTGATGAGACTGTATATAGATCTGTGAGTCATCTGTATAGAAGTGGAGTAAGTAAATCCATAAAATAAGACAGAGCTGCTTCACCACCAGCATAGCTTTTTGGAACCATGGTCACTTCTCTACCACAATATTATATCAGAATAGGACTTTACCAAACTTATCTATCTAAAATTATCTAGCTTTTTTTTTTAATAAAAAAAATCAGACAGCAAGTATTGAAATTATAACCAGTTCAGTATGACTACCTATTATTCAGTTTTTATGTCCTTTGAATAGGCTATTACTAGTGAATATCATTTCTGAATATTTTTGGATCCGAACAGTATTTTTTTAATTTAAGTTTTCATTTTTTATTATGAACTTAAGAAGCATGAATGTCACTATACAAGGAAAAACAAAAAAAGAGGATTGTTTATGAATTTGAACTTCTATTAAACTTTATTTTTATATTTTAAAAATACATCAAATTTAACATTTTTTATAGCAAAACTGCTCCCCTCATATGTTGACCCTTTCTAAACTTCCATTTTCTTCTCTTTTATTTTCAAATGTTTCATTATTGCTTTCTTTTCATTTTTTTTTGGGGGGTGGGGTGTAGGACATCACTATCACCAACCATCAATTCTTGTTTTATAAGACTGATTTGGTCCCATATATGGAAGGATTTTTATTTCCATTATTGTTCTTTATGAACTCTTGAATTTTGCTTCTTATCAGTGTTGTTTTTTCTTTGCTGCCTGAAGGAATCAATTAGCATTTATGTGATAGGCATCATGGATACACTTATTAAAAAAAATGAGAATCTTTCATTTCCAGGAGCTTCCATTTTCTATCCATGTTTGACAACATGTACATATATAATTATTTGAATAATGAATACAAGGTAGATAGGTAGATATTAAAAACTACAAGATTTGATTAGATATGTGCGATGAAAAGCACTTTATATATTAACACTTTTGATGCTCACAATCTGTAAGTTTACAGCTGAGGCCTGTAGAGATTTAAGTAATTTGTCCAGGAACATACAGCCAGTGAGTGTCTGGCAGCATTTGAACTTAAAGTCCCACTCCTAACTTCCTAGGTATTTATTTCTTGGAAATTCTCTTTCTTTCTTCATCAAAGAATCTTATGGTAAATACTCAGTAGCAGACCACTGCTTGGGAGAAATTGATCCTAATAAGTTATAATGATCCACTTCAGGATAAAAGTATTATAGTCTAACAGAATAGGATTGAAGGAAGATAACCTGGGTTTAAGTTCTAGGTCTGTTGCTTACTGTCTTTGTGAACTTGAGGTCAAGTTTCTTTACCTCTATAGACTTGTTTATAAACTAAGGGAATTGTTCTAGATAACTCTTAAGGCCCTTCTACCTGAATATTTAGTGAATTCTTTTAAGAATTTAAAGGAGAAGGATAAAGGAGAAAGATAAAAACTTAATATTTACTTTTTGGCATACTCTACTTCATTCTCATTCATTTGCACTTTAGTTAGCACTAGCCATCTTCTATTTCACTTTCTAATGACATGATTTTTGCTATCCTTTCTGCTTGAATTTCTTTGTCTTTAATATTTTCTCAATAAATATGTTCATGTTTATATATATATGTATACATACATACATACATACATATATATATATATATATATATTTTAAAGTGGGCAACTTCAATTCTTAAAAGGTTTCGTTGTATGTATTATGGTCCAAGTTGATAAGTTTGTGATAGTCATGGATTAGGGTAGGGTTTTTTTTTTTTTTTTAATAATGATAACTTTTTATTGACAGAGCCCATGCCTGGATAATTTTTTACAACATTATCCCTTGCACTCACTTCTGTTCCGACTTTTCCCCTCTTTCCCTCCCTCCACCCCCTCCCTCAGATGGCAAGCAGTCCTATACATGTTAAATATGTCACAATATATCCTAGATACAATATATGTGTGCAGAACCGAACAGTTCTCTTGTTGCACAGGAAGAATTGGATTCAGAAGGTAAAATTGACCACATTTTTAATCTAGGTATAATAGTCTATGTTAATTTGCTGAGAAAACAAAATCCAAAAGGCAAATTAAAATTTTATATGTAGAAATAGATCACCAAATAATAGTACAAGGCTTCTTATTCTTAAAGAATTTTACCATTCTTAAAACTCACAATTCTTAATTCTTTAAGAATTTAAAATTCTTAAGCATAGTCATCTTCCTAAATTCAAATACATTACTAGTTGTGTGATCCTGGACAAATTATTTAACCTGCTTGCCTCAGTTTCCTCATCTGTAAAATGAGCTGGAAAAAGAAATGGCTAATCACTCTAATATCTTTGCCAAGAAAATTTCAAATGGGGTCATGAAGACCCCACACAACTTCACACACACAACTGAAATGATTGAACATTTGAATTTTCGCCTTCTAAGATTTTTGTTATCAATTTCTGTTGAAATTGACTTTATCCAAATTTGCTTTTTTTTTTTTTTTTTACTAGAAATTTGTGTCTTAACATTGCATAAAATAAGGAGGCCACAGAATGGGAATCTTTTTTTTTAAAATTTGTTTAAAACTAAATATGAAATAAGAAAAAAGCAAATAGAAAAAGAAAAACAAAACATTTGTTTTCTGCTCAACAGAACATAAGGGATGATTCAAAATATTTCTATTTCAAGAATACATATATAATAATAGAAAACATTATATTCATGACTGTCCATCTTTTCTTTGCTTCCTTGTGGGTTATTCCTTTGCTCTTTGCTGTACACTTTTTTACTCTTATTATTTTTTCCCCTTTTAGCATCCCTTCTCCCTTGATATCACCACAAGTAGACTATAGTTAAGCACAAATATGGTTGTTGTCCTTCGTTCTTGAAGAGAATCAAAATGACATCATTTTATTAAAGTTTAGTTACAATGTGTCTGACTATGGCTGATTAAACCAGTTAGGAGCTCAGAATGCTCTACCATAGGTGAGACAAAAATAATTCCTATGAACATTTGGGGTGGGCTTTCTAACTTTGGGTATCTCACATTTCTTCTAATCTACTTCAATTCTGGTTTGCTCATAGAGCATGGCACCTTCTCTGACAGTAGCATGCCATGCTGGGTGGTTCTGTGCTAGTGTCTCCCATATCATACAATCAGTTCTAAATGTTTTTAAGAGAGATCTTGAAAGTGTCCTTATATCAATTTTTCTTACCACCAAGTGAGAACTTACTCTGTGTGAGTTCTCTGTAAAACAATCTTTTTGGCAAGCGTACATTTGACATTTGAACAATGTGACCAGCCCAGTGGAGTTGTGCTCTCTGCTGTAGAGTTGGAATACTTGTCAGATTGGTTTCAGAAATTACTTCAGTGTCTGTTTTTTATCCTGCCAGGTCCTTTGCCCATAAATAGCTTTCAGTACATCATAAAAATGCTTTGAATTGTTATTATCAGCGTAAAACTGAATTTCATCTGCTTTCTTACTGAGCAAAGGATCCTGCATTTCTCTTAAGTTTTGGTTGTACTTTACTTTTGATGAAATTGAATGCTACCTTCTTAGACATAGATGAATTCTCCTTCTGGTATACTCTGTGGAGTTCTCAATTTTAATTTAACAGCTTCTAAATTTCCCCATAATTTTCATCAACCAGTCTTGATATTTGCAAGTGTTCTTATCCAGATGAGTAAATTGCATTGTTGTACACCAAATCTCTGAAAGCTGCCTGTTCATTTTCTGCTCCATTATTGCCAACTCTGTGTTGGCCCAATTTACCCTCCAAGTTGGCAAAAAACTGTTCCCTCTCAGAGAAGCACTCTAATCTGTTGACATTAATTCTTCTAATAGTCTTTTTTGCCTTGGGTCTGCTGTTTTTGTTGAATGTGAATATTCAGCTTGGAGGGGAGAAAAAAATTATCAGTCTAACACACTGCACACCACATATTGCTTTTTGTTACTCTCACATCCTATATGTTTCTTCTTACATTCACATAGCCCTACTAAATGCCAGTGTTTGCTGCATACATGGTGTATACATGAAATTTTATTACATTTAGTTAAATGGAATAGTGTTGATGATGAGAAGGTCATGAAATGCACAAGTCTTCAGTAGTAAAACAGCATTGTTGTTGTTGTTTCCAGGCCCATTCCTCCCCAAAATTCCCTCTAACATTAAAATCATCTAGAGTGATAAAACTTGTCTTCTTTTGACATTTTGACAGTAAGAATCTTGAGGTATTCATAAAATTTTTTCATAATTTTTTTTCATAAAAAATTTTTTTTTCCATAAAATTTTTCTTTGACCATATCAAGGTGGAAGTGCATACACTGATTGTGGTGGCGTGACTTTTACCTGCAAGTGGCAGTCACTTTGTTTATTAGATTATTAGATATGAACTTGTTTATTAGATTAATTTTGATTGCACATTCTATACCAGTTTCATTGTGGCCACTTCAGAAAAACATTTGTCCAGCTCCTTCCTACTTTAGTAAGCTGACCTTCATTTACCGGCCTTGTTTGAATGAAACTGCTATTTGAATATAAGATATATTTGGATATAAAACTTGTTCAATGAGATGCTTCAGAGCAATTCCAATGATCTTGTGATGGAGAGAGCCACTAGGAGAGAATTGTGGGAACTGAATGTTGATCACAATGTAGCATTTTCACTCTATTTTTGTTTGCTTGTATTTTGTTTTCCTTCTCATTTTTTTTCCTTTTTGATTTGATTTTTCTTGTGCAGCAAGATAATTGTATAAATATGTATACCTATATTGGATTTAACATACATTTTTTTTTTTACCATATTTAACATATATTGGATTACTTGCTACCTAGGGGAGGGAATGGGGAAAAGAGGGGAGGATTGGAATACAAAGTTTTGCAAGAGTCAGTGTTGAAAAATTATTCATGCATATTTTTTGAAAATTAAAAACTTTAATTTAAAAAAAATCCTAAAAAAAAAGAAGAGCTGTTGTTCTTTCAGGTTTATTGGATTTTGTATTGTCTATAAGAATGTATATATTCCATATACTGATGGCAAGTGGAATCAGCTTTTCAGAAGTTTGTGTATATTTTTTAGTATCTCTGCCACAGGGTGGAATCCCTGCCTGCCATGAATCAGCCCAGGCTTGTGCAAGCAGAATCTTTTTAGGGCACCTTTTCTAGCCCCTTTCTCATATATTGAGGTGAGCAGTGAGATCCTTAAAAGGCTGCTCGGATATCCAGGGAATTGCTGCATCCCATGACTGCTTCTAATCAGAATGCAACTCCATGGCCTGGTCTGCCTGTGGCCAGGGTTGTGACTACAGCTCTCAGTGTATCCACACCTGCTGCTTTGTTACTTGCCTATCCCTACAGAGCTTTGAAGGTAAAAATGTAAAAATATCATGATACTATCTTTTGATTCATGCATTTTGGTGAGGCAGAGTTGCACGAAGTCTTCAGCCTCACTGTCTTTTACTGAGCTACCACTACCCAGAGTCAAGACAACTGGTAATGACTCAAGATGCAGTTTATGACCTTAGTGTCTCCAATGTCTAACCATCCTCTAAATGCTCCCCTATACCTGCTTTTCCTACCTTCTTGGTTGTTAGAACAAATTATTCTCATCTGCACATTTCTACCAGGGGAAGTCTTTTCCATGCTTGGGGTAGATACCTCCCTAATTCACCAGAGGGTTTGAGACCTTTTAGTTATCCTCAAGCTGGTTTAGTCTGTCTCCCCAAACAGTTTAGCACGGTGTGGTTGTTGTGTATGCTACAGCTTCTTAGAACCACAGGTAAGAAAGAGTTAGGTAGATCAGATGGACACCAAAAGTGAAAGTGGCCTTGTAAAGGGCTCAGCAGCTCTCACCCCAGAGGTACTAGTTTTCCTTGAACACAACCTCTATCCCAATCATGAATATATTTATGCATGTGTGTGTGTGTGTATAATATACACATAAACCTGCACACATATATATCTATATATATACATACAAATACCTATGTGCATACCTCTCTCTATATATTTGCACATACATAGATATACATCTAACACAATATTAATATGGCTGACATTTAATGTAGATTTCTCTCTTGATTGAATCTTTTAAGTTTGACTTTGTATGAGATCAAGGATTACTAGCCCTATTTTTTAAAAAATAAATTCTAATCCTGATCCTTGTTATTGTGTTTGTGTATATCTCTTATTTCCTATCCTTGATAACTCTTCTACTTTAGTTCTATTTCTTAACCAATGTTGCTGTTAATTAATCTTCCCTTACCTATGTATCTCTCATTTATCTTCTCTCCCCTTTCCCTCCTTGTTTATTCCATTTCCATTCATCTACATATCTTATTACATACCCCTTAAATATTCTTCTGTGCCCCACTTTATAGTATGCCATCTTTTCCTCCCTCTTTATCTGTTTTCCATTAATCTAATCTTGTCCCACTGCAATAAATCGTTACATCTTTTGTGCCTCCACCTTATACTGTTTCCTCCCTTATTTCTTTTACAGATTTTAGAGGGTGCCATACTCTTTATGGTATATATACATATTGTTCCCTATATAACCCATTTCTAATGTGAGTAGGTTTTTCAGAACTACCATCCCTTCCCCATGTAATGTATGTGTTCTTCCTCTGCAACTCATCATGTAACATGTACTATTGTTAACTTTTCCTAAACAATTTTGCTTTTTAGAGTCATATCATAATTAGCTCCACCCTTATATTTCTTTTGGGCTAACTAATTACTAATGTTAATTTTAGACATATAGTTTACATTTCCATATGTAAAACATAAAACAGTTTGTTGACCTTTGAAATTGCTTTTTGATTTTGGCTCTTATATGTTAAATTTTCTATAGAATTCAGGTTTGGTTGACACAAAATTTTGAATATCTGTGAGTTCATTGAATGTTCATTTTTTCATTCAGTATTATTCTTTTACTGGATATGATATTTCTGGCTAAAAGTCTCGTTCTTTTGATTGTTGATGTAATATTTCAGCATCGGGGGACTTTTTTTGTAGCTGCTGATAGATCCTGTTTAATTGTAATTGTACATGCAGCATATTTGAATTGGTTTTTGTTGTTTCTTATAGAATTTTCTATTTGATCTCTGGGTTTCAAAATGTAACAATAATGTTCCTATATATTTTTCATAGGATCACTTTGAGATGGTGATTGACCTATCTTCCCGCTCTTTTACTATCACTACAGGACAATTTTCTTTGATTATTTCTTGTATTACTGAGTTAAGGTTCTTTTCTTAGTCACAGTTTTCAGGTAGTCCAATTATTCTTATGTCTTCAAATATACTTGATTCGAAGATCTACAGCCCCAGCTCTGTTGTTTTTCTTATGTTTCACTTTGTCTTCAAGTTTTTCATTCTTTATATTTTGTTTTGTTATTTCTTGATTTCTTATAGCTTCACTGGCTGCCCATTGCCAAGTATAATTCACAAAGAATCATTTTCTCTTTTAAATCTCTGGATCTCTTTTCCTAGTTGGTTGATTTGCTTTTTATAATTTTCTTGTTGGATGATGGTGGTAGTTCTTTTTATTTCTTTTCATTATTTAATTTTAAAAGTTTTTCTTCAGTCTCTCATTTGGTTTTTGAAGTCTTTTTTGAGTTCTTCTATGAATTTTTTCCTGGGCAGATAATCATTTAACCTTACTCTGTAGAGCAAGAGGTTTTTTTTTTTTTTTTTTTTTTTTTTTTTTTTTTTTTTTTTTTTTTACTTCAGTATCCTCCTTTGAAGATGAATCCTGGTCTTTCCTATTCCCATAGTAAATTTCTATGATTACATTCTTTCTCCTTTGCCTGCTAATTTTTTAAAAAATGAGAACTTATTAGTTTTTGTTAAACATTTTGTTACAGTAAGAATTTGTTGTACCAGGATCTGACTTTTAATATGACAGAGCATGATGTAGTATAATCTAGTAGACAGAACAGGATAATCTGAATTCCTGTCTCCTTGCAAGTTTCTAAGATTCTAATTTACATACTATAAATTGACAATTTTATTTTCCTCACCCCTTGGCAGAGCATGTGCATTTTAAGTAAATGGGAATTTTGGAGTTAATGATGATATGATTGATTCCATGTTATTCTCTGATTTTTTTCTCCCACTGTAATGCTTGGAGCCCTATATCTTTAAAGTATTTTGCAAAGCAAAGGAAGAGATTTATGAATAGGATACTTTTAAGAAAAACTAATGGCACTTTTCATAAGTGGTATTAAAAGAGAAAATACAAAATCCTTTAAACTTTATATTATTAAAGGTCTTACAATAGGATCCAGATAGATTGTGCTTTACTTCTCTTCTTTCATCATTATTCTACCAAGGCTCCCTATTTTCTTGACTGATCAAATTTTACTTCTAATGTAGTTCATTAACTTTTTATTTTTAGAATCTGAGGACTTCATGGAAGTTGTTTGAAGAATTTTTGGAGTAATTTAATATTTCTGGACAGAATCAAAAGTATGAATTGTGCTAGAAGACATAAAAAAGGAGGCTTTTTAAGGTGTTTGTAACTATATACTAAATATTTCTTCAGAATGAAGAAAATCCCCTTTATTGATTATTGGCTATCGGTATTGTTACTTGTTTATTATATGAGCATGTTTTTCTTTTTATCTTCTCTTTATTCTTCCCAGATTGGAGAAACTAGATTTGTTAAAAACAAACAAACAAACAAATAAACAAAAACTTAACATGTTTAAAAAAAAAAAAAACAAGACTTTACTTGTTTGATTTCTCTTTGTCATTTTGACTATTAATTGTTTTTGCTAAGGTTAGGAGCATATTCATGATGATATCAGGGGTTGATTCTTCTCCTGTTCTTTATAAATATGAAAACCTTTGATAGCTCCCTATTATCTCTAGAATAAAATAAAACTATCCCTTAGATTGATATTTAAAGCTTTCCTTTGACTCCATCTCATCTATCTTTTTAGTTCTGTCTCATCATTCTCCTTCATATCCTTTATATTCTAGTATAACTACTATTTATTGTCTCAATATTTAGTAATTTTATTTAGTAATACCTAAATATCACTATTTATTAGCCATGTTGCCAACCATCTCCATGTATTTATATGGTTTCCTCCCATTCTGAAATATACTCCTTCCTCATCTTTTCCTTTTAGAATCTTTTGTCTTAAATCTTCAAGATCCATGCTCGCGCTGCATTCTGCTAGAGGAATTTACTAGATGTTCCTTGCAGGCAGGGACTATTTCATTTTTAGTTTTTCCCTAGTGCCTCACACAGTGCCTGGGACTTGGTAGGCAAATAACAGATATTTTAATAGAATTGAACTGCATTCCAAACCAGCAGTAACCTATGTGTGGTATGTTAATCCTCTTGGTAGCTTTAAATAAGCTCCTTTATGGCATCTTTGGAACTAAGCTCATATTCAGAGGACTGACCTTGTTTGAGGGGCTTATGTTTTTATCTGAGTAAGTTGAGATATACTACAAACCAAACTGTCAGTACATGCCTAATGATTGATACAGTATCTTGATCAATTTTCTTCTCTGACTTGTTGGAAAATGTTCTTGTTGTCATTTTTAGCTTGAGTCTCCTTTTTCTGCCTTTTTTTTTCCTTTCCTGACTGATCTAGTACCTATTAAGTGACTAATATATACACTCTTGCTCTTGTTTTTATTTTGCCTCTTGTGTTCTTTACTTTGCCTGTATTCTTTCAAGGGACTTGTCTACAATTGAAGAGGATTTGTGAGTGTCTTTTATGGTAGGCACACTGATCATAGTTGCTGCAACAATTCCTCAAAACTGATTTGGGGGTGTAGACTGAAAGCAAAAAGTGTTCCAGACTTTGGACGCTGGGATTGTGGCACTGGATTAAGAAGTCTAAATAATGGGAGACATGGAGTTCTGGGTTCTCTGAAGAATAAATTTGGGCCTGGGATTGTGGGGGGATGGGTTCATGGTGTATGAAAATCCTGGAAACTTTTTGGTTTTCCTGTTTTCCTTTCAATCTACAGTTTCTTTAGTAGCAACAAAAAGTTTGAGAGTAGCATGGAAATTTTTACCCTGTATCTTCAAGTTTCCTTTTTGGCATACAAGCAAAACACATTTTTTTAAAGGAACAATTTCATATTGGTTGTTCTTATTTTTCTAGAATAAAGTCCACAAATGCACAGAATGTGGCCTAAATGTTGTTTATGTACATAATGGCCAAGAGTTTTAAGTCTTGGCTTCCATAGATTAGATCTGTTCTTTGAGACTGATCTAAAAGATCACTAACTTTGGCTTATTTTGCTGTTCATACCCAATGTTTACTTTGGGAAAATCCTTCTGAATTAGCTTTAGTCTAGGACTTCATAAATTTGGACAGCAAGGTTTTTAGCTCCTATACAAGCACTCAAGGTAATGCACATAAGATATAAGGATTTCATAGACACCCATAATTAATGCAGAGAAGACACAGTAGCTCAGAAACAATAACACAGTTTTCTTCCTGCTCTGATAAGTCCCACTTTTACATAGAGTTTTAATGTCCTCCTTGGCATCACTTCATGATTTAAACTCCCTTTCAAAAGGGAACATTCCAGTGAGGACCTTTATAATTTGAAAGAAAATCCTGTACCCTCATTGTACTTCTTTGATGGCTTAAACTCCTCTGGTAGAGAAACTTATTTAGGCTTCCTAGCTAAGCAATTCTTCCCAAAGATTCGCATACTCTGAATTGTAATACTGGATTGCAAAGTCCTGATCTTGGTTTCCTTTCTTACTATGTATGCTTCCCAACATGAAACCATGTCCATGACCCTCATCTCTTACTAGTTGGCCTGCTACTCATGAAATTCTCTCTCAATAGAAGTTTTCTGGACTGTTGGATTTGCGAGTACTTGATTTGAGATTACCTTTATGGCTAGCAACAGATACACATACTGATAGGCACTGCCTCCTCACCCCTAACTCTCTCCTACAGAGCCACATCCTATTGCTTCATTGTCTAGATTTCTCTGGGGTTAAAGAAAGGTAGAAAGCAGAAAAGAAGGAAAAGGCCTGCGTCTTTGAGTATTACCTTGTATAGATCAGCACAAAGGTGGCTTCTCCCAAAATCCTGAGCCAACTAATTCATTTTAGGGCAGGTGAGGATAACAATACAGGTAGGTGAGGGTGGAAGGAGGGATGAACAAGGGGATGGGCAAGGATTAATAGGGGTAATGGAAATGGAGGGTAAAGCCCCTTCATAATATTTACTCAGACTTATCAGAATGATTTAGAAATGTCCTTGATGGAATCACCTACACTGTTTTAAATTGTAGCTTGATATGTAGGAATTTTCAGTAATGAAGGAAAACAATACTTCTATAGATATAAGATACAGTTGCTGCATATAATTGTGTATTTGTAACATATATTGATTGTAGTATTGTTTTCTTTTGCCTACTCTCTATTTATCCTGTATGTACTTAATTGTTTGTTTTTATCTCTCTTATTCCAATGTGATTTCCTTGAAAGTGAGATCTTTTTTTGGTACCCTAGCAGTATACTTGACAAATTCAGTAAATGCTTTCTAAGTATTATTGATTGATTAAGTAGGCTTTTGGAAACTATTTCAGATCCCTAAATACTATTTGTAATATGAGTCTTTTTCTATTTAAAGAACTGTTTCTTCCTCTCTGTAGAAATGCCTCTAAAAAAAGTTAGTTTTTAAGAGTCAGTTCTTTCAATATCAAAGGGTAATGCATATTTCCATAAATTCAGTCCATGGTACAATTATGAAGAGCATTGCATAAGAGGCTGGATTATCTGGGTTCCCAATTTCTGTTTATTATCTTTATAACTTTGCTTAGATCAACCTCTCTTTCCTAGGAAATAATATATTTTGAAACTCACTTTATTGGTAACTTAATGATTTTAATGTATTGTTATTTGTAATAACCTGTAATATGTGATAGATGACCTTGGATTTAGAATAAGTGGCTGGGAGTAAGACCAGCCTTTGATACAGAAGATCTTTGTTACTTATGACCAGTGGCCGAAGTCACATATATAATGTTTTGAGACCAATTGGAGGGAGCTTAGCTTATTTACTTAGAGGGTTCTCCATATGGATGAAGTAGAAGGTTTGGACACTGCTTCCTTTCTTTAAAAAAAAAAAAAAAAAAAAAAAAAAGGCCGACTTCAGATTTAGCAATGCCTTCCCTTAAGACCTCTTACATGTGTTGGCTTATGGCAAGGGCAAATCACAGCCTATCAGTGCACCAGATAACTGAATTATAAAATGCATAGCAGGTGTAGATCTACAATGGGATTAGGAATAGTTCATTGATAATTTCTTGCAGCAATGTAATCATAGATCCAATTTTTAAAAATCATTTCTGTGATACTTGTTTTTCTGAATAATTTTATTTCAAAATATAACTGGTTGGATTAAATCAACTATTGTGTTCTGATTTCTGCCCTTCCTTAGAATGAGTGCACTTTTCTTGAGAATTTGTAAATATTTTTCAATTGAGTAATGTTTCCATTTCAAATGTTATGATGTCTAAGTAGGAGTTATCAAACCATCTAAGTGTTTGCTTAATTTAATTACACTCTCTGGGCATAACCTATTTGAAATTGAAAACAAACCTTATTTACCATTATAATTAAATAAAAGTTTAAAGCAACTTGTTAAATAAGGTGTTTCATTTTTCCTATAGTTAATTTTGTGATCTTTATATTATACTGTAACAATAGTTCTTATTCTTTCCATTAGAATTTCAAATTAAAATTAGATTTCTTTTTTATTCTGGTGTTTAATAGTATATCTGAAGAAAAAAGTAATTGACTCTCATTTTGACCAATTCTGAATAGTTTGTGAAGCAGGAAAAATTTTATCTTCTGGTCATGTAATATATATATAGATATATATTTTTATTGCAAATATTGGTTACCTTTTTTTGAAAGGTTCTGTTTCATTTTATTTAACTAGGTTACCATATTGGATACTGAGTATGTTTTGTTCTTTCCTTGTTGATTAACAAACAGGGAGCATTGCTTCAAAACAATTTTTTTTCCCAGTAAAGCTTTCATTCTTCTTGGTTGTCTCTAATTTGAATTTTCCTTGAATAAATAGGTTATTGTCTTTTATGTGTATGTATACATGTGTATATATGTATGTCCACATATCTACATATGTCCATATACATATATACACACATTGGTCTGTTTTTACCATTCCCCAGATACTTCTGGGTTTAATAGTAGAGACAGATTTCCTAATTTAATTTAAAATATCCTACTTGGAGAAAAGTCTGAAATGGAAATTCAGTGCCAAGAAGGAGAAAATAAAATAGGTAAAATGAAAGTGCATTTTTTTTGGCCATTTCATTCAAGAAGTTAATATTAGAATTCATCATTTCTTGCTTTAAAATACTTTCTGTGGGAAAAAATGACAAAACATAGTTATCAAAATTAGTTTTTATTGATTTAGAAAGTTGGAAAACTGTTCTTGATCCTTTGTGATTCTGGAAGATCTCTTAAAATGGTCATTAAAATGATATCAAAGTTGTTTATTAAGTAGCTGTTAAGTCAGGTCTTGTACTAGACACTGGGAATACAAAGAAAGTGAAAGACCCCACCCCTAAAAAAAACTTAACTTCAAAATCCAGTGTATATTTCAATATATAATATAAATATAAAGCAGATAAAAAATTAATCTGGGAAGTGAAGGTGGTGGTAACAAATACTAGGGATTCTAAGAGATAAAGGCAAATAAGGAGAACATTTTCAAAGATTCATTTTTCTAATTATAGTTCTCATGTATATCTGGTAGTAAACTGAATTGAGTTGAGTAGCTAATGTTTCTTGGGACCATTCAGAATTACTTATCATAAAAAGCAAAGATTATTATCTGTGGCTTAAATAAGATAGGCCATTTTGTATATATTTCACTTTCTCTTTGAAGCTTTAATTATGGTTTATATATGTGTATGTGTATATGTATATGAGTGTGTGTGTGTGTATTTGTACATATATACATATGTGTGTATATATGTGTGTATATATCTATATTTAATCTATCTCTATATCCATGGTTAACTGTAGTTTACTGAAACTCATTAATGCTCAAAAAGGCACAAATGATCTGGCAGTGGCCATATTTCCCAAAGCATCAGTTTGGCTCCTTCCAAGACTACATAGCCATCTCCTGGAGAAGCAATACCTGTGGAGAAGGGGACAGTCATCTCCACCAACTGCCACACTGTCACTTCCATTTTTAATTTTTTAGGTGCTAATAATTCTTCATTGTTATTCATCTAAGAAAATTTTAATTTGTTTTTATTTAAATCAAAACATTGTTACAATGGTTTATTGTTAAATTATGTAACAAATTGAACATTTACTGCTTTTGAGTTGATATATTAATATTTGATTTTTTAGGAGCTTTCTATTTTGAGAAATTCTTGAGTAAAGGGAATGTCTTTATTTTGAGCTCTGCTTTGTAGCTTAATTACTTATTCCTTTTTTTTTTTATCAGTCTTATCAGGGCTATGAAATTATAAGTAATTAAGTATAGGTAGAAAATACCTAGAACAAAAAACAAGAGTCAGTATCCCATGTATGTGTAAATTTGTTTCCAAAATATAACCTGTAAATAAATATTTCCAATATGATGGTCAATCAGATGTATTAAATAGAAAAATAATATAACGGTACTGGAACTTTTTGCTCAAAGGCAAAAAAAAAAAAAATTAGTACACTGGACTGGTTATATACATTTGTCTTCAAATGATTTATTTTACCAATTTAATATAAAAACAATGGTGTTGTGTTTTCTGAATTTCCCTCTCCCCCCAAATTAATAGGCAAAGATTTGCTATTATGCTACTTGACAGCAGACTAATTTCAAGGGAATTTAGTAAAGAGTTAAAATCATGGAGATAATTGTGATGTCAATTGAAATGGGCTAAAGTTCTAAGGGAATCTAGTATTCTCTCATCTTTTTAATGGGATTACTATTTACTATTTGATCTATCTTCTTTAAGACAGACCACTTAAAGAATCTTCCCCAATCTGTAAAACTGCACTTATCTTCTCTCTATAATTACCTTGTATTTATTTGTATGAATTTTGTGTAAACCTTTATATATGCATAATATTTTCCCCTACAGAATGTGAACGCCTGGGTTCTTTCTTTCTTGCTTTTGTCTCTGTAGTCCTGATATTTAAGATAGTGCAAGACAAATAGTTGGCTCAGTAAAGCTAGACGCGTTTATGGAACACTTTCAAAGTTTTAAAAATTGTGATTGCTATTTTTTCATTTCTAATAATTCTTTGGGAAACTTGAGAGATGGCTAGTTGTCAGTTATATTAATACTTGAATGCTCACTTGGGTACATATACACTGAATTCTACATTGACATAACTGCCATATTGATATAGGCCCTCCTCACTTCACACTGGGGTATTCCATTATCATACTTATTATTCTTTCTGCCTCAAATCTCTGTCCATCCTTTACTTAGCTTTCAAAATGACCTCCTAAATTGCAGATGTGATCATGTCATTTCTTGTTATGGCTTCCTATCACCATCAAGATCAGATAAGAGATCTTTTATTTTTGTCTTTCAGAGCTTATCACAGCCTGGCATCTTTCTGGTTTCCATCTATTATTCCTAGTTCTGTCTACCAAGTAGAATATCCACTTTCCACATCAATTTATTAGTTTAGTCATTTTAGTCTTGTCTGGGTCTTCTCTAGTTCACAGGTGAGGAAATTCCTCAAGATTAAGTGATTTGATTTGCCCAAGGTCACACATCTAGAGAGTATCTGAGGCCATATTGGAATTTAGGAAGATGAATTCAGGCCTGCCATTGTATTCACTGTGCCATTTAGCTGCCCTGTGCAACAGTGGATACTTTAAATACTTGAAGTCTTCAATAATCTAAACATCACAAGTCCCTTTAATTAATCCTTTTATGAGTATAGGTCTTCATTTCCCTGGATACTCTAATCTGGATATCTTGAAGTGAACACAATGCTCTAGATGTGGTCTGAGAAGGAAAGCTTCTGTCACTTTCCTGATATTCTGTGGTTGCATCATTCTTTATGTACCCTATGATAACTTTTATTTGACCACCAGATCACATTCTTGACTCATTGAACTCGAAGTCCAGTAAAACCCCTTGATCTTTTTCGCATTAAATATTGTCTCAGTATGCTTATGCCATCTTGTACTGGTAAAGTCAATTTTTGAACCCTAAGTTATCCCATAAATATTATTTGGCCTTCTATTAGTTACAACCCAATTTTCTAGTTCTGTAAAAATCTTTTTAGATACTTTATATTGGCTATTATTGGTTACAACCCAATTTTCTAGTTCTGCAAAGATCTTTTTTGATAATTTATATTGGTTATTCCTCAAAGCTTTTGTTTGATTTGCACATTGGTTAAGCATGTCATTTATGCCTTTATCTAGGTCATTGATAAAAATCTAATCAATTCAATTTCATGGGCACCATTCTGGAGATTTGACATGGTATCATTAATAACTATTCTTTGAATAATAGTTCTGAATTTATTTAATTATAGTATGGTATAATCCATAGCTCATCGTTTAACATTAACATGGGAATAGTAGTAAAGTTCTTGCATTTTTTTTTTGTTTAAATATTGACTAAAGTCTCTTTTTCTTTGAGTGCTTAGTCATCAACTGAATCATAGTTTTAATCAACAACAACAAAATACTTCACCTAATGAGATTCAGTTTTCTTACTTGTAAAATGAAGGGGATAATACTTGCTTACCTAACTTTTAAGGTTTAAGGTTTATGAGGAAAATATACCATAAACTATGAGGTGCTACATGAATTTAAGTCATTATTAAATGCATTATTATTTTTCTGACTCACTGTGAGTTCTTTTTTTCTTTTCTTTTGTTTTATTTTATGGTAAGTTTTCAGTAATTGACTATTTCTTCTTCATGTTTTGCTGCACGGCTTTCTCGGACTTTTTTGCTCAAATTTCAAAAAGATGAGCATTGGTTCAGGTCATTTGCAGAATTGTGTGTCTTGAAATTCTTTTCATCTGCTGTAATCATATAAACTGTCTCTTTCTTATACACATTTGTGATAAACATACCTTGTCCTGAAATTGCATTGCCAAGTTGAATTTTTCTGGAGAGCAGATGGTTTTCTTGGGAAGAAGAGAAGGTTGGAATGATATTCTTTCAGATGTCATATATTTGCTTAGAGGTATTTTGTAGGCTCCCCAGAGATACTAATGGTTCATACCACTTTTTGCTGAATACTTGCCAACTTTAGTTTTTCTGATCCGACTCTTCTACCAACATATCCTTTGGTGTGGTATCAGAACAGTACTACATTTCACTTTTGGCTAAATGGGATGAGATTCACAAGGAAGGGCAATGTGCTGAGCTTTTACTTTATGAGTCCTTTATCTGATCTCTCTGGCTAGTTAATTAATAAATGTGAAAACTCTTTTTTGCCATTCTTTGTGGAAATGAGATTTTCAGAATCAGGACATTTTGTCTGGTCTCATAGTTTTTGAGATAGTCATGGATTAGGATAGGGTATCCAAGTTTTACTATTAACTAGTAGTAAAAGTAATTAAAGAAAGTATATATAAATCTAATTTTTATAGCAAATTGTTTATTTCTACTTTAACAGTATTTTAGATAATATAATTTCAGCCAGGATATTTTACTATTTATTTCAGAGGATCATGGAAAAATGACACGCTTAAGATTTCTTCCAATTGTTCATGTTGTATTTCCTATTTTTTTTTTAGTGGAGTCATCTGGTGAAAAGGATATTGGTCTTAAAGAAAGAAGAGTTATATATTTAGTACTTTGCTTACACTGCGGTAATCATTATTCATTCTTACTCAAAATTCTGTTTTCCTAAAATAACTTCATTTTTTGACCACATAGTTATAGTTCCCTTGAAGTTTGCACTAATTTTGTTTGCTCAATGGCCATATTTTCATGTTAGTAATGTTGTTAAGACATAAACTAAATACTCAAGAAAAATAAAGTAAGAAAAAGTATCTTTGATCTGCCTTCAGACTCCAGGAGTTCTTTCTTTGGAGATGCATAGCATTTTTCATCATCAAATCCTTCAGAATTGTTTTGGATTATTATATTGCTGAGAGTATTTAAGTTAGAAAGTTTATCATCATACAGTGATTTTGCTCATTTCACTTTGCATCAGTTCATTGTAAGTATTTACAGGTTTTTCTGAAAGCATTCTGCCCTTTGTCTTTCGTCTTTGTATTGGCCAATAGTATTCCATCACAATCACATACTACATCTTGTTCAACCATTTCCCAGTTGATGGACAGCCCCTCGGTTTCTAATTCTTTGCCACCGTTAAAAGAGCTGCTATAAATGTTTTGTACATATGGATCCTTTTCCTATTGTTTTTTATCTCATGGGTTATAGACCTAGGAGTTGAATTGCTTGGTCAAAAGATATGCATGATTTTATAGACCTTTGGGCATAATTCCAAATTGCTCTACAGAATGTTGAATCAGTATACAACTTCACTGACATATTCCCTTCAGCATTTGTCATTTTCCTTATCTATCATATTAGCCAATCTCTGTGTGTGTGTGCATGCAAGAGAGAGAGAGAAAATAGGATAGCATCTGAGAGTTGTTTTAATTTGCATTTCCCTGATATAGTGATTTAGAGTATTTTTTATCATATGATTATCTTTGATTACTTTGTTTGAAAACAAAGTTTTCAATTAAGGAAGTTTATCAATTTAAAAATGACCCATTTTTCTCTAAATTTGATTCCGTTTTCTGAGAAATGAGCTCTTTATCAAAGAAACTTGCTATCAATTTTTTCATAATTAACAATTACTATGTATTTCCCTCCATTCTGTTCCCCCTGTTTATCTTACTCTTTCCTTTTCCCCTACACATTTCCAAAAAAAAGTGTTTTGCTTCTCACTTTTACTTTTCCCAATATTTAGCAGACATACCTTGACCCCCACACACACATTCCCTACCCTACACCCTCATTTTTCTCCCTTCCTTTGTATTTTAACATAGATTTATATACCCAAATAAGCATGTGTTGGAATCTTTACAAACTGCTAACTAATTAGAATTGATCTAATCTTACAAGAAGATATTTTGGGCAGAACCTGAAACAAGGTACTAAGTAGAACTAATTAGTACAATGCTTGTGTTTACACCTTTACTCATTGGAGTTCACAAGTATGCCAGCTTCACAAAATAAACTTTGTAACTTTGTGAGTTCACACCTCCCTTGAAGCTCTTTGGGCCAGAGAGCACTATGGGAGAAAACCCATAATCCCATTCTCTCAGAAGATATAAGGCCAGTGAAGAGAGCGCTTATTCCAGAATATATTCCACTTGGCTGGCTGGTCGCAGAAGAGAGTTCAGCTGGATTGGAGAGGAGCACTCTGGTACCGGAATGACATGAAGAGTGGAGCTGGCTGGAGGCTGAAGAAAGCAGAGGCAGAGGCTGAAGGACAAAACCTTTGGATTTGGCGACATTCGGAGGGAGCTCTTGGAACCAAGCAGAGAGATAGACTTCTATGCTAACCGGGCTATATTGGAGATAATAAAAGATCTGAACTTTTATCACCTGGCTGCATTTGGGAAGAAGATCACCACATTTTGGCGCCTGAACAGAGACCGACAAAATCCTGATTCCAGGGAAGGCACCCAGAGAGAACTTTTATAATATTTTAAAGAAGAACAAGAACCCAACATTTGAACTCACAACATTTTTGGCGCCAGTTTTGTTAGCAGAATATATTCCACTTGGCTGGCTGGTTGCAGAAGAGAGTTCAGCTGGATTGGAGAGGAGCACTCTGGTGCAGACACAGAGTAATTTGGGAGATTTCAGCGGAATTACGCCAGAAGCCCTCTCTCCGAGGCAAGAGAGATCTATTCCAGAATATTTTCCATTTGGTGGCAGAAGAAGAGGTTTCAGAGGATAAAGCTACGAGTGGAGAGTTCAGTGGACAACCAGATTCATCTTCATCTCACACCACTGTAGTTGGTGGCTGGGCTCCTGCACTTCCCCCACTGAGACCAAGCTGGTCTGAAAGATTCACCAGAAAGCTAGCCGAGCCCCAAGTGAAGGAGACAAGAGATTCATTCCATCTCTGTGCTGGTTGGAGGCTGAAGAAAGCAGAGGCAGAGGCTGAAGGACAAAACCTTTGGATTTGGAGACATTCGGAGAGCTCTAAGCTAAACCAGCTGTGTTTTGAGAAGAACAAGAACTCCAACATTTGAACTCCGACAAGCATGTATATTCCCTCTTTGATCAGAGTAAAGTTCTCTTGCTTTCTCTCACTGAGACTCAGTATTGTGACCCAGATCCAAATATGGTCAATGCAACAAATTCGTGCCTTTGGTGCCAATAAAAGGACCCTTTATAATCTTCTGATCAGTTGTCTGACCTTTTTACCATTTAGGCTGAGAGGTCCAGTAAACTGCCACTGCCATCACTGATTTCGTCATCCACAAAATCTACAGCTAGTTTGCTGGGGAGGAGCCTGTTTTGGCCTGTGCTAGCCTCCATTTTACTCTCACTCTGGTGCAACAGATCTTTGCTGTCCATTTTCTAAATTGTCTTGGGCTGAAAAATTGCTTTACTCTATCCTTTTGTACATTTATTGAAATACAAGCATAATATGAAATGAAGTTGAAAGAAATTTGGGGTGTCTGTTTTCTGTGACTCTGAAACTAAAGGTAAGAAACAGACAAAAATTTTAAATCTTTTTAGAATGATCTATCCTGGAGTACTATTGCCTTATAAGTAAACACTTTGGCATAAACTTTGATTTTTTTTGGTGAAATCTTCTATAACTCATATAACTCATAAGAATATAAACAGGAATTATATAAAAATTCCTTCTATGGAAATCATATATTTGACCACTTTGCTTCCATTTTCTTTTTATTTGACTATAATACAAAAGTGATGTGATTCATTTTGAAATTTATTCATATTGAAAGATATCTATATATAACATTGCAAAGATTTTTTTGTTGTTTTCTTCATGAGCATGTATGAACTTAAATATTACTTCATAATGGGTATTAATAACTATATAACTCTTTTATGTTTGCAAAGTGCAGTATATATTTCTCATTTTATTCTCACAATAATGCTCAGAGATAGGTGCTTATATTATCTCTTCTTTATTTAGGAGGAAGTTAAGGCAAATAGAGGTTGAGACTCATTCAAATTCACACAGCTCATGAAGTTAGATTTGAACTCATGTCTTCCTGACCCCCGGCCCAGTGCTCTCTCTAACTGAGCCACCAATTACATATGTTGATTTTAATGATCTTTATATGATATTTGGGCTGATGAATATTTCCAGTGTTTTCTTCAAGTTCCAGCTTAAGTACCACCTTTTACAAGAGGCCTTTCCTGTTCCCTCTTAATACTACTATGTTCCCTTGTACATTTTTATTTTTTATTGACAAGATATATGCATGGGTAATTTTTCAGCATTGATAATTGCAAGACCTTTTGTTCCAACTTTTCCCCTCCTTCCCCCACCTCTTCCCCCAGATGGCAGGTTGACCAATATATGTCAAATATATTAAAGTATAAGTTAAATACAATATATGTATATGTGTCCTAACAGTTATTTTGCTGTACAAAAAGAATCAGACTTTGAAATAGTGTACAATTAGCCTGTGAAGGAAATCAAAAGTGCAAGCGGACAAAAATAGAGGGATTGGGAATTCCATAAAATGGTTCATAGTCATCTCCCAGAGTTCTTTTGCTGGGTGTTGCTAGTTCAGTTCATTACTGCTCTATTGGAACTGATTTGGTTCATCTCATTGTTGAAGAGGGCCGCGTCCATCAGAATTGATCATCATATAGTATTGTTGTTAAAGTATATAATGATCTCCTGGTCCGAGCTGAGATTTTTTTTTAATAGTATTTTATTTTTCCAAATACATATAAAAATAACATTCAACATTGATTTTTGTAAGATTTTGTGGTATGTTTTTTTCTCCCTCTCTACTTTATCTCTCCCTTCCCTAAGACAGCAAGCAATTCTAATATTCTAATATCTTCATTTGCCATAACTTATCCAGCTATTCCCCAACTGGTGGTCATCCATTCAATTTCTAGTTCTTTGTCACTAAAAAAAAGAGCTACTATAAACCTTTTTGCATATTTGAGTCCTTTCCCTTTTTTTAAAGATCTCTTTGGGCCTAGCAAATATAATAAAGATGACAATACTCCCTAAACTAATCTATTTATTTAGTGCTATGCCAATCAGACTTCCAAGAAAACATTTTAATGATCTAGAAAAAAATAACAATATAATTCATATGGAAGAACAAAAGGTCGAGAATCTCAATGGAATTAATGAAAAAAAAAATCAAATGAAGGTGGCCTAGCTGTACCTGATTTAAAACTATATTATAAAGCAGCAGTCACCAAAAACATTTGATATTGGCTAAGAAATAGATTAGTTGATCAGTGGAATTGGTTAGGTTCACAAGACAAAATAGTCAACTATAGCAGTCTACGGTTAGACAAACCCAAAGATCCTAACTTTTGGGATAAGAATTCATTATTTGACAAAAACTGCTGGGATAACTGGAAATTAGTATGGCAGAAATTAGGCATGGGCCCACACTTAACACCATATACCAAGATAAGATCAAAATGGGTCTGTGATTTAGGCATAAAGAATGAAATTATAAATAAATTAGAGGAACATAGGATAATTTATCTCTCAGACTTGTGAAGGAGGAAGAAATTTGTGACCAAAGATGAACTAGAGACCATTATTGATCACAAAAATAGAAAATTTTGATTACATCAAATTAAAAAGCCTTTGTACAAACAAAACTAATGCAAATTAGATTAGAAAGGAAGCAACAAACTGGGAAAACATTTTCACAGTTAAAGGTTCTGATAAAGGCCTCATTTCCAAAATATAGAGAGAATTGACTCTAATTCATAAGAAATCAAGCCATTCTCCAATTGATAAATGGTCAAAGGATATGAATAATTTTCATATTTCAGATAATTTTCAGATGATGAAATCGAAACTATTTCCACTCATATGAACTGATGCATTGTTGGTGGAGTTGTGAACAAATCCAACCATGCTGGAGAGCAATCTGGAATTATGCCCAAAAAGTTATCAAACTGTGCATACTCTTTGATCCAGCAGTGCTACTACTTGGCTTTTACCCCAAAGAGATACTAAAGAAGGGAAAGGGACCTGTATGTGCCAAAATGTTTGTGGCAGCCCTTTTTGTAGTGGCTAGAAACTGGAAAATGAATGGATGCCCATCAATTGGAGAATGGTTGGGTCAAATCACTATTGACCAGAGAAATGCAAATTAAGGCAACTCTGAGATACCACTACACACCTGTCCGATTGGCTAAGATGACAGGAAAAAATAATGATGAGTGTTGGAGGGAATGCGGGAAAACTGGGACACTGATGCATTGTTGGTGGAGTTGTGAACAAATCCAACCATGCTGGAGAGCAATCTGGAATGATGCCCAAAAAATTATCAAACTGTGCATACTCTTTGATCCAGCAGTGCTACTACTTGGCTTATACCCCAAAGAGATACTAAAGAAGGGAAAGGGACCTGTATGTGCCAAAATGTTTGTGGCAGCCCTTTTTGTAGTGGCTAGAAACTGGAAAATGAATGGATGCCCATCAATTGGAGAATGGTTGGGTAAATTGTGATATATGAATGTTATGGAATATTATTGTTCTATAAGAAATGACCGGCAGGATGAATACAGAGAGGACTGGCAAGACTTACATGAACTGATGCTAAGTGAAATGAGAAGGACCAAGAGATCATTATATACTTCAGCAACGATACTGTATGAGATATATTCTGATGGAAGTGGATTTCTTTGACAAAGAGAAGATCTAACTCAGTTTCAATTGATCAGTGATGGACAGAAGCAGCTACACCCAAAGAAAGAACACTGGGAAATGAATGTAAACTGTTTGCATTTTTGTTTTTCTTCCCGGGTTATTTATACCTTCTGAATCCAATTCTTCCTGTGCAACAAGAGAACTATTCAGTTCTGCACATATATATTGTATTTAGGATATATGTGACATATTTAATATGTATAGGACTGCTTGCTATCTGGGGGAGGGGGTAGAGGGCAGGAGGGAGGGGAGAAATCAGAACAGAAGTGAGTGCAAGGGATAATGTTGTAAAAAACTATCCAGGCATGGGTTCTGTCAATAAAAATATTATAATTATTAAAAAAAATAAAAAATAAAAGATCTCTTTGGGGTATAGGCCCAGTAGCAAGACTGTTGGATCAGTTTAATATTTCTTTGGGCATAATTCCAAATTGTCCTCCAGAATGATTAGATCCTTTACATCTCCATCAACAGTGTATTAGTATTCCAATTTTCCCATATTCCCTCCAACATTTTTCATTATCTTTTCTTGTCATTTTAACCAATCTGAAAGAGGTGAGGTGGGTACCTCAGAAGTGCTTTAATTTACATTTCTGTAATCAATAGGGATTTAGACTATTTTTTCATTTGACTAGAAATGACTTAATTTCTTCATCTGAAAATTGTCTGTTCATATTCTTTGACCATTTAAGGGATGTTTTTTGTTATGGCTTTTTAAATTCTTCTTTATATTACTACTGCTTAGCATAATTCTTAGCACATAAATAGGTTCTTAAAAACTGCTTGTTGCTTTGACTTAGACTTGACTTTATGCTGAGTTGGTAATGTCTTTTGTTAAATATAAATGGATATTAGTATCTAACCATTTCTGTTCTATGACAGTAGCATATATATATTTGTCATTGGCAAAGTTCTTTCTTTATTAAATTTTGGTTAGCTAGATTTCTTTAGTTTTAGAGAACCAGAGTTACTTTCTAAAGCCATACACAACTGGTATGTGCTGGAAACAGAACTCGAGCTCATGTCTCTTAGAATTATTGGGCTTGGGATAATTAACATACTTTATAGGGTCTTAATAGACTAGGTAAAATAGTGGGATGAACCTAGTAAGATTAAACTCACTGGAATTAAATGTAGTCTTATAGACGTCAAAGTTGGGTTGTTTTTTTTAACCGTAGTGCACAATAGAGAAAACATAGGTAGATAATAGGTCTTATTAAAAAATATATGGGGATTTTAGGAGACTTTAATTAATATCAATATCAGTCAGTAGTGTGATTTATTAGCAAAAAAGAAGCCAATATGGTAATTAGAGGCATTAAACAAGGCATATTGTCCAGGATCAAAGAGATGATAGTCCCAGTGTGTTCTACCCTGGACAGACTACATCCTCAGTATTGTGTGCGCATTCACTTTGAGAAGGATATTGATTCCAGAAGTGAGTGACTAGAGTGATTAAGAGATTTAGTATTCTATCATATGAGATTCAGCTGGAGGATATAGAGATGTATAAGCTCAATAAGAAAATATTTAAAGGGGTACAGAGTGTCTTTTTCTAAATTTGAATGTTCATGTGGAAAAGAGATTAGCCTTTTAATGTTTGGTCCCAAGAGAGAGGAATTATTATTATTATTATTATTATTATTATTATTAGTAGTAGTAGTAGTAGTAGTAGTAGTAAAGAAATAGTCTTTACTATCTTTGCCTGCTAGAGAGTTTATGTGGATTGCATATCCATTGCATACTGTCATTGTCTTTATCTTTTTGACATTTTCTTTTAAAAATCTTGTTTAATATTTTATTTTTTCACAATTACATGGTAAAAACAACTAACTTTTTTTTTCCTTTCAAATTTTGGGTTTCAAGTTCTGTCCTTCTCTCCCTTCCCTCCCTTGTTAAGAAGGCATTTAAGTTGACATAGGCTATACATGCCTAGTCATGTAAAACACATTTCTATGTAAATCATTCTGTGAAAAAAAAAAAAAAAACAGACAAGAAAAATCAAGAAAATAAAGAAAAAATTTGTCTTTGATCTGCATTCAAGGCTCTATCAGTTCTTTCTCTGGAGGTGGATAGCACTTTTCATCAAAAGTCCTACAGATTGTCTTGAGTCTTAGCATTTTCTCTACTCAAAGTTCTGAATACTTAGCATTTCCATGGGATGCAAAAATACATAGTTGTACTAGGTGGTTTTATTTTAGTAGTGTTTTATTCAAGTTATATTAAATCAAGATTCAGCTCCCTTGTAAATTTTTTCAGTTTATTGTTGACCCTGGGGAGCCAGACATTAAGACATTTGTCTCAAACTATATATTAGTAGCAGTTTGATAGGTCTTTCACTCAATATATTGTTTCAGTTTCACCATGCAAGTTTACATGGTACATTGAAATATGATGAACCCATTTTATTATCTATGTGGCTATAATGAGATATAGCAACTACTGTTCTACTTTCTTCAACTGCATGATTTTTCTTTCTTTTTTTTATCCAAATAATAATTGTTTACTGTTTCTTAAAGCATAGGAAAATATGCCTTGTATTTCTTTGTATTTAAGCCCAGTGATACAGCAGGGAAAAAAATCTTGTGAGTTTTTTTGTAATGTGTCATTAGGGACTGGAAGTGATCCTGACTTTTCCAAGGTGAACCAGCAGAATATCAGCTTCACTGGTTCAACCATGCCTCAAACAGTCTATGCAACAGATGGTCTGTTTTCTGAATATCTGCCTAAATAAATTATGAAGAGGCTAATCATGAATTAAATGGATGTTAGAAGATAAGTTGTTTGGCCATGGCAAAATGGGCTATTAGATCCACTTCTCCTTCAGTAGTGTCATGGTGGTTACTAGTAAAGGAGAAGAAGGTACCTGAGTCATCCAGTTTTAGATTATCTATTACTGTTGATTGGGTACTCTAAATATGAAGTAATTATTGAGTAACTAAGTCAGTAAAGAACTGGAGAAACTAAATTATCTAATTCTTGGCATTCTCAAAATAAATGAAAATAAAACAAAAGGTGTTTGCAACTAAATTGGAGAATGGCTCATTGGTTATTTTTTGAGAAACAAATGAAAAACTTAATGGAGTTTAATCATGCACATAAAGTCAACAAAAATCACAATTTCTTGGGACACTTGAAAGTTTTATACAACCATATCCAAAATGCATACTGTGAGTTAAAATAAAAGTTTATATGATAACATGTGTAGAGGATTAAGCGGAAGGAAATTCAAGTGAAAACTCAATAAGACATTCTGTATTAAAAATCAACATATACTTATTATTTGTTGACTTAAATGTAGGGCTGGATATGGGGTAGAGGGTCAGGAACAGTAAAAAACATATTAGAAAACATGGTTCAGAGATAAGAAATTTGAAAGACCAAAGATAGAAGTTTATTGCTTATTTATATGATCTTTTTTTCCAAGAATAGTATCAAAATGGTGCTGGACATGGAACCTCTAATTACTTATTTTTGTCATTTGTTTGTTTAAAAAATAAGTTGCATTTTATTTTTATGCCAGTCATTTATTTCTCCGTAATTATTCCTCTGCTCTTCACACTATTTAAACTGTTCCTTTTTACTAAGAAAAGTACTTAATAATATTTGACTATTTCTTGACAGCTTATATGTCATATTTTATGTTCTCAGTTCCAGACTTCTCTTCTGAAAAAAATGAGGTGGGAGTCATCATCAGTTCTCTGGTTCTATAATAACTGATTTCTTAATTATTAATTAAAATGTGATTAATTTTTAGCATTTTGTTGATTTACTTGATTGTAATAATTGTTTCTTTTATAGTACTGGGTCTCTTTATTTCAAATTAATCATATTTGACATTTCTTACATACTGATGTTACATTATTATTTCTATATCATAATTTTTCCTATGTATTATAATTGATGAGTATTTACTTCCCTACACCAACTAGATTTTGCTACCTACCACCAAAAATATTTTTATGTGTACGCATACACATACAGACACACATAGACACACACACACACCCAGCAACAAGTTCATTGTATTAAAGAATATGAACAGTTTACTGACTTGATACATAATTCCAATTTTTTCCTCAATTGGATCAATTCATAACTGGCAGTAAACTAAAACTTATTTTTAGGTGTGGAAATGAGACAGGCAGTAGATCACACAGCTAGTAGATATCTGAAGCTGAATTGGAACTCAAGTCTTTCTGACTCCAGGTCCAGTACTCTTATTTACTCTGTCATCTTCTTGCCTCAAAGAACAATAGCAAGTTGAGCTAGTGATATTTATAGGTTAGATGTTATATATTCTTGGATCCATTTCACATTGGAAACAAACCTTCTAAAATACAGCAAAGATTTTCCTGGAAGTATTGTTGGAAATGCAAGTTTGCTGCCATTACTGCCTAAACTTAAAGATGACATCCTAACCTCCCAAGCAATAATTTCTTTTCTTGTCCTGCTTCTTCTGTGCTTGCTTTTATCATTTCTGAAATAATCTTTTTATTGCTCATAGGTGATCTACTGTTCATTTGGTGGAACATCCAAAGGGCTACACTTTAATAATCTGATAGTAGGACTTGTTCTTCTTACAAGAGGGAGAGATGAAGAGAAAGCAAAATGTGAGTAATTAGGGCATTAAAATTGTAAATGTAGAGCAATTTTAATTATAACTCTTAAGATTATGATGGCTATCATGACAAAGCAAAAAGTTACATTCATTAACATTAGATTTTAATTATTTTTGGTAAATTATTTTCTTCTTTATCTTAGTTACCAACTGTTCTTTTTTACACAGTATAAGTCTAAATTGGAGAAGTGTAGTGAACAGAATCTCAATTCTTCTGTTTTCTTTATAATGTATGGGAATAATGTTCAAATAAATAGAAATATATATCAATTTTTCTAGTAGCTATCAGATTTAAAGAGAATACACAGTATATCTTAACCAAGTTTCAAATATGTTTCTTGATAAATGTTTTTAATATATATTTTGCTATAGCACATAGGGAGTATTTATTCCATATACTCAACAGTTTCATCAGAGAATAAAAATGTTTTGACAGTTATTAAAAATTCCAGTAAAG
This sequence comes from Antechinus flavipes, assembly GCF_016432865.1. Lineage (NCBI taxonomy): Eukaryota > Metazoa > Chordata > Mammalia > Dasyuromorphia > Dasyuridae > Antechinus > Antechinus flavipes. The sequence continues at coordinate 115,182,520 of NC_067401.1, read as the reverse complement.
CTGTGTCAACTATCACATGGAAAACAGAATGATATTGGTAGAATTAGCTATACCCTAGAAAATCCTGCATTAAAATATATATATCTAAGGCTACATTTAGATTTGGTCCTATTATTACCAACAACTTTAATTTTTTTTTTTTCTTTTAGACATTTTTAGTCTTTTTTCAAATGAATCTGGGAGTTATGTTGTACGGGAAGAAATGGAAAGGATGCTCCATGTCGTGGATGGAAAAGTCCCAGATACCCTTAGGAGGTGCTTTTCAGAGGTATTTTTCAAAATGTTTAATTTATACATACTCTTGACAGATTTTGAACTACTTTTACACCCATGTTGTTTAAAGGTGTGAGTACTGAGTTACATTTATGGATACTATTGTCCTAGAAATAATTAGATGATATCTCAGGAATTTGTATAATTGAAAGGATGCTTCCCAACCTTTATTATCAGAAGATTAGCTATTGTACCTGTAACAAACTAGTTGTCTAAACTTTACTTGTCTTAACTGCTTGAATCTTTGTTTTTTCACTTTCGGGATTAAAGAGACTTGGAAGTTGAAATTTAAGATTCACAGATACACAATGGTACCTGGTACTGTTATTTCTATTATATTCAAAGATTTTATGTATTGGTTTTGTGGACTGGCTGAGGAAGCTAAACATCATCACTTGATAACACGTGTATCTGTTGTACCGATAAAATCCTTTTATCACAAACGGTCCTGTTATAGCTATTACTATTTTTGTTTTTAGGGTTTTCCATCAATAATTTGAGTGTTATGTTAAATAACAATTGTACTTTGTAGGGTTTAACAGTAACACAATTAATTTTTGATCTGTTTTGAGTGAAGTAATACTCTACTTTATTTTCATCATTTATTTATAGCTTTCTTTTTAAAATTTTGATTTCTTGATTTTCTCTTTCTCAGTTTCTTTATTCATTTAGAAAACAAACAGAATCATATCAATTATACATATGAAACCATATAAAAATTTCTCTATTAGTCTTGTTGTTAAAAAAAAAAGTCAAGAAAGCAAGAAAATTATACTTCCATTTGATGAATGAATGAAGAGTTCATCAGTTCTTTTAGCTAGAAGTAGAAGTAGGTAGTATTTTTTTTCATCATGAGTCTTTTAGAATTGTTTTGGATCACTGTATTGATCAGAATAGCCAGTTCTTTCACATTTTATCATCCTATTTATAATTAATTTGTATTTCATTTCATCTCATTTTCTTTCGTTTTTATTTCTCTTTCTCTTTATCCTATCCCTCCTCAAAAATCTTGTCTTCCAACTACTGCCTCCACCAATCTACCATACCCTCTTATCTCTAAATCCTCAGTCCCCCAAATATTTCTTACCCCCTTTCTCTCCTATTTCCCTGTTGGGAAAGATAGATTTTTATATCCAACTGAGTGTATATTTATTATTCCCTTTTTGAATCCATTAAAATAAGAGTAAACTTCAAACATTGATTCCTTCCTATTTTCTTTAGTGAGCTTTTGTATTTCTTTTACTATTTGGCCAATTTTGTTTTTTAAAGATTACTTTTCTTCATTGACTTTTTGTACCTCCTTTTCAATTTGTTCTGTTTTGCTTTCTAAATAGTTTTTTCCTTCAGTGAATGTTTCTTCTTACTTTTTTATTTAGCTTATTCTATTTTTTTTTTTTTAAGGATTTTTGTGTTTCTTTTACCATTAGGCCATAAATTGTCTTAAATTGGAAAAATGTCTCTTGATTATTGATTCTGCCTTTCTAGAGTTTGATATGAGGCATTTTTTTAATGTTAAAAGTTATTCAACTTTAAAGTTGTTTGGAGAATATTGGGAGAGTGTAGCTTGGTCTTCAGCAATTTGTAAGTGCTTTAGATCTCTGTGGGGAAAGAAAATAGAGGTTTGTTATTTCTACGTACTACTTAAGGATATTTTTGTGTTTTTAATTTAGTAGGTGATTTTGGAACTAAATGAGTATCTAAATCTAAATATTTATTGAGTGCCTAAGCATTGTGCTAAAGTGGGGAGGAATGATAGAAGTTGCATAATCATTAATGACTAAAAGCATATAAATAGCTACTACTTAAATTGTAAGAGAAAAAAAATTATAAGAGACTATCAGAATTTTCTTTTTTTTTTTTTTTGAGTAATACAATTAAATTGTGGAAGAGGTTAGAGGAGGAAATGCAGTTCAAATTTGATATGGATGATCAACACGCATAAATAATCTTTCAAAAGGTGTTTTTAGTGTTGAAAAATAATCTGCTTTTTGTAGTGTTAGAAAAAAAGTTGAAAAGTTTTTCATTGTGTATGAACATGTATAAATCATTGTTAATAATTTAGTGAACACCCATTTCATAATTTTTAAGAATGTTAGAATTAATAATTATGTACACTCTATTGATAAATTCTTCCATGTATGACTTTTAGTGACTCTCCTTCCAATTTAGCTGTTTTACAGCCAATTACGGAATTTCTGTTTTATCAATTGGTTAACTAATATTTCTTTATATATATTAACAGCTTACTATATTCTAGGACTACATAAACCTTCTCCACTTGTGATCCTTTTTTCATCTAAGAAATTTTTACGTGATCCTGGATAGATGGGTATATAAAAATCAAACATTTACTGATAATAAAGCATAATTTCGCGAACCCCTCCATTCAGTTATGGAGTTGCAAACCACAATTTAAGTTGGGCTTCTTAAACTGGCCAAGTACTGTGTTAAGTATTTGCATAAACAAAGGGAAGCAAAAATAAATCCCTGTTCTCAAGAACCTTCCAGTAAAATGGAGGAGACCAAAAAAAAATTATGTATAGATAAGGAAGTGTGTGTGTGTGTGTGTGTGTGTGTGTGTGTGTGTGTGTGTGTTAAGGAAGATTTGGAAAACCTTCTTTCTGGAGGCAGGGACTTTACATGAAATTTGAAGGAAATCAGGAGGCATAGGTGAGGAGGAATTGGATTCCAATCATGGAGAACAGAAATTTTCTATAGAAAAGTAGCCTGAAGTTTACTAGATTGGAGGTTCAGAGAATAAATGTTGAAGATGGTAGAATGGCAGACAGCAGTATAGGGAATTCTCTTTCTATAAAACTCCTTTAAACAGTTCTAGAAAATGCACCAAATTCTGATAGGAATTAGAGTAGGTCTTGTGCCTTGCCTAGTTTGATAGAGGAGGCAGCAGGGAGGTCTGCAGGTAGTGAGGCTTATTGGTCCATATGCTATCCACATAAACTCTCTAGCAGGCAAGAAAAGGTGGTACACCGGGGCATCAGGAGGTCCCACACCTATACCACGGCACCAACACAACCATATCTGGGATACTGGTAGGGAAAACTGCCAATTGGCAACTTTGTTATCTATTATCCAGTTCTGGGTCACAGATCCAGGGTAGATCAGAGCACAACGATTTGACCAGTTAGGGAGGCCCTGGATAGAGTACCTAGAAAGGAGAAAATTCATAAACCAGCCCCTAACATTGTGACTCCCAGATACAGAGCTGGTTCTCATTTCTAGCATCTATTTCTGCCTGCAGAAGAACCAGAGCAGGAATCCCAGATCAATTCTACATTTTTGTAGCAATAGAGCTTTTCATCTCGCTTTTAGGGGCTGTTTAGCAGCATTCTATTGTTGCTCAAACCCAAATCTAGGTCAACAACTTGTAGAGCTCATACTTTGCCCATAACACTTTAACCTGCAGAAGACTACTTTAGGAATATTGAAAGCTTAGAAGCCCCCCAGTCTGTCCCTGTGATCCTGGAATTACACAATACTCAAATACCGCAAGAAAGCCGGGATCCAACCAACTTAGATCAACTCTCCAGAAGTGCACAGAGTCCAATCCTAATAGTAAGTTTGAAGGTAGTCATTAAATAAACATTCATTAAGTATCTATCATGTATTGGGCACTTTGTTAAGGGATAGGGAGACAAAAAGAGGCAAAAGTCCCTACCCTTAATGTAATTGTGATCTAATGAGGGAGATGAGCAAAAAAAAAAAAAAAAAAAAGTGTGTGTAAGCAAACTATAAGTAGGAAATAATTAAAAGAAGAAAAGTGCTAGAATTAAGGGGGGATTGGGAAAAGCTTCCTGTAGAAGATGAAATTTTAGTTGGGACTTGCAGTTCAGGAGGCAGAGATGAGAGAGAACTTTCCAGGTGTAGGATATAGTTAGGGAAAATGACTGAAGTTCAGAGAAGCAGTACCTTGTTTGTTGAACAGCCAGGATCCCAGTGTTTCTGGATTCAAGAATATGTGGGTGAGAATTAAGGTGGAAAACTAGAAACGTATGAGAGGAGATTATGTTCTGAAGGGCTTTGAATGCCCAACAGAAAAGGTATTTGTTTCTGGAGTTAATAGGTAGCCAATGTAATTTATTAAATAGATTTTATCTATTTTAGATAGATTTATCTATTTATCTATATTATTATAATATCTATTATATATATAATAAAATAGATTTATCTGTTATCGCAAGGGCGATGTTGTTGGTGTTCAAGGAGGATCCCCAAAATGTTAGGATTCCAGACAGGTGTCACATGTGTCTCAAGGGAATTTATAAGCTTGGACTCATCTCCAAGTCAAGGGGCAAGATTTATTATGACTGTAATGCCAATTATAGTGAGCTAAATTACAAAATAATTAGCAAAGAAACAGGTGCAAGAAAATAAGTATATGGAGAAAAGTGAGAGGGACTAGGTACTTCATGTCATTTATATGCTTAAATGGCTTAGATGGAGAGTTGAGTGTTCTGCTTCTGATTTTGTGTCCTGGTGCAGTACCCATAATTCTGTGGGCAGAGCTCACCAGGGAGCCTTCTGGAGGTGTGTTTTTAGGCCTGAAATCCCACTAAGTCAAGTGACAGACACCCACTTTTGTTCTGTGCCTGCATTAATTTCAAGCACCTCATTTTAGTTACTCATTAGTCTCAGAAATTCTGTTGTCATTGACCAACAGTCCTGTTATGTGACAGAGTGATATTTGTGGCCTTAGCATCCCAATCATATAGAGTAAACTGGAGCAGGATAGCTGAGGGGAAGAAATATATCATTTCTAATGATATCATTATATCACTACATTGCTACATACTTTCTAAGGGCTGCACTGCATCACTGTTGTTGGCTTGCATTTTAGGAAAATTACTTTGACAGCTGAATACAGGATAGATGGGGAGTAGGGAGTAGGGAGAGACCTGAAGTAAATAGACCTAGCAGGCTGTCAAAATAATCTAAGCATGAGGTAGTGAAGTCCTGTACCAGGGTGGTAGCATTATCAAAGCCCAATAGGAGGCTTATTTTAGAGAAGTTGCAAGGGTGAAATCAACATGCCTTGGCAGCAGATTCAATGTGAGGAATTGAGGATGAAACCTGTGTTTTGTGCCCAAGAGACCAGGAGAATGGTGTTGCTCATGTCAGTAGTAGGGAAATTAGGATGAACATATAAGTGTGAGAGAGGATTTAAATTAGCTCATTTTGAACATGTTTCATCTAAGATGACTACTGAATACCCAAGTTGAGATGTCTGAATGGCAGTTGGCAATGTGAGGTTGGAAGTTAACAGAAGTCAGAGCAGGATAAATAGATTGAGAATCATAAGCATAGAAGTGTCCTTTGTTTTCAAAGAGGAGGACTATTATGCTAGGGAGATGGTGCTATGATATGCAAGTAAAATAGATTTAAATGAGGAAGAACTGCAAAATCACCAACCTCACTTTCTTCTCTAGTGACAAGATAGAGATCAAGTTAACTGGAGATGGCCCTAGATGCAATGGGAGATCTTGACCTTTTTAAGCCAAGATCTTCAACAGGTCTCGGTTTGATTTAGGCAGTGCCCAGTCAATGATTAAGACTAGGTAAGAAATGAGGGAGAAAATGGCCTCTCTTATCTAGTAAAAAAAAAAAAAAAAAAAAAAAAAATCTGGTATTGGAAGACTCATATGATTTCTGGCCAAAATAGAAACAGTTGCTATTTAAATTAACTTTGAGCTGATGTGGACCCAAAGTATGACCAAATGGGGCATGGCCTGGGACCTATTCCTGATCATCTTTGAGATCCCAAGTGATTTGGTTTTAAAGCTTAGTCTTAGCTAATTAAACCTGTAAATGTCTTGAGATGTTTCTATGTTCAAAATTTATGTTCCTTTGAGCAGAGCACTTGCAGATTAGAGTATGATACTCTATGTGGACTGAGGGGAAGGGAAAGTAGAAAGGAAACAGATGATTCTTGGGGTATCATCCAAATAAATAATATGGAGGGAAAAGTAAAAAGAGCCCAAGAAAGAATCCTATCCTGTGACGCCTGTGGTTAGAGGGTATTAACTTGGAGGATCCAGCAAAGGAATAGTCAGCTAGGTTAGAGAACCAGAAGAAAGTAGTGTCCTAAAAACCTAAAGAAAAGAGAGCATCTATCAGTGGAGGTTGATCAAAATAACTGGTAAAGTGGACATGATTGGGGGTGGGGCTTCTTTGATGTAGGAGGTGTGATAGAATGGGATCACTTATACAAATAGAAGTAGGCTGTGTTATAAAATAAGACTACTTCTTTATGTGAGACCAGAGTGAAGAAGGAAAAGGTGAGTGACACGAAATAAGGAATAAGGGAAAGAAAGAAACTTTCAGTGATGGCTTCAATTTTTTTTTTTTTTAAACTTGGGCTAAGATTCTTATCTGAGAGAGTGGGGGTAGTGGAATCAAAAGATTTGGAAGAACCTCTGTGGATATTGGAATTAGAAAGATTGTTTTGTGCCATTGAGTGCCTAGTTGAGATTGTGTAACATAAATTTGTAGTCATTCCAGTTAATAATAATTGTAATTTTTTTCCCAGGAAGTAGTGAAATGAGCAAACCAAAAATAATGTTCCTCAGGCAGATTGTAAAAGGCTTTAAAAGTGCCAAGCTGAGGGGTTGGCAATTTACCTTAGAGATATTTAGGAGCTTCAGAAGATTCTTTCCTATGGAATTGATATGATCAGACCTGTTTAGGAATATCAATGTGGAAGCTATCTGGAGGATATATATATAGGACAGGCTACAACAAGGAGAGAGGAGTTAGGAGGAAGGCCTTTGTAATAGTCCAAGCTAGCTGAATTGAATCTTCATCTTTGTTGGTAGCCTTGTGGGTGGAGTGAAGGTTATGAATTGAAGGATATTGTGGAAGTAGGAATTTATAAGATATCACTATCATTTGGATATAAGAGAGATGACTTAGAGTGAAAAGTTGGGTATGACTCCTAGATTTGAAATCTGGATGCATGGAAAAATAGTTGTGCCCATCACAGAAATCGTTAGGAGAAGGGAAGGGATTGGTGTAGATATAGAGGAAAGACATAGTTCCAATAACTCTGTCCTTAGAACCCTGAAGAATAAGTATCACATAATACCTTTTAGATAATATTTGTCCAACTTTTGACATACTTATTTTCCTCGAGCAGTTTGTCATTTAGGAGAAAGAAAGTATGTCTATCTTATTAATATGTTAAATTGACAGTTATCAAAGTATCCTAGCTTCACCATCTAATGTACTTAAAATAAAAAACTTCAGCTGCTTAGTCGATCACTTAATTTTGGACTGGTCATTTATTCTTTAAGCTTCAGTTTCCTTATGTGTAAAATGAAATTAAGTGTACAAGCATTTATTATCTACATACTTCCATGCCAGACACTGTGCTGAGCCTTAGGGATATAAAGACAAATATTGTCACTTCCTTCAAGAAGCTCATAATTTGTTGATTGTATCAGAGGACAGGTGGTAGCAGGGACATGCAAGCATTTATGTACAATATATATATATATATATACACCAGATACATTGGAGATGATCTCAGGAAAAAAGTCCTTAGCACTAAGGAATATCAGAAATGGCTTCATGCAGAAGTCTTTTAACTGACACTTGAATGAAGTCTAGGCAGCAGGGGGAAAGAATTTCAGGCCTGAAGGAGAGCCAGCAAGGTGAATGAAAACATTTGGTCCCATTATCTTCTAGTTCTCAATTCCTTAGTCTTTGATTTTTATCTAACAATAATTATATCAAAAAGATTGAAAGTTCCTTGATGGACTATATTTTTATATTTATTTCCCCTAGTGCTTTAGCATAGTGCCTGACATATATTAGCTTTTTAATGTGTGTATTGCAAATACATATAATTTTTAAACATTTTCACTATATTTAAGCAATTCATCAGGTTTAATAAGACTTGCATTGTCAGTAAAAATCTGTCAATTTGAACTCAGCAATAATTTGAGTGACTACTATATGTGAGGGAGTATGCTGTATATGACACTTTCTGTTCTTATTCTTATTAAGTCTGGTAGGTGGATAAGGATGACATATTATTAACTTTTTCACTATTTAAGTTAATTATATGTTCAAAGGAAATTAATGAAAATAGCAAAAGGTGATCCTGTTTTTAGAATGGAAAAAAAAATTTCAATGGATTTTTTTAGCAGTTTAGGTACTCCAGTGTTGTGGATCTCAACTTTTTTTTTACTTTTGTCAATGACATTATGTGCTAAATAGGTTGTTATAGGACAAATAAGAAATCTGTTCATCATGTATCGTGTTTTTTCTATATAAAAAATATGCCCACAGTACTAGTATATAAATAAGTTTTTGGAATACAACTTATTAGTAAGTTGAGAACTTACTCTAATTGCTATTTAGGTAAAATTCTTTTATTCCTTTATATCTTAAAAAGTATGGTTTCCTTTTTGACTTTTTACTCTTAGCTTCTAGCACAACCTTGTATATTGTAGTTGTTTAATAATGCATATATGATTGATTGAATATGCACAGTTCAATTTAATTCTAGAAATATTATAAAGAACCTATTCTGCATGGAGACACAATTCATAGAAGACACTGTCTCAGCCCTCATGGAACTTGGGTAAGAGAATAGGGAATAAAGACAAATAATCACAGTATTAAAAAGTTTATGAAAAATTATGAGAGGTGAAAAACAAAAAGCTACATGAAACCACTAACAACTTTAAAAAATCAAATCTTTGTAGGAGAGGTAGCATTTCACTTCATTTTTAAAAAGACCTTTCAGGATAGTAGGAAGTCAGTGAATTGGGGAGGAGAGAAGAAAGTATTCTAAAATATGGAATATGATAAACAAAATCATTTTACTGTTGTTTATTATTTTATTTCTAGCAAGTGACTTTGGGTGGTAGGTTGATAATTTTGGGCTGATTCTTGGCTTAACTTGTGAGTTGACTGGAATACAAATTTCTTCAGGGGACAGAGGATAGCCAAGTTGGGCTAGGATTTAGAATACTTTCTTGGAATTTGTGTGAAATAAGGCTCTATATAGTACTGGTAGAACTGGTAGAATCACTCCATATAATAGTGAACCTTTCCTATCAGACAAAGTTATTGAAACTTAGGCAATAATCAATAAATATTTTTAAGTAAGTAAAAAAGTATTATGATCATATTTTTGGTAGGGGAATATTACTGTGGGTGGTGTGAATGATAAATTAGTATAGGTAATTAGTATAGAGTAGAGGTAAGAAGACACATTAGGGGATTGGTTCTGTAATCCAGACAATTAGTAATGAGAATTCTCAATATACCAATTGTCTTAGAATAGAAAAAAGGATATAGCTTCATGATACTGTGGTTGTAGAATGAATGGTATTTATTAATTTATTAGAGATGATAAAAGTCCAAATTTGTTTCCCAATCCCCCTTTTCATACTATTCATATACATTGTGCTCCCGCCAAAAGGTATCATTCCTTAAACACATAATTTCCAATTTCTTTATCCTCATGCTTTAGTTCATATTACTCACGGTGCTGGGAATCCAAGTCCCTCCTTCCCTGTTTTTACACCTATTAAAATTTTTCAAGGTTTTTCTCAAAAGCCGCTTCTTCCCAGAAGCCTTCCTTGATTCCACATGTTGATGATCTTTCTTTGCGTCTTACATACTGTTTTGTTTATATGTTTTTATAGTTATAATAACTAATATTTAAATAGCACTTTAAGGTTTGCAAAATACTTTACTTTTGTTGCCCCATTTGATCTTCAAAATACCCATGAGTTAGGTGTTATTATTGTTTCCATTTGACAGATGTAGAAACTGAAGTTAGTAGTGGCTAAAATGACTTGCCCCAGGATTGCATAGCTAGTATTTAAAGCAGAATTTAAATTCAGGTCTTTCTGACCATATGTCCAGTACTCTGTCCTCTGTAATTTTTAATGTGCTGTAATGTACCTTAATTTGGAAGAATAAAATGTATATGTTCTGTAGTTTATAATTTTTTCCCATAGTCCATTTATTCTTATTCTTATTTCAGGGTGAAAAAGTCAACTATGAGAAGTTTAGAAACTGGCTGCTACAAAATAAAGATGCTTTCACTTTTTCCCGATGGCTACTGTCTGGAGGTGTTTATGTTACTCTCACTGATGATAGTGATACCCCTACTTTCTACCAAACTCTGGCTGGAGTCACACATTGTAAGCAAATGTTATTTGTTCTTTTTTTTTTTTTTTTGTCCCTGATCATTTCCTGCATTGCTACCTGTATTACTGATACACATTTTACAGTTTTTAGAAACTTAGGGTCTTAGTGATATTGATTTGGCTGGTTGCAATTTGATTTGTGTCTTTGGTCAGATTTTTGGCAGTCAAACATTGTTCTGAGAGAGTGATGGATTTCTTATCTGACTCAATTTCAGGCCTATATAGTAGTGACATATTTTTGCTTATCTTTGGGTTCCTTTTTTTTGAAATAGAAATACAGTCACTTTGGTTTATCTCCTTTCTCCATTCATTACTACCACTCTCTTGGGGATGGACAGGCACATCTATTGATTTTCCTATGATAGATGGGTTGGAAACATTTGCTTGTATTCATGTTTTCCTATGCTTAATCAGAGTATGAGTGTGCATTATCTGAATAAGTGGTGTTTGTGATCTAATGTAAATGTAGGATCTGCAAGTTTCTTCTAAGTTCTTCACAAACTTTTCTATATTAATGTCTCTAAACTCATTAAAAATGACATGAAATCTTAAGGGAAGTCTAGCTGATTTTATAGATACATTAAGGATTGGAATGCAAGTACTTCTTGCCCTTTGGAATTTAATCTCTGGGTTTGGGAAATACATTAATTTTTGGAGGTTTGCTTTTATAAACAAAAAGAAATAGACATAAAGAATATTGTTCCCAGTAAGGTATTTTTTAGGTGACATTTTCAAAATTATCAATGAAATCTGTATCTTAATTATATCAAAGTCTGATTTCTCCTGAAGTTAAGAATGTGGTAGTGTTTTTAAAAATGTTAGAATAATTTCAGGCTAGGGTTTGGAACTCAGAAAAATTTAGTCTAAATACCAATCAATCAGCAAACATTTATTAAGCCATTACTATATGTTCAGGACTGAGGACACAAATGTTTGAGATTTAAAGACAAAAGTGACACTGATTCTAAGAAATGGAATTGCATTTCAGATATGAACAAAAGCATGAAAACAGAAGGATATGAAATAATAAGATCCAAAATTAAGTTGAATTGATGAGATCAAAAGTCAGATTGAAAAGATTGAGAAAATGATGAAAGGTTAGGAAGTAGAGACAAGAAAAGTTGATATCCTTTCCTTTCTTTTCCTTTTCCTTTCCCTTTTTTTTTTTTCTCTTTCTTTTTCTTTTCTAAATGGAGTTTGGCCTTTTAAAAAAGATGGAGAGATATACACTGGTTTCTTGAATAAAAGGTGCATGGCAAGGCCTCTAGAATGTTTATAAAGGAGAGTGGAGAGTTAGGCATGTTTATAGGCAGCAAGGAAGGAACTATTGGGCAAGAGAAGTTTGAAGATTCAAGAGAGAAACAAGGGTTAATTGATTTTGGAAACAATTGACTTGAAGAGATAGGAAGGAATGGTGTCAGTGGGTTCCATATAAAGTTTTGCTTTGACAAAGAAGAACCACCATTTCTTCATCAGAGAATGGTGTAAAGAAGGAAATAATGGGGGACAATGTTAAAAGATCATCAGATGCAGAGAAGAGAAGCAGGAGGAGGTCACAGATGATGTCCTGTATTTTTGCAATAGAGCATCTAGAGAAAAATTAAAGCAATATGTATGTACTGAGATAAACATTATGTAAAAATAAGAGTAAATTAATTTATTGATTAAAAATAAATATTGTTTAAGGTTGGAGGAACTTTCATTATTTTTCCAGTACCTTGATTCAGAATTTAAAATTTTCATGCAAGTGTGAAATATAGAAGGTTGGTTATAAATTACTTAAGTTTTATAGAAGAGAGATGCAAGAAAATTGTCTGTTTTGTATTAACTCTTTTCTTTTTCTCACATAATACGGTAGTTGATATCCCTAATTGATTAGTTTTCACACATGCATTTGTCTAGTTTTACCTCTTAATTTCACATTTGAGCTTTACTAGACTTCATTTCTGTTTTCTTAAGATATTTTCAGGTGGATCAACTAAGTTTTTTAATGTCACTTTTTAGATCACTGGTCTGCAAATTCTGAGGATTATGACCTAAACCCAAGGTTCATGTGACAGCCTGCTAGAGGATAAAAAGGCAGGTCACATTACTACTGCTATTTGAATTCCCAGATTTGGAGCTTGTCCAAACCCAGCCACATCTATCTTTATCCCCTGACTTGTCCCCATGTTCTTCTTTCCCTCTATCCTGCAAGTTTGCAACCTTCCCATTCTTGCCTGTATTTTAGTCCCTCAGAATAGGGACTTGACTGCTACTGGCTTGTTTATCCACAAGAGCAGCTGTGCATCTTCCATTGGGAAAAGCTGTCCTTTCTTCCTTGCCATCTCCTAGGCCAGCATATCTCCCTTGTGTCTCCCTATTCAGGCTGAGGAGGGCATAAACAGTTCTTATATGGCCTCTGCTTTGGGAAACTTTGTGCCTGAGGAGTTAGAACTCCAGCTCTCACCTTTGAATTTTAGGTGGGATGGAGTGAATGGTGGACAATAAACAGGTATGGATTGGTTAAGATCCACATGATAGATATTATTGTTATGTTTTCTTACTTCTGACCTGCCTCTCTTTCAAACTACTATTTTTGTCATCAGGATTGAAAACTCTCTGTCATCTTCACCTCTTCCCTTTTCCCCCCTCCATATATGTATAGTCTGTAACACTACATCATCTCTCTCACATCTCTCCCCATTTTTCTATACATGTAAGCACTATTCTACTGAAAAGTGTTGTCATCTCTGGTCTCTGATATATAGTAGTGCCCCCTAGGGATCTATCCCAGGTAACTTGTTGACATTCCTGAAAGATTACTAGAGTCGGGAAGTCCTGTATTCAAATCCTGTCTCAGATAGGTTTACTAGCTATGTGAGCCTGGGCAAGCCACTTAACCTCTCTGTCTTGGTTTCTTCACCTACAAAATAGAGGTAAATAATTAAAAATGAGAAAAGAAGCAAACAACAATAAAAATTGAAAATACAGTATTGTGATCCACATTGAGTCCCCATGGTCCTCTTGCTCTCTATCATAAATCTATTGGAATTGGCCTGAATCACTTAATATTGAAAAGATAGGCCTCATTATTAAAAAAAAATTTTTTTTTTGTTTACAAGATTACTTCTTATAGAAATATCAAGATAAAGGTAGCATTTTAAAGATGGTGATCAGATTATTAGCACACTTATGCAGCTTGATTTTTAAGCTCACTTTGAAGATATGATCATTCAGCAATAGACATTCTCCACAAATAAAGAAGGGTATAAATTTGCTGTGATTAAATATAAAGGATGGTATTCGCTAATTTAGAAATAGAAAATATCTATTGTTAAGCATCAGTGACTCCATTTAAAGTTGTTTAATGAGCCAAGACATCTAAGAAGCATAAAAGAATAAGAATTTTTCATTTGTAAATAACAATTATGTTAGAGGACTGCTAGTTTTAATCATACCTCTATGTAGAATTATGGAATAAATTTTAAAGTCATAGTTAGTCATAGTTAATTAAGCACACTGTCATTTTAAGTAAAATTCTGGGTTTTTTTTTTTTTTTTTACATAAATCACATAGAATAGTAGTGTAGCCATTTTAGAACAAATTTAGAATAATTTGCTGATTTGATTTGCTATTGTTTTAGGGTTTTTCATGACATTGTCTATGTTTCATTCTTGTGAATTCAGAACTTTAAGAACTGCTTTTAGTATACTTTTCATTTTAATCAAATATTTATGCATTATTACACTAAAGTTAAACTTAAATCAAAGGTTTGAGGTACACAGACTTGAGCTAATAAGCTTAACCAAACTTTCATTACAAGAAAAGTTTTTTATTGTTATAAATCCTACCTTTTCAGTTTAATTTTATATAGTTAGATAGTTTGATGTTATGGATTTTTAAAAACAATGTTCTTGTTTATAATGAATTTATATTCATTATAAATGTGAATGTTAAAATTATTTCATACAGAAAACCTTTCTAAGAATTTTTAAGAAGTAGTGGATATGTGTTTGTAGTCTTTCATACACCCTTCTCCCCTTCCCTCTCTCCTTCTTTCCTTCCCTTCCCCCTCTCTCTTTTTTTCCCTCTCCCTCCCTTCACTTACTATGATCTTGGGCAAGTTATTTAATTTTTGTTTACCTCAGTTTCCTCAACTTTCCAATGGGAATAATAATAGTGCCTCCCAGAGTTGTGAAGATTAAATGAGATAATATTTGTAAAGTATTTAGCACAATGCCTGCCACATAATAGGCACTGTATAAATCCAAGGATTTTATAAAATATCTTATTTTCACATAGACACATATAATCCTACTTATGTAAAAGTATTTGAAAGAAATTAATTGAAAATGTTTTCTCACAAGAATACTCAGTATGAAACAAGGCACTGTGCTCAATTTTATCTCATCTTTTTTTTTTTTTTTTTTTTTATTAAAGCTTGGAAAACCTATAAAACTGCCTTTTTTCTTAGCCTCCCTCCTCACATTCTCAAAATTATCTTGAATTTCTATATCCCATATATCCATTTTCCAAATTTTGCCATTTCTACCTTTACCATATCTTTTGAATGTAATATGTTCTCTTCACTCACATAATTACCACCTTATTTCATCATTATATGCCTAGTTTATTGCAAGAAACTCCTAATTGGTCCTCTTCCCACTCTAAGCTATCCAGCATACTGTTATCAAAGTTCCTTAAATACTTCATTTCATTCATGTCAAATCTGACCATGTGACACCCACCCCTACTTATTCAATTTCAGAGGCTTCCTATTTCCTCCAAAAATATATATATAATCCCCTCTGTTTTGGTGTGTTAAGCTTTTGTGATATCAATTCTATTTATACTTCCAGTCTTTTTACACACATTCTTCAGTCAGTAGTACTATCCAACTTGTTCTTCATATATGATGTTCCATCTTTAAGCATTGTCTTTGGTGTCTCTCTTTAAGCATTGTCTTTGGCATGAAGCTTTTCCTGATTTCCCAAGTGTTAATACCTTCCCTGCCCAAACTATTTTGTATATATTTCTATTTATTAACTTTATAATTATGCCGTATATAGATATGTGTATGTATATTTATAAATACATATACCATTTAGCTAAACATATCTGTGTGTTTGTGTGTGTGTGTGTGTGTGTGTGTTTGTAAATTTTTTCTTAAAAGATGAATCTGAGACATGCTCTTGACTCCTGGCTAAAAGTAGAATAAAAGGTCTGTGTATATATATGGATGTAGATCTCAAGTTCTTGGCCTTTTCCATCAATATACCTTTTTCACTTTTCTCTTGTATAATTGTAATTCTCATAAAAACAGTTTAGGTAATTGGTCAAACTTTACAACGTAATGGAAATTTATGTTCAGGAGCATATATTGTAGTAATAAAAAATGTACATTTTTTACTTATTTTTTTTTTTGGTATCTATAGCTTACCTTAACATGGTTGTTACTAACAATAAACATTTAAAGTTTGCAAAATAGTCCCTTATGTTTGTTATCTGTCATTGCTTGTTTTAATCCAGTTTTATAGAAAGGCTGCTTCTCTATATATTTGATACTTGGGATTACAATGCTTTTGACATGACCACTCTAATGCTACGTTCAAATGTTGGAATCAGTACCCTTTTATCTTCTATAATCTTTGACATGAGTCATAATTCTTTTTTGTTTTCTTGTTTTTTCTTTTATTTGTGATATAATTGTTTTAGAGCTTGTTCTTTTTCCTACCTTTGCTTTAAACCATGTTAAATAGTCCTTTCACTTTTCTGTCCTTTTTCTCTCTCAATTTTGAGACTCTTCCCTGTCTCTTCTCACTACCAGAGAATCACCTGTTTAATAGAAGAGAGTGGTTGGTATTGATTGGCATATACTGTTTTTGGTTTTTTAATCTTTTAGGAGTAACTCAAAAACAAAAAGACCAGATGTATAGTGGTGGCAAACCATTGTCCTTAAGCCCTTTTGTAAATTAACTTTAGCAATTCTTTTTTTCCAGCTATCTCTAAATTATTGCTTTTCATTACCTCTCTCTTCTGTAAATTCTTGATTTACTTTAATTTTGGCTGAATTTTTGAAGCATTGCTTATTTGCCAATAATAAAATAATAAATGTCAACAAGGGATCTGAATGGTTGAATGTGCTCTTGAAACTTGAGACTTATTGAATGGGCTCTGGTGTTTAATTCCATGTCATTCCTCAGAAATTACCTATGTTAGTAAAAACTTGTGACTTTTTCTTTATAATTTTAGGAATCAGGGAAAATATTTTTCAAATTTTCAAAATTAACAGATTTTATGAAATATAGATTCATTTGTGACTGGTAATATTTGAGTTTTGTTACAGTAAAACAGTACTTTGGATAAAGTATATTAGTGTATACTTCATTTCCTATATTTGTTTTAATGTCTAAATAAGGAATTCACTTTTCTGACTTATTGTTGAGGTTCGGAAGGGACCCCAAAAGTTTGGGATCACAGACTGTGTTGTGAGGTATCTCAAAAGAATGTACAGGCTTGAGCCCATATCCAAGTCAAGGGGCAAAGTTTATTGCAATTGTAGCGCCAATTGAAACACTCTAAATTCCAGGAGAATTTAGCAAAGAACTTGGAGCAATGAGACAAATTTATCCAATTCATGTCTTTGACATGTTAATTTTATGGCCTATAGTTTTTACAATCATTGGCAGAACAATAGCATTCTTAGATCATAGAGATTCAACATCACAGATTCCAAAGCCAGAAGATTTAGAATCACTGATAAATTGCTAATACAGAAGCACCCTAAGGTCAGGGGACCTTAAAACTTGCTGCCTTTCCTAGAAGCTATATTCTATCATTTCCCCTCTCAAGTAGTTTGTACCCCAAATTCATTTAGGACAAAGGGAGGGAGATCTCATCTTCTGGAGGTGTTCATACTGAGAAAGGGTGTAGAGAGCTGTCCCTGCCTAGTTGGGGTCTAGACTGAGGAGGGAAGACACGTGACTTGAAGATGGTGGCAACACATTCAGAGGGGTGCTGGGTATCAGAATCAGTTATCCAATGGTACTTAGGATGAATAAATAGTTGGAAGTGCATAGTTTGGAGTCTGGAGGAAATAAATCTACCAATAGGAATGTTAGTTTTCAGGAGGTTATGAATAAGCTTCAAGGAAGGTAGTATAGAAGCACTGAGTGAGTTTGCCAGAATGATTTTGGAATGGATATCCCACAGTTATTATTAGAATCTTTCTGGCAAGAAAACAGGGGATAGTCAGACTAAAGTTATTTCCGTGGGGGGAGGGGGAGAGAAGGGGGGTTAGCTAGTACAAATGGGGGTGGCATCCAGGGTGGAGATGGTGACATTTGGGAATAAGGTTTTTGCAAATAATACATGTGTGGGCTGCCTTGACAGTGTTGAGGGCAAACTCAACAATCCTGAATGACCCCACTGCCCATGAGCTTCCTAGCCTGACTAAAGACTAAGGAGTTATCTCCCCACAGATTGACATGGAGAGAGTTGGAGAGAAAAATGCTAGGAGCAAAGCTCTCATCCTTGGAGTTGTTTAAGGTACACCTGTCTCTATCTGGTGTGTTTACAGGAGTGCTGTGGAAGAGTAGTTTCAGGTTCCCTACAGGTTCACAGGAATGTTCAAGAATGTCTGAGAGAGAAGTAACAGGAATAGCAATTTTAATTCTAGAAACATGAGTCCAGCTGGGGAAAACCTTCAAGTTTGATTGAATTTGGAGTAGTCACAATGATCTTGAAATAGCCCAGACAATAAAATTCAAGACAGCCGCAATGAGGAAAGTTTAGAATTTATTTTGTACCTATCTCAGCTGGAGTTCTGATCGAATTCTGTCCCTTACAGAACTAAAGACAGCCTTATAAGCATTTCTGTTGGCTTGTTACATTTTAATCTGTGATTCTCATTTTACAACAGGAGGATGGGGGTTTTACAGGAGAATCACACAGTGGGGCAGATATTTTAACATAGATTGGTTTCGACTACCATCCTCCCCTCCTGGTACCACCTTTAAGAGCATTGTTGAGCTGGCCCTTTGAAGTGCCAAAGAAGTCCCCCAATCTAGTTGAGCAAACTTTCTTCTGCTGGACCGAGGCGGAAAGGAGGGCCATTTGTCCATTTCAACCTTATATAGGCCTTCCTAATGGGAGATTCTTCACCCAATTCTCTCCAGGTATAGTTTAGTGAGGACTCGGTTGAGGATGTGATTCATTTTCCCTACCTGCCCAGATTATTAAGGCCTAAGGCCCCCAGGCAGGATGGAGAGAAGTAATCTTAAATGCCTCAAAGCCTTTTCAGTCATTTGAAAAGTGAGGGTTGGGCCATTGTAGCTCTTCCAAGAGTTGCACAGGCCAAAAAAAAATTCCCCCTGGCTTGTCTCTGGGAT
The DNA here is from genome assembly GCF_016432865.1 of Antechinus flavipes. Classification (NCBI taxonomy): domain Eukaryota; kingdom Metazoa; phylum Chordata; class Mammalia; order Dasyuromorphia; family Dasyuridae; genus Antechinus; species Antechinus flavipes. The sequence continues at coordinate 115,163,691 of NC_067401.1, read as the reverse complement.
TAGAAACTGGCCTGAGGTTGTTTGAAACCACTCAGAGGGGAAAAGGGTGTGGGGAGTTGGAGAATTAAAGGTGCCATGGTCAGGGGCAAATTGGCAGTAGCACTGGCAGCTAAATCTGCAAGCCTGTTCCCCTTGGCATTTAGTGAATTCCTCTTCAGGTATCCTTTACAAAACATAACTGAAACCTTTCTAGGTCTGTGGACAACTTGCAATAGTTGTAGAATTTCTCTTGCATATTTAATAGGAGAAATTTTTGCTGTCAAAAGTTTACTTTAATTTTTTTTTTCCATATAACCCCATGAGCATTCAAAATACAAAAAACACATTTGGAGTCTGTATAAATGTTCACTCTCATTCCCTTCCCCAGTTCCAAAGTTTTAGTAAAATGAGCTCAGCTTCTTGGGCGGAAGTGGGGGGGAGGAAAAGGGGGAAGGAATGGCTTAGCCTCCAGGGTGCTATTGAGGGTCACCACAGAATAGCCTGCCTTTCTTTACTCATTTTCAATAAAGCTGGATCCATCTATAAACCATTCACTATCTGGGTTGTCAAGAGGAATGTTCCTTAAGTCACATCTGCTGGAGTAGACTTTGTGAAGGGGGAAAAGGTGTTGCACATGCTTTGTGAAGGGGGAAAAGGTATTGCACATCTCATAACTTGGAGGTGAGCGATAAGGCTTTCAACTCATCCCTCTTGTTCCACACACAATAATTACCAATTTTAGATTTAACATGATGACAGTAACTCCAAATAACTTAGTCTTAATAACAAATAGGCTTAGCCGTAGTTTATATTTCCTTAAGTTTTTCTTTTGTTTTAGAGAGAAAACAAGACAATTCTTAAAATTGAGATAGAACAGATTTCAAATTGACTTAACTTTAATGAATGAGATTTCCCTAGATTCTGATTAAATGTCCTAGACAAATTGAATTGAAATTTGGTTATTTTCCAATTCATGAAAATAATTTCTATTTTGTGAGCCAAGAAAAAAGTTAAGGTGCCAGTTTTTATTAACAGGGCCCTAAAAAGTTTTGACTTCACATAACTCTAAAGCAGGCTGTTTATAGCCAGAGTTTTTAAAGTAGTAGCAAATTGATTTTCTGTTTTCCTAAAGTTCCCAAACTTTTCTGTTAACACTATCAGCGTAATTTACCTATCCATTTAGTGGGCTTAAAATTGCTTTTATTACCATATTTCAGAATAAATTTCCAAATTACTTTACACACACATAGAAATCATTTATCTGTTGGTCATATCTTTAAAAAAATCCATAAAGTTGTCATTTATGAAATAATTGTATCCAATAAAGCATTTAACATTTATATAGCATATTTTATGCTAAATACTTTTGGCATCATGTGATGTTCACAAAACAACTATTATTTTTCTTTACAAATAAGAAAACTGAGGAGAGATAAAATAATTTACCAGAAATTACATGGCTAATACATATCCACAACTGAAACAGAATGGTGGTCTTACCAAATGCAGAGGCTGACTGACTTTCTCATCTTACATTGCAATGCTAGGTGGTGCCAGGGTTAACCAAATTCTTCCTAGAAAATTCCAGACAGAATTTCTGTTGAAGGCTGGGGTGACTAGTACCAGGATCTCTCATTGATGGTTGTTTTAGGTGTCAGCTTCAGGAAATGCTGACCATTGGATCTTACCCTCACTTCCCCAAAACTGGTTTGAGGAGGTATTTGGGTTTTATTGCTTTCCCTATTTCTATAGGTGAGGCAGAATTTGGATTTCCCTACAATTCTGAGATTAGAAGAGTTAGCAGAGAAGGCCTTGGGCTCATATTGATCTTGTTAGCAATTCCCACAACTGAAATACACTCAAAATCACTGTAGGGAGTGGAGTGGAGAGGGTCCTTTAATACTTTCTAGGGTGCTTTCCCAAGGAGCAGAAGAGGGTCTCCAGACAAGATAGAAGTCAAGGAAGGGTTAGCAAAAAGTTGCTATTTACCTAGTGTGTTTTTTTCATTTTCTTTTCTTTCAGAATGGGGTAAATTCCTGGAATTTCCCAAAGTTCCAGGAATTTTTCTTGCCATCTTAAAATGACTAATTGCCAAATGTCTTAATCATTCCTCTCAAAATTTTTATAATCTGCTAAGATGTATAATATATCTTTCCTAAACTTTAAGGGAAGAAATATTGTTATTATATATCATTCTATATAATATTATATACATATATTACATTATATATTGTTCTTATATTCCCAAGCCAGAAGCATTCTACAATCATTGATAGAACAATATCTTTCTAGGGGCTGGATAGAGCACCAGCCCAGAAGTCAGGATAACGGGAGTTCAAATCTGGTCTCCCATACTTAACACTTCCTAGCTGTGGGACCCTGGGCAAGTCACTTAACCCCAATTGCCTCAGGGGGAAAAAAAACAAAAACCAGAACAATTTCATTCTTAGATCCGAGGGCCTCAGGATCACAGATTCCAATGCCAAAAGGTATAGAATCAGTGATTTGTTTGATAGTTGGAACAGAAGCCCTCTAAGGTCAGGGGACCTTGAAATTATTACTGTCTCCCCTAGAGATTTTATTACATCTCTATGATATTCCAGTACTATTCCTACAAAATAAAATTATACATTTGTTTTCTTTGCTGCATAAGAATTTATAATTTTAAAAAAACATTCTCTGAATAAGTATGAAATTCCTTAACTGGTAAATAAATTACCCAGTGAATTTTATTCCATTTATCCTTACTTCATTATCCTCTTAGTTTCAAGTGTCACTCAGTCAAATATTTGAAACTGTGATATAGGCCATTGATTTTGAGCACTGTTTTATGTAAAAGTAGTTTTAAAAAACCCTTTGTTTAGAGGAAAATGTTTGGATTTTCTGCATAACATTTTTGACAGTAATCTGTGTGGCATTAGCAAGCTGTTTCTGCACTTTGGATCTTGTGACTGGATTGGATTTGATTATGATTAGCCAAAAAACAGGCCAAATTCTAGTTGCATTGCTGAAAATATGGTGCATTGTTGTTGTGAACTAAAAGAATTGGACGTAATCGTAGATGAAAAATACTTATTCTTATTTGTAATAAACTGACTTCAGAAACAGATCAAGTATAGATAATTTAAGAATTATCATTCTAAATTATCAAAAGAAATCTGGAAAGATGGTGGAGTGGGTCAGAAACTTTTGGCTCGCTAAATTTCCTTCACAAAAAATAATAAAAGAGAGAGAACTTTGCTGAGAGTGACTATATGGCAGTAAAATAAAGAGCAGTTGGGGTAAAGCAGTTGTACTCCAAAAGACAACTTGACAAAACCCCAGAAAAGACTCAGCCCTTCACCTGAGAGTGTAGAGCCATCTCTAGGCTGTCTCAGTGGAATCCACAACAATCAGTCAAAAGCCCTGAGGGCAGTTGGGCTAGTTGGCAACCACTGCTTCTGGGACTCCTCTCTTGAAGTTATAAAGGCAGAATAGAAGATTCAGAAACCCCCGGTACCCCATGGCTGAGATACATTCTTAGCTAGCACTGCTCTGAGGAAGGAGATCACACATATCTGGTGAAGTAGTGAAGCTGGTTGTGGTCCCTTTAAGAAACTGTATTTCCTATTGATTTGTGATTCCTTTCAGATTGATCTATGATTCCTTTCAGATTCCCAGCCCCTCCTGGCGGAGGTATAGCAGTCCAGGAAGCCAGGGCCTTTGATTCACAAATCCTGGTCAAAAGCACTCCTTGAATTCCAATAGGAGATCCAGGCTTGTCCCAGCCCCCATTGGATCTGAGCCAACTTGGGCTCTCCCAGCCCCAACGGGTTCTAATCTGCTCTGGTTGTCCCAGTCCCCCAGTCTGATGATCTGCTCAGGTTTCCCAACCCCCACCAAGACAAGCAATATAATGAGCTTCCATCAACTAAGGTCTTTGAAGATGGACCTCGGTGGTTTACTTAGCTATCATCACTTTCTGCCCACTGAGATCAGTGCAAAACAACATTTTCCATAGATCTGCCCGCTGGAATAATATTCTTTTCCAGTGCCATCCTCTCTTTATCCTCACCTATTTCCCTAACCAGACCTTATGCTTCCAATCCCCATTATAAACCTCTTTTATCAACCTAGGTTTTCTGGTCAGTAAATTCCTTTACAGAGAACTTCTGTGCTGCCAGAAGGGAGTCCCCAAAACTCCCTACCCTTGTGCTGAATCCCAAGGGGGTGCAGGGGAGCCAAACCTCTCCATTTGGCTCCCTGAACCCCGATCCTGCCACTAGATCCTATCATTTAACTCCCTGACCACCAGAAACCCTAATTTCATTTTGGTTCCATAAATCTAAACCTCATCAGTATTAGAAGGGTCGGGACCCTGTTGTTTGTAGATACTTGTGGGAGAGTAGAGTTCCTGCTTTCAGCTCTTAAGAAGAGAGGACAGCCGTAGTTTATACCTACCAGATGAAGTGAAGAGAGTAAGATCATTTGTAGGATTGTGTGGTAGCCCTGGCTTAGGAGTGGGGCACCATTCCCTGTCCCTCAAGATTGGAACTTGATTATATTAATAGCTGATAAAAATGGAATAAAAATAAAACTGATCTGGGTTTATATTTAGAGGAAGATAGTGGAGCTAAAAAAGCCATTCATTTTTCATCGAGAAACATCAAATGGTTCCAAGAACAAGAGTTCTTGTAAGAACTCAAAAAGGACTTTAAAAGTTAAATAAGAGAGATTGGCCAAAAAATTAGGAAAAAAAAAGAGCAATTCAAAAAAAATCAAGAAAATTAAGACAACTAACGAAATAAGGAGTCAAAAATTTAAGGAAGAAAATAATCCCCAGTGGATAGAGTATCAGCCCTGAAGTCAGGGGGACCCGAGTTCAAATGTGACCTTAAGACACTTAATACTTCCTGTGTTACCCTGGGCAAGTCACTTAACCCCAGTTACCTTAGCCAAAAAAAAAAAAAAAAATACAACACAATAATTCCTTGAAAACTAGAATTGGACAAAGTGAAGCTTTAATATTTCTCAAAAATCTTATATATTGAACTTTCCATTAACACCAAGAAACAAACAAAATCAAAAGATTGAAAAAAAAATAGAAGAGAATATAAAACATTTCCTGAGAAAAACAATTAATCTGGATTACAGAATGAGGAGAAATAATATAAAATTAGACTACTTGAAAATTACCAAAAAAAAAAAAAAAGAAAGAAAGAAAGAAAGAAAGAAAAAAAGAAAGAATTTTGATACAGTATTATAAGAAATTATCAAGAAAAAGTTCCTTGAAGTTCTAGAACAAGACAGAGCAGAAAAGAAAAACAAAACAAAAAAATCTGTGATTACTACCTGAGAAAGATTTCAGGAGGAAAACTTATAGGAATATCATAACAAGTTTCAAAACTCCCAGGGAAAGGAAAAAATATTTAAAGCAACAAGGGAAAAATATTAAAATATCATAGAGCTACAATAAGGATTACATAAGATTTACCAGTTGCTATGTTGAAGTACAATAAGAGTAAGAAGGTAATTTACTCAGTAAAGTTAAGTTTAATCCTGAGTGGGGAAAAAAAGATATTTAATGGGCTCAAACATTTTCAAATTTTTATGACAAAAACCCTGGACCTTAATGGAAAGTTCAATATATAAGATTTTTGAGAAATATTAAAGATTTATATTATAAGGGACTCAATAAGATCAAATTGTTTATTTATATGTGAAAATGTTATCAGTATTCTTATGACTCATCACTCTTTGAATAGTTTGGAAGAAAGACTTGGGCCTTGAGCTATGTGGTGCAGTGGAGAGAGCACTAGCCCTGAACTCAGGAGGATCTAAGTGCAAATTTGGCCTCAGATACTTAACACTTTCTAGCTGTGTGACCCTGGACAAGTCACTTAACCTCAATTGCCCCGGTGGGAGGCGGGGGAGGGGGGAGGAACTGGTTATGGAGAGAAAAAGAAGTATTTATCTCATACAAATGAGGCATGAAAGTAAAAATTGATTCAAAAGAAGTAAATGGTGGGGGAGGTCACATAGTGCTGGAAACTTTCTCTTTGGGAATGCCTTAAAAAGGGAGTAACTTACATCTAGAAGGGAATAAAATTTCTTATTTCAGAAAGAAATATGAGGGTAAGGGGATGTGGGAAGAGGATAAGGGAGGGACTCTTATACAGCTGGATAGGTTAGGGAGTAGGGCCTTAAGGGCAAGGTAATGTGAGTAGAAGTAAATTAGGAGTGAGGAGAGATAGGCTAAGTAGGATGAGAAAGATAATGAAGAAAAATAGGAAGATGGAAAATACACAAGTAATTGTGTCATTATTACTCAGTAATTACCAAATTGTGCATACCCTTTGATCCAACAGTGTTATTACTGGGTTTATATCCCAAAGAGATACTAAAGAAGGGAAATGGACCTGTATGTGCTAAAATGTTTGTGGCAGCCTTTTTTGTAGTGGCTAGAAACTGGAAATTGAATGGATGCCCATCAGTTGGAGAATGATTAAGTAAATTGTGGTGGTATATGAATATTATAGAATATTATTGTTCTATATGAATGAATAATGTCATTATTCAATGTTATTTTAAACCATTTAAAACAACTTGACACCAGAAAATATCAAGTATACCTGCCAAAACACAGAAACTACATAAGTATGATATACTTTTTTTTTTTTTTTTTGCTGAGGCAATTGGGGTCAAGTGACTTGCCCAGGGTCACACAGCTAGGATGTTTTAGATGTCTGAGGCCAGATTTTAATTCAGGTCCTCCTGATTTGGGGGCTGGTGCTCTATCTACTGCACCAACTAGCTGCCCCAAAATAATACACTTTTTTTTTCACTTTATTTTTTTTATTATAACTTTTTATTGACAGAACATATGCATGGATAATTTTTTACAACATTATCCCTTGCACTCACTTCTGTTCCGACTTTTACCTTCCCTCCTTCCACCTCTTCCCCTAGATGGCAGGCAGTCTTATACATGTTAAATATGTTATAGTATATCCTAGATACAATTTATGTGTGCAGAACTGTATAGTTCTCTTGTCGCATGGGAAGAATTGGATTCAGAAGGTAAAAATAACCTGGGAAGAAAAACAAAAATGCAAGTAGTCCATATTCATTTCACTCAGCATCAGTTCATGTAAGGTCATTTCTTATAGAACAATAACATTCTATAATATTCATATACCACCACAATTTACTTAACCATTCTCCAATTGATGGGCATCCATTCAATTTCCATTTTCTAGCCACTACAAAAAAGGCTGCCACAAACATTTTGGCACATACAGGTCCCTTTCCCTTCTTTAGTATCTCTTTGGGATATAAGCCCAGTAATAACACTGTTGGATCAAAGGGTATGCACAATTTGGTAATTCTTGGGGCATAACTCCAAATTGCTCTCCAAAATGGTTGGATTCGTTCACAACTCCACCAACAATGCATCAATGTCCCAGTTTTCCCATATCCCCTCCAACATTCATCATTATTTTTTTCCTGTCATCTTAGCCAATCTGATAAGTGTGTAGTAGTATCTCAGAGTTGTCTTAATTTGCATTTCTCTGATCAATAGTGATTTGGAACACCCTTTTATAATACACCTTTAATACAAATAGAGCAGATTTAAATAATTGAAACAATATTTATTGTTAAATGCATCTCAAAGTAAAAAAAAAAAAACCTTATGGAGAAATCAGGGAGAGAAGATTTCACATCTTTCACACAAGACTTCACAGAAGGAAATTCAGCAGTATCAGATCTTAAATTATAAGATGGGAGCACTGTTGTAGTATGAAATAGATAATTTGGTTATTTTCAGTTAAAATTTTTTTCTATAAGTAAAACCTCTATAACCAGAAAAAGATTAGGAATGCAGGAAATTGAAGAAAGACTGTCTCTCAGATAGAATGTGATTTGAGCTGGAATACTATTGTGGCGTATATATAAATAAAGTTGCTATTCGCTTCCAAAGAGATGACAAATGGAAGTATGCATAGTACATGGTCTTACATATTTGTATTACATGGTTGTATATATGTGTATATGTCTATAGATATTTATTTATGTATGTGTATGCTTACATCTATGTATATGAGTCCATTTATGTTCCATTTAGTTCACACTAGACTAGAAAACTGCTTATGCAGCTGGGACCCTGTTAGATAAGCAAACTGTTATATCTTCATAGTTTAGTTGTTCCTAAAGGAAGAGAATACTGTTTTTGCTGCCTTGATTGTTCATGATTTCTCCTCCCTTCCCACTCCTATTTAGATTGAGATTTCTGGGTTTCTTCTTAACTTTGTCCCAATTTCATAAATAGGTAAACATTTATTTGGATTGTGAACTCTTTGCCCTGGCTTGGAATTCCACATGCATGTTCATTTTTCATATAAATCTAGTTGTCATGCAATGTCTCATGGACTTGTGATACTGTTTTTGATTAACATTACTGTTACAAACACAGTACTAAGCTGTTTATAAATATTTTCTCACTTTATTCTCACAATAACCATGTCAGTATAGGGACTGTTATTATCACCATTTTCCTGGTAAGGAGTCTAAGAGACACAGGGATTAAGTGGCTGGGCCAGGGATACATGCTAGTTAATGTCTAATTCTAGGTCTAGTGTTCTATTTACTACTCTTCCAGCCACCTCCGCCCTCTACCTTTTCACAGAAGGGTAATATTCTTGAGATACCCAGTAAGATATATGTTCTCATATAGGTCCGTTGTGTTGATTTATGTTTGTTAGACTATAACATTTCTTAAAAGTAGGAGATGTCTACAAGAAGAGTATAAGGAGCAAATGGCAAGTCAATTACTAGTGACAGAAAAAAAGAAACATTACTAAACTTTTTATTGCACAGAAGAAATTAAAAAGTAAAAGACCAGAACAGGGTTGGTTTGTATTTTTTTACTAGCTTGTGAAATTTTGTTTATGTGTAGATATACACATATACACTTAAACTACATAGAAGAAGTTGTTGGTTTTTATAGATTATTTTAATTTTCTTTGAAAACTTAGTTAAGTTTTAGTATTTGAGAAAGCATAATCCTAGTCTGTTTTTTTTTTACAAAAATAAAAATTATTTTAAACAGTTTTTTTTTCTTTCCTAAAAGCATTTTAACAAAATAAATCAATAAAACTTTTAGATCTGCTCTGATGGTGGTAAGCTGGCTTTTGTCTTAACACTGCACTTTGATGATTGGAGGAAAGAATGTGACTGATGACTTTGCACAGCCTCTCTTAAATATGATTTACACAAAGATCAATACAGTGCAACAGTAGCAACCAATATCATCTGTGAAAAGAGCTAGAATACAGTTAGGAAAGCCAAAACAGGTTTTCCTGGCAGATATTTTCACCAATAGTCTTAAACAGAAATTCTTGCTCAGAGGTCCATTGATAGATTTCTTGGTACCTGTGAATTAGTTGAAGGAAAAACCACATCTTTATGTTCACTGATGTCTAACTGAAATTTAACATTCTCTTCAGTTATTGAAAAATATTCTAGGGAAAAGGACCAGAGGCTTTTCCACTAGATTGCCAAATGGACCCATGGCACAAAAAAGGTTAAGAACGCCTGATCCCTTGTTTCTTACATATGCCATTAATATTCACATTTCTTTACCTCATAGACATGTAAAAAGCTCTGTTAATTCCACCTCAGCAAACCATTATCTTCCCCTATCAAAATACCCAGTTTCCCATTGCCACCACCTGAGTTCACATTCCTCATATCTTCCACCTGGGAAATAATAGTTTCCTAATTTTTCTTCTTAACCAATCTCCCTCTTCTTATATAATCTATTCTTTATTTCAAATTTTTATTATTTGCAGTTTTGGTCATAAGCTATGATTTCATTTCTGTAGAGAACTCCCAATATGACATTTTCCTTACAGAAGCAACAGTTGTCCCTTCTCCCCCAATAAATTTATGACTTACTTATTTTTTAAAGTATTCTTTTCTTTAAAATTTTCAATTCCAAACTCTCTCCCTTCCTCACCCACTGAGAAGGTAAGCAAAATTATAATTATACATGTGAAATCATCTAAAATATATTTCCATATTATTTGTATCACTAAAAGGAAAATAGAAAATTCAAATTGTAACCAGAGTTCCTCAGTTTTCTCTTTGGAAATGTAGTTAGCATTTTTCACCATGAGTCCTTTGGAATTGTCTTGAATTGATGCATTAATAGAGTAGCTAAACCTTTCACAGTTGATCATTATTACAACATTATTGTTACTGCGCACAATGATCTCCCAGTACTTTTTATTTCATTTTGCATCCATTCACATTGGTCATGCTATATTTTTTCATAACTGCTCCCCTTATCTGTTCCCTGTTGATGAATATCACCTCAATTCTAATTCTTTGTCATTACAAAAAGAGGTGCTATAAATATTTTTGTATGTTTAGGTCCTTTTAATTTTTCTTCATCTCTCATTAACCTGGATCTAAGAATATGCACTCTTTTTATAGCCCTTTGGGCAAAGGTCCAAAATTATTCTCAAATGGTTCAACTAGTTCATTACCAACAGTTTATTGATGTACCTATTTTCCCTCATTCTTTTCAGCATTTGTCATTTCTGACAGATGAAAGATGGTACCTTATATCTGATTTAACTTGCTTTTCTCTAATTAATAGTGAATTAGAACATTTGGTTGAAAATAGCTTTGATTTCTTCTGAAAACTCTGTGTTCATGTCCTTTGACTATTTATCAGTTGCGGATTGAGTCTTATTTTTATCAGTTTGACTAAGTTGATTATATATATATATTTGAGAATGGAGAACTTTATCAGAGAAATTTATTGTAAATTTTTTTTTGTATTCATTAGTACTTTTTAGCAAAATGTAGTTTTTCTCTTGATCACTTTTAATTGTCTGTTTTTATGTTTGCTTTGATTGATATCCCTGCCTTTTTATTTTTACTTTAACTGAATCATATTAGATTGTATTACAGTTCTTTATTTTGACTGTGTGTGTCTTTCTGTTTCAAATGTGTTTTTTGTAAACAGTAAACAGTAAACTTGAATTCTAGTTTCTAATCCATTTTGCTCTCCACTTCTGTTTTATGAGTAAATTCATCCTGTTCATATTCACAGATATGGTTAATGTGTTTTTCATCTTATTTTCTTTTGTTTATCTTTTTCTTTTATTTCCTGTCCCTCCTCAAAAATCTGTTAATCTACTCTTATTTTTACAGTTTCATACCTCCATATCTATTATCCCTTCTATTTCTATGTTGGCTAAGATAGATTTCTGTCTCCAACTGAGTACGTATATTTTTCCTTCTTTGAATCTATTTCATTGAGATTCAAACATTGCTCACTCCCCATCCTATCCTTCTCTCCCTTTTTTGTGTCTCTTTTATGAGAAAATTTTACCATTCTGCTTTTTCCTTCCCACTTTTCCCAATGCATTTCTCTTTCTTATCCCGTTATTGTTTTTGATGTGGGGGAAGATCATCCCAACGTTATTGACTCATGCAAGTCCTCTGACTATATAGACTCCTTCTAAGTATCCTCATATATTATATCATATTTGGAGTTAGAGGAACTGAGTTAAAGCCATGGATCTTCTCAACTATCTTTATGTCCTTGGAGAACTATCATTTTCCTCGCTTGTATAGAGAGGGGAGTTGAACTAATAGATTTTTCATATGAATTATATAGCCAAGGTTGGGGAGAAAATTTAGAGAGAAGGAAAAAAAGAACAAAATTTTGGGAATCATACATGTTGAGTTAGAAAGAGAATGAGCAGCAAGCAAGAAACAAAGTATTTAGAAGTAAGAAGAGAACTGTGAGGATATTATTTGAATCAGGGGAGACACCAGAAAGAAAGAGATTGAAAAGATCTTAGATAAAAAACTTGAAGGAAGCAATAGAAAAGTAAATTCCTTTTCTTTATTTCTCCATGGACAATTAATAACCAGTTTCATCATTGCTAGCAATTTCCTTTGTGTCATATACTGTATCCTCCTTGTTTAGCTTCCCGTTGCTATAATTTAGTTCAGGTCTATCACTTGGATTACTGTGATAATTTTTTGACTAGCCAGTCACTTAATACTAGATTGATCTCTTTTGAAACCCTTTTATCACAAGATTCTTATTGACTATTACAATGTTCAAACCCTTCCCTTGTTTTTCAAGTTGCTTTCAAGTTTTCAGTGTGTTTATCTTGCCTTATTAAAATGTTAACCACTTTGTATCTTTTCTTTCTGCATACTTCCTACAAATATTTCATGTTCATTCTCAGCTGTATTTATATGGTTATCATCACTTGATGTTATTGTTAACTTTTTTAACTATCTTTTAAAAGGCATAATTTAATTCCTAGTTTTTTTCAATGGAGTTTTTGCTACTCTTGGCCATCATTTTAAAACCATGTTTCTTACTGTCCTTATTTCCCCTTTGTCCATCATTTGAATCTTTGTACTTTGCCCCTGAGATGTCAGAATCTTGTAGCTAAGCTTTCACTTAATTTTACCTGGAAAAAATCTCCCACATCATTTTCTAGCCACCATTTAATAAGCATGCAGGTACATATGCACCTTCTTTGTATGTGTTGTCTTCTCCCTTAAATTGTAAACTCTTTAAGGGTAGAATCTGTTGTATCCTGCTTGCTTTTATTTTTATTGTTTGAACTTTATACTTTGACCAATAGTAAGCACTTAATAAATGCTTTGTGTCTTGATTTTCAGTTCTTCTGAACTCCAATAATATTTGTAGTCTGTATCACACAATTTGTCATTTTAATTTTATCCTATGCTATATTCTTTAACTGTCATACATGTATTCATTTTGCCTTACTAAATTATAAACTCCTGGAAGGTAGGCATCACCAGGGTTTTCTATACCTAACATATTTCTTAGCATATAATAGCTACTGGGTTAATACATTTTTGGTTTGACCCCAGATGCATTTGTAGTTTTTTTCTTTTTATCAATGATAAGGAAATTAATTTCAAAATGTAACTATAACTAAATCTGATTTATGACTATTCTCCTGTATTCACTGATAAACAAGGGAACTATTGTCATTTCAAGCTATATTTATTTAAAAGATATTTCCTTTGTTTCCCTACCTTTTTGTTCTAACTTTTAAAAGATTATACATATTTTACTAATTTTGAAATTTAAATGCCAAATAATTTATAAAAGGAGAGATATACTTATCATATTATTTTTGTATTCTTGCATCTTTTAGGCAATTTAAAAAATTTTAGACTATGTAAATAGCTCATGCTAACAATTATATTATTTATTTTTTAAGCCTATTTTCTTTGTTAGTCATCTCAAATCACTTTTTTTCACATTTTAAAAATAATGAATTTGATTTTTCCTCCCAATGGGATTTTTTTTGTTGTTGTTGTTCCTATTTAATTTGAAGTCATACAGGTACCTGATTTTAGCAGCACAGTTAGAAAACAGAATGTTTAATTTGAACTTGTTGCCAAAATAAAATGACTGTCCAGGCCACCAGACCTAGCTGGTTTACTTTTTTGTTTGATTTGCCTCTGTCAGTGGAAGAATCAGACATCATTGATCTTGAGAAACGCTATTGGCTGCTGAAGGCTCAATCCCGGACTGGCCGTTTTGATTTAGAGACATTTGGCCCTTTGGTTTCGCCACCCATTCATCCATCTCTGAGTGAAGGTAGGAGCCATTCTCATTGCCTGTAAATGTCCATTTGTTGAATTTTTCTCTTCCCAACCCACCCCCATTCCCTAGATCAGTCTTCATTCATGATGCTCTTAGCATGTTTTTTATTTAAATACTTTGTAATTCTGAGATCTGTTAATGTGTGAAATCCTTTAAAGTGTAATTTTCTCTTCTATCCCTCACCACCCTAAGTTTACAAAGAGTATTTGAATGTTTTATCAAAAATTTACCAGAATAATATTGTTTTACTATCTCATGGAAATGCTAGTTTCATTGTGGTTTTTACCTTGATCTGACCACATCTGGAATATTGTGTTAAATTCTTGGTGAAACATTTTAGAAAGGACAGTGAAAAGGATTGAAAATTATGCCCTATCATCATTATCTCTTGAAACATTGATTGAAGATGTTTAGTCTAGAGAATATAAGATTTGTGTAGAACATTTTCTCTGTCTTCAGATATTTAAGTTTTTCCATATACAAAAGAAATTAGGCTCATTTTGCTTGAATTTTGGAGCGTAAAACAAGGCCCAGTGAGTAGAAGCTATGTGGAGAAAAATGTAGAAGTAAGTAAAAGGAAGTACTTCTGATGAATACAGATATCCAAACATGGAATGAATTGCCTGATTAGTAGTGACATTACAGTTGTTTAGTAGAGAGAGGCTCAGTGAACACTGGGGATATTGTAAAGGGCATTTATGCTTCATATAAGAGTTTTGGTTAAGCTTACCATTGAGATCCTTTCCAGTTCTGTGATCTGATGATTCAGGTCCCTTCCCACAAATTTTGCTCTCTTGTAATCCAGTAACGTGAAACAAGAATTTTTAGAATGCTTGAGTTCTAAGGGATCTTAGTATCTAGTTCAGTTTCTTTATTTTATAAATAAGACTCATAGAGATGACGTGACTTTACCTAGTCTAGAAAGCTAGTAAAAATCAAATCTAGAATGTGAACCAGGTCTTTTGACTATGTTGGTTTAATCATGTTTCACTGCCTCACAGCTGGTACTCGACAATAGTATTTTACTTTATCTCCAAAAGAATAAACAATTATACCTCATATCTAAACAAACTAGCTAAACTGATTTAACACTATAAATTCTTTAATTCTTATTCATTCTGTTTCTTCTCATAGCCAATTTTTTTTTAAAGGGGGGGATACTCTACTGATTATCTCATTCAAATAGAAAAAAAGTATATTTCAGTAGATGTGAGAGAGACCACCCAAATTAGTCATTCCAAATCATTGTACCTCATGAAGAATATTGATATGCTAAATCTATTTGAGGACTAAAAGCCAACCATCAAGCTCCAAATCTATGACTGTCATTTACGTGATTTTATTCTCAAAATGTTCCACAGTATTAGTATTTACTATTGAGATATTAACATATCAATAAATAGTATTATTATCTTTGTAATAGAGTGAACAAGTGAATATAAATTATACATTTAGTGTCTTAAAATGAGAAATACTAACTAATCTGAGTCATAAATTTTGAAATTTATTTCTACTTATTTCAAGTCTGGTAGGTTAGCTTTAAGAAGGGCAGCTAAATGGCAGAGTTGATAGAGCACTAGGCCTGAAGTCAAGAGGACCTCAGTTCAAATGCAGCCTCAGACACTTACCTGGGCAAGTCATTTAACCCCAATTGCCTCAACAACAACAAATTTTTAAATGCTTTGTAAAGGTATAAATAACTTACAATATTCTTTGTTATTTCTTCTATTTGTAGAATGTCTTTCTTCCAAATGCTTGAAAAAAACCTTTTTTTTGGATTCTTAGAAAGTTCAGTCTTTAATTCTTTTATAATAGTTTCTTGATGCTTCCATATATCTCTGATCTAATCAATGCAGATATTCACTTATTGCAATCCTATCCTCTCCTTGCCTTCTTGTTTTTTGTGTTTCCTTTTTGTTATCCTATAAATATTCCACAGAGGATCCACCTTATATGATAAAGGCCTCCCTCTAGGACTTTTAACATTTAATGAGTATTATTGCATCTCTCTCTATCTATTAAATCTCTCACTATAAGAATAGCAATCTTTTCTTACAGTGGTTCATTTGTTTAGTGATATTCTTCATAAGTCCTTATAATATAGTAATTATGCTTCATCCTAATCCATTCATATACTTTGAGTTGTCTATTATTTTAAGTCATTTGCGATTATACTGATTTTTGATATTTAGCATATCATATCATTAGAAATTCTCTCAGGTGGCATAATGAAGTTGCGTTATTATGTAAAAGAATAGTTTAGAATCATTGAAGGTGAAACATAATTCTCTGACCAATTCACTCATTTCCTTTCTACATTTTAAGTTAATGGGCCATTCATTTCCTGTTTTCAATCCCTGTGCAAAAATAACTATTGTGACAGAATAACTCAATTGTACTGTCCATCCAATAGCATATCACAATCTGAGAATGATAGTATGTTCTTCCACTAGTTTGTTGTTTGTTCTCTTTGTGAATTATTGCTAGGATTCCATTTTGGAGTTCTGTAGAAGCCTGAGACTTCATGCAGTTAACACAATGCTATCCACAAACAGGAACATTTGGAGGATCTTGCCATGTATAGAGATTCTTTCTTCTGTTTAGGATAATATTCAGAAGAGATCCTCAGTGACAGTGTAAAGTCTATTAGCAAGCATACATCTCTCTGTTTTTTTGGGTTTTTTTGCCTTGTTTGATATTATTAATCAAAGCTTCTCTAAATAAAATTGTCAATGTGGTTGCATTTCTAAAAGAATCATAAATAATTTTTAATGTAATTCAGGGAGCTTTATTGAAGGGTTTTTAAAACTTTTTCTCTGGAGTCAAACTTTCCTGTAATCAACAAATAATGATGGCAAGATCTAGTCTTCTTTAATCATTTGTGAATGCCCCCATTCCTCTCCTGTGTTTTCATTGATAATGTCTTGAATACATGTGAACCCTGTCATTAAGATGTTATTTTTAAAAAGTGTGTGGGAAGGTGAGGGGTGGGGGGGAGGGGGAGGAAGGATATTGTCCATGATTTTTTTTTTCCTTTTTTGGCATGTGTCATTCTGTGAGACCTTAAAAATCTGTGAGCCCATTTAGAATTGTGGTTTAAAATGTCATTTTACTGTTACTACAGTTTCCTTCTGTTTATATTCATTCAGGTCAGTTCTTTTCTCAATTTTATCCTCTTAAATACGATTTCTATTTATAAAAAAAATAATAATACCTTTTTATTTTTCAAAATACATGCAAAGATAGTTTCTAACCTTTATCCTTGTAAAACCTTGTGTTCCAAAATTTTCTCCCTCCTTCTCTTCTTTCCCTCTCCCCAAAACAGCAAGTAATCCAATATGGGTTAAACATGTGCAATTCTTCTAAACATATTTCCACATTTATCATACGGCACAAGAAAAATCAGATCAAAAAGAAAAAGAAAAGAGAAAACATCAATGACAACAAAGGTGAAAATACTATGTTGTAATCCACATTCAGTCCCCCATAGTCCTCTCTTTGGAAGCAGATGGCTCTCTCCAACATTAATCTATTGGAAATTGCCCTGAATCACCTCATTGTTGAAAAGAGCCAGGTCCATCACAGTTGATCATTATATAATCTTGTTGCTGTGTGTACTGTTCTCTTGGTTCTACTCACTTCACGTAGCATTAGTTCATATAAGTCTCTCCCAGGCCATTCTGAAGTCATCCTACTGATTGTTTCTTATAGAACAATAATATTCCATTACATTCATATACCATAACTTATTGAGCCACTGATGGACATCCACTCAGTTACCAGTTCCTTGCCACTACAAAAAGGGCTGTCACAAACATTTTTGCACATGTGCATCCCTTTCCCTTTTTATGATCTCTCTGGGACACAGATCCAATAGAGATACTGCTTAAACAAAAGAGTATGCAGTTTGATAGCTTTTTGGGCAGAGTTCCAAAGACTGTTCTCCACAATGATTGTATCAGTTCACTTCACCAACACTACATTAGTGTCTCAATTTTCCCACATTTCCTCCAACATTTAATCATTTTTTTCTGTTATCCTAGCCAATCTGAAAGATGTAAGGGGGTACTTCAGAGTTGTCTTAATTTGCTCTTCTCTAATCAATAGTGATTTAGAGCATTTTTTCATATGATTAGAAACCACTTCTACTTTTCAATTAATTAAGTATATTCGGTACTGAGATGTTAAAATTAAAAGGTATGCCTCTGTCATGAGTGATGAGAAAAAAACTTGCTCTAGAAATTCTGACAGATCTTTTCTATTTTATGTTTTTTTGTTCTCCTTCCAGCTTCATCTGTCAAAACTTTTAGGATAAACAGACTTGATTGGACCTCAAGCCAAGGCTTATTTGGCCCTCCATTGTTTTGTGATCTGCTAATCCTGTGTTTTTAGTTAACTTCCCTCCTTCCTCTTCTATGTTTTTGCAAATGTGCTTTTACTTGTGACTCACATTTACATAACACCTAAGGTTTGCTGTGCTCTTATCTTACATTGTATGGGATAGTTATTTTATTCATGTAACACAGTAAATGTCAGAAATGGCATTTGAATCTGAATCTCTCCTAACTCAGAGTCCATTATATTATATTATCTTTTTAACTATTGTCAACCTTGGCTGCATAGTTTTTATGCTTGGCAAGGAGAGCATGTATTTTACTATCTCAGGTAGTTTCAAGCTTCTTTTGACCTTATTATTATGGCAACTATTATGTTTTGTTTAAAATCAGTTAAACCAAGTCCTTAAGAAATAGTGATAATCACAGTCCATGTCTTTACTGTGGTCTAATTTCCATTTTGTATGTAATTTTAGTAACGGGCATATCTGATTCATCTTGCATCTTTTTTGCTCTCCTTCTAGTTAAATCTATAAATGCTTTTGAGGTGATCTGGCTTAGTTGGATCTCAAAGCAAACTCTCTAAAGGTTCGTATCTTGAACAGAAACATTTCATAGTGCCTGTATCCATTATAATCAATTATTTGGCCATAGCAACCTATGAAATTAAAAAAAAAAAGAATAGGAAAAAGGGAAAGCATAAAGGTCTTTTTTGGAAATATTTGTTTTGAATTTGGATTTGAAATATGTGTTTATATATACATATGTCTACATATAAAAGTATATATATTTATATCTCTGCCTACATATTTTTATATGTAGTCTGGGAATAGTTAAGAATCCATCTATATAAACAGCCCATGAATATGGTGTCCACTTTTTCTTTGCCTCTGGGCTAACTCATTTATCCCAGCCTATCCACTCCTTGAAACATCTGAGTGTTTTTCCCAGAGAATAGCCAGCCACAACAATGACCCTCAGGCTACCACTCAGACTGTTTCTTAAAATTACAGGGATAACTTTGATTGGGAAAGGCTGCAGATAGAGGAAAATATACTCATTGTTTGCCACTGTAGTTCCTGAGCCCTTGCCATAAAATGAAGATTCAGTAGAAGATTCATCATTGACTTTTAAACATAAAATATTTACTACATAAGATAAAAAAAGTAATACCATTTTTTACTCAGTAGAACACTAAAGCACAAGTTAAGTAAATATAAGTTGCTAAGTAGGAGGCAAAGTCAGGAATAATCAGAAATCACAATTCCTTTATAAACATGTCTCACTCTGTATCTTCAGGGAAGAGTTGCAAAACACATACATGAGGAAACTCATTGATTCCTTTAAGAATCTGAACTTCAAAAGATCATTTCTCTATCAACTACTCTTCTTCTGATTTTTAGTGCTCTCCTATTAGGCAAATCTCTTGTTTTAAAATGCACTAGTAAAAAGCCCCCTTAACTAATTGCTGAGAAAGTACTTTTTTGTTATAGGAAAAACACATATCAACATTGCATTTAGTTAATAAGAAGCCATTCACTTAGGCCAGAAAATTGTAGAGCTCCTCAGTTTGACAGTTTGGATAACGTGGACAAATTCAGTCTGCTCTCCACTTAGTCGAATTCTGCTTTTTCTGTTCAGCTTTTAGCAAGATAAAGCATTCTCTCCAAAAAGAGAGATCACCATAAAACAAATAAATATTTGGCTTTTCCTCCTCTGTCCTCTTTTCTTTTTTCTTCTCAAACTGTAGAGAAGAAATCAGAGTTTTCTTTCTCTCATACTGTAGATCATGGTAGAAAGCAATAAGCACAGATAGCTCTCTCCAGCTGCAGAATTCAGCTCTTTTTTTCTAGCAAAGCAACTGAAAAACTGAGATGATCTTGCCTTTCTGCAACTATCAGAGAAATAAATTTCTTTCTTCAAACCAGCAGATTCTTAGCAAAGCAGTTAAAAGACTCCCAATAAATGGGTTAGCTATCTTCCAAATGGAAGTATCTTTGTCCTTTTTTCCCTAGCTTCTTAATGATGCGGGAAAGCTTCCTTTCTAGATTCCCACCCTCTCCTAGTTAATAATGTAAATTGCCCTTTAACTCACAAATGCTGGTCTCTTTGAATTCCAATAGAAGATCTGACCTGTTCCCAGCCCCACCCGGATATGAGCCAACTTTGGGGCTACACCCGAAAGCCCCTCTAGCTAAGTCTCCTATTATAAAAAGGCCATGCTGAGAACCCCTCTTTGCAGAGATTCCAAACATGGCTACCACGTGAGGACCCTTTGTCCACTGGACCCTCTGTCCAGTGCCCTCCTTATCTCTACCTTCTCCTATACTTTAAATTTGCTTATATAATAATAAACCTCTTTTATCAGTCTAGCTCTCTGGGCCAATAAATGCTTTTATTGGGAACTCGCGCCGCTACTAGACCCCCTTGCGTTGAATCTGTACCCCAAACCTGCCACTAGACCTTAACCCTAATTTCATTTAGGTACCCCAAAGCTAGACCTCAACATTATGATTTCTATCTTCCTTAATTTAAACTTCTTGTTTTTGGTGTGCTTTCTTCATATCTCAAATTAGTACCTCTTTGTGAGCACTAAGTCAGGAAGACTTGAAATAAAATTCGGCCTCAGACATTTGATATTTACTCTGTGATCTTTGACAAGTCACTTGATCTTATTGCCTCTCCAAAAAAATACAACCAACTTTAAAAAGTCACATCCAAATAAACTGATGAACAACAATGCCTTTTAGCCATTCATTACCTCAGTCATTATATCTTCAAACAAGTCCTTTCAGAGATTGTTTTTTGTCTTTTCCTCAAATAGGCTATTTGTCCTTAGTATTTGCATTTAGAAACTATTTCTTCACAGATTGATTACTGTCAGTTTCTCTGACAGACAATTTTTCTGTTCTTTTCGGCAACTAAATTTCATCTACCAAAGCAGCATTTTCATTTATATCACAATGAACCAGTGGCAGTTGTGAAATTAGAGATTCAGTTTATTTCCCAATAGTTATCTACTATTAGTAGATAGTAGTCTATCTACTAATGACTTAATCACATAAATACTTTGTCTTAATTTTTGTTTGTTTATTAATTCTTTTGCTTTCCAGTCTACTTCAATTTACATTGGAAAATATCTTTGTTGGATATTGAATAATGACAGAAAAATGACAGAAAATGAGAGTATCTCTTGTCTTTAGGGGTGGGATTAAATCAGAATAGATTGTGAGAATAAGACAGAATTGTTAGAAAATTGTCAGATGAGATTAGAAATTTGACATTTCCTGGAAGGAGAAAAAAGATAGAGAAAGAATAGATATTGTCATATTGGCACTATATCATCTGAGAGATTAATGAGGTATCATCCATGGCAATGTTTTCTAAAAGAATCTAAAGCACCTAAGATTTATCTCTTCTACTGTCACTGTGATCCGTGTGTGTGTGTGTGTGTGTGTATGTGTGTGTGTGTGTGTAGGTGTAACTGTGTCAGGAAACTTTTAAAATAAAAAATTGTGCTCCATAGCAATCCATGTCCCTAGCTCCACTTCATTGCCCCGATAGAAAATGTTTCAGCTTGCCTGGTTTATGGCAAAGGAAGACGTTATGAATGTCATACGAAAATATCAACATTAATGACACTTTCTTTTCTTTCAGGTTTGTTTAATGCCTTTGATGAAAATCGTGACAATCACATAGACTTTAAAGAGATATCCTGTGGGTTGTCAGCATGTTGCAGGGGACCTCTAGCTGAAAGACAAAAATGTAAGTGTACTAAATGTCATTTGTTACCAGTATTGCAAATGCCATAAGACTTTAATTAGATTAATTTAATACTATTATTCCAGTAAGACTTGATTTTTTTAGTTACTTTATCAAGTTTATTAGAATCTTTTCAGTAAAAAATAATAAAGCAGTTAGAATAGTACTTTAAATTCTTCAAAATACTTTGTAGATATTATCTCATTTGATCCTCACAGCAATCTTGAGAGGTAGGTATTATTAGCCTGATTTTACAAGTAAGGAAATTAAGGCACAGAGAGGTTAAGTTCCTTGTTCTGAGTCATGTAGCTAGTAAGGGCCTGAGGCTAGATTTGAACTTAGGTTTTCCTGACTGCAAGTCTGGCGCTCTCACCAACATACCTACCTATGGTTTATTTTTCTTGATGTGGAGGCTTAAAGCAAACTATCATGACACATAGCATGAATAAAAATAGATGGGTTGCAATTATTGTTTTTTATTGCATTTTTAACAGTTTACTACTTTTAATTCATCTCCTATATGAGCTTTGCTGATGTTTAAGTTGAAATTTCTAAGTGGACTTTTGATTTCTAATAAGTAAAGTAAATGGTGGGAATATATTGATCTTGATGCATTTGAAATTTTCGAACAGAAAAACTACTTTGTTAGTTTCTATAGTATATTTAGTGTATCTTGAGTTATCTGGAGGATTGGTATTAGATTCAAAATAATATTTAGAGATATCCATGTCACTTATATTCATGAGTATTTTATTAACAATAATGTTTATTAGCAAAATGCAATTTTCTCTGTCTTTATTGAATACTAAAAAGTTTAACTTAGCAGTGTTTAACCAAATTACAATTGCAGTATACATTCACAAGCATAAATATATTATTAAATCATAAACATCTTTAAGAAACTGCAGTCAATTGACATAAGTTAAATTAACTCATATATTTACTAGTTATTTTTCTGTCTCTTTCTAAAAGTTTAATTTTATAGTAGTTGCTTATGGCTGGTATTGGATTTTTTCGTTCTTTGATCTTATCTAGTAACATAAACTAGAAACAGCTCACATATCTTACGTATCAACATATCAACTTAAATATCAACAACAACAGAATCATTCCATAATCTGAGAACTTGAAAAACATACTTTTCCTTTTAAGTCATAATAATTCAATTGTCTGTTTTATTTTAAATAGAGAATTGATCTTTTTTGTTTTGTTGCTGGCAAATATTGTTTAGGGATTAACTTAAATCCTGAAACAGAATTCTCTTAAGTGAATATCATTAATCTTTTCCATTCTTTAACCAGTTTGATAGATTGATCATTTTTGGGAAACCTAAAGTTGAAAGTGAAGTTCTTTGTTTCTCAATGAAAGGTCATGATCCTTTTTCAACAAGTTTTCCTGATGTAGTAAGGAAAGTTAATAAATCAAAGTAAATCATTTGGATTTTTTTGGCATAATGCAATTGAACTTTTGTGAAGAGCTGCAGCTATTAAACATTACTCACTGGAATTTAGTACCATACGACAAACATTTTGCTTTCAAGAAGTAAACTGAGAATTCAGGTTGTCTTTAACACTAGACTAGGGCACTACTTTTTGCTTTAAGAAGACCGTTTTCATTATGTGCCTATGAACAAATTGAAAAAGTCCTATGAGATCACCTTTTAAAACTTAGAATTATTAAGTTTTTAGAAATGAAATGTCACCCTTAAACTGGTACCGTGGTAACAAGTCAGACAAGACAGGTCAAATCCCAGTATTGCCAATTTGTTTGACATCAGATGAGGTCTCAGTTTCTTCATCTTTAATATGAGAAAGTAGTAGTCATTGACTTTTAATAAACCTACATGCTCTAAATCTATGATTCCATGATATTATGAACTAAGAATGTATGTATTTCAAAACATAGCCTTTTCATTTCAACTTACAGGAAAAGAAGCCCTACTTAGAGTGAAGGGACATTATAATTTTTAATAGGCTATTTTGTTTGTGTGCAAGATAGCATGATTTCTGCTGACCCAAAGCATATATATATATTCTTAAGTATGATAGCTTTACCCAAGAACATGGTTGCCTGAAAACTTTTGATTATCCAGAAACAATGGCCAGTATTTTGCCCTATATTTTGAAGTATAGAAATAATTCATCTTACTTAACAATATCTCTTCATTAGTTTGTTTTAAGGTGTTCGATGTTGACCGTGATGGAGTCCTCTCTCGAGTTGAACTGAGAGATATGGTTGTTGCACTCTTAGAGGTCTGGAAGGACAACCGTACGGATGATATCCCTGTAAGTTCTATACTATGAACTTGTTGGGGCAATTTTGCCTCATAATTTGGATAGCAAGGAGAATTACTTAAGGAATGATACTACTTTGGTTACTTTTCAAAGTGTATGCAGTTGGGGAAGAAAAGAATCAAATGCATACTGGGATCTATTAGAATCCTTAGCTTCCTTCAAGATTCAGCTCAAATAATATCTCCTATGAGATACTTTTCTATCTTTCCCTAATTGTTAATTTTCTAACTTAATCTTCAATTTATTTCTGTCTTGTGTATCTCAGTGAGATAAAGGTTCCTGAGGAGAAACATAGTTTTCCATTTTTGTTCTTGAATCCCCAGAACCTTACATAGTGCCTTGTCAATAGACTGCTTAATCAATGATTTTGTTTTTTTAACTGGGACTTTGTTTTGTTTATAAATCATTTTAATTCTCAAAATGTTTTTCCCAGAGAGCTACCCCACCAATAACAAAATAGTGGGGAAAAATAATTGCAGTAAAACTAACCAACATCCAACACTTCTACAAAGAAGGAGAGGAGGGTCATTCTCTTGTTTCTTCAGTCAGGGATAAACTTAGTAATAGCATTTACTTTGAATTTTTGTTTTGTTTTTCACTATTTTTCTTTATTTTCAGTCCTTTTATGTTGTTTTGTTAATTTTTCTCTGTTCACTTTGCATTCTTCATCTTCATTATTTCTTACAGTGTAGGGATGATACTCCATTCTATTTAGGTACCAAGTTTGTCTTAACCTTTCCCCAATTGATTAACATCTACTTTGTGTTTCTAAATCTTGGCTACTATGAAAAAGGCTATTAAAAATATTTTGGAGTACATTCTTTTGTATCAGTAGAGCTATTCCCTAATGGATGTGTTCAATGGAAATAAACATTTCCTAAAAGAAGATTATTAACTGCAAAATATGATTCTTCTAAATCACAAACAGAAATTTCAGACAACTCAGAAATTTCACCTCCCACAAAAAAATTTCCAAAGACAAAAGATGGAAATGGTGGAGGAGTCCTGGAAAAACAAACATACTAATATTTTGCTTATAGAGTTATGTATTGAGCTAACCATTCTAGAAATCAGAACAAATATTGCTAAGAAAGTGATTAAAATTTTGATAATTTTATTGAGTCAAATTAGAGATTTGTTATTTTTGTCAAAGCAAATATGTTCATCTGTTCATTGTAGATTAAAATTGCTATCTCAAATGACCAAAATAATATATATTCAGTATTTTTTCACATTGCTTCTGTTTACTTACTGGTTTTTAATTACTTTTGGTTTTTTTTTTTTTTTTTTTTTTTTTTTTAAGGAATTGCACATGAATTTGTCAGATATTGTAGAAGGTATATTGAATGCACACGACACCACAAAGGTGAGTTTTTAATAGAACTAATTTGTTTTTCACCTAAAAACATTTGTTAGGTACCTTTCTGTTTTTGTTACTCTTAAGCAATTTCTTTTATTTATTTGATTGGTTTTTATTGTTTTTTTTAATTAAAGTTTTTTATTTTCAAAACATATGCATGGATAATTTTTCATCATCGATCCTTGGAAAACCTTGTGTTTAAATTTTCCCCTCCTTGTCCCCACCCCTTCCTCTTAGGCAGTTTTATAAAATTTACCTAAAGTTCCTTGACCCCTGAGTTTATAATTTGTTGTTGTTGTTATTGTTCTGGAGTTATAATTTCATTAGTGTAGAAACTACTTTCCTTGATGTAGATTGGCAACTAATCTGCAAAGTATAGTTTTAGAAAGTTGCTGGAACATTGAGAGGTCAAGTAACTTGTCCATGATCTCACTGCTAATATGAGTTGGAAGTAGAATTTGAACTCTATGCTCTGTCAGGACAAGAGCAGCTATCTACCATACCACATGATTTAGTTTTCATGATTATGTTTAAAATATGTGGCTCAGGAGCTTTTAACTGTATGAGCATTTTCACGTAGTCTACCTTCAGGAAAAGGTATAATTGGATGCTTGAAATAGAATTAAAGGCATTACAGATCAAAATATTATTCTTTTATCTTTGTTTGCTAGCACTATCTTTCATCATAATTCTTCTGTCATGCTCATTATATATACTTGCTAAAAGAGGGCAAGATAAACATTTCTTTGAACTAAGATTATATCATCAGGATCATAAAATAATATTTGGAGCTGGTATCTAGCACTTAATATGTCATTTTTAGATATTAAAAAATTTGATGCCTGGTAATATTAAGTGCCTTGCCCAAGGTTACAAAGCTATGAAAATGGAACATGATTTGAATCCATGTTGTTAACCTCTACTGAAAATTGCTGTCGCTATTTTTTGTCAGTGTTCTTTGTGGCTTGTGGTTTCCTTTGCATATTGTATTCTAACCACCTGTTGAGTCTCAAGTTTTGGCTTGATTCGATGTCATTGTCTTATTGGAAATAAGGCACATGTGCTAGGTACCCTTGATTATTAGCCTTTCTACACAGAAATGAAATGAAATGAAGTGTTTGACCAGCAAATAGGAATAACCACACATTCTACACATCCTAATATATTCCAAATGTATGTGCCATTATGTCTATAATCACTGTATCTGAATCTATGTGCTTCAAGACTAAAGTATGGAACCAAAGAATGTCAAAGAGAGATCATGCCCATTTTTTAACAACTTTCATCCTTATTGCAAGAATCAATTACTAATACTAATACTAGTTTTGTTTTGATATTCAAATTTAATGTGATCAAAAAATCAGATACAATTTCACTATATTTTATATATATTGTATCTAACAAACCCTAAGAAATCAAAATGAGGCATAGGAAAGTAATGTTTTTTTTTTTTAAATTAAATTTGTATTTAAATTTCACTACCCAACAAACTTAAGTCACAACATTTACTTTTTAGGAAATAAAGATAAAAGGCTAATTACAAGTAAAGTTAAGCGTGTATCTGTAAATTTTTGAAATAAAAGATCTCTATCATTAAAAAAAAAAAATAAAATAAATGCAAACATATAGCAGATAGAAGTAATGGACTTGGAGAAGAATAATCTGGATCTAGATTCTGATTTTAGACATTTCTAGATATTTAGATATAGACTAGCTGTGTGACTTTGTGCAAATCACTTAACAACTGAGCTGATAGTCCTAGGGTACAGATTGAGGCATATTTTCTTTTTGAGGTTTTTAGACATGGTTATTTGGGGATTAGGTTTTTGTTGTTGTTGTTATTGTTGTTTGTACATATTTGTAGCATTTTGTTTTTATTGCCTTATCAATGGTTAAGGTATGAGGTAGTGGAAAATAGAGGGTTTGGAATACATATAAAGTAATTGAATTTAAAAATTAAAAAATAAAACTTGTCATTCCAATTTATTATCCCATGTAAAGTCACTTAACCTCCTCAAGCCTCAGTTTATTCAGCTATAAAACTGTTAGTAATAAACTAAATACCTTCCAAAGCCCTTAAAACCCTAGATTTCCAAGGATCTAAATATAAGATTCTGTGATTTTTAATATATTTTGTTACTGTTACTCTATTTGTTACATGTAAACATAACCATTGTAAATGAATTGAAAATAAATAAAGTTTTTTTTAAAGAAGTAAAATGCTCTAAAACAAGTTATTTTAAGTGTTATCCCTCTTCCAGAAGGGGCATCTTACTTTGGAAGACTATCAGATCTGGAGTGTAAAGAATGTTCTTGCCAATGAGTTTTTAAATCTCCTTTTTCAGGTATGTATGCTCATTATAAGTAACCTTTCTTACCAGGGTGGGGTGAAGAATACAAGGGAGTGGGATGAGGTTTAAGGTTCACTCCCAGTAGTCTTCAGTCTTTTCTGTTATAGAATTCCTAACTCAAGTTCTTTTCCTTTTTGGTACAAGAGTATACCAAGAATTTCATCACCTAGAGGAATTGAGTTTCCTTATGATGTCATGTCTTTAAAATGCCTTAAAACTATGACCTAGAATTTAGAAAATTGGAGTGAAGTTGTTGAAATCAATTTTCTTTCTTAACTATTATGAAGCCTCTTTCCATTAACTAACTTAAAATTTAAATGTTTTTGTACTTTTCTGTGCTAATTACCTTTTTCCAATGCTGTTAGTTTAAAACTAGATCATAAATAGCATTAACTCTTAATTTTGCCAGGGGTATATATTTTCCATTAGTGGATTATCCCAGCTTGAAGACTTTCAGTTTGGCTGCTTATTAACATGTCCAAGAAAGATTGTCTGGGCAAGGCAGAAACAGATATCCAGGCAAGTGAGGCTTTTGACTGTTAATGATCTTTACTTAATCTCTTTCTCTATTAAACATGATGAATCAGATGGTTGTTCATCATTTCTAAGATTTGGCCTCCAAAATAATTCAGGAAAGTCATCCTCTGCATAAGACTTTTCTGCATTCCTTGGAAATAAGTGCTTGAGCATATATGTTATAAAACATTATGGCATTCCTCTCTGTTCCCATGCATGTAAGATTGAGTAACGATTGGTTGCATTAAAATGATTAGTTCTACCACACATATGTCTAATGGATAATAAAAGTGTCACACTTTATTTTCCCAATTTATATTTTGCTAAATATTTGTCTTTCTTTCCCCCCTAGTTTATACCATTATGGTGTACTTATTAAGGATCAATTCATAATTCAGCATGTTTTGAGACTTTTTCAAGATCTCTAAATCTAGAGTGTGACACTTGGAAGAACATATAATTGCAAAACTCATAAAAGTAGTATTATATGAGTATAAAATCAGTCCTTCCTGGAAGTTAATGACTATCTTTTATTTAGAACTTAGAACCCAATCTCATAAGCCTATAATGTTAATTTAAAATAAGTCTCATTTAAACTTTTCTTTTTTCTTTTTGGTGTTTCCATCTTGCTGCTTCCCCTTTGTTTTAATGTAAAAGCTTTTTCATCCAAGTCTTCTCTGTCTTCCTCTTCTTCACTCACAATGTACTGGTTGGCTTCAGAAAAGGATTTTTTAAGCCACAGTAACTCCAGAAGAACATATGTGAAGTTATAAAGAAGTTGCATTCTGTTAGGGAAGAGTGTAGTATCCTTACCAGTGAAAATTGGTAGTGAAAATAAGGAGATTTTTTAAGTGTTTTGCTACTTTTAATTCCGAAGGGTTTTTTTTTTTGGTTTTGTTTTGTTTTGTTTTTTTGTATTTTGTTGTTGAAGATACATAAGATTGCTGTTAGGTGGAAACATTTTGCAGGATATTAATCTTTTTCTGAGTAAGCACATAATTTAGCTATGCTTAAATCCTCACACTCTTTAATATATAATGAGTTTTCTGAAAAAAATTTACTATGGTAGGCTTTCATTTGAGGAGATCACTTTGGTCTTGATTCTCAGACCAAGAATGCATAAAACGAAAGAATTATAGACTAATTCCACTAATGAATCATCATAAAAATTTTGATAAATATTAGCAAATAGATAATGGCAATATAACCAAGAAATTAGTCATTATGACCAAGTTGCTTTTATTCTATGGATGCAAAAGTGCTTTAACTTTAGGAAAAAAACAGTACATTTAAATCCTTGCATTGAAGTTGAAGGGACCAAAGAAGGTTGGGGTCACAGACCAGTGTCCCGAGTTGTCTCAAAAGAATTTGCAGCTTGGAGCAGCTATGTGGCACAGTGGATAGAGCACCAGCACTGAAGTCAAGAGGACCTGAATTCAAATTTGATCTCAGACACTTAATATTTCTTAGCTGTGGGACCCTGTGCAAGTCACTTAACCCTAATTGTCTGAGCGGGAGTGAGGGGACATGGGGGGAAGGGGGAGGAAGGATTTGCAGTCTTGAACCCATATCCAAATCAAGGGACAAAATTTATTGGAATTCTATCTCCAATTGAAGCAGGCTAAGTTATAAAAGAATTTAGCAAAGAACCTGGAGCAAGGAGACACATTTATCTAGTTCTTCATGTAATTGATATGCTAATTTTATGACCTAGAGATAGAATTGAAGAGTGCTTTCAGGAATTTGGTTATTACTGACCAGCAGATCTAGGATTATCCTAAGGCCAGAAGATTTTGGAATCATTGACAGATAGATTGTTAGACCATTAGCACTCTAAGGTCAGAGAGCCACAGGATCCCTAATATATCTTCCCTAAAGTGTAAGGGAAGAAATATAATAATATTCCTAAGCCAGAAGTCTTTTATAATTATTGATGGACAGATTTTTCGAACAATAACACTCTAAAATGTGTGTGTGGGGGGAGGGGGGGGTAATCACTGATTCTAAAGCCAGAAGACTTTAGATTCCTTGACAGATTGTTAGGAAAGAAGCAATCTTGAGGGTGGGGGAAGGGGAGGAGACAACTTCCTACTGCTGTCTCCCCTAGAAGCTATGTTCTGTCACTAGAATCACCATCAATTACCCTAGTTTGCCTTTGCCTTTTCCCTGGTAATGTATTCTTTGTCATGTCTGAATTTTTTTTTTTTTTTAAGCTATCATTCCATCATTTTCAACTCAGTCTTTTCCTCAGTCAAAATATACTCTTCACTGCCCGAATGTTGAGAAATTTTGCAGGAGTTACTAATAGCATCTTCCCCTATAAAAACGTAAACAAAACCTTATTGAATTCTTCATGATTTCTCTTTCCTTTTTACCTTTTTAGTCTTCTCTTGAGTATTGTATTTGAATGTCAGATTTTTTTTTCAGCTCTATTCTTTTCACCAGCAATGCTTGAAAGTGCTCTATTTAATTAATCCCACAGGGTTATACTGTTTTGCAATGTAGGTGATTCTTGATCATAGTCCTAGCTCTTTTGCCTTCTGGCAATTTTCCAAACCCTTCAATTCTTTAACATAAAAACTAACATCTTCTGTTATCTTAACTGTGGCTCCATGGTATTTGAATTGTTTTTTCCTGGCTACTTGCAATATTTTCCTTTCAACTGGAAGCACCTGAATTTGGCTCTTAATATTTCTAGGGGTTTCCATTTTAGAATCTCTTTCAGGAGGTGATCAGTGAATTCTTTCAGTGTCAATTTTACCCTTTGATTTTATGATATCAGAGCAATTTTCCTTGAAATTTCTTAAAAGATGCCATCTTTTTTGGGTTTGTATTCCAGGGAATTTATAAAGGAGGGAAAAGGATCCACGTGTTCAAAAATGTTTGTAGCAGCTCTTTTTGTGATAGCAAAGAATTGGAAAATGAGGAGATGCCCATCAGATGAGAATGGCTGATTAAGTTATGATATATGAAGATAATGGAATATTATTGTTATATAAAAAAATGATGAAAAAGCTGATTTTAGAAAAGCCTGGAAAGATTTTTATAAACTAAGGTTGAGTAAAACAAGCAGAGCCAGGAATGCATTGTACATAATAACAGCAAGAATGAGCAATGTTGAACTATGAATACTTGGTTCTTCCTAGCGGTTCCACTAGGTTGCATTTAGTCATTTTGGTTGTACTTTGTTCCTTTTCTCTGTTCATCTTCACATGTGTATATAATACCTGAAAAGGCATATTTTGAAAGTAATGAAGATTTGAGAATTGAAAACTCTGTCTCTTGGTAGAAATGTGGAAGCCTACAGTCCCAAGTATGTCGTAAAAAAATGTCGAATGCATTCATTTTGTCACTTGTTTTTTCTTTTTTATAAAAGATATATGCAGATGGGAGGGTACTAATGGTCATGATGATTGAGGAGAAAGAAGTAAGATGGAAATAAAGATAATTGGGAAATGAGTTTCATGACATTTACTACATAGCTTAAATGTTAAGGACAAGGTAACTTAGACCAACACTTCACATAGTATTTCTAAGATAAGGTGAAAATAGTTGCATAATTTAGAAATATAAATTATATTCATAATCAAATTAGAAGAACAAGGACATACTTGTCAAACCTTAAATTAAGGGAAGATTTTTGTGACCAAATAGGAGATAAAATGGCTAATTTTGGTCATGTGAAATAAAAAAAAAAAAGTTATGCACAAAGTCAATGCAGCCAAAAGAAGTAAAAGGAAAGAAAAAAATTTAATAACAAGTTTGTTTTTTTTTTTTAATCTTATTTTCCTCAGTTACATGTAAAA
The DNA here is from genome assembly GCF_016432865.1 of Antechinus flavipes. Lineage (NCBI taxonomy): Eukaryota > Metazoa > Chordata > Mammalia > Dasyuromorphia > Dasyuridae > Antechinus > Antechinus flavipes. The sequence continues at coordinate 115,131,629 of NC_067401.1, read as the reverse complement.
AAAATTTTGTACATTTTTTTCTTTTTTCATATTTCCTTTTATGTTGGGAAAGAAAAATCAAAACAAAAGGAAAAAAACATGAGAGGAAAAAAAAAAGCAGAAGACAAAAAAAGTGAACCTAGCATATGTTGATTTACATTCATTCTCCATAGTTCTCTCTTTGGATGTAGATGGCAATTTCCATCAGAAGTTTATTGGGCTTGCCTTGGATTAATGAACCACTGAGAAGAACCAAGTTTGTCATAGTTGATCATTGCACAGTCTTGCTGTTGCTGTGTACAATGTTTTCCTAGTTCTGCATGTTTCATTCAGTATCATTTCATGTAAATCTTTCCGGGCTTTTCTAAAATGAGCCTGTTCATCATTTTTTATAGAATAATAATCCATTACTTTCATATACCATAACTTACTCAACCATTCCCCAGTTTAATGGCATTAAATGTTTCCCAGTCCTTTGCCACCACAAAAAGAACTGCTATAAACATTTTTGCACATGTGAGTTCTTTTCCCTCTTTTATGATTTCTTTGGATTATAGATCCAGTAGTGGCACGACTGAATCAAATGTCATGCACAGTTTTATAGCCCTTTGGGTATGATTTCAAATTGCTCTCCAAAATAATTGGAGCATTTCACAATGCCACCAACAATGCATTAGTATTCTAGTTTTCCCACATCCTCTCCAATATTTAACATTCTCTTTTCCTGTCATCTTAGCCAATCTGAGAGGTGTTTGCATTTCTCTAATCAGTAGTGATTTAGAGCATTTTTTCATATGACCATAGATGGCTTTAATTTCTTCATCTAAAAATTGTCTATATCCTTTGACCATTCCTCAATTGGAGAATGACTTATATTCTTATAAATTTGACTCAGTTCTTTATATATTTTAGACATAAAGCCTTTTTTCAGAAACACTGGCTGTAAAATTTTATTCATAGCTTTGTACTTCTCTTTTTGTTGGTTTGTGCAAAAACTTTTTAATTTAATATAATCAAAATTGACCATTTTGCATTTCCTAATGTTTTCTAGTTCTTTTCTGGTCATAATTTCCTCCCTTCTCCAAAGGTCTGATAGGTAAACTATCCCTTACTTTTCTAATTTGCTGATAGCATCATCCTTTATACCTAAATCATGTACCCTCTTTATTTTAGTATGAGTTGTAAGATGTAGATTTATGCCAAGTTTCTGACATATTAATTTCCAATTTTACATGTATATCTAATGTATTCTACTGATCCACCACTCCGTTTCTTAGCCAGTACCATATGGTTTTAATGACTGCTGTTTGGTAATAGAGTTTCTGGTCTGGTATTGCTAGATTACCATGCTTTGTTGTTGTTGTTATTGTTGTTTTTCATTAATTCCCTTGACTATTCTTGACCTTTTGTTTGTCCAGATGAATTTTGATATTATTTTATCTATCTCTATAAAATAACTTTTTTGGGGAGTTTGATTTATATAGCATTGAAAAAAAAGACTAATTCTAATGCTGCTTATCATTTTAAGGAAAGTTCCACTTAATTCCTATGCTCTTTAGTGTTTGTAATCGCTTTTAAAATTTTTGTATCAATATTCATTAGGGAGATTTGTTTGTAATTTTCCTTCTCTATTTGGGCTCTTCCTTTTTTAGATATTAGTACCTTATTTAGGTTTACCGTTTTTATTTTTGATTCTGATAACTTGGGTTTTTTTTTCCTTTCCTTTTATCCACTCAAATTAGCCAAAGGTTAGTTTATTTTGTTATTTTTTTTTAAATAAAACCAACTCTTAGTCTTATTAATTAGTTCAATAGCTTTCTTATATTCAATTTTATTCATCTCTCCTTTTGATTTTCAGAATTCTTAATTTGGCATTTAATTGATGGTTTTTAATTTGTTATTTTTCTAGCTTTTTTAGTTGCATTCCAGATTCTTTAAGCTCCACTTTCTTTATTATATTCATGTAACTACACAGAAAGATAAAATTTCCCATAAGAACTGCTTTGGCTGCATTCCATTGGTATGTTGTCTCATTATTGTCATTCTCTTGGGTGAAATTGTTTCTATGATTGTTATTTGACCCATTCATTCTTTAGAATTAGATTATTTAATTTCCAATTAGTTTTTAGGGTATCTTTCTCTGGCCCTTTATTGAATGTAATTTTTATTGCATCATGATCTGAAAAAGAAACATTTACTGATTCTGCTTTTGATTATTAGGTTTTTATGCCCCAACACATAGTCACTTTATGTATAAGTTCCATATATTTCTGAGAAAAAAAAATTTCTTTCTATCCCTATGCATTTTTCTCCCAAGTTTTCATATCATATATAAGTTGTTTAAGATTCTATTGACCTTTCAAGTTTTGTTTATGAAAGTTTCAAATATATGTAGAACTGAACCAAAGGCATCCCTCAACCAAATAAATGGTCATAGGATATAAATAGGCAATTTTCAGAAGAAGAAATCAAAACTTTTCAGTCATATAAAAATGTCAAAGTTCAAAAGTATTTATAGGAATTCTTTCTGTGCTAACAAAGTATTGGAAATAGAAGGAATGCCCATCATATGGGGAGAACATTGAGTAAGTTGTGTCATATGATTGTGTTGAAATACTATTGTGTTTATAAGAAATGATGTGAAGGGCTTGTTTTAGAAAACCCTGCAAAAGATGTATATGAACTGAGCTAAGTGAAATGAACCAGGAGGACTCATTGTTGAGAGCACAAGCCAGGAGAGCAGTAAGCACATCTGTTTCTAGATCATGCCACATTGGAAGAACTGAAAACTCACAAATCCCTAGAAATATCTCAAAACAGTTTCACAAACCCCTGGAAGCTTAATAAATACTTAAACATTAAGAAGTAGATTTGAAAAATGAGCAAAAAACAGAAAAACTAAAGAATATAGAAAGTTGCTGTGGTGGCAAGGAAGATTAACAAAGTCAAAGCTCCTATATCCAAAGCCTTCAAGAAAAAATACTAGTTAGTCTCTGGCCATGAAAGAGCTCAGAAAGGATTTTGAAAGTCAAGTAAGAGGAGTAGAAGAAAAATTAGGAAGAGAAATGAGAGTGATGGAAGAAAATCATTAAAAAAGAGTAAACATCCTGGTAAAGGACATACAAAAAAAAATGCTGAAGGAAATGATAGATTAAAAACCAGAATGGATCTAATGGTAAAAGAGGTACAAAAAGCCAATGAAAACAATGCTTTACAAAAACAGAATTGACCAAATGAAAAAGAAGTTACAAAAGCTTCCTGAAGAAAATAATTCCTTAAAAATTTTAAATTGAACAAATGATAGATAATGGCTATGTAAGAAATCAAGAAACAATAAAATAAGCCCAAAAGATGAAAAAACAAAGAAAATAGTATTAAATATCCCATTGGAGAAAGAACTGACCTGGAAAGTAGATCAAGGAGAGATCATTTTAAAATTATTGAACCATAGTCAAAAAAAGAGCCTAGATAGCGTCTTTCAAAAAATTATCAAGGAAAACTGCCCCAATATTCCAGAACCAGAGGACAAAATTGAAATTGAGAAAATGCACTGATTACTTCCCCAAAATGAAAACTCCCAGGTCAAGGAGAGAATATTGCAAGTAGCCAAAAGGAAAAAAAAAAACAACACCACCAATTGAAGTATAATAAAGCCACAATCATGATAACACAAGATTTAGCAATTTGTACATTCAAGTATTGGAGGGCTTGGAATATGGACAAATTCCATTGGGCATAAGAATTTGGATTATAATCAAGAATCACTTACCATGCAAAACTGAGCATAATGCTTCAGAGGGAAAATGTTCAGTAAAGTAGAGGACTTTCAAGCATTTTTAATGAAAGGTCCAGAAAATTTGACTTTAAAATATAAGACTCAGGAGAAGCATAAAAAAATAAACAGGAAAAAGAAATTAAGGTATTTAATAAGATTAAATTGTTTATATTCCTACATGGGAAGATAATAATTGTAACTCATACATACTTTTTCACCTTCAGGGCACCTGGGAGTTTAGATAGCCAAGAGGACATAGACGTGAGTTGAAACTAAGGGATATCTAAAAAAAATAATTAAGGGGCAAAATGGAAGAAAGAGAGAGGGTGGGATAAAATGTCTTAAATGATCCCACGTAATAGAGGCAAAAAAAGCTTTTATGGCCGAAGGAAGGTAGTGGATGATGAATAAACCCTTTTCTAGTCAAAATTGGCTCGAAAAGGGAATAATACATAAAACTAATTGGGCATAGAAATATATCCGACCCTAGAGGAATGTAAGAAGGGAAGGGGATAATAGAAGGGTGATGGTGCTAGAAGGCAGATTGGGAGAGGCCAAAGCAAAATATTTTTGCGGTGGTACAAACTGAAAGAAGAGAATACAATAAATGGGATAGTGAGGGTAAATAGAATGGAGGGAAATACATTTAGCAATCATTAATTGTGAAAAAGTTTTTAAACAAATTTCTCTGATAAACACCTACATTCTCAAATATATTGAGAATTGAGTCCTATTTATAAAAGTAGGAGCCATTCCTGAATTGATGATCAAGAGATTTGAAGTTTTCAGATAAAGTGATCAAATTTCTATATAAGAAGGTTCTCCAAATCACATTCATTGGAGGAATGCAAATTGAAACAATTCTGAAGTACTACCTCTCTCCCTATTAGATTGACTAATAGGATAGAAAAGGAGAATGATAAATGTTGGAGGGAATGTGGGGAGACATGTGATAATGCTGCATTTTTGGCGAAGTTGTAAACTGAACAGTTCCACAGAACAATTTGGAGCTATGCCCAAAGGACTATAAAACCGGGCATATTCTTTGACCTGGCATTGCCAAAGGGGGAAAGGGGAGAGGAAAGGGACTGATGTGTATGGAAATACGTATAACAGTTCTTTTCTGGTTGCAGATAGTTGGAAATTGGGGGAGAGGGGATGGGGAGAATACCCATCAATTGGAAAATTGCTGAGTGAATTGTGTTTTGTGATTGTGATGGAATAGTATTATGCAGTAAGAAATGATGAGCAGTATGATCTCAGAAAAATCTGGAAGGACTTATATGGGCTAATACAAAGTGTGAAATGTATTGTATACAAAATAATGGCAATATTGTAAGATGATCAGCTGTGAATGAGTTATCTATTCTCAGCAATATAATGATCCAAATCAATTCCAAAGGACTTATAATGAAAAATGCTATCCATCCTCAGACAAAGAACTGATGGTATCAATGCAGATTGAAGTATACTTGGTTTTGCTTTATTTTTCTTTAGGGATGTGGTTTCTTGGTCTATGTTTTCTTTCACAGTGTGGCTAATATAAAAATGTTTTGTATGACTATACATGTATAACTTCTATCAAATAGCTTGTCTTCTCAATGAGGGGGGTAAAGGAGGAAAGGAAAGAATTTGGAATTTAGAAGTTTTAAAAATAAATATTAAAAATTGTTTTTACATGTAATTGGGGAAAATAGTACTAAGAATTTTTTTTTTAAATTTTTAAAAGAACAAGGTTATATGGAGAAGCATAAAAAAAAGTCAATATGCTAAGAATTGGACTCCCAGCTTAGGGAGAGATTTCTTAAATTTTTAAAGAAGAGGACAGTCTTTCCAAATATCCCTATGATTATGACCCTGGGCAGTAATTACAGAAGGTGAGTTAATATGGAAGTGTAGGATATTACTATTTAGCATCACTGTTAGTCATTATTTCCTAGTGGTCTACATATTCAAATATTGCTCCTATCTTCTTTACTACTACTACTACTATCACCTCTATTTTTATTTATTATTGGGGGGGGGGTTTCTGGTTATACTTTTACTTTAAAAAATTTTTAATACACATTTCTTTATGAATTGTGTAGGGAGAGAAAAATCAGAATAAAAGAGGAAAACCACAAGAGAGGAAAAAAACAGAAGAAGAAGAAAAAAGTAATGAATATAGCATGTGTTGATTTACATTCAATCTCCATAGTTCTTTCTCTGGATGCAGATGGCATTTTCTATCCAAAGTTTATTAGGCTGCCTTGATTCATTGAACCACTGAGGAGAACCAAGTCTATCATAGTTGATCATTCCACAATCTTGCTGTTACTATGTACAATGTATTCCTGGTTCTGCTTGTTTTACTCAGCCTCAGTTTGTATAACTCTTTCCAGGCCTTTCTAAAATCAGCTTTTCATTTCTTATAGAACAATAATATTCCATTACTTTCATATATCATAACTTATTTAGCCATTTACCAATTGATGAGCATCTACTCATTTTCCAATTCTTTATCACTATAAAAAGAGCTGCTATATTTTCTATGACTACTACTAACGCTAACACACTACCACCACCATTATGACTGGTCTCCCTTATTACCATTAGCACTATTACCCTTCCTGACTGTCAAAATTTTAGGTCTTAGATAAGAGAAGAATCATAACAATATAATTTTTATTTTTATTCATATATATGTAATCATTAGTAAAAATCAATTAAGGGCTTGTTTTTCCCATTCTGTATACTCATACTTTTGCTATTTCTTGAATTAGGAATTTGCTCCAATAGTGGAGATTGTTCTCTCAAAAGTTCACCATTGAGCTGTCTACCTGTCATCTTTCACTCTTGACTAGGCCATCTTGTATCATATGTTATGAATTTTAATGAAATCCTTTTTTTTTCTTTTTTCATAGTATTCATATTTAGTCATATGTTGCAGCTTCTTCATTTTCACTATCCTCATCACCATTGCCTTTTGTATAATAATTGTGTATGTGTGTGTTTGAATATTTCTATTGGATAAATGGGGAAGGTAGGCACAGTCCAATTTAGTCCTTCTTAATAGCAGTCTTTCTGGTAGCAGCGAGGAACTTGCCAAGCTCCCCTCCCTTCCTCTTGGTCCAGGTGTGAGTTCCCACCTTTTTGGGGAGATGAATTTAAGAGTTTGCTTCTTTGGGATCTTTGATAATTCCATGACCCACCTCTCATAAGGCACAAACCCACATACATCCCAGATCATAGCTCTCACAGATTTGAGATATGTGGTCAAGCACCCATTTTTGTGACAGCATTTGTGGTTTTGAAATATTTTTGGTAATTTTGCAACCTTTATTGAAACCTACAGTCATGGGTTATTGGCTAGCAATGGCTTGCAGTACCTTTATAATCCCAGTGACAGCCAAAACAGAAGGGAGGAGCAATATTCATCTTTAATTCTCTGTTTGCAGTGACATTCTGTGTCAATGCCATCTAGCAACACTGGGAACAGATTAATATTGAAAGACGGGACTTTTTTGATGGAAAACTTTGCAGTTTCTGAAAGCAATTTATCTTCCTTTCTTCCTTGAATTTCAGCAGCTATGAGCCATCCAATTGTCTACCTGTATTGTCTGTCCTATATAAACATATTTCTAAAGAAATTCTATAGAATATCCATCCAAATATGTATGAAAATCAGGGCAATACACGTTTCCTCCATTTTATTTTGTAGATAGGCCAGACTCTCTTGAGTATTTACAGAGTCTTTTCAGGAGGCTCTATGTCTTGAAACTTCATGCAGTCATAATGCCAACTCCAGACAAGGATGTCTAGAAGACCTCATTATACATAATGATCAATTTGGACCTTATCCTAAAAAATTTCTTCATCACAATGGTAATTTATCTTTGACAAGCTTAACACCAGCAGTTTTATATGTTTTCTGATGCTTACCATCAAAGTTATTCAACATGATTGACTATTTTATTAAATCTTCTGATTTATTTTAATGTGTGGATTCCTGAGGAATCCTGAATTATTTTAATGTGTGAATGGAAGACACTTTGATATAATAAAAGAGCCTATAAGGTTATGATTTTTTTCTGCCAAATCAAATGATTTTTCATAATCCATAAACAATGTTGACACAGTAGAATCTCTCTTTACACCTTTCAATTAAATTTTAAAGTAAAAATATACTTTATTCTTATACTCTACTTTTGAATTTTGCTTGGAAAACTTGTTCTTTATTAATGCCCTCAGTGCAGATTCTTTTGATTCATATGTAGATGACTCATAAAGATTTTGTATAGATGGGACAAAAATTGTTCTCTTGCTTACTTTTTTGGGGGGACAAAAATAAGATCTGAGCTTCTGTCAATACTTTGAATACTTTCCCAACTTCTTTGAATACCTCATATATTGGTCTCTCATTGCCTTACAATTATAGACTTCCAGCATAGAGCTCTATTTGTATTGTACTTGGTCCAATAGGGCTACTTTTCCCATCTTTGTTCTCTTTGGTACCCTTTCTGCTCCTTCTATAAGGATGTAAGGATCTCCTTTCCTTAGTCAAAAAAAGACTTTTATTGAAATTTTTACTTCTCTTCCTTTTCCGTAGGTGTGCCATATTAAAAAAAAGAATGATCCTATTAATGAACTGTACATAATGACTTTGGGTGATATACATACAATGTCACAAGAAAAACTGAAATTCCTAAGACATAGCAAAACCCAGTGCTGCTATAAAAGTCTTCATTAAAACTCCTTGCATTTCATTGTATCTTTTTTCCAAATTAAATGAATGAAAATGAATACAAACTTTCTAACACATCTGCTAACATCTGAAAGCTGAAATAGATACATTAAAACTGATGGTTCAAGCAGTCTCTTTTGTATTAATTTTTCTGAAAACTAGCTATAACTTTAATTTGTTGCAGTTAACTCTTAGGTTTTACAGGCTTTTGCCTTGTAAGCCCAGGACCCTGTCTTGGAAGTCACATTTCTGCTTTGTACTTTCATTTTAATATAACAGTCATTGGCATATGTTGGTAAATTTTTGCTTCTCTTCCTTTTCCGTAGGTGTGCCATATAGTCCTGGGTTTGAGACCTGCTACGCCAGAAGAAGAAGGACAAATCATTAGGTAAGTGTGGGTTCTTTGCTCCACAGTGTTATTCATTTCATTTGTGGCCAGCACTAGTGAGAGAGAGCAACAAGGAATGGAACAAGAGAGAAGAAACAAGTTTAATATAAATTAGTTGCTTCTTTGATATAGCGTGTCCTGGGTCTTCCTTTTCCAGTTCTGATGAGCATTTGTTCAGCAAATTTTAATAATAAAGAGTTAACTGAAACAATAAGAAGTTAAGGGAATTGCCCAGAGTTAGGCATATGTCAGGAGTGATATTGGGAACTCAGATCTTCTGTGATTCTAAGACTCTCAACAGATGGTTATGGCATGGAATTTAGTTTACATACATAAAAGGAACACTATAGAAGATCACACAGTTAAAGCTGAAAGAGAACTTGAAGTCTTTTAGTTCAATAACCTAGATGAGGTACTAAAACTCGGAGAGGGAAAGAAACTGGCCCAGGATTCCACTGCTAGAAAATGACAGACTTCACATTTCAATTCTGATTGTCATTCTCCAAATAGGACACACTCTCTTAACCCGGTTGCCTCTCAAACTATACTTTAGATCCATAACATTATACAGATTCGTTATAATTAATTTTTTTTTAAAAATTAGTACAAAATGTAGTAAAATAATAAAGTACAAGTAAGAGGCATATTTATCAGCTTCTAGTTTGATTTCTTTTTTTTTTTCACTTGTTTCATAATTTGCTGAACATTATCCAAAGGGAAGTGGATTAAATCGCTTGTAGTCTAATGGCGTCAAATGTGTTCCTGATATAATAACTTTAAAAAATTTATTCTTTAAAGAATTTTCATTTTTATAATGCCCTTTTAGCCAGATTGATAATGGAGACAGTGATTTCTTTCATTAATTATACTGGCTGTGTGTACTTCTAATAAGGTATAAGAAAAAGTAGGGAAAATGATTCATTTGAAGCTTTTTCAACTTTTAAGAACTCTTTATGTGACAATTTGTTCTGATTATGGCTCCCATATTCCAATTTTCTATTTGAAATAAGTATGTTGATTTGTTTTGGTATGTGCAGGGGATGGTTAGAAAGAGAAAGCAGATATGGCCTGCAGCCAGGACACAACTGGTTTATCATTTCCATGCAGTGGTGGCAGCAGTGGAAAGAATATGTCAAATATGTAAGTATAATCAATCCATTCTTTACTACATTGTTCATGTTAAATAAATTTATACAGATAAGATGTATTTATACATATATATTATGCATTAATAAAAATTATTATATATTGACACACATATAATTCTTTCCATCTTGTGTAAGAGAGAAACATTTAAGTGAGAAAGTTTTTCTAATCTGTTCAAGATTTCGAATGATCTGACTTTAGACAATATCAAACTTCAGACATTCTTATTGTCATTGTCCTTGTTAAAAGAAGGGAGCATAGAGCATGTCTATTTTTCTAGGGGGATATCACTTCATCTTAGAATATGCTTTTTGAAGCATAAGAGGAAGGCATATGAATTTAAAAGAGATTTAGAAGTAATCTAATATTAAATCCTTTTGCAGGTAAAGTGACTTCCTCAAGGGAATTAAGAAAGGATTCTATTCTAATTTTACTGACTTGTAATGAAGTAGTTTTTGTTTTTATTATAGGAATAATGAATGAGTGAATCTGTTGGTAATACCATTCAAATCAGTAGACAGCTGATTTGAAGAGCATATTTTTAGGTATATAGTTAGCTAAGAAAGAACAATTTGGAAACAGCATTGCAGTCAGCAGGGTTTTAATGAACTAGTCCCTGTGTAATAAGCACTATACTAAGCAGTGAGGTGGGGGAATTATAAAATTTAATAAAACAGGTTCACTGTCTTCATGGATTTTATAGGCTATTTGAAGAAATAAGACCCAAATTCATATAACTATATTATGCTGCATTATATGATAAATGCATTATAAAGTTAGAAAATGATATGTTATGTAAAGAGAGGTGGTTATGAGAGATCAGAGAAAGGTTAATTAGTAAGACATCACTGGATTTTAAAAGATGGATGGGAATTCAAGAGGAAGAAGAAAAGGAGGGCATTCTAAATACTGAAAATAGCAAGTGCAACAATTTTGGAAACAAGAAGACACTAAATTGCCTATGACATAAAAGTATATGAAGGATTATAATGTGAGAATCAGACTGGAAAGATAAAGTGATTCTAAAGGGCCTCAAATCACAGGCAGAGGAATTGAGGCAGTCGGGAACCATTAGGTTTGGAACAGAGATGTTATATGAGTTGATAGATTATTCTGTTTGTGCTGTAAAGAATACATGAAGTAATGGGGTGGAAGACTTCTAGCCAGGATGGCTGATTGAATAGAAGAATATGCCTCACTCTTCTATGCTTCCACTCCAGCAAAAAACTGAAGTTTCATACCAGACTAAATAATCTTCAAGAATTTTATTTAGAAACTATCATAAATAACTACTTCTTTCAAAACTGCACAGAAAATCATTCAAAAGCTCATTGACAATAAAAAAGGGCTTGCCAGAAAAACTCATGCAAAAACCAGGCTAATAAGCTGAGAACTTCTCAGTACACCTAGTGAAGGCAGGTAGACTGCCATTCAGGATTCATGTCTGGATGCAACAAGATCTGAGGGCTACCCCTGGAAACCTTCCAAAGTGATCAGAAAGCCTAAGACTGGTAGAAACCATAGTCAAGAGCTAGGAAGAGTCGCAACAACTGGTACAGTTATGAAGAACATTCAGTCTTGTACAGGTCAGTTTTGTAAATGTTCCAAAATCCCTAGTTCTCTGTTCTGAGAAGAAATAGAGCATCTTGAAGATCTAGTGCTCTAAACTTCAAAGATATCTACAGGGGTCTATCCTTTGTAAGTGAAGGAATTTAGGTGAACTAGATTAAGGCCATACAAGACCATTCAAAAGTTTAGGAGGGAGCAGAGCCTGGCCCTGGTAAAAAGACTTGAATTCATAAACTAATTCTAAATAGATGAATAAACCAAAGACAACACTGACCAATATAAAAATCACTATAAATCTGGATATGCCCTAAAAATCTAGCTTTGAAGGAGAAAATAAATTCCTAATAACTCCAAGCAGAAACTCTAACGAAAAAAATGTATTTTAACAGGCATGACATGCTACCAAACAAAAGATTTTTCTAAAAAAAAATGAAAATTAAAAAAAAAAAAAGAATTGAAAGGAAAAGTTTAGAAAAGAAAGTAAAAAACCTTACCCAAGTAATGAACTCCCTAAAAATTTTAAAAGGACCAAACAGAAATAAATGACTTCATAACACATCAAGAAGCATTAGAATCAAAAAAGTTGAAAGTATCAAAAAGCCGAAAAAATAGAAGAAAATCTAAGATTTGATGTTAAGAACAACTGACCTGCAAATTTGGTTGTGAGATATTTTTAAAATTATTGTAGTTCTTGAAAAACCATGATTCTTTATTTAAGCTTTAGCATTGTGTTTCAAAAAATCATGAATAAAAACTGCCCAAATCTGTTAGAATTAGAAGGTCACATAAAGATAGAATAAATCCACCATTTATCTTTTTAAAGAAAATCTGGAAGGAAAAGTCCCAAGAACATCACAAACAAAATCAAAAGCCATAATTTCAAAGTTAAAAAATGCCAGCAATATCTAGAAAAAAGCAATTCAAGTCCCAAGGAACTACATTTAGGATCACATGAGCCCTGGCTTTTTATACTATGAAGGAGAAGAAAGCTTGAATATTTCATATATATATATATATATATATATATATATGATTTTTCCTAATACATGCAAACAGTTTTTGACATTCATCTTTGCAAAAGCTTATGTTCCAAATTTTTCTCCTTCCCTTCCCCCTCTCCTCTCGGTTAGACATCAAGCAATCTGATATAGGTTAAATAGGTGCAATTCTTATAAACACATTTCTATATTCATCATGCTGCAAAAGAAAAATCAGATCAAAAGGAGAAACTTTTAAAAAACCACGAGGAAAAAAATAACCAAGCACACAAACAACAGCAACAAAAGATGAAAATATATGCTTTGATCCACATTCAGTCTTCATAGTTCTCTCTCTGGATGTTTCAAAAGGAAGCACAAAAAAGCAGAATGATTTTGAGAGTAATGATTATAATATATATAATATATATTATATATACATATATTAAATTAAGCACTAATTTCATAAAACATGTTTGTGTTCTGTGTATATATGGTTAAAAATTAGGTTTTAATATTAATTTTTTTAATTCAAAAAAAATTTTTTTTAATGAAAAGGAGGTGAGTAAAAGTGGGAAAATCCATAGACTATTGAAGTAGCTACCTCAGGTGGTAATTAAAAGTTATACTTGATTGGAAGCAGTGGGGAAAGAAAGGAAGGATCAAATGTGTGAGATTTTTTTAAAAATTATTTTTACAATTACATAGAAAAAATTTAATAAAGCTTTTTATTTTTAAAACATGCATGGATAATTTGACATTGATCCTTGTTATAACTACATAGAAAATTTTTAAAAAATTTTTTTGAATTACAAATCCCCTCCTTCCCTGTCATTGAGAAGGCAAAAAATTATATATAGGCTACACATGTTCAGTTATCCAAAACATATTTCCTTATTAATCATGTTATGTGGGAAGAAAAAACAAAACAACACCCTCCCATATCACCTCTCCCTCTAAGAAAGCAAGAAAAATAAGGAAAGTTTAAAAAAGTATGCTTCAGTCTACATTCAGACCCCATCAGTTCTTTGTAGGTGAATAACAGTTTTCATAATTCCTTCAAAATTATATTGCTGAAAACATATATTGTATCTAGGATATACTGCAACATATCCAACATATAAAGGATTGCTTGCCATCTAGGGGAGGGGGTGGAGGGAGGGAGGGGGAAAAAATTGGAACAGAAACGAGTGCAAAGGATAATGTTGTAAAAAAAAAAAAAAATTACCCTGGCATGGATTCTGTCAATATAAAGTAATTATTAAATAAAAATTAAAAAAAAATTATATTGCTGAGAATACATGTGTGAGATTTTAGGGATTTGGGTAGTTAATTGAATATGAGAGAGGAGAACGAGGGAGGGGTCAAAGATTCCTTGGCATTAAAGTCATTGAATGATGGTTCTAAGGACAAAAATGCTAAGATCAGAAGGAGGATAAAAGGAGGAAAGAATGAAAATCTTTATACTATTGAGTTTGAAATGTTGGTAGAATTTCCACTACAGATTTTCTGAAGATAGCTAGTGATGGCTCTGGGAGTCAGTCAGAGGAGAGATTAGAGCTAGAAATATCTTTTTTGAGTCATTTAGATTTTTAAATGATTTTAAAACTTTGGACTTCATATTCTTACTCATTTTCACCTCAAACTTTAAAATTAGTGGTTATCCTTTTCCTGCTCATAATCAGGATTGAAGAAAGTGATTTACTCTTTTGAGTTATTCATGGATTACAGTCTAGACTATGACATCCCTTTCTTCATGTTCAGGAATGTATGACACAATACTGGGACTCTCTTTTCATATTATACTCCTCCCTAGGTAGGGAAGAAATTATAACTGAAAATTGGAGTCCAGTCAGTTCTTCATCTTCAAATTCTGTCTAACCGTGTACCTTCCACCACCCAAAAATAAATTTTATTGATATTTGTAATGTCATTTTTCCTTTACAAGACAAAAACAAAATTTTCTTCATTACCTGAATCTGTATCACAGCTATTTTCAGATCCACTTCTTTCATCACCTGTCTAGTGAACTTCCCATAAAGCAAAGGGAAAAAAGTCAAGTCAAATCAATGGACAGATAAACCAGGTCTAAGCTTACATAGAACACATTTTCTCTGCCTCCCTCCTTCCCACCCTCTCTCCCTTTCTCATAACCAACTATATCCAAGTAACAGTGACCATTTCTAACTGTACAGCATTCTACAGAGAAAATTGCTCACTTCTCCAATGCAATGAGATGCATTTCTGCATTCCTTCTTCATGACCAAAGTTAATCTTTATAATTATATGATATTCAGCTTCATTTTATTTTCTTTTTATTTCCATTATTGTAATTTTTTTTTTTGATTCTTGCTACTTCACTCTTTTATTTTTTTTTTTGATTCCTTTAAATCTTTTCCATGTTTCTCTGAATTTCCCTTATTTGTTATTTCTTCTCTCACTTTCATGTATCAGTTTGTTTAGCTATTTTTTGATGTGCTTTCTTTGTCTAATCATTCTTTACTGCCATAAAAAGTGTGGGCTTTGATTTCTTTGTCAGAGGCTAAAATCAGTTTAATCATTGTTTTCTAGAACAGTTGGACAGATTTATAGCTTCACGGGAGTATGCCTGCACTTGTGATTCCTTTACTATTGTTTGAATTTCTATTTTGTCATTATTGTCAGTTAATTAATAAACATTTACTACTATCTGACAAGCACTGTTCTAAGAGAGAAAAAGACCAAAAAAAAAAAAAAAAAAAAAAAAAGCCCATGGTTTGTTAAGTTTGCAGTTCTTTTGAGAAAGGGAATCAGTGCAGTGCAATGGAAAAGAATACCACATTTGAAATTTGAGGGACTTGGGTTCATTTTGGTTCTGCTCTATG
Source organism: Antechinus flavipes (assembly GCF_016432865.1). Lineage (NCBI taxonomy): Eukaryota > Metazoa > Chordata > Mammalia > Dasyuromorphia > Dasyuridae > Antechinus > Antechinus flavipes. Next base: position 115,116,208 of record NC_067401.1, on the reverse strand, counting down.
CTACATGTATGAATTTGGCCAAGTCACTTCACTTTTCTGGAATTGGTTTTCCTAATCTGTAACATTAAGAGTTCTCTAAAATCCCTTCCAGCTCTAAACCTATGAACCTATGTACTGTTTTGTGTCCTTGACATACCTATGGAAGAATGATTCTTCATCTCATGTGTATGCTACTTGTAGTAACTGAGACCAAAGAAAGAAATTAAAAGCGTAAACATTAGGAAAGAATGTACAGTTATCATTATTTGTAGGTGAAATGATGATTTTCTTAAAACCCCAAAGAATCAACAGAGAACTAAGACATTAGCTTCTATTGTGAATTGTTAACAGTATTAATAGCAATACTATATGACAGAAATCCACAAAAATCATCACTATTTCTATGTAATAACAGAACCCATAAAGAAATTAGAGAAATACTATTTAGAATCACTATAAAAAGTGTAAAATATCTGAGAATCAGACTACCAAGTCATATTCTGGACTAAATATAATTGTAAAGCCAAATATGTTCTTTTCTGCCAAGAATATGATTTTTTCCATTAATTCATTGCATCAAAGAACAGCTAGATCATTCTAGGATTAGACCTAACTAAAACAAATCCAAGTGATTCAGTGTTGGGAGTTAAATAGAGTTCAATGTAGTATTTGAAAACTATGAATAATGAGTACTGCCCATAATGTTTAAAAAGAATATAAAATACTACATTACCTTGATTCTACATTGACTGTGCCAAATAGACCACTAAGTCAGGATAACATTCTCTTAAGGCAATAGAAACTCTGATAAAATTTTCTATACCATCTTTTTCCTGGTTTGGGTCTTTTATTACTGTCTATAGGGAAGCCAAATCCCACCACACTCCCATCCACTCAAGTCTAGTTTAGCCTATATAAAACACAGAGAAAACAATACACAGAAATATACCTCTTAATCTTCCTTTTCTTGCTCCTTAACCTAGCAACTTTTAATGTCTAACTGAAAAAAATATTATAGATAATGTTAAAGCTTTTAAAAAATGTTATTCATTTAAAAAAATAATAAAACTGACCAAAAGGAGGAAAGGGAGATTGGAAGAATTTGTTGAACAATATTAGGAAGAATTGTAAATAATGATTGCCAAAGCCTACATCAATAATTATAAAAGGCAGGTATCTTTAAATAAAAAATGGCTTTTCTCTGAATACAAATCAATAAACAACACTCAAATGCATATATTATTTATTAATTATCTTAATTATTGATTTCCATAATGAAATAAATGCATATTATATTTGATAAACAGTGGGATCATGTAAATTTTGGCATGCTTAAAATGCTGGATAATAGATCTTTACTTTGAATGTGAATCCTAAAGAATAGTCTGTCTGCCTGATAAGTTATTCACCATTAATGTGTTGGTTCTTAGTACAATGTCCAATAGGTATGCTAATTTTCTCTGATAAAAGGTTAATAGGATTTATATAGTGGCAAAATGGTTTTATGAATTCCAATGGAAGGAACAAAGGGCAGAGGAATTATTGTTTACACTGGAAAATAAGCAGTTGAAGCTCAAAAAGGGACTTATCCCAGCTTGCTATGATCCAATTGGGTTTTTGAATATTTGATTGTTTCTTTGTTCACTGGGTTCTAATTGTCTTTCCTTTATAAAACCAGCTAGGCTCCCCACATGCCAATTTAGTGAAATCTCTTTCTGTAGAAATGTAAATGGAGATAAATGCGGCAATCTCTTTTGTTCTGTCTGATATGTTTGTGTATGTTTTCTATTGCTTGAGAACTTCCAGAAAAATTGAATGACACTCTACTTAGATTCTTTGATGCCAATAGAGTCTAAAACATAAAAATCATAAAAGTTGGCATCTAGGGGGGACTTTTGAATATATCTTCAATCCTTTTTATTCCTGATGAAAAAACTACAGCGAAGAAAAAGTTAAAGGATTTCCCCAAAGTTATTGACTGAGCTAGGCTCTAGAACCCACGTTGCAATCTCCCATGTAGCTTAACCATATTTTTAATATGCCTCAGGAATATAAAATTGACAAAAGTCTGAAAAATTGAGGAAACTATTTTAATTACAGAATTTGGTTCTCTTGTAAATAAGGCCTTAAAAGATTCAGAATTGATTGATAATTCATTTAAAACTGCTGGGCACTGGAGATGCAAAGAAAGCAACAACCAGCACTAGTCCTAAGTTCTTACATTCATATATTTATTATGCTAATGGTAGAAAGACAAAAAAGAACCCCAAAATCCTTCACCTCAAGTAAGTGATATTTGAAGCATGTATACAGATAGAAAAATATCTATTGTCTTTTTCTGTCTGTCTTCCTCCTCCTCGAATAACTATAAGGGGAGGGGAAGGAGAAGATAATAGTAAAAGGGGCTAAGGTTCAGGATGAGCTTCTGTTAAACTAAATTTTGATAAAAGGGAAGGAATTCTAAGAGGTAGAAGTGAAAGAGTGCACTCTCAAACATAGACATTCTGGGCAAAGGCATAAAAATGATTCACAGAAAGAACCTGGCATCTTAGAATAAAATATAGAATGTATTAAAAGGAATAATAAAAAGGCAGAAGGTGATGTTTTAAATGCTCTCAGAAATAATAGAGAGCCATTGATGCTTCTTTAACAAAGGGAATAAAATCAGTTTTCCAATTGTGTAAGAGAAGAGAAACTGGATATGGAAAACCAGTTATGTGGCTATATCAAAAATCCAGGGGGGAAAAAATGATAAGGGTATGAATCAATGTAGTTGTGGAGTGGAGTAATTGGATTAGAAGGAATGGATACAACAGATGTAAAAAATAGTAAAACTTAACAACTAATTGAATAGTGGAATGAGAAAGATAATATAGTCAAGGATGATTACAAGGTAGGTAATCTGGTTAAATAAAAGTATAGTTGGTCCAAAATGTTTAATAGGTAGTTGGTAAAAAAGCACTGGATCTCAAGAGAGAGAAACTGAGGTTGTTTATTTTGATCTAGGATTTAAAGATGTAATTGAGGGATAGTGAATACTTCCACAAGGTGGTAAAGTGAATAGGGCACTGGCTTTGGAGTCAAAGGATCTTGGTTTAAATCATGCTTCTGTCACTACTTATCAAGTTATCTAATCTCTGTGGACCTCAGTTTATTTATCTGTAAGTTGAGAGGTTGGGGGATTGGATTAGATGGTCTTGGTCCCTTGCAGTATTAAATCAATGGTCTGATGTGGGAGATGTCCAAGACTTAACATGTAGACACACACACACACACACACACACACACACACCCCTGAACTAGACAGTACAACATAGATGTTGATACAGCAAAGACTGAAAAGGAGCATCCAAGCAGATATATATGGAACAAAGAGGAGCTATGTCACAGGTTGCAAGAAATTGACTTCAGGTGCTATAAAGAAATATCAAAATTTGAAAGAAATTTTATATAGGGCCAGTTATAAAGGTGTAGTAAGGAATACAAAAGAAATGAGTAGAGTCCTTGTTCTTGTAGAGGTTATTAATGTTTTTATGTATTTTATGGTTTTTATGTATTTTATAATATTTTATGTATGACTTGAACTGACCCCATTTAGCTACAAGTAGTTTTGTAATCAATAGGTCTAAGTCATTTGATTGCCTGTGGCTTTTTTCTTTTTTCAATCTCTTCTCCATATCTTGGTGGTGTCAGGATTCTCATCCTGTTGTGATCGAACCTACTTCTGTTCTGAATGGAGGGAAAAATTCACTCGGTGCAGCAGTACATCCCATGGAGCAGGGAGATGAAAGAATGAGTGGAGGTCTTAATTATATGAGTCCTACAGAAGAGAAGCTGTCCGACAATATTTCTACTGCATCAGAAGCTTCAGAGACCGCTGGCAACAGTAAGCATAATGTTTTATTTCTAGAGGGATTTAGTCTGAGTCTTATATTAATGAAGTCTACACTTTAAGAAATACCAAAATAAGGATAACAGGTCACAATCCTCCTAAATCAGTTGTAGATATAAATATAACAGTTGAACCAACAAAATTCTTAAATTCCTTATTACATTTTTATTTAAATACAATTTTCCATTGTTTTTCACTTTTTTATTATCTTGTCTCTTTACATTCTAGTATATTACTCTTTATTTTTAATCTATAGATGTTAGATTTTTAGGAATAAAACTTACAAAATGTAAGTTTTGTAATGGGAGTATTATGCCTTTTTTAGGCTCTATTGATCTTGCAGTTAATTCTAAGGCAAGTATATCTTAGGTTATTTTCACCTCTAACAGTGAAGATCTTTGACAGATTTGTGGGAATTGTGTTTTTGAAATACAATGACGATATAATTTCATTTGTTTCTGTAACATTGAGACCAAACAAAAATTGCCATTTTAACATGTTGTCTCTTGATTATATTTAACATTTATATAGTACCTTAAAATGGGTTTAATACTTTATATATATTGTTTCATTTTACCCTCACATCTTAGATATTCCAGAAAGAAAGTAACTTAATCATGGTATTTACTTTCTAGAAATTTGTAATAATCTAAGACAGTATTGGTATGGATACACAGATAGATTTAACACATTAAATCTATATAACCTTGGATAAAAGGCTGCCATTACTTGGAATCTGTATTTAAATTTATGTTTTTGTTCAAAGTGAAGTAAAAATAAGAAAAGATCCCATCCTTTCTTTCCTTCATAGGTTTTCTATATTCTGGTACCCCAGGGGCTGATATGTGTTTTGCTAGACAACACAACACTTCAGACAATAATAATCAGTGTTTACTTGGATCCAATGGGAACATCTTACTACAACTCAATCCACAGAAACCAGGGGCTATTGATAACCAGCCTTTGGTAACTCAAGAACCAGTCAAGGTAAGTAATTTGACATCTTAAATATTAACTTATGAAAAGGTTTTCAATTTATTCTGTTAGTCAACAAGTTGAAATGTTTTTAGAGTGGACATCTAAAGGCATTAATAGAATTCTAAAGACTTTTAGCTACTTATATTATTCCCGGAAATATGTTGGTCTTTTTGGCATAACTGTTGGGGAAATACAGCCTTCTCTAAATTTTAAAAAGTTTTTAAATACACCAAAAAATAGTTTGCACTTATTTGTAAAGGCATAGATTAAAGTTTTACATAATTTACCTTGTGATTATAAGTGGTTTATTTTGGAGGCAATTATTTCTCTAAAAACTAAAAATTTTGCCTGACCACATGAAACCAGCCTTAGGAATTTGAGCTGATTATTTATTTGTTTGTTTGTTTTTATTTATTTGTTTGTGGGCAAAGTGAAACAATTCTCCCCTAGCCTGCTGAAAAATAACCTTCATAGTCTATCTTTCCTACAGGCTACATCTTTAACACTAGAAGGGGGACGATTGAAACGAGCTCCACAACTGATCCATGGCAGAGATTATGAAATGGTCCCAGAACCCGTATGGAGAGCACTTTATCATTGGTATGGCGCCAATTTGGCCCTTCCTAGACCAGTAAGTATAGCTGTTAGTTCCTTTTCATTCTCTTCCAGAATAGGTAATGGTTACTTTCAGTAAAAGATGCCTTAGTTATTTTCCTGTCTTCTCAGTAGACACAAGCATATTGTCACCTAACTGAAATAGCACTTCTACTGCTATATATTGCTGATATAAAAGTTGAAAGTTTCCTTCTCAAGCACTTTTATTCCCATTAGATACAGACAACAATAACAGGAACTAGAGATCATGCTGTTGTGAAATGTCTTTTTGTGGCATCTAGGAAAGGAGAATAGCCTGGAGCATAGAACTTTCATCATAGTCCTGACTGCCATTCGCTAGCTGTAGGTGGTATTAGGGAACTCTTGTCATGTCTCCGGTTACCAGTTTTCTCATCTGTAAAATAATGAGAGTTAGAATAAATACCTTTTTAAGGAGTCTTCCAACTTAGTGGTTTTTCTGTCATTTTTCTTAAAATAAATATTAGACAAGCAATTTGTCAGTAGTATGTAACTGTTTTCTGTTCTAGAAATGTTGGGAACTCAACCCTTCTAAATTGTTTTCTGCTTTGCTCTCCTCCCACACTTCCTTTTTTAAGGCATACTGTCATTTGATTTTGAAATTAGAGTATATGACATGAAAATATTAATGTTTTATCTATACCAACAATTTTAATTATGATAATAAAAGAAAAGCCACATTTAGTTGTAACTCGTTAGTACCCTAGAGGCTTATTGTGACACTGTTCTGAGGGTACTTGGTGTGTAGTTGCTTCAGTAGATCAGAGAAGATGACCTTCTAATAATATATTTGTGGTGTGTCAGTAATTTTATTCCTTTGTGTTGATATCTAGGCTAGATCTCCCAATAGTTCTGTTGTTATATGAAGGTTTTGTGTAATGTGAGTTTAATCAGCAAATGTATTTAGTGCCTTTTCTGTAATACATTGGAGATACAAAGATTAAAGATTACAGATACCATGTCTTTATGGAACTTTTTAGAGTCTTTTATATTAATTAACATAGAAATGTGATCATTAAAAAGATGGATCCAAAATCCTAGGTAAAAATAACTTGAGGAAGAAGAAATTACTTTTAATTGAGGACATCAAGGAAAGTCTTCATATAGTCTGTATAAATGGTATGGTTACATTTTTCTCCTTCTTATCTTCCTCCCTGCAATAATAGTTATGTACAATAAAACCTTGATATAACATTCTGTAAATAACATGCTAATGAACTTGGATGTTAGCCACCATAATATTAATCCTTTCTCCTCAAACCTATTAAAGTTCTATTTTATTTGACATTCCGGACATCTAGATTTTATATATTCTTAAAATATTGTATCTCTAAGCCTTCTTTGATCTTCACAGAAAATATTTCTGCTTTTCTTTTCCTGAAGACATCTTGCATTTAGACTGGATTTTTGTTATGAAAAGTTTGTATTTAGAGTCAGGAAGAGCTGGTATCAAATCCTGCTTTAGACTATTTAACTATATGATGCTGGACAACTTCCTTAACTTTTCTGGCCTCAGTTTCCTCATCTGTATAAAAAGAATATTCACTTCATTCATTGACTGTTGAAGTCCCTTCCAGTTTTAACTTTTTGACTTTATGTTCTTGTGATATTTTTAACTAGCCAAAATAAATTCTCTAATTAGCTGTTTCTTTGTTTTTAATAGTATTTTTCCAGTTATATATAAAGACAATTTTCTAAACATACATTTTTACAAAATTTAAATTCCAAATTTTTCTCCATTCTTCTTTCCCTACCCTTTTCCTAAAATGGTAATTAATTTGATAAAAATTATTTATGTACAATCATATAAAAGATATTTCCATGTTAGTCATGTTGTTTAAAACACACACACACACACACACACCCACCAGAAAAATAAAGTGAAAGTAGTATGCTTTGATTTGCATTCATAATCCATCAGTGCTTTCTCTGGATGTAGATAGCATTTGCCATCATGAGTCCTTTGGAATTGTCTTGAATCATTATGTTGTTGAGTAGAGCTAAGTCATTTGTAGTTGATCATCATACAGTGTTTTTATTCTTCTGGTTCTGTTCATTTCACTTTTGTATTAGTTCATATAAGTCCAGTTTGTTTTTTTTTTTTTTCCTGAAGTCCGCCTGCTCATCATTTCTTATTGCAGTCATATGCTGTATTCCATTACATTCATATATCACAGCTTGTTCAGCCATTCTTCACTTCATAGACATCTTCTGTATTTCTGTGGTGTTTGCTATCACAGAAAGAGCTGTTAAAATTATTTTTGTTCACGTAGATACTTTTTCCTTTTTTTAATGATATCTTTGGGATACAGATTTAGAAGTGGTATTGCTGGATCAAAGGATAGGCACATTTTAGTTGCCCTTTGGCCATAGTTCCCAAATTACTCTTTGGAATGATTGGACAAATTCACATCTCCACCAACAGCGCATCTTATTTTCTCATATTGTTGTGATCTTAAAACTAAAGGCTATAATTCTTTTTTTTTTTTTAATAACTTTTTATTGATAGAACCCATGCCAGGGTAATTTTTTACAGCATTATCCCTTGCATTCACTTCTGTTCCGATTTTTCCCCTCCCTCCCTCCACCCCCTCCCCCAGATGGCAAGCAGTCCTTTACATGTTGAATAGGTTACAGTATATCCTAGATACAATATATGTGTGCAGAACCAAACAGTTTTCTTGTTGCACAGGGAGAATTGAATTCAAAAGGTATAAATGACCCGGGAAGAAAAACAAAAATGTAAGCAGTTTATATTCATTTCCTAGTGTTCTTTCTTTGGGTGTAGCTGCTTCTGTCCATCTTTGATCAGTTAAAGCTCTCTTTATCAAAGAGATCCACTTCCATCAGAATACATCCTCAAACAGTATCGTTGTTGAGGTATATAATGATCTCCTGGTTCTGCTCATTTCACTTAGCATCAGTTCATGTAAGTCTCGCCAGTCCTCTCTGTATTCATCCTGCTGGTCATTCCTTACAGAACAATAATATTCCATAACATTCATATACCACAATTTACCCAGCCATTCTCCAATTGATGGGCATCCATTTGTTTTCCAGCTTCTAGCCACTACAAACAGGGCTGCCGCAAATATTTTGGCACATACAGGTCCCTTTCCTTTTTTTAGTATCTCTTTGGGGTATAAGCCAGTAGAAACACTGCTGGATCAAAGGGTATGCACAGTTTGATAACTTTTTGAGCATAGTTCCAAATTGCTCTCCAGAATGGCTGGGTGTGTTCACAATTCCATCAACAATGTATCAGTGTCGCTGTTTTCCCACATCCCCTCCAACATTTCACATTATCTTTCCCTGTCATTGTAGCCAATCTGACAGGTGTGTAGTGGTATCTCAGAGTTGTCTTAATTTGCATTTCTCTGATTAATAATGATTTGGAGCATACTTTTCATATGTCTATAAATAGTTTCAATTTCTTCATCTGAGAATTGTCTGTTCATATCCTTTGACCATTTATCAATTGGAGAATGGTTTGATTTCTTATAGATTAGAGTCAGTTCTCTATATATTTTGGAAATGAGGCCTTTATCAGAACCTTTGATTGTAAAAATGTTTTCCCAGTTTATTGTTTCCCTTCTAATCTTGTCTGCATTTGTTTTGTTTGTACAAAAACTTTTCAATTTGATATAATCAAAATTTTCCATTTTGTGGTCAATAGTGATCTCTAGTTCTTCTTTAGTCATAAATTCCTCCCTCTTCCACAGGTCTTCGAGGTAAACTATCCTATGCTCTTCCAATTTATTTATAATCTCATTTAAAGGCTATAATTCTTGCTGAGAGTGTCAGATTAAGTGTTCCTTTCAGTGAGTCATGTACCCTGTTGAGAATAATGGTTGGAAACTGGGAAAATATCTTCACAGTTAAAGGTTCTGATAAAGGCCTCATTTCCAAAATAAATAGAGAACTGACTCAAATTTATAAGAAATCAAGCCATTCTCCAATTGATAAATGGTCAAAGGATATGAACAGACAATTTTCAGAGGATGAAATTGAAACTATTACCACTCATATGAAAGAGTGTTCCAAATCATTATTGATCAGAGAAATGCAAATTAAGACAACTCTGAGATACCACTACACACCTGTCAGATTGGCTAAGATGACAGGAAAAAATAATGATGAATGTTGGAGGGGATGCGGGAAAACTGGGACACTAATGCATTGTTGGTGGAGTTGTGAACGAATCCAACCATTCTGGAGAGCAATCTGGAATTATGCCCAAAAAATTATCAAATTGTGTATGCCCTTTGATCCAGCAGTGTTTCTATTGGGCTTATATCCCAAAGAAATACTAAAGAAGGGAAAGGGACCTATATGTGCCAAAATGTTTGTAGCAGCCCTATTTGTAGTGGCTAGAAACTGGAAAATGAATGGATGCCCATCAATTGGAGAATGGCTGGGTAAATTGTGGTATATGAATGTTATGGAATATTATTGTTCTGTAAGAAATGACCAGCAGGATGAATACAGAGAGGACTGGTGAGACTTACATGAACTGATGCTAAATGAAATGAGCAGAACCAGGAGATCATTATACACTTCGACAACAATATTGTATGAGGACATATTTTGATGGAAGTGGATTTCTTTGACAAAGAGACCTAACTGAGTTTCAATTGATAAATGACGGACAAAAGCAGCTACACCCAAAGAAAGAACACTGGGAAACGAATGTGAACCATCTGCATTTTTGTTTTTCTTCCCGGATTATTTATACCTTCTGAATCCAATTCTCCCTATGCAACAAGAGAACTGTTCGGTTCTGCAAACATATATTGTATCTAGGATATACTGCAACATATCCAACATATAAAGGACTGCTTACCATCTAGGGGAGGGGTGGAGGGAGGGAAGGGAAAAAAATGGGAACAGAAACAAGTGCAAAGGATAATGTTGTAAAAAAAAAAAAAATTACCCTGGCATGGATTCTGTCAATATAAAGTAATTATTAAATAAAAATAAAAAAAAAAAAAAAAGAGAATAATGGTTGGCTTGAACAGATTAACAGTATTTGTTGTTTTATCTTCTAAATGTAAAAAATTAAGAACTTATTTGAATCAAAAGAATATATAAAAATATCTTAAGTCTTCCCAAATTTAGGAATACTAAATATCAATATTCTTTCCAGATAAAATGCTTTATTATGGTTGAAAATGACTAATATTTATCCTTGTACTTAATCTATATAGGGAAACAATAATTTACAAATGAAGATTCTTATTTGAATCTATTATCTAGGTCTTCTAGATGATATTCTAAGAAGTACATAGAGGAAAGTAGTAGCATAGTAGTAACTAAAAAAGAAATGATTTTGTTTTGAAAAGTTCAATAGTGCAACCTATAATTTGGTCATGAGATCCCGGAAAGTAAAACATGTTATATTATAAAAATAACTTTTTTAGTAGTTCAGTCTTTGCTAGAGATTTGTTATTATGTGGTTTGATTCCTGCAGATTTTATAGTAATAGTGGTTTATCAAAATTCTGCTTAGGCAGAGATTGGGAGTAATTAGGGGGGATTTATTGGTTTTTCAGGCATATATGCTTACTTAGGAAGAGAGGATTTTTCATTAATATATAGCATTCTAAAGAAGAATTGACATGGATGTCCACCAGATGAATTTCTGGATTTATGATTAAGTTGAAAAGAAATAGAAAATAAATATGCAAAAATAAAAAAATAAAAGCAAATATGCAGAGTAGTTTAAAAAAATAGTGCTAGTGGTTTATAATTATTGCACTTTTTATATCTCAATCATTAGTATTCCCTCATGGTTTTCAGAAATGTACTATTAAAGGAGTCTTTAGTTCTCTGCAAAGAGAAAACACCTGGTCATTTGTGGCTATTAGAGATTTTACAGCATTTCAGTTTGCAAGATTTTTGCAATAGGTTCCTGTTATTACAAAATTCTGAATTAAGATCATCATACCAAAATTACTAATAGATTTTCAGATTCCAGATTATATATTTGGAGCTGGAAAAGCTCAGTCCAAACTCCTTATTTTATTGCAAGCAATTGGGGTTAAGTGACTTGACCAATGTCACACACTGGAGACTAGATTTGAATTAAGGTCCTCCTGACTTCAGGGTCAGTACTCTTTCTATTAAGCCACTTAGCTGCCCCTAGTTCCCTTATTTTAAAAATGAAAAAACCAAGCCCCTGAAGATGATCTGATTTGCCTACATAGGAATTTCGTCACATAGGAATTCAAATTCAGATGTCACATTTGAACCCAGGTCTTTTGAATCTAGAGCTGTTCCTATTGTCATTATATCACTGAGCCTCAGGGGATCTTGTGCCTCTTCTCTGTGTAAATTGTGTCAGTAATTGGTGGTAATATCTTTGTGAAGCAGGTTAGGAAATCATCTTGGTGAATGAAAGGTTATATGTGAAAAATTTTTTTTTTCTTTTTTTTAAGGCTGAAAGTTTTCTGTTTAAAAAACTTTATTTTGTGATCTTTTCAAATATATTTCAAATTTTACCATAAAGAGATGAATTGTGTACGAATAGATATTTTAAGTCACATTTCTTAGAACTGTGACTTTTTTTTAACAGTCATTGGGGATATTTGTATACAATGTATATCTACATAAATTGTAAGCTCCTTGAGGATTAGAGTCTTAGGTTGTACAATTTTGTATCACAAAAAGTGCACAGCTTGTGGTAGGCACTCAATAAATATCACAGATAAATTACTTAAATTTTGATGAAGCAGTAGCAGTGACTTGTATTGCCTACTCTTATTCCTAGATTTTCTCTCTTTTGTGGCTATGTGGAATGTTAGAGTGACTTAGATAAAATCTATTTTCGAATTATTGAATCTCTTTAGCCTTTGGTAAAATCAGAAATTGCCTTTCTGTAGCTGCATAATTGAAATCTTACCCCTCTTCCTCTCACCCCACCCCCAACTGTTTTCTCACTTAACTTCAACAAGGACATTAAATTTAGTAAAAACTTTGCTCTATTCTTTTCCTATCCCCATGATGCTTTCATTTGTTGTTTTTCTCTTATCCTTTCTAAATGTCACTCAGTCATCAGTATCAGATGCCCTCTTTGAATTATTGGTCCTCTTTGTACATTCAGTAGCATTATCAGAATGCTTCTGCCTCTTTTTTTGCAAAAAATGAGCTTCACATGGGAACATCTTTGAATTCGTATCTAGATTCTGCTGCTCTTTATCTCTTGACAGTAGCTTTTATTAGTTCTCATCTTTTTTTCCTCTTCTACTCTTTAGCCCACCCCATTTCCTATTTCTTACCTTTTTGTAACCTTTCCTTAAAAAATCATTTCACCTCAATCCTAAGGTGAAAAAAAAGGTAACATAAGTTAAAACCCAGCAAATCATGAGTTACAATTTCCCCTTGGCCCCTAATACTTGGAATAAACTCCAAGGTATAGAGGATTAGAGGAGATTGTCCTACAAATGAATTTCTACCCCACAAGTAGTCTTTCAGTGCCTATTTAAGATGTTTTTTTCCTTACTTATTTATGTGTAAAGTTCAATTTGTATATAGTTCTCATTAATAGCAAATGCTCATTTATTTTCATTTTCAAATACTAGGTGATCAAGAATAGCAAAACGGACCTCCCAGAGCTAGAATTGTTTCCTCGTTATCTTCTCTTCCTGAGACAGCAACCTGCCACACGGACACAACAATCTAACATCTGGGTGAATATGGGTATGATGAGCCTGAGAATGTTTCCTCAACATTTACCTAGAGGTAACTTAAGAATGCAGCAAGAATACAGTATATTTTCTGAAAAAAAGTGAAAAGCAAGTTGCTCCAAGTCTGGTGCCACTGTGCTGATAAGCATTCCCATCTGCTTTCATGCTAAGTCTTTAAATATTCTAATATATGGGGCTTAGATCTAAGATCATGCGCAAGTATGTGTTAGATAGAAAAGGAAGCACAGCAGACTCAAAGCTGAAACAGGGTCAAGTTGTACAAGCATTTAAATGTTTCTTAATAATAATATCTATCTTCCAGACTTGTTTTAAAGTGCTATAAAAATGCTTTTATTATACCTGTTATGATACATGTTATGATAAATCTGTGGTGCCTCTGAAGACATCTGCTGATCTCTAACTACTTAAAATTTTCCCACTCTACCCATAGGCATACCTCAGTAATCCCTTTGGCAGTAGAACTTTGAAGTATTAAGGATAACACCTGTAATTTCCTGATGATAGTTAAGATTCTGTAGCAACATAAATTTTGCTCTTGATCAGTCAAATTAACAGGGTAATCTAGGTTGAGAGAAGTCCTGTGTTTAAACTTGAAACTTGTATACTGTCATTGATAAACAAGTGTACATTCTCTTAGATCACTCATCATATCAAATTGATTTTTTAAAAATGTTAAACATATGAAAAAGCACAAATTCCAGTGTATTATAAAGGTCAAAAGACACATTTGTGGTGATGGAAGTAAGAAATATTTTTTTTAAAGTCCCAAGCTTATCATAAACCTGTGTAAATATTTTCCCATTTTAATTTATAGTATTTAATAGATGCCAACTTTACTATTGTTTAAGGTCAAAATGAGCACAACAATCTACTATGTTTTTTTCATTAAAGAAAGAAAAGCCCCAATAACGTTGTTTAAAATAAACAATCATCTAATCCCTTTAATTTTTGTGTCAGGTCATAGATCCAAAAGGCTTTTTGTTTAGTCAAAAGATTCATGTGAAAAACAATCCTATTGTCTAGCTATGGTAATAGTCAATTTTTAATATCAGTGATAGGCATAATTTACTTTTATTATTCACTATGTCAAATGAATGTTATTCTAAAGTTGAGAAGAATTTTATTATGAAACATTCTTTTGTATTGAGTTGGCAGACTTCGGATTTTACTCAATTACCAGGAATTCATGTTACAGGAACAAAATTCAATGGTAAAATTAAATATAAGGGGAAGGCTACTTTTGAATTGAGTACAATGTAATCAATACTGTCTCAAATTTTGAAACTCCAGAGAATGATACCTTTATATAAAACTTATTTAAAAGTGACTTTCTATATTATATGTAAAGGCCTCTCTACATATATCATTCCTTTTGGAGGTCAGTTTATATTAAAATTTCCCTTTAAGAAGATTTCAGATGAAGGGAAACAGTAAACATCAATAAAACTTATTCTGTACTGTATATTGACAAATTGTGCTTTCATTTAATTTTCTGTCATTGAATGTTTATCATTGGCCTTTTGTCGCACATAATCCTATATTTTTTCCTGTCAATTGAGAATGGAAATTGAGTATACAGTATTACTCATTAGTAAGATTTCTTTACAAAATCTTGTGCTGATCCTAGATTTTTGCTGCTTTTATAAATTCTGCTAGATTAGTGAAAGCCAACCAAAGACATAAAATTACATGTAATCAGTGGCTGCCTGCTTGATGAGTTATACTACTAGCATCCAAATAATTTTGAGTATTTGGCTTATGACTATGGAGATTGTTTGGTGTGGACATTAGAAAATGCTTCTGATTCTTATTAATGGATAGTTTTGATGTGCCAAATTTGTTTTTAATTCAAAATTTTGCTCCGCACTAATTATTTGTTAAATCAATTATTAATCTTGTTGAAGTTTACAAGAAACTGCTTTCTTGCTGTAATCTTATGACTAATCCTCTCATCTCTAATTGCAGAGATTTGCTCTTTTTCTTTAAGAAGTTATCCTTTGCTCTCTGAAGGTAAAAGGAGTGCTTTATTTTTTGTTGAGAAATTTTTAAACTTGGTTTCACTATTTTTTACTATAGGATTCATCATTTTTTCACTCCATTTATTGTAGTTCTTTATTTAATTATTTGATTATTCCTTTTGAGGTTGTGGATGTTAAACACAACTATTGTTTATGACTTAGTCATATTCTTCATTACAGAAAATACTATGGCAGTGTATCTTGTGCAAGTGAATTCTTTTAATATGATGTACATGCTTTAGACTTTTCCTCAGTTTTCCCCTTAGTTAGTTAGCTGTTCATTAGACAAGGTAACTAGTGCCATTGCTAGAACCTTTATCTGTATAAAGGGTTAATGTGATATATTAAAGAGTTAATATTAAGAATCAGAAACTAGAATCATAGTCCATCTTCAAGAGAGAAAGCACTGATATGCTGAACTTACATTTTTATTTTCAGTTGTAGAAAAATTAATTTTCAGGGGGGAGTAGTAAATTGTGTGGGTTTTTAAAATATATATATATATATATATATATATATATATATATATATATATATATATATATATATATATATATATATTTGGAGGTTACATATCAGATAGATTTTGTTGATAAAGGGTTTTGATTTTTGTTTTTTAGTAATGTAACTTTCATGTAATATTTATTATAAGTTTGATCACTTTTATGGCTTTTTGTAACTTTTTGTCAAAATCTTCCCTTGACTCATCTTCCTTTAAAGTCTCTGATTGGACTTGAAATAGTCCTCAGAAGTTTTTTTTCTATTATTGTTGTATATTATTCTCATCTCAAGCTCCTTTGAAAGTTTGTCATGTCTGTCATTGACTTGGATCTTAGATATAGAGCTTAAAAGAACCTCAAAGACTATCTTTTCCAACTGTCTTATATGAAAACACTGGGCTATGTGACCACTTATTTGAGGTCACACAGATTGTAAATGACAGAGGCAGATCATCTAACTCCAAAGTCTTTGACCTTTCCACTATACCAAAACTGCCTATCTTAATTATTGAGGATTGATATATTGTAAAGAAAATTTCTCATATTGCCCTTGAGACAAGTTGTACTACATATATATATATATATATACATATATATATATATATATATATATATATATATATATATATATATATCCAGAACTCCTTTTGATTTATACACATGTACACGCACCTGCATGGTTTTTGTTGTTGTTTAACTAGATAAAAAAAAGCCATTCTCTGCCTCATTTATTGTCTAACCTTTAATCAGTGATTGAGTATAGCCTTAGACAGAAACCTGTTAAAGACTTTTAACTTAAAAAAGTCAAGTTCTTCCACTGTATTCAGGACCATCTCCAGTCAACCCGATCTATATCTTACCTCTGGACCAGAGGAGAAAATGTGGTTGATGATTTTGCACAGCCTTAAATCACTTGCATGTCATGGAATCACCACCCAGATGTCATAGTGATCTTTGAGTAGAAAAGACAAACAGCATCTATATGCCCCGAACAGGACTAGACATTTTTAATTTAAAATTTTACTATTCTTCCAGAAGAAAATCAAATATTTTAGAAGTGTTTTTAGAGTTAATAGTAGTACTAAGTTGGACTTATTTTCAAAAAGTACAGTTTAAATAAGCCTTGTTCCTTTTTTTCAGGCATTAACCAAAGTCTTAAGGAAGAAAATGCAGTTTTTAAGAAGTGCCATATTTTTTAGGCTTTAATACTACATATTTTTTAGTCTAAAAATATCCTGAGGCTTATTTTCTCTTCTAGAGGTATAGTTTTTGTCCACTTCTTAGAAAGTATAGTCTTCTCCCCAGTGTGTTAAAACTTTAGTCTTATACATTAAATATTTTCATCCAATAGCTCTCATTTTATGATTATTGTTTCCTAAGTTAATATTTTAATTGTTATGGTGAATATTTTTTGTCACCTGCCTTTTTTTCTTTATTGTGATTATTATGATTACAGGGAATGTGCCTTCTCCAAATGCTCCCTTAAAGCGGGTGTTAGCTTACACAGGCTGTTTCAGTAGGATGCAAACCATCAAGGAAATTCATGAGTATCTGTCTCAGAGATTGCGCATCAAAGAGGAAGACATGCGTCTGTGGTTATACAACAGTGAGGTAAGAATTTTGTTATGAATCAATCACATCAAGTATTAAAAACAACATTTATAGGCCTGGAGAGACTTACATGAACTGATGCTGAGTGAAATGAGCAGGACTGGGAGATC
Source organism: Antechinus flavipes (assembly GCF_016432865.1). Classification (NCBI taxonomy): domain Eukaryota; kingdom Metazoa; phylum Chordata; class Mammalia; order Dasyuromorphia; family Dasyuridae; genus Antechinus; species Antechinus flavipes. The sequence goes on along the minus strand of NC_067401.1, from coordinate 115,098,782 downwards.
ATTATATACTTCAACAAAAATACTATATGATGATCAGTTCTGATGGATGTGGCCCTTTTCAACAGTGAGATGAACCAAATTGGAACCAAATCAGTTCCAATAGAGCAGTAATGAATTGAACCAGCTACACCCAGCGAAAGAATTCTGGGAGATAACTGTGAACCATTACATAGAATTCCCAATACCTCTATTTTTGTCTACTTGCATCTTTGATTTCCTTCACTGGCTAATTGTACACTATTTCAAAGTCCAATTCTTTTTGTACAGCAAAATAATTGTTTGGACATGTATACATATATTGTATTTAACTTATACTTTAACATATTTAACATGTATTGGTCTACCTGCCATCTGGGGGAGAAGGTTGGGGGAAGGAGGGGAAAAATGCTGTAAAATTACCCACGCATACAGCTTGTAAATAAAAAGCTATAATAAAAAAAATAAATAAACAACGTTTATTTAACAAACATTCAAACAAATAGTTGTTTAACAAACAACTATAAATGAAAACCTTTACTGTTCATAAAGAAAAGAAATTAAGTGGAAAAAGACTTGAGGTGGGAAAATCTGTCATCCTAAGCCTTAGGGATTATATGTGCATTTACACAGATGGAAAGGGTAGGACAAGATTTAGAAACAAGTTGTCTTGTCTTGGCAACCTCCCAGTATTCCACCTTATTTTGCCTTTTCTCTGTCTTCAAGGAAAAAAGTATTAGGCAATAAGACTAGAAAAGTATGCGATGACACAGTACCTTAAGTACAACAATAAAGAATTTGTATTTTATTGAATGACTGAATGAACAAATCTTAAGTATTTAATATGTATCAAGCACTTTGTTGAGTATTGGAGATACAATCAGAAAAATCCTTACAGCCCCTGATATCAAAGAATGGGCTCTTCAATTGGAAGGAAGGGACAACATATAAAAGAAGATTGCAAGGCAAAGAAGAGGCCCTGGGCTTCTTAGGTCCATAAGTAATTGAAATAAATATCAAGGAACTGAAAGATTTAGAGTCAGGAAAGATGGTAAAACTTGGAAGATGTTGGAAGTGCAAGTGAAAGGCCTGCCAGTTTTCCTCTAAGTCATTAATTCTTATCCCATAATTCAATAATAATTATAATCATTTATTAAGAGTAGGTAGTGAGATAAGGCTAAATGTTTTTGAGCATAGGAATCTCATGCTTAGACCTCTACATTGTGAAATTTTATTTGGCAACAGAACTGTACCATCTAGCAGATAGACTTGAAAAACAGAGACCAGTTAGGGAGCTATCAACAGTAGTCAAATAGAGAAATAATTGTGCCTGAACTAGGTTGGTGGGTGAAAAAGATGGGAATGATGGAATGAATGTGAGAGAGTTTTGTAGGTAAAAAGAAAAGGATTCAGCAATTTATGGGATGATAAGGTTAAGGGTCATTCTCATGGGTTAAGCCTTGGTGTCTAGGATAATTGTGGTATCATTAATAGAAGGAGAGAATTTAAGAGGAGGGATAGATTTTAGCAGGGAAATAATGAGTTTGAGTTTTCTTTAGGAAATAAGGGCTCTGAAGATCAGGAATAAAGATATATATATATATATTTGGGAATTATAAATAGAAATGATATTTGAAGTTGTGGATGGTAGGTGAGATCTGAGGTTAACAAGGATTAAGAATTTTATTCATAATGGTTAGGAGAGAATGTATCTACCCTGAAAAAGAACTTGAATATATCCATAGATTTACCTCTCATCTAAGTCTTGCCATCACATTTGAGGATATATATATGTAGTCAAGGAGTAAATGTTAAAAGAGATGTCGCTTTCAGTAAGAGAGAAATGGTAGTCTCTTCTCTGTAGTCTGCCTTGGTGAGAACCTGAGATACTGCACTTTAAAGACCTTGATATGTTGTAGTATATAGCGAAAAGGGACAACCAAGATAATGAGGAACCTTAAATTCATGCCATCTTAGGATCAGTCGAAATCTGGAGAAAGAAGACTTGGAGGGGATAGGGATACTTGATAATTGTCTTTAAATATTTCAGAGACTGTCTTGTGGAAGAAAGATGACTTCTCTTTAGCTTCAAAGGATAGAAATATTTCGATAGAAGTTGCAAATAGGAAAGTTTAAATTTGAGATAAAGTAGAAATTCCTAATGATTAATTAACATCCATAATTAGATTACCTTCCTTCTTAAGGAAATAGGTTTTCCCTCCTTGGAAATCTTCATGTGAAGGTAGATATCTGTTTGTTCTGGTATGTTAAACTAGAATTCTTTTTTCCTGTCTCAGCTAAACTAGCTGCCCACTTCAGCTGACTCTGACATTCTGATTGGTTTCATAATGCTTAAGATAGTGGGTCTTATGTTTGACCATGAATATACTTGTTAATATTCTGTTTTTTACTTACTTTCTTCTTTTTTAAGCTTGTGTGTTTTTAAAAGTGCAAAAGGAGCAAATTAAAGAAAGTATCTATTGTTGTTATATGAATTTCATTAAACTTAGTATAGTTTTTGCCTTTTGAGTATCTGATTAAACTTAATTTCAGTTTTCTAAGTCAAAATCAAAGTGAATTTTGACTTTATACCTGGTGATTTATAAATAAAATGATGCTTTCCCATATATGACTTGTTTTATATACAGAGAGGCTATACAAATTGCTTGCTCTCATACGAACGGTACTATATAACTATGTTTTATTATATTTCCATGACTGAAATTATGTGAATGAAGTTTTAAATTATTATATTCATTGGGAGAGAATATGCTTAATAGGAACATTTTCAAAAATATATTTCTTTTTTCTTACAGAACTACCTTACTCTTCTGGATGATGAGGACCATATGTTAGAATATCTGAAAATTCAGGATGAACAGCACTTAGTTATTGAAGGTAGAAGTCTACCACATGTTGATATTGAGAGTGGGACAAGAGAAATATAAGGGTTCAAGGTTTCTTTCTATTAGGCATATTTTCTTATTTTTAAAAAGAGTTAATTTATAGTTAATCTCTTTTTATATTAAAGAAATTTCTAAAATACATGAGCTCCTTAGAGAAATCTTTTAAAATACTTCTCAGATTTAAAGAAAAAAAGTTACAGAAAATTTCATTATTCAAAAAGAAATATTTCTCATAACTTTTATTGGATTATTTAAAAAGTAACTGCTTAATTAGGAACTTAACATTAACTATCCAGGCTATCTGCCTGGATACATTGAAAAATTTTTTGTAAACAGGCATATTCAGATAATGTGAGGTTAATCAGTGGTGATTCTAGCATTATCCAAAAAACTTACTTTTATCTTTTTCCCTTAAGCTTGTATAAAACAAACAAGCAACCCATTCCTTGCTCCCTGCTTGCTACATGGAAATGTTCTTTATGTTAAGCTAGTCAGATACAATCCTATTATAGATTGATACTTAAAGTAATATATTTTTAAGTTAAAGTGTAAACATTATTTCTAAACTTAAATCACTTACTTAGGTAAACAACTTACAGTTCTAAGTCTGATTTTATTCTTAGTAGTTAGTTCATTCTGTAGCTTATTAACTCTAACTTAAATATCTATACCATGCCCAATGATACAAACAAAAGTAGAAAGAAACAGAAAAGAATAATAACTCTCCCCAATGTCAAAATTACTTTATTTCCCATTTTTGACATTTTTTTTAAAAGAACAGATTGATTTAGAGAAAGGAAACCTTTTATCTCCTCCTATTGAGCTACATGACTTAGAGTACGTGAGAAATTAATATATTAATATCTTTTTCTTTCCAGTTCGGAACAAAGATATGAGCTGGCCAGAAGAGATGTCATTTATAGCAAATAGTAGTAAGATAGATAGACACAAGGGTAAGTCTGTTGTTTTTAATATCTCTTAATATATGAACTAAAACCTGCATAAGAGAAGGGAAAGAAATTGATGCTTATAATGGCTTAATTCTATAGTATGTTTAGATGATAAACAGATTTAGTACTTGGTTTATATTTCTAAGAACTCTATACAGTTATAAGTCATGAAAAGACTTGTAAGTAGTTATATATGTTTACCTCTGGTGCAGCATTTCAATTTAAATGATATATTTATTGAATATTTGCCAAGGAAAATTCAAAGATAAGAAATAAAGTTTCTGCTTTGAAATTTGTAATTATTTTTACATCAGAAATTTAATTCACTTTTTAATTAAAACAGCCACATAATCTTTGCAATTGATTGTCATTCATTTTAAAGGAAAGCATTGTGTGTATTATTGAAAAATAAATGCAGTATTATTACAAAATAATTCTGATTTGGGGCAGCTAGGTGGCGCAGTGGATAGAGCACCAGCTCTGAAGTTAGAAGAACCTGAGTTCAAATGTGGTCTCAGACACTTAACACTTGCTGGCTGTGTGATCCTGAGCAAGTCATTTAACCTCAATTGCCTCAGCTGAAAAAACAAACAAAAAAATAATAATTCTGATTCTGGGGCAGAAAGTAATAAGTAAACAGTTTAAGAAATGACAGATATAATGAATAAAAAGAAATATGAATATAGGAGTGGTAATGCATACCTATAATCCCTGCTGCTAGGAAGGCTAAGAGTGATCACTTGAGCTGAGGAGTTCAGCTAACATAGGTTAAGCATATCATGTAACCACACTAAGTCTTGCTCCAATATGCTGAGCCTTGAGATGTGGAGTGGAGTGATCAAGCTGCCAAAGGAGAAATGAACAGGTCCAGTTAAAGCTTCCAGGCCAATCATTATTGGGGTCAGAGCCATGAGTGGCTGATAAATTTCCACTCTAGGTGGGACAAGAGACCACTCGCCAAAAGAAAAAAAAAGAAACCACCAACCATAGAAAGTGGCATCACTTATAGGATACCAAGTGAAAAAGGTCCAGTCATATAATTGTGTTGATTATAGTTATGTAAATAAAAATGAAATCTGGAAATATATAAAAACTAAACATATAGATAAGAGGTTGTACATAAACAAGATAAGTTTGTTACTGCTTTGTTAGATCTATTTTACATATTTTAAAAACTACAAGTGTTAAATGGTTATGGTTTTGTAGAAAATAATAATTTTGTGTTTTTTAAGGTTGATATTTGGTTGTTGAGATTATGATTTTAAAATTCTTATAAGTTACAAACTGTCAGTGATTTCACTATAAAGGATTCTTATATTCTGTGATATATTAATTACTAAATTTAAGTTTTAGTTTTTTGAGGGCTTTTTAATTTTGTTTTGTTTGCTATAGTTCCCACAGAGAAAGGAGCCACTGGCTTAAGTAATCTGGGAAACACATGTTTTATGAACTCCAGCATCCAATGTGTCAGTAATACACAGCCATTAACTCAATATTTCATCTCAGGGAGACATCTTTATGAACTCAACAGGTAATCATTAACAATTCCTTATCAGATATACTGTTTTGGTATAAACCTCATCATAACCTAGATTCTTTTTTTTCCACCCTTACCTCAAAAAAATGTTATTAGTACTAAGTAAAATCCAATTAACATTTAGAGGATGGTGGGGATACAGATTTTTAACATAAAAAATGCTGGACATATATGTAAAATGCAAAACTAATATTATATGCATTGAATGGGTAAAGGTTCCAAAGAAAGGATGCTTTCCTCTCAACTGTTATTTAACACAAGGGACAGAGGTTAACTAAAGGGAAAAATCGACAATTTAAATTACATAAAATTGAAAATTTTTCTGTATATGCAAAATCAGTGCAGCGGGGGATAATAAAATTATCAGTCAGAAAAAAAAAATTTTCATAAAGCATCTCAAGAAAGTTCTGATATCCAAGATATAGAGGGAATTAATTTAAGTATATTAAGACCAATAGTCATGTCCCAAAAGGTACAAATCATCAATTAATTTGAACAAGAAGTTCTCTGAAAAAAATATAAATTACTAATTACATAAAAAATTATGCAGAAAAAATCATTTCTAACAAATTAACAAAAGGTAGGAAGACTCATGTGGGAGGGACAACAGGAAAGCAGACATATATCAATATGGCAGAATTTTTGGCAGAATTGAAAATTGATCCAGCTTCTTGGAAACAAATGTTCAGAATTAAATGAAGTGATTAAGGTATTGATACCCACTGACCCTTAGATACCACCAATGCATGTATCTCCAAGAGATCAGTATTCAAAGGAAAGGTTCCATAGCAACACTTTGTAGAAAATGGTAACAAAGTGAGTATCTTGATTGAGAACTGGCTAAACAAATTGTGGTATGTGAATGTTATAGAATGTTATTGTAACATAAGAAATAATGACTATGAAGAGTTCAAGAAGCTTATAATGTCTTATGGGAACTGATGTAGAGTGAAATAAAGAGAACTAGGAAATTAGCACACATGATAACTTCCATAGTGTAAGTGACAAAGACAATAAAACAGTGCTGAATGTTTTTATCATTATGATGATCAATTTTATCTCAGCAGATACTTGAAGAAATGTACCTCTCTTGATGAGGTGGGGGACTATGGTTGATGGGTACATGAGGTGTCAGATGAAATCTTCTTGTTTGGTTCTATTGACTATTTTTCTTTTTGTTGTTAAAAATAGACTCTCTTTTGTGTATATTAAAAAGCACTGATGTCAAACCAGAAACCTTCAACAAACCTTTAAAAAAAAAAAAAGTTGGTCTGAAGAACTGGTGCTATATAGGGAATAATTGCACCCAGAAGCTTATAAATTCTTTCCTTGAGGGGGAAAAGCCTTTTGTTACAGGATTTACTTTCAAATTTCCAGGACCAACCCCATTGGAATGAAGGGTCACATGGCCAAATGTTATGGGGACTTAGTGCAAGAACTGTGGAGTGGAACACAAAAGAATGTTGCCCCCCTGAAGCTTCGGGTAAGTAGATTGTGGCTTATAAAAGGGTAACAGTCTCGTTCTCTAAAGTGTCTTTTTAGAGTAGCTTTTCTGTATGTAGTTTTTCTTTTTAATAAGTCAGCTTCCCAGTTCCTACTTTTTGTTTATATTGAAGATACCAAACATTTATTGGCCTTGGGCAAGTGACTTAACTTCTGATTCTTATTGTCCTCATTTCTAAAATGAAGAAATTGGACTATATTATCTCCAAGGTCCCTTCCAAGTTTAGATTCTAAGTGGAAATAAATCACAGTGTTAGGCTACATAATTGCTTCTAATTCAGAATATATTTCATCACAAGGTCACTGAGTATCTCACTTTAATATTTCAGTAACTTTTTGACAAAGTATGAAATTTAAAACCTTTCAAAATATAAGTATAAAACATTTTGAGTATGATTAAAAAAAAAACAACTATGTGTATAAAACCAAAAGCTAGTATTATTTGCAACAGGGAAAATACAAGCTTTCTCAATAAATACTAGAGTTAAGAAAGACTCCTTTTCCATTTTATTTCAGTCCTAAAAATGCTAGCAGTAGTAAGAGAAAGAAATTAATAGCTTCAAATACAGGAAGAAAATAAACAAAACTGTCCATATTTATTGATGACATGACTTACTTTAGAAAATCCTAGGGAATCAACAAAGATATTAATTGTTCAAATAATCTTTTGGGATAGGTTTCTTTCATTATTAGTAACATGATAGGTTATGTATATGCTCTACATATTGTGAATGTAAAATAATCTTTACAAATAAGATTCGTGGTATTTGGAATAGAATCAAACAAAAATCATATTCTTATGAGTGTTATTGTCAATCAGAAAGTACTTTAAAATTTTTTAATGTATTTCAGTAAATTACAATCTTCAAGAAACCAGCAACTTTTAAAAATTGAATTAAAAGTTAAACTGTTATGTTAGAAATGCAAACATGAAAAAATACCCAGGTTGTACTTGGTGAGTAAAGGGGAAAGCACATCAGATCTGTGTGCTTGAATGCTGGACAGGTGGTTTTTAATTAGCCAGAATATCTGATGCTTTGTGTAAGGCCATTTGTGGTCTGAGAAAATTTAATAATTATCAAATATGGACAAATTATATAGTACTTTCCTCATATAAAATATATAAAATGGTCTCTTTCAATTGTGAAATGTTTGCAATTGAATGAGACAAAGCAGTGAATAATTTTAGTTTTTACTAATTTTATAGTGGACGATAGCAAAATATGCCCCCAGGTTTAATGGTTTCCAGCAGCAAGACTCCCAGGAACTTCTGGCTTTTCTTTTGGATGGTCTTCATGAAGATCTCAACCGAGTTCACGAGAAACCATATGTAGAACTGAAGGACAGTGATGGTCGTCCAGACTGGGAAGTGGCTGCAGAGGTTTGTCAGTAATCATTAGTATTTAATGTCTGAAGCACTTGAATCATTTTGCTTACTGATTAGAAACCAACCAACATTGTAAAAAATTTTATAACATAATTTTAAAAACTTATTTATTCCTTGTATATGGTAAAACATCACCCCTCCTTTCTGAAAGAATAGCAAATTTCCTCAGTCCATTGGCCCTGTTATCTTTTTTTTTCTTGCCAGATTTCAAGTGGTATTGCAAAAGAAGAAGAAAAAAGGAAATGCCCTAGATATTTACTAAAATATTATACTTTATGACATAAGGGCATTTTCTTACATCTTCATTCGTAATTAAAAATATTAGTCCAACAGAAGTGATGCCTCTTTTTAATGATCTCTGTGCAATTGTAAAGACTAAGCTTGTGCCAAAGAAGAGATGATAAAATTTATTTTCTTACTTTGCAGAAGTGGGAGACAATGGGTGTCAGATATTACATATTTGGTTAATGAGTTGTCTAGTTTTGCTAAACTTTTTACCTTTTTTAGTTTTTGGTGCAGGGGATATTTCATGCCTGGGAGAAAGGGAAAGTATAATTGGGAATTAAGGTGATGTTTAAAATATATATCAGTAAAAATTTAAAATTTAGAATATAAAATTATATAACCACTTGCCACTGGCTATCACCATTTCTTTACTTTCATCAGACTTGTTAAAATTGTTATTTATCAAAAGTGTTCTAAATTGTTAGCTTTTTGAGGAAATAAAAAAATTGTAACATGCCAAATGAAGATCTAAAATCATATTTCAATTTCCTTAATTTCTGCCAGTTCAGTCTGATGAGACATTCTTTCTTTTTCAACAACTTCTTCATCTCTATTTCCCCACAGGCCTGGGATAATCACCTAAGAAGGAATCGCTCAATTGTTGTAGATTTATTCCATGGGCAGCTAAGATCCCAAGTCAGATGCAAAACATGTGGGCATATAAGTGTCCGATTTGACCCGTTCAATTTTTTGTCTTTGCCACTACCTATGGATAGTTACATGCACTTAGAAATAACAGGTGGGTCACAATTTTGAAGAATCACTTAGGTCCAGAGAATCATTTATCTCATTTTGGCTTGATTGATAAGAAAAAGTAATATTATACTATATTCTAATAAATATAAATATTTTACATACTTTAATTTAGCTAATTCCATTAGAGAGGAAGGGTTTATGAGGGGGAAAGGGGAGGAGAGGCCTGAATTGCAGTAGTGAAAAGATTAACAAGTGGGGCCATATATTCAATATGAAGGTAGCCTGCTTCTCCTATAATACTGAAAATACTAGCAGAAATCATCAGGGAGAGGTGAATAATAAGGAGAAATTCTAATATTATTTGTACTGATGTACGTACATATGATATGCTCCAGCATACACTTTTGAGTTTAGGAAATTGACTCATTTATATTTGTGTCTGTTGCATCTCTTTAGTTTCAAAATATTAGACTTTGTATTGTGTCTTGCAGAAACTCAATCCGAGCTTATTTTCAGTGAATGGGGGGAAAATTTTTTTTTCACTTTGTTATTTGGACCTCTAAATACTTGAATACATACTTAGAGCTGTGACAAGCAAATTCTAGGCCTAATATACTTACTTAAGATAATAACTAAGTCTAGAAACAAAAACCCAAATTTTGCTTACAAGTATCTCTTCTCTCTTAGTTATCAAGTTAGATGGTACTACTCCTATTCGATATGGGCTCAGGCTAAACATGGATGAAAAGTACACAGGATTAAAAAAGCAACTGAGTGACCTCTGTGGACTTAAACCAGAACAGATTCTTCTTGCAGAAGTACATGGTTCTAACATAAAGGTAACAAAGGCTACTCACTTAAAATACTTTCCATGTTGTCATGCTTCAGAAGTCACATTTTTCTTGACTTTCTCAAGGTGAAACACAAATAGAATGATCATTTCATTAAATAATCCAAAGAAATAATGTGGATAAGATTTTAATTTCTATATTTAAGTTGTCTAAGCCAACAACTTGTGTGCCTAAGGCTTATCGTCACTGCTGGTGCTGTCCTTAAAAGGAAACAGGCCTCTAAGCCATATTCTGTTGCAGACTCTTTAAAATAAACCTTAGCTATGGAGATAAAGACACTTTTAGCTATAATCTTTTTGAAAATTCTTTGTCGCCCATCCATCCCTTCCCCGTTTTCACTAGTACTTTTCCAAAGTTGGGATACTTTAAAGAATTTTTCCCATGCCAGTTTATTCTTTGACCACACTTAAGTTATCTGTGTCCTATTCCTCAGTCCCTTTTTCCCTCAGAATGGATTAAGGAAAATTGACATCATTGATCCTTTTTATATACCATGAAAGGGGAGGAGTATAATCCAGATATATATTATTTGCCATACTTTGGATTTCTTTCATTAGCATTGTTACCTTAGTATAGAAATCAGAACAAATCCTCATCTTTCTTGGATTTCTTCTGCAATAGAAAAACAGAATGTGTCTTTCTGAAATTTTAGAGTTTAAATATTTGAGAACTCATGATCATATGAGAACATGAGAGACCTCATTGTGAATTACAATTTCCTTTCCATAGCTAATTAAGGGCATTAAGTTTCTGCCAAGTTGTATTTTATTCTCTTCATTAAGCTGTTAAAACAGCTAGTTTTTTTTTTTCTTATTCCGGTGAGAACACATATAGAGAACTCATATGATATAGTATCATAAAAATGATTTTTCAGTCTGTCTGAAGCATCCTATCATATTTCCTAACTTATTTTTCTGCAGAACTTTCCTCAGGACAACCAAAAGGTACGGCTTTCAGTGAGTGGATTTTTATGTGCATTTGAGATTCCTACCCCTGGATCTCCCACCTCAGCCTCAAGTCCCGTACAAACAGGTAAAGCAAAATTAGAGTGACTTGTCATTTTTTAAATGAAGAAGCTGAGGGAGTCCCAAAGAGATTAAATGACTTGTTTGATGTCACATATTAGCTAAACTGGAGATACAAGAGAGGTCTTCTCACTAATGCATTGTTGGTGAAGTTGTGTCCTGAGCCATCCATTTTGGAGAGCAATTTGGAACTTTGCCCAAAGGGATATAAAATTGCGCCTATCCTTTGATCCAACAATGTTTCAACTGGATCAGTCTCCCAGACTTAAAGACATAACCATTAATTGAGGAATAGCTAAACAAACTGTGGTTTATGACTGTAATGGAATATTATTGTGTTATAAGAAATGACAAGCAGGATAATTTCAGTCAAATCTGAAAAGACGTAAATGAATTGATGCATAGTGAAGTTAACAGAACAAGGAGAATGTTGTACACAGTAACAAGAATATTGTTTAATGAAAAATTGTGAATGACTTAGCTATTCTCCGCAAACAATAAATGATCTTAAATAATCCCAAAAACTCATGAAGCCTCCTAAGAAAGAACAATCAATATTATTGGTTGAATATAGGCAGAAGCATATTTTTCACTTTGTTTCATTTTTTTCCTGTTGTTTGTTATATACAAAATGATTAGTATGGAAACGTTTTATATAACTGCATATGTATAACCTATATCTGAATGCTTATTGTCTTAAGGAGGGATCTGGCGAGGGAGGTAGGTAATAGAATTTCGAATTCAGAACTTTAAGTAAAAATGTCAGTTTAAAAAAGAAGAGAGATCTCCTTATTCCCTGTTTAGTGCTACTAACAGGAAAATAGAAAGGTACAAATTAAATATCAAAAACTATCTATAGATCTCAAAGTTAAAAATTAAAAAAGAAAATATGTAAATAGGATTTAATTTTTTTGAAGAGGTAATGTAGTAATGAAAAATTTTTTGTTTTCAGCTATAATATTTTTCTGTCTTTTAGGCTGCTATTAATATAATTGCCTCTCATAGTAATTTACTTGAAGGCAAGGAAGAAGATGTCTTATCTAAAGTTTGTGTACCACTTGATTCAGTGCTATGCATACCACTAGCTCTTAATAAATGTTAATTTATGCAACATAAAAATTCCACATAAAGAATAGCATTTCAGAAAGTAAAACCTTAGGTGTTATAGAGACCATCTTCACTAGAACTTAATAAGAAAGACATATACAGATTAGAGAATGATTTAGTACTGTATTTTAACTTGGAAGAATGGAGAAATTCTGTTAAGTAAAAAAATCTTAGAAATGATTGTGTTTGATGGCATGATGTTGATCTAGGTTTTTGTATGGATCTTTATATAATATTCTGTATTATTTAATTAATTGTGCTATGAAAATAAGCCTTGATCTAAGGATCTGTGGAGTGCTTTAACAATTTTTGTTTTCCATTCAGTGATATCTATAAAAAAAACTGCTTTGGGCAAGGGATTGAATTTCAGGGTAATAAAGAAAACATGTATATATAATATTATGCTTCTTTCTGAATTTACAGATTTCTCTGGCTCACCTACAAATGGAATGCTGAATATATCCACCAGTGGTGATGTGGTTCGACCAACTCTTATTCCCAATGGAATGCCAAATACTGTTGTACCATGTGGAATTGAGAAGAACTTCACAAATGGAATACTGAATGGCCATGTGACATCATTTCCTGACAGTCCTTTTATAGGTTACATCATTGCAATCCACAGAAAAATGGTTAGTTACATATCAAAAGAGGATGGGCTTACTGGCATAATGGGAGTGGGGAGTTGCCAGTTGCCTTTGTAAAACTGAAAATACTGTTAAACCTATGTTCTTAAAACTGTGCTAGGTGATAATAGTCAAGGATATAGGATGTGTAATACCTGCAGTGGAAATGATACTGCTTCGTTTAAGAATTAAAAGGCAAATAGTTGCATCTATCAGGTTTAATTAATCTAGGAGAGTTTAAATTTATGTCACATAATCTTGTAACTATGTATTTCTCTTCTTTTTCCTGTTATAAGATAAACTTGCCCATAATTGCTACTTCCTAGCCCTGCCAGGCAATGATTGTAGCTATTCAGCACTTTTTATAAAGCACCTTCTATATATTAGGCACTGGGACAACAAAGGAAAATAAAATATGAGGGGCAGCTACTTGGTGTAGTGGATAGAGCACCTGCCTGAAATCGGGAGGATTTGAGTTCAGATCTGGCTCAGACACTTAACACTTCCTAGCTGTGTGACCCTGGACAAATCACTTAATAAGTCCCAATTGCCTCAGCCAAAAAAAAGAAAAAAAAGAAAAAAAGAAAAGAAAAGAAAAATGAAATGTGAAATATGAAAGAGAAAAACATGATCAGATCTGTATTTTAAGAATATCAGTTGATAACCTGTAAGTAGATTGAACCAGAGACAGAAAAATTTGGGAATAGGGACACCAATTAAGAAACTATTGTAGAAATCCAGGCAAATAATAATAAACAAACTGAACAGGAATAGAAACTGTATGAGTAGAGGGGATGATAGATACAAGAGATATTGTGAAAGTAGATAAAATGAACAAGATTTAGCAATTGATTGGGTATATAATAATTAGATTAAATATGGGGAGAGGAAAGAGAGAAGAGTTTAGGCTGATTGGAGTATAGAAAAATTAGATTACATATGGGGGAGAAAAAAGAGAGAAGAGTTTAGGCTGATTGATTCCAAAGTGGTAAAATTGGATGATTGGAAGAAAAATGGTGTCCTCAAGAGAAATATGGAAGGTTAGAATAGAGATAAGTTTGGAAAGAAATTTAATAGCTATGAAGGGAAAATTGAAGAAAAAAAAAAGGCCATTAGATTTGATAATTAAGAGATCATTGGTAACTTTGAAGAGAATAGTTTTACCTTAATGATGAGATCAGAAACCAGATTGCAGAGGGCCTAGAAAAGAAGAGGAGAAGAAGTAAAGAATCTAGTGTAGAGTTTTGCCAAAAAGGAGAGGCAAGATGTGAAATGATAGGTAGCAGGGATGAAGGGGAATGATAGCAAGGAGGGAAAAAAAAAGTGGATATGTTTGTAGGCAACAAGGAAGGGGCAAGTAAGTAAAACATTAGAGATTAAAGAGACAAAGAAGCAGAAAATGGAGATTTTCTCTAGCTCCATTCAACAGGTCATGGAAAGAAATAAAAGAGACATATAGTAGAAGTAAACTAGGATTGGGGATTGGCAGGGCATTGACACCCAAAGGACAAAGGGGCAAGGCATTTCAGAAGAGAAGATGGTATTGAGTTAAATTGTTCCACCAAAGGACTGAGATAGTTGAGAGGAAATTGAAGGCTGTGCAGTTATGATAGCCTGGGAAAGGAATCATGGAATAGAAGTCACACATATATCTTGGAAATAAAAAGCTATAATTTAAAAAAAAGAAAAGAAAAGCAATAGAAAATTATACAATAAAAGGTACAAAAGTTTAAAAAAAAAAAGATACATGCATAGGTAATTTTTCAGCATTGACAATTGCAAAACCTTTTGTTCCAATTTTTCCCCTTCTTCCCCTCACTCCCTCCCCCAGATGGCAGGTTGACCAATAATGTTAAATATGTTAAAATATATGTTAAATAAAATATATGTATACATGTCCATACAGTTATTTTGTTGTACAAAAAGAATCAGACTTTGAAATAGTGTACAATTAACCTGTGAAGGAAATCAAAAATGCAGGTGGACAAAAATATAGAGATTGGGAATTCTATGTAGTGGTTCATACTCATTTCCCTAAGTCCCATGCATATCTCTTGTAAATAAAAAGCTATTTTTAAAAATAAATAAATAAAGTTAGGGTATTAAAAAATGGGAAAAGATTATAAGCAAATAGAGAAATTTTTGAGTTCTGAACATGGAAATAGCAATAGTTATAGTTGATGACGTGATAAAAGAGTATGACCATAGATTTGGAAAATGTTATATAAACTGAGAAGAATGAAAAGCTGAGGGGACTGGGAAGGATTTGAGGGAGCAACAATATTGAAGTCCTCTAATAGAGAGCAGGAGAGAATTTACAAACGAGGGCTGAACTCATAGACAAAAGAAAAATGTCTTGGAGATTAATAGATAACAGCCACCACGATCTGGATTGGCTGAAAGATTTGAATAGTTTTCTGAAAAGAAAAGAGAGTTCTAAGGGATGGCTGTAGAAGAAAAGTCTAACTAATACTTTGTTGTTGAAATTGTGAACTGATCTAACCATTCTGGAGAGCAATTTGGAACTATGCCTAAAGGGCTATCAAACTGTTCATACCCTTTGATCTAGCAATGTTTCTACTGGGCCTATATCTCAAAGAGATCGTAAAGGAGCAAAAAGGACCCATCTGTGCAAAAATGTGGCAGCCCTTTTTGTAGTGGCAATGAACTGGAAACTAAATGGATGCCCATCAGTTGGAGAATGGTTGAATAAGTTATAGCATATGAATGTTAGGAAATATTATTGTTCTTTAAGAAACGATCAGCAAGATGATTTCAGAAAGGCCTGGAGAGATTTACATGAACTGATGCCAAGTGAAGTGAGCAGAACCAGGGGAACATTGCACACAGCAAGAAGACTATGTGATGATTAACTGTGATAGATTTAGCTATTTTCAACAATGAGATGATTCAGGTCAATTCCAACACTTGTGATGGAGAGAGAGCCATCTACATCCAGAAAAAGTACTATGGGGATTGAATGTAAATCACAACATGGTATTTTCACCTTTCTTTGTTGTTGTTTGCTTGCTTTTTGTTTTCCTTCTCATTTTTTTCTTCTTGTTCTACAGCATGATAATTGTTGGAAATATGTATAGAAGAATTGCACATTTTTACTTCCCCTCTAAGGGAGGGGAAAAAAGTTTGAAACACAAAGTTTGCAAGGGTTAATATTGAAAGTCATCTTTGCATATATTTTGAAAATAAAAGGCTATTTTTTTTTTCAAAAAGAAGAAGAAAAATCTAGAAATGACAGTAGAGAGCAAATACCCCACTTTGATCAGTGAGTTGACGATAATAAGTGAAAATGCAAGTATAGTGCAAAGGAAGCAGTGCCATCAGGAGGAAGTCAGGTTTCAGTGCCAGAAGATTAATAGTAGGAAAGGAGACAGATTAAGGATGAAATTAAGTTTTTAAATTATATAACAATTGTAGAAGGAATAGGAAATTTTGAATAGGGAGATTAAAAGGCTTAATTAGAGATGAATGGCAGGAAAATAGTGACCATTTGGGAATATAAAGAATGGGATTTATGTATCAACAGTAGGTAGTTTACTGAAAATTTACTGAAATATGGGATGTGACACCCAAAGTAGTAAAGCATGCTGTTATTCTGCTGAGTATAGACAGTACTATCTTGAAGAGAGAGAGATGATTATATTCTTTAGAGTTTTCCCTTGAGATGTTCAAACTTTTGTTAGATCATAGTGTTGACATAAGAAATAGAAGAAAAAAAATAGAATTTTGAATTGTCATAGAAGAGAGGAGAAAATTTCCAGAAAAAAGGCAATTAGTATGAAATTCTACAAAAAGAGCAAGAAATCTATATAAAGCCTTTGTATTTATGGCCTCATCTGAGAAATTTCAAAAGAGCAGTTTTTATAGACTCATAAGGTTCAAAGTTAGATTTTCAATAGATGGTGAAGAACTAAATGTAATAGACTGTAGATAATTTGTTCCTATAGTTTGGCGGTAAAAGGAGAACACTAGGACTATTAATCACGGTAAGGCTTTTGTACAAGTTGTAAGCGAACTACCGTATATACTCGAGTATAAGCCGACCCGAATATAAGCCGAGACCCCTAATTTTAACCCAAAAATCTGGGAAAACTTATTATATCAGTAGGTTTAGGTAGCGCACCGGTCCCCACAGAGGAGGAGAGCGGGTGCTGGTATATGTATGTAGAGCAGCGCATTAGTATACAGTCCGGTTACCAACTGTGATACTAGAGGAACAGTCGTATCACCGCAGCAACGGCCGGCCCTGTAGTATCACAGTTGGCACTCGCGCTGTATACTACACAGCAGGGGGGCATTCAAAGGGATATTTACACCTGTTTTATCTAGTGACTCGAGTATAAGCCGAGGAGGGGATTTTCTGCCCAAAAATTGGGCAGAAAAACTCGGCTTATACTCGAGTATATACGGTATTTGAGAACAAAGAGAGATGATGTTGTGTGGGAACTTAAGTCTTTGAAGATTCAGTAATTTGAAAGATCTGCATTACAAATAGAAAATTATGAACACTATAGCCTTTCCTCTTAGACTGAGAAAGTAATATTAAGAGGTTAAGGTTGGAGATATATTGGAATGGAGAGGAGAATCAGATGAAAGAACATCATAATGAATAACCTTAATATTTTAAAAAGTGTTAGACTTTGTGAGAGGATGACATGGGTTCAAATCTAATATCCTGCTATAATGTATAATATATAACTAGTCTATGTCTAGTAATATCAGATCCAAGTAGCTTGACCTCTGTGAACCTTAGTTTTATTATCTGCAAAATGGGAATAATAATAATAACTTGCAATTTGTACCTTACAAGAATGTTGCTCACCTTGACTTGCCCTGTTAGTGTCAATCTCTACAATATAGGTCATCTGCAAAAAGTAGAAATGGAAAGGAAGTAGGCACTTAAGAAGAAAGGAACTCCTCCAAACTTTGAGTGTGTTTAACACTCATCTCATAACATTGCAAAATAGAAGGTAGAGCTTATGGGCCAAGCATATGCTCCTTTTTCCCTCCAAGCATTGTTTGTTTGTTTGGCTTATAATTAGGATTTCATTGGTTAAAGAGAACTTCCTCCATTCATTCAGATGAGGAAATGATCAACCAGTCAACAAACTTTTTTGAAGTATCTACTTTGTGCCAGGCTCTATACCAGGCACTTGGAATACAGAGACAAAAATTAAACAGTTCCTATATTCAAAGGAATTGCATTCCATTAGGATAGAAACAATGTTCGTATACGAATTTATAAAGAAATTATGCCAAATAAATAAAAGGTGGTTTTGGAAAGGAGTTGATGTTAGCTAAGAGGATCAGAAAAAGTTTTCATACAGAAGTTGGTATTTCAGTTGAATCTTGAAGGAAGCAAGGGATTTGACAAGGCAAAGAGAGACTGCATTTCAGACAGGCAGTTCTGCTAGTACAAAGGTATAGAGAGAAATATTTGAGCAGCACCTAGGCCATTTTGACTAAACTACAGAATGAAGAAGGGGAGAATAATGTGTGATGAGTGTAGAAAAGTTGGTTGAGGCCAAATTGAGAAGGATTTGAAACATCAAACCAGGAATTTATATTTTCTCTTAAGAGGCAATATGGAGCACTGGAGTATTTTGAATGGGGAAAAAGGAAGAGGTAACATGGTCAGACTTGGACTTCAGCAGTTTTACATTGAATTGTGGTTGGTTGGTGTCCTTTATTCTCAAAGAGAACCAAAATGAAATCACTGTTTCAGTGACCAATATCTGACCAATACAAATTTGTAATGCTGTGCCATAGATTGAACACAATAGAGTCCCTAACCCTCCTGACTCCCAACTTTAACCCTAAATACCTGATTCTAACTGCACATTTTGCATTTCTTCTGAAGTAGTTCAATTCTGCTTTACTTATAGAGAATAGCATCTTCTCTTGTGAGAGCATGCCATGCTGGGCAGTCCTCTGCCAGTATCTCCCATGTCATAGAATCAGTTCTAAAGTTAAGAAAGACCTTGAAGGTGTCCTTATATTGCTTTTTCTGGTGCCTTGTTAGTGCTTGCCATGTGTAAGTTCACCATAAAATAATCTTTTTGGCAAGTGTACATTTAGCATTTGAACAGTGTGGCCAGCCCAATAGAGTTGTGCTCTCTGCAGTAGAGTTGGAATGCTTGGCAGTTTAGTTTGAGAAAGGATCTCAATGTCTGGTATCTTATCCTACCAGGTGATGGTCAGAATATTGTAGTTGGGAAAAGATTTTTTAAGCAGGCCAATTAGGAAGACCATACAATAGTATAGGAAAGAGGTGATGAAAGTGGCTATGTAAGAAGATAGGTTGGAATAAGTAATGTTGTGGAGTCTCAAATAATTGATTAGATATGTGGGGTGAAGGATGATAACAAGTTGAGGATAATGCTGAGGTTGCAAAGCTGCAAGACCAGAAAGATAATAATTCCTTCTATTTAAAATAGGAAATTAAGAATGGTGTGTTTGAGATGTATCGAATTTGAGGTGGCTATAAATACCCAGTTTGAAATGGTCTAGTAGGCAGTCTGAAGTCTCAAGGAAAGAAACCGAGACTGAAGGAATGTAGGATCAGAGAAAAGGATTCAGTGCAGAGGCTTAGGGATGCAGAATATAAATGATGAGTCAATAAAAGCCACTGAGAAGGAGCAATCAGATAGATTAGAAGATCAGGGGGAATGAGGTCATAAAAATCCAGAAAAAAAGAGAAAATCCAGGAAGAAAGAGGGTGGTCAACAGTATAAAATGATGTAGGGAGGTAAAAAAAAGCACAAAAGATGAGAAGAGACCATCAGATTAGAAAATTATTAGAAGTAATTGAAAATTTTATTAGTAAGCTGTTTTATCTGAGTAATGAGATTGAAAGCCAGATTGCAAAAAATTGAGAAAAGTGAATGAGAAGTGAAAGCAATGAGCAGACAGCCTTTTCTAGGAGTTGGCTGTGAAAGAAGGACCAACTTAAAGAAAAGCTTTGAAGGGAAAGTAAGTTCTTATAAAAATTTTTGTTGTTGTTGCTTTTTTTTTTTTTTTTTTAAGGATGGAAGAAACCCAGGCATGTCTGTAAAAAGAAGTAAGAAAAAGAAAAAGAACTAGAACATAGGGCAATCTGATGGGGAAGAACTAAAGAGGATAGGATTAAGATCTCGTAGAAGGGTGTACCTTAACAAGGAGATGTAAAGGAAAGGGTATTGGAAAGTTCAGTGTTATCAAATACTTTTTTTAATATAGAGAAAGGGAAAAGGGATCTTCTGATCGTAGATGATTGCTGGAGGCACTGAAAACCTATGCCCACAGCCATGGTGTTCAATCATTGAGACTTGAATCCATGGCTTCCTGACTCCAGGCTCAGCTCTAGGTCTTATAAGTATTGATGCTTTTCTTTCCAGGCTTTATTAATGCCATTTGGTTTTTTACAGCATCTCCATTGAACCCTCTCTTGTAGATAAAATCTCTTAAAACCAATCATCAAAATGACTGTCAGCATCATAGGCAATGTTTCACATCCTATTCTTTTGCCTAGAGGAGGAATATACATTTCTTTAATATATGTGACCACTATTGGTCATCTGTGTTCCGTTTCCTTCCTTTTATTGTTGCTTCTGTTTACATTATTATAAGTTTTATCCTAGCTCTGCTTACTTTTCTCAGTAATAGTTCATACAAGTCTTTTTTCTTTGAATGCTTCAATTGTGAACTTTGAACAGCATCTCTGTTACAAAGCCAGACAGGTAACCAAGTGCTCTGGACAGCTCTTCTTGACTATTAGAAAACATTAGCAGTCCTTTCTGTGTAGAGCTTTGAAACTTAGAAAGTGTATCTAATTTGATGTTCATCCCAATTCTAAGATAAACTCTGCATATGACATTTATAGATAAATAAACTGAAGGCCAGAGAGATTCTATGACTTGCTAAAAGTCACAAAAGTAGTGGAAAAGCTACAAGTAGCTCAGATCTCTGGGGCATTGGATCAGTACTTTTTCAACTTTGTGGCAGTTTTTTCTTTTTTCTTTTTTTTTTTCTTAGAACTTGAAAGGATTTTATTATTTTTTTAACTTCTTTTTTTTTTCTTTTCTTTTTTTTTTTTATTTTAATAGCCTTTTATTTACAAGTTATATGTATGGATAACTTTACAGCATTGACAATTGTCAAACCTCTTGTTCCATTTTTCCCCTCCTTTCTCCCACCCTCTCCCCCAGATGGCAGGATAACCAGTAGATGTTAAATATATTAAAACATAAATTAGATACACAATAAGTATACATGACCAAATCGTTATTTTGCTGTACAAAAAGAATCAGACTCTGAAATATTGTACAATTAGCCTGTGAAGGAACTCAAAAATGAAGGTGGGCAAAAATATAAGGATTGGGAATTCAATGTAATGGTTCTTATTCATCTCCCAGAGTTCTTTTACTGGGTGTAGCTGGATCAGTTCATTACTGCTCCATTGGAACTAATTTGATTCATCTCAATCCTGAGGATGGTCAGGACCATCAGAATTGATCATCATATAGTATTGTTATTGAAGTATATAATGATCTCCTGGCCCTGCTTGTTTCACTCAGCATCAGTTCGTGTAAGTCTCTCCAGGCCTTTCTGAAATCCTCCTTTTGGTCATTTCTTACCAAACAATAATATTCCATAGTATTCATATACCACAATTTATTCAGCCATTCTCCAATTGATGAGCATCCACTCAGTTTCCAGTTTCTGGCCACTACAAAGAGGGGTGTTTGTGGCAGTTTTTCTATAAGTTTTTATATTCCCTAAGAAAAAAAATTAGATCTTAGTAGTGCTCTCCTTTCATTGTATAAGAGTTAGCTCCTTTTAATTTGCATTTGGTTGGTAACTATTCTTAAACAATTGATTTTTTTTCTCAGCTTCTCATTGAGAAACTACCAGCAAAATTTCTGTTGGAGTCCACTTAAATTTTCTAAAGCAATTCTTCCTGAGCCTACTTACACAGTATGTTAGGTATATTTATTTTAAAAGATATCATCATCAAATTATTTTTAAATTTTCAAACCAAAACTACTTTAAATTCACATTACTTTTAGGAAAAATTAATTTATATGTTGTCCTTGAAAGAATTAGAATGCTTGTATAGTAAAAATCAGACCTAAAAAAGATACCATATCTCTTAAAAAGGTTGAGAACAATAATAATAATAATAAGTGGTATCTGTTGTCATCTTCTCAGTAGCTTAGTCTTGGAAGAATACATTTCTAAGCACTCTAGTGTTTACTGAGAGAACTTCTTTAGAAATGCTAAGAGGTATTTAGCATATCTCTAAAGGGGCAGCTAAGTGGTGCGGTGGATAGAGTACCAACCCTAAAGTCAGGAAAGTACTGCTCCTTTGGTTGTATCTTATGTTTCAGCTTTCTGTTTTCTTGATTTATATACATAGATGAGGACAGAACTTTACTTTCTGTCATCTCAGAAGAATCGCCCCAGCCTCTTTGGCATGCCATTGATTGTTCCATGTACTGTGCATACTCGGAAGAAAGACCTCTATGATGCAGTGTGGATTCAAGTGTCCCGACTAGCCAGCCCACTTCCTCCTCAGGAAGCCAGTAACCATGCCCAGGATTGGTGAGTTTGGGGGGTTTATGTGGTATGTTTTGTTACCCAAGGCTCTGAAGCAATAAGCAATGATTTATATAAACTTTGCACAATTTATGGGGGTACACCTAAGTGTCAGATTAATGAATAAATAGTAGCTAAAGAGCTATCTAGAGGACATCAAATCCCAACCTTTGCCATTTTATCCTGGATAGAAAATTGTAGCCTTTCCCCATCTAACCAACTCTAGTGATGAATAACCTTTACTTTGGCTTATTAGCTAAACTTAAACTTAAACTTTTTACTCTAGCCCATCTTTTTACGTATTTTTTCCTCACTTTGCATATACATTCTACAGATGGGTGTTTGTGAAAGTGCTATGAAGCTGAAAATATGACTCATTTATTTCAGTGTGTGTAGAATGTTCTCTGCCATGAGAAATTAATCTGTTGGATCATTTCTATGTTAAGTTCTTTTAAACTTCAAAAACTGGAAAAAATACTGAAAGATATAAGCAAGACTTAAATTATTATCCTTATGGTTTTTGTTTTCATTTTAGCAAACAATATTTTTGTGCATTAAGCATCTATTAAATTGTCTGTGTTAAATAGACAATAAAATATTTATGTGCCAAAAGCTCAGATTATGATACAGAAGTAAATAAAAGATAATCCCTGCCCTTAAGAGAAAAAAAGAGATATACATAAATAATTAGAAAATAGAATGTAAGAGAGTTATAAAGTGTTTTATAGATTCAGGGGTCTTTGGAGATCATCTGATTCTACTTTTCTCATTTTAAAAATGAGAAAATTGAAACCCACAGAAAGGTTAAGTGATTGGCTTAAAGTTTCCCAAAGATAGCAAAAACAGAACTTACCACATACCCTGGCTCTCCAAGTCAGAACTCATGATCATGCCTGAAGGGCAGATCACAGTCAGTCTTTCTCTCTCTCTCTCTCTCCCTCTTTCCACTCACTCCTATTTATGTCTAAGGAAAATCAAGTTTAAAATGACCATCCACGGAAGCTTCGAAGAGGGGAAAGGTGTTATTAAAGATGAGCCTTTCAGTAGATGGAAGGGGAGAATCATAGGATTTAGAGCTGGAAGGGATCTTAGAGATTATCTTCTTCAACCCCATCATTTTACAGATGAAGAGACTGACAGGTTACATAATTTGTCCAAGGTTACACTGCTGGTAAGTAGCAGAGGTAGGATTTAAATGTAATTTTTTAAACTCATTATCAAGTACACTTTCCCCTAGGTCATGATGCTTCATTGAATTTATCGAGTTTTTGCCACTGTTAGCATCATGACAGTTTATTTGTTATCTGATTTCAGCTGTAACTAAGGGTGGAATCATTTTATTGCTGCTGAGGAACATTTGAGAAGTTCTGCTTCCCTAGTAACTGAGTAATATGAGTGACTATGTCCATTGATTGCCTTTAGTGGTTCAGGAGCATTTGATATATAACTGAACCACTAAAGGATCAAGATAAAAAGTGAAAGAATGGTACCTACATGTGGACTAGCAGCAAACCTAGAAGAGAACTATTATTTTTCAAAGCAGAAAATGAAATGCAGAAACTTTTCTACTTTAGTTAAAAAATGTGTAATTTTTGTAATTTTCCAAAAAAATACTGAGTAGAAGGGCATATCATTCCACTCTAACAAACTACTGCTAGTTAGTTACTCAATCAGCAAAGTTTCATTAAGCATCTGTTGTGCACTAGGCATTGGGCAAAAGGGTACAAAGGCAAAAATGAAACTGTTCCTGCTCTTAAAGAGCTTACAGTCAGAAAACATGTACACATAAGATTACATAGAAAATTAGTATGTACAAAATAAATACAAAGTAATTTGATAGGGGAAACATTAGCAACTGGTAGAATCTAGAAAGGTCTGCCATAGGAGATGGTGCTTGAGCTGAGCTCTGAAGGAAAATAAAGAGTCTAATGCTGTGAGATAAAGACGGAATGCACTCTATTTGGGGTTAGCTAAAACCCAGCTTCTGTGATAATGTTGTATTTTGTATATACTTACAGATTGTCTCTTTAGAATGTACATTCTTGAGAACAGAGATTAATTTTTTATGCTTTTTTATATAACCAGGGTTTAGCCTAATGCTAACACATATTGAATGCTTTAATAAATGTTTATTGACCTACTGACTAACAAGAAGATGAAGATTAGTTCAACTGAATGAATGAAAAGGCATTTATAAAGTACTTACTGTTTGCTAAGCACTGAGAATACAAAGATTCAAGAGAGATAGCCCCTGCCTTCGAAGACCTAATATTCTAATAGGGGAAAATAACATATAGGAAATATACAGGGAAAGTAATTTTGGTCTGATAAATAGAACTGTTAATTAATAAGCCCTTTCCAGTAGGAATGGTACTATTGATTTGATTGTTGTGGCTAGTATAAAAGGTTATAGGGGAGAGTGAGAATAAGAAGTGGCAGACAGAAGGCATGATGGCCTGGTTGGGATAGGAAGGGAGAGATATGGTTTGGGACCAGCTATAATGGACTAAATGGACACATTTATTTCCACTTAGTCACACTGTCAAGATTATTCAAGTTTTTGAGCTTCAATTGATAAATGACGGACAAAAGCAGCTACACCCAAAGAAAGAACACTGGGAAACGAATGTGAACTATCTGCATTTTTGTTTTTCTTCCCGGGTTATTTATACCTTTTGAATCCAATTCTCCCTATGCAACAAGAGAACTGTTCGGTTCTGCAAACATATATTGTATCTAGGATATACTGCAACATATCCAACATATAAAGGACTGCTTGCCATCTAGGGGAGGGGGTGGAGGGAGGGAGGGGAAAAAAATCGGAACAGAAATGAGTGCAAGGGATAATGTTGTGTAAAAAAAAAAAAAAATTACCCTGGCATGGATTCTGTCAATATAAAGTAATTATTAAATAAAAATTAAAAAAAAAAGATTATTCAAGTTCTGATGTGAGAACTCCAGGTTAGAAAATTTAACTTTGTCTGAGACTAGAGACTATATTTTACAGATCCAGGATACATAGGATCAGGTTTAGTGCAGAGGGAGCTGATCCAAGTGAAAGATGGCAAGATGGCCTAGCTGGAAAGCTATAAAGTATGTGAAGGTGAAGCATGGGCTGAAGATTGTGTGAAGGGTTGTAATGTCGAGAAAGCTAGATTGGAGCCAGGCTTGGAAGGACTTTAAATGCGAGGGAAATTTGCATTAAAGATATATTGGATTATATTAAAGTGAGGGGTGGAGGGAGGGGTACAACTTACATGGTCATGCAATACAAGAATTATTTTGGCTGCTCCGAAAGAGAGGTTGGAGAGAAAACTTGAAATAGAGATACCATTTATTTATTTATTTATTTATTTATTTTTGAATAGCTTTTTATTGACAGAACCCATGCCAGGGTAATTTTTTACAACACTATCCCTTGCACTCACTTCTGTTCGGATTTTTCCCCTCCCCCAGAAGGCAAGCAGTCCTATACATGTTAAATATGTTACAGTGTATCCTAGATACAATATATGTGTGCATAACCGAACAGTTCTCTTGTTGCACAGGGAGAATTGGATTCAGAAGGTATAAATAATGGGAAGAAAAACAGTTTACATTCATTTCCCAGTGTTCTTTCTTTGGGTGTAGCTGCCTCAGTCCATCCTTGATCAATTGAAACTGAGTTAGATAGAGAGACCATTTATTGCAAACTTTTTCAATATTCCATTAATTTCAGCTTTCCTGTCAGTTTTCAGCCTTTCATAGGAAGAGGAGAAATGCTGTTCTAGCATGCTGAGTCTCCAGTCTCACAGAAGAGAAAAAAATGCCCTTCCATCAGACAGGTCTCTTGCCTTTGAGGTTTGGGAAGAGGCCTCTATTCCATCCAGGTGTTCTACGTGGTCTCCAGCCTCCCTTAGGAAAAGGCTCAATTTCATTGAATCCCAGACTCCTCTTCCCTGGAAGGGAAGAGGAAAAAGGCTTCTCCATCAAGTCTCCAGCCTGGTCTCCTGCCTTTGGAGAAGGAGAGTCATTTCCTTTAGTTCCCAGCACTTATCCCATTGCTTTAGGCAGTTCAGCTTTAGAGGCAATGCCTCTGTGGACTCCATGTCTCCTTCCATGCCCATATATCCCAATGATTCTGAAGCCCTGCTGTCATTCAAATTCTTTAATTCCCCCACTGCCAGATCTTTTCTTCTCACACCTCTCAACTCAGTTCTCTCAGTGTTATACTCTAAAGTAGGGGTCCTCAAACTTTATAAATAGGGGGCCAGTTCACTGTCCCTCAGACTGTTGGAAGGCCGGACTATAGTAAAAACAAAAACTTTGTTTTGTGGGCCTTTAAATAAAGAAACTTCATAGTTCTGGGTGAGGGGGATAATCGTAATCAGTTGCCACATATGGCCTGCGGGCCATAGTTTGAGAATCCCTGCTCTAAAGCTACCTTCCTCTTCCACTGGTGCTCTTTGGAATGCGTACTCTGTAAAGAACAAATGTGCTTTTATCTTAAATCTTTTCCTTTTCTGCACCTTCTGTCTCTTGGCTCTTACTGAGACCTAGCTCCTTCCTGATTTTACAGCCTCTTGAGAAATTTTGTTCCACATTACCACTTCTGGGTTTTCCCTCTATCACCATTACTCAGTAACCTTTCCTTCTTTGAGGTTTTCAATCTATATCTACCACTGAATCAAAATCCTCATAGCTATTGTCTACAGACCTTGAATACTCTACATCTTTCTTTGGTGATTTGAGTGCTTAGGCTCTCAGTCTTTCATTATCAACTACTGTTCTTGTACTAGGAGACTTCAGTATAAATATTGATAACTCTCACTGTTTCTATACTGTAATTCTGTAGGTCCTCAAATTTATTAAATTAGTGTAATTTATTCTTCTACCTCACCTCAGCCACACATAGAGGTAGGCATACCCTTGTTCTGTCACCCACAAACAAATACACTACTTCCATGTTCATTAACTCTGAAATTCCCTTATCTGATCACAATCCAATGACATTCCATCTTTCTGCCTTGTAACTCCAAACCTTGTCCACACTGTGACCTCTAGTCTTTGATCCCCTAGTTTAACTTAATTCTTTCCTCTCCTTGCTTTTATCATATTGCCAGTCTTGCCCTGCTAAGCCTTATCCTTAGATCACTCTTACCATTCTGTTGTCTTTGATTTTATACCCATCCTGCTGAATGAAGCTAGGAAAAAAAATCACAAAATTATGATGTCTACTACAAATCTGTCACAAAATATCAACTAGGTGCTTACTAAAACAAAGCAATCCATTTGCACCAACTCCCTACGTCCCACTCATCATAACATGACTTCCAAATCCTTTCATCCCTCCTTCAATTTCCCATGGCTTTCCCTACCCCCACCTTCTCATTGGAGAATGAACTTTACCTCATTTTACTGAAAAAATTGAGGTATTTGGCCAAGAATTCTCTCTTCTCCTTTCCTCCATATCTTACTTCACTTATATGTCTTCTGCCACTGTCTCTTCTTTCACTCCTGTCTTAAAAAATGAAGGGATCCTGATTGACAAAGTAAAACTCTTTCTATGTACAAGTGATCATCCTATCTGCTCCAACTGATTGTCTTCTCTATCATTTCCACTCTCTGTTACCTCCAGTTTCTCCTTATCAGCTATTTGTATTGCTTATAAACATGCCCATGCCCTATTCTCAAAAAACCCTCCTTTGATCCATATATTCTCACTAATTTTCATCCCATTTTTCCCCTTCCTTTTGTGACTAAAGTACTTGAAAAGGCCATCTACAGTAGATGCTATTGTCTGGCTTCCAGACTCATTATTTAATTGAAACATGTTCTCTCCACTGTTACTAATGATCTCTCAGCTGACAAATCTAATGACTTTTTCACAGTCCTCATACTTTTCTACCTTTTTGCAGCCTATATTATTTCCCTTATTAATGATCATACCAGATCCTGTGGATTCAGTGATCATCTCTATGGTGATAATTCTCTGTTCTACTTACATCTAGCCTCACCCTATTTCCCAATCTCCAGATTGCTTGTTTGACATTTTGAAATGGATATCCCATAGATATCTTAAACTTATCACATCCAAAACAAAGCAAGTTGTTTTCCCCACAAAACCATTGACCCTTTTCAGACTTCTGCTACTTACTCTTGAGAGTACCATCATCCTCCCAGTCACCAGCCCTAAGAACCCAGTTGTCTTCTTGGACTTTTCCCTTTTTTTCTCTGCCTTCTATCTAACCCACCCCAGCCCCATATTCCATTGTTGGCAAATTAGCTCCATTTTAATCTTCCTATTATCTCCTATATTGTTCCCTTCTTTGCTTTGACATTGCCACCATCCTGATGCAGGCCTGTATCTCCTCACACCCACAATAGGTTGTTTATTGTTCTGCCTGCCATAATCCTTTCTTCGTTCCATTTCCTCTTCCACTTTGACCAACTGTCAAAGTGCTCATACTAAAGCACTGATTGACCAGCAATTTCCAGTTTATTGTGTAGTGGTTCCCTATCACCTCCAGGATCAAATATAAAATCTTTTGTTTACTGTTCAAGCCCTTTATAACCTGCCCTCACTCACATCTTTACAATCTTCTTATATTTTACACTCCCTTATTCTTTACTGTTTTCAAATCAGATACTCAGAGCATTTTTACTGTTGTCTTCCCATGCTTAAAATGTTTTCCCTCCTCACCTCTGCCTTCTAACATTCCAGGCTTCCTTCAAGTCCCAGTTAAAAATATCACCTTCTACAAGATGTCTTTATCTTCCTTAATTTTAGTATCTTCCCCTGTTGATTATTTCCAGTTGATCTTGTACATAGCTTGTTTGAGTATAGTTGTTTGCATGTTGTCCTCCTCCTGTGAGGACCTGTGAACTCCATGAGAACAAGGACTCTTATTTTCCTTTCTTTATATCCCCAGCACTTTCCACAGTGCCTGACACATAGTTTGAGTATAACAAATTTGACTATTTCAGTAGTACAGGTGAGGAATGATGAGGCCTGGGCTAATGGTGGTGGCCTTGTGAACAGAAGACCCTGAGGCAAAGAGACTAATTACACTACTGCAGTATTCCAGATGTGAAGGAGAGAGGTCCTGACTTAGGGTAGTGATGATAAAGTAGATCATGTGAGTAGAATAAGGGACAAGGATGAATGAGATACCATAGAGATAGAATTTATACACTGCTATGCTTTGGCAACTCATTGAATGTGTGGGGAGAGGGAAAGTGGGCAATCAAGAATGCCTCTGAGATTATAAAACTGGGTAACTGGAAGAATGGTACTACCCTTGAAAGGGAAATTAGGAAGAGAATGCATGAGATCAAATAATGAATCTTTTTTGGAGTTTGAGGTGCCTATAGGACATCCAATTTGAAATGTTCAAAAAGCAGTTTGTTAAAAGAGACTAGAGGGAGAGAAACAGGCAAACTGGATATGTAATTCTGAGAGTCATATGCTAAAACTCAATAGTTGTTTTGCCAAGCATCAAAAATTCTTCATCTGTTGGGAATTTATTTTACAAGCTTGAGATGTTCTGCATTTATAAATAAGTTTTCTAGTGAATAATCTGTTTAGTGGAAATGAGAACTTGAATAAATATTATGTGAATGACTAATTGAGTGAAGGAGTTGAAAGTACTCCCAGGAGTAGATGATGTTTCTCTAGTTTTCTTTAGAATTGCTATGGCTTTAGAGATTTGGTACTGAATACTTAGTAATATAATATATACAGTAGGCATTTCATAAAAAATGTAAGTTGAATTATAAAGCATGGATAGCAAGCAGTAAGAATTAGGGATATTAAGAGAAGGGAGTAAATTTTTGAACTCGCAAGTATCACTGAGACTTGCTGGGGTAAGACCATTAATTAGACATAGTTGTAGAAAGGCATATACCTAATTCTAAAGAAACAAATATAAACTGCTCTACACAAATTGGTGGGAGAGAATAGTGGAGCCACATTATATACGGTGAAGATAGACTCTTGAGAAACTTCAGGAAGCTTGATGGAAAATTTTTGAGTGGGGATCAAATGAGTCAAAAACAGGAGAATTATATCAGAGTAGACTATTGATCACTTGAGAAAGAAGAAATAGATGAGCTTGTAAATAAAAACATGATATATTTTAGTAATAGAGGAGGTAGGGAGCAGCTTCATTTATCAAACATATTCTGACTACCAAAAGGTAGAGCAGAGCATTTCTTAATTTGCCTCATTTATTATTTTAACTTTCTTCAGACTAACAAAAGGGAATTCTCTTCTCAACAAAGAGGATTATAGGATCATAGATTTAGAACTGGAAGGAACCTAAAAAGCCATCTAATCCAACTTTCTCATTTTAGACATAATGAAATTGAGACCCAGAGAAGTTAAGGATTTGGCTAAAGTCATACAAGTAAAGAATAGCAGAGATGGGATTCAAATCACAGTGGCATTTGAATCAAGGTCCCCATTATCCTTTTTCCTGCACTTACCCTCATTTGTGCTTGATGAGATAAAAATGATAAAACTTTGGGGAAGAAATCACTACTGTGTCTTATAATTAATGCTAGAAAAGAGCTATATGCTAATATGCCCATTAGATTTTTCAGTTTTCAGTGAAGGGATAAGTATTCCCACAAATTGAGATTCAAAAGGGGGAGATAGCCCAGAAAGGATGGCTTGGATTCACAAGTAACATTCTGGGAACACAATGATAAGAGGAGAAGGGAGAGATGTAAGGGAATTTATCACCCAATTTGGATTTTAAAGGATATGTAAAGGAGATAGAAGAGCATTGTAACAAAGGCATAATACAAAATCATGATATGTTTCTATAATAGTGATAAGAATACAAAAACTCAGAATGAGCTGGAGTTCACAAGAAGTGCTGTAGAGATAGTTTACTTAGATTTTAACAATGCATTTATATGTTTTAGCTTATTTTTAAGGAAAAAAGGAAAAGTTGTAGTCTAAGTGACCAGTTGCATGGACATGGAACTTGTTGTATTGCCAGATCCAAAGAGTGATCATTAGTAGCTCAGTGTCAGATTGGAAGTAAATCTTCAGGGAAGCAACTGTGGGATGTCTTTGGTCATATTACTATTTATTATGTATACACGTTACTATTTAAAAATTTTTATAAGTGATTTTGATAAAGGCATATATGAATGACATGCCCATCAAATTTGTTGATTTGTAAAAACTGGAGTATAGGTAGGAGGGGGAATTGCCTATACACTGGGTGACAGGATTCAAAAAAGATCTGAAAAAACTAGATCTAAGGGATGAATTGAATAAGGCACATTTAACAGGGATCAATATAAAATCATACATTTAGGTTCAAAAAAGAATCTATTTAAGTGTAAGATGAGCTGGACCACAGATAAAAAAACAATCTGAAAAACATTCTAGGAGTTTTAGTGGGCTGAAAACTTACTTTTAATCAACTATATGATACAGCCAGTAAAGAAAACTAATGTGATCTTTGATTAAAATAAGAGGTATAACATTAAAGAATGGAGAGATGATGAAGTCGTCTTTGATTTAGGTTTGAACCCTGTTCAAACACCACCTGAAATAGTACATTTAATCCTAAATGTTATGTTTTAGGTAGGACATTAATAAGTTGAAGAGTCTTAAGTCCACAAGCATTTTTTTAAATGCTAGCAAATACTATGTTTCAGGCACTGGTAATACCAAGGGGGAATTAAAAAAAAAAAAAACAAATAGTACCTGTTCTTGAGCATCTTACATTCTTTTGGGGGAAATGACCTATGCACACATAATTACATAGAAAATAGCCAAGGTTATTTGACTGAAGAGGCACTAGTGGCTGGAAGAGGAAAATTCTCATGGAGAAAGTGATGCTTGAGCTGAGCTTTAAGGAAAACTAGTGATATTGAGTCAGAGTGGTGAGTTGTGAATCCATTCTAGACATATGGGTCAATCTGTGCAAAGATGACCTTTGATCGCCAGTATTTACTTTAAAAAAAAAAAAAAAAACAAACTCTTTTTCATCTGCTCTTTGAACTGTTTGGTCAGAAAATGAACCCTATCACAAGACTTAAGTTTCATAGTGCCACTTTAAAAGAATATATTCTTAAACAGTTATGTTACTAGTCTTGTTGTTGTCTTACAAAACCCTAAAGAGGTACCTACCCAAAGAGTCAGTGAACTTTGCAAGATATAAATAAATCCAAAGAAATCCCACATAGCAGGAAGAGGTAGAAAGATAAATTCAATTCAAATATCTATAGAAGCTCTAAAATATCTGTATATATGAAGAAAGCTTCCAGGAAACTATATGAATACAAGTATAAAGCATTCTTTCCAGGATTAGAATGTAAATAATTGGACAAACTTTAATTTGTACTGGGTAATCCAAACTAATATAGTATAATGACAATACTATCTAAATTAATTTATTAACAAGTGCCTTACTGATCTAAGTGCCAAAAGAATATTTTATAAAACTTGAAAAATGATAAATCAATTTATATGGAAGTATAAAAGGTCAAGAATCTCAAAGGATAATAATAATTTTTCTAAAAAAAGCAGAAAGGTCTAGGTTTATCAGTGCCTCAAACTGTACTACACAAAGTAATAAGCATTAAAGATTTTGGTACTGGTTAAAAAATGAAGAGATTGATCACTGAAATAAATTACATATAGTCTACTGAAGCAGACAAACAGACAATAGCATTATGTCCAGTAAACTCAAAGACCCCTATTACTTGGGGAAGGACTCAATATTTGACAAAAAGTATTGAGAAAACTGGACAGCTTTCTACCACAAATTAGAATTATACTAATAACTCATATCATATTTCAAATTATTTCCAAGTTAATACATGACTTAATTGTAAAACATCATAAAGAAATTACAAAAAAAATTACCTTTCATATCTATGGATATGGATATGGAAAGAATTCATTACTTAACAAGACACAGAAAAGAGGATCACATAAAACCACATGATCTGTTTTGATTGTCTGTTATAAAATTATACAAATTAATATAGTTACAATTAGATGGGAAACAGGTAAATGAGGGGAGGAGTTTGAGGGTGGAACAGCAGGAATATTTGCAGGAGGTTTTTTTGATAAAGATCTTATGATTATATTATCTAAGGAATTGCTTAAAACTTATAAGAACTAAGAGTTATTCTATAAGATCAAAGATCAAAGAATGTGAATAGTCAGTTTTCAGAGAAAAAACCCAAGATATCATTAACCATATAAAAATATTCTAAATCACCATTAATTATAGAAATGCAAATTAAAACATTTTTGAGTTTTTACCCTCACAATCCTAAAATTGGCAAAAGGAAAATGATGTGTTAGAGACGCTGTAGAAAAACAAATACATTTATACACAGTTGGTAGAGCAGTGAATTGATCCCAGCCACTCTGGAAAACAATTTGGACCCTTAGCCTCAAAAATTACTAAATTAGGGCACAGTAGATAAAGCACTGATCCTGGAGTCAGAGGAATTTTAATTCATATATGGCATCAAACACTTTATTCTGGGCAAATCACTTAACTCTGCCTCCAAAATAGTTACTAAACTGTGCATACACTTTGACCTAGCTGTATTTTTAATAGGCCTCTCTCTAGCCCCAAGATGAAACACGTAGGAAAAATTTCTTTTAATTGCCAAAATTTAGAAACTGAGACAAGTATCCTAATTGGGGGAATAGTTTTAAAAAAATTATGATTTTATGCCATAAGAAATGACAGAATGGATATTTTCAGAGAAAACTGAGAAAACTGCTATGAACATCAGAATAAAAATGAGCAGAATTAGGAAAACAATTTATATAAATGACAATATCATTGAGAAAAACAACTTTGGAAGATTTTAGGACACTAGTCAATGCAACTATAAACCATAAGTCTAGAGAACCGAAGATGAAATACGCTTTTCACCTTCTGCCAGAGAGCTGATGAATACAGATACTGACATATATTTTCAGGCATGGCCAATGTGGCCATTTGTTTTGCTGGACCATGCATGTCTCTGAGGTCTTTTTTGTTGTTGTTGTTGTTGTTGTTGTTGTTGTTGTTGTTGAGGCAATTGGGGTTAAGTGACTTGCCAGGGCTACCTACACAGGTAGGAAATGTTAAGTGTCTGAGACCAGTACATTTTGTACCTCAGGTCCCCCTGACTTCAAGACTAGTACTCTGTCCACTGCACCACCTACCTGCCCAATGAGGCCTTTATTTTTCATGTAATCACATACCATTTCTATCCTGTCCTACAATCTAACTAGTAGTGGGTCCCTTTAAGAAATATGGAGGGGAATGGGGAAGGTGGGAAAGGGGCAATCACCAACACATACAACTTGATATTGTGTACAACTCCAAATTTAGGCAAACCCCATTGTTCCCTAGACCATTGGAAAGTGACTAGTTCATTGTTTTCTTTTTTCCCCCAGCTTGGGAATTAGTGGAGAGTTGTAATTTGCACTTTTGGTATTACCAAGGATTCCCTTATGTTTGTGGGGAGTTCATTCCTGGCTGTAGTATTTACCCTATGGGATCTCAGATAGGTTATCTGTTTTTCTACACCTCAGTTCTCACACCGGTGAAATGAGAGGATTGTACTGGATCAAGAGTTCTTAACTTGAGGTCCATGAGTTTTCAACAACAACAAAAAAAAAAGGTTTGATAAGTATATGTAGAATAATTTATTTCCTTTTCATTTTATGAATTATATATGCATTTAAAAACATTATTCTCAGAAGGGATTCATAGACTGCCAAAGAGTTACATAACATCACAAAAAATATCAAGAACTCCTAACCTAGATGGTTTCTAAGGTCTCTTCCAACTCTAAATTAACTTTATATTGATAAAATCTTCAGATATCTACTACTGGTTCTTAAATTACTTTAATAGCTTCTATACTTTGAGGTCTAAAAGATTACTAATGGCCAAGATCTGTTAGGGAAGGGCTCACTAATTAAAGTTCTTAAAGAAGAAAATAGGCATATCCAGAATTATATCTATCAATAGAAGAGATATCTGGAGGGGAAAAAAAAATTTAATATTTATTTGATATATAGATTAAGAAAGAAAAATGGGATAATGGCAATAAATAAATGAATGAATGAATGAATGAATGAGTGAATGAATAAATAAATAAATAAGCTAGAAATCAGCATACTTCCTAATTGCCAATTTTGCTACCTCTATAAGGAAATAACTTGATAAGAGACTGATTTACCTGAACAAAGAAATTCAATTTAGTTGGCCCCTTGATATTTTGACTCATCTGTACCTGCTTGGAATATCTTTCAAGGAAATTTAATGATTCTTCAAAGAGAACTAACTACCCACTTTGGAATAAATTGCTTTAAATTTAGAATTGCTTTAAAACCCAATTGTTTCCTCTTGGCTCTCTTCTCATTTCTCTCTGCTACAGGCTGTGGTGTAAAATTTGCTGCTATAAATATGCCTTTATCAGATGATGAAATAGGCAAGCAAAAGTAAAAATTTATTTGATATGCATCTTTAAAAGTGTTTTGATATTTATCTACTTTATTTCCTGTATGATGGAGAAAGTAAATAAGTTAGTGAAACTGTTAGTCAGTAAATAAGTTAGTGAAACTGATAGTCTAGTATGACTTTTCCATCACCATTTTATTTTGAAGATTGCCCTAAAAATTAGAATGACAGCTGTATTATTATTAGAGATGAAAATTTCTGATCTCCTTGTGGCAGTATTTGTGATTTATTTGTGGTCTCATAGGATTTAGAACCAGAACAAGGACTGGAATTTAGTTCTATTCATCCTCAATATCATGTTTTGGTCAGAGTGCCGTATATGATTTTGTCTTTATACAGCAGGGTACACTTCAGCCACTTCTATTATGGAGCTATGAAGTACACCAGGCCTAGTACTCGAGTTGTCCAATTTTAACAGGACTCCATTCTCATCACCAGAAAAGGGGGCTATTATGTTTGGATATCAGTAAAGCAGGCAAAGAACAAACCAGCTTCAATATTGCAAGTGGCCTTGCTTGCTCCAAAATTACACTAGAATTAACTCCACTCTATATGTAACTGCGACATATACCTACAAAACTTTAAGAGGAATACACAGTAGTAATAAGTAAAAACTTTCCTTGCCATTTATAACAGAATGACTTCTGAATATAAAGAGTTAACAAGAATCTTAAAAAAATAACTGAATTTCCATTTTTCTATCATGTTTCATAACCCTTGTCAAAAGGACTTTGTTTTAATGTGAATTTAATCTGTCTTGATAGAATGATTGCTGTAGGACTGGGTGATTGATTCATTATATAATATTTGCCTAGACTGCCTTGGACATTGTTACAGCCTAATGTGGCTGGCCTGCTAAGCTAACATAAAACAAACATTATAATCTCACCATCAATTATAACTAGAACTGTATTACAGTTCCATGGGCATTAAGTAATTGTTAGATTGGAGTGAGCTTCATTGAATGACCTTGAATGCCATACCCTACTACTTTAATAGGGTTAAAGGAGGCTTCTTGCTTTTTCTAAGTCTTAGTTTAAGGAAAGATAGGAGTTGGGCAGAAAATCAGAATAGTTCTTATGTTATGTGTGTATGTGTGTTCTGTTTTAGTGATGACAGCATGGGGTATCAGTATCCATTCACACTAAGAGTTGTGCAGAAGGATGGAAACTCCTGTGCTTGGTGTCCATGGTACAGGTAAATTGTCCCTCCTACTATCCAATGAAAGGAAATGCAAAATGGCCACGTCAGGTCACTTTTTAATAGGTTTTAGGGCTTCAGAAGTAATGATAAGAATTGAGAAGCTTGAATTTAACTTAAGGACCACTCACCAACTCATCCTTAAAAGCTGTGCTGACATCTTAAGCAGGGACAGATTGCTTTTGTGACCAAGTTGTTCAGCCCATTTTACTTTTGATTCTCAAGCTCATGTTAATTTAGCAAATAATATTGTTACTAAGACACATTTCATTTTACATCTTATATGGGTAGGATGTAAAGGGATTGTTTTAATGATGCTAAGTCAAAGAAAATCCAAAAATTAAACTTGTAAACAAGAAAATTACCTTGTTATGTAGATATCATCTTGTTATGTATTAGCAATTCCAGGTATTCTAGTAAGCAGAGACTATAATTTAGCCCCTGACTCTGTTTTTAACTATATTAGGTACACATGTTGATATATCTATTTCCATGTTTATAAAACAGTATTGCTTATACTAAGTAAATCCTCCTGGTTCAGAGAATTAAGTAGCAGAATGTAAAGTTTGCTTCAAGGTTGTTTAGTTTCAGTATTCCAATTTAATTGTGCCCCCATTTGCTTTTCTTAGATTTCACATTTTTATTTGGCTTACCAAATGATTGCTACATATTTTGTTAGTCCAATGTAAAATTATTTTATAATTGTCAACATTCTGTTGAGACTATTATTAACAAATTACAAAGGAAAAAAAGTATAGAGACAGAAGACAAACCTTTAAAACCTGAACTATTTCTTTGCAATTTTTTTTCATTAAATTTTTATTTATCTTTAGATTTTGCCGAGGCTGTAAAATTGATTGTGCTGAAGACAGAGCTTTCATTGGAAATGCATATATTGCTGTGGATTGGGACCCAACAGCTCTTCACCTTCGCTACCAAACATCACAGGAACGGGTAAGAACAAAATACTAGACAGAGTCTTCTTAATACTTTATAAGCCTTTTCTTTTCTTTTTTTTTTTTTTTTTTTTTTTTTTTTTGGTGAGGCAATTGGGGTTAAGTGACTTGCCCAGGGTCACACAGCTAGAAAGTGTTAAGTATCTTGAGGCTGGATTTGAACTCAGATCCTCCTGACTTCAGGGCTGGTGCTTTATCCACTGTGCCACCTAGCTGCCCCAGTAAGGTCTAATTCTTAAAAGTATTTTTATTAGCTTTGAGATTATATCTCTTTTCTTTCTACATTGTGCCATTCTTTTGTACCATCTTAGGACAAGAAAGAGAGTCAATGATTATAAAGTACAGTCTAGCTCCCTGGAGGGCCTCAGGGTCAGCCAGAGTCAGGATAAATTTCAAAGTCCTTGGTCTTTAGGGGGAGAAGTGAAAGAGGCAGGCAAGCTGCCACGCAGCTTGCCAAAGGTGTCTCCTGGATTCTGGAGTCCGAAGTCTCCAGCCTCTCTCCTCCTCCTCCTGCCACCAAGTGTCTCTGACTTCTCTCCCTCCCCCTCCAATCTTTGCCTACCATTATCTTACTACCAAACATTCAGCAAGCACCAATGGTGAGGAGAGCCATCATCCAAATATATGCTAATAAAGCCATTGTCTCATATTGAATAGATAAACTTACGTGCTCTCTTGTCTGATTCAGAGTTTCAGCCCTCTACAAATGATTCCCTGAATAGTACTCAGGCTTTGTGCCATCTGAGGTTTTCTGTCATCTGCTATAGTACTTGAAAAGTTATAATTGGCCATTAACATTATGGATAATAATAAAAAGAAATTCCACAATCAAAACTTTGGGTTGCAAATACCTTTTGTCTATTGGTTAAGAGCCAGCATGAAACTGCAGTTTTTGATAACTAAAAGGCACTTAATTCATTTGTGTGCAAGCTATAATTGGCATCTTTGATTTACAGTATAATTAGTCTTCTCTAAGCTAAACATGCCTAGTACCTTCAGCTGATCATATACCTAACACCTTTCACCATACTGGTTATCCACCTTTTGACAATTTCTGGCTTATCATTGTCCTTTTTAAGCCATCATAGCCATAAGTGAATACAATATCCCCTATGTGATACAGTGGGACTGTTACCTCTTTTATTCGTGTAAAGTGATTATGTCTATGTTCATGTTTGCAAGGTGTTTTCATTAACTGTTTCTCCAATTCAATTCTCTAAGTTTGGTTAGTAGGTCAAGCTTTTGTGGAAGGTGGTTAATCATGTTTTATTGAAATCCATTTTATGTTCCTGAGAATTGAAAAGTTCTATCAGCTTTGAACCTGGTAGTCTAGTAGTCCACCTTGTTGAAAGGCTATTATTGTTCTTACATTATCGAATACCTAGGGAACTAGATAGAAGAAATGTGGATATTTGGACAGGTAGTGTTCATTTACTTCTGGTGGTTCAGTTTCTTGGCTGTACAACATCTTGGAAGATTTAGGTTGTCAGCAGTTGCAGGAATCAAACCTCTTAACACTTATTGTAATAACTTCAAAGCTTGATTTGAAAAAATAACATTCCTTCCTTCTCGTTATAAATTTGACTCACTTCATTAAAACATAGCTGAGAGTTATAGCACTTCTTCCCCATTCTGATGAATTGCATCTGCAAATGATGAATTAGAAAAGTAATGAAAAATTATAGGAAATTCTTCATTCCAAGAGCTATGCAAAAAATCAGCCAGAAGCTGATAAGAGGAGAGGGACCTCCAGCAAATTGCTTGCACCCCAGCCACATACACCCTGAAAAATACAAGCTTCCAAGCAAGATCAGAAATACTAGTAGCTTTCAAGACAAGTATTCTGAGGTAGCAGGAGTGGAAGCTTCTCAGAGAAAACCTCAGAGTAGTTTGAAACTCATAACTAGAAACTTTGAAACCACTGGAGCAGCACTGTTCAAACAAGGTTAGTCCTGAGCTCCATGATCCCTAGTCCACTGGCCAGAAATGCCAAAAATGGTCCTGAAGCATGCAAAAAATCCATATGGAGCCTAACCCTAGGAGGCACAAAGATCAGAATAGGAAATCAAGTGATAAAGTGCTGATCACTCCAATTAAAGCATAGATGGAAACAGAGCTTGGCCCTTGCACAAATCCCCAGTTCAGGAACTGAGGCTTGAAAGACATTCTAAAGAATTGTTGTAAATCCAGAAATGCTCCAACATCTCAAACAAAAGGAGATGCTTCTGTTATAACAATAACAAGCTGAGATTCTGGGGGGAAGGTGGCATGGGGAGTTGGGGAGAAGGGAGAATGGATTTTCAACAAGAACTACATGAATACTTAGAACAAATGAAGCAAAAGATAAAAAATAAATAAATAAATAAACACCTCAAATAGAATTGGAAGGCAGATATATATAGCTTATAACAGAAACTGGTAAACTTTATCCAAGTAATAGACTCCTTGAGAAGAGCAAACAAATCAGTGACTGAAGTAAATATTAGCACAAATCAAAATACTGAAAAATAGAAGAAAATGAAAGCTATCTGAAATCAGAAACAACTGACCCTTATTAAGAAATCAAGGAGAAAGAATCTAAAAGTCATTGGATTCTTGCTTGATTGTACATATTTGTTTTAAGAGTTTTGTTTTTCTTTTTTTTTCATTTGGGTAATATGTAAGAAGAAAAAAATTAACTGAAAAAATTTAATTAGAAAAAAATCTTTGAACAATCCTAAAAATTGTCATTTTAAAGAAATAGTCTGTGTACTAATCTTTCAAGAAATCATAACTGAAAACTGCTCAGATCCATTAGAACCAAGAGCAAAATGACAACAGAAGGAATCCATCAATCACTTCCTGGAAGAAACTCCAAAAGGAAAAGTTTCAAGAATATCATATCCAAAAAATTTTCATTTCACAGTAAAAACATGTCACAAATATCCAGAAAGGATTTCAGATACCAAGAAACTACAACTAAGTCAACATGATTAATGTTGCATCTAATGATGCAAAATTCAATTTCAAGAAAATTATAAAATGATAATAGGTCACATTTAATTGAAGCCTAAATTTCAATTAATATAATACATTTTGAACTAGTCAAGGGTTTTAATATACTGATATCTCATCAGTCAGCATTTGCTTTTTTCTTTTCTTTTTTTTTTTTTTTTTTTTTTTTGTTGAGGCAATTGGGTGACTTGGTAAGTGACTTACCTAGGCTCACACAGTGTTAAGTATCTGAAGCTAGATTTGAACCCAGGTCCTCCTAACTTCAGGGCTGGTGCTCTATCCACTGCACCATCTAGCTGCCCACACCACCTAGCTGCCCCACTCAGCATTTGCTTATTGTCATGTTTAGATGTGATGTGCTATGGCATACCATGTTACCAACAGTGGTTGTAACTTTTTTCTTTTAAATGAACCCTTAACAGAATGGACAAAAGGAAGAATACTTGAGAAGGAAACATTGCCAGAACAAAAAAGAAGAAAGTTGTAATTTCATTGGAACAAAAATTTGTAATAATTGGATGGCACGAAAGGAATCATAGTAAATGATGAGATATTGGAATGCCTGAATCTATAGTGTAAAACATGCACATGAAATCAAAGACAAAATTGCATCAATTTTTTGTGATTTGAAGATAATTATCAGAAATGGAGGATTTTTTTTTAGCTGTATAGATTGAGGATTGTAAACAAAAAGACTGCTCCTAGAGCACTCAGCAATAGTTCAAGTTTATTTGAGGCAGTGAACAACTTTTCTACAAGAATTGGTAGGTTTCATCACTTTAAAAATCAAATTCATTTGCATAATATTATAATTATCACAGAGATAGCAAGTAGAGATAAATCACAGACACTAAATATCCTAATGTTTTAAAGAAAATAATAGAAAAAAGATTAATATAGTAATCAACACATTTTTAATATGGTTAAAACAGGCTTATTCTGAGGGGGAGGAGGGAGGGAGGAAAATGCCTTCCAGAACATACATTACCAAGAAAGAAACCTAGATTGTGTCCAAGAATTGCTTAACACTTTTATTAAGGAAATAATCTTGAAGGGGATTTTAATGAAAATCAGCACTTATTTATCATGCTCAAAATACTTAAACTTCAAGAAGTTATATTAATCACACTAGTTTTTGACCTGGAACCCATTACCATGTTTTACATATAATTATAACTTCAAATATTGTAAATTCAAATAATTCAGACAATTCAAAGGATAAATTATTCATATTAATCAGGATCAAATTATGCAGTCAGGCTCATATAAGCCTAGCATCTTCTAAAAATGAGGGGAAAGCTTGGAACAAACCATTCCAAAAGGCAAAAGATAGAGGCTTACAACCTTTAAGAATTTGGATACTATACCATTTGGTGCATAAATGTTGTACTTCATTATCTGTGATGCCTTTTAGCAAGATATATTTTCCTTATTTCTTTTAATTAGATCTACTTTTTGCCTTTGCTTTGTCTACCCCTGCTTTTTTTTACTTCAATTGATGCATAATAGATTGTGCTTTTCTAGCCCCCCTTACCTTTACTCTTTTTATCTCTGCTTCAAGTATTTTTCTTGTAAACAACATATTATAGAATTCTAGTTCTAAATCAACTTTACTATCTAAATTAATTTATGGGTGAGTTCATCCTATTCACATTCAAAGTTATGATTACTAACTATATTTCTCTCCGTACTATTTTTCTCATTCCCCTTTTCTCTCTTTCTCTCTTTTCTCTCTTTCTCACCCTCCCTTTCCTTTTTATTTTTCTCTTCCTCTGCCTCTCCAAATCTGCCCTCCCTTCTATCAGTTCTCCCCTTTACTCCCCTCTAGTATAAGATATATTTGTATACCACGCTGAATTATGTGTGTTACTCCCTTTTTGAGTCAATTCCAGTTAACCCTGAGGTTCCAGCACTGCTCACCTCCCCAGCCCCCATCTTTCCTTCCCCTGTAAAAGTACTTTTGCACTTCTTTTCTGTAAGATAATTTACCCCATTCTATTAGAAATTTACAACTAAAATTAATTTACCCTTCAGAATTTAATATTACTGCTATGGGAAGAGGAAGGGAATGGATTTTAAATGGTATAGAGGACTTTCAAACATTGCTAGTGAAAAGAGCTGAGCTTCAATAGGAACTTTAAAATGAAAAAAAAAAAAAGAATTCAAGAGAAATCTCAAAACGTAAATTATGAGCAGTTGGAAGTAATTGTATGATGTAGTGCTAACTAACTTTCAGAATTTTAATGTCTTCAACAGATATTAAGAAAGTTAAAAAGACATGTGTTTGT
The DNA here is from genome assembly GCF_016432865.1 of Antechinus flavipes. Classification (NCBI taxonomy): domain Eukaryota; kingdom Metazoa; phylum Chordata; class Mammalia; order Dasyuromorphia; family Dasyuridae; genus Antechinus; species Antechinus flavipes. The sequence goes on along the minus strand of NC_067401.1, from coordinate 115,055,417 downwards.
TTAGATTTGAAGTTTTTAAGAAGGGAAAAGAGGTGGTGGTGGGTTGATACAAGGAATATACAAATATAGAAAGAAGAAAATGAGAAGAAACATATATAAACATATTGGAAGGGGTAAAGGGAGCAGGCATCAGATGAACCTCTTTGCTCTTATTAAACAAGTGGTTTAGGGCCAGCTAGATGACACGTTGGAGAGAGCCTCCACATGACAGTGGAAGATCCAGTGTTAGAATATGTGCCCAAAATGATTTATCATGTAGGAATTTCCAGATAAATATATGCATGTTTTTCCAATCTTATTCCTTCCCTATCTCCATCTAACTGCATAGGATTGATAGTGACTGCATCTATGATTTCATTAGCATAGGGAATTTCCAGGGGAGGGAACTTTTTATACCACTGCAAATCAGCATGTTCTATGCAACTTCTATTGTTAATTGAGTTGTGTAGAACACTGAAAGGCTAAATGCTTGCTCAGGGACACAGCCAGTTTGTATCAGGATAAGACTCTAAATTAGGTATTCCATGCTTCAACTAGCTATCTGTCTAGGTACAAAGTGCATATTAAAAAGACTATAAACAGTAAAAATAGGAAAATCAATATTCTTCTTGAGTTTAGCATAAATCATAAAGGCTAGGCTTGATAAATGTGATATAAATAAATAGATTCATTTGATGCCTGCTCAATTTACCACTTCCAACATGTTTATATATGCGGCTTCTCTTTTTTTTCTTTCTATATTTGTATATTCCTTGTATCGCTCTACCACCACCCCTTTTCTCTTCTTAAAAAAACTTAAATCTAAACAAACACATGTCTTTTTAACTTTCTTAATATCCTTCAAAGATATTAAAATTCTGAAGATTACATTAGCACTACATCATACAGCTATTTCCAACTGCTCATAATTTGTTTTGAATTTTCTCTTGAATTCTTTTATTTGCATTTCAAAGTACTGTGTTTTAAGATTTCTCTTGAATTGTTTTGTTTGCATTTTAAAGTTCCTATTGAAGCTCTGTATATCTATATACCTGTAGATATAGCTCTGTCTATTTATCTCTCTATCTACACATATACACATCTGGGAATGGGAGAAAGCAAACTATATCTGATACTCATTTTTAAAAGAAGAAAGTAGCTCCCCTTACATCAACAAAGAGTACGTAAGAATTTCCATTGTTTATGCTTTCCTTAGACATTAACTGGGAACTTTTAGTTGGCGGTAGTTTTTTGAAAAATTTAGCCTTTTCTGAAGAATGAACATCTCAAAAGATGATGAAAGCCTTTGATGTTCATAAAAGAATAGCTCTTAAAATCTATATCCATATTGTCAAATTTTTCTTAAAATTTTTTCTCTTTCGAAATTCCCCTTTTTGATAAGTTATTTCATAAAGGGACCATTTCCTGTGATTCAAGTTTCCTTTGATTTTAAGTAAGATTCTTAGAGGAAGAATACATTCCATCCAAAACTGTCTAAATCTTGTAAGTTTGTAAATAAGGACAGAGGGCCAGTATTTGGGCTTCATATTTACAGAAAATTCTCATCAAAGACTTCAAAAAGAAGGAAAATATGGGCCTTTGTGAATAAAGCAATAAAAGATGTAATCTTTAAAAAAAAAAAACACAGATAGGAGCAGTTATAAGGTAACATGGTAATATGCCACATGTATATGAACTTTCTAAGAAAAAAAAAAGTCATTTTCTACAGGACTTTGGGCTCAGCCCTTAGGGCACAAGGATCTTTATGGTTATTTGGTAGAAGTACTATTATTTTTACTCTGGAACTTCACTTGTTTCTCAATTTAGATGATGCTTGTTCATCAAGTGACAATCACATATAGGGAAAGAATAAATAAAATGTTTGTCTTTTCTTTCTTCTCTATCAATAAATATCTATCCTTTCTCTCTCCCTTACAAACATGCAAACCAACATGACTTGATGGTTAACAAGGTTTCTAAGGTTTGAACTGATATGACTGGAGAACTCCTCAACAAGAATAATTTTGATTTCTCAGTGTGTTTTTTGTCCATTTTATCACAATTTCTTATCCCACATGGGAGATGAGCACCAGCAACATTTCACGTAGTGTTATAATAATACCCTAAGAAGCTGGATATATTCCCAATAAGATCAGGGGTGAAACAATGGTGCCCATCACTGTTATCAATATTGTACTAGAAATTATAGCTTTAGCAATAAGAGAATTAAAAGAATTAAAATAGGTAATGAAGATAAAACTATTAACTCTTTGCAGATGGTATGATGATATACTTAGAGAATCATCTAAAAACTTACTTGAAATAATTAAAAGCTTTAGCAAAGTTACAGGACATAAAATAAACCCATATAAATCATTAGTATTTCAATATATTACTGACAAAGCCAAGCAGCAAGAAATAGAAAGAGAAATTCCATTTAAAATAACTCTAGACAAAATATTTGGGTGTCAACCTACTAAGACAAATCCAGGAACTATATGAACACAATTACATAACATTTCTCACAAATAAAGTCAGATCTAAACTATTGGAAAAGTATCAATTGCTCATGAATAGGCTGAACTAATATAATAAAAATGACAATGCTACCTAAATTGATTCAGCACCATACCAAACTGCCACAAAGTTGTCTTATAAAGCTAGAGAAAATAATAACAGAATTCATATGGGAAGAATAAAAGGTCAAGAATATCAATGAATTAATGAAAAAAAAAATATGAAGGATAATGACCTGACAGTACCAAGGCTAAAACTATATTATGAAACACCACTCATCAAAACCATTTGGAATTGGCTAAAAAAATAAAATTGTGGATCAGTGGAATAGTTTAGATACATATGACACAATAATCAATGACTATAGTAATCTAGTATTTGATAAACCCCCAAACTCCAGCTTCTGAGATAAGAACTTATTTTTCACCAAAATTGCTAAGAAAACTGGAAAATAATGTCTCAGAAACTTGGTATAGACCTACATCTCACACCTCATACCAGAATAAGGTCAAAAGGAGTCCATGATTTGGGTGTAAAGAATGATACCATAAACAAATTTGGAGAGCAAGGGATAGTTTACTTCTCAGATCTTTGGAGAAGGGAGAAATTTATGACCAAAGAACTAGAGAACGTTATGAAATGGACAACGTCAATTATATTGAATTAAAAAGGTTTTGAACAAATAAAACCAACAGAAACAAGATTAAAAGGGAAGTACAAAGCTGGGGAAAAAATTTTAATCAGTGTTTCTGATAGAGGTATTATTTCTAAAATATATAAAGGACTGTGTCAAATTTATAAAATTACAAGTCATTCCTCAATTGATAAATAGTTAAAGAATTTGAATATAATTTTCAGATAATGAAATTAAAGTCATCTATAGTTACATGAAAAAATGCTCTATAATAACCCCCCTAGTACATGGTATAAATGTACAAGTGAAGCATTTTCTTTAGGGCTTAATGCTTTGGTAGACCCCTCTTTCTCTTGTAATCTTATCTATCTCTTTTCCTGATAGATAGATGTAGATATAATATGTATTGAAATATATATGTATATATATATATATATATATATGTATTTATATGTATATCCTGAGTCTGATATTTGTAAATCTATGATATATTCGCTCTCTTGCTTCTAAAGAACCTATAGCATACATTGATCTACTTCACATTCCAGAATTAAAATCTATCTCATATTTAACCTATGAAAATAGAAGGAAACTTCTGTCCTTTCCTGTTCCTTCCTCCCTCCCTCCTTTCCTTCCTTCTTTCCTTCTTCCCTTCCTTCCTTCCTTTCTTTTTCCTTTCCCTTTTTCCTCCCTTCCTTCCTTCCCTTCTTCTTTCATTAAATTTAATCCTACTGCAAATTCAAGCAATCCACCTACTTCATTCTCTCTTAGTAGCAGATATTAAGTGTGAATCAAGTTTAGTTTAATATTTATTAATAATAATAATATTAGAAGTCATATAGCACTTGAAGGCTTACAAAACACGTATATATTTATCATTCGATGATATATGTGATCTCATTTGATTAGGTACATGCTATTTTCTCCATTTTTACAGATGAAAATACTGAGGCTGGAATAGGTTAAGTAGTTACATTGCTAGAATAGAATGAGGCAGAATTTTAATTCACGTTTTCCTAATTTGAACTCTAGTATTCTCTCCCCCAACTCTCTTTTTTTGTCTTTTTCATAGAACAAACTCTTTAGTTTACTAAAAGAACAACAACAAAAAAAAATTCATGTATATATGAAAAGAAAAAAAAATTAATAAAAGTACTATCAATTGTTTCTATGTTTTCTACCAGTCTTTTTTATTTTGTATTTATTAGATTTTGTTGCTATCTTTTTTTTTTTTTTTTAAGCTGAGACAATTGGGGTTAAGTGACTTGCCAGGGTCATACAACTAGGAGGTGTTTAGTGTATGAGGCCAGATTTGAACTCAGGTTCTCCTGACTTAAGGGCTGGTGCTCTCTATCCCTAGCTGCCCCTGTTGATGTCTTTTTTAAATAGTTATGGTTAATGTTCTGATTTGGGTTCTTTTTTTGTTTGTTTTTGTTTTTGTTTTTTTTACTTTGTATTACTTCTTATAAGAATTTTCATTTTGTTAAATTAATTTCTTTATGTCAATTTTGGGATAGTAATATTCCATTACAGCAATGTACCACAATTCATCCATTTCCCAATTATTGAACATCTAGACTATTTCCAAATTTTACCATATTATTATAAATAAAACCTAAATAAATATTTATGTACAGACAGGGTTCCCCCCCACCCCACCCCTTTCCCTTTCTGATAACATTGTTAGGATGCTCTAGTGAATAGGATCACTGGATCAAAGAGTACAGTCAGTTTTGTACCTATGATCATGATTGTAAGTGAGCACTGACATCCTACACACAAACACACTGATCCAATCTTTTAATGACCTATTTCCATCTAGATTGTGGAAGAACATGAGAGTGTGGAGCAGAGCCGGAGAGCACAAGCAGAGCCCATCAACCTGGACAACTGTCTGTGTGCCTTCACAAACGAAGAGGAGTTGGGAGAGAATGAGATGTATTACTGTTCTAAGTGCAAAACCCACTGCTTGGCCACCAAAAAGCTGGATCTTTGGAGACTCCCCCCAATTCTGGTATGTTCTTGGTCTAAATACAACATAAGCAATGAGCATATCTGGTGACCATTTTCACTCAACTTGAAAAGAAAGCTTTGTACTTTGACTACTACTGAAGTAGTACTTGTTCATTTATTCATTCAGCAAATATCTGCTTGAATCTTCTTTGATTAAAAGTATTGTGCAAGTTATTGTGGATAATGTAAAGCTGGGTGAAGCATAGTCTTGGCTCTTAAGAAGCTTATAATCCAAACAATATTTCTGCAAATGAAAGAGTTGACATTTTTTGAAACCAAGTTATAGAGGAATAAAAGAAAATCTTCACATCTACTATTTCTTTCTTCTGTTATCAAAATTGTATTTTGCACTTACAGTTTGAAACCTGTTTTTTCAATTCCCAAAACAAAAATGCACTTCAGGGGTGCACTAGGATCTTTTTTCTTCCACAGGAAGAACCAGCTTGTAAAGGCTTACGTAAGGGATTTTGTGACTGGCCCTATGAATTATGTTTGCAAACCCTTAGTGTATGACCTAGGATCATGAAAAGATGTATATGTGTTTCTGTTTTTCACTTTAGCGATAGTATTTAAAATTGAGTGATGAGATAACAGGTATTATGAGCCCAGACTTCCACATCTTTAAAGAATATAGTCATGACAGTTCTTAATATACAAGGAAGTTGGGATTTTTTTAAAGCATTCTTAGATAAATCTAGTAGTGCATATTTAAAAAAATTTTTTTGGTCTTGAAGTTGTTTTTGAAATATTATCTCAAAAATAACATTGTTTTGTTAAGTGGAAGATAACTTGTGAATATACCATAGAAAGTTCAGTGCTATAGTTATGAGTAGTGAAGTTCTTTGATGAAAGTTAGTGTAGAATGAAAACTGTAGTTAATGTTTTATGATACTTAAAGAACAATTGTTATTTCCAAAATTTCCAAATTGTTAATTTTGTTTTTAGAAAAGTACCTTGGTCACAGCCCTTAGATATAGATGCTTTCTGCTGTTTTTCCTCCAGATAATTCACCTAAAGCGATTTCAATTTGTGAATGGCCGATGGATAAAATCACAGAAAATTGTTAAATTTCCTCGTGAGAGTTTTGACCCCAGTGCTTTTCTTGTGCCGAGAGATCCAGCTCTGTGCCAACGAAAACTACTCACACCCCAAGGTGAAGACCTCTCTGAGCCCCGGATTCTTCAGGGAGAAGTGAAGAAAGTGGATCCCCAGAGTACATGGACCACTGGGGAGGGGGATATGCTGAGCAAGAGTCCATCCTCACTCAGTGGGAACATCAACAGTAACACAAAAGGTAGGGAGATTTGTGACAGAGATAACAAAACCTCCTTGAGTCACACACTCGGTGGACTTTGGTGGGATTCCTGGAATCAGTAAGCTTTTCTTTTAATATTTGCCCTGAATTTGGTCTAATGAATTGCAAGGAAGAGGTGTGTAGACTTGTGTTTTATTACATTAAATTGAGACTTGCCCATCCTTACACAGAACATTTTCAAGATTCTCTAAACTTTGGACCATTATGTCTTAAGATTTTTCTACCTTTCTATAACTCTAACTCAATTTGGAGGAACATGGGAGTGAAAGAATTGAAATAAGTTCTTTAGCAAATCTGAGTGTTTTCATCATCCTCTTTGCAAATAGAAATGTGAACTGGCTCTTGAATTAGTTGTGGTAGATAAATTAATTCGTGTAAATGTCTCCTCTTTTACAGGTTCTCCATCTTTAGCAAGAAAAAATGGGACCAGTTGTCCCTCAAGCAAAAATAACAGCCCCAGCAGCAGCCCACGGACTTTAGGAAGGAGCAAAGGGCGGCTCCGGCTGCCCCAAATTGGCAGCAAAAACAAACTCTCAAGTAGCAAAGAGAACTTGGATGCCAGTAGAGAGAATGTCACTGACCAGACTTTTGAGCTGGCAGAGGCCATGAGTAGAGGGCATGTGCTAAGTGGCAGTCAACCTGAGTTATTCACTCTTCAGGATCATGAGGCCACTTTGGCCAATGGATTCCTTTGTGAGCATGATGCCTATAATAATGGCTGCAGCAACGGTCATATGGAAAACCACAGTGAGGAAGACAGCATGGATGACCAAAGAGAAGATGTCTGTATTAAACCTATTTACAACTTATATGCAATTTCAGTAAGTGGGCCATGAAATTGGGTACCTGATTTTGGGTCATTCTTGTTAGGCACTTCTGAAAGAGAGCTCCAAAATACAAGTTTCTCAGAACTGTAAGGTTTTCTGTTTTGTCTTTTCTTCATATACTTTGCCATATAGATTTTAATCCACAATATAAAGTAAAAAATAAACTCTACCACTCTACCCCAAATTGATAGTTGTTTACCCAGACAAAATGTTTTATAATATTTGCAGGGAATATGGAGGGATGAAAGGATTAATAATTGCAAATAGCTATAATAGAGGGTCCCCAGAAAGTCTTTCCCTGCTGAAAGTCTGTTGACCAAGCAGTTTAACACCTACTGATTCTAGACCATTATTTCACATAATGGTGAGAAATTTTAACTTCAGCTACAATAACTTTCTAACATGCTTTCACTTTTCTCTTTATTTTTTTCAGTGCCATTCAGGAATTATGGGTGGGGGCCATTATGTCACTTATGCCAAAAACCCAAACAACAAGTGGTACTGCTACAATGACAGTAGCTGCAAGGTAACTGTCTCAGATTTTTGGTGGGAAGACAGAAACACGGGACAGGGAACACTCAAAATGATGAATTTTTTAAATTTATTTTTTAAAACAGCTTTTTCTATTAAAATACATATACCTGTTTTAACTATGAAGAGTTATTTTAAATATTATATTTTACATTTATCCATAGTCAGAATATTTTCTAAATAATTTCATGTTCTTCTTAGAAATTAAATACTCATTTTAAAAGCAGATAACCTTGCTAAAGTGTTATGTGGATTAAAAGAAAACAAGCTTTCTTCCCCAAAGAATCCAAGTCTCAGGTTTGGTTTCAGGGTTTTTATTGAATATATCTATTTCCTTTTCAGGAACTCCACCCAGATGAAATTGATACTGACTCTGCCTACATTCTTTTCTATGAGCAACAGGGGATGGACTATGCACAATTTCTGCCAAAGATCGATGGCAAAAAGATGGCAGACACAAGTAGTATGGATGAAGATTTTGAGTCCGATTACAAAAAGTACTGTGTGTTACAGTAAACCCGTGGTTCTTCCTGTCAGGCAAGGGGGCATTGGGAAAACAACTCTCTGCAGCTGACATTTGTCAAAAGCATCACTGAAGCAAGCAAGCTAAATATAGTTATTTTATCCTGTGACCCTGAAGCACAAAATGAAAAGCCTAATTAAATAGCTGTTAACATAATGATAAGACTGTTTTTGTTTGGGAATATCTCACTACAAGCTCTCACAGGTTCTCTGATGGGGAGTGACAGAGGCTGCCATTGTCTGGTAAACAGAATGGTTTGGCATGCCAGCCAAATAGGACCAAGTAAGAGCTGGTTTGTAGTGTAGATCTCTACTTACTGGTTATCCTAACAAAATACAAAAGGTCTCCTTAGAATAAGAATAAAACAAAAAAATAAAAATTGTAGTGTTGTCTGGAGACGACATGATTTGCTACCTCCTTTTTCCTGAAGTTTTATTCCATTATATTGGCAAGGTGTAGAAAGCAAGATCATGAAAAGGTGTTTGTGGTATGTGACTGGTATGGACACTTTTTTTAGTCCATCTTGCCACTATTTATATGTCTATCTTGCTTTTTTGTTTTGTTTTTGTATTTGGAACACAACTGAATCATTGGTGGCAGAAATGTGTAGTGATCTGCCCAGAAAGGATTTCCTCTCAGTTGTGTAACCTCCAAACAGTGGCTGGGTGCTTTTGGGTAACTATGTGCAGGAAGAGGCAAGTGAGGAATGTGTCCAGGCAGAGAGGCCCTTTGGTTTAGGATATACCAACATGCATCTGTTTCCTAATGGCTGCAAAGAATGTTTGCAATTTTTCATCTTGTTTCGAAATGCACATATTGCACAGAGGGTTCCTGGAAGAAAAGTCAAAAGCTAAGTTGTCTTTTGTGATTGATGTTATTTTAATTTTGCACTTTAAAAAAAAAAACTTAATTCATGCAGCTTAATGTTCAAAAGTCTCATATTTGGTGGCTCTAAAGTGACTAGAGAGTATTTTTGTTCCCTGCTATGAAATTTAAAAACAACACAATACCGAAACATTGATAGATTCTAGATAATTCTCATGAAATTGGTGACTATGTTTTTATCATTTAGCATTTGGAATAGAATAAATTTTCCATTGATTTCCATAATTTCCTTTATAAAGTAAAAAATTGCTGTACCTATTTTGGCATTTGTCAATTTTTAGGGTTTTTTAAATTTTATATTTACTAGTCATAGTATTTTTGGCTCCCTTGGTCTTCATTGTTTCTTTAATTATTCAGGACTGGAAGAAAGACATGTTCATTATTTATTTGAGACAGCATTTTAACATTTTTTCCAGTGTTGATGTTTTTAAATATATTTGAAGCAAATGTTTTATTTTTTCCAGCCTTCCCTTGTTTGACTTAATCCTGATATGTTGATTGCCATTAATCAAAACACTACCAAATTCCATCACCCTTCCTTAAAAGTGGAGAATAATTATTGATGTGATCAACATTTGTGTTCTAATTTCTGAGACTAGTTAATATACAGTTTCCCTTTTGTGCATTTTACAACATTATCTTAATCTGCCTGCAATCTTTTTTCCCATAAGGATTGGAAAAATTGTGTCATTTCAAAAGATAATCTTACCAATTCAGGTTGAAATTTTGTTTTAATAAGTTAGGTAAGTGAACAACAAGATTTAGGAGGCTGGTGAAATAAAACAAAATACAGACTTTCTTTTTTCAGAACTTTCAGTACACAGAAATTTTGTCTATTCCTACTTGGACAAGCTCCATGAAAAATTTAAAAAAAATTTTTTCAATAATTTCCTTACCAACGTTTTATTTAAGCAGGTAGCACAATCTACTAATGTTATTTGATCTGTATTTGTTATATTGGTTGTAATTATTTTTTAATTAAATTAATTCATGAATTAGCAAAATTTTATTAAATTAACTATTAATATTAATTACATTCACTTTGTAAATTACTGTATAAAACTTATTGACAATGCACTGACTTTAGAAAGATGTCAATGTACATAAATACAGTGTAAATAAAATAGTGTTGATGGTATTGAAATATGAACTGTATAAAAAAGCATCAGTAATTGTATATGGAGTGAACCTGTTTATCTGTAACTATTATTACAACAAATTAAATACTGTGGATGCACTTTTATGTAGCTTTTTTTATAGTTATTGGAGTGTAAGTAGAAAATCACCTAAGACCTTTCTCTTCTGTGACCATGTGTTAATATTCCATTATGAAGCTATTATAATAGCTGTCTGGCATTTTGAGTCAATGCTGAGTCCCCTAGTAAGCCACTCCTAAAGAATTGTACTAGGAGTAGAACAAGATGCCAAGAAAAGGTCTGCTCTCCTCTCGGCAAATGTCAGAAGAAAAACAGAGAGACTAGAGTCGAATAGAATATCTCAACTGATTTCATCAGAGCTGAAGCCCATTCAGCCAGCTCCATGCCATCAAAAGATAGTTCTGAATGGCTGTGTGCTATATACTATGCTTAGGATGTGGTAGAGGAGATACAAAGAAGAGTAAAACCTAGACCCCCTACCCTCATGGGGCTTATTCTCCAGAAGATGAATTGTGGCAGGGGAAAACTCATTTTCATAAATGTTTAAAATAGCTTAAAACTGGGGGCAGAGGGTAGTCTGAGAGATAGCTTAAAAAACACATATTTCTGTAATTGTGAAAAAAAAAAAAGCATATAAATGGAATTCCATGAAGCATACATGTCAAACACATATGAAATAGGCATATAAATATTCCATATTTACATGTCCAATACTTTTCTAAATTGTTAGTGGCAATTGTCACTTCTGTAAGCACCAGACCTGCCACAGGGTGGTGCTGTTCACTGAATAAAGGAACCTTCCACTACTTGCTTTTGGCTCCATTAAACTGGTTGTCACATCTGATTAGATATTCTTTGACAATTATCTAAATTCTTTATGTCAGGGATGTGCCTAGATTAATGTATTTGAGAATAGAGGACTAAATTGAATTGAATAGCAGGCTAGATTTAAGAGGAGCTCAAGCTATCATATGGACTTTGCACCTCTCTCATTCTTTGTCTTGTATCCTATATTGAACAGATGCTATTAAAAAGCTGTAACAGAAGAGCTCACCAACTGACTTGCTTTCTTCTGAAAGTAGTTCATCATGGATATAGCAAGGTAGAGAAGTCTCTGTCTTTTGGTAATGGGAAATGGAATACAGGATTCACCAAATCTAGACATGTACATCAAAAATTATTTTTGAATCTTTTTTGCATTAAACAAAGAAATAATAAGGTATTCCTTGTCTTAAAGAATTTAGTCCTAAGAAAAACAAGGCACACACTTAAAAAGGGGAGGAAGGGATAGGGACTAGACCTATGATTTCATATAAAGAATTTTGAGATAAGGAAACTTATTAATATAGGTCTCTGCAACCTAGTCTTAAAGAATTACCTAGAGCATTGAGAGATTAAATGACTTACCTGGTGTCACATGGTCAATGACCTGAGACTGGCCATGAAAAAGTGTTTTCTATATAATATTCCATTTATAAGTAAAGTCTTTTATAAACAGTTTTAAGGTGACTGCCAAGTGATGTGTCATAGCCAATAAATACTGGGAGTGACTACGAGGAAGTAATCATTGGCTATATAGTTAGGTAAGGCATCAGGAAAGAAGAAATTTAACTAGATCTTGAAGGAAGATTAGAAAATGTATAGATGGAAAGGGAAAGGGAAAAAAATATACTAGGTAGGTAAGCAGAAAAGACATTTGTGTAGGAATGTACATGTTGCTTAAGAGACAGTAAATAGACTTCTGGTTAAGGTGGTGATGGGTAGATTTATAGAGAAAGGAGCCTAGCTCTCCAGTATTCCTCTCCAACAAAAATCTAAAACGGCATCAGAACAATAATCAATAAGACAGAAAATAAACAACAGTAATATAATATCCCAGGAAGGTTATACGAAGTGACCAGAAACACACAATTACAGGGAGAGGGAAGGCAGAAGCCAACAATAAACAAGGACTGAAACCTACTGGTTATCAAGACACTTTGCACCAAGGGATAAGAGTTGCAGTTTCTTGAAAGAATATGATGGAGGGGGAAAAAACAAGTCTTAATTTACCATGAATAAGAATGTTATGAACTTAATTTCAAAATAAAGGAAGGTAAAGTAAAGAGACCTGTTAGGATGTATAAGACAACAAAGTTTTAAATGCGACGTTAGCATTATAAAGGCATAAATGTGAGAGATTTTACAAAGGAAAAAACAGTTGCTAATTGGAGTATGGTGGTGAGATAGATAGGATTAGGTATATTGTAAGTTTACAGCAAGAGATCAAAGCAATAGACAGTTGGTGAGGCTTCAAACTCAGGGAACAGGTAAGAAGAACTGGAGGTCTTGATCTGGTAGTTACATTGAAATTTAAATTGAAAGCATAAAAAGACATGAAAAGAGCAGAAGTAAAAGTATTGAGCCGGTCAGGAAGAAGAGGAGAAAGAAAAGCAGGCAAACCAGGACTAATGTGATCAAGATTGGGTGGAGCAAAGAGATAAAGAAACTGAAATAGTAAAGATGTTTCTATAATATTTACTGAGAATAGGACCTGGGAAAGAAAAGTGAGCCTTAACTCAATGATGGATAGTGACAAGTTTAAAATCTTCTTTATATTTTATATATATATATATCTGTCCCTTTGACAAGTGATAGCTTACCTGACTATCCAGTAACCTCTGTACTAGATTATGTCATGTTGTTCTCTATAGGAGTTGAGTGATTGGAACCAGGGAGCTACAGGGCTTTAATCGGACCCACATTAAGACCAGAGCATGGTGGAAGGGTAATAAGATGTCCAATGGCACCTTATCACAGAGAATTATATTTTTTCATTTATTTAGCAGACAAGACAGAAGGAAGGAGGGAATCTATCTGTTTAGGATTCTGATGATGGGCCTTTATCATTCAAAGAGAATATTCAGATGTTTAAGTGTTAGAGTTCAAATGTTGGAGTTCTTGTTCTTCTCAAAGCACAGCCGATTTAGAGGCTTAGAGCCCTTCGGATGTCTCCAAATCCAAAGGTTCTGTCCTTCAGCCTCTGCCTCTGCTTTCTTCAGCCTCCAACCAACACAGAGATGGAATGTCTCTCTTGACTCCTTCTGGGGAGCCCAGCCACCAACTACAGTGGTGTGAGATGAAGATGAATCTGGTTGTCCACTGAACTCTCCACTCGTAGCTGTATCCTCTGAAAACCCTTCGTCTGCCACCAGAGTCGCTCCTCTCGAGTCCAGCTGAGCTCTCTTCTGCGACCAGCCAGCCAAGGAGAAAAATGTATTCTGCCATAGATCCCTCATGGCTGGACTTTTATCTGACTCTTCCAAGAGAATGGGATTATGGGTTTTCTCCCATAGTGCTCTCTGGCCCAATGAGCTTTAAGGGAGGTGTGGACTCCCTTGAAGTTAGAAAGTGTACTTTGTGAAGCTAGCATACTTGTGGACTCCAATGAGTAAAGGTGGGAACACAAGCCTTGTATTAATTAGTTCTACTTAGTACCTTGTTTCAGGTTCTGGCCAAAATCTTTTTGTAAGATGAGATCAACTCTAATTAGTTAGCAGTTAGTAAGGATTCCAACATCTCCCCCTTTCTTTTGTTAGATGAAAACACCAAAGGAAATAGGAAATCTAATCAGATTAGTGGGTTTCTGAAGGGGTACACATAAATCCATCAATATGGGCCAGAACTTTGTAACAGATATACATGGTATACATAAATCCATCAATATGGGAGGCATTATACATAATTTACATAAGCACATAGCAATGTAACACAGGCTAGTAGTAATGTAACAACATGAATCAACCTGAAAATTTACACATGTCCATAAGTCCTAGAAATAGTCCATAAGGAATCCATTGTCCATTAGTTCATGTGCCAGGAATCCAATAGTTCCTGTAAGCCCTGAAGTACTGCAAAAGTCTCATCAACAATTTTTCATCTTAAGGAATCCAATGATTCTCGCTGGTTTTTCAAGAACTAAAACAGTTTCATCTTGTGTTAGGAAATCCAATGATTCCTGAAGATTTTAAAAGTCTTTTTAACAGTCTCTTTGTCAGCTATGCTCTTTCAATGGTGAGCACAATCAGCAACAGAACCACCCGATATTTCTTGGGTCTTCTCCTTTGTTTCAAGGGTCTGCTCCATCTCTCTGCGATGGACAAGGCGAATGTGGCTCGTCGGCACCCATCTGATTCCTTCTCCACATGTAGAGATGCAAGCAAATCCTCTCCCCCAAGCAGTTAGCCTATCTGGTCCCTTCCATTCACCACTTTCTGGATCTCTCCATATCACCTGGCGATTATCTAAAGATAGTGGATCTGCTCGCACTGGACACTGCTCTTCTGGTGGGTTATAAAACCTGTCTGCTGGAGCCAGTGCATCTTTATCAAAGATTAAAAAATTAATGGTATAGAGAACTAAATTTAGAAGTTCTCTAGGGTTACCCGTGGCTCCCCCTTTCTTTTGTTTTTGGAGGAGTGTCTTAATGTCTCTGTTTCTTCTTTCTACTATTGCTTGACCTTGAGGATTGAAGGGTATGCCAATAGTGTGTAAAATCTTATACTGTGCACAAAAGTGTTCAAAATGTTTGGAGGTATATGCCGGTCCATTATCTGTTTTTATTTCTTGTGGCATACCCATAATTGCGAATGCTTGAATGAGGAATTCAGTGACCACTCAGGCTGTCTCTTTTGCTGCTGGTATGGCAAAAGTGAATCCTGAAAAGGTGTCTACCACAACGTGGATAAAAGACAGACGACCAAAAGATTTATAATGGGTCACATCCATTTGCCACATTTCATTGGGTCTCAAACCACGAGGGTTCTTCCCTGGAGGTAGTGTAGGAGCGTGGAAGGGAAGGCAAAGCTGTACAGCTTTTCACTATGCTCCTAGCTTCTTCTCTTGTAATCCCAAACTGTAAACGCAAAGCTCGAGCAGCCTGATGGTATTTAGAATGGGATTCCTGGGCCTCCTGAAATAAAGGCGTACTGGCCAACATAGTTAAAAGGCTATCTGCCTTTGAATTTCCATCAAAAATAGAACCTGGAAGTCCACTATGTGAGTGGACATGCAGGATATAAATCTTTCCTGGATGCTTTCTCACTTGCTCTTGAAGTTCCTTAAAGAGCTGATATATATTAGAAGCTGCAAATTTTATTTGGGCTGTGGGTACAAAAATTCTTTGTACCACACCTAGTGAATAGGCTGAATCAGATATTATATTTATGTTGCCTGGGTAATAAGTGAGAGCTAGCATGATCGCATATAATTCGTTCTGCTGAGTGGACTGAAAAGGAGTTCTGACTACTCTTTTTACGGTTAGATCATGAGAGTATACAGCACAAATATTTTGTTTGGCTGCGTCTGTAAAAATAGTTGGTCCTTCAAGAGGAACCTTAGAAACCTTCTCCTCAAAAATCCATTGCCAATTATGCAGTAGTCTGGTTATCTTTAATGGAGATCCATGTGCAAAATTTGGAGCCATGGCCAATAAAATTTGCCACTCTGGGATGGTTTCACAGCATACATTAATTTGTGCATTTGTATAAAAGGTGTATATCTTGTCAGGTCTTGTCCCAGATAATTGTACTGCTCGCTTAATGGCCTTTAAGAGAATCCTAGCCACAAGCACTGGGTAAGGCGTAAGGCTTTGTTCTGGTTGTGCTGGGAGGTTCACCCACTCTATCACACTGTCTCCTTGATGAAGGACTGCTGTGGGTGCTTCTTTCGTAGCAAAAACTGATATTTCCAAGGGTTTTTGAGTTACTCTTTCAACTACATTGGATAAAGCCAGTTCAACTTCTCTCAAGGTCTCTTGAGCTTCTTTTGTAAGCCGGCGTGGTGAATTTAAAGCAGTGTCTCCCCTTAAAATGTCATATAGGGGTTGCAATTGATTGGTAGTTAAACCTAATGCTGGACGCATCCATTGGATATCTCCTATTAATTTTTGGAAATCATTTAAGGTGTTCAACTTCTCTGTTCTTAAAGACAGTTTTTGTAGTGTAAGTGCCTTAGGATATATTTCTTATCCTAAATATTGAAAAGGAGCATGCCTTTGAATTTTTTCTGTAGCGATATGAAGTTCGTAGTATCTTAGTGTTTCTATGGTTTTTTGTAGACATGCTTCTAGCATTTGTTCCTCAGGTGCACATCTCAATATATCATCCATATAATGTAATAGCATAACTTTTGGAAATGCTTTTCTTATTGGAGCAAGAGCAGCAGCAACATACATTTGACACATAGTGGGGCTGTTCTTCATTCCCTGTGGCAAAACTGTCCATTCATATCTTTTATAAGGCTCAGCTAAGTTGACGCTGGGCACTGAAAAGGCAAATCTCTTCATATCCTCCTTATCCAGAGGAATGGAATAGAAACAATCCTTGATGTCTATAACCCAAAGAGGCCATTCTCTAGGAAGCTGAGTAGGAGATGGAAGCCCAGGCTGAAGAGTTCCCATAGTTTCCATCTGTTCGTTCACTTTTCTTAAATCAGTGAGCATCCTCCATTTTCCCGATTTCTTTTTTACAACGAACACTGGTGAATTCCAAGGACTTAGAGAAGGTTGTAAATGCCCTTGTTCAAGCTGCTCCTGTACTATATCTAATAAGGCCTGAATTTTATCGCTACTTAAGGGCCACTGTTCTATCCACACTGATGTATCAGTTTTCCATTGGATAGGAACAGGTGAAAGTGTTGGCAGGCCTTCAACAGCAGCCATTGCTTAAAAAACCAAAGTACTCATTTTTAACCCCAATTGTTGTAAAACGTCTCTTCCCCACAGATTGATGGGGATTTTTTCAACTATAAAAGGAGTAAAAACTCCTGTTTTGCCTTCAAAAGTCCATCTCATAGGGGCAGCACTAACTTCAGCTGCTATTGATCCTCCTACTCCAGACATGTAGGTATCTGCTTTAATCTTTGGCCAGTGACTGGGCCAACTGGCACCTCTAATGACTGTACGATCCGCACCTGTGTCTACCAATCCTTCCAATGGTAGGCCATTTATATAGATAGTGAGCATAGGTCGGTCAGCCATTACTGCTGCTGTCCAGTATATTCCTGGATTTTGTGGTCTGGAGTCAGAACCTGGGTGACTATCATGAGGCTGCTTATTAGGATTCTGTATGAGTAAACCTGATGCTACTACGTCTCCTGGGTGATAAGTCACACATTGTCTACCTGTATTAATGCCTGGGATATTATCTACACATTCCCCAGTTTCCCACATCAGTGTGTGGATGGACACTGTTTTGTACATACAAGGAGGTGAAATGGTCAAGCCTACTGTGCCTGGAGGTAGGGGATCCATAGGCTGGAGAGGAACAGATTTCACCTCTCCAGGGGGTATCTCAGTTGTCCCAGCTGTATACAGCTCTATTCTCCCCAATTGTAATTCCTTTCTCCCATCAGGTTGCTTCCTGGCTGGTTGACTGTGTAATCCCCTTCTCCCATCATATGGCTTTCTGGCTGATTGGTCATGTCTGGGTACTGGACTTCTAGGCACTCTCTGGGTGCACCATTGGCTGCCATCATGCCCCAAGTGTTTTTTGCCTTGGGCCCTGGGGCTGGGCCCCTCATCCCGTTTCCCTGAATCTGTCTGCATTCTGAGGCCCAATGGAAGCCTCTGTTGCATTTTGGACATGGGGTTTGGGGTCTTGTTCTCCCACCTTGTTTTCCCATTCTATCTCTATACCAACATTGAGCTTTCAGATGTCCTACTTTTCCACACTGAAAGCATCTATGTCTCTCTGGAAGTCCCTTGGTAAGAGGGACTCTGTCTTCTCATGTTTGGATTTTGGGAAGTCTGCATCATAGCCTGGCTATAAAAGACATCTGTGCCCACTGTGGCACAGCGTCTTATGAGCTCCTCTAAAGGAGCATCCTTGCGCAGTCCTAGTATAATTCTTCTGCAAACCTCATTAGCATTTTCCTTAGCAAGTTGCCTTATCAAAATGTCTGTTATTGCATTTTCTCCATTTGTTCTTGTGATAGCTGTCTGCAAGCGTCCCACAAAGTCAGCGAAGGGTTCATTTGGCCCTTGTGTTATTTTTGTGAAGGCCCCCCCCTTGTCGTCTTTATTGTGAAGAGAAGCCCACGCTTTGATAGCATTATCAGCAATTTGCTGATATGCTGCTACAGAATAACCAATTTGTGCTGCGACATCTGCATAAGGACCTGTACCTGTTAGTAGGTCACAGGTGATTGCAGTATGAACTCCACTTTGACTATTTTGTTGGGCTTGTATCCTACAGAGCTCACTATATTCAGAAAGCCACAAGTAGTTCTGTCCAGGTTCTAGGCATATTCTTGCTATAGATTTCCAGTCATTAGGGGTCAAGATTTCAAAAGACAAATTTTGTAATAGCATCTTAACATAAGCTGATGTAGCCCCATAAAGAGTGCAAGCTTTTTTCAGGTCTTTGAAGATTTCTATATCAAAAGGTGAGTATCTTCTACTTTCTTGACCTGAAGAATTAAACTGTTGAATTACAGGAAAAATGTGGTGTTGAAATTCTGATACATTTTTCCCTTCTTCTCTGGCCTTAATTAGTCCCTTTTGCAATCTACTCAAAGGAGCAGCTGGATGCTGGGGGGAGGTGCTGGATGCTGGGGGGGAGGTGCTGGTGCTGTCACTGCCCCCCCCACTACCCCTCCTCCCTCCATCCCGGAGGGTGGAGTTGATGGAGGAGAGTCAATTACCTGCTCCTCAGGTGGGGCTGAAGCTGCCTTAGATTCACCCCGCCCTTGAGCCTCACTTAAGTCTCCCTGCCCTGTGGGGATAGAACAAGTACGGTATTTTAAGGCCATCTGTATCGTATTGAATAAATAGAATACTTCAATGGAAACTGAACGAGGACCGTTTTCATTGTTATATGCAGAGATCTGTTGACCAACCAATGCCCAGTTTTTTAGAGATTTTCTCTTCCTCTAAGAACCAAGGGGAGGTGCGTTTTAATGTAGCCAGAAGTCTAGCTGCCTGTCCCCAAGTTACAAGTAGCCCTTGATCTTCTATCAGCTTAAGCAGGCTTTCTATAGCACCACTTCTGGGTGGGGCTGGAGTTTGTGGGGTTGGGGTGGGGGATGGAGAATCTTTACCTAGGATCTGTCCCATTTTCGCCAAGAAAGGTTGTACTCACTCAGTTCCTGGTCACTGGAGACTTCTTCAGTGAAAGTAGGGTCCTTGGTTCCCACGCTTGGGCGCCAAATGTTATGAGTTCAAATGTTGGAGTTCTTGTTCTTCTCAAAGCACAGCCGATTTAGAGGCTTAGAGCTCTCCGAATGTCTCCAAATCCAAAGGTTCTGTCCTTCAGCCTCTGCCTCTGCTTTCTTCAGCCTCCAACCAACACAGAGATGGAATGTCTCTCTTGACTCCTTCTGGGGAGCCCAGCCACCAACTACAGTGGTGTGAGATGAAGATGAATCTGGTTGTCCACTGAACTCTCCACTCGTAGCTGTATCCTCTGAAAACCCTTCGTCTGCCACCAGAGTCGCTCCTCTCGAGTCCAGCTGAGCTCTCTTTTGTGACCAGCCAGCCAAGGAGAAAAATGTATTCTGCTATAGATCCCTCATGGCTGGACTTTTATCTGACTCTTCCGAGAGAATGGGATTATGGGTTTTCTCCCATAGTGCTCTCTGGCCCAATGAGCTTTAAGGGAGGTGTGGACTCCCTTGAAGTTAGAAAGTGTACTTTGTGAAGCTAGCATACTTGTGGACTCCAATGAGTAAAGGTGGGAACACAAGCCTTGTATTAATTAGTTCTACTTAGTACCTTGTTTCAGGTTCTGGCCAAAATCTTTTTGTAAGATGAGATCAACTCTAATTAGTTAGCAGTTAGTAAGGATTCCAACATCTCCCCCTTTCTTTTGTTAGATGAAAACACCAAAGGAAATAGGAAATCTAATCAGATTAGTGGGTTTCTGAAGGGGTACACATAAATCCATCAATATGGGCCAGAACTTTGTAACAGATATACATGGTATACATAAATCCATCAATATGGGAGGCATTATACATAATTTACATAAGCACATAGCAATGTAACACAGGCTAGTAGTAATGTAACAACATGAATCAACCTGAAAATTTACACATGTCCATAAGTCCTAGAAATAGTCCATAAGGAATCCATTGTCCATTAGTTCATGTGCCAGGAATCCAATAGTTCCTGTGTTCCAGCAAAAACTTGCCTCTAGCAGCATGGCTTTCCAAAAAATAAGGGTGTGTAAGGGAAGCCTGAGTCTATGTTTCTCCCTTGAGCTGAGCTGTCCTTTTGTTTGATAGTAGTCATCCTTCTTCCAGATAGGATCATAGAACTAAAACTATAGAAGAGGTCTTAATGATCAGGATTAATTAAACTTTTTCCACTTGCTACTCCTTTTTGCCCACAAAATTTTTACACAATCCCAGGTATCAATATATAAAATAAGTCTACAAATCAAATATTTACATAAATTTATTTTTAAACAATTCTTTAGGATACATATAATTTTACCATTTATTAAAGACAAAAGCAAATTTGCATATTAATGAGATGGATATGATTATTTGTTTTTCCAAGAATTAAATCTTGGCTCAATATTTGATAGCTTTTACAGTCGCCATTTTTTTTTTTTTTTTGCATCCACATTCAGTTATGTGATCCTGACATGACCCACACTTTAAAAAGCTTTGATCTAATCAAATTCCCTCATATTATAAATGAAGAAACTAATACCCAAAGGGGATTCAAAGTTATGCAGGAATAAGTGATAGGCAAGATAGCATCTGAAGTATAATTTACCGAAGTTAGGACCATTCTTCCTCCTATCTTGAGGGAACTCTTAGCACAATGCTGGAACATAGTAGGCCCTTAATGTTTATTGATTTGAATTCAGTACTTGGCTCCCAGTCTTCCTCTTCACTCAAATTCCTGCTTTTATACAAATGGACTTGATGTTCTCCCAAATAGCCTCGGAATTCCTAAATCTCAACTCCCATGATCTATGCTTTCAAAGGACCACACAAAGGATCAATCATACCCTTGATCTCATCATTCACAATTATTCCATTTCTATGATCAAGAATTCTAAAATGGCTTTACTCAGCCATAACCTGCTGTCATTCCATATCTCCCTATGTCTAATTCCTCTTAAACTTATTCTTTGTCTTTACCTTAACCTCAAATCCATAACTCAGTATTATTTCTCTGCATGGGCTTCACTTTATTTCCTTCCCAGTCCAGATTCTATAGATAACCAGTTAACCATTAGCTCATCCTGAACTCCAAAAACCTTTTAACCAGATTTTCACTTTAGCAAAGAAATTCTTAAACTCTCCCAAAAAATGATTCTCTATCTCACTCCCCACAAGGTTGTTCCAGACCTCTTTCTCAAGCTTCTCTAACCAACACCTTCCCCTTTTGAATTGAGGATTTTGCCTCCTATATGATGGTGGAAATAGAGGCCATGTATTTTGAGTTCCCTCTTTAGTCTACATCACAGAACCCCTATCTTTCATATTTATTCCAGTTTTTGAAGAAGACATGACTTTTATCAAGTCTAAAATCTTGTATGTACCTTATATCCCATCCTTTTTCCCACCTCTGGCAAATTGTCCCCATAACCATTCCCCTTCTACTCTTTAATCTCTCCCTTTCTATTGATTAATTCCTTGCTGCCTAAGGTTTCCCAAATCTTCCCCCCCCCAAAAAAAAGCCCTAGCTTGAACCTAACATGCCCTCAAGCTATCATCCTATATCTCTTCCCATCCATTCACCTTTACAACAAATTTCCTAGTAAACACTTTTCCCCATTCATTCATTGTCTCCCACTTTTTGGTTCTCATTCTCTTAACACTGGCCTCATTACTCAAGTGAAACTTCTTCCAAAGTTCCCAATGATCGTTAGTATTGCCGCATCTGTTGTTGGCCCTTCCTCAATCCTCATCCTTCTCGAACCCTTTATAGCATTTGACACTTGTGCTCCTGGATATTGTCTTCTGTATTTCTGTGACATGAATCTGTCTTGGTTCTCCTCTTATGTATCTCAAACTCATCTTTCTCAGTCTCCTTTGCTCAAGAGATGAATCAGCCATATCCCATCCTCTATCTCTGTCCTCCAGAGAGTATTCGCTTCAGATCCCTCTTAAATTTCTGCATTCTTGGTGATCTTACTGATCCCAATTTTATTGATCATTCTATCCAAATCACTCCCAACTCTAATGTCATCAACACCAATCTCTTTACCAAGCTCCATTTCTGCATTGCCAGCTATCTTATTGGACATTTCTAATTTAATAATCTACAGAGATCCAGTATCTCCGAAACAAAACTCATCTCTCCCAAAACTTATCTCCTCTAAACCTGAACCTCCCTATCTCTACTGAGGATATCATCATGTTTTATTAACCTATGTTAGTTAGTCATCTTCCCTCTAACCACCCTGCTACATACATACATACATACATACTTGGACTCAGTTACTCTCAGCCCTTCATTGCCCCTCACTCTGTGCAGTTATCCCTTCTACATCGAAGCTTTCCCCATTGTGGTTTCAATATATCAGTTTAAAGATACAGCAGATCAGCATAAGAAATCAAATGGGAAGTTGGGGGGTTTGCAGAAGCCACAGATGACACACTGTGGCCAACAGACGACACAGAAAAAGTTTAGAAACTCAGAAATGCATAAAATATATGTAGAACATTATATAATATCGACTCAAATTTCATAGTAAGGTACTTAAAATACCCCATGAAAGAAAAAAAATTCAAACTTCTCTGGTATGAAGGGAGAGCCAAAATTTTTTTCAAATTTTCCAGGTGAAGGGGGCATCATGCCCTTAAACCCCTCAATGTGGAAGAGTTGACTATATCCAATCAGTTGCCAAGTCTTGTACATTTTACCTCCACAACAACTGTGGCATTTCTCCCTTTCTCTCCATTCATACCAAAGTCACCCTAATTCAAAATCCTCTTCAACTCTAACCTGGATGCACTAGACTCCTAATTTATCTCTCTGCCTCGGATTTCTCCACTCTCCAATCCACCTTCCACACAAATGCCACTCAGATTTAAACTCCTCTGTTTGATGTCAGCGCTCTTTACAACTTGGCTGTAGCTCATCTTTCAAGGCTTATCACATAGTATTCCTTCCACAAACTCTACATAGCAGCCTTCGCTATTTCTTATACAAAGCATTCCATCTTTTGGATGTCCCCATGCTTTTGCAAAATCTGTTCCCATGCCTGGAAAGCGTTTGCTCCACATCCTCATCTCTTAGGACTCCCTTGTTCCTTCAAAGTTCAATTCAACCACTACAGTCTAAATGAAGCCTTTCTAAATTCTCTCAGCTGCTAGTTTCTCCCTCTTTTCCCTTCCCCCAGAAGAAAAAAAATTTACCATATATTTATACATGCTTATAGTTGCACACGTTGTCTCCTTCAAAAGAACTTAAGTATGTAGAATTCTTCCATTTTTGTCTTCATATCACTATGCTGAAGCCCAGCATCTTGTATATCACAGTCACTTAATAAATGCCTGTTGATTGACTGATTGATTGTGAGTGGAGGGGGAAAGGTAGTGTTTTGGCCTCCCTCATCTTGATGTTGACTTCTCCTTCCCAAACCCCAGAGCAGTAATTTCTGTTTCTGTACAGTGATTTATTTTCTTTCTCTATAGAATAAGGAGATTGGAGGAGAGACCTCCAAGATTCCTCATACCCCTAAGTATTATGATCTCAATATATTAGTCATTAGTGACCTCCAGGAAGACAAGAACTTGTGTCTTTTTTAAACTTTGTGACATCCCTCCCCCGCCAGCCTCCATACACAGTGGGTGATTAATAAATGGCAGAACTGAATTGAGAATTCATTCAGGTGCAGTGTGACAAAAAACTAGGAACATAAAGACAGAGGATTTGTTTGGATCCTGCTCTGTCACTTACTATTTCTGTGGTATTGGACAACTTTCTCCATCTACAAAATGAGGATGTGGGTGTGATGACTACATATTTAAAATCAGCCTGAGTCAGGAATTCAGGTTAGGGGAAAATCTTCGATCTTTATTCTTAGTGAAGGTGAAGAAGGATCGGAGGTGAAGGGGGGTCGCGATAGCAATGTGTGCAGCTGCAACAAGACGCCAGCCAGCAGCCTCTCTTTCCGCTTCCCTTTCTGCCCCCCTGCCTCCACCCACCAAAATTGTCATTTCCGATACAACACATCAGGACTTGCACAAAGAGTAGGCGGGGGCCATTCTTTCTCCAAGCGTATATATTAATAGAGTATTAATTACTCAATTACTTTTTAGCCTCACGTGCTTGGGACCTCAGTGCATCAACTCGAGCCTCAGCCCATTACATGTGGGATCCTATAATAAGCATTTATTATGTGCCAAATACTATGCTAGGTATAAAAAAAAATTAAAATGAAGCGATCCCTGCCCTCAAGAAGCTTATACTCTAATGAGGAAGGCAGCATGTATGTATGTAGGTAGGAAGGTGCCATCGCCATCAATCAATATAAAGTTACAATTCTGTGCAGGTATTTGCCAGATGCTGAGGAATACAAATAAAAAGAATGAAATTATTCTTACTCGTAAGAAACTTAAATTCTTTTTTCTTTTCATATTAGTCATGTTATAAAAGAAAACACAGGCCAAAAAAAAAAACCCATGAAAAAAATAAAGTGAAAAGTCATATGCTTTGATCTCCATTGAGGCTCCATCAGTTCTTTTTCTGGAGGTAGATGGCATTTTTTCATCATAAGTTCTTCAGAATTGTCTTGCATTATTGTATTGCTGAGAAGAACTAATTCATTCCCAGTTATATAATGTTATTATTACTGTATCCAATGTTCTGATGGGAACTTAAATTCTAAAAGGGAAACAAAAAGTACATATACACAGCAAAAATATAAATTGAATAAATGCAAACAAACAAGAACATTAAAATATGTTAAATACAAGGTTGGTTGGAAGGACAGTAGCAGCTGAGGAAATCAAAAAAAGGCTTCATGCAGAAGATGGGTTTAAGCCTCATCTTAAAAGAAAAGGATTCTATAGGAGGTGGAAATAGAGATAGAGGAATACATTCCAGACAAGTGCAAAGGCAGAGCATCAAATATGAGGAACAGAAATCAGTTTAGCTACATTAAAGAATACAGGAAGGGGAGTAATGTTCATAAGGTCTGGAAAAATAGGCTGCAGTCAGCTTATGGAGAGCTTTCAAAACTAAACAGCTGAATTTATATTTTGTCCTATAATCAATAAGAAGCCACATAAGCTGGTTGAATAGGTAAGTCATATAAGTCAAATCTGTGCTTAAGAAAAATTACTTTGGCAACAGGATGAAGGATGAACTAGATTGAACTTGAGGTAGGTAGATCAATTAGGAGGCTATTGCAATGATCCAAATGAGAAGTGATGAAGGGTGTGGACTAAGGTGATAGCAATGGGAGTAGAAAGAAAAAGGGGTCACTTGTGGAGAAAAAGATTGAATCGCTGATTGGATGTGTGGATAAATAGAAATGAAGGTTCCAGTCATCCAGAGGTCACAACTCTAAAAGACTGGGAGGAGGATGGTGACAGAAAAAGGGAAGTAGCTTGAGGGGAAAAATGAGTTTAGTTTTGGTCATGTTGAGTTTGAGGTATCTCTGAGACATTCTGTTTGAAGTGTCCAAAAGGAAATTGGTACTGCAGAACTAAGACTCAGAGATTTGGACTAGATACCAAAAGAAATTTGCAAAAGGAGAAGAGAGTCTATGACAGAATTTTGAAGAACACCCCTAGAAATCATAATACAGATGATGAGCCAATGAGAGAGACTAAGAAAAGTAGAACAAGAACTAAATCTCTTCATCATCTCATTATTATAGAAACCTAGATAGAACAAGATGTACAGGAGGAGGATATAGTTCACAATATCACATGCAACAGAGTGGTTAAGATGGATGAGAACTGAGAACAGACCGGGTTTGGTAACTTTGGAGAAAGTGGTTTCAGCTGAATGGTAATATCTAAATCTAAAACACAAGTGATTTAGGAATGAGCAAGGAGGAAGTGGAGTCTAGGAAGGCAGTAGCGTTTTCAGAGTTTAGCTGAGAAAGGCAGGAGAGATATAGGATGATAGCTTGAAGGCATAGGGATGATCCAGTCTTGTGAAGTTTTTTGAGGTATCAGGAAAACTTGGGCACTTTTGGAAATAGGAGGAAAAGTGCCAAAGGAACAAAAACCAACAAAGGCTTCCTGCAGACGGTAGCATCTGAGCTGAAGTTTTCTGGAAGAAAACCATAGATTTCAGGAGGTACCAAGAAGGAGGAGGCAGAGCATTCCAGACGTGGAGGGAAGGCAATGCAAAGGAGATAGAGAATTCTGTGTGTGAGGAAGAGTAAGCAAATTATTCATGTTACACATGTAACAGAGCCTTCGCACGAGTCAGGAAGAGTAATATTTAAGAAGACTGGGGAGGGCAGAGAGAGGAAGAACTTGTTAAATTCCAAATGAAGTTTATTTTTGATCCTGACTGTGATAGGGAACCACTGAAGAAAAGGGAGAGTGATATGATCCGACCTGCACGTTAGGAAAAAAATCACTGTGGCAGGATTGTGGAAGATAAATTGGAGTAGAGATAGACTTGAGTAAAGCAGGCTAATTAGAAGGATAAGGCAAGAGATAATGAAGACCCAAACTAGCATGTGTGAATGGAGAGAAGGGGGTTATGTTGAATAGTAGTGAAAGTCTCCCAGGCTCTGATACCACTTCAAGGTACCTGTGCCCACTAGCTCCCACAGCTCTTGGTGCCAACCTCAGACTGGACAACACATCTTTTCATATAATAGAAGAGGAAGAAGGCCTATGTGTACTTAGGTTGGGAAGAGGGATGAGGATTTGCAGCAGAAGCCCAGGCCGGTAGGATTCAGATGAATAAACAATTCTCTTCCTCTTCGTCCTCTTTCTCCTTGCTCAGGAATTGCAGGCTTGAAGGAGAGAGAACACCAAGTTTGCCTGGGAAAGAAGTCAGGGATAATTCCTTATAGCAATCCAGGCCTTCTCTATCCTTTGGTCTCACAGCAGTCTTGCTGAGAAGATTGCTACCCCCAAGGGAGTCAGGTGAGAAATTAGTGCAAGTGCAGAAAGAAAAAAGTCAAAAAAAAAAAAAAAAGAAGAAGAAGAAGAAGTAGGAGGAGGAGGAGGAAGAGGAGGAGGAGGAGGAGGAGGAGGAGCAAGAAGAAGAAAGAAGGAGGAAGAAGAAGAAGAAAAATCAGTGAAATGATCTGAAGCCTTACACTCTCCATTTCAGATAGAATCTTATCAGGGATTTAACATATGCTGGGCCATATAGTGAGAGGGAAGGGATAAGAAAGTCAAAGTTTGGATTAACTGCTCCTGGATCAGCTTCCACTGTGATTGCTTGGGGTTCCTGTGCTTTCACTTGGCCTCTGTCCAGACCTGGCTACCTGACATTGTTTAACCCATTTAGCACAATGCCTCTCCCTAGATGATATGGGGCCTTTTCCTTCCTGGCTCTTCCTCAGGGAGGGAGAACAATTGAACTTAATTGAAAAACCTTTATCTCCCCAGGTGTTTGCATCCCCAGAAGCATGGGTTCTAAACCAAATTCCACATGTCCATTAGGCCACGATCCCAGATCCGCTCTCACGTATATCTTCCCTCCCAATCTTTCCCTCCTCCTAACCATTTATCCTTCCTCAGACTCCAGATTCTGTTCTGAGGATAAAGGCCTACCCATCTTTTTAAATCTTCCCCTTTGGCATTGATCTGTTTTCTCAGAATTGGGTCCAAGCCTGACAATAGCAAAGCTATTGAATAAAATAAGATTATTCAGAAGATGAAGTGAGAAAATATATGTAAAGGGCTCTGTAAATCATAAAATCCTATACAAATGTAAGGTATTGACCCTTTGATCCGGTGATTTCAATGCTGGGTGTATATTCCAAGGAGATCAATGACAGAAAGAAAGGTCTTATACAGACACACGTAGACAATCACATATAAATCTGTGTATATGTCTATAGCATAGCACTCCTTGTGATAGCCAAAATAAACCTATCCCTTCCTCCAAAAAAACTGCAAAAGACTGAAAAGAAAGTTGGCACTCATTATTAGAGAATATCAGCGCAAATGAAGTCTGGATGTAATGGGATTTAATTGTAGAGAAAGAAAAGATGCATATGAGCAATCCAAAGAATCTTGGGAGGATTCATATAAAGTAATAAAGAAGAACCAAAAACAATAAGTAACATAAAAATGACGGCTGAACTCTGGTTAATTGCATCGGGCAATCCTTGTTTCCAGAGAAGAGAGAAGCACACTTATATGTGTCTCCCATGCTTGGAGTGTCTAGAAGGCTCTCTTTCCTCATCTCCACCTTCTCCGGGCTTCCTTTCAGTCCCATCTAAAATCCCATCTTCTACAAGAAGCCTTTCCCAACTCTTTCTAATTCAAGTACCTTCCGGTGTCACACAATCAATTCTAAAGTTTTTAAGCGAGATCTTGAGAGTGCCCTTGCACCTTGCATCACTTCTTCTGACCACTTTGTAAGTGCTTGCCCTGTGTGCATTTTCTATAAAATCACCTTTTGGGGGAGAGTACATTTGACATCCAAACAGTGCAGCCAGCTCGGTAGAGTTGTGCTCTCTGCAGTAGAATTGAACGTGTAGCAGTTTAGTTTGAGAAAGGACTCAGTGTCTGGCATCTTCTCCGGCCAGGTGGTTTTCAGAATCTTCCTAAGAAAATTCCAATGGAAGCAATTCCGTTTCCTGACGTGATGCTGGTGTGTTGCCCAGGCTCTGCATTGTTTTACAACAGGGAGCTCAGATCAACAGCTCTGCAGGCCTTCGGTTTGGTAGTCGGTCTAATCCCTCTCCTCTCCCACACTTTTCTTTGGAGCTTCCCAAACACTGAACTAGCTCTGGCAATGTGTATGTTGACCTCAT
Organism: Antechinus flavipes; assembly: GCF_016432865.1. Classification (NCBI taxonomy): domain Eukaryota; kingdom Metazoa; phylum Chordata; class Mammalia; order Dasyuromorphia; family Dasyuridae; genus Antechinus; species Antechinus flavipes. The sequence goes on along the minus strand of NC_067401.1, from coordinate 115,026,125 downwards.
TATCAATATGGACATCCCTGGAAAGTATACTGGCACTTAAGTAAACATACGCAGCCTTCAGAACTTCACCATTTGCTGTAACTGTTCCACAGGGTGGTGCTGGCTGATGGAGTATCTATGTTTGCGTGATATTCATTATTAGGCCAAAATTAGCACAAGCAGCAGAGAATGGGTCCATACTTTGTTGCATCTCAGCTTCAGAGGCTGCATTGCGAGCAAGCACCTAGTCTTGTTTCACTCCAACAGAACAGAAGTGAGTGCAAGGGATAATGTTGTAAAAAATTACCCTGGCGTGGGTTCTGTCAATAAAAAGTTTAAAAAAAAAGAATCTGACTCCACCTCCCAGAGTGGGCTTGTGGGCTTCCTCCCAGAGTGCTCTCTGGCCCTAAGAGCTTCTTGCTTATATGAGCTCTCTAAAGGTGTGAACACAAGCATTGTTTCTATCAGTTCCACTTAGTACCTTGTTTCAAGTTCTGGTCCATAACTTCTCCTTGTAAGATCAGATCAATCATACTGAACCATGTTAAATTAGATAATTATTGTGTCTATCAACTCTAACAGCTTGTAAGGATTCTAACACTAGAGAATGAGAGAAACAATAAATAGGAAACCTTGAACCAGTAGGAACAGCTGGTATTCATGAAAAAATATGTGCTACATGAACAAAAATGTTTATAGCAGTTCTCTTTGTAGGGGAAAAGAATTGAAAATTGGGGGTATGCCCATCAATTGGAGAAGGGCTGAATAAATGTACATGAATGTAATGGAATATAATTGTTCTATAAGAAATGATGAATAGGCTGATTTCAGAAAAGCCTGGGAAAAGATACAAAGTGAAGTGAGCAGAACCAGGAAAACATTGTACATGATACATTGTGCATTGTGCATTTTACAGAACCAGAAGAACATTGTAACAGCAACATTGTTTGATGATCAAATATGGTGATATCTGAATGAATATCAAAGCATACTATTTGTACTTTTCTTTTTTTCTTTCCCATGGTTTCTCCCTTTTATTCTGATTCTTCTTTCACAACATGACTAATGTAGAAATATTTTTAATATGCTTCTATATTTATAATTATTTCAAATTGATTATTGTCTCAGGGGGAGGAAAAGAAGGAAAGGAGGAAAAATGGAAATCAAAATCTTATAAATGTCAGAAACTACTAAGCAAATTTTTTTTAATGTGATAAATTCAAACTCAGAAAAGCAGACTTTTTCCAAGCTTTTTCAAGCTTTTTCCAGCTTTAGAGAAGATGACTGCATGACCTTGGATTAACTAGCTACCAAGCTGAGTTTGTATTCTGGAAGTCTGTGAATCAGGCCTGGGACTATCTCCAGTACTCAGCCCTTCTTAAAGATTTTGATCAAATGAGCAGCATCTGCGACTTAGGATCACCCGGTCACCAGCTCTTGAGGTGACAGGGCCTTGAAAGGCTGTCTAGTTCAACTGAAGTCCAGTAGTTCAGTGAAATGAGGTTAGAAGGTCCTGGAGAGCAGAGACTATATTTTGCCTTTGTATCCTCGGCACTTAACACAGTGCCTGGCTCAAAAGAGGTATAATAAATGCTTGCTGACTAGACTGGAAATGACTTACCCAAGAAAACAAAGTTAATAAGTAAGAGGGGCAGGACTAACACCGAGGTCCTGCAATCATAGTGAAACTATACTGTCTTGATAGTAGGGAAAGGCCAAAGGCCCATCCAACTGTGCACACCCTTTGTTCCAGCAGTGTCTCTATTGGGTCTGTATCCCAAAGAGGTCATAAAAAAGGGAAAGGGATCCACCTGTGCAAAAATGTGTGTAGCCTTTAAGTAGTGGCAAGGAATTGGAAGCTGAATGGAGGCCCATCAGTGGGGGAATGGCTGGATAAGTTTGGTATATGTATATTATATAATATTATTATTCCATAAGAAATGACCAGCAGGATGAATACAGAGAGATCTAGAGAGACTTACATGAACTGATGCTAAGTGAAATGAGCAGGACCAGGAGAGCATTATACACAGCAAGATTATATGATGATCAACTCAGATGAATGTGGCTCTTTTCAACAATGAGGTGATTTAGGCCAATTCCAACAGACTTGTGATGGAGACAGCCATCTGCAACCAGAAGGAGGATTGTGGGGACTGAATGTGGATCACAACACAGTATTTTCCCCTTTTTTGTTATTTGCTTATTCTTCTTTCTCATTTCCCCCCTTTTTGATCTGATTTTACTTGTGCAGCATGATAAATGTAGAAATATGTTTAGAAGAATTGCACATATTTAACCTATATTGGATTACTTGCTGTCTAGAGGAGGGGAAGAAGGGAAGAGAGGGAAAAAAATTTTTTTGGAATCTAAGGTTTTGCAAGGGTGAATGTTGAAAATTATCTTTCATGTATTTTGAAAATAAAAAGCTATTGATAGTAGGGCAAGAACAAGACCTTCTTAGTCAGAAAACTTATCCTGACTCCGCTACTTGCTAATTCTATGACCATGAGTTTTTCCTAACTTTAATGGCTTCATCTTAGGCAACTGGGGAGCAGCAGAGAGACAGCTCATATCTAGTTTCTGACATTTATTAATTATGTAACCCTGGGCAAAGTTATCCCTTAACCTCTCTCTGCCTCATTTTTCTTCATCTATAAGATAGGGGTAAATATAATAACTACCTCACAGAGTTGCTATGAGAATCACATGAGATTATGTAAAGTACTTTACAGACTTTAATATCTAGGTATTATTATTATTATTAGACTGTAAAATCCTTGAGAGCAGGTGTCTTTTGCTTCTTTTTGTATTTCCAGTGCTTAGCACAGTGCCTGGCAGGCACATAGGCACTTAATAAATGTTTATTGATTGATTGGTGATCTGTATATAAAGTGTTGATTAATATTTGCATGACTGTCTGGTAGGAGCAGCAGATTATACTCTTATCTGCAGCAAAGCACTTTGTCCCCCTAAAATGCTATAAAAAAGACCAGCTAGAACCACAGTGACAAGGAAGGAGACTGTAAGGGAAAGTTAAGGGAGAGTCCCAAGTTATTGTTGAGTGCACTTAAGGACAAAGATATAACAATAAGACAAGCCAGAAAACTGGAAGAGGCAGAGTGGGTGGAGAAGGACTTCTTGCACCTTGTGCCTGTGACTGGGGACAAGGTCCTCCATTTGATCTTCCTAATGAATGTGATAGCTTTCGTTCCCTTCTCAGTGTCAGTTGCTGGTATGAGATGAATCCCCTACAAGAAATATTTATCTCCTCAGATTAAAAATCTGATAAAAATAAGGCTCAGCTCCGCTTCTCAGGAGAAGGATCCATCCAGGATCCAGGAGAGAAAGACACCTCTAGACTTCACGCAGAGCAGAAGGGCAGCATTCCCTAATCCCCCACTCTTCGCATTTGGTGATCACTGGGGCTCCACTGCCTCTAAGAATGCAAAAGTCGTCCCCTCCATTGAAAGAGCCTTGATTTCTCTTCCCAAGATTTGATGAGTGTCTGACTCCTCACCCTGTCTACGGGGCAAAAGGGGAAGAAGCTGGAGTGAGCAACAACTGGAAGAGTTTGGGTGGTCTCAAGAGGCACTTCCTAGTCAGCAAAAAGGCTTAAGGAATCCGTCCCCCACTACCTGGTTCAGCTCTAGATTTTTCATGCGCATGAAGATTCGGAAGTCAGGAAAGGTCAGTTTCCAGGACAATCCAGAAATAGGAAAATTATTCCTGAGGCTGACCAGTAGATGAGAATGGGAAGGCATTGTTATTATAATTTTTTCCCTGAGGCAATTGGGCTTAAGTGACTTGCCCAGGGTCATATAGCTATGACTGAAGTGTCTGAAGCTGGATTTGATGGAAAGACATTATCACAGCTTTGGCGTCTCCCATCCTGGGACCAGCGCCCTTCCTGCTACCTTGGCTCCAATAAGTAAAAAGGGAGGGGAAGGGAAGATACTATCCAGTGGGTGTGAAGGCTTCCCAGAGTCTCCTCCCAAACAATTCTTTTGTTTTTCTACTAGATTTGAAATAAATAGAGCCGAGGCAACCATCTCCTCCCTGGCAGACTCATTGGGAGGCAGGGATTTTGGAGGGTGTCCTTCCTGCCTCTAGCAGGATCAGGTTGAACTCCAGACCAGGGGCCCCACAGGCAGATCTGGAGCCTGTAATCCCTTAATTGACATTTCATCTATCTCTCTATCTGCCCCTTAATTAGAATAAGGAGGGCAGAGGCACCTGTCAGTTCAGGGAGTATAATTACTGGAAAGAAAAAAGAAGGAAACTAGAGGATGGAATTCAGTTGGGGGGGAAAGGGGAGAGGGGAAAACAACAGGTTTTAGAATCAGAGAATCTGTAAGGTTCAGACCTTAGAAAAATCACTTAGTCTCCCTCAGCCTTAATTTCTTCATCTAAAAATTGGATGGCAGACGTCTTCCAACTGGGAGAAATGCCTCACCCTTTGAGACAATCCCATTCCCTTTTTGAATAGCCCAAATTACTTTTAAAAATAAACTTTTATTGGAACCTTTTGGTTTTGGTTTGTATCCTTACTCTTCCTTACCCACTTCCAGATAGCCATCCCAAATAACAAAGAATATTTTAAATAGTTTTTTTATTTTTCCAAAAACTTGCAAAGATAGTTTTCATTTTTGCAAAACCTTGTGTTTCCAAATAATATTTTTATTTTAGTTTATTTTTATTAAAGCTTTTTATTTTTCAAAATATATTCATGGACAGTTCTTCAACATTAGCCCTTGCAAAACCCTGTATTCCAATTTCCTCCCTTCCCCCATGCCCTCCCCTGGATAGCAAGTCGTCCAATATATGTTAAACATGGTAGAAATATATATTAAATCCAATATATGTATACATATTTATACAATTATCATACGACACAAGAAAAAAAGAGAAGCAAAATAAAATGGAAGGAAATAACAACAAAAATAGTGAAAATGCTATGTTATGGTCCACACTCAGTTCCTACTGTCCTTTCCCTGAGTGTAGATGGCTCTTTTCATCACTGAACAATTGGAATTGTTTTGAATCATCTCATTGTTGAAGAGAGCCACATCTGTCAGAATTGATCATTGGATAATCCTGTTGCCCTGTATAATGATCTCCTGGTTCTGCTCGTTTCACTTAGCAACGGTTTGTGTAAGTCTCTCCAGGTCTTTCTGAAATCATCCTGTTGGTCATTTCTTACAGAACAATAATATTCCATAACATTCATATACCATAATTTATTTAGCCATTCTCCAATTGATGGGCATCCATTCAGTTTCCAGTTTCTTGCCACTACAAAAAGGGTCTTCACAAACACCAAATAATATTTTTAAAGAAAAAAGAAGAGGAAAAAAATCAGCAGACATGATGAGTACCTTGAAAAAGTCTAAAAATATATGCCATATATTACAGCTGTGGACTTCCCATCTCTACAAATAAATGGGACAAGAGTGTCTTCTCATTTCTCTTCTTTGGAGCCACATTTATTCTTTACAACACTCACTTTGGATTGATTTGTGGTTGTTTTTGTCCATTTATAGCATCATAGTTATGTGAATTTTTTTTGGTAGTCTCCTTACTTCCCTCTTTATCAGTTCATATAAATCTTTCCAAGTTTCTCTATATTCATCATATTATTTGTTTCTTATAATCCACATGCTATATAACATTTGTGTTTCATGATTTGTCTAGCCACTCCCCAATCTGTGATCATCTATTTTTTTATTGTTCTTTGCTACCATAAAAAAAGTACTACTATAAATATATTGGTGTGTATGGGAAACTTTTTTCTTCCCATTAATCTCTGAATCAAAGGGCATTGATATTTCAGTCATTTTATTTGCATATTCCAAATTGCTTTTCAAAATGGTTGCACATATTCAGTTTCACTAAAAATGCAGCAGTAAGTCTACCTTCCCACAACCCTTACAACATCAACTATTCCCATCTTTTGTCAGTTTTGCCAGTTTTCTGAGTATGAATTAAAACCTTAAGGATTTTTTATTTGCATTTCTTATTATTAATGATTTGAATCTTTCGTATATGGCTGTTAATACGTTTCTTCTGAGAACTGTTTTTTTATATGCTCTGACCTCTCCCTATTGTGAAATAACCTTTGATAATCTGCCTACATCTAAACATGGACGTGTGTATATATGGTCACATAGGTAGATCTATAAATTTTCTTAGATATATAAGTATCCTGAAAATCAAACCTTTATCTGAGCAATATGATATAAACAATGTTAATTTTCAATTGTTTTGTCATGATTGTTCTATTTACATTGTTGAACATTATTTATATTGCTTTCTTGGCTCTAGACTATCCTAATTGTTAAGAAGTTTTTCCTTAACTTAAAGCAGAAATCTGCAGTCTTACTCCCTTTTTCTGACCCATACTTCTCCAACATGTATAAAATAACAAAGACCAATCATGGTGGCCCATACCCAGGAGACCTGTTATGGAGAGGCCGAAGCTGGGCTTGAGCTTGAGGGTTCTGAACTGCAGCAGGACTAAAGCTGCTGGGTTGTAGGCACTAACTCCGAGACCAATATGATGATCGCCAGGAACAGGGGCCACCAGACTGCCCAAGGAGTGTCCACCGATTGCAGGTCAGAGAGAAGTGGTTAAAGCCTCAGAGCTGATCAGCAGGCCTAGGGGTGGCCACTAGTTTTCCAGTCTAAGCCAGATAGGAAGACTAAGCCTTCAAAAATTAAAAATAAAAAATGACAAAGATGGAAAGAGATAAAAAGAAAAAAGACACAATAAACTCATTAAAAGAGTATTAGTTCTTGTTATGGGCCAGAACTTGAAACAAGGTGCTAAGTCACTGGAATTGATAGAGACAATAATTATGTACTTAGTACTTATTAGAGTTCACACCTTTAAGAAAGCAATAGAAGGAGGAGCTCCCATAAGCCCACAGAAGCCCACAAACGCACTCTCTCGGAGGCAGATTCATTCCAACTTCCACCTTTGTGCTGGCTTGGGGACTTTGGGAGATTCAGAGCCAGGATTCAGCCAAGGAGATTCACAAGTTGAGGAGATTCACAAGTCAGAGGACAGAAGCCCACTCTCAGAGGAAGAGTCAGATCCGTTCCATATTCCACCTTTATTCTGGCTGGAGGCTTTGGATTCGGAGGGAGCGAGAAGCTGAAGCTGGAAGAGACAAAGGACTAGCAGCAAGAGCTCTCAGAACCACGGAGAGAGATAGTCCTCCAAGAAAGCTAACCGGGCCCCACGAAAGGAGACAAGACTTGAAAGAGAAAATAAAGGATTTGGACTTTAATCCCTGGCTGCATTTGGGGTGATTACACTAAACTGAAACAAAGACTGCTCCCAGAAGCCCTCCAAGAAACCTGCTCTCAGAGAACATATATTCTAGAGAAGACCCTTGCAAGTTCTGCCCTGCTACTCTCCCTCTCTGGGACCAGACACAACACTGATGTCTATTTTAAATGCTTGAAAACAGGAATCATGTATACCACGCCACCCCTCATCCCATCCCATACACACACCTAAGACTATCTTCTCCAGGAGAAATATACCCAATTTCTTCAACTGATCAATCTTTTTTATGCCATGACATTCAGTCCCCCTAACCATCCTTATTCCCCAATTCTGGGCATGCTCCAGTTTGCTAACGTCCTTCCTAAAATATGCTGCCAAATACTAAAAAGACTAAGCTTTGCATAGATGGTCTGAACAGGGCCACAGGTTGCACTACTCTGTAGAACAAAAAAGAAATTTCTCACCCAAAAGGCCTCTCATGTGGAAAGTGTGATTGTCTATGGAGGAAAGATAGCAAGAAAAATCTGTCCTAGACAGGGCAAAGGTTTGTGTGGAGGGTCCAGAGAAGGGCACTGGGAAACAGAGGAAGAAAAAGATGAAGGCAGAGAGTGAAAGGAAAAGTTGTTCACATACCAAGAAAAGTACAGGCAAGTCTCCTTACGGAGCTTAAAACATTTCTACACACAAAGCCCTTTACTCCACTGTACCTTTGGTTTGATAAATAAATGCAGATACAAATAGATAGACAATGGATAGATAGAAAGATGAATATTGTTGTTTGTCCTTTGTTCTTGAAGTCTCACTTTCTCCTCTGGAGCCATCTGGGTCCAGTGGCAAGATGTGGATCAGGAGGATGGTGATATAGATAGATGGATGGACAGATAAACAAATAGACGGATAAATTAATAGATGAATGGATTATTAGAGAAAGATAAGACAGAGAGACAGAGAGAGAGTCGGGTGGATGGATAAGTGATTAGATGATAGATGGATGGAGAGATAGATTAACCAAGAGACTGAGAGATAAATTAATATTCATTAATATTCATTAATAATGAATATTATTAATATTCATTAAGTGCTTATCACCTCAAGTACTTTGCTTAGTGCTGTATATGTAAATACAAACAAGCAAGATAGTCCCTGCCCTAAAGGAGTTTATGCTCTAATGGAGGAAGACTAAGCCTATAAAGAGTAACTGGAAAAGAAAGATATAATATAGTGGCATAATATCTTTTTTTTAATAACTTTTTATTGATAGAACCCATGCCAGGGTAATTTTTTATAACATCATCCTTTGCATTCACTTCTGTTCCAATTTTCCCCTCCCTCCCTCCCTCCCTCCCCCAGATGGCAAGAGTCCTTTACATGTTGAATAAGTTACAGTATATCCTAGATACAATATATGTGTGCAGAACCGAACAGTTTTCTTGTTGCACAGGGAGAATTGGATTCAGAAGGTATAAATAACCCGGGAAGAAAAACAAAAATGCAAGAAGTTTATATTCATTTCCCAGTGTTCTTTCTCTGAGTGTAGCTGCTTCTGCCCATCTTTGATCAATTAAGGCTCTCTTTATCGAAGAGATAGTGGCATAATATCTTAATTCCAGAGAAGATTCGTTGGTAATTCACCCATACTCAGTCATCCAAAATTGGGAGTGAGGCCCAGAGAAGGAGGGTGATGGGAATGATGGCTAGAGCAGGATAGAAGACTGGCTATTAAAGGATAAAAGGTTTCTTCCTCTCCCTCTCTCCCCCTCTGCATTTTACAGCTAGAAAAGGTGAGTCCCCATAACAAGAAGGATCTTTGAGGTAGAAGAAATGTGTCCCCTTCACTGAAGTGATCAAAACCCGAATCCAACAAAGTTATTTCTATCCTCAAGCTGAGAGCCAGCGTCTCCTCCACCTCCTGTATGAAGATGGGGGTGGGGGAGAGTGGAAGAGATGTGGGACGAAGTCCTGCCCTACTCTTCATCCCCAACAATTAAGGGAAGTGGGAGCTGCCAACACTGCTTCAAGGCCCTTAACCTAGTGTTCCCAACGCGTGACCTTGGATGTCTGGCTGTACCTCTCTGGGCCAGCTGTAGGCAGGTCTCCAGGCTTCTATAGAGTGGTCTATGTGTACACGTATGTGTGCACGTGTGTGTGTGTGTGTGTGTGTGTGTGTGTGTGTGTGTGTGTGTGTGTGTGTAAAAGACAGAGAGAGAGGTAAGGGGAGAGAAAAATGATGTACTCTGGGAACCAAAGATCTGGAGTTTAAACTCTAGGGAATTGGGATGTAATGCTGGGAAACTGAGGTGAGATAGAGGTTAGAGTTAGAATTATTTAATTTATTGGAGAGTAAGTCAATTGACTGGATCGGACTATTGTCCCCAAGTATCCAGTATCCAATGGTGGGTAGAGAGATTATAGGGAGTCAGAAACAATAACATAATGGGGAGTGGATGACATGCTAGGGAGGCCCCGGAGATGGGAAGATTATCTGATATTCTGATGGGAAAAGGTATCTGATATTCTAATAAAGTGTGAGGAGCAGCATCTGATATTCTACAATATAAGATCTTCTATCCTTACCAGTTATTCTGATGATCAAGAGGGTAGGGTGGTATGATAGCCTGAGGTTTGGGGCAGAATGAGTGAGGTAGGGCAGTTCAAGGAGACTGTGGCATTACAGGTAAAAGTACCAAGTTGGGGGTTTCCTAAGGCACTAACTATGGGATTTTCAATGTTAAAGTGTGAGAGACACAGAATATGATTTGGGGTTCTGTTAATCCGGGCTTCAGTCTCTTAATAAATCATTACTGATTGATTAACTCATTATGTGACTTTGGACAAATCACATCATCTCTTTGGGCTTCAATTTGCTTCTTTGGAAAAGGAAAATGCTAGACTAACTTAATCTACCCAAGATTTTTTCTAGTTTTAATATTACTAAAAACTAATAGGTGAATAAATACTCTCAATGAAGTTTATCTAGATATTAGAAAAGCATTTTATTTTATTTTAAATAATTTATTGACAGAATCCATGCCTGGGTAATTTTTTTCTTTGGTGTAGCTGCTTCTGTTTATCATTGATCAGTTGAAACTGAGTTAGATCTTCTCTTTGTCGAAGAAATCCATTTTCATCAGAATACATCCTCATACAGTATCACTGTTGAGGTATATAATAATCTCCTGGTTCTGCTTATTTCACTCAACATCAATTCATGTAAGTCTCTCCAGGCCTCTCTATATTCATCCTGCTGGTCAAGAAAAGCATTTTAAAAAGAAAAACATCTTATATAGATCTCCAGGAAAAGACGGAGAAATATGGACTAGACAAGGAGAGAGAGAGAGAGAGAGAGAGAGAGAGAGAGACAGAGAGAGACAGAGAGATACAGAGAGAGATACAGAGAGAGAGCCAGAAGCAGACAGAGAAACAGACACAGAGAAATATATAGAGAAAAAGACAGAGACACAGAAAGACAGGAGAGACAGAGAGTAACACAGAGATAGAGTGAGAAAAGGATTCAGAACAGACTGAATGGCTAGATCCAGAAAGTGTTGGTTAGTGGTTCAGTTGTCAGTGTGGCCAAAGGTCTCCGGGGGGGTTACACAGGGATCTGTGCTTGACTCTTTGCTATTTAACATTTCTATTGGGGACTTGGATAAAAAATATAGATAGAATAAAATAGATATAATTGCAAACAGCATTACACTGACTAACACTCTGTGTTGTTGACATTCATAATCCCAAAATTTTGACCTAATAGACCATTGCATGAATCTAAGAAGTTGAAATTCAACAGGAATGATGCAGTGCCTTAATAAGGGCTCAAATTACATCATAAATATAAGATGAAAGGAACGTGTTTGACAATTTGTCTGAAAAAGATCTGGGGGTTCTAATAGTTCAATGCTATTCATTAATATGTTGTGTCAACCAAAAAAAAAAAAAAAGCTGTTGTCACACAGGGTTACCCTAAAAGAGGCATCAATAATTCATCAATAATCAATAAATTAGTGAAAGTCTCTCTGTCCCCTGCCCTCATCAGACCACATCTGGACTACTGTATTCTGTTCTAGGTGCCATCATTTGAGAACACCGAAAAGTTAATTGCACAGTGGATTGAGAGATGGACCTGAGGTCAAGAAAACCTGAGTCCAAATTTGTCCTCAGACATGTTCTGGCTGTATCACTTCACCTCTGCCTGTCTCAGTTTTCTCAACCAGAAAATGAGGGTGATGATACTAACACTAACTTCCCAGGGTTGTTGTGAAGATCAAATTAGCTCATATTTATAAAGTGCTTTGGAAAAGCTAATTGCCACTATCCTCAGCGACAGTATCATTATTGTTACTCTAGGCTGGAGAGTGTCCAGAGAGAGATCAGGATGCTCAGACATCTTGAGCCTATGACATATGAAAAGTAGTTACAAGAACTGGCCGTATTTAACATGGATAAGAGAAGACTTGGGAAGGCAGAGAGATGGAGGGGGCACATTAGGAAAGTCTGCAATAGATCTGGCTTCTTCTGCTTGATTCCTGCAAGCAGCATGAAAACCATGGATAGAAGTTCCCGAGAGACTAACTGAGGCTGGATATCAGGAAAAACCTCCCAACCATGGGAGCTGTCCAAAAGTGGAAGGTGAAGGAAAGATATTCACTAGACAAAAATAATTAGATGAATTCAGAGCCCAAAGATTCATGGGCAAAGTCAGTGAGGCCAGGAGTCTCCAGTTAAATACCCCAGGGATACAGTTTGGTTTCTGCCCATTGTAGGTCTTCTGGGAACCCCTTGGTGAGTGTTATATGGTAGTGGGGATCTCTTTCAGATATTATTAAGCGAGTTAGTTACGAGGCTAGCTAGATGGTGCAGTGGATATGACAAGGGGAGCTCCGAAACGCTCTCATTCTCTCTCTCGGGTTTTGGGGAGAAAGCTTGGGAACTCCCTCAGAGAAGCTCTCCCCTGAGAGACCCTTCCCAGGGAATCAAGACAAAGTGATTCTGTTATCTGGGTGGGACTGGTTGAGATTAGCCCAGAGACACTCATTCAATTCCAAGATTTTCTGTTCTGATTCCAGCTCAGGCTGCACCCAGTCCCCATCAAGAACTGACCCCAACTTCTAGACTTCCATTATACAAAGAGCCAATTTGGAGCTCAGTCCTTGCAGAGGACCTAACCTGCCACGCCATTCTATGCCAAGGAACCTCCCTGTCCCCCTGGCATCGCAGCAAGCCTCTGCCCGCTGAAATGATCTTCTCTTTCAGTGTTTTCCCCTCTTTATCTCTTTCTCACCTATTTCCCTAGCAAGATTTTATACCTCTCTGTCAGGATTTCTCTGCTAGAAACTTTACTTCTCTGTCAGGACCTTGCCACCAGGGAATTCAGTCTTTCTATTCATGCATAGCAAAGGCTGACTTTCCAACACCAATAATAAACTTCCTTTTGCCAGTCCAGCTTTTCAGATTCAGAAATTCCTTTACGAATGACCTCTGTGCTGCCAGAAGGGGTTCCCACAACTCCCTACCCTGCGCCGAATCCTAGGGGAATCAAGAGGATCCTGCGCAAACCTAATCATTTGGGGACACAATCCCAAACCTCTTCATTTGACTCCCTGACCTCCAGGAACCCTAAACCTCTTAATTTGGTTCCCTGAACCCCTATACCTCATCAGATACAGCCAAAGACTCCTCTTCCTGAGTTCAAATCTGGCCTGAGACACTTCCTAGCTGTGTGACCTTATTCAAGTCACTTAGCCCTGTTTGCCTCAGTTTCCTTATCTGTAAAACGAGCTGGAGAAGGAAATGGCAAACTGCTCTATTATGTTTGCCACGAAAACCTAAAATGAGGTCACAAAGAACTGAACATAACTGAAATAACAACAAGATCTGTTCTCAGACCCTTACTAGCCGTGTGACTCTGGGCAAGTCACTTAATTCTATTTAACTCAATTTCCTCCTTTGGAGAAGGAAATGGCAAAGCACTTCAGTATCTTTGTCAAGAAAACCCAAAAGGAGTCACAATTAAAAACTACTGAACAAAAACAAGAAAATGGTTACTGAGGGTCCTTCTCATCCTTGGATTCTGGGATTCTAATTCTTGTGTGGTGATGCCTTCTGCTTTTCATCTAGGCTTTTACTTCATATGCATTATTAGCCCACAGAGGGAAGGTTATTAGTATCAACTACATTTTTAAATATGAAAAAATTGAGGCAACCATAAGTTTAGTGCCTTACCCAGAGTCACACACACAAATAATAATAGGAGAGTGAATTCTAATCCAGGTCTCCCAGACTGTTAAGTCCAGCACTTTATACGCTGTAACATGTTGCTTTTCAATAGTGTGGGCTCCAAAGTCAGGGAAATTAGGGTCCTATTCCTCTCTGACATTTTCTTAACTGTGAGACTATGAACAAGCCACTTGATTTTTAGGATCTTTGTATTTTTTTATTTTTAAAAACAAAAACAGGGTGGGTGGAGAAGGGTGGTGATGGGAATGGCTTATAGAAACTGCTTGTCTTGAAGCTCAAATTAGGTAAAATATTTAAAGTGATTTACAAACTTTCCTGTTTTTCTTTGTTTCAAGAGAAGGTTCAAAAGAAGAGATCTGACAATTAATTCCCTCCCATCTCTGCAGGGGGATACTATGGAACCCATACACACAGATGGAATGGGGAAGGGGGGGAGGTGTTTAACTGGTATGCTAATTCGTTTTGCTGTTGATTTGTAATGAGGAACTGTTTTGCTTTCCTTTTGTTTTTCTTCGAAGTGGTAAGGGATGACTCTCTGGGTGACCGTGGGGGAAGGGCAACATTTATGAAATAAAGTCATTGTAATAACAAAAGAGATCAATAAAAAATAATTTTTAAAAAGGTAGGATTCAATAGAAGGAGTTAGGGGAAGGGGGAAGCAATGAAGTAAAAAGAAATCAATAAAACATACTTTAAGATATTACATTAAAGAAATAGTAAATTATGTATATATATTTTTTTACTTCCCATCTCCCCCTACCCAAGGAGGGGTTGAAGAAAACAGTTCATGTAACAAATACGCATAGTCTAGAAAAACTTATTCCCACATTGGTCATGTCTAAAAATATGTGGTTTAAACTTCTGAGGTTCAGAAGGAGACCCCAAGAGGTTAAGATTGCAGACCAGTGTCAGGAGGCGTCTCAAAAGAATTTACAGGCTTGAACCCTTCAGCACTGACCTGGAATCATGGCCGTTCATTCAAGAAAGCATGTTATGATGCTAGTTATGATACTTATTTTCACATTTGTCTGAGGATGAAATATGCCCAGATTCCTCCCTTTAATTCAATGTTTGGTTTCATTTTAAGATGACCTTCAAACTTCTACACTCGCTCTCTAATCCTGCTCCTCCAATATCTCGACTTGGTTTCTCCATTCTCCCTCCATCTCCATTTTCCCAATCCCTCCTCCCTCCCTTCTAAAATCTTTGTTTAAAAGTTTTCAATATTCTTTTATTCTCCAAATACAAGTAAAAATAGTTTTCAACATTGATTTTTTGTAAGACTTTGTGTTTCAAATTTTTGTCTCTCCCTCTCTCCCGCAAGACAGCAAGTAATAGGATATAGGATAAATATACACAATATTTGTCATGTTGTACATCACCTCCAAATTTTTAACCCATGTGAAACTGATCTTGAGAAGATTGGAAACTGAGCTTCTTGGGCTTTGGAATGAATTGTGGGGACCCCTACTCACTCTACAATTTGGGGAACATTTTGGGTCAACTATTTCTTTCTCTCTTATCATCCCAAACAAACAGAAGATTCCTACAATGTATATCCTCCCTGGTCCCCTCCCCCAGTTTTCCTGTGTCCCCAGGGATGGCCATTGTCCCCACTTCTGTAAATAAACAGAGCAGTTCAGACGTGTGCAGGACACAGGCCTGGAGACAAGACTCCCATCCTTTAAAGACTTAGTGTTTCCACTGAATCCTTACACTGTCTCCTCCTGCTTACTCCTGCTACTTAAGGTCATGAGTAGGCGCCTGAGCCAGGATGGGACCAAGGCTAGGTCTGATCCTCATTGTTCAGAAAGAAAAAATTTCGTTTTGCTCTGAAGCTGGGAATAGATCAGGATGTTAGAGCTGAAGGCATTAAGATATTATTATGGTAGGGATCCGTGTTAGAAATTGCTAGGGTACTAGAATACACACCCTTTCTCTTAGGATCATTGACTCATACATTTAGAGCTGAAAGAAACCACTGAGACCATCCCCCTCGTTTCATAGATGAGGAAATGAGGCAAAGAGAATTAAGTGACTTGTCCAGTGTCACACAATAAATGTCAGATGGGATTTTAACCCATCCACTATGCCATATATCTTAGAGATAAGGAAGTTGAAGCTAGAGAGAGCAAGGGACTTAATTAAAAGTTTCATAGCTAATTAGTTGCAAAACTAAGACTAAAACCTAGATCTCCTGACTTCCATGGCCACATTCCTTTTTTTTTTTTTTTTTTTTTTACTACACCAGGTGTCTCTGGTAAGAGTCAGCATAAGAACCCAGCCTTCCAGTTGAACAGGTCTACTACCCTTCTAGCTTCATCTTTCTTTCTTTACCTCTGCAACCTGTTGTTGGTATCATGCCCTGACCCGGGGCCCTCCGACTGCCCAGTGGTGGGACACAGGGGATACCTGGGTCTTGTTTCTTGCAGGCAGATAGTTTACCCTCCCCACTCCACCCTGTGCTCAGGAAACAGGGCTGGTGAGTATGGAAATCAAGAGCCAAGACAAGGAAGTTTATTTTCCAAGAAACTTCTAAACACATGGAGAGTATTTTTAGCCTGTGGCTCCCTTCCGGATTCCTGATTTAAACAACAGGCGAGAAAGAAATCTCACCAGACAGTACTGAATTTGTAGACAGCAACTGTTGGGATAGAGGAAGAGGAGTCTGGTTATTCTAATCTTGTCTCCATTCTGACCCATGTAAAATAAACTTGGATTGTCTACCCCATCTCCCCTATCTCTATTTCTCAGTTTCCTTGGGTTGTTCAATAAATTTCCTTGGGTAAAAAACAAACAAACAAACTATTATCAGATTATTCCTATAGATTTGTAGAATTTCAGGTTTGGAAGGGACCTCAGAAGTCACTTAATCTAGCCTAGATTAAAAATTGCTTCTACAAGACCACTAGCTACTTTTTTTTTTTTTTTTGAGGCAATCAGGACAAAGGACTTTCCCAGGGTCATATAGTTAGTAACTGTCTGAAGCTGGATTGGAACTGTATCCTCCTGACTCCAGGATGTTTATTCACTAGGCCACCTAGCTGCTCCAGTCTGTACTTTTTTTCTTTATTTGAAGACCTCCATTGAAAATAAACTTACTACGAAATGACCAGCAGGATGAATACAGAGAGGACTGGCGAGACTTACATGAACTGATGCTGAGTGAAATGAGCAGAACCAGGAGATCATTATACACTTCGACAACGATATTGTATGAGGACATATTTTGATGGAAGTGGATTTCTTTGACAAAGAGACCTGAGTTTCAATTGATAAATGACGGACAAAAGCAGCTACACCCAAAGAAAGAACACTGGGAAACGAATGTGAACCATCTGCATTTTTGTTTTTCTTCCCGGATTATTTATACCTTCTGAATCCAATTCTCCCTATGCAACAAGAGAACTGTTCGGTTCTGCAAACATATATTGTATCTAGGATATACTGCAACATATCCAACATATAAAGGACTGCTTGCCATCTAGGGGAGGGGGTGGAGGGAGGGAGGGAAAAAAAAAATCGGAACAGAAACGAGTGTCAATATAAAGTAATTATTAAATAAAAATTAAAAAAAAACTGCAGAAGCAAGAAACATAAAAAAAAAAAAAAAGAAAGAAAAGAAACTTACTACTTCTCAAGGCAGTTCATCCCAGTTTTCAGTAGCACTAATCATTTGGAAGTTTTCCCTTTTAATATGACACAATCTGTCTCTTTGTAACTTCCATGAATTGTTCTTAGTCCACTTTGGTCCACTGGAACCAAAGTGAACAAGCTTAATACTTCTTCCACAGTGTTACGGGAACAATAACATGTACCTTCTTTTCTTATCTTCTAAAAATATAGGAGACCCAATATAAAGTCTTCCCAAAGTCTTCTCTTCTCAGTTCTCATCCAATTTATCTTCACATGGTTCTTGAGATCATTTCATTATTCTAGTTGACCTTTTAAGTGAAGGCTCTCCAGCCTCTTAATTAGTCCATCAATAAGCATCTATTTAGTGGGTACTAAATGCTAACCATTGAGCTAAGCACTAGGGATACAGACATGAAAAAAGAGACAGTTCTTATCCTCAAAAAGCTTACAATATAATGTGGGGAAAGACAACACACAAGTGAAGCTGAAAGGGAAATGGAATTAGCTGGGGAGGGTATGGTGGAAAAGTCAGAGAAATCCCAAAGTAGTACTTTAATTTCTTGAACATGATCCTCTAGATTACTGGAGCAGAATATATACAGTAGGACAATCACTTCCATATTCCTGGATGAAATGTTTCTTTCAATGCAGTCACTTTTGCAATGGTTTTGGTTTTTTGACTGTCATATTTTTGGATGCTTACTGAGTTTGCATGAGATGCATGAATGACTCTATGATACATTTAAAACCCAAGATCTCTTTCAGATAAACCACTGAACAGCCAAATGTCTCCCATCTTTTGTTGGTAAAATTGATTTAATGAACTGTAGAAACTGACAATCACATCTATTAAATTTCATCTTATTTAATTGAACCCCATGTACAATCTTGGAGATATCTTTTGGATCTTGATTCTGTCATTCAAGATATCATACTATTTATTCCTTTATGAAAGGCATTGATAAAAATGTTAAACAATATAATGTCAAGGGCAAATCCTTGGGCGCATGCCAGTAGAGATGTTCTTCCAAATAGACAATGGACCATTAATAACTTTTTTAGCTAGCTGTCCAAACCAATACTAATTCTACTTAACTGTACTAATGTCTAGCCCATATGTCTCCATTTTGTTCACAAGAATGGCATGAAAGATTTTGTCAAATGATTTGATGAAATATAAGTAAAACATGATTATAGTATTTCCCTGATCTACCCAACTAATAGCAAAAATGAAGTTAGACTGTCATTGCTCATTCTTCCTAAAGAAATATTAAATGTTTGTGGCCATTAATTCATTTTATTTTTTAAAACTTAATCATTTTTTATTTCTAATTCCTATTTTAATTAACATCACATTAATTTCTGAATGTGCCTTTCCCTGTCCCAATAGTCATCTCCTGTAATGAAATTGTAACCAAAAAAAACAAAACAGCAGTTCATCAAAACTAATATACATTGACCATGTCTCATAGTGTATTCAATATTCCACAATAATATTTCTCCTCTGCAAAGAAAGGGAAGTGCATTTTCTCAATTCTCCTCTGAAATCAGATTGTCTACTGTCTTGGAGAAGGGGGAAGTGAGGGAGGGAAAGAGAAAAATTTGAAACACAAAGTCTTACAAAAATGAATGTTTAAAACTATCTTTAAATGTATTTGGAAAAATAAAGCCCAATTGAGGAGGGGGAAACTATGTTTCCATATTATACATCTTACCAAAAAAAAAAAAGGCAAGAAAAAAATAGACATTGAAAAAATGTATTTCAAGTTCATAGTTCTTTCCTAGCTGTATAAGCATTTTTCATCATGGATCCTTTGGAACTGTCATGGATCATCTTATTGATCAGACTAGCTAAGTCTTTCATAGTTGATCATGGTTAAAATATCACTGCTACTGTATACAATGTTCTTCTGATTCTTCTTACTTTGCTTTGCATTAGGTCTTTCTGAAAGCATCTTGCTTGTCATTTCTTATAGCACAATAATACTCCAACACAATTATATACCACAACTTGTTCAGCCTTTCCTCAACTGATTAGCACCTTCTCAATTTCCAATTCTTTGCCCCCACAAAAAGAGCTGTTATAAACATTTTTGTTCCTTTACCTTTTTCTTTGATCTCTTTGGAATAGTTAGTTATGATAATAACCTAACTTTTTATTTTGAATTTCTGTTCTTTACACTGTCATTATGTACATTGTTTTTCTGGTCCTATTTCACTTCACTTTGCATTCATGCTTTCTTTTCTAGTCATTCACTAATCATCCCTTTAAAGTACATTCTAACATTTTGGCAGGAATTGAAGCCACTGAAGGCAAAACAAAAGATAAAGGATACTCATCTGAAGAAATAGCTGAACCAAATGTAAGTTTCTTTGAGAATCAGGAGTTCTGGTGTGTATTTGAAGGAAGAATAGAAGCCAATGTATAAAGTGAAGATAGAGAGAATAAAAAGAAGAATTAAAAAGGCAAACTTCTGAAAGAGATGAGAAGGGAGAGGATTGTGGAAACAGTACTAAGGACTCTTTTTGTTTTTAAGAATATTAAGAAATAATTTTTTACTATTATAGTCTGGAGTCCTAGGTCTCACCAGACTGAAAAACCTTTGAAGAACCTTGTCAAACTTCCTTGAGCAAAAGACTTAATCAGGTGGTTAAGGAGACAATGTCCTAATCTGGAGTTCTTGGTTTTATTTAATCAGTTTTCAGAACTGAAATCAACCAAATCAGTGAGTCGACAAGGATTTAGTAAAGATTTACTATGTGGAACTCTGGCGATACAATAACACCTCCCTTGAGAAATAAACATTCTGAGCAGAATCATGAGATCAATGTACACAGTAACAACAAGATTATATGATGATCAATTCTGATGGACATAGCTCTCTTCAACATGAAATGATTCAGACCAATTCCAATGAGCTTGTGATGAAGAGAGCCATCTACATTCAGAAAGAGGACTATGGGAACTGAGTGTGGATCACAACATAGCATTTTCACTCTTTTTATTGTTGTTTGCTTGTATTTTATTTTCTTTCTCATTTTTTTTCCTGTTTGATTTGATTTTTCTTGTGCAGCAAGGTAATTGTATAAATATGCATCCACATATTGGATTTAACATATTTCTAACATGTTTAGCATATATTGGACTACTTGCCACTTAGGGGAGGGTGTGGGAGAAAGAGGGAATTGGAACACAAGATTTTGCATGGATTAATGAAAAATTATGCATGCATATGTTTTGAAAATAAAAAGCTTTAATAAAAAAATCAAATTAAAAATATGATATATAAATAAAAAGCAAATAAAGAAAAAAAGAAATGTACATTTTAAAAGGAAAGATTATGTGCAAGTAATTATGTGTGTGATGATGTTCAATTGTTTTTAGTAGTGTCTGACTCTTCATAAGTCCATTTGAAGTTTTCTTGACAGAGATATTGGAATGGTTTGCCATTTCCCTTTCCAGCTCATTTTATAGCTCATTTCATAGCTCATTTCCAGCTCAGGAAACAGAGATGAATAGGATTAAGTGACTTGGTCAAGATCACACACCTCATGAATCTCTGAGGTTGGATTGGAACTCAAGGTTCTCCAGACTCCAAGACTGGAGCCACCTTGCTGCCCCTAAACAAATATGTATACAAAAGAAATACATAGTGTAAATAGAAAGAAATCTCCAAGGGACACATTCAAAAGTAGGAGAAGGGTGTTGAGCAATGGAAAATGGGATTAGACTTGAGCCTTGAAGGAAACCAAGAAGCTTGACATGGAGTACATTGCAAAGGTAGGAAGATGGAATTATGGGTGGAAGGAATATCAAGAAAGTCAATGTCTTTGACTCACATAGTACAATGGAGAACTTGGCAAAAGGTTCCAGAAGACTGGACAGCTAGAAAAAAAGGCTAGGCAAGGAAAGACTTTCCTATTTCCTAAATCTAAGATTAGAGACTTTTGATTTGTGATGAGTGAGGAGTTCTCAATTAAGAGAAGTAGTCCTTTGTCATCTTTGACCAGATAGAAAAGAAAATAGTAGTTCCCTCTTAGAAGGAGAGGTTCATGAGTGAATGATTGATTTCATGAAGATATTTCTCTAAGGGTGTTCCTATATTCATATCATTATTGTAAACTATAAATAATAAAATAAAACAAACACTAATTATCTTGTGGAATTCTCAGTTTTTGTTTGCAGACTTCTATGAACTCTAAATTGATATTGCTTGAATGAGAGAAAATTCCCATGAAAACGGATGGAATCCTGCTCATTTGGACTGTTTTTATGCAGAAATGCTTGTAAATATTAATAAATTCTCCCTGAAAGACTTTGATTAATATACAAAAGACAGAGTTTTCTTCCTCAAGATGCCATCTTAGTACAGTGAAAAGAGTGGATTTGGATTCAAGGGTCCTAAGTTTGAATCCTCCTGAACACCTTCTTAACTCTTCTATCCTCAGCTTTTTTTCTGAAAATTGAGGAATTTGAACCAGATGGCTTAGAGATATGATTCTACAGTAGACCTTTGTAAGGAGACCCACTTGTTTATCAGAGATTTGTGCAAAAGATACAATTGAAGATTTTGAAGAATTGTGGAATGTAAAGGATGGTCTTTAATCTTAGTAAATTAGGAGAGATTGTCTGCAATGAGAGAGGGTAGAGGAAGTATTCCAGGAGGTATGTGGAGAAAAGAGGCTTAAGACAGCTACTAAAGAAAATGAAACAGTGGAACCTCATCACATTTTCAGGCAGTTTGCCCCTGATTTTGGCTTTGAGGAGTATGGAGTAAAAAGTTTACCAATGAGATTGTACTGTGTTATAGAATTACAAGCTATTAAACTCAGAATAGTAGGATGGAAGAGAGTTCTGTGATATTTCAGAAAGGTAGAACTAAATTCAAGAAATGCTGAAGCGGAAAATTAAGCTTTTTTTAAAAGAAAGTACTTTTGATATATATGGCAGAGAAGAGAACTTAACTGAGCTTTCCCAAATTTCACACCAACTAACTCTAAAGTAATGCCTCGAAATCCAATTCTGGAATGGCAGAACTAAGAAAAAATTGGGTGAAACAATTTTCCAAATCAAGACAACATAGAAGATCAGCAGGAAAGATCTTTCTCACCAGGATGATGGTGGTGGTGGTGATATAAAGCAAAGGGCAGATCTGGTATCACAGGCCCAGCCCCTGCAAACCAAAAGTGGAAGTGATTTAGAAGTGGTTGTATTGCTTTTGCACTAGCTTTGGGAGCCCTCAGTCCACTGAAAGGATGGGGGGAGAGCAGGGTGGCAGGAGATTGCACAGGACACTTTGCTAATGCTGAGTTCAAGATCCTATTGTATTGCCCACACACAATTCCAAAAGGAACAATAATAGTAGTTATAACCTCAGGAGAACAAGGGTAGTTCCAGGGTGGAGAAGAATATTTGTGGACACTCACAGGATCTGATTTCCAAGATAGAGAGGAGAAGGAGATCAATAGATGTGGTCATAGTCTCAGGGTCTGGAAGGATGCCAGCATTTGTGGCAACAGAGAATCAAAGTTCCTTCCTGGATAAAGACCAGCACTTAGAAAGGAGAACAGTGACCATACATCTCCCTAGATCAAATATCTTAGAAGAATCAAAAACCTACAGAACCCCAGAGCTAGCTCTGCAAATAGCAGCAAGAAAGGCCTGAGGTTAGGATAGTATCCCTTCTACTCTAAGAGCAGAGTTCAGCTTTAATACAAAGTTAAAAAGCAAAGAGATAGCAACAGTTAAAAGCAAAGAGATAACAATAACAACAAAAAGAGCCTGCTCATAACAAATTAATATAATGACAGGGAAGATCAAAACACAAACCCAGAAGAAGACAATGATTTCAAAACAGCTATAAGCAAAGTCTTAAAGAAAAATTTGAAATGGATATAAATCCAACCAGAATTCCTCAAAAAATATTTTAAAAATTAAAGAAGAGAGACTGATGAAAAATTGAGGAAAGAAATGAGACCAATGAAAGAAAATTATGAAAAGAGAGTCAACAGCTTGGTAAAAGATTTACTGAAGAGAAGAATATCCTAAAAAGTAAAATTGGACAAGTGGAAGCTAATAATTCCATTAGACACCAAAAAATAATAACACAAAATTAAAAGAATGTAAAAATAGAAGAAAATGTAAAACATCTCATTAGAAAAACAAATGATGTGAAAAACAGATTGAGGAGAGATCATTTAAGAATTATTGGACTGCCTGAAAGCCATGATCAAAAAAAGAAGTTAACATATTTCAAGAAATTGCCAAAGAAAACTGTCCTGATATTGTAGAACCAGAGAGTGAAATAAAAATTGAAAGAATCCACCAATCACCTTCTGAGAGAAATCCCAAAATGAAAACTACCAAAAATATTATGGGCAATTCTAGAGCTCCCATGTCAAGGAGAAAATATTGTAAGCAGCTAGAAAGAAATAATTCAAATGTTGTGGAGCCACAATCAGGATGAACAAGATTTAGCAGCTTCCACATTAATAATAGGCCTGATTGGTCTTGGAATATGATATTTTGGAAAGCAAAGAAATTGGGATTATAACTAAGAATAATCTATCCAGCAAAACTGAATATAATTCTTTATAGGAAAAAATATTTAATGAAATAAAGGACTTTCGAACCTACTTTCTGTAGATTATTTCAAATGAAATAAAAACAAAATGGATATATGATTTGGACATAAAGGATGATATCATGAGCAAAATTAAGGGAACATGGAATATTTAATCTGTTAAGATTTATGGATAAGAGAAAACTTTATTACTGATAAAAAGACCATGGATGAAAAGAAAATTTGACTTTCAAAAACAAGACTCAAAAGAAACATAAAAAGGTATACATGAAAGAGAAAATCATAAGGGTGAAATGTTTACTTTCGTATATGGGAAGAGGATAATTGTAACTCCTAAGAAGTTAATCATTATTGGGGCAATTACCTGATCTAAAATGTGACAATCATAAAAAAAATCATCAGAATGGGAGTTTGTAGATGGTATAATAGATAGTGGGCTGGGCCTGCAATTAGAAAGAATTTAGTTCAAATACCATAAATCATTTAACCCTATTTGCCTTAATTCCACATCTGTAAAATAAGCTGGAGAAGGAAATGGCAAACCACTCTAGTATCTTTGCCAAGAAAACTCCAAATGGAGTCACAAAGAGTTGGATTAAACAACAGTAACAAATCATCAAAACCATCTGATGCTGGCTAAGAAACAGAATGATAATTCAAGTGTACAATACAAAGTGGTAAATGACCATAATAATATAGTATTTGACAAATTCAAAGATCTAAGATTTTGAGACAAGAGATCAGTATTTGACAAAAATTTCTGGGAAAACTGGAAAAGTTTGGCAGAAACTAGCTATAGAGCAATATCTTACACTATATGCCAATATAAAAACAAAATGGGTATATGATTTGGACATAAAGGATGATATCATGAGCAAAATTAAGGGAACATAGAATATTTAATCTATTAAGATTTATGGATAAGAGAAAAATTTGTGAATATACAAGAGATAGAAAGCATTACAGGATTTAAAATGGACAATTTTGGTTACATCAAGTTAAAAAGGTTTTGTACAAACCCAAAGACCCCAGCTTTTGGGATAAGAACTCACTGTTTGACAAAAATTGCTGTCAAAATTGGAAACTAGTATAGCAGAAACTAGGCACTGACTCACACTTAACACTGAACACCAAGATAAGGTCAAAATTGGTTCGTGACTTACACATAAAGAATGAGATTATAAATAAATTAGAGGAACATAGGATAGTTTACCTCTCAGACCTGTGGAAGAGAAAGGAATTTATGACCAAAGAAGATCTAGACATCATTATTGACCACAAAATAGAAAATTTTGATTATATCAAATTGAAAAGTTTTTGTACAAACAAAACTAATGCAGATAACATTTTAAGGGAAACAATAAACTGGGAAAACATTTTTACAGTCAAAAGTTCTGATAAAAGCCTCATTTCCAAAATATATAGAGAATTGACTCTAATTTGTAAGAAATCAAGCCATTCTCCAATTGATAAATGGTCAAAGGATATGAACAGACAATTCTCAGACAAAGAAATTGAAACTATTTCTAGCCATATGAAAAGATGCTCCAAGTTATGATTAATCAGA
Source organism: Antechinus flavipes (assembly GCF_016432865.1). Classification (NCBI taxonomy): domain Eukaryota; kingdom Metazoa; phylum Chordata; class Mammalia; order Dasyuromorphia; family Dasyuridae; genus Antechinus; species Antechinus flavipes. The sequence continues at coordinate 115,000,828 of NC_067401.1, read as the reverse complement.
GAAATGCAAATTAAGAAAACTCTGAGATACTACTATACACCTGTCAGATTGGCTAGAATGACAGGGAACGATAATGTGCAATGTTGGAGGGGATGTGGGAAAACTGGGACACTGATACATTGTTGGTGGAATTGTGAACACATCCAGCCATTCTGGAGAGTGTTTGGAACTATGCTCAAAAAGTTATCAAACTGTGCACACCCTTTGATCCAGCAGTGTTTCTACTGGGCTTATATCCCAAAGAGATAGTAAAGAAGGGAAAGGGACCTGTATGTGCCAAAATGTTTGCGGCAGCCCTCTTTGTAGTGGCCAGAAACTGGAAACTGAGTGGATGCCCATCAATTGGAGAAAGGCTGAATAAATTGTGGCATATGAATATTATGGAATATTATTGTTCTGTAAGAAATGACCAGCAGGATGATTTCAGAAAGGCCTGGAGAGACTTACATGAACTGATACTGAGTGAAATGAGCAGGACTAGGAGATTATTATATACTTAAATAACAGTACTGTACAAATATACAGTACATACAATTCTGATGGATGTGGCCATATCCAGCAATGAGATAAACCAAATCAGTTCCAATAGAGGAGTAATTAATTGAACCAGCTACACCCAGGGAAAGAACTCTGGGAGATGACTATGAACCACTACATAGAATTCCCAATTCCTCTATTTTTGTCCGCCTGCATTTTTGATTTCCTTCCCAGACTAATAGGACACTATTTCAAAGTCCAATTCTTTTTGTACAGCAAAATAACTGTTTGGACATGTATACTAATATTGTATTTAATTTATATTTTAACATATTTAACATGTATTAGTCAACTTGTCATCTGGAGGAGGGGGTAGGGGGAAGAAGGGGAAAAATTGGAACAAAAGGTTTGGCGATTGTCAATGCTGTAAAATTATCCATGCATATAACTTATAAATAAAAAGCTATATTTTTAAAAAAAAAAAGGTTTTGTGCAAACAAAACCAATGTAGTCAAGATTAGAAAAAAAGCAGGAAATTAGGAGAATTTTTTTTTTGCTGCAAGTCTCTCTAATAAAGGTGTAATTTCCCAAATATATAGAGAAATGAGTCAATTTTATAAAAATAAAAGTCATTCCCCAAATGATAAATGGTCAAGAGACATGAAGAAACAGTTTTCAGAAGAAGAAATCAGTTATCTATAGTCATATAAAAATGCTGTACATCACAATTAATTAGAGAAATGAAAATTAAAACAATTCTGAGGTTCCACCTCATGCCTATCAGATTGGTTAATATGACAGAAAGGGAAATTGACAAACATTGGAGGGAATGTGGAAAAATTGAGATACTAATGCACTTTTGGGCAGCTAGTCAGCACATTGGATAGAGCACTGGATCTGAAACCAGGAGAAGCTGAGTTCAAATCTGTCCTCAGACACATACTAGCTAGTTATAGAATCCTAGACAAGTTGCTTGAGTAGTCTTGCCTCAATTGCCTCATCTGTCAAATAATCTGGAGAACAAAATGTCAAATCGCTCCAATATCTTTGCTAAGAAAACCCCAAAAGAAGTTTTGAAGAGTTGAACATGACTGAAAAACAACTAAACAAGTACACTGTTGGTGAACTTACCCTGCCATTTTGAAAAACAAATCCAAAAAGCTGTAAATCTGTGCATATTTTTTGACCCCAAAGAAATCAAAGGAAAGGAAAAAGATTCTATATGCACAAAAAAATTAGATCTTTTTTGTTCTAGCAAAGAACTGGAAATTGAGCAGATGCCCATTAATAAGGAAATGGACAATGAACAAATCAGAGCATATGATTGTAACAGAAAACTACTGTTCAATAAGAAATAAGGAGCAGGATGCTTTCAGAAAAGCCTGGGAAGACTTCCATGGACTTATACACAGTGAAATGAGAAGAACTAGGGAAACATTGTACATAGTATAGCAATGACTTAGCTATTTTTGACAATAAAATGATCCAAGGTAATTCTGAAGGTTTTATGATGAAAAAAAAAAGTTCTCTCTCTCCAGAAAAAGAATTAATGGAATCCGTATGCAGATTGAAACTTCTTTAGGAAAAAAAAAACTTTATTATTCTTGGAAAGTATTTTGGTCTGTATTTTCAGTTTTTTCAGACAATTGGAGTTAAGTGACTTGCCCAGTCACACAGCTAGGAAGTGTTAAGTATCTGAGGTTCGATTTGAACTCAGGTACTCCTGACTTCTTCATCCACTTAACTGCCAGGTCTGTATTTTCTTTTGAACATGACTAATGTGAAAATGTTTCACATGACTCCACATGTACAATCTATATTAAATTGCTTGCCTTCTTGGGGGGATGAAAGGAGAAAGAAAATTTGGAACTCAAAAGTTTTAAAATGTTGAAAATTTTTGTTTTCACATAATTGAGAAAAACATTAAAATTAAAAACAGAAAAAAAAAAGAAAGAAAAAGAAAGCACTTTTCATCGATTAGAGCTGTCCAAAAGATTTGCCTCACAGAGAACATTATTAAAGGTTTTCAAACCTTCTAGTTTTGGGTTTCCCATGGGAGGTATGTATAGATAGATATAGGTTGGCTAAATGTGGCTCAAAGGAAGCATGCATAGATTTCTCAGGAATCTATCTCACTTTTCCCTATGGGATACTGAGGTTTCTCCCTTGAAAGCCTGAGACAGGAAGAACCATGACTGGTTTCTTGAGTTCCTTCCTTTACCCATATCTAAAAGTGGTGTTGGACAAGAATTCTATCTATCTGCTCCTGCCTCCAAATATTGCTGGTCTGGGAGTATGAATCTGGTTTAGAACAAAAATCAGTGACCAGGTTCCTGTGGATGTTTGTCTTTTGTTCTTGAAGAGGACCAAGGACATCATGAAGGTGCTGTCTTGACTTTCAAGTGAGCGAGATTTGAGGCAGAGCTATGCAAACTCATCAACCTCACTTTCTCCTCCAGGATATCAACGTTTAGTGGCAAGACAAGAATCAAGATGACTGGTAATGATCCCATCAATCTCAGTCCTTAAAGGGAAGGATGGCCCCAAATTTACGTACTCTGGCTTGTTGGCTCCTCTCAAACACTGATTATATCACATAGCAAATAAATAGTAAGCCCATTCATCTAAGCAAACAGAAATCAGAGATATAATACAGAAGATAAACCATTCTCTCTTTTCAGAGAGAATGAACTCTATACCTGGGAGTGAGAGATCTGAGCTCAAGCCAAGATAATGTCTCTGACCTTACTGAAAGGGAAATTTCCTGGAGGATCTAGGGAAATAAGCTACTTTTTCTATAAGCTTCCCTTACACATTTGCAGCTTCTAAAATCTTTCCATGTGCTTCTTCTGAAGATTTCTGGAAACACCTCTAAAACCATCTCTGCCCTTTATGCTGGTCCTCTGGTTAAAAGGAGTCTCTCCAGCAATTCTGAATCAAATCTTCTAATACACAGCTGCATGTAAAATGTCAGAGATACTGACTCTGTAGCTCTTTCAAAAATACCTTCCATGGATCTACAGAAAATGAGTTTATATCCCAACGCTTTTATTCAATTACAAAAATCAATGTACTTGGGTGAAAACCCAGTTACATATGTTAAATCCCTCAGTATTTACTCAAAGACAAAAGGAGAGTTAGGAAGAACTATCTCAAGAATCAAAACAATGAGGAAATTAACATGGCCTGAGCCTTTGAGAAACCATGATTTTGCTTGGCTCCTGTAATATCTGGATCTGAATTTTTTTTTTTTTTTTGCAGGGGTGGGGAGGAGAATTATTTTTTATAGTATTTTATTTTTTCAAATACATGCAAAGATAGTTTTTAACATCCACCTTTGCAAAAGCTTGTGTTCCAAATTTTTCTCCCTCCCTCCTCTCCTTACTTCTCACTTTCCTAAGACAACAAGCAATCTGACAAAGGTTAAACATGTGCAATTCTTCTAAACATATTTGGATATTCGTCATGCTGTACAAGAAAAATCAGATCAAAAGGGAAAAAAAAACATAAGAAAGAAAAAACAAAACAAGCAAATAATACCACCAAAAAAGGTGAAAATACTATGCTTTGATCCATATTCAGTCCCCATTGTTCCCTCTGAATGCAGAAGGTACTTTCTATCGTGTCTTTTGGAATTATCTTGGATCACCTCAGTGTTGAAAAGAACCAAGTCCATCATAGTTGATCATCATCTAATCTTTCTGTTACTGTTGTACAGTGTTTTCTTGGTTCTGCTCACTTCACTTTATGTTCAGTTCATGAAGGTTTTTCCAGGTTTTGTGAAATCAGTTTGTTCATCATTTCTTATGGGACAATAATATTCCATCACATTCATATACCAGAATTTATCCAGCCATTTCCCAATTGATGGACATCCATTCAGTTTCCAGTTTCTGGCCACTACAAAGAGGGCTGCTACAAACATTTTTACACATGTGGGTTCTTTCCCGCGTTTTATTATCTCTTTGAGATACAGATCTAGTGATGAAACTGCTTGATCAAAAGGTGTTCCGTTTGATAGCCTGTTCCAAATTGTTTTCCAGAATGGGGAGATCAGTTCACAACTCTATCCACAATCCTTTCCACGTTCCCTCCCAACATTTAATAATATCTTTTCCTGTCACCTTAGCCAATCTGAGAGGTGTGTGGTGGTACCTCAGAGTTGAAAAACACATATAATTTAAGGTTTACAAAGCACATAAATACCCTATTTTATAACACCGTTGTTTAGGAGATGCTATCATTATCATCATTTTAAGATACATTTTTATTTATTTTGTTAAATATTTCTCAATTATATGTAAAAATTTTAACTTTTTTTTATGTTTTGAGTTCCAAATTCTCTTCTTCTCTCCCAAATCTCTTACCTCTTAAGAAGGCAAGCAATATAATATATTTATCATACATGTATCAACTCCATTTTGCAGAGGAAAAAACAAGGTTGAGAGAGATAAAGTGACTTGCCTATAGGACAAACAACAAGTCAATAGCTGAAGCAGGATTAACTCCATTATGTGTTGCCCAATCTCTGATCCACTATGCCTCCTGAGTTATCTCATCTTTCTTATAACATGTAGTCTCTCTCCCCTCTCTCTACAATCATCTTTCTATAGCAAATACACAAAATTCAGATCCTGGAAACTAGATGCCCATCAGTTAGGGAACACCTAAACATGGTGCACAGGAAAAGCAAGATTATATGATGATTACTGTGATAGATTTAGTTCTTCTCAGCAATACAGTGATTCAAAACAATTCTGATAGACTTGTGATAGAAAATGCCATCTGCATCCAGAGAGAGAACTATGGAGATTGAATGAGGATCAAAGCATATTATTTCCACCTTTTTTCTGTTTTTTCTTTATTATGGGCTTTTCCTTTTTGGTCTGATTTTTCTTTTACAATGTAACAAATATGGAAATGTGTTTGAAATTATTGTATATATATAAATATATCAAGTTATTTGTTGTCTTGGGGAAAAGGAAAGTAAGGGAGGAAGAAAAAATTTGGAATTCAAAATCTTACAAAAATGAATGTTGAAAACTATCTTTATATATAATTTAAAAAATAAGATACTATTGAGAAAAACTATGTTTTTGTTATTATTATGGTGATGATTAATAGTAAATGGAATAAAATGAAGAATAAATAATGATAGTTTTAATAGTGGATGAACAGAAAGTGGATGGCACATAGTGTTATGCCATAGTTCTCTTTTATTGCCCTGACTCAGTTTCCCTAATTATCCCACTCAGTCCTGCCTCGGTTTCCCTGCTTCTCAGTTCTGCAAAACCTCCTCTCCCTCTTTATCAGAATACTTGATAAGGATAAAAGATCTCATGTTTTAGAATATCAGAATGCCTCTCCCCATCCCAAGCTATCAGAATATCAGGTACCGTTTTATCAAGATGCCTCTCCCTATATCTGGGGTACCTCCCCCTGATTATGTGGTCCCCGTCTCTAGTGGCTCATCCCACCCTGTCAGTCCCGTGTTCCTGCTCTCAGCACCCAGACTCCTCCCCTGCCTCAGTCTCCCCCCTGTGTCTGAGCCACGTGTATATACATCATAGAGAACTCTCATTCAGCCCTGGGACCAAACCATGGATCCATTGGTCCCAGTCTATCTCTCCATTTAATAAATTATTAAATACTCTCTCATCTCTGTCTTGTTCAGTTTCTCCATTGTTACAACAGGAAACACAAAAAATGTTTGTTGACTGACTACAGTAGCCCTCCCAAAGATGCCTTCTGTAGGTATACAAAAATGAGCTTATATTCCAATGCTTTTTATCAATCACAAAAATAAATTATTTTCTCTCTGTGCCATAATTCATCAAACACAAAAGAGCAATAACATTTTTTTTTATCTAAGCTCGATAAAACATAAAAATGAGCAACATGAAATGGCAAACCATAGGTAGGTGGTGTTTTTTGGTTTGCTGTCTCTCAAGGACTCAAGGCTTGGGATGGGAAAAAGCTCGCCCCCCTGACCATCCTTCCTGAGAGGAAGGAGGAAGGAACGAAACGGGACTTCGCCGATCCTGTCTGAGGAGAGCCGGGAGCCCCTAGAACAGGCAGTAATCCCTTTCCTAGGGAGGGAGGTTTAGGAGGTTTAATCTCTTTGATGAGGGAGAAGGAATTTTTCAAAATGAGAAAGGTTCTCCTCCACTCAGGGTAGCTGGGAACAAAAGGCTGAATGACCCCAGCTGGAGGTGGCCATTCCAGGACCCCCCAGGGGAGGACATTTGTCTCTTGCTTCTGACAGTTGGAATTCCCACTGGAAGTAGAACAAGCAGCTCTCCTGAGAACCCCTAGGCTGGGAAATAGGACCCCGGGGTCCCCCCTCCCGGGCCTCTCTCTGGATGACCTTGGGCCAGAGTCAGCGAGTGAGCTGGCACGTTATTCCTTGCCTGGCCCAGCAGGCCCCCCTCCCGCCCTCCCACCTTGGTTTTCTCGTGTGCACAGAATAGAGTCTGGCCAGTTTGTTCCCTGTCACTGGACAAGCTGTGCTCATTCTGGCCCCTGGACCGTCCCGGCCTCACACAGAGGCATGATGGGAAAAACCAGGACTGATTCTGCAAGTTATTACTGTAGGGTCACCCTCTAGAGGGGAGGGGGGGCCTAGTGAGGGGCAACGGCTTGGGGGAGGGGTAAAGATCCCTTGGCCAATGCTGCTTTTGTTCCTGCTGGTCCCAGAGACCTTGTGCTCTAGCTCCGTCTCCTCTTCTGGCTGAGACTATAATGGAGGGTGCTAAGGATGCCCCCCCTAATATTTCTAAGCATCTCGGGCCCCTGTATTCTTTGTAATGGGTGTTCCGGGTTAAAGGGGGAATACTTTTGCTTTGGAAAATAGGATTCACCCTCTTTGTGGCTCCGAAATCAAAGGAGAAATACCAGGGCTCATCTAATCCAACTCTTTTATTTTATACAGAAGAGAAATGAGGATGCGGGTTAGGGAGGGGCTAAGTGACAGAGGCAACATTTATGTGCGTCTTAGAGCCCACATCCAAACCTGAAGCTAATGCCTTCCAGGGGGAAACTCGGGGAAGAGGATGCATTCATCCCCAAAAGGAAAGAGCTCCAGCACTTTCCAGGTGTCCAGGCTTGAGGATCTGTGGATCTCCACTTCACCTCCCCTGCCCCCCACCAACCCCAACCATTCCCCCATCACTCACAGGCAATCCCAGCCAAAGCCCAAGGGAGGAGGAGACCAGCGTCCGAGCCCCCAGGCCCTCCCCGGCTGTTGCTGCCGTTATGGAAACCAGGCTGGCCCCGGGAGCTCGGGACATGTGGTCAGCGGTGACTCGGATCGTGTGTGAGCAAGGCGGGAGGGTGTGGAGGTAGTGAGCTGTTCCCATGGCTATTTATTGGTAGTCACGCCAAGTGTAGATGGTGGTTAAGGTCAGCAAGAAAAGAAACTATTTATTGCTTGTGAGTTCCTGCTGGGGCTCCCCTCTGACTGAACTGGAGAAACCCAAGCACTTGGGAAGAGATTAAACAGCCTCCAGCTAAAAGGGTCCCTAAAGATCACCTAGCTCAAATTGTTCTCGTTCTCAAGAGGTGGAAGGAAGCCCTTCAAGATCTCATAAACATTTGCAAGGCTGCCCTAACTCAAGTGCAGATAATCTGGATGGTTTCACCAAATGCAGAAATCCTCGCCACATTCCTGAAAGGTCATCCTGAAATCCGCTTTAAAGTCACCATAAACTCGGAGTTTAGGACCTTTTGGAAAGGAAATCTCTTTGTTTTTCTTTCTTTTTTTTTTCAATTTGGGAGTGAAAAGGGATTAGGGGATGGGGGACGAGGACTGGGATAAAGTAGCAAAAAGAAAAGAGAAGAACAGAAAGAAAAATAAATGAAAAAAAAAAGGTCATTGAGGCACTTTTTTCAAAAAATACAGAGAAAAAGAAGGAAGGAATGGATAGAAAGGAGGCCAGATAAGCAGGACAGCTTTGAAAGCTATACAGATTTATTGTATTCTATGTTGTTGGGCTTTTTTTTTTTTTTTAAAGCAAACTCTATGAAATAGAGACTTGCAGTTTTATGTACAACCCTGATTCTGTACCATGTATATGCAAATGTTTGTGGGGTTTTTTTTCGTGTCAGTTTTGGAATAAAAACAAAATGTTTTAAAAAGAAAAAGTTTGTTAATGGAGTCACATATTTAGAGCTTTAGCTCCAATGGTTCTTTCTTATTTTACAGATGCGAAGCCTGAGCATCTCCTTTGTATATTTTATATAGACACAGTTGTTTGCACATCATGTCCCCCGTTAGAATGTGAGCACCCCGAGGGCAGGGGCTGTGTTTGCTCATCACTTAGCACAGTACCTGGCGAATACTAAATTATTAATAAATGCTTATTAGCTAAGTGATTTGTCCAAGCTAATAAAAGGCAGAATTGGGCTTCAGTCCAACTCCCATAACTTTAAATCCAGCACAGCAGTTGGAGTGCCAGGACTGGAGTCAGGGAAACTAGAATTCAAACATGACCTCCCCTACCCGATACTGGGCAAGTCCCTTATCCCCCTGTGCACCTCAGTTTTCTCATTTGTAAAATGGGGATAATAATAGCATCTACCTCTCAAGTTTGTTATGAAATTCAAAGGAGGTACTTAGTCTGTTGCCTGTACTTATACTGTTATATATCAGTAGAAATATATGTATATATATCATAGAAATGTTAGCTACTGTTACTATTACCAAAATTGCTAGAAATTTATTTATGTTAACACCAAAACCTGACTCACTATCTTGGTCTCCTTTCACTATCACTTCACCCAGATCAATTCCTCTTAAGTGGGTGAAAACTTTCAGATTTTTGAAGACATTTCTCTTTCTTTCCCCCAGGTTTTTTCTTCTCAAGACTAAAAGTCCACAATTCTTACAAGTGTTTCCTAAATGATTCTGATGCAAATTGTGTCCCCTTGACTTTAGAAACTCTCCTCCAACAGAGACCCACAGTTCTGGGCAGTTAAGTGGTTTCATTAAGATTAGCCCGGACAACTTCCATTAGCGTAAGTGGTCTCTGATATTTTTAAGGAATGGCTTGAAACTCCAAGATAAGTACTTTCTTTTCAACTGGAAATCTAGGCCTGGGGGCATTGACCTCACATGGCCAGGGCTCCGTACAAAGCCCTCTTCTCTCACGATCCCTCAGGGCTCCCTCAGGGGTGGTCCAGGTATGGGGGTAACAAGAAGTGAAAAACTGAAGAGGAGAAGGGTGCCTGTGGTCTGAGGAGACCCAGGCGAGTTTGCAAAAGGCACTTTCTGTGTGTTCCCACTTACAGAGAAGGAAAGAATGAAATACCTTCTAATCTGGAAAAAGAGGAAAAATGATCTGTGACATCTCACTTTGGAGGTCTGGGGAGAATGATTCTCTATTATCTATAAAGATTCTGATTCTGTTGTTGAGAGAAAGCTAAGTGATAGTATATGATAAGGGTAGAGGAGAAAACTCCGGAGTAGCTGGGAATGACATTCTCAACAGAAAGCCAGAATTTTACATCCTAAACTATTCCCCGAGGCAAGCAGTGAGGATCACAGATTATCTTGTCTTTTTGATCTTAATTGAACCTTTGTTATTTTTGAGGACTTTTACTCTAGTGCAAACACCAGGTTTCAACCTCCTGTTGAATTCTTAGCTGATTTCTTCGCATTGATAAATCATCAAATCTCCACAGTTATTATATTGAATCTGAAATTCAAAATATGATGCTAAAATAACGGTTTGGTCATGTATACTTATTGTGTATCTAATTTATACTTTAATATATTTAACATCTACTGGTCATCCTGCCATCTAGGGGAGGGGGTGGGGGGAAAGAGGGGGAAAACTTGGAACAAAAGGTTTGGAAATTGTCAATGCTGTAAAATTACCCACACATATAACTTGTAAATAAAAAGATATTTAAAAATATGATGCTATTTTTCCCTTATAAAAACCTATGTGTATCCCCTTTTCTTTGCTTAGAAACCCATATGGATTTAGCCTGTTGTTAGCAGTGTAATAAAATCTTTGCCTCTTGATTTGGAGAAGATGTAAGCCTACAAATTCTTTCAAGACACCTCACGACATCAACCCATAACTCCAATATGCTTTTGGAACCCCAACATTTGGAAATTCTTGAAACCCTAATATATTTTTTGAGTTCAATGCTTCTGTACTCTCCCAAATTCCATCAGTATACAGCTTAGGGTGAGTTCAAAATCAGCCTTAGACACCACTAGCTGTGTGACCCTGGACTAGTCACTTAACCTTAAGCTTCAATTCTCTCATTTATAAAATGGGTTTGATACTAGCAACAGCCCCCATACAGGTTTGTTGTGATTCTCAATGGAAGGATTTTGCAAAATTTAGATCCATGTGTTAGCTGTTATGTAAGCTATTGTTCCTAAGCTATTGGTCCTCTTCTCTGCTTTCCCTTTCTTTTCCCTCCCTGGCCCCTCTTCTCTTGGTACAGGAGGAAAGAATTGCTCTGCTGCTAGAAGACCGAAGTTGTAACCCATATTCTGCCAATAACCAGCCATGTGGTCTTGGTTTAGTCCCTTTTCTCTATGGATTTCAGTTTCCTCCCCTAGTTGGACTACAATTTCTAGGGTCTGTTCCAACTCTAGCATCCCAGGGTCCTTGAAAGGGGGACACCTTTACGGGAATGGCTTTGTCCCCATGACATCTTTTGTATTTGGAAGTGACCTAATAATAAATGGGCAATATATCCCACAATCAGATTTTTTTTTTTTTTATCGCCAGCACCTAGGACAGTGCAGGCTGGTACAGAGTAGTTAAGGGACTGAGTAAATGTTTATTATTTGATTGATTGAGATTAGCTAAATGTTTCATTGAATTAGATCACAGAGATTCCCTTGCTAGTGGAATTTTCTAATTTCTTTAGGTCTTCTTCTTCTTCTTCTTTTTTTTAAATGGTGTCACAAAGACCTTGATAAAGTAGAGATTTCCTTGTGAAAGGGCAGGTATCTTAGAGTCTTATCAGTTAACACTTCAGTTAGATTGCCATCCAGCTTAGAACTGGGCAAGTTGGACCAGACAACCCAGGGTGGAGACAGGCCAGCGAAAGGCTGAAAGGGCAGGTAGGAGGAAGTTCAAAGACTAACTTTGGTCTTTCACAATGTGAGCAGAAGGAGGGGAAATCCAAATAGGCTCAGCGACCGAGGTTGGAGGAAATTCTGAGCATTATCCCCTCCAACAAGGCAAGGCTGGGACCAGTTTGAGTTGGGCAATGGGGAGTGTTATTAAGATAAGACATGTCCCACTTATAACAAAGAATAGAGCTACTTAAGGGCAGCAGTGAGGTGCTAAGGAAAAGTTTATCTAAAAATATATATATATATGTACACACACACACACACACACACACACACACACACACATCTATACAGTATCTTTGTGAAAATCCAGAGTCCAGAAGGTCAGATGTCCATGGATCCGAGGTCTCTCAGTGGAGGGACATAGCCAGGAAGTAGGTGAGCAGAGGGGCCAGGAGCGTGGGCCAGGCGTGGGGCAATGCCATCCCCACCCCGGAGGTATAGACCCGGCGATTCCCCAGCGCCTGTGTTTCCCGGAAGTTGTCTATGATGGGCATTTTTTCCTCATCCTCCTTATTATAGAACAGCTGCCTGGAGAATTCCAAGATCTGAAAAGGGCCAGGGATTCTGGTGACTTTACTATCCTTTCAGTAGCCACGTAGGCTCCCTCGCTTCCTCGGAAGCACCTTCAAGCATCACTTTGTGAGAGAAGCCTTCCCTGACCCTGTCCCCAATCCCAAGTATCTGCCCCATCTTTTGCATCTACAAATATCTGCAGACACACACATACAGACACACACAAATACAACACATATGTACGCATGTGTATGTGTGTGTTATATATACACCCCGTAGAAGGCAAGATCCCTGAAGGAATGAACTAATTTCGTTTTTGCCTTTGTATTTCCATAGCCTGGCTCAATGTCTGGCTCAGAGCTGATGTTCTTGACCTTGATCAATCCCTCTTCAAACTTTAGAGCCTTAATTTCTCTGATTGAGGCCTTTGCATTCCTGTCTTGGTGACCTCTTGAAGGTCCTTCTCTGATTAAGATGTTTGGGAGAGATGAGACGGACAACCCGGGGTGAATCACCTCCTCCCTGTTCCTTTGGCTTGCTCCCCTTAGAGGAAATTCAGCCCTCTCCCCCCATCTCGCTCCCACTATCCCTGTGTTACAGGGTTAATTTCTATTCTCGTTATAGATGACAAAAGGGTCTCGGACGGGGCTCAGACAGAACTCGGCTTTTGAGCATGGTCGGAAGAGGGAGGGTATGTATGGGAGGAGAGTCAGGTCCCGGGACATGTCGTTGCTTTTCTTGTTGGGAACTGGGGAGAGACTTTCAGACGGAGCAGAGGGAGCCCCAAATGACCATTTGGTGGCCGGCCTGCCGTGCGTGCTGAATTAGACTAGCCCTCAGCCGAGACCCTCAAGCCCAATCGAGCAGAAGCCAAACCCCATTAGCTATAAAACCAGGGATTTGTATTCAGTTTGTTAAGCATCTTCCCGGCTCTAAATCCTATGAACTGTTTGTATTGTTCTCTCTCTGACTCATATATTGAAGTTTGGTTTTCTTAACTAGACTGCAAGTTCTCTGAAGCTATGTCCCTGTGTATCCCTCTAGGGTTTTCCCAGGGCAGAGAGCAGGCACACAACAGCAGCGGATCAAAAGGATTCCATTCCTACCTTGCCTCGAGCCCCCCATTTAGCCCCACAGTCCCTGTGGGGAACTAGTCTAAAGCTGAGACCCCCGGATGTTACCTGGTCTTCACGGAGTTGGATAGGTTCCTGAAACACAGTCCAGATGACCTTCTCTTGGCAATCAGGAGTAGTGAGGGAGCCCTGGTATCGGTAGTAATGTTTCAACTTATCGACTTTGGGGAGGAGGTCAAAAAGGCTGAACTCTTTGAGGGAGGTATCTTTGGCTAAGGGAGAACCAAGACAAAAGGACCCTCAGAATTATCCAAACCACAAATCCCCCTGTGACCTTTCCCCTCCAGTCCCCAGACTATTCTCGAAGTCTTGCCCATCAGATCTCTTCCTATTCTTCCAGTTCTTTACTACAATCATACTCCTGATTCCTACAGATAGAAGAGCTTTATCCCCTAAACTCTTAGCCTCTGATTCTGCCAGATGATCCCCTCATCCTCAACCTTACCTTAACCACAGATTGTCAGAATCATTCTTCCCCAAAGCTGCCCCGACCAACCAGTTTTAGCAACTTATCCAGAGGGTCAGGGTGGTTCAAACTTCAGGGTCCTGCTCCTTTGCTTCTCCCATCCGGTTCTTTCACTTTCATCCCTCACACACGTATTTCCTCCCTCAGGTTCCTCCTCCCACCCATGTCCCTAGCTAGGGCATAGGAGGTGCTTGTCATGGCTCACATTTGTATGGGACTTTCTTCAGGTTCTCCACCAGATTGGAGAAGCCTTGATGTTTTTCAGATGAAGCCTGGAAAGAGAATGATCTTGTTATAGGCTAGGCAGTGACCCTTGGATAGCAGTGAGGGGTATGTTAAGGGGAAGGATTGGAAGAATCTTTGAGTTCAGTTTCTTGGGCTCCATCTCAGGGCATCCCTTGATTGATTGATAATTGAGTGAGATGTTCCATGGTGTTCAGATATATTAGCAGAAGGAAGGACCCCTGTCCTTTGGCTTAGGCTTGACCATCTTCTCCCATGCCTGTAAGACATAGAGGGGAGAGAGAAAGAAAGAGAGAAAGAGAGAAAGAAAGAAAGAAAGAAAGAAAGAAAGAAAGAAAGAAAGAAAGAAAGAAAGAAAGAAAGAAAGAAAGAAAGAAAAAGAAAGAAAGAAAAAACATACAGACAAGCCCGGGGGGGGGGGGACTGAGTGAAGGATCAAGAGAGATTGAAGAAGAGAAGGAAAGACAGATAAAGGCAGTCTCTCTCCTCTTCTTCTATTGCCTATCAGTCTTGTGTGATGGCATATCCTTGTCTTCTGGTGATTAGAGGAGAGTAGAAAAGGGGAAAGGCAGACTCGGACAGGTAGATAGGAATGAGAGAGGACAAGGGAATGGAGAGGAGGTTCTAACCTTGATTAGGAATCCCAGCACAGCGATTTCATTATTTTCATTCCCATTGAGTGCTTCTGACACACTAGAATATTTGTCCTTGATGTGGACAATGTGCATCTGGAGCAAAAAAAACCAGGAGACAAAGAGTTAGGATGGGTACCTTCATTTTAGCTATGTCCCTGGTCTTCCCCAGATCTCTTTCCTCAGGTTTTAGTGGTCTCTGAGTTCTAGGATGAGGACGATGAATAAGGAAATGGAGGCCCAGAGAAAGGAAATAAATTGTGGAATAATAATATCATAGGTTTAAAGACAGAAGGGATATTAGAGAACATCTAATACAACTCCCTTATTTTGTTGAGCCTTCATTTTTGAAGAGGACCAATGGCATATTGGGGTGATGCTCATCTTTACTTTAAAAATGAGGAAATTGAAAGAGCCTGAGAGATGAAGTGACTAGTCCAAGGTTATACAAGTAGTGACAGGTAGGATTTAAACCAGATCCTTTGATCTCAAATCTAGTGTTCTTTCCACTGTGCCATGAGTAAAGAGACATAATGAGATCAGGGCAGTGGTGGAGTAGGGAAGCTTGGAAAGGACAAGGGCGCAGAGAGTATGTCTCTGGTATCTGGGTCCTAATTCCTGTTTTGCTACTAATTAACCATGTGATATTGGGCAAGTCATTTTTCCTCTCTGCTCCATATATATATGAAAGTGGGGACCCATATATATTTACACATAAAAGAACGAGGATAGTCCTCTAAAATCATTTCCAGCTTTCATCTTTTATCATACCATGATTTAAGCCAAATCCCAGAGACCCCACAAGGGAATAGGACTGCAGCTCTCCAGACCTTGGAAGGATGAGCCCCTCACCTCCATGGCATAGGATTTCCCATTGATGGTGTGTTCAGAGCCCCGGTTCACAGAGTCCGACCAGTGCAGATGGAATGCGACTGCCTTATAAGTCCCCGGCAGGCCACCTTGAGAGATCTTGATTGAGCCACTAAGCGCCACTTGCACTTGATGAGACAAAAGTATGAAAAGAAAAGGATGAGAGTCTGTGGGGTCCTCTGGTCCAGATGCTTCATATTTCACATTAGAATCATCATCCTGACAAACTTCTCTGTCTTTGTCTACTTTCTTTTTTTTGTATTTTTCCCCTTTATCCAATAAATAGGTGTTTCTCATTTCCCTGTCTCAGCATGAAAAGCTCACCTTAATAAATCCTGATAAGACAGAACCTGCCTGGCCTTTATCTGAATTCAACAAAAGCTTAGAGCAGATTGTCACTCATTTTTTCCTACTCATTTGTAAATTGTTTTACGAATGAGAGCTTCCAGAACATGGAGAGCATTCATTTTCTGAATATAAGCCATGTGGAAACAGAGCAAAATAAATGGAGCGGGGTGAGATGTCATAGATTGGGGAAAAATAGAGTAGTGTAGAATAAACAAGATGGAGGAGAATAGAGTAAAGAAAGGTTGGATAGAGTGGAGTAGATATAAGAAAGAAGAGAATATCATAGAATGGAATAAGATGCAATGGAATGGAACAAGATGGAGACAAATTGAGAAGAGCAAAATGAAATGGAGTGGAGAAAAATGGAGTAAAATGGAATGAACAAGATGGAGGAGAGTGGAGAAGAGTGCAAGATGGAGTGGAGTGGAGAAAGATGGAGCAGAGTGGAATGAACAAAATGAAAGAGAGTGAAATGGAATAAGAAAGAAAAGAATATGGTGGAAGATGGAATGGAATGAAACAAGATGGAATGGAATGAAACAAAATGGAGGAGAAATGGAGTAGAACGAGATGGAATGATATCGAGAAAGATGAAGTAACGTAGAGAGTAATAAAAAGGAATGAAGGTGGTGATGTGGACTTTCATAAGCTGGAATGAAACAGAACAAGATGGAGAAGAACCAAGTAGTACCTAGAGCAATAGAAGAAGGTGCAGTGGAAGCTCCCACTTCCCTTTTTCTTCCTCCCTTTTCAGATGGTTCCCAAGTACCAAGGAGGGGACAAAAGAACAATGCTCTTCCTTTGGCCCTTCCCCTTAACACGGAGAAAAGACTGACCTGAATGCCCGTTGTTTTCAATAACCCGTGCCTCCTTCTTGTCATAGTTGACGAACTGGAAAGGCTTCAAGGAGTCGTTTCGAAGGACTAATTTAGTGTCGATGTTAATTGGAGACTGCTGTTTGTCCTGGCAATTCCCAGGCCACTTGCTTGGTTCTGAAAGGTTAGAAAGGAGAGAAGGAAAGATGGGGAAAGAGAGACTGGTACCGGGTCTCAGTTACAGCAGAGAGGTTTGGGGTGAAGCAAGATTCCTTACTGATGGGTGGACCTTATATAATCCTGTCTTTCATTAAAGGGCCAGAACTGTGACTTTTCACTGGCTCACCCTATGCCTCAAATACACTTTTTTTCTCAGCTTTCTCTCATAGAATTCTATGTTCCCTTCAAGATGAAGTGCATAAGTATCACTTTCTACACAAGCCTTTCAAGATCCACCCAGTTCCTATTACAGTCTTTCCCTAAATTATCTTGCATAGTGTCCCAGAAGTGTCCCAGAAGTGTAAGTGAATCCATAAGATTAACATTACATTAAGACTTTAGAAAAGCCTGGATACATACATTTTGTCTCCTAATTAGAATGTAAGCTCTTTGAGGTCAGGGAACTGTTCTTTTTGTTTTGTCTTTGGATCCCCAGCACTAAACAGAATTCCTGGTACCTTAACTGATATTTAACATATGTTTACTGATTGATAGATTGATTACTATGAAGCTAGGTTCATAGCAACTGCTCCATAGATACCTGAGGAAATGTAATTTTCCTGTAAGGTTAGTTTCCCAAGACTCCCACCTACCCCTTCTCCTATAAAATAGAACTGGTTGAACCTGCACCTGCTAAGCTACTAAGTGGATGAAATTAAAGCATCACAGAAATCATCTAGTTCAATCTCTCATTTTTCAGAGAAAAAGAAAAGGAAGTTCCAGAGAAAGGAAGTTATTGGTTCTCCAGCTAGAGAATAATTATACTGTAATGAGGATTCAGGGATCCTGATTTCACCATCAATATACTAAATTATACTGAGTGGTAGGGATGTATTTTGAGAAGTGTGGTATATTATTCTCATTATGTCCATTCCATGAATGAATAACAACAGTATTAATTACATTTTTCTCCATCATCTTAACCCTTTTCAGGTTTTAGAAAAGGAATCTTTAAGGGACTTGAGGGCCCTGTGTTTTGGGACTGAAGAGGGATAGCCTGTTATCCAGATTATTTTGTATGATATGGCATTTGTGTAATTATATGAACAAGAAGCTTAGCCATGGAAAATAATTAAGAAAATGCCCCTCTCTCAGCCCTTTGCACAGGTCAGAGACTTCAGATGTAGAACTGAGGATACATGATCAGACTTTGATGGAGATGTTTGTTAGTTTAACTATACAATTTTTCTTTCCTTCAGGGAGAGGAGGTCTTTTTATTTTTATTTTCCCCAGTTACATATAAAAATGACATTTTGGGGAGGTTATATATGCACATTCTTTTTTTTTTTTAACATTCATTTCCTTATGAATCATGTCAAGAGAGAAAAATCAGAACAAAAGGGAAAAACCACAACAAGAAGAAAAAAACAAAAAAAAAAAAGTGAACATTTTACATTCACTCTCCATAGTTCTGTTTCTGGATACAGATGGCATTTTTCATCTAAAGTTTATGGGATTGCCTTGGATCATTGAATTGCTGAGAAGAACCAAGTCTGTCATAACTGATCATTGCACAATCTTGCTGTTGTTATGAGCAATGTTTTCCTGCTTCTGCTTGTTTTGCTTAGCATCAGTTCATTAAATCTTTCCAGGCCTTTCTAAAATCAGCCTGTTCAACATTTTTATAGAACATCAATATTCTATTAATTTCATATATCATAATTTATTCAGCCATTCCCCAATTGATGAGCATCTACTCATTTTCTAATTCTTTGCCATTACTAAAAGAGCTGCTACAAATATTTTTGTATATGTGGATTCTTTTTCCTTTTTTATGATTTCTTTGGGATATAGGAAGGGGGT
The DNA here is from genome assembly GCF_016432865.1 of Antechinus flavipes. Taxonomy (NCBI): domain Eukaryota; kingdom Metazoa; phylum Chordata; class Mammalia; order Dasyuromorphia; family Dasyuridae; genus Antechinus; species Antechinus flavipes. The sequence goes on along the minus strand of NC_067401.1, from coordinate 114,982,202 downwards.
CTTCTTTATAAGGGATATTTCCTTGAGCAGGTGTTGATATATTCAGAAATGAAAGTGATTTAAAAATAAGATACCAACACATTTTTTTTTAAAATGGGACTAGAAGATCCCTAAAATCCTTTCAAGATTTGACATTCTGTGAATCTATGAGTCTGTTTCTTTCCATTTACCCATACCCCTCCAACTTCTCCTTAGACCTGGCCCTAGTTATGTTTCTGACACTTATAAACAGAGTGGAGTTTGGGGAGAGAGAGGGAGGGAAAGTCCTTGATGGAAAACAGTCAACTCTCAGTTCTCTGTTTGAAACAATGGAGAATTCTCAAACTGTTTTCCACTTGGGTTTTTATAGTTTATCACTGGGTATTTTTGCTTTCTTTGTTTTTATTTTAATAGCTTTTCTCTTGTAAGAGAGAAAGAACAGACATTTTTTGATTCAGAAAAGTCTCCATTCTCTGAGAACCCCCTGAGTGGTTGTGGGAGGAATAGAATCAAGAGCATGCTTAGAGGGATGGGGGAAACAAGCCAGAAATTAGATATTGGTCAAAGGTGATTTACAAAAGTATTTTTCCAAATACTTGTAAATGTTCATTTTTGTAAAACTTTGTGTTCAGATTTTTCTCCTTCTCTTCCTTCTTTCCCCCTTTCTAAGACAGCAAGCAACCTGATATAGGTTAAATATGTGTGATTCTTTTAAACATATTTCTATATTTGTCATGTTGTGCATTCAACCAAAATTCAAGAAATGACACTTTCTAAAATGCTGGTATTTATATAACACTTCAAGATTTGCAAAGCACTTCACAAATATTATTTCATTTGATTCTCACCACAACCCTGGGATATAGGTGCTAGTGTTAAGACGTCCATTTTACAGATGAGAAAACTGAGGCAGACAGAGATGAAAGGATTTGATCAATTGCTCTGACCCAGCTGGGGTGGGATTAGATTATTAAATGATAGATGGGCTCCCTAAATTAGGAAGGAGGAAAAGATTCTGAAGTCTCCAACTCACCTGTACATGATATTTTCTTAGCTTGGGATTCATAGCACCAGTGCTCTGAAAGAGGAAAATAAAACATAGTGTCAGTTATGAGTACGGGGTGGGGTGGAATAGATATGGAGAGAATGGGAAGTCTGTGATCCTGCCCTTTTGTGGTTCTTCCACATTTCTAGCTGCTATTCCTTTGAATCCTGTACTGGCTCCTCATTTTCCTCTCATCCCTTTAGTGTGTGAATGTCCACTAAAATTCTGTCCTTGACCTTCCTCTTCTCTTTATTTGAAAGAAACAAACTCAAAAAAAGTACCATCTCTCTGTGTGTTTGCAAGCTTCAGTCATTTATAACCTCTGAGCAAATGATGTCCCAAATTATGACTCCAGTTCCGTATCTCCAGTTGCCTCCTGGACATTTACAATTAGACACTGACTGAAATCTCAAATTCATTACATCCAGAACAAAACTGATCTCCTTCTTCTCCAAACTTTCCCCTCCTTCAAACTTCCTTCATTTTCTGTTAATGACATCACCTTCAGGCTAGTGATCTCAGAGGGATCTCTCCCCTTTCCTCCTCTCTTACAGCCTTGCCCTTCTTTCACAATTTCACCAATATCTCCCATTCCCATAAGCACAGTCCAGCCCCTCAGCTCTTCTTTCCTAGACTATTGTAATAGCCTCCTAGTTGGTTTTTTGGCTTCCTTGTTTTCAAATTCACTCTTTGTCCAATTCAGGGTCATCTTCTTTATCCACTGCCCAGATCACAAAAGTTCTCTACTCAGAAAAGTTGCATTGGTTTTCTCTTAACATTTACACAATGAAACATACACTTCCAGTCCCTTTCACTCCAATTTAACATCCATTCCTTTTTTTTTTCCTTCAATGGTATTTTATTTTTCCAAATACTTGTGTGTGTAAAACTTTGTGTTCCAGATTTCTTCTCCTTCCCTTCTTTCTCTCCCCCTTTCCAAAGATAGCAAACTATCTGATTTAGATTAAATATGTGCGATTCTTTTAAATCTATTTCCATATTTGTCACGTTGTGCAAGAAAAATCAGATCCAAAGGGGGAAAAAACCACGAGAAAGAAAAAAACAAACAAGCAAACAACAACCATGACAAAAGATGAACATACCGTGCTTTGATCCACTACCCACAGTCTCTATAGTTCTTCCTCTGGATGTGGATTTACCTTCCATTCTTATTATCTATGCTTTACATACTTCACATCCAAAGAAAGTAGATTATTCTCCAACCAATTCTATTCCTGTCCTCGCCAGGTTCTGTGCCTTTTGCTCACTCAAATCACGTCACCATCCCCTTTTCCTGAAATGTATCCACTACTCCCCCACACTCCTTCCCCCCCTCCTGGAAACTTCTCTTTCTGAGAGGTCCAACTCAGGTAGACCTAACCTCTGACTACAGGGTGCCTTTCTGAACCCCTCCTCCCAGCTTTGGTTGTAAATCCCCGAGTACAGGATGAATTGTACCCTAAGTTATCTTTGCACTGACACTAAAGTTAATTTCTTAACCCATGTGGACCTGAAGTGGAAGTGGTATATGGAAAGTGAGGAGCTGCCCCTTCCCTCCAAGATTAGGATAGAGGAATCTGATCAGCTAGGGGGAGGATGGATGCATTGCAGCATCCGGTGCAGGTTGGGGCAGGGGGTTGGAGGATTGGAAGCAGAGATCTCCAGTCTCCTGAGAACCCTTCCATCCCAGTGCACCGATGGATATTTGCAGAGATGCATGCACAAGTCTCTACGGACCAGCCCCCTGGGTGCTGTGCTTAAGCTCCCAGAGGGCAAAGGAGGGAAGAGAAACGGAATAGATTCTAGCTCGTGTCCTATCATCTCTCCCTCTCTCCCACCTCCTCCTAAATATATAAATACCCATATATTCTGTGTCTGCTGTTTATCAAAGATCTTCCGATCATGGGAGCTCCAGCCCCACCCCCACCCACCAGCCAAGTCCCCTAGAACATTCAATTCTGTCTTTCTTTTGGCCATTAGGCTGGCTCTGCTAAGGAGGATTAACTTCGCAGGGACCTCCCCCTTGCTTAACAATCAGATTTGCTGGCTCAGCCGTGTGAGTTTATTTGAGATGATGGAAAGCTAACACAGGTCCCTCAAACTGCCCCCCTTCCTCCATCCCTCCCTACACTGTGTTATTAAAATAAATTCTTGGCCAAGCTCTCCTTCTCCCTCCGGTGCCAAGTCCACTCTCACCTCTTACCCTCCCCAAGGCTACTGCTTCAGTCCCTAAGTCCTTCCTGCCTGTATCCCTGACAGATCTATGTACCTATGGATCAGTGAGGGTAGGGAGAACATTGGGCTGGTCCAGGAAGCAGGACTTCTAATTTAAAAACCCCTATCTTTTACCTTTCTTCTCAGTACTGAGCCCTATCTGTTTCCAGGTTCCTGTCTCCTTTTTACTTTAGTAAGGGCTAAAAAGGGGGTGTTCGATGTTCATGTGGCAAGGTCACAGGAAGATAGTTGCATATAACATGACCTTGAGTCATCTGGATTGATGTCTCTATTGCAAAATCAGGAGGTCCATTGCTTCTGAAGACCAGAAGGGATGGAAGATGGGGAATGCACAGGACAGACAAGGTCATCTGGACTTCTAAGGACAACATACCCCTCCAAGGCAGCAGAAAGGGTTTGGGGACATGATTGGCCAGATGGACACCAGGATTCCAGGTTTAAACAGGGAAGGGAGAAGTTAATTATGGGCTGGAAGTCTCGATCTCCCCCAGGTCATGATGGTTGTGGACGTGAGGGTAAGGAGGGTTGATCTGCCGAAATCTGACTAAGTCTCTTCCTAGGAAAATGAGTCATAGGCTTCATATTTTTGAGGACTTCTCCCGAATTCCATGCCTGCAAAAGGTCACAGGCACTTAATCTGTGATCTCTTGGGAGTAATATATTCTGGTAAGGAGGTATGATTCAGAGATTCTTTGGGGCTCCTCAATGCAACTGTAGCCCACGGCTGATGCTATAGCCCTGCTCCTTCCGGGGCTTCTCACTTTCTTTGACACACGGGTCTGGGACCCTACAGATGTTGAGATGGAAACCTCTTTTTTCCCACCTTCCCAGCATACACCCCAACTGTCTGCTTCAGGAAAAGAAGCAACTTTAAAAACTGTTCTACATCTCTCCTGCAAGCAAATGTTTGCTTCTCTGTCATCAGTTGAGCATAACAGATCAAGATTTAGAAATGAAAAAGATCTTAGAAGACATTTAATTCAATTCCTTCATTTTAGAGGTGAGAACATTGAGATCCAGAAGACGAAAATGATAGAGACAAGATTCAAATCTCTAGCTCCAAATCCTTTGCTTTTTTTACTTAATTGTTTTTCTTTATGACAAGAGATTATTCAATAGTGGTGGTGAGATACATTGGGAAATGGCCATGGTATAAAAACAAAGGGAGTCAATAAAATGGTAAATAGAAAAAAAGGAAACTTAGACATTGGGGTTCCAAGGCAGTCAGACTGATCTACAGATCTATAGAAGCTATGGATGGGCTGGGAGCTACACATCACTTCCCATCCCTCCCTAGGAATTTGCTCTCCCCAGGCTTCCCTGGTTTCTAGCCATGACCTCTGGTCAGTTCTTAATTATGTTGACTTTTGAACTGTGGTATGCTTTTACCTACTCATCTCAAAAGGAAATGAACCAGGGAAACAATAGTGTCGAAAGAGGCCAGAACCTTGAGTGTAGGGGGTGGAGTGAATTGGGGAAGTATAGAATGAGAGGGAAAAATTAAGGTGCCAGAAATTGTAAGCTGGTGACAGCGAACAAATAAGAGTATCACGAAGAACAAGAGCATCTATATTTCAAGATGCCATAGCTTAGTCTCACCAACATTTTGCTGTCTCTGAACCCCAACCTTGCCAAAATTGATTCCACATCCCATGAGAAGCAGTCAAGCTTAATTAGAGAAGGTTGTTCACGTTCAATTCCTTGTCCCTGTCTTTGTGCATCTGCCCCAAGAAGGAGTGGAGTCAGAAATCTGGGAGTATCTGTACCTTCTCTTCATTCCAACTCTACCCCAGAGGCTCTGTGTCCCGTTCAGCTCACACAGCATGTGCAACATGTGTGAGAGCAAAATAAAGAAGTGCCCCTGTGGACCTTGCCCATCAACTCCTCCCCACCTCCATCCCCCTCACCCCAGGGTTCCTGAACTCAGCAAAGCCCATGTTTCTGAGCAAAGTCTCAGATTCTCTTGGACAGGGGTCTGGGCATGGAATAAAAGATGAGCCCCACCTATGGGCTCCATTCTTCCCTTTCCCCAACTAAACTCACATTGGGAGGTGAACAATTTGGCTTCTCTCCAGACTTAAGCTTCTTCCTTTCAAAAGGAAATGTGAATGAAAAGGGGGTAAGACCAAAAACATCCAACCTGAACCCTGAAGCTCTGGAGGTAGTGGGAAGTGGTAGCCTTAATGGTGAGTTGTTGAGAAGAAATAGATGATATTTGGGAGGGAGGGAGAAGGGTTGGGATTGTAAGACTCTAACCAGGGTTCTCTGAGATTCAGGCAAAAACTGTATCTTGTGTATGAGTATGTGTGGATGTGTGTATTGTGGGGCTGATGGGAAGGATGGAGCAAAGAGAAAAAGGAATGAGAAAGAAGCCGTCTTCTAATCATTGTGTAAGGGAATTTCATCTTTATTGCCCCAATCCACAAGGAAAAGAGGGCAGAGAGATGCTAGATAACTGATTGCTGCCTAACCCAATACCAACTTCCTTCCAGTTATACTAGTTCAGTCCCTTTCAGTTCTAACTCTCTCTCCAATCTTTTTCTCTCCCCTATCATCCACATGGTTCTCCTCAGACCCACATATCCACTGGCCCTTCTCCTGACGCTGATAGAAAGAAAGAATGAGGGGGACACTGCTGGCATCTAATCACTTAACAGCCAGGAGTAAGAGCCCTATCCTCAATCCCCATTACATTTGCCAGAAGAGAGAAATGGAAAAGAACTACAGGAATGGGAGCCTTAGAAAGATTTAAAGGAAAACCTTGGCCAGAGTCCCTCAGTAATAAAGCCCCCAAATCAAGTTCAGAGAGACAACTCCTGGGAGATAAAAAAGTGCCAGTTCTGCGATTCCATTTTTGCAAATGAAGTAACTGAGGTTCCGAGAAATTAAATAAGTCCAAGGTCACAGAACTAGTGATTGCCAGAGATAACACACTCAGTTCTGCTGAACTCAGTTTTGGTGCTCGTTTCAGTCTTTGTTGCTGTCTGAGAATCTCAGGCTTCCCTGAAAGACTTTTGGGGAAGGGGTTAGAGAAGGTAAGGGCTGCCTGCAGGTAAAAGGGAGGGAGACGTCCCGAAGTTTTCCCTTCCCAAGAAAAGTTGGTTGAGGCGAGAGTTGGGGAGATGGGGTTGGACAAGCGCCGATTCAGCGCAGGCGATAATGTCCCTCCCCGGCCCCCCAGCTGCGTGGATCCTGGCTTCTTATCAAATATTAACACCCTCCCCCTAAACCTGATAATTAAGAACCTTGCCTCGCTATTAATCTTTAAACGAAAATCACCCCGGCTGGAAAGACCGGCTGAGCCAGGACCTCGCAGTTCCTGGGAGCTCACCTCCCCACCTCTCCACCCCCCTCCCAGGGAAGCTAGCTGGCTGGCACCGAAGGGAGCGGAGCCCGGCTGTCCTTCAGCAGACACCCCTCCCCCTGGGCAGAAGCCCCAGGTCCGTGCTGGGAGGGGCACATTGCGGGGGAGCCCGCAAACCAGTAGTGGAGCGTCCACTCTCTCCCTCCACTAGACCATCTGATCACAGACCAACCTCTAGTCCGAGAGACCCTGAGGCACCCAGGGAAGGGGAGGCATCTAGACCCAACACATACTCGGCCCAAATCCGCAGGCTCCCGGACAGGGAGGGTGCAGGGCTAACAAGCACGGAACAGGGAGAGTTGTAAAGGCGTGGTGGCTGGCTGCCCGGGACCCAAGAAACTTGCTCTCTCCTCTGGCACTATTTTCTCTCGGCGTTGGTCTAGTCTCACCGTTTCTTTGTATCTCTGTCTCGGGCATTCACCGTCTCTCGATCTTAGTCTGTTTCTTTGTGCCCGACTTTCCCTCTCTTCTCCCGAGCCTGTGTCCATCTCTCTACCTCCTCTCCGTTTTTTCCTCTGCTTCCAACTTCGTTTCTATCTACATCTTTTTGTTTGTTTTCTAGCTCTTTTTCTCTGTGTGTCTCTTTGCCCTGTTTCAAGCTCCCCCTCCTTCCCCTTTTCTCAATCTGTCTCTTTTATCTCTTTTTGCCTTTTATTTCTTTGTCTCGATCTATATCTCCTTATCTAGCCTAGTATCTTTGTCTCTTTATGTCCGTTTTTGTCTGTCCATTTTCTCTTTATCTCTCTCGGTATCTATCTCCTCTCCAATATTTCTTGTCTATCCTCCTCTGTATGTGGTTTTCTGTCTCAATTTTCTCTACCTATGAATATCTTCTCTTGAGTTTTTCCCTTTTTCTCTCCCTCTATCTCCACCAGTTTTCTGTTTCTCTTATCTGACTGCTTGTCTATATCTTTTGTGTTTTGTCGGTCTCTTGTCTTTGCCTGTTTCTCGGTCTCTATCTAACCATCCATCCATCCACTTATTTATCTCTTGATATGTTTTCCTTTACTCCCACCTCTCCTGTGTTCCCGAGACAGTGGATTCCTCTTACCCATCCGCCTAACTGACCGGACAAGGAGTTCTGTCCCTGGAATAGATCCGGAATGGAAGAAGGACTAGGGAGGAGAGTGGGGAAGAAGGGAGCTAAATCACCTGGAGCCACTAGCTGGGCCAACGTGAGGGCCAGCAGCATTAGGAACAAGATCATCCTCGGCTGTCCCGCTGTCTGTCCGATTGTCCGTCTGTCAGCTTGGCCACGTGTCTGACCAAGAATGAACCTCGCTCTCTCCTGCGGTCATGTTTCTGTCTCAGGGTTTTTATAGTGGAGCACGAGCCTGGGCTGGATGGCCAGGAGAGCTGGACCTCGTAGTCAGGCTCCTCCCCCTCTTCTCTTCTTTCCTCCCCTTCCCACCCCTTCTGGAATCCTTCCCTTGCTTTTCTCATTGTCTACCCCCATCCCAAGTTCCTCTCCCTCCCTCCTCTTCCTCCTTCTCCCCCTTCACCTATTCTCTCTTCCACCCTTCCTCTTTGTCCTCATCTCCCCTTCTCTTTCATTGCTTCCCCTCCTTCTCCGTTTCTTCCCCACTCTTCCCTTGCTCTTCATTTCTATCAATCATTCAGTCAATAAACATTTATTAGGCGATTATTACGTGACAGGCACTGTGCTAAACACGGAGATGCCAACAGAGGCAATCTCCGGGGCCTCCAGGACCTCATTATCTCTTCCCCCTCTCTTCTTTCTCTCTCTCTGACCCCAATTCTCGTTAATCTTTGACTTCTTCCATCCCCACCCTGGTCACTGTCCTGATGGATGATATACTGGAGAGGAATATGATTGGGGTGCCCTGCCCTCTTCTGAGAAGAGGAAGGGTGTAAAGGAACAAGTCCTGAAAGGCCATTTGACTTTCCCATTAATGAATTCCCAGTTGCTCAGCTCCTAGAGTGTTTGGGTGTGATTAGAACTAGAAGCAGGGTCTTCTGAGAGGAAGGATACACACAACCCAATTAAGACTTAAGTACTTTATCGACTCCCTTCTCTTGGTCATTCTATTCCTAGTCTATCCTGCTTGAAAGGAGGGGTACCATGGAACTCAGATTCACACTCAGAATCCTGATCTCCAGAGCTATATAACAAAACCTTTTTTAAAGGGTCCCAGAATCTGGAGAATTTCCGAGTTCCTCTTCATCGGCAACCTCCCACCCTCATCAGCTGGGATGACATCTGACCATTAGGCTTCTAGGGTCCTAGGTCTACTCAAGCTTTAAGGTTCCAGATTGGACCCAAAGTCCCCGACAATAAAGACTTTGCCCTCCTCCTCTTTCTGTTGCTTCTTTCCCTCCTCACAGGAAAGACTTGGGGTTCAGCACCAGGGTGTCTTTCCATCTCAGCCTTTGTACTGTGTCCTAGGTGAGATGTAGAGTGGTGGGCCTGCTAGGAGGGAGGATTACAGAATGGACTTTGGGTGTAGCAGCTAGCTGGAGGTCCCTAAACTTCAACCTCACTTTTTTTTTTCTCTCTCTTTAGGTCTCTTTACGATTCCTTGTGACTGTCTCTCAGTTTCTGTTTCAATCTCTCTGATTATCTCTGCCTGTTTCTTCCTCAGCTTCTGTCTCCCTGTTTTTTTTTTTTCTTTTTTTTACATGGTTTTATTATTTCCATCTTTGCACAACGGCACTATGATATAGTGGAAAGAGTCCAGACTTGGAGTGAGAAGACTTGTTTTCATCCTTGTCTTTTTCTTCGCTTCTGATTCAGTGTCAGTCTTACAGTCTTACACTACCTATCAGTATTACAGTCTGAGTCTCTTTATCTTTGTCTCTGTCAGCTTATCCTCTAATCATTAGCACCAGTCTTGGATCTGAAACTTTCCACTGGGCAGATAATAAGGGTATTCCTAAGAAACCAAATAATTCCTTTCCTTTCTCCCACTTGGGACCTTCTAATTTCTGGGAGATATGGGATCAAGAATGTTGAGAACAAAGGACACTTCTGGGATTAACAGGAAGGGCTGTCAGAACTTCCAGCCCTAGGAGATCTTGTGAAGAGGGAAAATTTAAATGGGGGATCAGAGTCAGCTGGAGAAATCCTTGGAAGACTTGTTTGTCTAATCGCTCCAAGCTGCTGTCCCTCGGGATCTCCCTGGGGCTCTCTCCCCAGATATCAGAGAGCTTTAGGAATAGATGGTGGCAACAGTGAATTAGAGAGATCTTTATACAAAGAAGGAGGGGAATCATTTGGGGAACTGAAGCTTATGGAAGAAAGGAGGAGGCAGCTGGTGGGGCAGAGTATCAGATTTTTTTTTTTCTCAAATCTCAAGAGATTCCATCTTTTGGATGGCAAATACACATACTGAAATGATTTCATGAAAAGGGGAGCCTCTAGCATCTGGAATCCTCTACAGCTGGACAGAAACTGTATGTACAATTTTTTCTTTCCCTCCCCACCCACAAAATACATACTTTTACTGATTCCAGAGTCTATTTGTTTGGGGAAAGGGTGGGGGGGAATCTGAGAGAGGAGACTTTAGCAATTCAGACTTACTTAGTCCAATATGGGACCTTGACAGATAAGTTTTGGACAATCTCACCCCACCACTTAATCCTCAGGGGATACCCCATATCCTGCCAGCCCTCTGCAATCCTGGCATAGAAGCTTTCCCCACCCCTTCCAAGGCTAAGAAGTGAACTTCTTTGAACTATATGACTTATTGAATGTTTCCCCCTTCCCATAACAATGCAGACTGGAACCCCAGGAGGAGATGACTCCCTCCACAGATACACACCTTCCTTGTTCCAAGGACACTCCCCCCCTCCACAAACACATGAACACACACACATAAACAGCCTTTACGCTCCCCTGGCCCAGGATCACACAACTCCATGGAGTCCCTTTCATCCTCCCAGACATGTTGAAGAGAGAGCATCTATACCAGCCCCTCACCCCACCCCTGCATCACATCCCCCTTTGCTTCTGTTTTCTCTGACCCCAGCAAACCCAATTCTACTGGGGTTATTTATGACTCTGTAACTAGCCAGATTCAGAAGAGTCTACAAATGGAAAAGGTTTGGAATCAGACAACCTGAGTGCAGATTTTGACTCTGCCATTTACTACCTCTGTGATCTTGGGAAAATCAGAAGCCTTAGTTTTCTCATCTGTAAAGTGAGAGGGATTGTGCTAAATGACATAAGATTCCTTCTTATTCAAAATCTTGGATCCCATGTTTCTCTGTATTCTTTTCCACCAAGAGGAGCTTGGTTGGAGATGAGGGAGGAGAGAAGAACTACTCTCTCACCAGTGTGCTTGCAAGGATGATGTTCAGGGGAGCTTTGACTGCTAAACCGAGTGACAGATAAAACAAACCAGATTGCAGAGGAGGTAAAAGGCACAGCTTCAAGAGAAAGAAAAAAGGAAGTTTCTAGTCTTTAAGACTGTGGAATTTAGAACTCAAGTGGTTGCTGAACAAAATCCTTTATTAAGTTTCAGGTTGATGAAGAGGAATATATATATATATATATACAAGTGTTCAAAAGTTTTTCTCATGAGAACAAGCCATTGGCTTTCTCCAGTTATCAAAACAAAAGGTCAAGAATGATAAGGTAGTCTATTTTTAATGGACCATTTTGAATAGTGGCTCTTTGTTCTTTTATATGGGTACATTATATCCATTGAATCAGATGAGGTGAGATCTCTCAAGAGAGTAGGCCTGAGGTCCTTAAACTCAAGGATAGACTCAAGGGCACACCTAAATCCCCTTCCTGCTATCCTCCCATGACATTATTTTCTCCCTATTTCAATCAAATATGGGCAACCATGTACTTTTGGGCCAAAGTTCAATTTCTTGGGTAGTTCTGGAGTTTAGAATGTAAGACCCTCAGCCAATGGGGATGATGGCCAATGGTGGGAGGGGTGTTTGCCTTAGAGACTATTTGTCTGTCCCAAAAGGTGCCTCTTCCTTCCACTGCTTGCTTGAGGTGAGGGACACCTGGTTCTCCGAGAACGTGCAATAAAACTTTGCTCCTAGAGATCTCTCCAGCTTTTTATTAAATGGTGGTCACTCACCATTCTGAGCCACACACCACTATATGGTATTATTAAAATTTGGGACAATAAAAGACATCTGATCTTGAATAAGTAGTTATCTATCTTCTCTCTCTGGTATATATATCCACAGATTATTACATTTTTCATCAGTGCTCTTCAAATACTGCTCACTGAACTTACACAGGAATATAGCTGAGTCTTCTGTGGGTCCAAGTTTCTACAGTTCAATCTTTTCCATTTGTAAAGGATTAATGATATTCTTTAGAAAGACATGCAGGAAAGTTCATCTTTACCTTTTGGCTAGGGTGGTCAGGAGATTCAGTTCAGAAATTATTCTATTTACTGTGTGAATAGAACTACCTTCTCCCCTCTCCCACTCCTCACACCAATTTTTTCCCTAAAAGAAGGCAACTGGAACAGTGGATAGAGTGACTCTAGTCAGTTATATTCCTTTTCCTTATTTGACATCTGATCTCAGACACTTACTAGCTGTGTGACCCTGGTCACGTCACTTAACCTTGTTTACCTCAGTTTCTTCATCTGTCAAATGAGCTGGAAAAAGAAATGGCAAATCACTCCAGTATCTTTGCCAAGAAAATCCCAGATAGAACATGAAGAACTGGACATGACTGAAAATGGCTCAACATTTTCTAATCTAGGAGTAGTGTTGCTAAGTCAAAGGGCATGCACAATTTAATACCTTTTTGGGCACAGTTCCACAACTCAACAATAACAAAAAGGAGGCAAAGCTGTCCCCTGGACCTGGTTGGCCCCAATTTTGCTGACACAACTTTCTGGCCAGTCTAAGAACATAAAAATTCTAACCACATAAAGTTTAGTCTTCTTGGACTTGGTGAATTTCCGAAAACCATGATGATCACCATGTCCTTTCCCATCTTCTGTGCTGTTGACCAAAATCATTTCTATACATCTGGATTTATATCTGGACTGATAGGTGTCCAGAGAAGCAAGGGGCCACTGGATCCTTGTTGCAGTCCTTTTTGGGTTAGGGCAAAGTAAACCACCTTTTTAACGCCTCATTGTCTCAGTATCAAACTCTAAACTGAGAGTGCTAGTTGTAGAGCTACCTTCAATAGGTGGAAGAGTGGGTTTTGGTATGAGCTCATTGGATCTGTCTGCTATGTTCCTTGTGAATGGGGACCAACAGACACATAAAATACGTGTCACATGCTAGTGTAAAACGTCAGGGAATCTCAACTTGAATGTGTATAGTATCTGTGACACCATCCCTGACATTTATTGTTGGCACAGTGGATACAGCACTGGGTCTGGAGTGAGGGAAATATGGCCTCAGATACTTACTAGCTGTGTGACCCTGGGCAAATCATTTAATTTTGTTTGCCTCAGTTTCTTCATTTGTAAAATGAGCTGGAGAAGGAATGGCAAACTACTTCAGTTTTTGCCAAGCAAATCCCAAATGGGATCACAAAGAGTAGGACAGGACTGAAACAACTGAATAATAACTGGATTAGCAGGAAACCCATTTATTTTTTTCTTATGTAAAAGGTCATTACTATGGATAATTTCTATCTGTTGATAGAATGTAAACTCTCTGAGGGCAAGGATTATCTCATTTCACTATTCATATAACCAAATTTTGGCATAAAGGAGGGGCTTTGGGACAGTCAGGTGGTGTAGTGGATAGAGCACCAGCCCTGAAGTCAGGAGGAGCTGAGTTCAAATTTGACCTCAGACACTTAATACTTCCTGGCTGTGTGACCCTGGCCAAGTCACTTAACCCCAACTGCCTCAGCAAAAAATAAAATAAAATAAAATAAATAAAGTAGGGCCTTAATAAATCATTGTTGATTAATCCCAGTTCTGCCCTCTGGGTCCAAACTAAATAAGGCTGTCTTCTATATGCCAGCCCTTTGTTGCTTAATGAATAGAGTGCTGGAATTCCCTGTACCACCTGACTACCTTTGGATCTAAAAGGAGGAAAAATGAAAACTGTAATCTATATTATATATTTATAAAAATGTCAACCAAGCACTTTCATCTCCACCATTTCAGGAAAACTTACATCTTCCCTCACTTGTTTGTTCTATAATCCTGGAAAAGTTATTTAACCTGCTTAGCTCAACTATAATAGCACCCATTTCCCAAGGTAGTTCAAGGATAAAATGAGATATATGTAAAGTGCTTGGCAAACCTATATAAATGTTAGCTCTTAGAACTTAATAAGAAGGAATTGTGGACTTGGAGGGGGAAAAAAGCTACCCATGACTACAGTCTGGAAGTGTGTGAGCTCAAGCCTCCTCACTCACCCCCTCCCAATGAGGCATTTCCAAGAGGTCTCTTTGCAGGTGGGAAAGTACTCTGGAATTGGAGAGAAAAAAAAAATCGAAATACTGCAGCCTGGAGGTAGCACGGGCTAGATTTCTCCAAAGAGGCATTTCCAGGGGGTCTCTCTGCAGGTGGGAATTTATCCTGATCCTCTATATAAATGTCAATGAAGGGGCCAGAGTAAGAGTGAATTTTTCCACCTCTTCCCTCCTCCAAATCCCAGAACCCTTGGTGTGTTTTCCCTGCCCCTCCCCCCCTACATTGGCTGTGCATCTTCAAAGATCGACGAATGTGAGCATTCCCCTAGCTATGAGACCGATGGAAGGATTAGGGTACCCCGCTGTTTCCTATCTCTTCCAAGAGAAGAGCTAGGCCTTTTGTAAGCCAGGAGGGCTCAGATACCTTTGTCAGGAGCCTGGGAGGCTTTGTTCTGGACCTTTGGCCCAACATCAAAGCTTCCTCCCATTGAATTGCTCCACCCAGGGAGCTTCGGGCCTGAATGAGGGAAGAGGAGGGGCTGTCCCTCTGAATTGGGTTTTTCTGTGAGCCTCAGAATAACTCTTTACTAACGGCTCCTCCAAATGTGTGCACGAAGAAGGGATAAGTCTTCCCAGTATTTTTTCTTTTATATTTCAAGTTAAAGGGAAGAAATGGGGGTGGGAGAGAACTGTAAAACTCTAAGCTGAAATAGAACTCCTGGAGGATTGGAATTATACTGGGGAGGTTGTGTGGGGGCAAAGTCATCCCAGTAAACCTGGCTCTACATGGCCGGAGGAGAGGTTAGTCACCCTTTGCCCAATCAAAGTTCACCCTGTCTCTCCATCCCAATTCTAAGGGAGTGACCCTGCCTCTTAGTTGGGTCCCTCTATGGGTTCCTCCTCCCCTTTCTCTGAACTCTTCTCCTTCTTTGTTCCTAGCTATTAACCTTCCTCTTTTTCTCCTCTACCTCTAAATTTCACTCTGAGGACAGCAGGTTCCGATCTCCAGGTATGATCACTGTAGGCTGGGCTAGTACCCATCAAGGTGATATATAGCAATTTCACTCATAAAACTGTACAGAGTATAATTAGAAAGACGCAAGCCTGAGGGTCATAGATTCTGTTTACTCTTGTGTTAGGGTTGCCGGGAACAGGTGTCATCCTTAAGCAGAGAGATCCAGTTGGGCCATAGACCAATGAATAGATAGGGTTTGGGAAGGTTGCTGATCTTGTAGTTTTCCCCTTCCCTAATCCTTGCTTCTTCCCTCCTCCCACCCCACATTCTCTTCTTTCTTTTTTTCTGTTTATAATGCTGGACAAGGACCCAGGAATTCAGTTTTCTCATTTACAAAACAGGTTTTTATCCTGGAATCTCCACAGGTTTGTGCCAGGACATCCATTACATAACTGAGATCTTAAAGGCCAACCCCTTCATGCTATTATCATTGATCTTGTTAAGTCATGTCCAACTCTTCCGACTCTTCCCAAAGATAATGGAGAAGTTTGCCATTTCCTTCTCTGGATCATTTTATACATAAGAAAACTGGGGCAGATTGGATTAAATTACTTGCTCAGGGTCACAAACTTAGGAAGTATCTGAAGTCAGATTTGAACTCAAGATGAATCTTTTTTTTTTTTTTTTTTTCCTGAGCCATCTGGGGCTAAATGACTTGCCCAGGGTCACACAGCTGGGAAGTGTTAAGTGTCTGAGGTCAAATTTGAACTCAGGTCCTCCTGACTTCAGGGTTATTGTTCTATCTACTGCGCCACCTAGCTGCCCCCAAGATGAATCTTCTTGACTCCAGTGGTCTATCCACTGAACTAGTTAATCTTTCATTTTACACATCAGGAAATGCAGGTGGAGTAGATGAAGCAATTTTCTCACTGTGAAACACTGTGAATGACAGAGTTGGGATTAGAATTTGGATCTTCTAGTTTTAGACCACAGCTAATTAGTAGCTAGAATTTAGATCAACTCCCTCCTAGTCTTGGGCTTTCTTCTAATACCACACTACACTTTGTGCCTCCATTTTTTCTCTGGATCATATTTGTTTTTTGAAAGAGTTCAAGCAGTTTTCTTTTAATTAATTCTTTGCTTACTTGTTAGTCCCAAGGTTACTGGCCATTAGAAAAAATTTTAGCCAAAGCCTAGTCTGGCCTTTCCTACCCTTGGGTCTCAAGGATGTTTTCAGAGATTAAAAACAATAATAACACAAAAAATGCTTAACCAATAAGAAAATTAACATAGTAAGTGGACTGGGAATAACTCCAAACTCCTGGGATAAAAGTGTTTATTTTTTTAAGTTGTTTTTTAATTTGCATATGACTCCTTGAAACCTCATTTGGGGTTTTCTTGGCAAAGATATTGGAGTGATTTGCCATTGACTTCTTTTACTCGTTTTATAGATAAGGAAACAGAGACAACTAGGGTTAAGGGACTTGTCCAGCTCCTAAGTGTATGAGACGTGACTTTAAGCCCTGCACTGTTTGCACTGTGTCACCTAGCTGCCCCAAAGGAGTTTTTGGGTAAAGTTCTGATTGAAAGGCAGTACTTCTCAGCACTCTACCAATCCCCAGAGCATCATGAGCCTGTCATTAGGGGTGCTGGCTCCCTGGCTCCCCGCAACCTCCATGTCTACAAGTGGCAAGAAAAGAGACAGTTAAGGAAAGTCCAGTGTCCTGCACACCTTTTTTTCCCCCCGACAATCTCTAAGAGGGGCTTTGAGCTACTTTCCCCTAATTCTCTTACATACCAGAGTTAATCTATAAGGAAGAGCTTGAGAGTTGGTCACCAATGTAGAAAGGATACTTTCCAGTGGAAGGGTGAGAAGAAGAAGGATAAAAGGAAGATTGTAACATCAAACTTTCTAAAACAGCAACAAAACTAAGAACCACAGCCATCACAATAAGGAAAAACAAGCAAACAAACAAAACAAACATGCGCCTTGCTGCAATGTTCAAAAATTCTCTCATCCTGCCCCTTATGATATCCCGGCCATGTGGTTCAAACAGGAACCTGGAATTGAGCTGTTATGGATTCTTTTATTTGTATTTATTCTTACCACATGCAGGGAATGACAGCCTTTCAGGTTTTAGATACTTCGTTGTTAATAAAGTTAGACTGCCTATAATGGCATTTGTTGTCTAGGAGAGATTGCTATGATTCAGGGACAATTCTTTAGGGAAATTGTGTTGGGAGAGAAGGATCAATGGTCAAAGAAAGGGTTGAAGGATTTTCAAAGGTTGCATTGATAAGTGAAGAACCCAGAATCCATTGTACCTGTTCTCCACATAGCTGAAGAGGACTTCAAAGATCATCTAGACCAATCTCTTTATTTTTTGCATACAGAAGCTGAGACCTGAGAGGAAGTCTGAGTAAGCTCTCCTTCCTTTGCTCAAGATGGTAGGAGTTACCAATGTGTATCCTTGAGATCTTTTTTCTTTTTACATGGAATAGTTGATGCAGCATATATCAATAGTCCTCTTTTGGAGGCCTGTGGTACAGAATAGATAGGGGTAAGGGATGAGCTGATCTGATCTGGGGCAGAGATTGCATTGCTATCCTAATCATAGGAACAGTCTGCTAAAATTTAAAAAGAAACGGAATTCTACTAAAATTGACAGAATGCATAAACTAATTAGAGATGGGAGAAACAGAGAGACAGATACACATACACACAGAGACAGAGACAGACAGACAAATAAACGGAGAATATATAGACTGAGAACTATAGAGTTAAATTTAAGAGGTAAACACTTAACAATTTTAAACACTATTAAAAAACTAAGTTAAACACTTAAAGAAAATTACCATTAGTTGGGACTATTTTAATTTTCTGTGTTTTTATTACCTTTAATAAACATATTCTCTGTTAAAAGTGTTGTCATTTTGTAGATAAGCATGGCAGAGAATCAGGATCCTTAGAGAAAGACATAAAACGCACTAGAATATATCTCCGATTATATTTCTGAACTCTGGTTGAGTTCTGAGTTAATAAAGATGAAGAGAGAGAATGGATCAAAAACTGAAGCCAGTTCAAGAGGGGTTAAAATGTGAAGCACATATTACATAGATGAAGTATTTTAGACCCAGAGAGATGAACTTATGGAAAATTACAGATAGCAAATAGCTGAAATAGATTTAAGGTTCACATTTTATGACTCTGAGTCCAATACTGTTTCTACTACATCACAACAGAGCCAAACTGTCAGCCACAGCTGGTAAATCAATCCAATGTCTCCTGATCCTTCGAACTTCCTTTGTGTGTTTATGCATACATTTATGTGTTGTTGTTCAGCCATGTTTCACTCTTTGTGACTCCCATTTGGGTTTTCTTAGCAAAGATACTAGAATGGTTTGCCATTTCCTTCTCTAGCTCATTTTAAAGCTGAATAAATTGAGGCAAACAAGGTTAAGAGACTTGCTTAGTCACATAGCTAGTAAGATAAAATTTGAATCCTCCCGTCTCCTTGTTTATGTCCTTGTGTGAATATATTTTTTAAAGAATTCTTTTCTTCCTTCAAAGCTCAGTTTAGGTGTTGCCTCCTCCATGAAGCCTTCCTTATCTTCTCTGCCAAGAGTGTTCTTTCCCTTCTAAAGTTTTCCTATAACACATCTGGATGTTTCCCCTAACACCAATTATTTTGTATTATATGTATCTGTGTACATGTCATAGTTGCCTCTCTTACTGGCTAAGTATAAATTCACAGAGGGCAGAAATTGTAAAAAATTTTTTATAATTGTATAATTTGTTTGTGTATTCCTATCACTAAGTCTTTATATTTAATAGACGTTTATAGTTAATATTCATGAGCTATGTGTGCAAAGAGGGAAGTGTTCAGATGTGTGTTTCTAAAACAACACTGACCTCTGCTGTCCAAGCTCACTCCACAAATGCACTGACAGTTGAGCCCCTAAGTTCTACTGTGCATTGATTTTCCCTGTCTATTAGTAATTGGAAGATTTTTTTTTTTTAAACTAGCTAATTTTTAAAAAAATATAGCTTTTTATTTACAAGATATATGCATGGGTAATTTTTCAACATTGACCCTTGCAAAACTTTCTGTCCATCTTTTCCCCTCCTTCCCTCTACCCCTCCCCCGAGATGGCAGGTAGACCAATACATGTTAAACACGGTAAAGTATATGTTAAATACAATACATGTATGCATATCCATACAGTTATTTTGCTAGCTAAAATTTTTCTTGTAAACTCTTAGTTGTAAACACATATTAGTTCTCAATTGGCTATGGATACCAGCAAATCCAGGGCTCAAAGAGAACATTTAGAGACTTTAAGACACATTTCATGATTTTCTCCACCCAGCCCAAATCCCTCTCTAATTGGGTTCTGGGAATACTTGTTCGTTCTCCATGTATTATTCAGAAAAGATCTTTACTGGGTAACAGAAGTATGTTGAATGAACCAGGATGTTTCCAAACTTCTTATGCAATAATTACCCCGCCCCATTTCCTAGATCTGATTACCCTTACTCTGAGCTATAAGAACCCTAGGCTGTTAAAGACCTCTACTTAACAGAATATTGATCTGTTAACTGCTCCAGATCCATTGTGGATGATACACCTTTGGTCCCTGATAAGAGTTCCTTGTGGGCAGATTGCTGGCTGATGATTAGACCTACTAGCCCCATGGGTTATCATAGCAACGGGCGGGGGTGGGCAGCCACTATCTTCCTAGGTTAGTAACCCAAATGCTCCAGTGGGCAGGTGGTTAAAGTTTAATCAACCGCTGGTTGGAAAGGGGAGTAGGGGGTGCTACCTTTACTTTTCCATTTGCAACGGTGTGGAACTGTATAGCTCTGGAACATTAGTGTGGGGCCCTATAATGACTTTGCATAAGAATTGTTCCTGGAATGGTAGCCAGCTGTGGAGCCCACAGTTGGTATTGGTATTAGGCATCCCTCAGATAACTCTCAACATTCTGTCCCTGGTCTCCAATGGGGTGGTCATCATAGTCATTTTGGCATCGCATGACCTCCACCACCCCATCTTCATACTCTTTGGCAATCTGGCCTTGTCGGATCTTTTGTCCAGCTCATCTGGCCTCTGGATCTCCGTGCTATTCCTGGCCCATCCAGACAACACCATTCGTGGTTCCCGTGATCTGCTGGTTCCATATGCCCTTTATGCCACCTCAATCCTTTCCACCATCTACAACCTGGTCAGTATTGGTATGGAGCGGTACCTGATGGTGGTGGGTGGGGGACTGAGGGCTCCAGCCAGGGTGTCCAAGAGAAAAGCAATGACTGTGGTTTTGGCAAACTGGGCCCTTGCAGTCACTCTGGGTTCACTACCTTTGCTATCTTGGAATGGCCTGGACAGTGGTTGCCAGCCTTCGGAACTCTATGGTCCCTTCTGTATAGACTACCTAATCTTCATCACCATCCCTCACTGTCTGGTGGCCTTGGCTCTGCCCCTTTTCAGTTACCTGAACATTGTGTTGGTGCTGAGGAAGCAGGAGGCTGCCATGGAGAGTCACGGAGGAGGGGGATCCAGATCAGCCGAGGTTCCAGTGGTCCGGACCAGCATTGCTATCTGGCTGCTGACTCTGGCTTCCTACGCTCCCTTCTTTGCTGGTGTTCTAGTGGATGTGACTGATTGCCATTGTCCAGAGGATCTATATCCTGGCTTCTTTGTGTTCCGAAATGTAACTGCCATTATGATCACCCTCAATGCCCTGGGGAACCCTGTGCTCTACACTCTCAAGGTTAAGAGTCTGGGCAGTAAATTTCTTCCCCTGTTCTCTAGGTGCTCTCCCACCAACCAGATTCAAATGCAAGAAGTTAGGGATGTTAGGCACATTTAATCCCTGATGATTATCCCCTCTCCCATAGCTGGATATTGCCAGAAACTGAAGGGAGTGGACATTATCAACACTAGATTGATCCTGAGGGTGGGGATGAAATAGGGGAGGAGGCTCCAAAATGCATGTAATACACAGGGAAAATTCTTAAATTATCTTAATAGGATTTAATAATCACAATTGATCTTTCTCATGGTGGGGGTAGGTTGGGGATCTGTGTGCTTTTTTCTTCTTGCTACCAAATAGTGGGCAGCAAGGACAGAGATTAATTTCAATATGAAATGAGAAAGATTTGTGTCACTTAGGAGAAAGAAGTTTGTTTCATCATTTTAGTGGCTGTTCTAGACTTGCAGACTGTGCAGGACTGAGAGTGACAAGGGGCCCTTATGATTATTGGCATAGTGGACTGGAATCAAGGTCACGTTAGCTTTCTGATGGAGAATGAAAGGACAAGGGGAGACAGTAGGGGAAGAGATCTTTCCATATATCCCAGATGTCCCCTAGATTACTTCTCCTCTCCTCTGCTGCGAGATAGAGAATGTTGGTCTTGGTTCAGCACTCGACGGGTTGGACAGCTCCCAACACGAGAGCTGGGCTGGAGGAGCTAGCTGCAGGCTTGAATCTTGAAGAAGTAAACAGAGCCAGCGATTGTAGTACCTCACATTTGTGCAGTATTCCTTCCCACTCCTGGTACTTTGGGAAAAGGGTTGTGAGGGAAAGAGTGGGGAGCATGACTCTGGGATTGGATAGAGTAGAGAAGGAGGAAACAGAAGGGAAATCTGACTCTCCTGGCCAGGTGCCTTTCCTTTTGTTTGTTCTCTCTAGGCACTTACCCTAGTATTTTTCATTCACTTTCCCAAGAATAAATTAATTTCCTCTTGACTCCGTTGCTCAGCGCACTCTTTGTATGAGTTCGAGGAAATATTTTCTCAACTTGAGTAGGTGCCTGACACTAAGGTCAGAGACAGGGATGAAGGGAACACAACCTAAATCAAATTGTCAGTGTGAATCCTGGGAATTTATAGTGAAGACCACCAAGTATATTTTACTGATGGGAACATAGAAGTTAGATTTAATGGTACCCTCAGTCAAGAGAGTAGAGCCAAATACTAGTCTCTAAGATATTTTGTCTCAAGATCCCAGTCCTCTCCTCCCCTCTCCACCCCCCTTTCCATGCCTATACAAAGGATTTCTGTCCTTG
Source organism: Antechinus flavipes (assembly GCF_016432865.1). Classification (NCBI taxonomy): domain Eukaryota; kingdom Metazoa; phylum Chordata; class Mammalia; order Dasyuromorphia; family Dasyuridae; genus Antechinus; species Antechinus flavipes. The sequence continues at coordinate 114,960,228 of NC_067401.1, read as the reverse complement.
TTGGGGGGTAAGGGGGGAGAGGTTTTGGAATTCAGGGATGCTTAAGAGACAGATCCTTGGCTTTTTCATTCACTTTTATATATGCATGTATTTATCTATTTTTGGATCTGATCTGTGATTTTATTGGTATAGGGAGATCCTGGTGAGAATCCTCCATATAAACAGATTGGGATCTTCTTGGCACTAATAGTTTTAGTTTCATGAGGAACTTTGAAGGATTAAATTAATTGCTCCATATGCCTGAGGCAGGACACAGATCCAGGTCTAAGGTCAGCTTTCTAGTCAAAATATATACAGAAAAAAAAAACAGGTCATAGGCAAATCAAGATATCACCCTTGTGATGTCATTGTTCCTCTCTGATTACAAAGGACAACAAAGAACAGCTTTTAGCTATTAAAGAGTCACCCAAGAGGAAATGAGTGGAGTGGCATAATATTAGAATTCCCATAGGAAAAGGATTTTGAAGATTATCCAATCCAAATTTCTTCTTTTTATAAAAGATGAAACTAAGCCTCTTTAAAATTGGTATTATCCATAGCCTATTATGGCTCTGAGTGAGATTCTGGTCATTCTATTAAAGTTCTTAGGCAGTAGATTGTTCAGAATTCAAATCCAGGTTAAAGTTCTTAGATTGTTCAGAATTCAAATCCAGGTCTTTAGCCCAGCAGAGTTAGTGTGTTTTTCACTACAAGAAAAGAACAGTCTTTCTTTTAGGTTTTTACTAACAAGTTGGTTTTTTTTTTTTTTTAACAGCCAGTGGAGGCCTAAATTTAATTTTTCCAATCTATTGCCCTCTCTGATATCCCTCTGATATTTAGATAACTCTAGAAGTTTAGGAATCTACAAAGTGCCAAATGTGGGGGATACAATGGTCCCCATTTGCCATATTCCAAGGAAGGCTCAGGCCAGAATTTGAGCTTCAGCCAAAGGAGCCCAAAGCAATGTCATCTAAAAAGCTGGAGAGAAGAGAAAAAGTAGGGATCAGGAGAGATGAGTGGTGTCATCAGGGTCACTGCAAGGGAACAGACCTGACAGCAGAAGAAAAAGTAGTTACCCAAATATTCATAGCATTTACTCTGCATCACAGAGATCATTATAATTTCTGGCAGGGAGTAAGTGTTCCCTTGGATAACTTTGTCTTCCAGGGGAAATTACTAAAGCCCTGTCTTCTCTCTAGTGTGGGAGTGCTCTCAGTTCCTGTCTTCTAGTCCCTCTTGGAGAGGGGGCAGAAGAAGGGTTATGAAACTATAGAAGACGACACACTAAGCAGGAGCAAATAACCCAGAAAACCCATTCCTTGCTCATCTTCCTCTCTATCCCTCCAGGTTGTCTTCCTCCACCTCAGTCTCTCCAAAGAGTTGGTTGAAGAGGAGGGATTTAAGTGATTGTCACTAATTCAAGAAGGAAAAGTCCATTTTGGGTGGCCTGTGTGATGGTCAGATTCCCACTCCAGGTTGTTTCTCTGACTGGCACATCCAAGCAAAGAAAACCAAAGAATGTTTTTACCATGCTGGATGTGATTGCTTTAGTTTCACAGAGTTATCAGAAAGTCCCCTTCTCTCTTCTGACACTATTTCTGTTCTAGTATTGGCCCTTTCACCTCCCCTCGGTTATTGCAGTAAGTGGCTTGTGGGTTTGCCTTCCTCAAGTTTTTCTCCACTCTAATTTATCCTCCAGCCACTGAATCACTAAAGTAATATTCTGACAGCACAGGTCTGATTATGTCAACCCTTCCCCCCCTTCCCCCTCAACTCCGAGATTTCCAACTGCCTTCAGAATCAATATTCTGGCATTCAAAACCCTTCATAACCTACTAACCCTCTCCCACCTTTCTAGTTTTCTTATATTTCTGAATAAGTGCTCCTCAATTCAATGACACTGGCCTCCTGACTATTCTATGCACCAGACATTCCTTTTCTCAGCTTCAAACATTCTCTCTGGCTGACCCACACCTGCCTTCTTTTAAGTCCCAACTAAAATTTCACTTTCTATTGGAAGCCTTCCCCAGCTCCTCTTAATTTCAGTGCTTTCTTCCTGTTAATTATTTCCTGTTCACCCATATATATAGCCTACTTTGTATATTTTTATTTGTAGATTTCTCCCTTAGATTGTAAGCTCCTCCTACAGGGCAGGCATAGTAATTTATTTTGTTTTATTTTTTACCCCAAACACAGCCCTTACCACCCAGTGGATGTTTAGTAAATGCTTATTGATTGATGAAGAGAATGGGATGAACCTCAGTTTCATGTAAAGATATATGAAATGAGTAAGTCCTCCTCGAACCTGATCCAAGGACACTAGTCAACCAAAGCCTGGGGGAGGAAATTTAGGGTTGCCCTAGTCCCTGAGCTGTGATCTTCCAAAACGAGTGATCTTGGAGAAAATTAGACCATAGGTAGATTACAGAGATTGAAGAGACTTTAGAAATTTAGCCCAGCTGCCGCAGTTTAGAAATGATCCCTTCTACCATGACATTCAGACATTCATCATCTAACAAGATGGCACAGCCAACCAGACTGGACCTGGTCTCTCGCCTGGCTGGGGATTGGAGAGCCAGGGATCAAACAGAAGTTGGATTACTTTCAGAGTGAGGAAAGCCCTTGCCAGAAAAAGTCCCCAGATGAGGAGGGCTGCCCCCGCGAGGGCGAAGGTAGTGCTTTCTGTACGTGAACGCGGGCTGGGCCCCGACGTGGTTCTCAGGTGTTGAGGAGCCGAGGCTTTTCCGGGTCCTCTGGGGCACTCACCGTGGCAGTGCTGGGTTCCGTTCATTTAGCAGTTACCAGAAGTTACCAGAAGTTACCAGAAACAGGGCACTTACCTGCTTCCAGCTCGCAGGGCCTGGAAAACGAGGGGAGCTCCCTCAGTGAGCGCCTGCTGTGGGTTAAAGCTCAGAAGGAGAGGGCCCCTAGAGAACAGAAGCTTGGCGTTAAGCCAAGCCCCGGGCCCAGCCGGCTTGCTGGGTCTGAGCTCTCGGGAAAAAGGGTGTCTCCACATATATTCCCAACACATCTCCTCAGGACCCCGATGAGGGCGGCCCCTCCCCTATGACAGGAGGAAGGGTGAAGACCTGCCAGATTCTCCATTTAGGGAGGTCTCGGACATTTTCCGCCCTGGTCGCAGGACGTCCTCGCGCCAAGGACCCTCGCCCTCCCCCCCTTTTCGGCTTCTGCCTTTCCGCGTTAGATTGTGAGATCCTAGAGGCAGAGATTGCTTTTTGCCTTTCCTCGTATCCCCAGATCTTAATATAGTGCAGGGCCCGTGGTAGGTGCTTAATAGACGTTTAGTGAGCATTGACTAGAATCCCTCTCAAAATCCGACGGAACCTACCAGGTGCCTCGGATGCGCTACAAAACTCCAGAGAATCATGTGATCTTTCCTTCTCCGGCCCACTAGAGTGTAGATCTAATGGTTGGATCTGTACTAACTGGGTCTAGTAGGTAGAGAGAGCGGTGATCGATTGGCTTCGCCTAGCCTTGATCTTGCCCGGGATTGGAGGATTCCAAGGAAGCGGATCGCACACTTCCGGGTTGTATCGCCCCGCCCACACACGCACACTTACTTTAGGAGGAGTGACGCGGAAGTTCGGCACGCGCTTGCGCGAGAGTCCCGGAGGCGGTGGCTATGGCTTCGCGAGAAATGGCAGGCGCGTGTGCCGTGTGCGAGGAGGGACCCAAGTACCGCTGCCCTGTCTGTCGCGCCCCATAGTACGTGAGGCCTCGGCGGGCGGGGGAGGAAGGGAGAGAGGAGCGGGGAGGCTCTCGGGGGCTCTGGGGCTGCACTTGGGGCGCTCGTGGAAGACCTCGGCAGTTCTGGTTCTCAGTTCCAGAGGTTTCCGCGCGGGGGAAAGAGGGGCCCGCCCTGACCTGCCTTGTCTCTGGTTCTCTTGCAGTTGCTCGGTGCCTTGCTACAAAAAGCACAAAGGTAGGGAGAAGCTCGACTCCCCAGGTGCCCAGGAAACCCTCGCCCGGCCAGCCCCTCCCCTCCCCCCCTTCTCGTCCTATCCTTCTCCCGGCATCTCCCGCCCCGCCCCCACCCGGCCCTCGTCCTTCTCCCTGCCGGGTCCTGCTCTTTCCCGCGTATGTAGCTCTGCCCCGTCCCGGCTTTCCCTCTTCCCCATTTCTGACTTCCTTCTGCTCCTTTGCCCACTGGCTCACAATCATAGCCTTTTCCGGCTCCCCTGTAGTAGGCGAATGCCCTAGTGTGGGCTCCTTCTGCCCTTTTCCCTTCTTCACTTCACAGAGTTTGTTGTTTTTAATTTTAACAGAGCAATGCATCTCCAAACCCTCTCCTGTTGTGCAAAATGGAGACTTAAGTACTCATCCTGTGAAAACAAAGTTTTTGGAGGACAAAGGTGAGTGATTTATTTTTGAATGGTGCAACTGGAAGACTTAAGGTCTAGACAAGGCAAAATTTGGCACAAAGAGAAAGAAAGGTGAAAAAGTAAGGAGAGAATAAAAAATACTTATGTGATAAAATTGTGCCACATCTGGATCTGGAACAGGACAGAGAATTGATAGTAAGATGGAATCAAGACCACAGAAAATGTAGTTTGGAAAAGTAGGAGAGAAAACTTCTGAAATGTTATAGAAAGAGGATAGGACAGGTAAATATTCAGGAAGGGAGGTTGAGGGAGCTCATCTCTGATGTTCTCTGCAGTAGGAAGTAAGGTCACTCTCTTGGAAAGAAGGGGATTGAGGGGGTAAAATGGGAAGTGGTTAAGGAGAAAGGTTTGGTAGAGCCCTTGTGGAAGTGCTATAGTAGCAGGATAAAGAGAACTAATTAGTGGTTCCATACCCTGACCCTGTCATGGGACTTTGTCCATTCAACTGCCTGGACTTGGAAATAGCAATTGAAAGGTATTCCCAAGGGTTCAGAATTGGCAAGGAGTTTGGTTGGCCACAAGTCATGTGTAGTAATAGATTCAGGGGTGCTACAGAGTGAAGGTTGACTGACACTTTTCTGCCCTTTCAGTTAAGGGATTGAAGAAGGGTCCCATAGGTATGAGAGAATTGTGGAAATTGAGTGAACCACACTGACTTAATTCTGGTTCTAGTTGAGCTCTCTCTTTTCAGTGGGAGTCTAGTTCAATTTTTGTCTTGTGAGAAAACTATATAATTATATTATATATATATAATTTATATTTATTATTTTATTAATTTATTATTATAATTATATATAAAGAAAACTTTACTGCATTGTTTGAAACTAGTCCTTCATGACTAGGACTTCTGCCTGTTGCTTAGAGATCCTTAAGTAAGGACCTAGGTTATGCTGACAGAAACACAGTCAGATCCAAAGATTGAATATAGGGCATTTTTTCACAATTATACATCTCAAGTAACTCATATCTTATCTGAAAACTGGTCCCATCAGTTATTCTTCAATCAGTCAATTACTGTCTCCTTGTTCCCTTGATGGAATCCTTGTGGAGAGGAGGAGTGGGATACTTTCTGATTTCAGGAAATTGTACCTGTTTGCTCTCCCCTTTCCAATTTGGAAAGCCCCTAATCTTTACTCCTTTTAGAAATCAGATTATGTAATCTTGGTTTATATCTTAGTTTTTAATGCAAAAAAAAAAAAAAAATCTGCCCCCCCCCCCCCCCCCCGGTATTTGGGATCCAATGCCAAAGTTGAAGAAGCCTGGTTCCTATTAATTTGTTATACATTATTTAATAAATCAATATGCTTGGAAGCTTCAACTCTTGTTTCCTTGGTCATTTCAGGTTTCACTTAACACATGACTGGTAGACATAAGGATGGAGAGTTCAATTAAGCATTTTTTTGAGTACCTATAGGACTTCATGTGAGGGGCTACTATAAGTACTTTGGTGGAACAAATAACATTGAGGTCTGTCTCACGAGAATGGATACAATAGGCACTCTTGCTAGGCTGTCTCTCTAGAAAACTTGCCCTAGTCTTTTAAGCTGGGTATTCCCTTCTTCCTCAGAATTTCCAGAAGGAAAACCATCTGCATTCCTCTTATGCTCTTTTCACACTCTACTTTGCATCTGTTTATTTGTCCCATTCTCCCATATGGATTGTAAAGCTCCTAGCATGCAAAGATTTGTTTTCTCATCTCTCCAGCTTCTAGCAGAGTAATGTGTATTCACACTTAAAAAATGTTAGTTAAAACTAGAAGAACATAGGATAGGATTTTTCAGCTCTGTGAAGGAAGAAAGAATTTGTGACCAAAGAAGAACTAGAGATCATTATTGATCACAAAATAGAGAATTTTGATTATGTTAAATTAAAAAGTTTTTGTACAAACAAAATTAATGCAGACAAGATTAGAAGGGAAGCAATAAACTGGGAAAACATTTTTACATGCAAAGGTTCTGATAAAACCCTCATTTCTAAAATATGTAGAGAATTGACTCAGATTTCTAAGAATTCAAGCCATTCTCCAGTTGATAAATGGTCAAAGGATATGAACAGTTTTCAGATGAAGAAATTGAAACTATTTCTAGTCATAGAAAAGGTTCTCTAAATCACTATTGATGAGCGAAATGAAAATTAAGACAATTCTGAGATACCACTACATACCTGTCAGATTGGCTAAGATAACAGGAAAAGACAATGACAGATGTTGCAGAAGTTGTGGGGAAACTGGGACACAGATACATTGTTGGTGGAATTGTGAATGGATCCAGCCATTCTGGAGAGCAATTTGGAATTAGGCTCAAAAAGTTAGCAAACTGTGCATACTCTTTGATCTGGCAGTGTCGCTACTGGGCCTATACCCCAGAGAGATCTTAAAGGCGGGAAAGGGACCCATGTGTGCAAAAATATTTGTGGCAGTCCTCTTCATATTGGTTAGAAACTAGAAACTGAATGGTTGCTCATCAGTTGGAGAATGGCTGAATAAATTATAGTATATGAATGTTACAGAATATTATTGTTCTGTAAGAAAAAATCTACAGGATGATTTCAGAGAGGATGAACAGAATGAGCAGGAGGGGCAGAACCAGGAGATCATTATACAAGGCAACAGGATTATATGATGATCATTTCTGATGGAGGTGGCTCTCTTCAACAATGAGATCATTCAAACCAGTTCCAGTTGTTCAGTGATGAAGAGAACCATCTACACCCAGAGAAAGGGCTGTGGGAGCTGAGTGTGGACCACAACATAGCATTCTCACTCTGTTATTTGCTTGCATTTTATTTTGCTTCTCTTTTTTTTCTGGTTTGATTTGATTTTTCTTGTGCTGCATGATAATTGTATAAATATGCATATATTGTATTTAACATATATTGGACCTCTTGCCATGTAGGGGAGGGGGTGGGGGAAGAGGGATGAAAATTGGAACATAAGGTTTTGCAAGGGCTAATGTTGAATTGTCCATGAATAGGTTTTTAAAAAGTTTTAATTAAAAAAATAAAAAGAAATGTTTGTTGAATCAGTAACTATATTCTGATGTTGATTGGAATGTAGTAATGCTAGCTTTTCTCCCCCTTTTTAAAAAAGTGGCTGGAAATAGTATCCAAAATATGAGGAGTTGGTGGGTATGGAGCTGAGTTTGACTATTTCCTTCCTAGGTACCTTCCACCCATAGACCTCAGGAGGCCCAGTACTTTGGATTCATAGATTTTTGTAATGTTTTTTCTATGACCATAAGTCTCCTCCCCTCCTACTGATAAGGCAGGCATTAAGGCCTTGGAGAACCGTAGGATGGTGGTTAGAGCTGGAGTGGACTTCAGAGGTCTTCTAAATAAATATTGTTTAATTTGCTTTTGAGGAATTTCAGGTAATAGTAGCAGTAGCCCTCAAAGAGAGGACTAGACCCTAGGTCCCTTAGGTTCCATTTGTCTTTGCAAGACCCTTCCTTTGACCACTGCAACAAACTTGGTTTTTCCTAGGTAAAGACTGGTCAGTGGCTGATATCCTGGACAGCGATGATGAAAAGGACAGAGTCTCTTTTCAGAAGCTTAGGGACCTGGGTAAGCCAGTGTCATATGCATTTAAATTTTCTATATGGGTTTTTGTTATCTGATGGGCCTGTAGGATAGGAAATGTTTGCCTGTGTTAAACCAAAGTATGATATTTATTAATATAGGTTATTAATAACTGTCTTATAAAAAAGAAATTGTTTATTCTAATTACGTATAAACCCTCTGGCTTCCTGAAAAATTTCCAAAAATCATTGCTAGAGTAGCTGCCAGTGAGAAATTAAATGGAAGAAACATTTAAGCAACCTTTCTGAGCCTCAATTTCCTCCTCTGTAAAATAGAGTTGAACTAAATGGCTTCTGGGATCTGGATCTGTGATCAGTGATCCTGAGAGGCTAGCAAAACATATTTGTGACATTTTGAATTTCTTTTTTTTGGCCAGTGGGGTTAAGTGATTTGCCCAGCTAGGAAGTGTTAAGTATATGAGGTCATATTTGAACTCGGGTCCTCCTGACTTCAGGGTTGGTGCTCTATCCACTGCGCCACCTAGCTGCCCTTCTCTCTAGTCATTTTAGAAATTCAAAGGGAAGGAGACCCTGGTTAAGCAAGCATATGCTAGAAATGTCAACCTTCAATCTTCAGTGAATGGTAAATTATCATGCTTGGCACAGAATCTCAAGCACCTGTAGGTTTGCTTTTTTTTTTTTTTTTTTTTTAAATCGCTGAGTATTCTCCTACATACACACTTTTTCTCTGTGTGGTGCTGTGACTTAAAAATTGTGCATCCCTCCTCCCTCAAAATGATAGTCAACAGTGTTCAGACAGAGGCATTCAGATTCTGTTCCAGCCCCTGAGATAACATTATATTCACACTTGGCCTGTCTGGATTTGCTGAGCCAGAATAATGTTGGAGGAGCTCTCATTCTTCCACTTGCTTAATAATGACCAAGTACCTTCACCCCAGAGCAGCTCTCATATGGTGTATGTTACCTTTTCTTCCACTGCCTCCTTACTCACAAGTACAAGAGATGAAGCCGTCTGTGTGGTGTCACATTTTAAGTCATATGAGCCTGCTTGGGCACACCTGGCTGCAGCACTGATGAAATGCTGGAGCCTAGGGCAGGGATGGGAGGGCTATGCAAAAATGCAATTCTCTACTTGCTAACTGCCAAAAAGAGGGTAATCTGGCTTCTTAAATGATAGAAGTTGTGATTGGTACCCTGGTGATTTTTTCAAGCTTACTTTTATTTTAAAGTGCGGATCTTTTTTTCATTGTCCTTAGTAAAAATAATCTCAGTAGTTTAAACCTGTTGATTTTGTTTCTTGGATGCTTCTGATGTTGATAGAACAATTTTGGGATATTTAGTTTCAACTTGTATGTGAATGTTGTAATAAATGACAAGAGGTCAGATGATGGGTAGTGCTTGCCTTTCACATTCATTTTTGTCTTTTTTTCAAGGGGACTCTAAGGAATTAAGGAACTTACTGACCAATCCCCACCTCCGGCAGTTGTTGGTCAGCATTGACCAGGCAGATGACAAAGAGACTCTCATGAAAAGCCTTATGCAGGAACCCCTGTTTGTGGAGTTTGCTGACTGCTGTCTTAGAGTTGTCGACCCTCCTGAGAAAGAAAATGCTTCGGATACAGAGGGGTGAGTTGAGCTTGCCCTGAGCTCCTGCCAACATGGAGAAGCAACTGTTCCACCTTTTAGAGAGGAAACAAAGGTTTGACCCCTCATGCTGGGATTTAAAGTGGAAGCTGGAGTACAGGCAGCTCTGGGACTGTCTCAGTGGAGAAGGGCTCAGCTGGGAGCCTACCTCTGGTCACTAAAGGTCTGGAACTCTGCAGCCTCCATTCCTCATCTTGCCAATGAACACATTGTGCATAAGCCCCAAAAAGGCAACCTATTTTGTGAAAAGAAGACCTATTCAATAATAACATGAGCTGGTTCTTTAAAAAGTTTTATTTGTTCATGGTACACATCAAAACAAGCTTAGGAGAAGGGAATGTTTGGCAATGTTTCCCTCCTACACATCATTTAAAACATCAGCTTTTTCCTAGATGTGACTATTAATGACATTTAAATAAAATGGAGGTTTTACTGATTTTAGTGCAAGCTGTTTTTCACTTTCCCTAGATCATCATCTTTGGTATAGAGCAAGGTAATCATTTGAAGTAACCTGAAATAGTGTCAACCTAAGACTTACCAAGTAATGAATTTCTGCCCTGATTTAGGCCACATTCCCACAGCCATCACCCAGCCTGATGTCCAGAGCTGAGTGGCCAAATCCTAATGACTCACCAGAGGAGTAAAGGTTAGGGACCATAATGGGTATGGAGGACATGGGAACTGGGACAGCCCTAGTTCTTCTGAATCCCACTGTGGGAAAACCTACATCAACCCTTCCCTTCCTACTGGTCCGACTGCCATCACCACTGCCAGGTATAATGGGAGTTCCTGGATGAGGATGGTTGGAGGGAGGGAAAGAAAATCGGAGGTCAAGTCTGAGGAAACAAAGTGCAGCGCTCGAGACGGCAGGTGCAAGGGCAAGCGGCACCTCACACTGGGATCAGTCTGTGCCTGTCCAGCAGGATCTGATTAAAGCCGGTGACGTCGCAGTGCGGTGCCTCAGGACTAGTATTGGCGTAGAGCAAGGGGGACTTCTTGCAGTGAAACCGGATGGAGCCCTAGGGAGACAGATGGCAGCTGGCTCTACTCTGAGAGAACAGCCCCAGCATCCCCCTCCCCAGGGTGAACATGCCCAGCCATGGCTGGGTCTTGTGAGCAGCCCTGGAATGGCCAGATGAGCTCCTGCTTATTACTGCATTAATCTTAACTAGTAAATGAAACCTCTGATTCGTTGGTGTGACCTGACAAGTCGTGCTTTTGTATATCCCATTCTTGCTATTTTCTTTCTGGCCAAGGCCACAGGGCTAAATGATTTGCCCAGGATTACAAAGCCTGTAAGTGGCACGTGACTGAAGCTGGATTTGAACTTGGACCCTTCTGACTACAAGGCTGAGGCTCTAATCACTTTGTCACTTAACTTCCCACTGATTCCTTTTTTTTTTTTTTTTGGAGCAGAGAGAAAGTATTTAAGTGATGATGTTTAATCTCATAATAAAAACCCAGTATGTGCTTTTCAGTCCTTAAAAGATGGAAAATGGGATGGGGGCTTTCCTGATCCTCCTAGATAATCAATCAACCAAGAAACCATGTTGCATTTATTTTCACATTCTTAAAGAATGTAAATTCCCTGAAAGTAAAGGGCTGGAATTCTGGAGAAGTATGCTCGAAACAAGGTGTTAACTCAATGGAATTGATGAGATAATGGTTCTCTAGTTCACAAATATCTAGCATGATATAATCATTCTAGATTGGCTTATACTCAGTATACTGTAATAATGTAATTGTAATAAGATATTTAAGGGATGAGAGAACTGGGCACAAAGTCAGACTGTGACAGATACAGACTATAAGAGACAATAAAGACTATGGGCTCTATTCTTGTCCATCCTCTTTGTAGTGACTATCCCGCTGAGACCAAGGCTCTTCCAGAGCACCTCCAGAAAGCTAGTCCGGACATTACATTTTGGCTTCCTACGTTGGTATTATTTCCCTGAGGACTCGGGTGAAGCACGATATTAGGGGAGTTCTGAACAATTCAGGACTTTACAAGAAGAAACAGCTGTAGTGCTGGAAAGATAACAAGCCTGAATCAAATAAAATGCTACTAATGCCTATTTTCCCCTTTAAGGAAAAAAACATCCTTTGTCTTGGATCTAATTTCTTGAGTTCTCCCCCAGTGGATTCCTGGAATTTGTTTTGTTTTGTGTAGTATATGGCTGTAGAGCCACAGAAGTGTTACAGCTCTGTGGCTAGAGTATTGGGCTCAGAGTCAGGATGAGTTTGAATCCTGCCTCAGGCCCTTTTTAGCTATGTGACCCTGGGCAAGTCACTTAACTTCAGTTCAAGTTTGCTCATCTGTATGATGGGGCTAACAGCACCCAACTTCCAGGGTAGGTAATGTGGTAATAGAGTGCTCTGCAAAACTCACAGAGCTATGTCAATGTGAATAATTGTTATTAGCATAGTCTTTACCGTTAGCAAGGGTACCCTGACCCTGTGAGTGGTCACAGAAGGGAATCTGCTAGTTCCTTCTCATCTCCAGTGGAGCTCTTCCTTACCTGGGGCAGCGCTCTGATGGAGGTGATCCCTGCCTGGTCACACTGGGTGGCCTCCACCTTGTGGCTGCTGCTGTGACAAGGAATCTGTAGGCAGGCCTGCAGAGACAGGTTCCTCCGCATCCTGATCACCCCCACCGGCGCACTGGCCAGCACGAGTCCCAGCGGCCAGAGCTGGATTGTCTCACGTGGGGGCCACGGCGCTGTGCTGGAGAGGGGGTGGCAAGGCACTCTGGCAAAGCGGTTTTCTTCCACATCATCCAGTTCTATGGATACCAGGGAATCCATCTTGGCCTTCAAAGAACACCCATAGCAGAAGCCTTTTAACATCACAGGCTCTTCCCCTGCACGCCTGCACTAGTGGCTAACCTGTCTTCTAGACTATAAGGAGCAAATGCTTCCCAACAGCCACTCTCAGATCTTTGGGGGGACTTGGGAAAATGGGACACAGAGACTTGGGGGTAGCTCTGCACGGGCCACCAGGTGAGTGGCCTTGGTAACATGAGAGAGCAAAGGCACAATCATTCTTAAAGTTCCCTTCCAGCTTTAGAGACAGGCTTTCCTGTGGTGGGTGGCTTTGGGAAAAAACACTTTGGATGGGGGGCACAATTTCATGCATGTGAAGGGTTTCAGGAAGCCCGAGAACTCTCTTCTCCCTACCCTGTCTCAGGAGCCTGCTTGTGCTTTGGATTTTCCCCTGCCAGGGTGAGGAGGCAAGGCTGAGCACAGGGGAAGAGCCTCACCCTCCATTTCCGCCAGGCGCGCTTGATGGAGGTCGCAGCAGCATGCAGCCTTTGGATCCGTTTCCGTGTCAGCCAGGAACGAGCAGCTGGTTTGGTCACAAATGAGAGGAAGGAAATAATAGAAATAAATAAATGCTTCTGTTAGCACCTGATTAGAAGGTCGTACACTTAATGGCTCAGGCACCTCCCAACCACTAGCTATCTGGGTAGGGGAATGGCAGGGTCCAGCAGCTAGAGGCCTAGGGTTTAAGTTCTACCTCTGACACCTGCCTGGATGACTCTGGCTAAGTGTCTCTTGGGCCCCACTTTTTATCTGTAAACGAGATGGGTTGACTATAGCCTCTGAGCTCTTTCCCAGCTCTAATTCCCCCGAGTCCATGATTCACAAAGAAAAGACTCCTGGGAGATCTGGTCTGTGGACTGAAGAGTAACAGTCGGCTCTCCTTTTCTCTCCAGATTAGGCCCCTCTCAAGTTGCCTGACCCTAAATGTCAATGGATTGGGTCAATAACAAAAAGAGCCCTCTGCACTCCTGCCATGGAATTAGGAGGAGCGGGAGGGAGGAAGGGGGAGTGCTCTGTGAAGCAGTGGTGCTCAGACTTCAGGAGGGAATCCCCCCACTAAACCAGAAGTTTAACCTTATGTCCTGCTGACTAACAGGATTACTAGGGGAGTATGGAAGAGAATGAATGAGGAACATTTATAAAGTACCTGCTATGTGGACTTTGTATAGCTGAACTGAAGTCAGTTAAATGCATGACAGAACTCATCGTAGGAGGAATATCTGGCTTTTGGGCCTACAACCACCGACAGCTACTCTGGCTAAAGGCCCACATGGAAGCTGGTTCCGTAGAAAAGCCTCCCTGCACAGTGGGTCAGCCCCCTTCCCAGCAGCTGGGCCCTACCTGCTTGGAGAAGAGTGGCCGCCCATCTCTGCTTCTCCAGCTTTCTGCGCTGGTGCCGCCGCCAACAGAACTGGATGCACCGAGCACATTTATTTAGGGTCTGCATGCGCCGCTGTTCTAGCAGCTCCAGCTGCAGGAACAGAAGGAGAGGAGCCATAAGAAAGGCCAAAGTTTCCAGCCTGATCAGGCAGAGTAGAACACGTGGTTGAACAAGGTAACTAAGAGTTCTTTCACCTTAGAAAATTGACTTTCACATACTTTGTTTATCAATTGGGCAACGGCTCTTATTCTTAAAATTTGATTTGGTTCCTTATCTAGGAAATGAGACCCTTGAAGAAACTGACAACAAAGATTTTTCTGTCAAATCTTTCAAAAAACTTCCCTTTTAATTTTATCTACATTTTGTTTGTACAAAACAAAAGTTTTATGTAATCAGATTTGTCCACTTTATTATCTGTGATCCTCTCTCCCATTTTGTCACATAGATTCCCCACACACAGCTTTAAGACGTAATTTCTTCCATGCTCTCTAATTCGCTTCTGATGTCACCTTATAAGGGCTTCTTCACTTCTCAATCCTATGTAATAGCGTGGCTAACCTATGACCATTAGCTCCTATCAAAGAGGGGAGGATCCTAGAGATGGCTAATTTTGGAGCTCTAATTGAGTATGGCCAGAGGAAAGACCTAGAGGTAGCAATTATGTAAAAAACAAAAAGTTGGACGTGGGTTTTATGTATCCTATAATGGGAATAGTTGAATAAGATATATAGATGGGATGGAATGTCATCATGCCAAAAGAAAGAAAGAATATGAATTCAGATACATGGACAAACTTGCATGAAGTAATTGAAGGTGAAAAAAGCCACCAAAAGAACAATGAACACAATGATAAACATTAAAAGATAAAACTATTCAGTGACTAATGTTGGCTCCAAGTTTTTTAGAAGTCAGTGAAACAGGAAATTCTGGAATATAAATGTTATTGTGATGTAAGTGCTGATGAATATGAGAATTTCAGAGACTTGTGGAAAGATCTGTATGAATGGATAGAGTGAAAAAGGCGGGCTTAGGGCTGCTAGGTGGTGAAGTAGGTAAAGCACTGGCCCCAGAATCCGGAGGATCCAAGTTTAAATATAACCTCAGACATTAACTAGCAGCATAACCTGGGGCAAGTTATTTAAACCTTGACTGCCTCCACCCCACCCCCCCCCCCCAAAAAAAAAAAAAAAAAAAAAGAAGAAGAAGAAAAGGGCAAGGTCAAAAGAACAATGTATAGAACAACCACCATCACGTAAATTTAAAAAAAAAAAAAATGCAGCTGAATTCAGCTTAAACTTGGCTGTAGATGCCCAGTACAATTCAATTGATCAGATATGGTGAGAGGAGAGGTATATTGAGAAATTGTTATAGTGCAAAAACCCTCTTTTTAGGAGATTTTTGATCAATATCAAAACATATTGATATTACTTTTTCTTTTTTTTTTTTTTAATAGTTTTTTACATTTAAAACACATGAATAGTTTTCAAAATTCAACCTTGCAAAATCTTGTGTTCCAGATTTTTTTTTCTCCCTCTCTTCCCACCTTCTCCCCTAGATGGCAAGTAATCCAAAACATATTAAACATGTGCAACTCTTCATGTACTTCCACAATTATTGTGCTGCACAAGAAAAATTAGATCAAGAAGAAAAAAACGAGAAAGAAAACAAAATGCAAGAACAGAAAATTAGTTGTGTGTACTTGATGTCAGCCATAATTAAGCCATTTTACTTAACTTTTTGTGGGGGTTGTTTTTTTTAGAAAATGATTGCTTGTGTCAAAACAAAAGGTATCAAGAATAAAGGGAACAGAAACATAAGTGATTGCAAGGGATAATGTCGTGTAGAAATTATCCTGGCATGGATTCTGTCAATGCGAAGTTATTATTAAATAAAATAAAATTTATTATAAAAAAAAAAAAAAAAAAAAAAGAATAAAGGGAACAAAAACAAAAACACAAACCATTTTGGCAAAATGAGCCCTCACATTGACTTCATATATACATACATTTTACAGCCATTATCTCTATTATTGGGGGACCAACCTTCTATTCCCAGCCAGTTTCTCATTACTCAAAGAGCATAAAGTAAGGCTGAATAGATGGCATTACTTTTAATGCACGAGACACTAACATTTAGTAAGCCAGAGTCCACATAGCCCAAGATTTTTCAAGGTTTTGTTCAAGTCTCGCCTCCTTCAGGAAGGTCCCCCCAGTTATTCCAATCTCTGACCTCCTTCAGTCTTGAGCCTACCACACAAAGTGGGTACAGTGGCTTGCCCCAGTCCCTGCCGCATGGAGGAACTAGCCTGGAGGCCTCTGTATTACTGGCCATAGAGCAGGCACTTCACTAGCTGCACTGATTTGCTGTCTTTAGGCTGGATCATGAAATGGCATGTGGGTGCTTAAGCATGCCCCGCTTCAATCCTCTTGGTGCTAGGGGTATGTTTATCTGGGAGAATCAGAGAGGGCTTCCCTAAGATGGCTTCCCTAGATGGCTAAGGAAACTGTCCTGCTGCTTGAGGGAGAAGGGGCCCGTTTAAGAACTGTTCTTCCTCTTTCTGGAATGGTTCCTGCAGTCCCATAGTCCTCACCTGCTTTCTCCCCAGGTTCCTCTCTATTTCTCATCCTCAGCCTGTTGGGCTGCAGGGAAAGCACTTACCACAGAAGTGGTCATGAAGATCTTGGTTCTGCCGCAATGAATTGGGCTGGGAGCCGGCCTGGCTTCCGGGTGGTCTCCGAGAGCAGTAGCTGGCTGAGTCGTTGGGGGCAAAGTCCGAAGGATGTCCCCAATAAGAGATTGAAGCCCGGCCTCCTCCTCGGGGGTCGGCTGCTGTCCTGAAGACCAAGAGACAGAGGCCTAGATCAGCCCTGCCTGGTCTAGCAGATGCTGAGACTCCGCACAGGCCCACAAGGTTTGGGGGAGGACCCATACAGGCCTTGGGACTCTCCCGTCACCGTCAGATAGAAAGGCAGTAGGGTGAGGGCCAGGAGAGTCCTGGCTGCTCTGGGCGACCGAGCCCAGCCACAGCTAACGCTGGGGACATTGTGCTGACCTCCTCCTTTGTGGGTCTGCCCCAGGTGCCTGCCAACCTGCAGCCACAATCGTCTCCTTTGGATGCTGACCAGGACTGCCCCTGTCCAACTGGGCAGTGCCATCCCATCCAGAACCCCAGGTAAATCAGCCGAGTCCTGGGGCCAAGAGCATCGTGGCCTCCATATCCCACAGATGGAACAGGGGCTGGGTCAGTCCATTATTTCTATCCCTGCAGTTTCCCCACCCTCTGCACAAGCTGAAAGATGGATGCCCTGGGAATCACAGCATTGTAGGAGGACTTGACTATTAATTCACCCAAGGCTGACTCAGAGGGAGACAGAGAATGAATTACCTGATCAGTCTGACCGCACTTAACACCATCGCCCCTTTGGAGACATAGTGGCAAAAGAAGCAGCTGTGGAACAGAGGCAGAGGTGGCAGCAGGAAGCTCCTTTAAAACTAATGACCAGAATATGGTTTTGGCAAGAGAGACAGAGCAGGAGGGCAGACTATGGAGAGGAGAGGAGAGAGACAGAGAGAAAATCGGACAAGAAAAAACCTAGTTCTGTGACCCAGTCTTGACAAAAAGAGGCTCTGACAGTCTTGGGGTGGGGGAGAGGT
The DNA here is from genome assembly GCF_016432865.1 of Antechinus flavipes. Lineage (NCBI taxonomy): Eukaryota > Metazoa > Chordata > Mammalia > Dasyuromorphia > Dasyuridae > Antechinus > Antechinus flavipes. The sequence continues at coordinate 114,942,809 of NC_067401.1, read as the reverse complement.
CGACCCCTTCTTCCTGGCTCTGTGGAAGATGCCGTCTCGGTGCTGGGGCTGGTCTGAGTCCTGTGGAGACTCCAAAGTGCCAGGATGGGGCTCCAGGCCCCGCAACACTCACCTGAGTGCTCTCTGGTGGGCGAAGACCTGGACAATCTGGAGGAGAGGCTGGGCTGGGCCGGCCGGGGTTTTCTTAGCAAGTCATACCGTTCAAGGAAGCTTTGAAAAGAGAGCCTGAGAACCAAAGGGAACCCCATTAGGCCCTCTATTGCTGCTGAGGAGTTCTACTGTATCCCTGGAAAGTGGAAGGGGAGCTCAGGTCAGCTAGGCCGACCTCTACCCCAACTGGCAATCTTCTCCGCCTCTATCCTGGAGGGGCCTGAAGGACTTGGAGATTGGGGGAGGACAGGAGAGGGCAGGCACAAAGGGGATGCTGCCTAATGTGGGGAACTGTTCATTCCAGAATGAAGTGATCACATCTGTTTGTAACCAAGATGCTGACCAGAAATGAAATTCAGTGGCCTTGGGTGATCCAGGCTGCCCCTGGGGCTCACTTGGCCTTGAATTGCCACGGATACGTGAGGGTCTCCTCTCCCCAGAGCCCTTCTGCCACTCAGGACTTGCCCCCTACCTGCCCTACTCCCTTCTCTCTGGACCGCCTGTGATTTCCAGGGTAACGCTCCAGTAACAACACTCTTGTACACGTCCCTGTGGGTCCTTAACTCTTCCTCACTCCCACACACCCCCTTCCCAATTCTGTGGATTACCACAAATCCTTCCAACAGAAATATCTAAAGTAGAGGCTGGGGCTTAAATTTTAGTTGGGATCAGAACCACTGGAAACCTCCTCTGAACTTTCTTTTCCCTCATCTCCATGCTGCCCTTCAGGCACTAATTACTGTATGACCTTAAGAGCAGCCATGGGATCAGTCAGGTAGAGAGAAAACATTCCAATCAACTCAATGCTCTTCCAGCCCATTTTGGACCTGACTCCTATACAGTTTTACTAACCCCTCCACCCTGCATCCTTCAGACATTATGGCTCAGTGCCTTCCCACTTTCCTCAGTATTTGTGAAAACAGCCCTTTCTATCCCCACCCTCAACAATCCCGCCCCCCACCAAAGGCACCAGGCTCGGGGCTGTGACAGGCGAGCTGGGGCCCTGTTCCCTTCACACTGGGGCCACCCATGTTTCTGTGGAAGTACATCTCAGGATGGACGGATTTTGACCTGAATCTTGGAGCTCATTACACAATCTTTCCCAGGTGTATCTCTCTTACCAATTCCACTATTTCCCACAAGGGCATCAGCAGCCTTGCAAGTCTCCAAGGCTTTTGCCTCCTTTAACCTTGGGCTGCTTCTTCTAAAATGAACAATCATCTCTTGCTGTACCCAAGATCTAATGGCTTCCTTTCAATCCTCCTCCTCCTTGGCTTTTTGGCAGCCCCTGACTCTGTCCCTTCTCTCTGGGCTGCTGAAAACTTCTAAAATTCTTATCTTTGAACAAATTAAGGAACAGTACTTTTCTAATCAGTTTTTAAAACTTCCAAATGGAGAGTTACAAAGGGTCTTGAATCCATGTCAAAAATGTCAAAATGTGGATCCTATTTTTTTAGGAACAATTTTTTGACATCAGTGGATATGCAAGTTTACTAACAACTTCAATTAAAAAACCTTTGCAAAAATGGTGGATAAGGTCAAAAAACAAATTAAAAGCCCAACTAACACTTTTCCTATCTGGAACCAGGATTTAAAAAAAAAGACATTTTCAATAATAATGCTGTTAATTAAAAATAATGTTATTTTAGACAGCAAAAAAAATTTTTGTATTGTTAATAAAGTAGTATTTTCAAAATGTTTTCATCTTCACTATTTTTATTTGGCTTTTGAAATTTTTTGACTGTTTGTGGTGGTGACACTGTTTTAGAATCTGTTTCCTTGTTTGAAGTCTTAGAGAACCGTTAAAGAACTTCCTTGGGATTCAGTTCTGGCGTCACCTTTTCTATGAAGCCTTCCTTGACACTACCCTGGCTGAAAGCGTGTTCTCCTAATCCCACTTGTCCTAAGACATTCTGGACCCCCGTTTTGCTCGCTCACAGGGGCTAATGATACAAGACCTGTAAACTGAAGAACATGAGCTGCTTGAGGGCAGAGACCCAGCCATGGGAGCTTCCCCCACAACGCAGCAAGCACTTGTTAAGTGTTTGGTGTTGCTCCGCACTCACCTGATAGGAAAGCCGGCAGCGCTGATGTGAACGGTCTCCACAATGCCACAGGCTTTGAGCTGGCTCAGGACCTGAAAGGATACATCTGATGTAGGGAGGGGAGGGGGGAACAGGGGGGAGGGAGGAAGAGGAGGGAGAAGGAAGGCATAGAGAAGAAGAGGAGGGGAGGAGGCCCCTCAGTCACAATCACCTCCTTTGCCTGGAACTTCTGGGCCTGGCCTTGGCTGTTTGGCTTGATGCAGCGAATGTAATGAGGAGTGGTGCTGTGCAGGACCTGCATGAGCTGCTCCAGGGAGCTCTGTGGAGGCCCCAGGGGAGGGGAGGGGAGAGAGAGAGAGGGGCCAGGCTGGACAGGGCCCCAGCAGCTGCCCTCATTTTCCTCTTGGTTATGTGAAGCTTCAGCTCCTCACCACCCTCCCGCTGGGCAGGCCCAGCACAGTGGCCGTTCCTAGGACGCCAGGACAAGCCATACCCTGCCCCTCTGCTCTGGCTTCCTCCCCTCCCTCCGCCCCCCCTCAAGCTGCAGCTCTGCGAGGTCCTTCCTCTCCCAAGCTCCCCCCCAGGTCATTACTCTGCCGTTCTACGTCTTCTCCTGACACAGAGGCTACATTTACTCGGCTCCCCTTCTTGCTCTGTAAGCTCTCCCCAAAGAGACCACCACTTCTCCTAGAGGGGAGGGGTTTTTCTGGCTCCCCTAGGGTGTCTGGGGCCCCAGAATGCTCCAAGTCCTCTTATCCAGAGGGCTGGGGCAAGATTTGCCTTTCAGCTTTACCAGACCTACCTTGAACTTGGAGACCACAGTAACCACAGGGGCTCTGCTCTGGCCTGAAACCTGTTCTGGTTCCTTTTCTTGGGGAGGAAACAGTTTCTGCAGGAGAGAGTCCTGGGAGTGCTGCAGGAGCTGAATCAGTTCTGGAGGAACTGGATCCTGTGGGGAAAGCACAAGGGGCTGATGGCCAAGGATGGCCACTCTCCCCACCCTTCTCAGCAGCTGGAGCTCACTGGGACCTCAGAAGCCATCCAGCCCAATCCCAGGAAACCAAAGCCCAGAGAGGAGTCCCAAACATTAGTTTTTAATCCAGTAACCATTGGAAGAAAAACAAGGATGCCCAGGTTCGTCTGGGTTCCTGGAGAATTCCCAGGAGCCAGGAGGTAAGTCAGTGAGGCGACCACCCCGCTGGACTCTGCCCCGCCCAGACTACATCTGGGGAAGAGCATTCCTGGTGCCTGCTGTCTCTCCCGATGCTGCTCCTGGCCCCACGGAGCTCTGGACTCTCTACCATTCCCTATTCCTCTTCAGCTTCCTTTTTAGGGATTGTCTTCTTGTCTCCTATTAGAACGGAGTTCCTGGAGGCCACAGCTAGCCTTCTTTTAGCTCACATTTACATCCCCAATGCTTAGTGCAGGGCCGGGCGCTTAGCACTGTAGGCACTTAATGCTTGCAGACTGAATCTGACAAGGTCCTGCCATCCTGTCCCTTTCCCAGATTGAGTGACACTAAATTCCTGCCTGCCTGGGAGTGACATGGACTTCCATTCTCTCGTCCTCATCCCTCTGAAACCCACCTCTCCACTTTTCTTTGCTTTTTCCCTCTGCAATTCCTGTTCCACAGCTAACAAACTTCCGCGACAAAACTCTGAAAGCTATCACCCCCCTCTCCACAGGGCCTCCCTCCCCTGACCTCGTCAAGCTCGCTCCATCTTCCAGAGCCTCCACCCCTACACTTCCTGGCCTCCCGGTCCGGGGCAGATGGTAACCAACCCGACTCCACGCCACCTTTGACTCTGGAATTCTTTGCTCCTTTGCCCTATTGTTGATCAAGTTTTCCCAAAGTAACCTCAAATTCCTCCCGCCAGATCTCTCCTCCACCTCTACTCACATGCTATCGAATAGTTAGAAGACGACATACAACCATGCTAACTGGGGACCCTATAAATTCACATTACTCAACATCACCTAGGGCTTCATTGCAGCAAGACACTCTTTTATTTCCCCCAACTTGACTCCTTAGCTCGCTATCTATAAAAATGATTCCTAGTCTCTTTCCTCAAGCCAGCTCGCTTGTCCTTTCATCTGCCATCCACCTCCTTTAAGGAAGTCGTCCCTCTCCTTGCTGAGAACCACCCCTCAACAGGCCACGAATCTCATCTTTCTTTGGGACCTTCTGGGATCCAACTTCTAACCGCTTCCTCCAAAGATACCCCTTCTCTCCCTGCTAACGGGCGGCGGTTGCTCACATTAGGTCTCGGCCGCCCGACGGCCCATGGTGGACTCCAGCCCTCTTGTTGCAGGGCCCCGGGGTGTCACATGGCCTCTGGCCCCCACCATGCTCACGTCCAGGCACTGACTGGTGGGCCTGCCCCGGCAGGAGCCCCGGCTGACCTTCCTTGGCCCACGGGCTGCTCTGCCCTGGCCCCAGTGACTCGCTGTGTGCTTCCTGCCTGCCTCCCTGCCCCCAATGGCTCCCTGTCCCGGCTCTCCACGCGGCTGGGCTGACCGCTCCTTCTGGTCTCCCTCCCTCTGTAGCTGCCCTCTGCACATCCCCAGACCCTTGCCATTTTGCACCCCCCTCCCCCCGTGCCCCGAGGCTCCTTCGCCATTGCTGACCTTGTTTTTCTCCACCATGCCTTCGATCTGGTACTGCACGGGCCCAGCATAGTGGGCAACGACGAAGTTGGGACTCTTACTGAGCTTGTCCCGGCTCAGGCTGACGTTGCTGGACAGGGCGTTCTCAATTCGGGTCTGGAGCTGGAGAGCGCTGGACAGCCTGTTGAGACGGCACTCCTGCGCACAAACCACAGGGCTGAGTCAGTGCGAAGAACGATGGCAGTTAAGAACAAAGACATTTTCATTTCTCCTCCCATTTTCCTTCCTTCCTCCCCTCACCCCTCTCAGAAGTCCAGCAGTCAGGAGCCACCGCAGATGGACAACAGAGCTTTGACTTACCGTTTCTCTCCCCTCCCCCCCAAAAAGCTGGACTTTGTGTGGATGCCCACTCTCATCATCAAACGAGGCTCCCAACGTGTGGGCTCCAGTGATCCACAGCCCAGTGACCATTGCCCCTTCCCCTTCTCACCTCATTTATGAGAGAACAGATGCTGACAGGGCTCCCTTCAATCAGGTCCAGGCAGCTCTGATTGTCCTGGTAGCTGATGAAGGACCACTTCAGGCCCTCAGCAGCGTATTCTTCCTGGGGCGATAGAAGGGCAGGGTTGGGGGGTGAGCGTGGGAGAAAGAGGAGCACCTGTGGCCTGAGCTCCCGGACAGCACACCCCGTGCTCTGCCCTCTAAGGACAGACCCAGTCAAATTTGGGCACTTAAGGAGGCAGCAGCTTGGGATAAAAGCCTGCCTTCCTAACTAGAAGGCTTCATCAGGAGCCCTAGGCCAGCCCCCTCCCCCTCCCTGCCAGCGCCATACTTGCTGCGCCCTCAGGTAGTGAGCCACAAAGTGCTGCTGCAGCTTCTCGTTGGCATAGTTAATGCAGAGCTGCTCCAGGTTGTTGCTGGGGAAACATTCAAATCCGTACACATCCAGCAGCCCTGGGGTGGAGAAGGACACAGCAGCAGGGGCGGGGGAGAAAGCAGTCACTGGGGGAGCCGAGGGGCCAGCTGCCTTCCAGGGCTCGAACCTGCAGCCCGACTCCAGCGAGAGATGAACGCTCCTGGAGCCGGGCATCCCCAGGGCACCCACTGGCACGAGCCGGGACAGCAGAATTGGCGCGAGCACTTCCCTCCCTCCCTGGGGAGCCCCGGGCGGACGCCTGACACCCAGGCTTCTCTCTGGAGTTTTATCTAAAGCCGCTCCACGGCAGAATGGGAGGAGGACCGGGGTGCTGTGTCCACACTGCTCAAAGAACCAGGACCTTACGGAGGAGTTCTTAACCTTTTTTTCAACCATACATCCCCTTTCTGAAAAATCTGAAGCACCTCCTCCTCAGCACAAGGAGCCGCAGGGCCCCACGTGGCTGTGGCTACACAGGCCTGACACTTGGTCGGCTCCACTCGTCAAGCCTTTTCTTTGGTTCTCTTCTCAATTCAACACATTGTTATTAAGTCTTCCCTTTGCCAGACACAGTCCGAGTACCAAGAATTCAGCAAAAACCACCCCACAAAACAGGCTCTGCTCTCAAGGAGCTTGTGTCCTACTAGGGCGGCGACACGCCAACACCGATTAGCTAACGTGAGCTGGGGGAGCAGAAGCTGGCAGGACGTGGCACCTGGGCTGAGCCTTAGAGGGGATCGAGGACTTCAAGAAGCAGGAAAATCAGAGCCTCTCACAGCAAACGCAAATGGACCGGTCTGGCTAAAGCAGGGTGTGTGGGAGAAGGGGATCGTGAGCCTGGAAAGAGATGCTGAAGCCAGGGGGCTGTGTGGGGCTCTGAAGGCCTTCGCATCTTAGGACCGAGCCGTGTGTGCTGAAGGCATCAGGGAGCCACCGGAGCCTCCCGAGTCACAGACCTCAGCTTTCTTTCACTTTGCTAAATGTGTGAGAAACTAAGGGAGGGGCAAGACACGGGAGGCTGTGGCCCAGGGGTGGCAAGAAGGGGGCATCCTGGGGGAGGCGGGCGCAGCAAGAAGACCCTGCTCTGTCTCGCTCCTGGAGCAGCCTGGCAAAGGGCAGCAGCCGTCCCCCTCAGCCCACGATTGGAGAGGTTTCCTTGGCGGGAGGCTGCGAGAGCAGAGGGCAGGGCTGCAGAGTGCCCTCCATGCACTCCAGGACCCAGTTCCTGCCACATGCTCTCCACCTCGCTGTCGGGCCCTTGCTCACACACCCTCTCCTCTTCTTCACTTCCTAGCCCCAGACTCAGCTCAGACCCCCCATTCCAGCTGCTTGTGCCCTGCCCTTGTCTCCCCGATCCAGGAGTCGGGTGCCCCCGGTTTTCCTATGTCATCTCCCGTTAGAATGGTAGTTCTTGGGAACAGGCACAGTTTTTGCCTTTCTTTCACATCCTCAGGCCTTCACAGGGCCTGGCACAGAGTAAGCCCTTACTCAGTGCTTGAGGACTGACATCTCCTAGTCTAATCCCTCATTTGCCAAAAGGGAAGCTGGGTAAGCGGCCTGCCCAAGGTCACTCAGGGGTTTTGGCGGCATGGCTGGAACCAGCGCCCGAGTTTCCTGAGGTGTGGGCCCTGGGCTAGCCAGGCACTCGGGGCCCGAGGCAGAGACAAGAAGAGGCAGAAGAACACGGTACCAATGAAAGTGTCCCAGGTGGAGGGCTCTGCACAGATGCTCCCATTGATGATAGACACCAACCAGTCAAACAACCTGCAGGAGGGAGTGATGGTGAACCCTGAGGGCTGGGAAGCCAGGGTCCCCCCTCGGAGCAGCAGGGCCCCCCTCGAAGCAGCAGGACCCTCCCCTCGGAGCAGCAGGGCTCCCCCTTGGAGCAGCAGGGCCCCCCTCGGAGCAGCAGGGCCCCCCCTTGGAGCAGCAGGGCCCCCCTCGGAGCAGCAGGGCCCTCCCTCAGGGCAGCTGTGCCCCCCTCAGAGCAGCAGGGCCCCCCTCGAAGCAGCAGGGCCCCCCCTCAGAGCAGCAGTGCCCCCCCTTGAAGCAGCAGGGCCCCCCCTCGGGGCAGCTGTGCCCCCCTCAGAGCAGCAGTGCCCCCCCCTTCGGGGCAGCAGGGCCTCTGGCTCCCCTGAGGTGGGGTGGGCTGGCCGCCACACTCACCGGGCATAGGTGACTTTGGCCAGACAGTCCCTCCTGGTCTCACACTCGGCCCGCGAGCAGGGTTTCCTGAACACCTGCTGCTGCTTTCCGGCTGTGATCGTTCGCACCCGGAGTGTCTCCAACAGCTCCTCCTTGGAGATTCGGAGCAGGGAGGCTGCGGTCATCACAAAACCTGGTTTGGGGAGCACAGCTACGGTTATCCGCAGGCGGTGGGTCAGCAAAGAGGGCAAAGCCCCCAGGCTCCTGCAGGATGGACAGGTCCTGGAGGAGCTGGGGAAGGAGCTCGGATACCCCAGCAGCCCCCGAAGGAGGGCCCATTCCTGCCACGACTCGTCAGCGCCGCGCCGCCGCCAGCTAGGGCGGGCCAGGGTAGCAGCAGCAAGGGTGCGCTCGGCACTCCTCAGCGACGACTCTGCCCACCCTTTCCCCAGATTCGGCACATCCCTCTGCAGGGCAGACGTGCCCTGACTCCGGAGCATGCAAGCTTAGCTCCTGGGAGCTCACCCCGAGTTCTCAGGGTCCCCAGGCAGGGGGGGTGAGCTCCTTCCCCTCTTACATTTAGCATCTTCCTGTGGCTGGCAAACCTGGGATTCATCCTCGGAGTCAGCAAAGTGGATATTCCCGAGATGGAGCAACCCTGATAGGACCTGCAGGAACATCAGAAGAGGGAGCTCAGGTGGGCAGGTGGGCCACCTAGCGCCTCCTTGGAGCCCCATCAAAGTCCGGCCCAAGAGGAGAGACCCACCTCCGAGACTCAGAGCCCGGGGGGGAAAGAAGGGAAGGCGCTTGCTCCCTCCTCGCTTACGGGGTTGCAGGGGCAGGCCAACAGAGGTGCTGCTGTCAGGCCAGGTCCCGGGCAGTTCCTTTTTAAATTTCACTGCTGGGGGCCTGTCCCTCTCTGCCTCCTCCCCACAGCTGTCTGCTCCTCATTTCTGTAGAGATGCAGACAGAAAGAGCTTGCCAGCTACAGTGAATCCCTCCTCGGGAGATGCCTTACTGCTCTCAACCAAGTGTGACCATGGGCCATGACCCTAAGTGAAAGCTCACTTCAGGCTCCCTAGGCCCGAGCACCCCAATCTCCAATGTCGGGGGGCCAGGGCACAATCCTCCAACTCCCTTCCTCAAGGACCAACCATATCCAAAGGGCAAAATGAAAAACCATTCAGAGGGTACACCCCCCCTGCCCCAGGACCTGCCCCCTTCCCCCGCTCCTCTGAGTCTCAGCCCAGCACACTGGGCTGGCAGACACCAGAGGCTCCAGCTCAGCACCCACTGGCTGGCCCAAGGCACTGGCAGAAACGTCATCCCAGGGAAGACAGACCCCCTCCCCAGATTCAGCCCCTCTAGAGCCCTGGGCGATCCCAACACCTCAGGACAGGAGGTGTTTCCAGCTCCTGCCCCCAAATAAATGACTCATTTTCCAATTCTGACCTTAAAGATGTTGTTCTGGGTGGAGTGGTCAATGCCCAGGTGGAGCATTGCATCTCTGGTCACTTCAAAGCAGTCCTCTGGCAATAAAACAAACCACCCACGTCAGTCATGGCCTCCAACCACTCTACCCCAGAATCAGCCCCAACCTCTGGGCCCCCGGGGTCCCAGACTCAAGGAGGCAGAGGAGGATTGGGATCCAAACCCAGATACTGAGTTACCCTCTGGAATCTGGGTGCATTGAGCTCAGTTCACATGCCTGCCACCAAACCAGGGCCCAGAAGCCTCGATATCTTCCTACCTTCCAAGGTTCTCTCAGAATTGGGCAGCCAACGGAAAGCTGCTCCTTCAGGCAGGTGCCACTCTAACCTTTCACTTGAACTGGCTCCTTTGGTGATCTGGGGAACCAGAAAGATACCAGATTAATGCTCACATGGAAGTCCTCATTCAAGGCCTGTGGGCAGAAGACTGACCATGTCTTATATTGACCACAGAGGGCCCTGTAAGAGACATTGCCAAGTAGAAAAGAAAGGAAGAGACAGCTCCCAATATCACATGGGAAGAATTTCTGTTCTACATCCTATTTCTAATATGATAAGCAATGGCTTGACAAATATTCCCTACCCCGACTCCATGGTCTTGCTTTGGAGATCATTCCCAAGTATATTCTGTCTCCAACAGTTTCTTTCCATCTGTTCCAAACACACATGTGTGTTATCAATTCTAAAAAAGGTTTTCCTTGATCCTTCTAAACTTTAGGCAACTACATTTCCACTTTTCTCCTTCCTTCTTTGCTGCCAAATTCCTCACCTGTACCCAGTGCCCCATTTCTTTACTAGGCCTGGGGGGAGGGAGGGAGTCCTCTTCCATAACCCCTGCAATATGGCTTTGTTCCCATCCACTCTACTAGATCTGCTTTCTCAAAGGTTATCTGGGAAGCCTAATTACTAAAACCCTATTTTCTTTTGGTCCTCATTTCGCTTGACTTTTCCATCACTTTTGACATAAGTGACTGCCTTTTCCCTACATTCTCCTTTCTCTTAGCTTCAGAAACCATTTTCTCCTTTTTCTCCTGAATGCTTGAGGGGAGTATTATGCAGGGTACCTCTCTCACTACGTTCTTCTTCAACAATCTAATTCATTTGCATGCCTTCAACCACCACACTCACAAATCTGTATCTCCAGTCCAGAATTTTCTCCTAAGTTCCTTCTAAACCCACTTCTCCAATGGGCTACAGGACTGTCCCTTTTAGGAGTCCAGATGACCACTCAAATTGAGCCTGTTTAAATGGAGCTCGTCTTTTCCCTATGTGAAGCCCATGTCAGCACCTTGGATATTTTAGAATTAGCCAGAGTCAGGATCAGAAAAATCTTTATTCTTTGTGGATGTGAACGGAATGGCGAGAGCAATCGCGACAAGAATCTGCCAGGAGTGACTCTGGTTTTCTCACTCCACCTACCAATTCCTCCAACCAATCTCCTATACAACAGATCAAGCCTGTAGTGCAGTGGGCAGGGCCATTCCTTCTCCAAGCATATACTGATAAGAGTATTGTCCAATTGGTATTGGCTTTAAGTGCTCTGAGCTCAATGCATCTGCTCAGAGTTTTCAGGCCATTACATCCCTAAGTCCAGTGGGAGCACTGGTAGTACCATTTACCAAGTCTGCCCATTTCTGAAAGTTCAGGGTTACCTTTGGCTGTTTCTCGTTCAGCTGCCAAATCCTATTGATTTCATTTCTTTTGGTACCATTTCTTACATCTTCCTCCTCTTTTTTTCATTTCTGCCCACCTGGACTACTCCAACAGTCCCCATAATAGGCCTGCTTGTCTCAATCCTCATTCCCCTTTGGCACCTTCATATGGCTACTATAATGTTTTGTTTGGGCATAGATCTGGCTGCCAACATCACTCTGCTCAAAAGCCTCTTCCATGTTTACAACAGAAGAATGGAAATAAGGTTTCCATACCTTTGCTCAGAATTCAGAGCCACTCACAATCTTCTCATTCTTAGGTAACAGATTTAAAGATTGGGCCGTAGTCCAATCCATTCATATTTTTTCCATCAAGTCCAACTATTTTGTTATATATAAGAGGGAACTGAAGCACTGAGAAGTTTAGTGATTTGCCAAGTCACTAGCGAGTGTATGAGCTAGAGATTTAAACCCTTGTCTTACTGATATCCCAAAGCCTAGTGCGTGGACCACACAGTCACATTATTAACTTTAACACCAGTTTCTTTAGATGGTTTTAACCCCATAAACATCATGATCCCTGTGTTGTGCCCTTTCTCCCAGTTTTTCACTTCTTTGAAGGTAGGGACTGTTTTTCAAACTTTTGTAATCCAGCATAGTGCTGGCCCATAGGAATGACCCGATGCTCACTGCCCAATGACCTTTCCCCTGTCCTTACAGTCTGCATTCTAGTCAAACTTAATCTGCTGCTCCTGGCTGGTCACCACACTTTCACACCTCTGTGTCTTTGTTCAGACTGACCTCTTTGTCTCAAGCATTGCTATCCATCCTTTAAAGGCCATCTAAATGTCATTTCCTGAACCAAATCAATTCCAATGGAGCAGTAATGAACTGAACCAGCTACACCCAGGGAAAGAACTCTGCAAGATGACTAAGAACCACTACATTGAATTCCTAATCCCTCTATTTTGTCTGCCTGCATTTTTTATTTCCTTCATAGGCTAATTGTACAACATTTCAGAGTCTGATTCTTTTTGTACAGCAAAATAACTGTTAGGACATGTATACTTATTTTGTATTTAATTTATACTTTAATATATTTAACATGTATTGGTCATCCTGCCATCTGGGGAGGGGGTGGGGAGGAGGGGAAAAACCGGAACAAAAGGTTTGACAATTGTCAATGCTGTAAAATTACCCATGCGTATAACCTGTAAATAAAAAGCTATTAAAATATAAAAAATACTCAAATGCAGTAAGGCAGAAATAGTAAATGCATCCTTTTCAGACCACGATGCAATGAAAATTACATTCAACAAAAAACCAGGGGGAAGTAAACCAAAAAATAATTGGAAACTAAATAATCTCATACTAAAGAATGATTGGGTGAAACAGCAAATCATAGACATAATTAATAACTTCACCCAAGAAAACGATAATAATGAGACATCATACCAAAATGTATGGGATGCAGCCAAAGCGGTAATAAGGGGAAATTTCATATCTCTAGAGGCCTATTTGTATAAAATAGAGAAAGAGAAGATCAATGAATTGGGTTTGCAATTAAAAATGCTAGAAAAGGAACAAATTAAAAACCCCCAGTCAAACACTAAACTTGAAATTCTAAAAATAAAAGGTGAGATCAATAAAATTGAAAGTAAAAAAACTATTGAATTGATTAATAAAACTAAGAGTTGGTTCTATGAAAAAACCAACAAAATAGACAAACCTTTAGTAAATCTGATTAAAAAAAGGAAAGAGGAAAATCAAATTGTTAGTCTTAAAAATGAAAAGGGAGAACTCGCCACTAACGAAGAGGACATTAGAGCAATAATTAGGAGTTACTTTGCCCAACTTTATGCCAATAAATTCGACAACTTAAATGAAATAGAAAAATACCTCCAAAAATATAGCTTGCCCAAACTAACAGAGGAAGAAGTAAATATCCTAAACAGTCCCATCTCAGAAAAAGAAATAGAACAAACTATCAATCAACTCCCTAAGAAAAAATCCCCAGGACCAGATGGATTTACATGTGAATTCTACCAAACATTTAAAGAACAATTAACTCCAATGTTATATAAACTATTTGAAAAAATAGGGATTGAAGGAGTCCTACCAAACTCCTTTTATGACACAGACATGGTACTGATACCTAAACCAGGTAGGCTGAAAACAGAGAAAGAAAATTATAGACCAATCTCCCTAATGAATATTGATGCTAAAATCTTAAATAAAATATTAGCAAAAAGATTACAGAAAATCATCACCAGGATAATACACTACGACCAAGTAGGATTTATACCAGGAATGCAGGGCTGGTTCAATATTAGGAAAACTATTAGCATAATTGACTATATCAATAACCAAACAAACAAAAACCATATGATCATCTCAATAGATGCAGAAAAAGCATTTGATAAAATCCAACATCCATTCCTAATAAAAACACTTGAGAGCATAGGAATAAATGGACTTTTCCTTAAAATAGTCAGGAGCATATATTTAAAACCATCAGTAAGCATCATATGCAATGGGGAAAAACTGGAACCTTTCCCAGTAAGATCTGGAGTGAAGCAAGGTTGCCCACTATCACCATTATTATTTAATATCGTATTAGAAACACTAGCCTCGGCAATAAGAGTCGAGAAAGAAATTAAAGGAATTAGAGTAGGCAATGAGGAAACCAAACTATCACTCTTTGCAGATGATATGATGGTATACCTAGAGAACCCCAGAGATTCTACTAAAAAGCTATTGGAAATAATTCATAATTTTAGCAAAGTAGCTGGCTACAAAATAAATCCCCATAAATCCTCAGCATTTTTATACATCACCAACAAAACCCAACAGCAAGAGATACAAAGAGAAATTCCATTCAGAATAACTGTTGATACCATAAAATATCTGGGAATCTATCTACCAAAGGAAAGTCAGGAATTATATGAGCAAAATTATAAAAAAGTCTCCACACAAATAAAGTCAGACTTAAATAATTGGAAAAATATTAAGTGCTCTTGGATTGGCCGAGCGAACATAATAAAGATGACAATACTCCCTAAATAATCTATTTATTTAGTGCTATACCAATCAGACTTCCAAGAAAATATTTTATTGATCTAGAAAAAATAACAACAAAATTCATATGGAACAATAAAAAGTCGAGAATCTCAAGGGAATTAATGAAAAAAAATCAAATGAAGGTGGCCTAGCTGTACCCGATCTAAAATTATATTATAAAGCAGCAGTCACCAAAACCATTTGGTATTGGCTAAGAAATAGATTAGTGGATCAGTGGAAAAGGCTAGGTTCACAAGACAGAATAGTCAATTATAGCAATCTAGTGTTTGACAAACCCAAAGCCCCTAATTTCTGGGAAAAGAATTCATTATTTGATAAAAACTGCTGGGATAATTGGAAATTAGTATGGCAGAAATTAGGCATGGACCCACACTTAACACCATATACCAAGATAAGATCAAAATGGATCTATGACCTAGGCATAAAGAACGAGATTATAAATAAATTAGAGGAACATAGAATAGTTTATCTCTCAGACTTGTGGAGGAGAAAGAAATTCGTGACCAAAGATGAACTAGAGACCATTACTGATCACAAAATAGAAAATTTCGATTACATCAAATTAAAAAGCCTTTGTACAAATAAAACTAATGCAAACAAGATTAGAAGGGAAGCAACAAACTGGGAAAACATTTTCACAGTTAAAGGTTCTGATAAAGGCCTCATTTCCAAAATATATAGAGAACTGACTCAAATTTATAAGAAATCAAGCCATTCTCCAATTGATAAATGGTCAAAGGATATGAACAGACAATTTTCAGAGGATGAAATTGAAACTATTACCACTCATATGAAAGAGTGTTCCAAATCATTATTGATCAGAGAAATGCAAATTAAGACAACTCTGAGATACCACTACACACCTGTCAGATTGGCTAAGATGACAGGAAAAAATAATGATGAATGTTGGAGGGGATGCGGGAAAACTGGGACACTATTGCATTGTTGGTGGAGTTGTGAACGAATCCAACCATTCTGGAGAGCAATCTGGAATTATGCCCAAAAAATTATCAAATTGTGCATACCCTTTGATCCAGCAGTGTTTCTATTGGGCTTATATCCCAAAGAAATACTAAAGAAGGGAAAGGGACCTGTATGTGCCAAAATGTTTGTAGCAGCCCTGTTTGTAGTGGCTAGAAACTGGAAAATGAATGGATGCCCATCAATTGGAGAATGGCTGGGTAAATTGTGGTATATGAATGTTATGGAATATTATTGTTCTGTAAGAAATGACCAGCAGGATGAATACAGAGAGGACTGGCGAGACTTACACGAACTGATGCTAAGTGAAATGAGCAGAACCAGGAGATCATTATACACTTCGACAACGATATTGTATGAGGACATATTTTGATGGATTTCTTTGACAAAGAGACCTGAGTTTCAATTGATAAATGACGGACAAAAGCAGCTACACCCAAAGAAAGAACACTGGGAAACGAATGTGAACTATCTGCATTTTTGTTTTTCTTCCCGGATTATTTATACCTTCTGAATCCAATTCTCCCTATGCAACAAGAGAACTGTTCGGTTCTGTAAACATATATTATATCTAGGATATACTGCAACATATCCAACATATAAAGGACTGCTTGCCATCTAGGGGAGGGGGTGGAGGGAGGGAGGGAAAAAAAATTGGAACAGAAACGAGTGTCAATATAAAGTAATTATTAAATAAAAATAAAAAAAAATAAAAAAGAAAGAAAATAAAAAGCTTTAATAAATAAATAAATAAAAATCCAAAACTTCAAAAAAAAAAATATATATATATATATAAAATAAAATAAAATGTCATCTCCAAGAAGCCCTTCCTGATGCCTCTGATCTACCAGGGCCCACACTGACCCTTTCCTTCCAGACTTCACAAAGTACTTTGATATTTCTCTTATGATAAGCGACAGCTAGGGGGTGCCATAGTGCACAAAGTCAGGAACCTCCTTCCTGAGCCTCTTCCCAGCTGTGGGATCCTGGCCAAGTCAGCCCTGCTTGCCTCAGTTTCCCAATCTGTAAATTAATCTAAAGAAGGGAATGGTAAACCCCTGCAGCATCTCGGTAACGAAACTCCAAGAGTTGCACTGAGGTAATAGAGGATAACCAGTCATTGGTGCCCAGGACGCCTCTCTCCACTTCTCTGTAAGCTGTTCAGGCCATGGTCCCTGAGAGAGCTCCATTACCTGTGACAGGGCTCTGTATCCAATAGACACCTAATAAATATGGATGAAACTTTCTAATAAAAGAGTCTTCCTTAGTTAATTCTGGCAATCACAAATATTCCACAGTCAAAAGTGATCGGCCCCCAATCTCCCTCCTTGGCTCTTCTGACACTTATCAGCTGGAGGTCCCATGGGACATATATTTGCAAAGGGGGCATTAAAAGTCTCACAGACAATGCAGAATTCGCAACCAGAAGCTCTCTAGCTGTCAGTCTGCTAATTATCACTGTGTGACGTTGGACATAGCCACTCTGAGCCTTAATATTCTCAGATACAAAACGGGAATATTATTTGTCTTCTTTTCGTGGTAGGTCTGATCCTAGGATCAAATGTAAAGAACCCTGTAGTTATCATCTATCATTATTAAGTAACATGAATTAATTATGTGCAGATTTACGTATAAGTTGTTAGGAAGAACAATGGGATAACTGAAGTGGCTGGGACCAGCTGGAATTTGTCAAGGAAAACATCTCAAAAACAGGACTTAGAATGGAGTAAAGTGAGAAGAGCAACAGGTTCCTTTAGCAGTATAAAAATCACCAGTCGTAAAATAAACACCAAAGGGCATCGTTACCTACAGCCCCAGGATGGTACCCCGGAACCCAGAGCCTGGCACAGACCTGATAGAAGATATGAAAATTCCTCTCCAGTGGGGCCTGGTAGGCAACTCGAGTTTTCTCCAGGAGGTACGTCTGGACAGAGGCCCCAGTCATCTGCTGAGTTCTAGAGAGCAGAAGGTGGATATAAGGCTGCAAAGCCCAGGGACTGCTAGCCCCAACATGGACTGAGCCCAAACCCCACCAAGCCTGTGGATGAAAAGGGGGAACTGTGCTAGGACTAGAGTAAACACAGTAAATAGCCCCTTATCTCGCAATGTACTGCATGCAAGAAGGTGTAGGGAAGGTCATTTTTACCATGTGAATTTAGAAATGCATACATTTTAAAATGTCAGAAAATCCTGCTCTCCAGGCTTTTGTGATGAATCTTTTGTGATGAATCAAGTTACAGATTTCTATAGTAAAGGCCTGAAACCTCCAGGAGACAATAGATTCCTGAGTATGCCCAAGGCATACATGTGCCTTTTTTAAGCCACAAGATCCAGAACTCAGGACCAGTGGCAGGGACCAGGGCTGAAGGATCCAGAGCCATTAAGCAAATATCAGAAAGAGGATCTGAAAGGAGAAGCTCTGCTTTCCTGTAAAAGTTTTGCTGGTACCCGCTTCCTTCAGACTCCCCTCTTTGTGCCCAAGCCAGGCAGGCTCCTTGTCTGGAGGGACATCGGCCCAAGCCAAACTGCTATGTCCTGGATAGCCTGCTTCTCTGCAGCACGAGGGCCATCATGGGCATGGAAGCCAGGCTCCTGCCTTTCTTCCCTGGTCCTGTTCTGGGTCCCTGGGAACACCTTCTTGGGGTCTCTGGCACCAAGAGATGGTCCCACCCCTTCCCAGGTGACCTGTGGCACAGCACAGGTCTCAGGCTGCACCTGTGCAGAAGCCTGGGACCTGCTTTTACCTGTTCAGCTGGAGTTGGATGTACTTCCCAAAACGGCTGCTGTTGCTATTGCGGAGCGTACAAGCATTCCCTACAAAAGAAGTACTCACTGATATTCTCTCTCCTCTCAATTACAACCTCCTGCCCACAAGTCCCTGCTTCCTTTTTTCTCTGCCTTTCTTCTCTGAGGCCCAGGTAAAGTCAGTGGCAGGTCCACCCAGGCCCTTATCCTCTCAACAAGCCCTCGTCAAGGCTCCCATTTGGAGAGACCTGCCCTCCAGTCACAAAGGACAGGTCTCAGGAAAAGGAGTCCAGATGTAGAAAGAGATTTAGGCCAGACCAAGGGGAGGACTTCCCGACCAGTTGGAATGGACAATTAGGGGAGGCAAGAAGGGCCTTTCTGAAGTCGGGAGGCACAGTCAGTAAATACAGGATTGGTTCAAGAGCAGTTGTGGCCTGCTGCCCAAAGAATGGCCAAGTTTCCTCCTCAAGGTCCCTTTCCAGACCCTGGTACTCTTGTGCCTGTTTGTCTAGGTGGAGGGAGCCCTGAATCTCAGGCTGTGAGGCCTAGAGAGGGCAGAGAAAAACCACATCCCCAGAGGGCTGAGAAGAGCCTGATGGTCCTTACCAAAAGCCTCCATGACTGGGTTGGAATCCAGGACTCTCTTCTCAATCCTCTCCACTCTCTCGTGGCTCTCCTCAGAGGTGGAGGAACTGGTGACAGTGGCATAAAACTTCATCAGACACCGAGACGTCCACGTCTGTAGAGGAAGACAGCCTCGTGGTGGTCCTGCCCAAGGCCTCCCCAGGCCCTGTCACAGGCCTGTCAGTTAACAAGCATTCACGAAGCACAGAGCGGTGAGCTGAGGACCTGAAGGAGGCTGAGCTAGGAATGCACGCTCTTAGTGGACGACGTGGACCACGAGGTACATACAAGCTCTACGCAGACCAACGAAAGGCAATGGCTCTCAGGGAAAGCAGAAGCGGACAAAGAGGCTGAGGCAGGCGGCAGACCACGCCCGTGGGAAGGGCAGCCAGTCCGCCCACCCTGATCTACTGAAGTCCTGCATGGGAACTGGAGCCGTGGGTCCCAGAGCCCGGGGCTGGGCCATCAGGAAAGCCAGAGTTTACTGGGTGACTCTCTTCAAGTTAAGGAAGCTCTGCAGGCCTATTTTCTCACCCTGGAGGGGGACCTGCCCTGCCCACTTTCTCAGGAATGTGGGGAGGGTGTGGGGATCGAATGAGATCATAGACTGAAAGGGAATTTTAAAAGTCAAATTACTGTGGTAAGGAAAGTAGTCCAGGGGAGGGCAGTGAGGGAAGCAGGCAGCTTGGGGCTGGCGGGGCCTCTGGGGCAGGCCTGCTCTGACTAGTTACACCAGTCTCAGGCTTTCGGGCCTTATGAAATCTTTTTCATTGCAGCGGCACTGACACTGCCAGCCAGGGCCTCCGACCCAAGAGTAACACCCTCTCAGTGGTTCCCTCCCCGCTGCAACAGCCCTTCCCATAACCTTGGACGCTTGGAATCAGGTTGGGAGGAGGAAACCCGTCCGTCTGCCAGAGCATGAGATCCCAGAATGCTGGTGCTCAAAGGGTACTCAGAGGTCATCTAGGTCAACCCTGATAATGTACAGATAAGGAAGCCCAGGGAAGGAAAATAACCCGATAAAAGTCAGGCACCTGAGAAGCAGAGCTAGGCCTGGGACATGGGTCTCTCCTGACCTTCACTTCTTTCTAGGGCAACTGTCAGGCAGCACAATACATAGAGCCATGGGCCTGGAATCACCTATCCTCCCAGGCTATCATGAAGATCAAATGAGATATTTTGTAAAGCACTTAGCACAATGCCTGCCACAAAGGAGGCACTTAATAAAAGCTTATTCCCTTCCCTTGCTGCCTCTCCTATAGGGTTGACTGGACATGGAACAGAGAAAGCAACTTCAAAAGGTCTGGAGTGGAAGTCCATTCTGGGCGGAAGATCCAACACCAGGGAGAGCAAGGCATGCCTGTTACCTTCCCTGCTCCACTCTCCCCACTGACGATGATGGACTGGTTGACAGGCTCCAGCTGGCTCTTGACATTCCTGTAGGTTTGCTCGCCCACGGTGAAGAGATGAGGCTTTAATTTCTGAAATACGCAAAGAACCCGCCACAATAAGGGACACACACAGCAACTCTCTTCTGAGATAAGTGATCCCCTGGGGGGGGTAAAGCTGCCAGCCTCGAGTTTAGAAGTCTTGTCCAGCCCAGCCTCCCCAGTCCTGGCCCTCTCTCTGCCTCCTACCCCAGAGCCTCAGCCTGAGCAGACAGCACTGCCCCACCTAGTCACCCGCAGGCTGGCCCCCTCTCCAGGAGCCGCGCTGCACCCCCGAGACCGTCAGATCCTTCAAGAGAAGGGGCCCCACTTGTGTAATCCTCTCAAAGCACGGCGCAGGAGTCGGCGCTACTCTGGGATGCCATGACACAAACAGGGTAAGGGGTGAAGGAGTGAGCAAAGCTTGCCTGGAGTTGAGGTGCTGTGTGGTAGTCCCTCATCAGCTCTGGGCAGTAGAGATAAGAGACAGGCTTAAAGGGGTTCAAAGCCACAAGGGTGCAGCCAGCATTGGTGTAGAACACGTCCACCTGGTACCTCTCCTGTAGACACCTCAGGACTGAGACAGATGGACCATTAATTAAAGTACCCAGAGTGTTTTGTGAGTGAGCAATCACACACACACACACACACACACACACACACACACACACACACACACACAGAGCTCTACCCATTCTTCCCTCCCACAATTAGTCAAATGCCATTTTTACACTATTCCCTCCTGATTCAGTTCAGATCTAATTAAAATGAAGCCCATCTAGAAATGGCCCCAGGGCTGTGAGACCTGAGCTGGGGAAGCTTCCTGCTAGGAAAGATCTGAATCAGCAAGGCTGGCTTGGGATCCTGGGTCCCACCAATTTGACCTTGGATCCGTAAGAGTCTAGGGAAGATATTACCTCCCCCATCCCCCACCCTAGGCTTCCCCATCTCCTCAGAGCTTTGCTCCCTACCTGTTGCTGGAGTCACAGGGTTCACTTTGATGAGGTCATCAAGCTCAGCCAATTGGATCTCACTCTCCAGAAAGACTTGCAGATCTTCTCTGAGAGGGTCATTGCTATAGGGGAGGGAGTGGGTGCTTTGGCCATTGACCTGGGAAGCAGAAGGGAGAAGGCAGATGAGCGCTGCATGAGAGAGACTTCCTCAGTCTTTGCCTTTTCTCTCATTAGGCACTGTCCTAAGGCTCCAACCAGCTCCAATTTCCGTGTGCAGGCCGTGCAAACCAACAGGCAAGCCACAACCATTATGTGGATAAAAACCCAAACTAGCACAATGTCTGGGAGATGGCTAGGCAGACCATTCGGCGGCTTATAGAGCACAATCTGGTGGAGGCTAATGGCATTCTCTGGGCCTCCCATCTTTCCCTCCGCAGCCAACCTCATCCACAAGAGTTCATACCCTCCATTCTTTCTTTACTTTATCTTAGACTCCAGGAGTAAAAAAGAAAACTGCAGAACCCAGAAATGATGACTTAAAAGGAAGATGTAGAACCCTAAGTCTGATGGTTTCCATTTCTTGGAACCCATGATCCTTTCAAAACAAAAGTGCAAACTTCCAATAAAAGACTAACATTCCTTTCTGCCAAAAAAAAAAAAAAAAACCCAAACCAAAAACGCAAGAAATTATTTTGTAACTTAAAAAATCTGTGTACAGATGACTTCCTTCCAATAAAATGTAAGCTCCTTGAAGACAAGCTCTGTTTTCCTTTTTGTCTTTGGATCCCCAGAGCTTTGCGGAGTGTTTGCCCCAAAGTAGGTATTTAAGAAATGTGTATGGAACTGCAATGATTAGAAATTAAGGCACTTAAATCTGAAGACAATATTGAAAGTCAAAACAACATCTATAAAGATGTGGCAGGCTGGGGGTTGGCCAAATGCTTTAGGCCTCTCAGTTCAAAGAATCAAGACAATAAAAGTGTTCCTGGCTCAGGGATGAGAGGACAAGGGCAGTTAGTTCTGCTACCTATTCCACAAGCTGTTCACAAGGTCAAGGACCTGACTGATGAGAACACGGATAGAACTTGGCACATCTTTTCCCAAAACAGGTTGGTGGTATCAAGCTAATGGAGACCACCTTAGTCTAGAGATAACTCTGCAAGCCAATGACTTTCTAGAGGTCAATTTCCTGCCCTTTTCGATAAAGTCAAATTTTTCCTACCTCTCTCTCTTATTCTCATCACTTTAAAATCTGGGGGCAGGAGTTCAAATAGATGTCTGAGGGCCCTTCAGATTTGATAAAAAGCTTTTTGACATTCTTTGTAAATACTTCTTTCTAACCTGTCCAGTTAACACAGACACATGGAGCAGGGATACACTGGCCTCTCCAACTACTTGGTGAGCTGAGGAGAGGGCCATTCACCCATACTCCTCTTTCTTTCCACAACATGGTGTTCCCTTTCTAGGGCCAGCAGAAAGAGAAAGTCACCTGAAATGGGGCAAGGGAGCCCCGTGGTTCCCACCAGACAATGCTGGTCTTGTTCCCCTGGCCTGGAATGGTTCCTACTCTGAAAGGAGTGGAGCCATACACATACCAGTCAGACAAACATCCAGGTTGGGTCTTTTCCAAGGCATGAGATTTGTCCAGGACCCCTCATGGAGTTTTTTTGAATCTTTCTGGAATGATTCTGGAATGAACTAAACCTGCCATGTTGGGCTTCTTGGATGCAGACATACCTGGATTCAAATGGTGCATTCTCTGTTTCAAGTCTTTTTTTCTGGCTATACTGCCTCTCAAAAAAGAACTTGCCAACCCACTGTGGTTGGATATAACCCTTTCACCTCTCCCAACCGGAGGCAGCTGTAATTGTCCACTGCATATAGGTCCTACTTCAGCCATATTGTACCAATTCTCTGTCTCTTTGACAATCATCTTACTGCCACCCATTGTGTGCCTCCCTCAGTTATGAAACCAAAATCAAATCAACTGTGTCATTGCTCCTCATCCCAGTAACTTTCTAAATCAAAATATCCTTTAGGAATATCACACCTCCTCTATATTAGACTGTAAGCTCCTTAAGGGCAGTGACTGTCTCATTTTTTTCTATTTGTACTGGTAGAGCCTACTGCTTTTGAGACAATTATTCATTTCATTCACTATGGCCTAATCCCCTCCAAAAAACAAAAGCCTACCCTACATCAGAGCATTATGGAGGAATAAGTAGCTGAATCACCAAAAGACATGAATCTTCATCACCCTCCAGGGTGATCACTTGACCTATCTGCTTCTGCTACCTCACATCACCCCTCTTAGCCCTCAATCCCCCTCACTAAAGTCTCCCATCTTTAGCCAATCTCCTTCACATTCATGACATTAATTACCATTTGTTTTGTAGGAGGGTGGGGGGTAGGGGCATGTCTCAAATCTGCAACTCCAACCCTGATCACTCCTGTTTTTCTCTCTCTCTAAATGTCAATTCCATCCTGATGATCCACTGTCACTACCCCTTGGCTGGTCCGAAACAGTTTTCTCCAAAACCTGCTCTTTGCTCCTTTCCTTATTATTTATATGAGTGACCCAAATCTTTTGTTCCTCTTTTTTCATCACCCACATCAAATCAGTTACAAAGGCAAACAGATTCTACCTATATAGTATCTTAACACTCTCTGGTTTCTGTTCCTTCTACTTCTCTCACATACCACTTATTGCAATAGCCTCTTGACCAGCCTTTCTACTTCTACTTTCTTCCAACTTAATCTTTATACCATCAAGGAATAATATTCCTAATACTACTGTGCTATAAGAAATAATGAGCAGGTTGAATTAAAAAAAAAACTGGACTTATGTAAACTGATACAAAGTGACGTGAGCAGAACCAGAATACCATACACAGTAACGGCAAAATTGTATTATGATCAATTGTGAACTACTTAGCTATTCTGGGCAACACAGTGATATCTTAAATAAAGATAAAGAACTGATGGAATATGATTACATATCAAAATGTACAATCAGCCTGCTCTGCACTAAACCCATCTTCACCAAAACAGATATTCTGGGGGAGGAGCAAGGCTCTAGCTAGCAGGGGTGGATGCTGGTCACACCAAGGCTGCAGCCCTGGAACCTGCTCTTCCCTAGAAAGCCCAGACCTCTCCGTGCCCAGAGACACATGGAGCTGGGCTATTAAAGCTGCCACACAGAAGAAGAAAGCCAAGAAGAATGACTGGACTGCCTAAGACCACACTATGAGTCTCCTGGTATACCCTTCAGGACTCAAGGATACCTGTGGAAGATTGTATTTTACTTTAAGAAAAAGGGATAGGAGGTTTTCTCTTTCTCTCCCAGGGAAGACAGGTCCTTTTTGTTCTTCAATAGAAGGAATCTTGTGGGTTACTTGGAAGAACACAGAACTAGAGGTGAAGTAATAATGGGGGATTTGGCTCTAGCTCTAATAGTGTTTTGATTTTTAAGGGTGCCTTATTCTTAAATAGTACCCTTTGGCCCCAATACCTCAGAGGAGACAGTATCCCCTAAAGAAGAATAAGCAGAATACAATTGTTTTGATTCTTTTTTTCTTTTTCTTTTTTTTTTTTTTTTGCTGAGGCAACTGGAGTGTGACTTGCCCGGGGTCACACAGCTAGGAAGTGTCAAGTGTCTGAGGTCAGATTTGAACTTGGGTCCTCCTGACATCAAGGCTGGTGCTCTATCCACTGCATCATCTAGCTGCCCCAACTGTTTTGATTCTCAAACTGGGAAAGGTCATAATCTGTGGCATAACTGAAGCAAGAAGCTTTGAACCAAATAAAATAGGAGTTACCGAAAACAGCAAGGACACTTTCATGATTTTTAAGGCATCAAAGTCCCTGGAATGGGTGTATTACAAATTTGGGACTTCCTGCTCATAGAGACTCCATTCCTTTGTCCTTCCTGTATTAATTTACTGAGCATTATTAGCACACAGAAAGCATTCTGGAGCTAGATGCTAGGGCTATCAATCCAAAGTCTCTGACCTCAAAGAACTCACAACCCTACTAGAGGGATATAACTTGTATCTAGAGCAGTTGGGAAAATTTCATTTGAGGAGGGAGTCAATACAACAACTAAGGTGAACAGGAAAGTTTCTGGTAAGAAATGACTCTTCAAAGAACTTAAAGGATTCCGAAAGGTCAAGATGAAAGTAGAAGAGGGGGTACATTTCAGACATGAATCATCCTGGACAAAGATGCAGAGAGAAGAAATGGGGAATGATAACTGGA
Source organism: Antechinus flavipes (assembly GCF_016432865.1). Taxonomy (NCBI): domain Eukaryota; kingdom Metazoa; phylum Chordata; class Mammalia; order Dasyuromorphia; family Dasyuridae; genus Antechinus; species Antechinus flavipes. Next base: position 114,917,736 of record NC_067401.1, on the reverse strand, counting down.
TAAGTTTGCAACACAGATTATGTGTAGGGGATTAACATGAAATTAAATTTAAGCTATGAACCACTACACAGAATTCCCAATCCCTCTATTTTTGTCCGCCTGCATTTTTGATTTCCTTCACAGGCTAATTGTGCACTATTTCAAAGTCCGACTCTTTTTGTACAGCAAAATAACTGTTTGGACATGTATACATATATTGTATTTAACTTACACTTTAACATATTTAACATGTATTGGTCAACCTGCCATCTCGGGGAAGGGGTGGAGGGAAGAAGGGAAAAAGTTGGAGCAAAAGGATTTGCAACTGTCAATGCTGAAAAATTACCTATGCATATATCTTGTAAATAAAAAGCTATAATTAAAAAAAAAAGAAACTAAATCTAAGTAACTCCAGCTTCGAAAAATGTTATGTACACCAAACTGAGGAATCTAGACTCCATCTTAGAGACAACAGGAAGCTTGTAAAGCTTCTTTTGAAAGGGCATAAACTTGTGCTACAGGAATATTACATTGGAATGTGAGTGTAAAGGACTGGAGAGAGAAGAGAGGAGGCAGAGAGGCCTCAAGGCAGGAGGCAAGGAGGAATAATCCAGGTGAAAGCTGCCCTGAGCAAGGGAGGTGGCCCTATGAATGAAGAGAAGCAGGTGGACACAGAGACACTATTAGAGGCAGAAATGACAAGACAGCAACTGAGTAGATCATTTTTCAATGAGTGGAAAAAATTTCCAACAAACCAGAAGCTGTTCACCTTGGAGACATGCTATGGATACGGGCACCAGAAACATGATGCTTTTCCAAGGTGAACCAATTCCAAGGTAATTCTTGCCTTCACAAACTAAGAAAACTCTCCTCGAGGCTCCCACGGGCTTTTTTGCTATCAACTGCCTTACTGAACTAGAAGACTCATGATATGCACCTCTGCCACTTGAATTTGGGGATCAGAACCTGGACTCCCCTATGCTAGAATATAACGGAGGCCATCACTTGCCCCTTTGGAAGGGAATTTGCCTATCAGGAGCAACTGACCCATGTTCAACTGTCATTCACATGGAACCCTTTTTTGTTCTCATTTCAATACCTGGAGCAGCAACTCCAGGGTCCACCAAGGGAACCCTCTTCTCATTCTTACTGACTAGGCCAAGGCCAGAAGAAAGAGTTCCCACCATCCTCCTTCTTGAGTATTAATGAACAAGATATTTTTGTTCCTGTTGACAGTGACCACAATGTTATGGCACTGGATACCTGGAGCGCTCAGGCAGCTCCTGAAGACCAGAATGGATACTTTAGAATTTGGCACTATCAAGGCATTTGAGAGTCATTGATAAAGCATGAAAACTGCCCTTGGTACTCTGTCCACTGGACATTGTGGGCTTATGCCATAACCCACCCAAATCCTTGCCACAAAACAAATGCTCATGTGCCACAAAGAACAGAATTTTCTAGCACTTAAAATAAGTATTTATATCATACTATGTTAGAAGTTGTCTTTCATTTCCCTCTTGTGAGTAGTGAATTCTGGGCAGATCCTTCTTCATTATTGCTACCTGAGAGTTCTGTAATCTAGGTTACCTGCTGCAGCATACTGCTTCGTTTCCCAAAGGGGCTTTGGGTCACAGGTGAAGAGGATTTTATGGTTCTGATCGCGGGACAGCTGGGACATTGGCACGATGAAGGAGTCTGGACTGGAGGAATCTATGTAAGATCAATTGGTGCATCTGAAAGAGAATGGAAATAATGAGAATAAATATCAGAAGATTGATGTATGTCCATCTATATACAAACATATTTCATCATCCACAAAGAGTTGAACTCGGCTATGATGGTAATGACAATTCTTTCAGGGATTCTGAATCAAATAGGCAGGCTGCTATCCAGGCAAGCTGGGAATGAGGTCAGTGGCTCAGGTACAAGAAGACAGAGAGTGAGTCTGTCCTGCAAATTGCCAATTAGGGATCCAGGAAAAAATATTTATGAGAGTTCTGCCTAAGGAAACTTAGGCTGTCCTTGCCAAAAGCCAATGCTACTTTGGCAACAAGTGGTGGGGTTAAGTCCTCTAGGTCAGTATATCAGAGAAAGATGCTCATTCTACCCCAAGTATCTGTGAGACAGAAATTTCAAGTGTTATGGGAGAAGCCTTTTTTTTAATTTTTATGGAGAACTAGACTCAAGATCTGATAATCCAAATAACTTTTTTTGAACCTCAGCATTTTCGTCTACAAAATAAGAGGGATGGCCCAGATGACTTTTAAAGTCCCCTCTTGCTCTAGGGATGGGGAAAAAAAATCATACATAACTCTGGGTCATTAATAATAGCAACTAAAATAATTCACACTTCTATAGTGTTTTACTATTCACATAGTACTTTTTTCACCTCAATAACCCAAGGTAGGTATTGTACACATCTCCACTTTATAAATGGGGAAACTGAGGCTGGGAGATTTAATGACTTGTCCATAGTCACGTGGTTAATGAGCTTTAAAGATGCCACCCAGGTCTCCTGACTCCAAGTCCACTTCTCCAGCACTGAGCTCTACTTCCAACCCTAAAAAGCTGAGTTCTTGGCCAAAGTAAAAGCTGAATTTGTCAATATCGCTTTCCTCTACCAAAAAGAAGGTTATCTTTGGGAAAAGGAATTTTTTTTGGTAAGCCCCAAGTGTCCATAAGAATCCCCCAAAGATCCTGCTCATAGAACTAAGGCTGTAAATGCCCTCTTGCCCAATTCTTTCATTTTTACCTGGTGAGAAAACCGAGGTCCAAGATACTTATTTACCCATAGTAGTAGTGGGTAGCTGAGCTGAGACAGTCCCCAGGACTAGAAGCCCGGCAACTTTAATTGCAGCTTCTCTCCCCACCACCCTCCCGCCCCAACACCCTCCACTCAGTTAATCAATCCACTCTTTCCTCCGGAGGGCGGAAAGAGCACAGGACAAGAGTCCACACACCAGGGGCTAAACCCCTTAGTTCTTCGAGATAAAGAACTAGGGCCAGGCTCCCGAGCCCATTTCCTCATTATCGAGAAAAATACGCTCATCCAGTCCAGCCCAGTCCATCCTCCGGGGATCCTGGGTGGATCAAATTTAAAGCAATTGGCTTAGACCTCGGCTTTCTCGGGTTCTCCCTGCTCTGGGTTGGTAGGAGCAGCAGAGAAAGACACAAGCGGGGAGCAGCGCTGGGTCACCCTCAGCACATTGCTTGTGAGCAAAGAAAAATCACTGAAGGACAAGCCCAAGGACAAGGGGCTACCACACTGAGCGTCGATCTCTTCCTCCCACCGGGTCCAGCTTGGGGTCGGGCAGTGATTCCAAATGAAGAGGCGGAGCAGAGCAGGGTGGAGGGAGACTCTGGCCCGGCCCCTCCGCTTTCCCCCTAACCTGGCTCGAAATAGCTCACCGACTCCCTAAGAAATACCCGGCTGAGGTTGTCCTTCAAAAGTTTTTTCCAATCCCCTGCACTTCGGCCCTTCCAGCCCCCAGCTCGCGCTTCCCGCGGCCTGCGGGGATCTCAGCACAACGCCCGGCTTTTCTCTGCCCCTCCCCCCAGTTCGGCTAGCTAGGGTCCCCCAACCCACACACCTGGGCAGCCCGAGTCGAGGGAGAGATAACCCTGCAAGATCCTCGGCTCCAACAGGGATCTCAGGCTCCTTTGGCAGAAAAGGCACATAGAATCACGGAGGAAAGGGAGCGTCCCGAGCTCTCGGGAAGAGGCTCTCGTACGCCCCAGTCACTCCCAGGACCGCAGCCTCTCTCCTCCCATTACCCCCTCCTTAGGCCCAGGATGGGGTGGGGAGACTGATTTCCCAGTGGAACCGGGGGAGGGGTTACTCACCGTTTCCTAAGTCCGGGCCGACTTTCGCGTTGGCCCAAGGAAAGGCGGGGATGGAGGTGGGAAAAAAATGAAGGGAGCTGGGGGGAGGGGTCCGGCGCGAGGAGAAAAGGGGGGTGGAGAGAGATCGCCGACAAACCCCGCCTTCGGGCGGGGCGTGCCCACGTGGCGGACGGCGCACGTGGCCCTTGCAGCGACCAGGCTCCCTGTGGAAAGACTGAGGCGGGGATCGTATTATTTCGGGGAACCTCGGAAATATCTAAAGAAGGAGGAGTGGTTAAAGAAGAGGAAAAAGCATAAGTGAGTCCTTGAGTCACCCAGGAAGATCAATGAGAAGCCAGTAATGGACTGAGCAAAAATAAGTGGTTTTCTTGGGAGTTGTGAGAAGCGAACCGAATGCCTGGGCACGCCCTAGCCAGGCTCCAGGTCCCGCCCCTGCCCTCCGAAAGGCCGACTGCGGGCAAAGACTCTGGAGCTCTCTGTTCAGTTTCTGCAGCTGCGCAGTTCTCTCGGTGACTTAGCTTCTTGACTTGAATCCCAGTCTCTCCAATGCCCGGGCGCCCCGAGGCGGGAATCCGAACCGGATGTATGAGTAGCCGCTGAGGACGAGAAGGAGAGAAGATAGAATCCACCCCTCCGCCCTGGGGAGAATGTGTAGAATCGGGCTGCCTGGACTAGCTGGGTGACTCCCCGGTTGTCGAAAGTTGTATTTCGAAAGAAAAGGCTGGGCCTAGGTGGGCCCCCAGCCCAAAGATGATTCTTCTAGTCCGACGGCTGCTCTTTCTGGAAGTTTCCCAGGGTCTGGGCCTGCCTTTTCCCCTTGTTCATCCAGTCACTGGTCTCCCTGAAAAAGGCCGGGCTTAAATCTAACCTACTGGTGGAAGACAAAGGTCAGACATTCAGGTGGGGCTGGTGGAGGTTCGAACGCGCGTGCTTGGACGGGATGCGGTATGCTGGTGAACCTGGGGAACTGGGAGGAGTCCACATAAAATGGGAACAGGATCATAAAATTTAATTTGTTGAGGGGTCCTAGGGTGTAGCGCCATAGATACTCTCTAGTAAAACACCCCACATTTCACGAAGTATCCGAGAATTAGCCAGTGAAAATTTCCCCCACATAAGGCTCATATGCCAGTGGTGCTGTGTACCTTTTTTATATAGATTATTGCAAGAAAATCTCCCCCACATAAGGCTCATATGCCAGTGGTGCTGTGTACCTTTTTTATATAGATTATTGCAAGAAAATCTCCCCCACATAAGGCTCATATGCCAGTGGTGCTGTGTACCTTTTTTATATAGATTATTGCAAATTTTGTTCTGAAATGCTGCAGAATTACATCTTAAGTATATTTATTTTTAAATAGATTGTAAAGAGATAAAAGTACAATATCTAGAATACAGATTAAAGTATTTGCACTAATACACTTGATGTGCACAATTTCATAAAATTAATTTATCTACCAAAAAAAGTTATAAGCTAAAGCTGGAAATCACCTTGTTAAGACCAAAACAAGGCTCTTCAATAAATGCCTGATTTTTCTCTTTGGACAGTGACTTAAAATTATATAGTGAAAGCTAGATGACAGTTTAAGTTAATAGAGGATTAACTGCTTGTAAGGCAGGTTGTGGAAGTATTACTTTCCCTAATTTTACAATTGAATAGAGGTTGTGATTTTGCTACTAGACGTTTTAAGATTTACTTTATTAAATCGTTCTAAATTTGGGATTATTAAATCTAAGGTTTGGTTTTAAAAGAAAAAAAAATTCGGACATGGTCTTGAATTAGGTGATTTAATAGGGTTCTGATTGTCTTTATTTGAATACATTACATTTTTTAAAGGAAAATACTTGACTATGCACTAGTGTCTTTTGCCTCCTAAATTAAACTGCTGAACCTACCCATAGTCTGTATTTCAGTATATAAATCTGTGATTAGGGTAATGATAGGGATTCCTTTAAGCCCATTATAGCCTCATTAGGGAGAAAATAGACATTTATGTAAACGGGTGCTTTACAAATATTTTATTTCTCACAACAACCGTTTGAATAGGAACTGTTATTCCTTATTTTACAGTCAAGGAAGGTGAGGCAAATAAGACTGTGACTTGTCTAAAAATCACAAAGCTAATAAGTCTCTGAGGTTGTCTTCCTGACTCCAGACCTAGTGCTCTATTCACTTGAGTGTCTTCTGCTCAAAACCTAGCTTGCTCATTTAGTCGGAATATATTCATATAGATTTTTAGACTAGAAGGCTTGACTTTAAAAGATCTGATTTAGCCCCTTTATTTTACAAATAAAAGATTACAGATACATAAAATGATTTATTCAAAGACACAAAACTTGTCATGGACTTCTGTACAAATGCTCTTTTACACTATAAATATGAATATATAATGTACATGCACATTTCAGTTCATTTTTTAAAAACTATTATATACTTAGTACAAAACATTGTACTTTGCTGTGTTGATTCCTAGAATGGTAAAGCTGAAAAATACTTCAAAAATCTTTTAGATTTTTAGAAATCATTTTTATAGATGACCTAATTTTGCTGGACCATCAAGAACCTGAATCTTTTTTTTCTATTTCAATTTCATTTTTCCAAATACATATAAAGCTAGTTTTCAACATTCATTTTTTAAATTTAATTTAATTTAATAATAACTTTGTATTGACAGAATCCATGCCAGGATAATTTTTACACAGCATTATCCCTTGCAATCACTTGTGTTTCATTTTTTCCCCTCCCTCCCTCTTCCCCCCCCCCCCCAAGATGGCAAGCAGTCCCATATATGTTAAATATGTTGCAGTATATCCTAGATACAATACACATTTGCAGAACCGAACAGTTCTCCCGCTGCACAGGGATTCAGAAGGTAAAAATAACTCAGGAAGAAAATCAAAAATCAAATAGTTCACGTTCATTTCCCAGTATTCCTTCTTTGGGTGTAGCTGTTTCTGTCCATCATTTATCCAATGAAACTCAGTTAAGTCTCTTTGTCAGAGAAATCCATTTCCATCAGAATACATCCTCATACAATATCGTTGTTGAAGTGTATAATGATCTCCTGGTTCTGCTCATCTCACTTAGCATCAGTCCATGTAGGTCTCTCCAAGTCTCTCTGTATTCATCCTGCTGGTCATTCCTTATAGAGCAATAATATTCCATAACATTCATATACCACAATTTACCCAGCCATTCTCCAATTGATGGGCATCCATTCATTTTCCAGTTTCTAGCCACTACAAACAGGGCTGCTACAAACATTTTGGCACATACAGGTCCTTTTCCCTTTTTTAGTATCTCTTTGGGGTATAAGCCCAATAGAAACACTGCTGGATCAAAGGGTATGCACAGTTTGATAACTTTTTGGGCATAATTCCAGATTGCTCTCCAGAATGGCTGGATTCGTTCACAACTCCACCAACAATGCATCAGTGTCCCTGTTTTCCCGCATCCCCTCCAATATTCATCATTATTTTTTCCTGTCATCTTAGTCAATCTGACAGGTGTGTAGTGATATCTCAGAGTTGTCTTAATTTGCATTTCTCTGATCAATAGTGATTTGGAACACTCTTTCATGTGAGTGGTAATAGTTTCAATTTCTTCATCTGAAAATTGTCCAACATTCATTTTTTTAAGGCTTTGTTCCAAATTTTTCTCCTTTACCTCCCTCCCCAAAACAGAAAGCTACTGTTAAATGTTAAATAATTCTTTTAAACATTTCCATATTTATCATATTATGCAACAATTATCAGGCCAAAAGGAGAAAAACTACAAGAAAAAGAAAAGTTTCAGTCTCCATAGTTCTCTGGAAATGGATGCCATTTTTCATCTCAATTCTGTTGGAATTGCCTTGAATCACCGCATTGTTGAGCTGAGCTAAATCCATTAGATAATCTTGTGGCTACTGTATACAGTATTCTCCAGGATCTGTTCATTTCACTCAGTTCATGTCAGTCTTTCCAAATATTTCTAAAAATCAGCGTGTTCAAATGATATTCCATTACATTCATATACCAATAATTCATTCAGCCATTCTCCGATTGAGGGGCATCTATTCAATTTCCAGTTCCTTTCCACTACAATAAGGGCCCGCTACAAACTTTTTGCACATGTGGGTCTTTTTCCCTTTTATGATCTCTCTGGGAGATACTCAGTAGTGAGGGTATATATAGTTTTATAGCACTTTGGGCATAGAAAACCTGAATCTTTTGAGTTTTAGTCTGTTTTTTTCATTATATCATACCGCCAGCTATATTCAATTATCCAATTCCAAATTTTCTCCTTGAAGACAAAGGCAGCCTTTGTCAGCTGTGTTACAAGTTCATGCCAGGGGAATGCCTAACATTTAATGCTATTACATAATATGATGTCTGGAACTAAGGTTGATCCTGAATTATGCACTTTGCTAAATAATAAAATTTTTTATTATGAGATCTTATTAGCAGTGCAATTTTTTAATATTTATTTTTCCCCGGTTAGTTTTAAATAATTTTACTTGTTTCTAAAACTTCCAGATTCTCTTGTTCCAATTCCCATTAAGAAAGCACATGTGAACTTATAGCACTGAAATTTAAATGGCTTATAAAAATATTTTAAAATCTAAGACATCTCAATAAAATTGGGCATTTGTAAAATATAAATTTCAACTGTTAATATTTTTGGGAAACTGATGTAAAGACATACTGAGATAAGTTCTGATTGTGACTATCTCTAGCTTTTGTGACCTTGGGCAAGTCATTCTCTCTCTAGGCCTTGGTTTCATTACTTTGATCAAGTTAAGTGACTGCTAGAGTTTGCAGACAGTGCTCAAATCTCAATCTTTATCTCAAATCAAATCTTTACCACTTAATAGTTCTGTGATTCTGGGGAACTTATTTCACTTCTGTTCCCTCAGTTTCTTCATCTGAAAAATGAGGTGATTAAGCAAAACAGACCTAAGTTCCGTTCCATTTCTCTTGGTTCAAAGCAGTCTTTAGTACTAGGCTGAGAGTGAAAACAGTTGGATTCTGGTTCTATCATTTTGTTCAATTGTCTAATTCCAAATTAATTTTCTCCTTGAATCATAGTAAAAATTTGGCTATGTATGTGTATATATATATATATATATGGAAATTTTACTGTATTCAATTTTCTTACAAATTCATTTCTTTGCTCTTTTTAATACAGGAAGAAAAAAATGTCTCAAAGGCAAATGAAGGCAGCATTTGTCAGCAACCTTAATGGGACTAGCTTATTGGAAATTTCAGCTGGTTTGACTTTGCCCCCACTCTGTACTGTGTGTAGAGGTCTGATACTCATTCTGTTACAACTCCACCATGTAACCTTGTCATGGAGATGGAAAGCTCATTTTTTTACTGACTTTGCTATACTTATAGTGCCCTTGGTAGCTTCTTGCACCATTCTTTCTTCTGTGATTTTTCTTGTGCCACCTATCTTAACCATTTTAGGTACATTGTTATTCTATAAGATATATAGCAAAAGGCACTATTATGCCAAGGCACCTGCCCAGAAAATCATTTCTGCATTTCTAAAAATCAGTGTAGATTCCAAAAACATTCCATCTGTTACTATGTTCCGTGTTTATATCAATCTGGCCACTGCCATCAGCATCCTGGCTGTGGATTTTCCACTTTTTCCTAGACGATATGCCAAAACAGAGGTCTATGGAACAGGACTGATGGATTTTGGAGTAGGAGCCTTTGTTTTTGGGAATGCTATCATTTGTCCAGAAGTTAGAGGAAAACTTGGGGCCAAACAGTCCAGGTGTTATTATCTTGCAAAGCAATTGTTCTCCATTTGGCCATTAATACTCCTAGGCCTAGGACGACTAATCAGTGTAAAGTCTATAGGCTATCATGAACATTTATCTGAATATGGAGTTCATTGGAACTTTTTTTTTACTTTAGCAGTAGTTAAAGTTGTGGCCTCCTTACTCTTGATTTTTTTCCCCCTAAATAAATCTTGGATTGTGGCTGTCATCATTGCCGTATTGTACCAAATATCTCTTGACTTTGCACAACTCAAGATGATTATTTTGCATGGGATTGATCACAAAGGCACAAGAATTGGTTTCCTAAATGCAAACCGTGAGGGAATCATCTCCACCTTTGGATATGTAGCCATATATATGGCAGGTGTACAAACTGGATTATATGTATTAAGGGTAAAACCTCTTCTCAGAGACTGGATTAAAGTGGGATGTCATCTGTTACTGACAGCTACCACTTTCCTTGTATTTCTTTATGTATGTCAAACATATATAGATGCAGTTTCCCGAAAAATGGCTAATTTAGCCTTTTGCATTTGGATAGTTGCTTACAGCTTAACATTTCTCAGTTGGCTGATATTAGGTAATGTAATTTTGGTCTTCACCAAATTCTTATTTAAAGGAGCTACTGTGCCATGTTCTTGGGATCTCATCCAGACAATCAACACAGATAAAAAGTCTTCAGAGTCTCTGGCCCACCAGAATGGAAGACAGCTGCCAAGCCTTTGTTTAATTGCTGCCATTAACCGAAACCAGTTACTTTTCTTCTTGTTGACAAACATCACGACAGGCTTAGTCAACATGACTGTTGACACTCTACACTGTAGCTCCTCTTGGACTTTAACTATACTATACTTGTACATGATTAGTAACTGTTTAATTATGTATGTCCTGCATATACAGAATATTACTGTAAAATGCTGGTGATTATTGGGATGAAAAACGTGTCAAGAATATCATTTTGTAACTCAATGGTTAATTTTACCTCAGAATTACAAACTGTCACAAATACAGGCTTGTGGCATCATGCACTAATTCTTATTTACTATACCTTAACACTGTACATAGTACTAGATACAAGGTAGAAGCAGAGCTTCTGAAATTTTCCATAGATAACAATGGTATTCCAGTCAAGGCACAAGGTTCCTTCATCATAGCTCAAATTTAACAAAATCTTATACAATTTTTAGCTTAAGTATAAAAGCAGTCATTCAAATCTTGCACTGGTATTCTAAAATGTATAGTATAGAGTGAGAATAAGTTCTCAAAAAAAATGTAACTATATAGTATAATTTACATACCAAGTGATTATGAAATATTAGTTATTTACTTTTCAGATATAGCTACTTACTAAAAAAGAAATACCTTTAGATAACTAGAATGCAGTCCATTTTAATGAAACTAACTTTATTTCATCCTCTTTTAATGATTTAACATTATTACTTCCCCACCCTGAAAATAAGAGCTGGGTTCCTTTGAAAAAATTGTAAAATCTTTTGACTGCAAAAGACAGTAACCTTATATTGACCTTTTGTATTCCTGAATGAAAATCTGTGTATTTCAGATTCATTTTGAGGTAAAATCCAGAGTAATTTGTATTTGGCAAGGAATCTGGATTAATTTATTACATAGGCATATCCATCCATATTGAATTGTAACTCCAGCTGATTTTTTATAATGTTCTCTTTCATTTAGTTTTGGGCCTATTCTAGTCTCTAATCTGAAAAAGCTATTTTTTATCATGTTATGGTAAAAAGTGTTGTATTTCAGTTAAGGAAGAAAGGTTCAAATACTGTTCCCTGAAAAGTAAAAGCCATGGGCAATTTACCTTTCTAGGCCTCAGTTTGCCCATGTGTAAAATGAAGATAAAATCATCTACCTCCTAGGACTGTTTTGAGGATCAATTAACTATGTAAAATGTTTTGCAGACCTAAAAACACCAAATAAATTCTATCTATTATAGCTTGAATAAGTTTATTTTTTAAAAAAAATTTTTACAATGTCAACCAATTTAGAATGTTTTTTACACTTGCAGAAAACTTTACATAATCAGTTATATCCTGAATTTATTCTATTGAGAGACATTTATTTATATTTTCTTCTGAGGAGATCCATTCAATGAACAATTCATGTAGGACCAAAAAAAAAAAAAAAAAAGTCATATTAAGAGGTTATTTTCAATTAAGAATTTAGACATTTAACCAATAAAATTGCAATATGCAAATTAAGCATGACAGGGAAAGGTGATTGGCTCACTTGCTGTCTATGTCACAGTCCCAGCATCCACAACCAGTCTCTTCATAGCGAAGCAGAGGAGGGCAGAGGGGCACTAATCGTGTTGGTCTCTCATTTTAAAAAGTAATTTAAAGTAAGTTATCTGATGGCTTAATGGTTATGTTGGTTGGATGATATATTTTTTTATTGTCAGTAGTCACTTTCACTCTCCTGTGGCTGGGGGAGGGTCCCTAATAAAAGTATCTTCAATAGGTTTTCAAGTCCAAACAGTTATGGAAAAAAATAATTTGAAAAGATCAAAGTGGATCTATTTTTTCCCCCTCTATATTAGTAAAACTTGATGAATAGCTTACATAACTAACAGAATAATACACAGATAAGACATGTCATTTGGTGATTCTTTTTTATAAGGAGCCAGATAACATAGGAGTTACCTTTCTCTTTTAAGATCTAAGTGAGGGAAATGTGTATGTATTTTTGACAGATACAACAGAACCTCCCACTGTCAGCTCATGAAAAAGAAAGCTCAATTTCACAGATTCTACACATTTGGACAACTGAGGTAATTAATATCACATTCTGCTGTTCGATTTTACTATCATGCAAAACAAAATATTTTAACCATCATTATTAAAAATAAAAAAATTGTGAGGAGGAAAGAACATAGTAGGAAAAAGATGAGAGCAGGAATTGTTTAAGAAGGAATGTAATATCATTTAGGACATCATCCTAGCTGTGATCTTTAGAAAATGATTCTATTATTATTTTGTATTTATATGATAGCCCCTCCCCCCATTACAACTAAACCAGATTTTATATATGTTTGCAAGTGCCAAAGCATTTCCATCGTGGCATTTTTATTAAATGTATCCAACAGCAGAGTGCCATTATTTTAAGTCAGAAGACCTGAATTTAAATACTTGCTCTTATAATACTAGTTTGAACTTGGGAAAGTCACTTAATGTCTCTAGGCCTCAGTTTCTCTTTGAGATATAAATTTAGGGTCCTATAAATTTTCACACATATAAAAATGCTGTTTAAAGCATACAAAAAAAAATAATAAACTCCTTAAAACACTTGGGGAAGAGTAGTTTTTCCTTAGTGACTTCTTGAAAGCAGAGAATCTCTTCCAAGGAGATAAATCCAGACTGGCTTTGCCATAACAACCCTATCTATAACATCTTTATTAATAGTAATTAAGTGGTCTGGTTTATTGCCAGTCTTATTTCCCCCTGCTTAGCCACTCAACCTTGCTCATTGCAGACCCAGTTTTTTTCTTTTTCTTTTTGATCCAATTGTTAAGGAAATTAGGGAAAATGGTGAATGTGCCCTTTTTCCCCTTCCATGTTTGGCAAAAGCATGGCTCTGATGTTACTCTTTTGTCAAAGAATTAGGTTGTAAGCTCTATAAGGCTAAGGACTTCAATTTTTAACTTATGTAATTATCATGCAATGTAATGCATACTCAATAAATACAGCCTGTAAATGATGGTAAGAAGCAAAGCAAAACTGGCTAAGTCATTTAAACCAATAAATAAAAGAATCTGCCCTGAAATCAGAGTGGCAAACAATAGTCAATGAAATACAATTGCTACACATAACAAATTTTTCTCTAGCATCTTTCCCTAAATATGTAGTAAAATGAGTTCCTCCTAACTTTTATAACCTTATTCTTTGAGAGTGAAATCGATCCAATACGTACTTTGCCTCTTAATAGTTAGAAAGTATTTAATACCTAAATTATCTGAAACACCGTCCAAGGTACTCAGTAAGGGGCTTCTATTGGGTAGCTCAAAAACCATGTCAAATTTCAAGTCCTAGAAGGCAAGCTTTAAGTCCAGATTTTATTGCCTTTTCTAGTTTAGATTAAATCTCTAGAGCAAGAGGCCTTATTCTTTTCACATAGCAACAATCCTAAACTCAGTAATGTTACTAAAATTAGTACCTAATACTAAAGCACCGTAACCAACCAAAAGAAATGATTTAAATAGATCAACTTAAGATAAACTTCTTACTTGAAAGAATCACCTCTAGACATTTAACAGTTACAGGTAGCTTTTTCAAGAAAATGTTCAGGTTTTTACCAAAAAATTAATTTTTAGATCCTGCACACTACACACAAATTGCTATTTTATAGAGTAATAATTATTACAGGTTTAAGTGTGAAACAAAGGTTAAATACTTGAAACTGTGTTGTGTGGGGGTAATGTGTGTAGATCCATACACAAATACATACATACAAAATAACACATGGCACTCCCAGCTGTCCTTCTAATACATCACCAAAGAGCATAAATATTTATTGGATAATCATACCTTTAGGACTGAACAATGCTTCTTCCAGCTTATGTCACCCACCCCACAGTGACCACACAATGTCATAAGTCAACATGGCTGAGGATGCACTGTAGGTTTTTTTTTTTGTTGTGAATCTCTAAGACTTCATGTGATGACCAAAATAGCTTTTAAAGGTCAGTACCACAGCTCCAGGCTATTCTTCCAGGATTCATATATCTGCCTTTAAGAATTAGTTACTATTAGGAATAGTAAGTAAAATAGCATTTATCCTGAAAAGCTTCAAATTTCCCCTTAAAAAAACACAACCTTTTTACAACAATCTTGAAAGTTGGGTTTTTTTTTTTGTTTTTTTTTTTTTTCAGCTGACAGCAGCAAGCAGAATATTGAAAACTGCCACTGTGGCAGTTCTACTCAAGAAAAGGCCAAAAGGGTTTTCTGCCCTTTGCCCAAGTGAATCAGTGTTCTCCCTTTCCCTTCTAGGATTAATTCTGACCCATTCTGAAAAAGCAACTAGGTCATTCCACCCCAACCAGGTTTTGGCATAACAACTAAAACCATTAATTTGGTCAGAATTTTTCTCCCGAGGGCATCTCGGTCCATGGATGAAATAGTGCTAATGAAAACCCCTCGTCCATCCCAGTCCCCATATAGGTCAAGTTGGTTCATGTCGTCTGGGATAGAGCGTCAACTTCTCTAAGAGTTGGTTTGACTAAACTTCCAAGAACCCCTCCACTAAGTCTTATACATGGCTCGGAGGCTGCGCAGGGCGGCTCTTGCTCAGGGAGTTGGGAGGAGGGGAAGGATTTCTCCACCTTTCCTCTCAACAGTAGGCGGGCTGGGCCTGGGGCAAGGGAGGGGTCCTCTTTCCCCAAAGTTCAACTCTCCAAGTCCCCACGCCGTCCCGCCCCCGCCTACACTTTCCCTCGCCCTTCTCTACTCACCACCTTCGCCATCTCTCTGCCCCTCACAGACCCTCTTCTCAGCTCCCCAGGCCCAGAGCCGCCGCCGCCGCCGCGGCCTAGCCCGGCCTCTCACGCCCGCCTGCCCGCCTACCCTGGACTGGCCTCGGTAGGCGGCTCCTGCTCCCGCCCCCCATCCCCGTTTTGGGTTGATTTAACGCAGTAATTTGGGGTGCGGACGTGGGTCAGAGGTCAAGACCGGCAGTCCCGGTTCCGAGGACCGAGCTGCAGCTACGGCCGTTGAGGACGCCGGGTAGGGCCGGTTACGATAGGAGAGGCTCCCGCGCGCGGCCGTTGGCTGGCGGGAATCTCGCGAGAGGGGGCGGGGCCCCGGGAGGTAGGTGTCTTCTCCCTCCCCCCCTCCCAGCCCCTCCCCTCTGTCCTGGTGCTCTCTCCCTCCCCCTTCCCCTCCTCCCTCCCCACGCGGCGCGAGCGGCTGACAGACCCGGGAGAGGAAACGGCCCGCAGAGCCGCGCTCCCGCCCAGCCCAGCCCGGCCCCGCCCAGGGCCTCGTTAGCCGGTAATGGGGAAGGTTGGAGTGCTAGGCAGGGATAGCTAGGGCCTGGGCTAGGTAGAGGAGCGGGGTGAGGAGCTCGGGGCGCCTCCGGTCCCTGCCCTGCCTGGGGCTTCGGGAGGGGGGATGGGAAAGACTCCGACCCCAGCGCCCCCGGAGGTTCGGGGCGGGGCCCGACCCCTCCCTGGGGCGGGGCCGCGCTGGGCAACGGCGAGCCGGAGCCGCGCCTGGGAGTGGGGACTGACAGGGCGGGAGCGCGCCTGGTTTGCGGGGGCGCGCCTGGAAGGGGAGGACAGGGAAAGGAGGGGGGAGCACGCGCGGTGGCGGGAGGCGGCAGGTCAGAGCAGGTGCTGGAGCCGGGCCCAGCCTGGGCCAGGGGAGCCTGACAACCAGGCCGGGGGAGGAGGGGCTGGCCTCTGAACTCTGGGACGGGCGGGGCCCGGGACTGCGGCGGCTCTGACTGGCTGGGGAAGTCCCCTCTCTGGCGGGTCTCTTCCGCCGCCTGGTGTTCCTGACAGGAGGCCGGCTTGAAGGCGTGGGCGGAGAACAGGAGGGGGGCGGAGGGAGGCGACGGGAGGGCGGGTTCGGGCGTTTCTTGACGCTGATTGGCTCCGCGCGTGTTGAATCAGGCGATGGAAAACGCTGAGTCCGTGCGCGGCCTCCCTTCTCCCTCCCCCGGTGGCGAATGTGCGGCGCCGCGGCGGCCTCGCTTTACGCTCGCGGGGTTTGGCTGTTGCAGGCAGGAGCAGGGAGGAGGCGGCAGTAGCAGCAGGAGCGGCAGCGGCGGCGGTAGCGGCAGCGGCAGCAGCGGCGGCGGCGGCGGCTGGGAAGCGGTCGTGACGGCGGCGACAGCGGCGGCGGCCACATCGGAGACGATGGCGCGGCTGGTGGCAGTGTGCAGAGACGGGGAGGAGGAGTTCCCCTTCGAGAGGAGGCAGATTCCCCTCTACATAGACGACACCCTCACGGTGAGCGGGCCGGGCCGGGTTGGGCCGGCCTGGCCTCTCCCCCCTCTCCCTCTCCGCCGCCTTGGCAGCTGTTTCCCCCATTCCCCCGCCCCCAGGCCGAGAGCTGCGCACTGGAGAAAGACGAGGGTGTTGCAATTCGTAGGCGAGGCCTTTCTCTGCAGGCCCGACTCTCCCTCCCTGCCCCAGGTTGGACAGGGCCGCCTCGGCCCCATCAGGCCGCTTCTCGCCCCTTTACTCTTTTTCGCCATTCTGTCCCACCTCTCCACCCTTTGGAGTTCGTCTCCTTCCAGGAAATATGCCCCAGTTCAGAGCAGACGCCTTGTAACAGGAACGCTAGAGCCACGGGCATTTTAGGGCCTATCTCAGAAACCACCAGCCCCCGAGGAGACTTAATGATTATCTGCAACTGTCACAGCTGGGCTGCTACCGCCTGACTGTTTGTATTTCATTATGTGTGGCACTGTACCGGCAAATACTGAAGTTGACAGGCATGTCTAAGCCAGTCAGGAACATTTTCACCAAATCATTTTTATTTAGCTCTTGCCTTGTTTTAACATTAACCTGGGGTGGGGGGTGGGGTGGGGGATGAAAAAAGGTCTATACTTTCTTCTTTGAATTAGTCTAACGCGTTTTAGAAACTATTTGGGAAATGGTTTTTCTCACTAGGTTGTCTTTTGAATAGATGTGCTAGGTGTTCAAAAACCGAAACATCGTGTTTAATTTTCCAGTTATTTAGAACCTTTTTTTTTTTGAGGTATAAATCTAAAAAAGCCACTTCCTGTGATTGGGTGGTTTACAGTTCTTTTCAAGAGTTAATAGTCCTACAGTATTATCTGGCTCTGTTTTTACTATATGAAAAAAAGATATTTCCTTTTGGAGGAAATGGCAAAAACTTGCAATTGAATCTTACCAGGAAATAAAGAGTGCAATTGCTTGTCACTATTTTTAAAGATCTTTGATCAACGTTTTTCTCTTTTGAAATTTGATTTTGGTATCCTGTACTACCCAAGCTTGTTAGAGTTCAGAGCTAGATTTGAATGAAAATAAAATTATTTTCAGAACAAAGGTTTATGTGTTTCAAATTTATATTGTCTGTTAATTAATTTTATGTGTAGTTGTGAAAATGCCAAATGCCACCTAAAATTTACAATAGCTGTTAAAATGCAAGTCATTGCTAGAGATGCCACTCTTGTTAGCCAGTATCAAGACTGGTTTGAGGTGCAGCACTTCTGTTTAAAATGGAAAAGTGTGACTGAGTTAACTGGATAATTGGTTGGAGTGTTCAAAACAAAAAGCTATAATTATAATTAGTCTGGATACTTTTCCCTGGGAAAAAGAGTGGAGTGCTTTCTGTTGTCTTAAGACTGAAGGAAAGAGGATTTATTCCTATTGATATCAGTCAGTAGATCTATGTTTTGAATAGGTTTTCTGAGTTCTATATGAAAAATTTAGTGAAGCATCTTTGATATTTTAAGTGGTCCCATTGATGCCTTATGATAAATGTTCATGCAATTAATGCTCATGCAAACATTGTGTGTACTTCTTTTTGTTTATCCCAAAATATCCTTTCCCTTAGGATCTTGAAGTTAAAAACATTTCATAGAGAATAAAGAGGAAGGAGAAGAGATTGGATGTAAGGAAGATTGTATGAGGCTAATCACAAAAATGTGGATATTTAATGAATTTAAAACATTCAGTCTTCCATGAATCCATTTTAACTTTAGCTCCTTGTGAAGAATGATACACTAATAGCTCAACATTTGAAGATATTACATTAATAGCTCAACATTTGAAAATATTTGAGGGTTGTCTTGAGCATTTGTCAATAATGATTTAAAATTTTACCTTTTTTGGGGTGGGGGGAAAGCTTTCTCCCTCCCCCCAAAAAAATGTCCTTTTGAACATTTTATACTTCTTTAAAAATTGGATTTTGCCTACTTGTAGGTTTTATCTTGCTTCTTGAGTTTAGTATCAGGAAAAAGAAAGCTGCAAGTAATTGGTTTAATTTAAGCTGCATTCCTTAAAGAAATGCATTTTATGTTGGGAAAATGTGAATCTCTTTAGGAATTTAACATTTTAATTGTTAAATATTTTTTAGTGAAATTTTTTCCTCAAATATACCATAATGGAAGAAATAAGCTTCTTGCAGATCCCTTTCTCTCTCCCTAATATGTTAAGAGAAATAAGCAAAACCAGTCACCTGTAGAGGGGGGGAAACGGGGATAACAAGGCAAAGGCAGTTAAGAAGGAACAGACCTTGTAAATGGTAGCTTTGTAAGAGAGATGGTGTGGTCAGCATTTTTGAGAAATAGTTTTAGGTAATGGTCTTTATGAAGTTCCTTGAGTTTGAGCTATGGTTCCCTTTATTCGTTGATAAAGTTCTGAGCAAAGTATGTTCTCTGGAAAAAACATTGGTGCATTTTTAGTAGTTGTCATCAGTATTGATTGCTTCTTAGTAGCCATGTGTTTAGTGGATTCTGATTCTAATATGCTTATGAAACAGTAACAGTGGATGGGAGACAAGGAAATTGTAGAATTTTAGAAATATTTCTAGAAATTTTGAAAAGTTGATTTTTCTTAATAGCCAGCTTATAATCAAGTGGGATATATATATTAAGTTGGGGGGAGTAGGAAACGACATTTAATAGCATGGGTTGAAGGTTAATAGAGTTTTAATTTATATTTATCATTAATAGAGTGGAACCAGCAAAATCTGACTATTTTTCCAATGTGAAATGCTCATCACTCTTTTCAAAAATGGGTTTTTGTTAGACTCCTAGACAGATTTTAATCTAAATTCTATTTAGACTCAATCTAGAGTCTCAACCTTGAAGGCTTTTAAAAGAAGTAATCTCAGGTTGTACAAAGGCCTCCTAATGCTGAATGTTACAGTGATGTATGTAACATAAATAAGTATAGTAAGAGTTTAGGAAGATGTATTTTGAACACTTTAGTCCAATGCTATAGTATATAGGCATTTTGTCTTTCTTGAGAAAGAATCCTAAAGATTAGTATTATAGATTATTTAGGATATCATTGATCTGTCTGCATTAACATGCTGCATTAATTGTTAGAATTATAAACTTAGAAAATGCCAGGAACACAGATTTGCATTTTAGTGAAACCTTTGGAGAGTTGGGATATTTAAAATTTCCATAAAGATATGTTAGACTTTGTATATGATAAATGTACATCTACTTGGAGGTCTGTATTTAGTGTGCTACCAAAAGGTATGTGGTTTCATGTTTTCTCTTTGGATTCTGATTCAATAGCATTGGAATGTATTTTGTAGAAAGGGATTATGTTGTAAATAAAAGGTGAAAGAAGAAATTTGGAGTGAATAAAAAAGCATTTATTAACCATTTACTATGTGCTGGGTGCTGGGAGTATAGAGAAGAAGTAAGACAGGCTACTCTTAAGGAGCACTCAACCTCTAATGAAGGAGAGAGGGGAGGACAGGATACAGGGGGCAGCAGGAAGCAGCACATAATACTCAGCTGTTGCAGAAATCTTAAGGGTGCAGCAGAGGGCTTAGAGGGATGGCAAGATCAGGGAGTCCTTTTAGTGGAATACAAATGAAAATAATTTGGATACGTGTACTCACTTGCTATCTGTACAACAGGAAAATAATCCAAAAATTGGGGAAGGGAATAATAGGAAGCACCTACTCTGGGTCAGAAACTATGCTAAGTGCTTTGCAAATATCTCATTTGATCTTGAGAGCAATCCTATGCAGAATATCTTCTGTTCTATGTTTAAGTGAGTTCACTTACCGATTTTTGACAGTACTGTTAGGTCATCTAAAAAGTGATTTTAAAGAATAGAAAGCAAAATAGCAAAAAAAAAAAAAAAAAAAAAAAAAAGGAAAAAAAATCTTTTTCTTTTTCCTCTGTTAGGTAGTTAATGGCACATAGTACCTTATATAGAATTTGGCGAAAATGCTGCCAAGGCAAAAGACACTGTTGAAAATAAATCATTTACCTCGTAAATATTGGGTATTTGATAAAATCACTGCAAGGGGAATTACCTTGCTTAGACTGGCAAAATCCAGAATGGATACAGTACAGGATATGTTGGTGATATAATAACGATCTATAATCAAATGTAAGGGTTCATAAATAACCATATTGCTTTCCCTCTAAGATTCTCTAGTTTTTAATCTTGTTAGTACATAGCTGTTTGAATGTCTTCCCTATTAGACTGTGAGCTCTTTATGAGCAAGGATTTGCCCTCCCCCTCCCCCCTTTTATATCCTCAGGGCTTACTAAGCACAGTGCCAGGTTCCTATTAGGTGCTTAATAAATGCTTCTTGTGAATAAACGTTCTGATGAACATCAAAGTCTGTAATAAGCTTTTTTTTGTTATTGGTTTATTCTACTTTCTTAAGACAGCAAAACATTATTAGAAGGGGAA
The DNA here is from genome assembly GCF_016432865.1 of Antechinus flavipes. Taxonomy (NCBI): domain Eukaryota; kingdom Metazoa; phylum Chordata; class Mammalia; order Dasyuromorphia; family Dasyuridae; genus Antechinus; species Antechinus flavipes. Next base: position 114,896,754 of record NC_067401.1, on the reverse strand, counting down.
AAAATCAGTTCTCATAATATAGTTAGAACTTGGGCTATCATACACTGGGTCTTCAAGTTTGTAGCTTTAAAATCAAACTCACTCCAAGTCTTCCCAAATTGATATTCTGGGCTCTTAATAAATGCTTGTTGACTTGTTTAAAACACTGGAACTAATGAACTAATAAATTTTATTTAATTGGACATAAAGCATAATGTCCAGTTTCAACAGTGTGGTAATATCTCAGTTCAGGAGGTAAAGGATGCACATTTTAAATAGTCTGCATAAGTAGATAGGTGTGAAAGGGCCTGTTGCTTCTATTAGATCACATAATTCCACAAATTTGTTCTACTACTTAATTACTTGCTAAATAAATTTATTTTTATATAGAAAATCAAACCCTAAAACTGCAGTGACTCCAGTATGTAATTTTGTATTTTTCTTATCAGTTAAGTTCATTTGATAACCAGCTTGTTATTAAATGGCCCAGTGGAAATAAGCTAGAGTTGAATTCAGTCAATTCTCATGCTAAAAGAAACAGGAATATTAATAGTTAAAAATTCCTGGGTAAAGTAAGGATTTTGGATTAACTTGTGTTTTTTCCTTATTGAACCATTTAAAGTTGCATTAGCCAAATTAAGATAAATAACTTGAGTTCATCATTATTCTGCTACTTTACACCCTAGTAAAAAAGCCTGAACAGGCCACCTATGGAGAGAACTAGAAACAAACAAACAAAAAAGTTAATCATTAAACTGGATAATCAGCCCTTGAGCGATTTAGATTTGACCATCTAAGACCAGTGTATTTAAGGAAAGATGACTGATCTTTAAAAAAAAGTTAGAGACTTGGAAGGAACATGCTAATGCATGTGATGGACATGATGTTTTTATTACTAAATTATTTTGCTTTTAAAATCAGTGTCTGCCTCTTCACATGTAGATCTCCTATTAGGTATAATAATCTAGTTTTCAATCACCCTTATAGAAAAACAGGTAATGATTGCCTTAATGTTAGAGGTACTGAAGGACATTACTATAAATAGAGCAATTGATACCTTGCTTAACTGAATCCTTTGGGATTGTCTTCACAAGAAATTTTCGAAAATCACAAATTAAGTAAGTAAAACAACTTACATTTGTGGTAAATGATAAGTCGGATTTTTTTTGTTCTTGGAAGCTACCCAGGTGAAGGTAAACAAGGGTTACAGAAGTTGAAGTGAATTTGTTACACCCCACCCCAGATTTCCCCTTCACTATTTAAAGCTGCCTTACTTTCTTCCATCACCTTCATATCACTCATAAGTTGTTTCGGGGGTTACCTCAACCCAGCATTTGTATTTTAAGCCAAGTAATTATGGAATGAATGTTCTTTTGTAGTTTCTCAAAATGAAGAATATCAGGAATAGGTGGAAAAATAAGGGTTAGGAATGCCCTGAAAATAATGGATTGAAGAAGAGAGCAATCTTGATGTACTGGGAAAAACATTGAATTGAGAGTCAGATTGGTCTGAATCCAGCCAAAATGTCTTTCTAGCGATATCCTTGGCAGAAGCACTTAACCTCCTTTGCCTTCAGGCTTCTTATCTATATAATGAGTAAGTTAAACAGTGACTTCTGAGGTTCCTTCTAACTCTAGATCTTTGGTCCCCCAGAAAGCTACTTATTTTTCTGGGTACTATCTGGGATCACTTGGTCTTCACCTTCTCCCTAGAACTTGTTCTCTCTTCTGCCCTGGCATAGCTTATATTGCAGACTTCCCTAACAAAAGTTATGACCCTTCTTTCCACCCTTATATCCTCAGACTCCTCATTTCTTATCTGATGCATTAGCTTGTAATAGTGACCTTTTCATACCATAATTCTTGCTTATGTAAATATTTGAATTTTTTTCCCTATAGCGGTTGTTTTTTACTTAGCAGTCAGGCCTGGTTATAAGCTTTTCTGCACTTGATATGTAGTGTATCATTGATACTCGTATCTTTTCAAACATATGGTGTAGGACCTTCTAGAGCTTACATTTTTGTTAGTATGCCCTGAGAGAATTCATGGTTACTACTTTATTTTTCTGAGGCATCATTAGGACTTGCTTAGGAATTTAAAGCCCGATATTGGTATCCCGTTCATGCAAATCTGTCCTTATATATTGCCATTCAGCCCATGAATTAGTAAACACTGCTTTGTGTGTTTGAAGAATGGGGAAAGAATTTTGGCATGAATATTTTTGGGTTTTTTATTTTTATTTTTATTTTTTTAATTTTAAGATGGTGATGGAATTTCCTGATAATGTGCTAAATCTTGATGGGCATCAGAATAACGGTGCACAACTAAAGCAGTTCATTCAGGTAAAGTTTTTAATATTATTGCATTAGGTTTTTGCTAAATGTAATCCTGTAATAAGTTAACTTGATATAGCTGAGCAAATTGTATTGACTTTGTAGTTTTATAGTTATGGTCTTTCTTTGACTATTACAGTGAATGATCATAAATGATATCATGCAAAAGAAATTTTGTATTTTGGACTTGAAATTTCCAAATCTTCTTTGTTGTCTTTGTCTTTTGAAGGAGGAGGCAGCCACACTAAATGATGAGGGTTTTGTTGTTGTTGTTGTTGTTGTTTTTTATATGAATCTTGTAATGTGAGAAGCTAAATAAAATTTTATAGCTAATTTTTTGATCATTGTTTCATTTTGAAACTGACATAGATGTGAACAGAATAACACTGGGTATTGAATTGTCCTTCACAAGGCAAACTGTATAGTTTGTGTTATACATTTTAATTCAGAGTTCCAGAAAATTGTGAATGAAAGCTTAAATGCAAGTGTGAATTGTTTCTTAACAGTTGACTGTCTTATTCTACATTCCTTTTCATAACTGAGGACATTAGTAGTAATATAAATAACAATTTGCAAGAGAAAACACTTCACTTAGAACAAGTAATAGTTTTTATGTTGATTTATAACAGTGGTCTCCAACCTTTTTGATCTCCTGTTCCTAATAAATTTTTTTTTCCTGGTGAGTTTGCTGAAGGGTTGAGGGGGGATGGTAAGTTTGCCAGTGGTACCTGGGAACAGTTAAATTATATACCTGGCTTAGAAAGGGTAAATTGAAAATTCACACTTTGCAAAAGTCGAATTTTGTGGGAAAGTACTGGGTAAAGGGATAGCTAGCTTCTTTTGGAGATGAGCCCTAATGACATTCTTATCTCGGGGAGGGTAGCATGTGATCCATTTTCCTAATGTACAGTTGATTGTTCACATATTCCTTAGGGTCATGTCATAGAACCACCCCCATTTTGGAAATCACTAATATATAGTATCATGTTTATTTCCTTTTCTATATCAACATTATCTCCTAGAGAAATACTAAAATACTAAACTTGTAATTCATTTGAATTTTCACCTTAAAGATGTCAGTTAATTCTTAATTTTTTAAAATGTTTTTATTCTTGAGCAGTAGATGATACTTTATTTGGAAAACATTTGTGCTATATCAGTGTATAGGTTTTTTTTTTTTTTTTATAACAGTGTTACCTATTAGTATTTTTGAAGGACTTGTTTTCATTTTTGCTTTCCCTTTTGCTCTCAGCGACATAGCATGCTTAAGCAGCAAGATCTCAATATTGCCATGATGGTGACATCGCGTGAAGTCTTGAGTGCACTTTCTCAGCTTGTCCCATGTGTTGGTTGTCGTCGCAGTGTGGAGCGCCTCTTTTCCCAGCTTGTAGAGTCGGGAAATCCTGCCCTTGAGCCTCTTACTGTAGGGCCCAAGGGAGTCCTTTCTGTTACTCGAAGCTGTATGACTGATGCAAAGAAGCTTTATACGTTATTTTATGTGCATGGGTAAGTCAAACAAAGAAAAATGGCTGGCTTAAATTGTGATTTTTGACAATTGCTTTCAAAGACTGGATAAAACGTTTCACACATTTGCCTAAGAAGCTTGTCATTGTCTCACAGTGGGGCATGTATGTGGATGCTGATGCTGAAATGATATGTAATGATCAAAATAATGCTTGTCGCAGTAACGGTATTTTTTACTTGGTTTGGTGGCATAGCTTTGTGGGAAGATAAGTCTTTAAAACTGCCAAGTGATGGTAGATGTAATGTTTTTCAGTGTTAGAGAAGGGAGGAAAAACTATATAAAGTAGTTTATGTGTTTTCTTCATTAAATCAGCTTTTGGTCTAGTGCAGAAGTTTTTAGTCTAGGGCCCTTTTAAAAAATATTTTGGAAATTGCATTTTGATATGGTAGGGCTTTTTTATGATCTTTTGCATTTTATTTTATGTATTTAAAACATTTGTTCATAAGTGTAACCAGGCTGCCAAAGCGGTCTGTGACGCAAAAAATATTAAGAACCCTCTAGTGTGCAATAGTGAATAGGGAGATAATCTTAAAGCCTAGAAGACCTGGCTTCAAGTCCCTTTTATTAATTATATTGCCTAGCTATTGGATTATTGTGAAGAATAAATGAGATATGGTATAGATATTCTGTAATTGCTAGATATTATTGTCATAATCATCATGATGGCAAAAACTAAAATGATTAAACTCTTTAGAAGAGAAATTTATATTAATAAAAAACTGACTTAATAGTTTAATCTCATATTGGCTGATTCATGGATCCAGAGTGGAATGATATAGTCTTCAGTATCCAAATAATCCTTGACATGTTTGCTTTTATATAGGTCCAAACTAAATGACATGATAGATGCAATTCCAAAAAGTAAGAAGAACAAGAGATGTCAATTGCACTCCTTAGATACACACAAACCAAAACCTTTGGGGTAAGTTTACTTGAACACAAAGATTATATTTCTCATAGTTAAAATTATAAATATTAAGTAAATTCAATGATCAGTGGCCAAGAAAAACATGTTTCTTCACATAGTTGATTATACATTTTCCACAAATGTCAATCTGAGTATTCTTCTTTTAAGACTTTTTGCCTTGATATTTTGAACACATTTGATCATAAAGTATATTTTTGCATTAGAACTTTTTAAGTTTTTGGAAGGGAATTGATCCCTAACATAAATTTTGTTGTTATTAATTTTATTTTAGTAAGTGTATGTATTTTTTTGTAACCATTTGAATCCTGGCAATAACTTTTAAGTATAAATGATTGTTTCCTTAAATTGTGTTAATGACCTAACTTTTATTTGTAAACCATTCTTTGGAGTTAGTATCCAATAGGCTGTCCCTTCTTGATTAAATCACTATTGAATCTTTTTCAGAAATTAACTTCTAGAGACACAAACCTAATGTATGGTTCTTCACTTATTCCGTACTATCTTTCCATGACTGGGCAAAGTGTCCTAGGTAGCTACTGGGAAGTGACCCCTGCTTATACTTAGGATGGAATATAAATTAAAGTTAGGCTTTTTCTTTCATCTTTTAAAAACCAAGTCATGTCAAGAAAACGAGTGTGATTAGTACTACTGTTCTTATAAATTAAGGTGTCAACTCTATAAAATAGAACTGAATTAAAGTCAGTTTTAATTTTCTTGGTTTGACTTTGAACACATTCTCTTATATTGAAAGAAAGGAAGAAATAAATGCACCACTCATTTTATATGCCTGTGATTTTTGTTAATTTTTCTTATCCCCTGAGGTAGACTCTTAATGTTCTATCTGATGCAGTTTGCTACTTAGATAAGGAAGTAGCTGCTGTATGAGTGGCTGTTAATCAAAATTGTGTTGCAATCTAGTGCATAGTTTGAGTTTAGAAGTCAGGCCTTCAGGGTATTCTAGCAGTGTTTTTAATTGTTCATACTTTTTAGGTGCCACCCAAACTTGTTTGATTACTAAATAGAACCTAAGTAAGTTTTAGATCTACCTAAATCTATTCTTACATCGTTTAAAGCAGATCATAAATAAAATCTATATAGGAAGTGTTTGAAGATAAAGACCTTATACCCTACCACAATCTAGTGATATTAAATCTGACTCTTAGCTACTTTTAAGTTTCTTCCTGGGTAAGAATAACTGCTGGGTTAATTTTAAAAATGTGATTTTTTAAAAATGTTATGAGACTTTTTAGTTAATATTTTGAAATATCATTTAAGCGTTTAGAAAAACATAATGCATAAAATGGTAATGTTTCAAGCCAGTTTGGTTTGATAACACCTTATCTTAGTGGTAACCTTTTCATACTTAAGTACAAATCTCTTGTAGAAAGGTATAATTTTTATTCTAATTTAGATTATCCTCAGTATTACTAGGATACTTAAAATGCACTAGTTATTTTAAAGCACTGAAGTAAGATCAAATTCCATTACCAAAAAAACTTTTGTAACTTTTAAAGATTTATAAGAACTCTTAGCTAGTGACCTACTTATTCTAAGCAATAGTTGTTAACAATAATATAATAGTAGTCCTAACAAATTTTAAGAGTATCTTAGAGTTCATTGTAATAGGGTTTGACCTATATCTCTTAGGATGTAGTTCAAAACAGATTTAGCTTATTTTGTAACTTCTTATAGCTAAAGATTTGTGAGTCTTTGATTTTATATTTGTCTTTTAATACTACTACTATACTACAGTGAAGGGAGCAGTAACAGTGTCAGTTCAGAGAAGCTAAGTACAGATAAGAAAAGTAGTGAAGACCACAGGAAGGACAGCAAGTGTAGGATCATTTTCCATTATGGACCTTTCCAGGGAACTGCCAGGTAAAACAAAGCAATCCTTCACCCTGTTTTTGAATGTGCTATTTTCTGTATATAGGCCATTATTTATATGAGTATTCATTTTTCTTTCTGCAGAGGTTGTTGGATGGATGTGTGGGAACTAATGTCCCAGGAATGCAGGGATGAAGTAGTTTTAATTGATTCTAGTTGTCTTTTAGAAACATTAGAAACCTATCTGCGAAAACACAGGTAAGTCTTAAGATTAAATTGTATTCATATTATTATTATTACTGTGCTTATCCTTCATTTGTTCTCATGAAACATTTTCCAGCACAATTTTCAAAATGACTAGATATAAGTTTACAGCCCTTTCATATTTAACAGCATGGCATAGTGGCTAAAGAGCTAGTCTCATAGCCAGGAAGACCTCGAGTGTAAGTTCTGCTTCTGAAACATACTGGCTCTGTGGCCCTGGGCAAGTCGTTTTCTCTCTCAGTGCTCCAGGCACTGAATGCCCACTGAGATCCTAAGGTGCAAAGCCAGCTGCACTCATTCCTAAGTAGGCAGCATTCTCCAGGTGTTGCAGATAGCAGACCAGATGTAGTAGTGTTATACTCCCCTCCCCCCCTTTTCTAATAGCCCCATTCCTTCCCTAGCCACACTGGGGGAGCCGTTAAGCTCCATACTTTGTCCTAGGCATTGTGCTAGGCACTGAGGATACAAAGATAAAAATGAAACACTCCTTGCCCTCAAGGAGCTTATGCTTTATCAGAGGAGGATACCACATGTACATAAGTGTATATACAAAACAAATAGAAGGTAATTTTTGAGGTGAGGCACTAATAGCTGAGAGATCAGAATAGGAAGTTGGAGGTGTGGAAAGAGGAGTGAATTCCAGGTGTATCAGCCTCTGGGGAAAGGTATAGAAATGGGAGAAACAAAGATCAGTTTGGTTAGATCAAAATGCTTGAAGGGCAGGTAGTGTCTGTGGTTGAAAAGAAGGTAGGTTGGAGCCAAGTTGTGAAAGGCTTTATATGCCAAAGATCCTGAGGTAATAGTTTATTAGATCAGGAAAGTGTTATGTCAGACTTTTGCTTTAGAAAATCAATTGACATTACTGTAGAGGATGGAACAAAGAGGGAAGATCCTTGAGGCAAGGAGTTTAATCAGGCTTAATCAGGTTTAATCAGGTCTAGGTAAGAGGTTAGGGTCCCAACTATTGGGATGACTGAATAGAGTTAAGAGGACAGAAGTGAGAGATACTGAGGCAGAAATGGCATGACAGAGGAACTTTTTAGGTGTGTGATAAAAAAAGAGAGTGAGGAGTAAAAGATGATGTCAAGGAGAAAGATAGCTTTGACATAATTAGGAAGTTTAGGTTATGAGGAGTGGGTTTTTAAGAAAAACCTGAATTCTCTTTTGGACATGTTAAGAGATGCCCACAATCATCCAGGATGAAAATGCCCAGTGGGCATCTGGTGATAATAGAACTGAAGTACAAAAAAGAGCTTATGGCTAGAAATAAAGCCCTATAATATATTAAATCTCTGAATAGAGATTTCATAATATACCTATGGAAGCTGACAAAATCATTGGAAGGAAAGGATGATCGAGTAAAGGACATAGAAGAAATAATCGAGAGAAAAATCAAGAGTGAGTGTCATGAATACTAGTCAGTAATGCCAAATGCTCTTTAGAGACAAAGAAGAATAACTGTTGTGAAAAATCTAGGATTTTGTTGATTCTTGGAGAAAACTGTTTTAGTTGAGTGATGAACTCTACAGCTAGATTGCAAAGAGCTGAGAAAAGAAGGCGACAAAGTAGTTTTTGAAAGAGAAGAGAAAGGCCAGTTACTTGAAGGAGATGATAGGGTCCAGTGAGTGTTGAGTTCCCTCCCCTCCCTCTCATCCCCAAGTTTAGAACATACCTGGACATGTTTGCAGGTAGTAGGAAGGAGCCAAGAGAAAGATTGAGATTAAATATTTGAGCTGGAAAGGGGATGGTCATGGGGTGATCTATTGGAGGAGATGGGGAGGTTGATGGGATTAAGTTAATAAAAGGACTGGCCTTGGGAATAGCAGTGTCCCGCAACCACGAGACCTGCTTTCAGCCCAACCATGCAGCCTACAGAGGAGAGAAATCATTGTGGAGAAGGGGCCCCCTTCCTCATCACTACCACCAGCAACTGCTGATCAGCTGCCACCAACAGGCAGATAGGCACAGGAGTGCCCTGGGACTGGCAACACCCCCAGACCACGGGCCTGCTTCCATTCCAGCACTCACAGCCATCACCCAGGGAGGCAGCCCCTACGGAGAAGGGGGCAGGCATCCTCCACCAGCTTACAGTCAACTGCTATATATGCAGGGCAGGCAAGCCAGCCTAGCTGAAGCAGCAAGGCACCCTGAGGGACAGACAGGAGGCAGCATGTGCCAGGCAAGTCAAATCACCACCTTGACACCATTCCCCCTCAGACCCTGATGGAGACAGCCTGGAACCCTGAACCCAAGAATCTTTGGAATAGCAATGTTTCTAAACCAGTGTCCACAGTCATCATTCTGGGAAGCAGCCCTTGTGGAGATGCAGCAACTGCTCCTGCAGGTGCTACACAGCCACATCTTTTGAAGAGACCCCCAAAAGAAAGCTTTTGTCACCAAAGTCCTTGACACTGTCAAATGGTTCATCAACAGAAACTGATAAAATATTATGACTGAAAATGACATTAAAGAAGAGACATTAACATCTGCTTTGCTGATGCACCCCAAGGAACAGGAAACCTTTCTATCTGATGTCCAGCCGAAACCTTCCATTTGTGTTGTCTCCCATATTAGAATGTGAGCTCCATGAGAGCAAGGACTGTCTTCCTTTTCTATTTGTATCCCCAGCAGTTAACATAGCAGTTTGTACAATGAGCACTTAATAAATGTTTTATTTATTCCTTATGGGAAAGAAAACAAATCCCTCAACAGCTGAAATTATTTTGTCTTTAAATACTACTTAAAAAACCACGAAATTTTAGAGACATGAAACCTCTCCCCTGCTTCTTACCTTAACTAAAACATTTATTAAGTGCTTATTATGGACAAGGCCCTGTAGATACAAACTGTTAGTTATTGTACAGTAATTCTCTTTATGCCTCTGGGATAGGTTTTTTTAGATTTTCTCATTGATAGTAAAACATGATTTAGAATTATTTCAATTCAGGGATTTTTTTATTCACTTTAGTCTTTTAAATCCAATTGTACTGAGTATGTGGTCATATCTGCTTTGAATGATTCCCAAAAACAATTTGTAAACTACTAGGAAAATTTAGAGCAGGCAATTAGGAGTAATCTTATTCCTGTGTGTTTCCAAAAGAAAAAAGTTGATTTTAGAGCTAGCCCTTTACATTTTCAGGTTAAGCTTTTGCTGTAACTACCTCAGTTATAGCATTGGTTTGTAGAATATAATGTTTTTATGGCTTACTCTATTTAGCAAATAGATTTATGTTCAGTGAGTTTTTGATTTGAGGATGCGTAGGTATAGCCAGGAATAGTTAAAACATATAATTAAAGAAGGGAAGTATCTTTATATTTATATAATATAGGTATAGTAATATATAGTAAATATAAAAAATATAGTAAAATAGGTATAGTAATAAGGTAATTACTATGTTGATAAATTTTGATGAATTAATATGTTGATGAATAATTCTTGTCTCACTTGGATCAAGTACTTATTTTCTTTGAGTATTGTATATCTATAGTTAATATCAACACTGTCATGTTTTTATATTTACATAAGGGATGAAGAACCTCAATTTTTAATTTATATATATCTCCTCAATTTTAATAGAAAATGACAACTCAAGTCAAGAATTTTTGCTTTAAAGCAACATATTGGGGCAGATATTGGAATTGAAACTGACTAAACATTTTCTGTCCGTTTCTTACTCTGATGGTTTCTCCTACCTTACTTTATTTGTAGGAGAAACTTCTAAACACCCTGCCTTCTGAATATATATCATAAAAGAAATCACAGTTTATTTTCCAAGATGCCTTGAATTTTAACATTTTTCAAATTTTTTTTTGTCATAACTGAATTATATACTTAAGGGGGGGGGGGTTGAGAATAGCTCAGGTTTATAAGAACTTTATTTTAGCATTTGATTTCTGCCTCCTCAGTTTTTACCAGACAAATAAGTTATAGATAAAATCGCAAAATGCATAATGTGTCCCTGGTAGAGTCTTTTTCTAAGATAAGCTCAGTAGTGAGTATTTGAGTAACAGTTGCTGTCAAATTCTTGATTTGAAACATCTCAAGTCCTTATTTTTTTCCCATTTCTAAATCTTATTTAGATATGATATGAATTATAAGGGATCATTTTTTAGCCTTTTTGTAGAAAATGCATACATATATATGTATATATTATAAACATCCAGATAGTTTCCTCCCTCCCCCTTTTTTTTAAGCAATATGTGAGTTTCTTGAACACAAAGGAGCATAAATTTCATTGTACTACAGAACATTCCAAAAGTCTTAGTGCAATCTTAAGCTTTAATAGCTTAAAATAGATTTTTGAGATAGTATATTAGTGGATTAAATTCTCTCAATAGTGTATCTTTGGACAATGTTCAACTGTAAAATTGCCTTCATTAAGTGACTTAGAAAACTCTTAAAAATCACTATTCTCAATCATATGCAGAGTGCTATTTGCTTCTGTACTTACAATACTACTATTAAACGCAAACCCTAATACTTCATTTGTATAGCAAATTTTTAAGAAAAGTTAAGTTGTACTTCTAACAGTCTGGCATTGTCTATACATAGCCTTCTGAAAAAAAAAATAAAAAACTGCTTCACTGTCATTGCTTTTTTTTTTTTTTTTAATACTGATTTATCTGTTTATTTTTATTGTTAAGGCTGATGAATTTAGGAGTGACAGTGTTATCTTTATAAAGTATCAGTCTCTTTACCAGGTCTACTAAAATGCCTGAATTTGAAAAACGTATTCTTTGAATCAGTCAATGAAAAAGTATTTATTAAGCACTTAGTATGTGCTATAAAAACTGTTCTTGTTAAGTGTTGGGGATACAAATAAAAAAGCAAAGACAGTCCCTGCCCTGAAAGAGCTTATATTCTAAAAGGGGAAATAACACATAGGAAAGGTGGTATGGTCAGGGAAAGGCAATTTTGTACCTAATAGTTAAAAGGGATGGTGAATGGGTTGTAGGAGAGTAGAATTATACCACTCCCCTCCAGCACCAGAAGTGGAGTTGGGGGCTGGGGTGATTAAAAAAAAAAGGGATTCTTAACCCCTAGTTGATAAGAAAATTGTGGAAGAGGGAGCCTGAGTAGAGAGAGTCATGAATATAACATTTATTTCTTTCAGATACATACACCCACCCCCACACACACACCATACATACATACATACATACACACACATTTTAGATTGACATTCCTCAGTCTGATGCTAGTAATCCACATTGTGACAAGATTTTCAGCTGAAAGAATATTAAGACATAAGAAACCTAATCTTTTTTCTCTTATTTAATAATAATACTACTAGCAATTCTATAGCGCTTTAAGGTTTGCAAAGCGCTTTACATATGTTTAATCCTCACAGCCACCCTGTGAGGTGGGTGCTATTATCCCCATTTTACAGATAAGGAAACTGAGGCTGAGAGAGGTTAAGTGACTTGCCCGGGGTCATACAGCTAGTAAGTGAGGCAGGATTCCAACTCGTCTTCCTGACTCCATGTCCAACACTTGTAATAAATTGTTTGTGTAAAGTAGAATTTTAAGACCATATAGGAAATTTTAAAGTGTTTGAATACATTAAAATGCATATTTTAATGGAAACTAAAAATCATCTTTTCATTCAGCATATTCCTAGAGGCTTGCTTAATGATGTAGATTGAGAAAAATGTCTTCATCATTATGCTAATCTACTAAATGAGGCAGAGTGAAGTAGTAGGACCCTGTACTGGGCAGAATTCAGGACACCTGGGTTCTAGTCCCTACTCTATCACTAGCTCTGTTTCTTTGGGCAAGTTGCCTTTTCTTGGCCTCAGTTTTCTCATTTGTAAAATAAGGGAATTGGACTAAATGATCTCTTAAGATCCTTTCCAGTACTAACATTCTTTTGAGTCTACATCATAGCCAATTCTTATTTTGACTGCTTGCCTTTTTAAATTTTTACTAGGTTTTGTACTGACTGCAAAAATAAAGTACTTCGAGCATACAATATTCTTATTGGTGAGCTTGATTGCAGCAAAGAGAAGGGTTATTGTGCTGCACTATATGAAGGCTTGCGGTGCTGTCCACATGAACGACACATACATGTATGCTGTGAAACAGATTTCATTGCACATCTGTTGGGTCGAGCTGAGCCAGAGTTCGCAGGAGGGTATGAGTATGTAATTTGCTAGAATGGGCTATCTAGCGCTTTGCTTCTTTATTTTATTACCGAAAGTTTGTTTCTAAGCCTTGTAAATAAATCTCTTCTGCACCTTTGCCTCATTACATATGCTTAGATATAAAGCCTATGTTTTGAAGTCAGCCTTCATAATACATGTTCTCTTGGTTCTGTCTGTTGATCCAGAAATATTCTTTTCTTTATGACCTAAAAATAGGAAGAAAATGGTTTGTTACTATTGGTTCAGTTCCATGCTCCAAGTTGGATCAAAAGGAGATGGACATTTTTTGTTACATGAATGTCATTTTTCAGTTGAAATGATCTAAAAGTGACTTTTCCATTCATGTGGAATTGTAAAGCTTTAGTATGGGTAATTGCTGTGGATGGGCCTCCAATAGTTTTATGGAAAAACCACTTTTGCTAATGTTGCTCAAGATTATAGGCTTGGCAGCAGGGTATCAGCACTTTGGATAGAATTGCTCTGTTTTTAAGGTAAGCAATTCATGAACTGTGCATGCTCCTTTAAGAAAGGAAAACAAAACCTCCAAACTAAATGTGATCTTTGGCTAGGTATCATGAAAACAAAATTAGGAAAAAATAAAGTTTGTCACTTGTTTTAATTAAGTGCATTCTTAATCCCTTCATTGTTTTGTGTATAGGTGAAGTAGTTTTTCATTTTAGGATCATTTCTCTTTTATAAGAGAGAGAGCTGAATAATTTAGATCTTATCCTTATCTTCCTGCTTCTTAATGTTCCATTTCCAGGTTTTTTGTCATTAGCAAAAACAAAACAAACCAACAATCACCAAAAAAACAAAACAAAACAAACAAACAAAAAAAAAAAACCACTGAATGAGCTGTATTTGACTGGGTAATTCCAAAGTTCTAATTGCTACATAGCATTGTATTGCTATAATCTCCAAGTGCCAGTTCCTGAATTACCATCCTTTTTAGCTGTAGTAAGATTTTAAGTCTCACATGTGTGTTTCTGTGTCTTTGATATCACAGACATGCATGTATCTTTACCTATGCATAGATATACACATCTGTGTATATTTGTAGATATCTAGCTTTCCTACTACATCTTAGTGTTCAGGTTGTTTTAAAATAAACTTGATTATACAAAAGTTTTAATGTGCTAGATTTGTTGGAAAGTCACTGGCTGATTTTAATGCTTTTATAGGCGGAGGGAAAGGCATGCTAAGACAATAGACATAGCCCAAGAAGAAGTTTTGACCTGCCTGGGTATTCATCTTTATGAACGACTGCATCGAATCTGGCAAAAACTGCGGGCTGAAGAGCAGACATGGCAGATGCTTTTCTATCTTGGTGTTGACGCTTTACGCAAGAGTTTTGAGGTATGGAAGGACAATTTTCAGGACGTGAGAATGCTTTATCAAAATATTAAATAAAAGCTTTTCTTTTTTAGCATTTGTATCTGATAATAGGTATCATTTGGTCTTTTTGGAACAGGGGAAACCTAATTTTCTTTTTTCTGATCTACCTACTATTTTTTTACCCTTGGCTTCCTCTCTAGAAAATGGAGGCTAATGATTACTTAACAGGATGTTGTGAGAGAACTAACAAAAGATTGCAAAGCTCTTGACAATACGCAGCTATATAAAAATACATATAATAAAACTTTAAGTACATTTTACATTAAATTTAATATGTTTCCCTTTCTCCACTGTTTTATCATTTAGCTTTCTCTGTCATAGCTCCTTTTGGTGGATTTTTTCCCAGTTGCATTTCTCTTCTACCTTTCCCTGCCTCCTTTAGATAATATATAGCATCTTTTTAGTCTTAATATTATTTAATTTAACCTCTTGGAACACAGCCACTAGTTTGGAAACTTGTAGACTTCAGTTCCACTTGTTTCCACTTATTTGTGTTATTAGATGGAAAGCTGCTCTAAAACTTTTGGTCAAAAATTTTCCCTGTTGTATTTCAAATTTTCCATAAGACTAATCTTCAAATATAGTATACTGTTAGACTTAATTTTCCCCTTCCTTCTCCCTCCCCAATAAGATTGGGCTTATGGGGAATCTTTTGGAAAATTTGTAAAATCTTTAGTTGAAGATAATTTTCTTTTTTGGGGATGGAAACTAATTTTCAAAATTCATTATTAGTTTTTACCTGATAACAATTTAAACTGTTAGATTGGCAAAAAAAAAAAAAAAAAATTATCTGATGGCGTAATCTTTTTTTATTTTTTATTTTTAAATAGATGGCTGTGGAAAAAGTACAGGGTATTAGCCGATTAGAACAACTCTGTGAAGAGTTCTCAGAAGAAGAAAGAGTACGAGAACTCAAGCAAGAAAAGAAGCGCCAAAAAAGGAAGAATAGGCGGAAAAATAAGTGTGTATGTGACATTCCTGCCCCCTTGCAAACAGCAGATGAAAAGGAAATGAGCCAAGAAAAGGTAATTTTTGAATCAACTCATGAGTATTTTGCACCAAAAATTCCTCAAAGAAGCAACTTTAAGACTAGTTTGGTATTTTGGGTTTTTTGTTTGTTTTTGTTTTGTTTTGTTTTTTAGTATTCCTAGTTAAAATTAAATTTTGCTACTAAAGTAAGTAGTAAGTTAGGACAAAAAACATAGCATCTTACTGTTTTGTATACTTGAATTCTTTAACTTTAAAGATAAAATCAGGTAGTAGTATGTCAGCCCACCCTTCAGTGATATGGGATACAGTAAAAAACTTATGTGTTTGATCTACTTGAAATCATCAGGTTTTGAATCTGTCAAGTTGTAGAATATACCTTTGTGTAATTGTTTACTCAAAATTGTACATTTTGGGGCAGGCAGCGGTTGAATGTTTTAGAATATCAAGCTTTCCCTTCGTTTATCCCTTTGTATTACAAATGCTAAGGAAATCATTTAAGTGACTTTTATAATCATTTGTGCCTTGATATAATCATTTGTGCCTTGATCCTTTAAGGAGACAGGCTTTGTGGAAAACAGCTGCAAAGCCTGTGGCAGTACAGAAGAAGGTAACAGCTGCGTAGAAGTAATTGTTACTAATGAAAACACTTCCTGTACCTGTCCAAGTAGTGGCAATCTTTTGGGATCTCCTAAAATAAAAAAAGGTGAGCTATTAAACATGTCTTTGTCTTCACCTTTAGATGAAAGAAAATAAAATCATAGATCTGTAAGTTACAAAATTGTTTTTCTTAGTTGTGAGAAAATTATGTTAAGTATAAGAACAAATTATATTGTAACCTCTGATTTATTCTCAGGTTTATCTCCACACTGTAATGGTAGTGATTGTGGATACTCATCTAGCATGGAAGGGAGTGAGACAGGTTCTCGGGAGGGCTCAGATGTAGCCTGCACTGAAGGCATATGTAACCATGATGAACATGGTAGGTTGAGAATGAACTTTTTGTTTATTTCTCTTATGGTAGCTGATTTTCTTTTAGAGCACATTTGAGAGAGTTACTCCCTCTTTCAGGTGATGATTCCTGTGTTCATCACTGTGATGACAAAGAGGAGGACGGCGATAGCTGTGTGGAATGTTGGGCTAATTCTGAAGAGAATAACATAAAAGGAAAAAACAAAAAGAAGAAAAAGAAAAGCAAAATGTTGAAGTGTGATGAACATGTAGGTATTTGTCTATAGTAAGAATCTCATTGTTCATTTTTATTATTTTAAATAATACACAGCATCTAAAAACTTGTGCTCATTAAGCAAAAAAAATCCTCCTCACAAAAATCCCAAGGATCAGTGTATTTTGTGACTTTCTAAGGTATTTAAGGAACTGTTGTGACTTGTATTTTCTTTGTGTTCTGTCATGTCAGTCTTCTTTTAGAGCTCACCTAAGGTGTTAAGATTCTATTTCAAAGTACTGAACTCATTCATTTTTTCCATAATCTCTCTAAGTACTGTTTCCACATATTTATCAAGGAGTTTTTTCTCTTGAATTGTAATTAATTTGCTTAGTAATTATTTACTGTTATTTCAGATCCAAAAGCTTGGAAGCTGTATTACAGATCCCAGTAATCGAGAGACCTCAGGAAATACCGTGCACACAGTGTTTCACCGTGACAAGACCAAAGATTCGCATGCTGAAAATTGCTGCAGCTCGGAAAAGGGTGGGCAGCCACTGCCTTGGTTTGAACATAGGAAAAACGTACCACAATTTGCAGAACCTGCAGAAGCGTCACTCGGTCCTGACTCTGGAAAAGGTGCCAAGAGCTTAGTTGAACTCCTTGTGAGTATCTTGACATGTGGTGGTGGTATCTGGTCTGTAAACTTGGGGGGAGAGAACTAATGCTTGTGGGGGGGAGGCGCGTGTGGAGTAAAGAGAATCTGAGCCTCTAGGGTTTTGTTTTGTTTTTTTATTGACTGTAGTTATTTTTCTTTAGAAGGGGGCACAGGCTGCTGGAACACCCCTTCTTGGCTTCTCAAAGCATGGTATCTAAATGAGGAGCTGAGTTGTCCTCCATTCTCACCTTCCTGGGAAAGGGAGGGAAAGAAGTTGTTGGAATTTGAGAGTCAATGTTTGGCAAAAAGTTAGCTTTGCAGTATACTTCTCTTGAAAACAAAGGATGTTCAAAATCATCTATGAGACAGGATTATTGCTGGATTTTTTTTTCAATGTCAGTTTATGGGAGCCATTCTTCTAGACAAGGGAGGAATGGGCTGCTTAACCAAAGCTGGATGTGACAGTCCTCCATTGTCTCTTGTTTTATGCCATGAAGAAAAATGGCAAAGCCAGGATATAGGCGAATTGTACCTCACATCATGAAATGAAGACTGTGATGTTGTTAATAATGATAAGGCCCTTTGTGTGATTCTAAGCAGTCAAATCTTATAATGGACTTTTTAGTGGGTTTATAATATGATGCTGTCCCTTGGTGTAGAATTTTTTTCAAGAAACTGGCAAGCAAATGTCTATTAAATATTCTATTAGAAATTTGTTGGGGTTTTTTTTTTGTTGTTGTTGTTGTTTAGTCATTTTCCACTCTTCCATAATTCCATTTTGGGATTTTCTTGACAGAGATATTGGAGTGGTTTGCCATTTCCCTCTCTAGCTCATTTTGACAGATGAGGAAACTGAGACAAGCAGGCAAACCCTGGGACTTGACAAGGGTTACACAGGAGTAACTTGGCTGAAGCCAAATTTGAACTTGAAGTGGGTCTTCCTGATCTCAGACCCAGTACTCTATCTATTAAACCACCTAGCTGCTCCTGTTAGAGATTATTCATGTGGGTCTGTTCAGTGGTTGACAATGCTTGGAAATCCTCTTCCATTAGTTGATACTTTCAGGTAAAGAGATTATGGATTTGAGCTAAAATGTCAAGCAAACCTAAGATTTTAGACCACTTTTTAGTGGTTCTTATTATGAAAGAAATATAGTAGTTCTTGCTGTTCTTGAGTCAGGCTTGGGATTCCTTTATTATTAGGAGTTCTGAGAAAGAAAAGAATTCCCTTAACCATTGCAGGTCAACCCCTGCTCTGCTACTTAGCTCAGGGAATTACCTAGGGTACAAAGAGAAATTGAAACTTGGACAGGGTGCATAACTTGTTGTCTATGTGAGACTGGAAACCAGGGCTTCCTGGCTTTCAGACCTGCCTTCTAGTTTTTACTCCAGGTTGCCATTGTGGTCGTCATTATTGTCATTATTACTGCCATTATTCATCATTATCTTCTAAAGTAGCAATAAAGAGGGATTGCTTGTTTTGATAGTCCTTAATTTTTTTTCTTTAATATTTAAAAGTTTGTTTTTGAAACTCCTTGGATATTAACTGAAACTTAAAAGCCTGCATTTTTTTTTCTTTTCCTCCTACCAGTATGTCCTATATTGTTTCTTCATTATCCGTTTTACGAATCCTAGTTTAATAGTTGCTTTCCTTTGCAGGATGAGTCTGAATGCACTTCAGATGAGGAAATCTTTATCTCACAAGATGAAATACAGTCATTTATGGCAAACAACCAGTCTTTCTACAGCAATAGAGAACAGTACCGACAACATCTGAAGGAGAAATTTAATAAATACTGCCGCTTAAATGATCACAAGAGGCCCATTTGTAGTGGCTGGTTGACAACGGCCGGAGCAAACTAAAATAAATAAAATAGCTCTGTCTTTCATTGAAACACTCAAGATGACTACTGCGCCTTCTCTTTCAAAAACTCTTAATTTAGTGACTTTTGGCAGAATTTTATCTTAAATCAATGTGATTCTTTTCTCTTTTTTGTTTTCGGGGACGTTGGTGGAGGTAACTTCATTAATTTGTTCTTTCTTCAGGCTTGTATGTTTAGTTGAGTAGCTGTGCAAGCCTGCCTTATAATTTAAGCCATCTCTTTTCATTAAATGTTTCTCTTACTGTGAGACTTACAAAAGCAACTTAGTGGCAAAAAGTAATGTTGTACTTATAATTCTGTACAGAAATGATGAGCTGAATATAAGGTTTTACAAAGTAGACATCCACTTGCAAAAAAAATGTTTGGATGTAATATGTTAAAGCGCAATGTGCAAAATTTAAAAATAAAGAATATTTATTAATACGCATAGTACAATTTGGTGTACATGTTTCTACTTAATGTAATAATAGTATTTCCATGTTTAGTTTGCCAATCACCTGACTTGGTTAAATCAACTTGTTTTGAATGGGGGGAGATGATGAGAAAAATCTTCAATGAACATTCATAGAAAAGTTACTTCTAGATTTCAACAAAATAAATCCTTCCCTTGACTGCTTATTTTACTGTGCCTAGTTGATTTGTAAAACAGTTTGAATAACTTTTTTTTAGAAGTCTATTAGAATCCCTTTAAATATACCAGTTATCCCAACTTTTCTGGATATTTCAATTGTTCTCATTAGTATCCTAGTGCTTCTTAAATTCAAAGGTTCGGATTGACCCATAAGAATGAAAACAAAACTTGGCAGATTTTCAACTATGGATTACCTAATAGGGCAATTACTTGCCGATTAAAGCTTAGGATCAGGAGTAGTACTGAGTAGTTAAACACACTGAAGTCTGCATAAATGCATGTTCAGCCTTATCTGGTTTCTAACAATAAAGTCACTGTGGCATTACAGCTTATTGCTGTCACAGGCTGTCTGTGTAAGTACTGAAGGAAGAGAAAGATATTCCCTAAGGAGAGACATTTGGCAAGCCACTTCTCCATTTAAAAATCAGAGACAGTAGCTGAGTAAACACAGGCACTTGGGTGTTTTTTTGATCTGATGTTGTACATACAACACAATGGACAATACCAGCAGATGATTATCAGTATCTCAGTATTCTTAGCATTGTAGGATTGGGGTGAATCTGATATTCAGACTTGAAATGGGGATGATGAGCTGTATGTAGTCTTTTTTTGTGGTTCCTGAAATGTTTTTAAAATCCACAATCTAGAGCAGAAGTTAAGTGAATTCCATGATTTTTCTCTGGCTCCTTTTTTACTCTGTCTTGAAGCTCTAATGATGACTGTTGTCCTGGAGAGAAATCTTGGCTGAGGTCCAGCATCTAAAATTGAGCTGATGGAGATGAATTCTGTCATTTTGTAGACTGGGAAATGTGAAATGTAAAGCCGCAGAGAGTTTTGCAAATTTGCTGGAGGTCATGTGGCTAGTTATAGAGTCAGATCTATAATGTAATTCCAAGTTTCATGTTTTTTTTCCATCATTACATCTACATTTACTTCTTGAACACTTTCTTGAGGGGAAAGGATCATTTGCTGTAGTTTTTCACAGATCTGAGTTGTATACCTTTCCTAGCTCAATCACTTGTCATGATTGGGCAAGTCATTTAACTTCTCTATGGTATAAAACAAATATTTTCATAACATAGTATTATGAAAAAGATGATTGCATATTGTTTTGCACATTTCTTTTGTTCCTTACCTTTCACTCCTTTTCCTTCTACATTCTCCCATTTAGCCTATTATCTCATTTTAAAAATTGAGATGATTCTGTATGTGTAATTGGCAAAATTGTGGAGATGAGAAAATGTTTGAAAATGTTTTAAGTAAGCTGCAAAGTGATGAGAAGTGTATATGGTATTGTTAAACATTTTATATGCTTTGCATATATGCACACTGCCCTGAGCATTAAAATCCATGTTCTCCAACAACCCAAATTCAGCTAATTTTGAAACTGAATTTTCTTTTTTCCATAAGCCTCTTAACTTTGATGTTTTTCTGTGGTACCATCATTTTACTCAAGTATTCCACATCTGCAGCTCTTCCATCTTTGATTCTTGATCCTCATTCATTTATAAAGTCCTGATAGCTTTCCCAAGTTCTCATCACCTACTTGGACTGCTACAATATTCTAAAAAGTCTTCCTGTCTCCACTTGTACCTCTTTCCTCTCCTTTTTGCCCACCTTTTGTAAAGCATTATTTCACATGTAGAGCCAGCCCTCTCTTTTTCTGCCTGAGGTCACATTCTGTGGTACTTTTGAGATAGCTGGGATGGTATACATACTGTATAGAATTCTAGACAGGAAGACCTGAATTGGATTCCACAAGTTAGCAAATCATCTGCACATAGGAATGTGTATATGAATACATGGAATCACTAAAATATAGGTGCAGAAAAAGAATGATGCAGGACAAAGTCTTGGGGTACAGCTAGAGTAAGGTGATGAGACATGGATTGCAGTTAAGCAAAGGAAACTAGGTAATCTAATCAAAAGCTAAAGAACCAAAAGAGATGAGTTTCATAAAAACCCAGGGAGGAGAAAGAAGTCTGAAATGTGTGGTACCCTGAACTGAACACAATATGCCAGATGTGGTCTGACCAAAGTAAGATTATCACTTCTTTCATGGTCCCATAATTAAAATGACAATATATAATGTTTATGCCAGGTACTGAACTAAAGCACTTTATAATGATCTCATTGCTCACATTAACCTTGTGAGATCCAGAGTCAGTATCTGACACTGGATTTGAACTTGGGCTTTTCTGATTTGAGTACTAGTTATATTCATTGGGCCATTTAATTGCTATAAAAAATCAGGGATGCTAGATGCAGTATCAGAATGAACTGAGAAATAAGAATAGAAATGAAGGTCTTCCCTATATTGAGAGAAAAAAATTTGAAGGACTAGGATCTTTGCTTAGGGTAAAAGGGATGATAGTAATTGACTACAGAGAGAACTGTAGAGTTATTCAGTTCTTTGTATTTGCAAAGTAAACTGACCTTTACAAATAGATGCCCAAGATAAATTGTAAGAGAACACCTATCTATCCTTTGTATGAATTCAAACTACCTGATCCAGAGTAAGCCACTTCCTGGGTCCTGAAAGACCCAGCCAATGGGATTATCTGAAAGAACATGGAGATATACTACAAGGTGGGAAAAGTGCAAAAAAGGAAAGGGAACAGTTTGCAAATTATAAGCCAGTGAGCTTCACTTTGTTTCCTGGGAAAATTCCAGAACCAGTCACTAAAGGGATGGTTAGTGATTAGAAATTTAACTATAGAAAAAGAAACAGTCATTACAAAAAGTCAGCAAGGTCTCTTCAGTAATGAATCTTGCCAAACTAATCTCATTTATCTTTCTTGGCAAGATTACAAAAGTAGAAGAGAGAGGGACTAATGTTGATATAAAGTGTATCTAGATTTTAATTGTTAAAATATTCTTGTGGAGAAAATGGAGAAATATGGATTAGATAATACCATCAAATAGATTCATAATTGGTTGTTCATTCAGTTTTAGTGTGGAAGATGTCTCCAGTAGAGTATTCCATGGATCTGTGCTTGGCTATGGGCCATTTAACAATTTTACCAGTGATTTGAATAAAGGTAGAAATAGTACAACAAATGTCCTGATGATACACAGCTAAGTGCAGAATCCAAAAGAATTTGTACATAAAATGAAACTCAGTAAAAGTGTTCTCGGATATAAAAAAACCCGAACTTTACAAGTATAAGATAGGAAAGCTATGTATAGATAGAAGTTGATTTGATAAAAGATCTTGTGTTTTTGGTAAACTGCAAACTCAACGTTAGCAAAAATGCCAGTGCTATTTTGGATTTTTAAGAGGAGAGCCATAAAATTTGGAACTATGCTCAAAAACATCAATGCATACCCTTTGATCCAGCAGTGTCTCTACTGGGCTTATATTCCAAAGAGATCTTAAAGAAGGGAAAGGAACCCACATGTGCAAAAATGTTTGTGAATAAGTTATGGTATATGAATGTTATGGAATATTATTGTTCTGTAAGAAATGACCAGCAGGATGATTTCAGAAAGGCCTGGAGAGGCTTACATGAACTGATGCTAAGTGAAATGAGCAGCACCAGGAGATCATTATATACAGCAACAAGACTATATGATGATCAATTCTAATGGACATGGCTCTCTTCAACAATGAGATGATTCAAACCAGTTCCAATTTTTCAGGAATGAAGAAAATCAGCTATACTCAGAACTATGGGAAATGAGAGTGGACCACTACATAGCATTTCCACTCTTTCTGTTTATTGTTTGCTTGCATTTTTGTTTTCCTCCTTAGGTTTTTTCTTTCTAGATCCAATTTTTCTTGTGCAGCAAGATAACTGTATAAATATGTATGCATATATTGGATGTAACATATACTTTAACATATTTAACATGTATTGGACTATCTGCCATCTAGGGGAGGGGGGGCGGGGGAGAAGAAGGGGAAAAGTTGAAACAGAAGGTTTTGCAATAGTCAATGTTAAAAAATTACCTATGAATATGTTTTGTAAATAAAAAGCTATAACAATAAAAAAAGAGAGGCATAACTTTCAGGAATAAAGAGGTAATAGTTTTACTGTATTCTACCTTGTTCAGATCTCTCACCTATATGTTATAATTAGTTTTGGGGGCAATGGTTTTAGAAGGACATCGATAAGACAGAATTTGTTTAGAGTAGAGTACCCAGAATATTGAAGGGATTGAAATGTTTAGCCTCGGGAAAGGAAGGTTTAGGGAAAATGTGATAACTGTCTTCAAATATGTCAAGAGATATCACTATAGAAGAACTTAGACTCATTTTACTACCAAATAGCAGAAGCAGGAGTAATAACAATAGTGATAGTTAACCATGTATATAAATTAGGTACTCTAAATTTGATGTTCTTCCATGGAGGTTTCAAATAGAGTTTGGATGACCATTTATGGGGTGTAATTGAGGATTCCTTTTATGTATGGGTTTGATTAGCTGACCACTGGGGTATCTTCCAACTCTGAAATTTTGTGATTTATAGGGTCACTCTTTGTAATCTATTCCCTCTCCAATCTATTTTCTACACAGATACCAATATAGTAATAAGAATATATAAGTCTTATGTCACTCCTCTACTCAAACATTTAGCTCCCCATTGCCTATGAGATACAATACAATTCTATTTGTCATTTAAAGCTCTTCATAGTCTGTTTCTAGCTTACCTTTCTAGACTTATTACATACTCCTTTCAATACATACCACATTTCTACCAAACTTGCCTTTTCACTTCTTCGTACCCAATATGCTATGTGTTATCTCTATACAAAGCATTGTACAGAGCTTAAATATTCTTTCTCTTTGCCTATGCCTTAGTAACATAATATCTCCTCCCAGAAATGACTTTTTATTGACTGTGTATGTGTTTTTATGTATAGGCATATATGATTTAATTTATTAACATGTGTTTGTGTTGTTTCCCCAGATAGAATGTAAACTCATTGAGACTCGGACTGGTTTGTTTTTGTCTTTGTAAGCCCACCCAAAAACCCAGGGCTTGGAGATATAAGATGCTCATTAAATGCTTGTTTGATTGTGATGGTTTTGAGAACATGGGAAGGTAAGATCTGGTTGGGAGAGGGAAGAAACAATTTCTGACTTCTAATATTTGGAAAAAAGATTTTTATTGGAGGACAAATTAGACTTATTCTGCTCAGCTGCAGAGAACAGAATTCAGAGAAATGTAATAAGAGAAGGACTATAAGGAAAAACATTTCTAAAAGAATGTAACAGAGTGCCTCTGGAAGTCCTTAGTTCCTTCTCCCTAAAAGCCTTCAAAGGAATATGGGATGATTACTTCTTAAAGTTGTAGAGAGAATTGTCCAGATTTGGCTTAGACCTATTCCCTTGCCTCCCTTGCCTGAATCAGGCCATCTGTCCACAGCAGGATCCATGTCCTGGAGGAACTTCTCCCCTTGCGGCTACATTCTTTGGATTATTGCCCTCTTTTGGAGCACCATTTCAGGAATGCTTTACTTCATTCCTTTTTCTCGGGTCATCGATTTTGCCATCTCTTCACCAGCATGTGCCACTGCTATCTGACACTCCTCCTCACCCTCTCTAGTTCTTGGGATCTTCAACCATGAATCAGTCAACAAGCATTTCTTAAAGCACCTCCTATGTATCGAGAATTATGATAATTATTGAATATACGAAGAAAGTCAAGAATATGGTCCCACATTTTCATAGTGGAGACATATAAATAATTATGTTAAATACAAGATAGATAATAAATGGAAGATAATAATTACTACTTAGGATGTTTGCAAAGCACTTTCCAAAGATTTCATTTTATCCTGGAAACAATTCTGCGAGGTGGGATTTGAGCTGAGTCTTTACCCTGTTATTGGTGTTACTACCCTATGTTCCCTATATGTTGAGAAGAGGGGGGATCCCCAGATCAGTGTTGTGAGGTGTCTCAAAAGTATCTCAAGGGGCAAAGTTTATTAAAAGCAATGTGACACCATTAATGAAGGGACTGAATTCTAAGAGAATCCTGTAAAGAGACTGAAGCTGCACTTATACAGCTTTCAATCATAGATACGTTAATTTTATGATCTGAGACTAGGAAGTAATCTCCAGATGAATTAAGGGTGGTCTTAAGATAGATTGGGTATGCTCAGTTTCCTGAAGTAGATTTCCAAAGCTGGAAGACCAAGGACTCATTAGAACAGAAGCCCCAAGGTCAAGGGACCCCAAAATCACATTATATCACCATCTAGCAACATTCAGAACCAAACTGCCCCATCCCTGGCCACCATTCCCCTAACATGTTTCTTCTATGGAAATGTAAAGCACTTTTACATTTGAGTACTGTCTTTACTTTTGCATTTATACACCCCATATTTAGCACAAAGCTTAGCACTGAGGAAATTCTTAATGTTTATTCATTCATTCATCCACTCATTCTTTCCCTTTCAATAGCAATGAATTCCTTTCTTTATTCATTCCCCTCCTTTGCCTTTAGTATTCCCAATTATCCTTTAAAGCTCAACTCAAATACCAATTTTCCACAAAGCCTTCCCTGATCCTGACTTTAGACATGACAGCTCTATTTTGCAACTCTCTAATGCATGTAGCATACTATGTTTTATCTCTTTCCATACTTTACTGACATCTACATTCCAAAAGTTGCATCATTTCCTATGTTTAGCACAATACACTGCACTTTCCCCTTCTTGAATCTTGCAGTAGATTCACTTTGAATGTTTCTTGAGTGAATAACCAGTCATTCACTAATCTAATCTATTAAGTATCCCTTTGATGGAATATTATTTTCAGCTTTTGGGAACTGGAATGCAAATTGAGTACCATGCTGATCTTTTTCCTCTCTTTTGATTGTAAAGGTTTTTTTTTTTTGGGGGGGAGGAAGGTAGAAGGTGGAGGGGAGTTTTGGAAATAAGAGAAGGCAAGGAATGAGGTGAATAGACAGATGAAGCACAAGTTTAGGAATCCAAAAACAGGTTTGCCTCTTCTTGTGGCACATTTCCCTAGTTTTATGTGTAAGACAATTGAAGACTTTCTACTTCCATGTCCAGACTAGGATTCATCATTTTAGGAGAAAAGTTCCTGGTCTTAAAACCAATTGCCAGGGTGATTTCAGTTACGGCCTTGATTCTTTGCTTATTCCAACCTCCTTGGCAGAGCCAAATGGAGAGGAGATTTTCTTAAAGTCAACCAATAGAGTGGAGGTTAAGATATTTCTACCTTCCTTTAGCCACTGACTAATTTCTCCTGGGATGAAATCAGAGGCTTTAATAGAAAAGCATACAGAAAAATAGAAGAAAGAGTTGGACTCTCCTATTCACAGATAAAGGGGTCCAAACCTCATTTTATATAGAAAATGAAAATCTGAGGGGTTGTAACTCCTGGAATTTGAACTCAGATTCCCTGTTCCAACTTCAGTGCACCCCAGTGATTTAATAAGCAGGCGTATTCATCAGATATTCATTTATGAAGCAGCTAAATAGCGCTTCACACAGATAATAGGGATCAGAGCTAATATTTGAATATATAGGGCTTCCTTTCCCCTTCACTAATTTTTCTCATTATTCCCTCTTCCATCCTTAAAAGTAATAGCTGACACTTTTTAAAAGGACTTACAGATTTAAAAAAAGAACACAAAACTAAGCACCACCTATGAAGTAGGGATTCTATTTTAGTAATAATCATTCTACTACTTATTCCATAAGTAGTTCCATTTTACACATGGAAACAGAAATGACTGACAGGAAGTCAGAGACAAAGAGCTAAACCCATTTGTCTCCAGATTTCAAGCCCAGCAGGTTTTTTTCCCCCTTTACTTTCCTCACCTCTTAACCATTAGAATCCCCTCTTCTAATCCAAGATCCCTTCCCTCATCTTTCTGAAGCTCTAGAACCAGAAGCTAATTCTCTATAAAAGCCTTCAGGAAAAAAAAAAAAAAAAATGGGAGGATCACTTGTCCCAGCCTCAGGCCCCAACATGGCTTGGAGTGTGCCATAAACCTTATTTTTTTCTCTCTCTGGACCCTGACCTGGGAAGATCCCTAGGAAAGAACTTTCATCTTGTACCCTTCCTTCTGACAGAGGAAAGTGGAAAGAATATTCTGTAGAACATCTCTCTTCTTCCACAGCAGAAAGAGCAGCAACTGTCCTGAATTTAATTGGAATTGTAGAGTCCAAGGATTTGAGTTCAAATTCCAACTCGAATATTTTCACATTGAATGTTGATTATACGTTCAAGTAACTGATAATAGCTGGCACTTTGAGGTTTGCAAAACGAGTTGCAAGTCACTCCATTCGATTCTCACAAGTTTGGGAATAAGTAGGCACTATTTTATTTTACAGGAGATTGAGAAAAGCAATGATTAAGTGACCTGCCCAGAGTTACGCTGGGATTTGAGGCAGGATTTGGTCTTTTTGCATCCAGGTCCATTTCTCTATCCACTGCGCCATTTAGCTGCTTCATAAATGAATATCTGATGAATACGCTTGCTTATTAAATCACTGGGGTGCACTGAAGTTGGAACAGGGAATCTGAGTTCAAATTCCAGTTCCGCCATGGTCATACACCTACTGAATGTCGAAAGAGGTTAGCTGGTCACCAACGTGACCTGCGTGACCCGTATGACCTTGGGCAAGTCACGGCCAATCTGGGCCCAGTTTCCCCGGGCAAGGTGAAGGTATTGGACTAGTTGACCGCAGAGGTACTTTTGAGTGTTCGAGATAAGACCTCGTCCGAATCTCCAGATCAGGGGACAGGCACTTGCTTTGCGTCCCCTGGGTTGCAAGCCCCCGCCCACACCCCAGGGCCGTTGGAGGCGGCCTGAGGGTACTAAGCTGCTCGGGCATAGCAGCGGGTTCCGGGACAGGTGAGCTGAGGAAGATTCACCCCGGTTCGGAACTGCGCAGGAGGCAGAAGATGACGACACCTCCTACCTTGAGCTGGGGGCGGAGCTTCTGGCAGGAGAGGGCGGGGATGAGACCTACGGCTCCTCCTACCTCGCGCTGGGGGCGGGGTTTCTGGTTGGGCCTGGCGGGGAGACGGTGGGAGGCGCTGGGCGTGGAGAGGGCAGCGGCGGGGCAGGCGGAGCCGGGGCGGAGCCGGAGGTGCCGCGGCCGGGCCCGCCCGCTGAGTGAGGGTCTGCGGGCATCTGAGTTTAGCTTGAAGGTCGGATCGGTCACCAGCCCCGGGGGGAGATGGATTCCCTGGGGCCGGCGGAGAGCGCGAAACTGTTGCTGGGGCCGGGGCCCTTAGCCGGCGTGTCCGGATGCCTCCAGAGGGAATCCAGCACCCCCAGCATGAAGCGCTGGCAGGGCCGCCTGGCGCTGGTCACCGGCGCCTCCTGCGGCATCGGAGCGGCCGTGGCCCGGGCCCTGGTGCAGCACGGACTGAAGGTGGTGGGATGCGCCCGCACCGTGAGCAACATCGAGGTACTCCGCGCCGGGACCCGAAGCTGAGAGAACTTGGGCTGCCCGGCGGTGTGGGGCGGGAGGGCGGGGGGCTGTGGTCCGAAGAGGTGGAGGTGCTGAAGTTCTGCTGAGAAGTTGGGACTGTGATCGATGAGAATTTGGGGGGCTCTTGGGGGACTCGAGATTTTGGGAACGTGTTGGAGGAGCTCAACTAGCAGGGGTTTAAGGGGTCGCGGGAGGGTTGATTGAGGATGTTTGCGGAGCTGAAGAGGTAGAAGCTGTGATTACTGGGAATTTGAGGGGCCCTATGTGGGAGGGGACTGTGACCATGAAGATTTTTGTATTTGGGGGTGCTGTGATAGTGGAAATAAATGTGTGTGTGTTGGGTTGTAATAGTGAGGAACTTCAGGTTCGGGAATTACCTGGAGGCTGTGATTATGGATATTTGGGAGGCTGGGATCTTTGGTCGTGGGTGGGGACCAAACACAGAGATTTTATGAGGATATTTTTGTGTGTGTATTTTTTGTAAGGGTATTTTAAAATGTTTACTTTTTTATTGCATGTAAAAGCAATGTTTAACCTGTTTAGTTTTTTTTTCTTCCGAGTTCCAATTTTTCTCTTACCTCTCTCTAACCTCCCCTCCCGTTTTTCCTCATTGAGAAAGCAGGCAATTTAATAAAGGTCATACATGTGCAGTTTGTTAGTGTATTTTTAATTGTTACTGGAAATGTGTATTGTTGGCCTCTAATGGGGAGGTTGAGGTACAGGGGTTTCTGTGAACTTTTCAGTGATGAGGGATTGAGAATTCTGATTTTGGGGAGGTGTGATAGTGAGCCTTTGTGGTGCAGAAGTCTTTGAGGGAGCTGTGGGACAGAACGACTATATTGCCAAGGATTTGAGACTGTGGATTTGGAAAAGGACAGGGCTGTGATAGGAAGTTTGGGTGCTGTAGTTGCGAGAATCTGAGGGAAGGAGAACTCTGACAAGTGGGAGAGCTGGAGTGACTTGTAATTTTTAGGGGTGAGGTACTCAAAGGATGATTCTGAGTAGTTTATAAGCCTCACCAGACTGCCACAGGGGACTAGGACACAAAAATGGGAAGAACTCCAGTCCTACAGGAAGCAGAATAATGGGACATAATGAAGTTGGTTGGAAATCCCCTGTGTGGCTACCAAAGACTAGGAACCTCCATAACCTAAAAGCATTATCATTCCTAATCCTGGCACTTCCTCCAGGTATCATCTTGATCCTACCTCTAGGACAACCACACTGATAGGATCCTTGACTTCTAACATTTCACCCAGATATCTTGCCTTCTTTGGATTTAGAACTAAGAGAGAAGGGAAAGAGTAAGAGAACATTAGTCAACTGGGAAGTCAAGAAGAGAAAGAAAAAAAGAAGCTATCATATATTTGGTGGGGAAGGAGTGCTCACTTCATTACTTGTGTTGTTCCAGACTTAGGCCAGATGGACTTAGGCAGCCAGTTTGAGAAACGTTCTCCTTCCCCACTCCTTGAACCTCTTCATATGGAATATATTTGTACTTCTCAGGGCCTTAAATCAATTACAGTAATTAATAACCATTATGATTTTGGGTTGGGAGACCTAGGAATAAGAGGATTAAGAACAGGTCTGGGTGTTGTCTTCTTTACCTTTAGCACAGGAAGGATTCCTGATAATATCTACTTCCCTATCCCAACTTGGATGGACTACACAAAAGCTTATTTATCTTTATGGAGCCAGGATGTTAGGAATATGTTTGTCATTTACACTGGCCTGTTTGTGACATTGTATTGAAACTCCTAGGTTGTTCCCCACCTCCTAACACACTGGGTGGTCATTGGGGTTATGGATATTAAGTGCTCAGAAATCAGAGCTGAATGGAGCAACCAGGGTAGAGGGACAGAGACAGTTTCTGTGGTAGCTCACAGTTTTATTTCTTTCCTGCTCTGTGGGCTGGTGCTTGGCTTTATCATTCACCTTCTGTTCAAAGTTCCTATCAGGGAAGGGCAGCGATCTGATGTGGGTGAAGGTCTGTAAGAAAGATTACGGGGCAGAGTCCTTGGTCTTAGACTTCACTGACCAGTGATTCATTTTATAGCTTCTCTGATATCCTCAAGGTCATCTGGCTCCACCTGTCCTTTGCCTTGCCCTCCTCCTCCAGGCCAGCCAGCTCATGGCAGCTCAGGGCTCAGTCCCAGTCTTGTGACTGGACAGTGTAGCCTGGTCTCTAAAGGGCCAGGCTGGTCCCTTAGGCAGCTGCATCTCACTACCCTATAGCCAATTTTCTATCCCTTGCCCCTTGACATCAAAATAATGATACCTTTCAGGACCAAAGAAGGGAAGTCAGTCATTGAGTTCCAAGAAGTCTAGTCGCTTAAACTCTAGGATGTATAATCTGTTTCATCCTCTCTATAATACCTCTAGGTAGAGGCAAGTGAAATTATTTGCAATTTCAGGAAAGAGAGTTACAGAAAACTAGAGGGAGTGATGGGAAGATATGGATAAGGAGAATTGAATTTCTATAGCCCCTTCATTCAGACTCTTCCTTAGGAGATTTTGGTCTCACTCATTCCTTTTTTTCCCTTCCAGGACTAAACCTGGGGTACTGAGTTAGGAATTGCCCATTATGCTTCCAGAAAAGGAGGGATGGCTTGTGTATTTGAATTTGATTTGGGAACAAGGATGGGCATGGAGAGAGGGGCAGAGTCTCCATTGCAGTTCACTTGCTTCAGCCTTTTTTTTTTTTTGTTTGTTTTTTTAAGCTGGTTTCTGCTTTCTCTATAGGATTACCAGGTTTCTGGCAAGGGACTCCTGTGTCTGGTCACATTAGGAGATGGAAGCTGCCTCTGGGCCAAAGAAATTGTGTGTTTACAGGTTCTTTTACTGGTAGGAAAGGAGGGGAGCTCTCAGGTCCTGGCAGATGGCTGAGCTGGATTGGAGCCAGCACCCATATGTCTTTCATGGGGCCCAGGTGCCCAGAGTGGATGGGCACTACCCACTCTCATTACCATATTGTTTTCCTTCTGCTAGTGCACCTCATGGACAGTTTCTGTGCAGTGTCACAGTCCCCTCTCTGCCTTCTCGGCTTCTTTCCCTAGTGTCTCTGTTTTGAGGTTCCTGACTGTTCTGAAGCTCCTCTAGCTGCAGAGTGAGTACTCTGTATCCTCCCTGGGGGAACCTCACAAGGAGAGATGTGTTCATATCACCAACTCACCTGTCTTATGATCTCAAGGACAAAGCTTGAAGGGGGAGAGAAGAGGGAGAATACATCTAGGGAAATTAGCACTAGTTATTGAGTGACATGGCACTGGGTGACTGGAGGGAAGAACTGGGATGGCATCTCCTGACTGATTTAAAAATCTTTGAGAAATCTAGAGCCAACTTTGTGGACATAATCCTCGAGGAATGGAGGCAGTAGGACTGGGGCTGGTAGGTCAGTGGGAGGCTTCTTTTGGCAGCTCTGGAATCATTCTGGGAGATTGGAAGAGTAGCTTCAAACCTGTCAGGGTAGGGATTAGAAGCTCTGGCTTTACTGGATGGGTGATTTTCTTGGCTAGAGTGGCAGAAAGATTAGGGTGAGTTGCTAGGCAGAGGAGGAGAGTTTCAAGTTAGAGATAAGACATTATTTTCTTGGGTATACTTGCCACCCTTCCCTACAGCTTCTACTCTGCAGCTTTCCTCCATCCAGTTAGAGGTTGGATAGATCCTCTCCCAATTCTACAGTTTGGAGAGCTGAGGTCTGGCACCAGGAGTGTCTCTCTCCCCTACCCAGGCAGTGGGCCATCTGTCCTTGGAGCTGATGGTTATCGTTGAAAAGTAGTCTTTTGTCTCGGGGGCTGGGGCTGTGATTTGACTAGGAGAGAGCTTGACAATTCAGATCTGTTAGTCCCGTGACGAGATTTCTTGTCTCTGTCCCCAGAAACTGGCCGCTGAATGCAAGAGTGCTGGCTACCCAGGGACTCTGGTTCCCTACAAATGTGACCTGTCCCATGAGGAAGACATTCTGTCCATGTTCTCGGCTGTGCGAGCTCAATACAAAGGTGTGGACATCTGCATCAACAATGCTGGCCTGGCCCGGCCTGAGCCCCTGCTCAGTGGCCACACCAGTGGTTGGAAAGATATGCTGAATGTAAGAGCTGTAGCTTTTGTAAGGGGTGGGGGGAAGACTGCTCAGAGGGTGGGATATGCTGGGAACAGTTGACTTGGAGTAGATGACCCAGGCCCAGGAATTACTAAATGAGGCCCTGATCCAAGTCCTGTGTTTCTCTGCAGAAGCAGAGTGAATAATCTTTCTCATTCCCTTATTCTATTTTACTATCATATTTAGTCTTACTGCTCCCTTTTTGACGCTGGAGTTAGGCCATCTATCTATTTCTTTAGATACTTTGGATACTGCCTAGCAGAAAAAGTAGCCTAGGAATTAAGAGACCTGTGTCCTGTTTGCCAGCTGCTGCCAATAGCTGCCTATGTGATCTTAGCTCGTGTCCTCTATGAATACTTGCTTTCTCTTCTTTAACATAATTTCTCATCCAACACTTGGTAACTGCTTGCTTTTTCCAAGGTTCTTTGCTAGAGGGGCACCATTTTTCTTAACTCACGGTGTGGTTATGAAGACCAAATAAGGTAATAAATGTGAAAGTCCTTTAAAAGACTGTGCCATGTACAATGAGGTAGCTGCCCCTCCCCCCAAGCCTTTATACCATTCCTGTTGACAAGGAGCATGACTTTTGCTGTGGTGGAAAGAGCACAGTGACAGAACTTCTAGATTTAACTTTCTCTGACCAGCCCTGTTCGATTCTGGGCAGTTCCTATTGTCTTGTGATTCCTCTTCCACCCAACCTCTCCCCCTTTTCTAAGGGCATCCTGTCTTCACCGTCACCGTCTCTTTCTGAGATAGATATTATTACTATAGTTAAATTTTTTCTCCTTGGAAACTGTTTGGCCTGCTTATTCGTTCTCCGCTAGTAAATCTGGGAGTTACTTTCCAGTGTTTTATTTTATGTTCATGTTTGCCCAATCCAGAGGATGGGGCTAGGAAGACTCAGAAGGGCCAAGCATTGTACTTCCCTCCCTCCCCATGTCACTGGGAGTTGAAGCAGGTTCACACTATGGGTGTTCTGTTCCTGAGGCTTTAGGGATGTCACCTGATAAGGAGAAATATCTAATCTCCTAACCAGTCGCCTCTCTCCCTGAGAGGAGAGATGTGAAGAACTGGTGAAAGGCTTGCCTCCCTCCATGGGCAGTGAGCCTGGTGGGGCCACAGCATGGCCAGTTCCTCACCTGCCTTTTTCTCTGGGAGTGTCCCACTTTGCTAGGACAACCAAGTCAGAGGGGTGGGGAGTGGGGTTGGTGTGGGGTTGTTGAGGCCCAGGAGATAATTCCTTGGGCCTTTTGGGGTCCCCCCAGCTAGTTTAATTCCTAGTTAGGCCAGGAGCTTAGGTTGGTGGGATAGCATGTAGATAGGCTGGAGGTGGAGCCAAAAGGATGATGAGCTGTCAGGACATGGGTGGGAGTCTCATATGGATGGGTTCCGTGTTCCAGGAATCTCTTTGAGGAAAATGATCATCAGAGGTCTGGAAAGTTGGGGGCAGATATTTTTAGGCTGTTTATCATGTGTTCCTCCTTTTGATGCCAGATACACTGCTTAGAGAGGAAGGACAGGGCTACTGCCACCAGAAATTCTAAAAGGAAGGAATATGGGAGATGTCCCAGTATGGAGGCTATGACAGAGAGGCAGGGAGTTAAAATGGACTCTTCATAGAGATCCCTGGGTATGGTCCCCATGGCAGGGAGGCTCCTTGTTCCCTGGTCTCCAAGACTTGGGCACTAGGATGGTTCTTGTTGTCCTCTTCATCACAGAGGATAGTTCCGTTAGTCATCTAACTAACTGTAGACTCACCTTCAGTATGAGGGAGAAAGAACGGAGACAGAAAGAGGAGGCAATCTTTTGTTACATTTGAAGTTGTCTTGATCCTCATCTAGGGTAGGATTCAGGCAGATGCCCTTGATGGTGGAATACTGACCTTCCTTTTTCTGGAAATGAATAGCAGCTTGAGAAGGGGTTAGGGCAGAATGTGATACAAATATTTCAGGTCTTCATTTGCAAGTTACGACCCAGTTTGCTTGATTGTTAGCTTTAAAAATTTTTTAATACATATAATTGAGGGATGAGGGAGAAAAGGCTGTGAGGCCAAGCATTGCACTTCCCTCCCTCCCCACGTCACTGGGAGTTGAGATTAGAAATTGGGGTCCATCTGAATTTAAAGAAAAATGCAAGAAAAAGTAACTCCCCCTTTTCCCTATCTCCCATCTCCAATAGCTTTAAACAGTCTTGGGAAGAAAAAAAATTACTAAAAATACACATAGTCATCTCAGTCTTCTAGTCCTTCCCTCCTCAGCATTCTGAGACTCATTCAGTTTTAGCTTAGACTGGTCCATGCCCAAAATATTCCTGGTTGGAGTTCTTAGTTCTCCATTTTTGATCTTTGTCTGCAGGTGAATGTGTTGGCTGTCAGTATCTGTACCCGGGAGGCATATCAATCCATGAAGGAGAGGAGCGTGGATGATGGACACATTATCAACATCAACAGGTGAATAGGGGATAGGGGAATGATGCTGGGATGGCTCAATGCCATTGTTTGGCAATGTTAGATGAGACCAAAATTCTCTGAGAAGAAATCAGTATTTCTAAAAAAAAATTTCAATTGTATTTTATTTTTCCAATTATATGTGAAGACAGTTTTCTTTTTCTTTTTCAACATGAAGATAGTTTTATTTAAGGACTTGTTGAGTATCAGTATCAAGCAATGTTTCAATGAGAGAAAATGAATTTTCTTTTTTTTTTTTTAAGTAAATGCTTTTTATTTTCAAAATATATGCAACAACCTTGCATATATTTTTCATATATATAGTTTTCAACATTCACCCTTGCAAAAACCTTGTGTTCCAAAAATTTCTACCTCCCTTCTACTTTGCTAGACAGCAAGAAATCCAATGTATGTTAAACATGTATATTTCTTCTTTACATATTTCCACATTTATCATGCTACACAAGAAAAATCAGATCAAAAAGGGGAAAAACTGAGAAAAAAAAAAGCAAACAAACAGCAACAATAACAACAAAAAAAGTGAAAAAAACTATGTTGTGATCCACATTCAGTCCCGACAGTCCTCTCTCTGGATGCAGATATCTCTTTTTTTTTCTTTCTTATGATTTTTTCCTTTTTATTTTGATTTTTCTATCTGTTGGAATTGGTCTGAATCACCTCATTGTTGAAAAGAGCCACCTTCATCAGAATTGATTATCACATAATCTTCTTATTGCTGTGTATATTGTTCTTTTGGTTCTACTCACTTCACTTAGCTTCAATTTATGTAAGTTTTCCCAGGCCTCTCTGAAATCATCCTGCTGATCATTTCTTATGGAATAATAATATTCCATCACCTTCATATACCATAACTTAGCCATTCTCCAACTTATGGACATCCACTCAGTTTCCAGTTCCCTGATACTACAAAAAGGGCTGCTATAAACATTTTTGCACATGTGGGTCCTCTTCCTTTTTTTATGATCTCTTTAGATATGGGCCCCGTAGAGACATTGCTGGATCAAAGGTTTGATAGTCCTTTGGGCATAGTTCCAAATTACTCTCCAGAATGGTTGGATAAATTCACAACTCCACTAAACATGTATTCGTGTCCAGTTTTCCTACATCCCCTATAACATTTATCATTATCTTTTCCTGTCATCTAGCTAATCTAGTGGTCCCTCAGGGGTGTCTTAATTTGCATTTGTCTGATCAACAGTGATTTAGAGCATTTTTTTATATGACTAGAAATGGTTTTAATTTCTTCATCTGAAAGTTGTCTGTTCATGTCTTTTTACCATTTATCAATTGGAGAATAGCTTGTATTCTTATAAATTTGAGTCAGTTCTCTCTATATTTTAGAAATGAGGCCTTTATCAGAATTCTTGTATGTAAATATTTTTTCTTTTTCTGTTTCCCTTCTAAGAAGATAATTTTCAATATTCATTTTTTGTAAGATTTTGAGTTCCAAATTTTTCTCCTTCCTCCACAAGACAGTAAGCAATCTGATATAGGTTTTGCATGCACAATCATTTTAAACATTGTGAAAGAAAAATCAGAATAAAAAGGAAAGAATCACAAGCAAGAAAAAGCATACAAACAAACAAACAAAAATACTATACTTTGATATGCATTTCATTTCCATAGCTTTCTGTCTCTGGATGCAGATGGCATTTTTCATCCCTAGTCTATTGAAATTGTTTCAGATCATTGTATTGCTGAAAAGAACTAAGTCTATCATAGTTGATTACATAATCTTGTTAACATATAAATGTTTTCCTGGTTTTATTCACTTCATTTAGCATTAGTTCATGTAAGTCTTTCCAGACTTTTCTGAAATCAGTCTGCTCATAATTTTTATAGAATTCCACCATTTTCATAGTGGAATATTCCACTACATTTGTATATCACAACTTACTTAGTCATTCTCCAAGTGATGGGTATCCCTTCAGTTTCTAGTTTGCTACTGCAAAAAGGGCTGATACAAACATTTTTGCACACGTGAGTTCTTTCCTCTTTTATGATTTCTTTGGCATACAAACTCAGAAGTGACACAGCTGAATTGGAAGGGTATGCAGTTTTATAGCCTTTTGGGCATAATTCCAAAATAAAACAGCGCTATTTGTGTCATTGATATGATCTGGGTAAGCTCCCAGCAGGATTTGAAGGGAGTGCCTGGGCCAGTTGAAGTCTGGAAAGGCTTCTTTGAGAGGGTAGATTCTTGGGAGCTGCTTAAATGATAGGAAGAATTGAGAGGCAGCATGGTGGTCATGGTTGGATTCAGAGAATGTGGGTTCAGATCTCAGTTCTGCTAACTGTGTTGCTCCAAGATTAGGTCACCTAATCACCCACTTTGGGCCTCAATTTCCTCATCTTCAAAATGAAAGGGTTGTACTAGATCAGGATTCTGTTCATGACTTGGGGTTCCCCAAGAGGCCCATGGATAGAAGAGAGTTTATTAATTTAGATTGGGAAAAACAATTAACGTTTTTATTTTCACTAGCTTTTAACTGAAGTTTAGTATTTCCTTCAATTATTAGAAAACATTCAAAGAAAGGATTTATGACACAAACCAGGTTATGAATCCCTGGGCTGTGATAAGACCAGAGGTGAAACAAGGTTACCCATTATCACCACTATTATTCAATATTGTACTAGAAATGTTAGCTTTAGCAATAAGAGGAGAAAAAGAAATTGAAGGACTTAGAATAGGTAATGACAAAATAAAATTAGCATTCTTTGCAGATGATATGATGTTATATTTAGAGAATCAACTAAAAACTACTAGAAACAATTAACAAAATTAATAAAACTTGCAGGATATAAAATAAATCCATATAAATCATCGGTACTTCTATATGTTACTCACAAAGCTCAGCAGCAAGAGAAAAAAAGAAAAATCCCATTTAAAATAACTGTAGATAATATAAAATATTTGGGAATCTACCTACCAAGACAAAGTCAGGAATTATATGAACACATATGAATTACATAACATTTTTCAAAAAAATAAAGTTAGATCTAAACAATTGGTAGAATATCAAGTGTTCATGGGAAGGCTGAGCTGATTTGACCTAAATTAATCTGCTTGTTCAATGTCTTACCAATTAAACTGCCAAGAAATTACTTTATAGAGCTAGGAAAAATAATAACAAAATTCATCTGGAAGAACAAAAAGTCAAAAATTTCCAGGAAACTAATGGAAAAAAAATGCAAATGAAAGTGGTTTAGCTACATCAGATGTAAAACTGTATTATGAAGTAGCAGTCATCAAAACCATTTGGTACCAGCTAAGAAATAGAGTATTAGATCAGTGGAATACATTAGGTTCACAAAAAACAACAGTCAATGATTACAGTAATCTGGAGTTTAATAAACCTCAAACCCTCAATTTTTGGAATAAGAACTCCCTATTTGACAAAAATTGCTAGGGAAACTAGAAAATAATATGTCAGAAACGAAGCATTGATCAACATCTAACACCCTATACCAAGATAAGGTTGAAATGGGTTCATGATTTAGATATAAAGAGTGATACTATAAGCAAATTAGGAGAACAAGGAATAGTCTACCTGTTAGACCTGTGGAGAAGGAAGAAATTTATGGCCAAAGAAGAACTAGAGAACATTATGAATTTAAAATGGATAATTTTGATTACTTAAAATTAAAAAGTTTTCACGTAAATAAAACTAATGCAGCTAAGATTAGAAAAGAAGCAGAAAGCTAGAAAGACTTTTTTACAACCAGTGTTTCTGATAAAAGCCTCATTTCTAAAATGTATAATTGACTCAAATTTATAAGAATACAAACCATTCCCCAATTAATAAATGGTCAAAAGATATGAATAGATAATTTTCAGATGAAGAAATTAAAGCCATTTCTAGTCATATGAAAAAATGCTTTAAATCACTATTGATTAGAGAAATGCAAATTAAGACAATTCTGAGGTATCCCTTCAAACCTCTCAGATTGGCTAAAGTGATAGAAAGCAATAATGATAAATGTTGGAGGGGATGTGGGAAAACCAGGCCACTAATGCATTGTTGGCGGAGTTGCCAAATGATCCTACCATTCAGGAAAGCAATTTGGAACTATGCCCAAAGAGATCATAAAAGAGGGAAAAGGACCCACATGTGCAAAAATATTTGTGGCAGCCCTTATTGTAGTGGCAAGGAACTGAAAACTGAGTGGATGCCCATCAATTGGAGAATGGCTGAATAAATTATGGAATGTAATTGAATATTATTGTTCTGTAAGAAACAATTAGCAGAATGATTTCAAAAGGCCTGGAGAGACTTATATAAACTGACGCTAAGTGAAATTAGCAGAACCAAGGGAACAAAATTGTACACAGTAATAATAAGATTATGTGATGATCAAATGTTGTGGACAAGGATCTTTTCAACAATGAGGTGATTCAAGGAAATTCCAATGGGATTAGTAATGCAAAATGCCAATTGCATCCAGAGAAAGAACTATGGAGACTGAATGTGGATCAAAGCATAATATTTTTACTTTTTTTTTGGTTGGTTGTTTGCTTGGATTTTTTTTCTTTTCTCATTTTTTTCCCCTTTTGATCTGATTTTTCTTTTGAAGCATGACAAATAAAGGAGGGAGAGAAAGAGAAAAAAAAATTGGAATACAAGGCTTTGCAAAAGTGAATGTTAAAAACTATTTTTGCATGTATTTGGAAAAATAAAATACTTTAAAATGTGAGAAAAAAAAAAAACCCAAAGTCGCAAAGAAAAAATACAAACTGCTTCATTTGAGACTTAAAAAAAAAAGAATCCCTGGGTTGAATCTTTAAATCCTGTGATCCTATGAATGACTACAGATGGGAAAGGACATTTCAGGTGTAGTTCAAAGAGACGGGGAGGGAGTTGTGAGCAGATTCAGAAGATCAGGAGAGGGCAGAGAAGCTAAGGTATGAGTCAATGTCTTGGAGTAAGAAGATGGCAGAGTAATTGAGGAGAAGCAGTCAGGGGAAGGGCATTGAAGGAGACACTGGTGAGATAGGAAGGCCTCTCCCCCCAATCTCTGATCTTACCCTTCCTCTACAGCATGTCGGGTCACCGGGTGATAGCCCAGTCTGATGTGCATTTCTACAGTGCCACCAAGTTTGCCATTACGGCACTGACCGAGGGACTGCGGCAGGAGCTTCGAGAGGCCAATACCCACATCCGAGCTACAGTGAGGGAACGCTTGTCCCAAGGGGGGATTTGAGGCCGATGAACCTCCACCTTAGCGGGAGTCCAGTTCTCCCGGCTCAATGTCCAGTGCATTCAGTTGTGGTGGGCAGAAGGAGATAGAAGTTCTGGGTTTCTTCCTGTCTGCTATTTTCATGGCCCTGATCCAAGCCTCGTTTTTCCAGACAAAATGACCCAAGTCTGAGGCAGAAGGGAGGCCCTTGGGGGCAGGGTCACATCAAGAAAGCTGCTTGGATGAAATGCAGCCAATGTGATCATGAGAGTAGTTTCCTATTTGATATTCCTTGTACGGGGTGCAGGGGGTGCTGGACAGTGAGTGGCCATTTCTGCGGTCTTTCTGCTTCTCTTGGGCGCCTATCCCCTCACCATGACCTCTTCCTCATGGCTTGTTCTCTTTTGCGGATTTTCTTTCCCTCACATGGGATAGGGAACGGGAAGGGGAGGAGGAGTGAAATGGAGGCTTATCCCCTGAGCAGCCATCCTCTACCCCTCCAGTGCATCTCCCCTGGGGTGGTGGAGACAGGATTCGCCTTCAAACTTCATGACAACGATCCTGGGAAGGCGGCTGAGACCTACGAGCACATGAAGGTGGGATCTAAAGGGCTGAACACTGAGCCAGAGGGGAAAGGATTAGGTCTCATGGTACAACGGGGAGAGCTTTGCACAGGGAGTAAGGCTACCTGGCTTTCATCCAGTCCCAGCTCTTTTTCTGATTTGCCTTGTTATACCTCAATTTCCTCATCTCTAAAATAAGGAGGGTTGGACTAGATGGTGTCTGAGGTACCTTTCAAATCTAAAAAATTCTGCTTCAATCCAGTTTTCAAGTCACTAATCTCCTAAGCCCCCAAATTCCAGAAGCCAAAAGCATCATTTACTGGAATGGCCAAGTCCTATAAACAGTAGACTAAGGGTTGAAGTCAAGAAGAGGAGGACAGGTGTATTGGGAAAAGGGATTGGGGTGGCGAAGAGGAGTAGAAATGGTCTCTCATTTCTTCTCCTGATGCTCTCAGTGTCTCAAACCTGAGGATGTAGCTGAAGCTGTCATCTTTGTCCTCAGTACCCCACCACATGTCCAGGTGAGTCTAGAACTGACCATTCTTTAGGAACTTCAAAAGAATCACTGTCTATAATTTCATAGTAAAAGAATGGAAAAGCTAATGCAAGTGGGAAACACATTTATGTAATATCTACACTGATTTCTGTCTGGATTGGAGGGAGGGATTGTTAAATTAACTACTTACAGAAAACCCTAAATTAAACTGGAGGCTTAGAGGGGTGGGGATGGGGATTGAGGGGATGGTAATTCTCAGTAATTTGCTTTAACTCTGGAGATGGCCTTTTCTTGGTGTTGTGGAAGATAAGGGAGAGAGCTTAAGTCTTGCCCACTCCACTGTACTGTTTGCAGATTGGAGACATCCAGATAATGCCAACGGAACAGGTGACATAGCATCTGGTTGGGAGCCGAGCCTGGGGAATGGACCCCTACTGCCTGGCTCCTAATTCTGCATTGTATGTGTAAATTTTTGACCCCTGGACTCAACCTCCTTCTGCTCCCAGGACTAAAAATATTATTTTTGTAATCTCAAATTGTTTCATATGCAGATGTGATGCAAAGATGAAAATTGGGTGATGGGTGGTAGGGTGGTTCGGGTCTATTTTCCTTCTTAATATGTTACCCTTCACTCATTGATCATTGAGCTTTGTCCTCTTTATGTCCTTTCCTCCTTGGGAAGGAGGCCAAAATTGGAAGCAGTACTTACTAATGCTTCCCTGGGATCTGGGAGCAGGCCCTCCCTTGTGACTTCAGGTTTCCTTTCTTTCCCTTTCCTCTATTCCCTTTCTTCCTGCTAATCTTGCATCTTCCATTTTCCCTGACCTTGGGCTTTGGAGGGATTATTCCATGCTGGGCACAGCAGCAGGGTCCTGTCTCCCAAGAGAATTTTCACTTCCAGAATTAAAAGAGAAAAAAAAACCAACAAATTTTTGGCTTTGGAAATTTATTTCCACTTATTCCGTTTCCTAGAATAGGGGTTTATCGTATATAAGATGGCTCTCCTCTGAGTGGGAAGGGTCCTCCACCAAGAGTTACTCTGTGATATTTAGGGCTGTGGGGGAAAAGAGGGACTGGATGTTGGGAAGGAGCAGATTAACTATTAAGTAAAATGAAATGGAAAGGGTCTAGAGTGAGTAGTAAATTTAAGGAACTCCATGTGGGCCCTTGGGGATGCAAGTTGAAAATATAAGCACAGTATAAAAAAGTTAGATCAGAATAGAGCCACGTTAAGAGGAAATTTGGTATACATTTCTAAGTCTTGATTTTGTTATAGAAAAGAAATACAATGCCCCCCTTTAATTAAAGTTTTATTTTCAAAACATATGCTTAAGTAATTTTCAACATTCACTATTGCAAAATCTTGTGTTCCAAATTTTTTTCCTTTTCTTCCCTCCACCCCTTTCCCTAGATGGCAAGTAATACAATATGTTAAACATGTGCAATTCTTCTATACAAATTTCCACAATTATCATGCTGCACAAGAAAAATCAGATCAGAAAGAAAACAAAATACAAGCAAACAACAATAAAAAAGGTAAAAAATACTGTGTTGTAATCCACACTCAGTCCCCACAGTCTCCCTCTTGGTGCTGATAGCTCTCTCCATCACAAGTCCATTGGAACTGGCTTGAATCACCTCCCTGTTGAAAAAAGCCACGTCCATTAGAATTGATTATTGTATACTTTTGCTTTTGCAAAATGATTCTAATTCACTTCATTTAGCATCAGTCCATGTAAGTCTCTCCAGGCCTCTCTGATATCATCCCGCTGATCATTTCTTATAGAACAATAATATTCCATAACATTCATACACCATAACTTATTCAGCCATTCTCCAGCTGATGGGCATCCATTCAGTTTCCAGTTTCTTGCCACTATAAAAGGGCTGCCACAAACATTTTTGCACATGTGGGTCCCTTTCCCTCCTTTAAGATCTCTTTGGGATATAAGCCCAGTAGAAATATTGCTGGATCAAAGGATCTGCCCTTTGGGCATAGTTGTAAATTGTTCACAATCAGTTCACAACTCCATCAACAATGTATCAATGTCCCCATTTTCCCACATCCCCTCCAACATTCATCATTATCTGTTCCTGTCATCTTAGCCAATCTGTGTGTAGTAGTACCTCAGAAATGTCTTAATGTGCATTTCTCTGATACAAAGCCCCTGTTGGGGGTGAATAACACCCCAACAAACTTCGGGTCCCCAGGCCAGTATCACAGGTATGGCTAAAGAATTTGCAGACTCAGTTTGTCTCCAGGTTAAGGGGCAAAGATTTATTATGCTGGCAACAGGGAGCTAAGTTCCAAAATGGATTAGCAAAGAACCAGGAGCAAGAAGATAAATTTATAGGAAAAGGATGGAGGGATCTGGTGTTTCATGTCACTGATAAGCTAATTTTTATTATCCCCCTCAATATTGAATTTTATGGTTTAGAGATGGAAAAAGCCTCGGAAACCCTGCTGTCACAGACTGAAGTCTGGTGAGTCTGTCAGCCAGTGTAGTGTGTGGAGCTACTGCACTGTCAGGACGGCCGGCCTCAGGGCTGCTGCCACATCTCCCCTAGAAGCTGTCCCGGCACCCAGAATAAGGGGCTGACTGGCCCCGGAGAGTGACGGTGAATTCGGTTTCTTTTGTTTGGTGTTGTAAGAGGAACGCAGAAGTTTAAAAACCCTCGGCTCCTACATGTAAGGTGGTGGCGGCTGCGAGATTTTACTGGTCCGTAGCACGAGACCCTCAGGTCTCTGGCACCCGGTTTGCCCATTATTAACCAGTTACCCGCGGGCAGCCTTCCCGGCTGGCCTAGCGTCGCGAGTCCTAGATGGGAGTCCCCAGAATCTTCCCCAGACCTTCCAATCTTTAAAGCTCGCTCCACCAGAGGCCCAGGTCATTGTGAGCACGAGCACTCGATCCGGCTGAACCGGGTGTAAGGAAACCACCTACTGGACACATGGAGAAGGCCAGGAGAGGATGGGTCAAGGATTTC
This sequence comes from Antechinus flavipes, assembly GCF_016432865.1. Lineage (NCBI taxonomy): Eukaryota > Metazoa > Chordata > Mammalia > Dasyuromorphia > Dasyuridae > Antechinus > Antechinus flavipes. The sequence continues at coordinate 114,851,818 of NC_067401.1, read as the reverse complement.
GGTCCCCCCACCAACCCAGCAGGTGGCGCTGTGGGAACAAACCGCAGGCGGAGCTAGACGGCTCTGTTTACGCGGCTCCCAGCGTACATGGCCTCGGCTACACAGGGGCGGAACTGGAAAGCCGCTCACGTGGGTGCGAGTGTACGGAACTCGTACCTGCCGCTTTCCGCCAGCCGCGTGGGTTTTGTGGTAATAGTCCTGGTCAGAGGCTCCCGAACTCGCGATGTCTTGGTAGAGAGCCCGGACTTCTAGTTCCCCCAACTTGCCCGGTTTCCAGCGGCCGGATCCCCCGGGTGGGAAGGGAGCGTCTGCTGTCTCGTCTACACCGTAGATCCGACTGCCGGCGGGAGGCCAGTGTGCGGGACATGCTGCAGTGGCCGGCTCGCCTATGGGCCCCTGTCCGGCGCGCTTCGGCTTTTCTCCCAGCGCGGCTCCTCTCACGGAAGAACTCTTTCCCGAGGACGCCCCCCTGGAAGGCGGGACCTCGGCCTGAGGCCCGGCCGGGGGGCGCGGAGCTGCTTCGTCTCCGGGAGGACGACCTGCCCCTGCCCGGACGGCAGGAAGTGCTGTTTGGGCTGGCTCCCTGTGCCCTCGCACTGCGGGCTGCGCGTCGAGATGTGACCCGTCTCCTCCTCCTAAAGGGGGGGGCGGGATCCGGGGCGCGGGATAAGCTGGCTCGAGCCGCCGAGGCTCTGGGCGTCCCGGTGCAGCCCAGGAGGCGCCGGGAGCTGGATACCTTGTGTGGGGGTCAGGTTCATCAGGGTGTCTGTATGGAGGTGGCCCCTCTGCTCCCCACGGCCTATCAGAAGGACGAAGAGGCCTGGCCGGCAGAGGGGCCGGCGGCCCGGCGCCTGTGGCTAATCCTAGACGAGATCCAAGACCCTCGGAACCTGGGCGCCGTACTGCGCACCGCACATTTCCTGGGAGTGGATAAGGTCATCACCAGCCAGATAAACAGGTAGATCTTTTGCCTCCATCCACAGCATCCGTGGACCATGCGTCTGACAGCTCCGTCCCAACTCCCCGGGAGCCACAATGACCACCTGTATCTGTAGCCCACTCCCCGCTCCTCTGACTTGGGGCCTCCGCTCCGAGCTGGAAGCGGTTTGCTTCAGCCTAAATTGACTGCCTCTTTTGGGCCAAGGAGATTGGGCCAATACCTCCCCTGCCCCCCCTCCCTAAATTATATCGCTCCCCTCTGAGGCCAAAGCTTCCGGGATAGCAAGCTTGGTGCTGGAAGATGGGAAAAACTTGCAGTTTCTCCAGATCCTCCTTGTATTAATGCTACCTTCCTCCTCAAATATGTATTTATTACCGGGGTCGTCGCTTTAGATCTTGAGGACACCTTAGAGGTCATCTGTTCCATTCTCTCTGTTTTTCAGAGCCCTGATTGCTCTTTTTCCCCACTGTATCATGATACAGAAGCATCAGACTTAATCTCCTTTTATAGATGAGGAAACAGGCTCAGAGATGCTAAATTGCGTCGGTCACACAGTTTGGACTTAAGCTAGAATACAAACTCAGAGCTTTTGACTACACGGCCTTTTTTTGTGTCCTGGACCCCTGTTTGGTATTCTGGAGAGACTTACCCCTTCTCAGGATCATATTTTTATATACATAAAATAAAATACATAGGACTACAAGGAAACTGAAGATTTATGGAAATAACTAATTTTATGATATACATAAAACATGTTAAGTTATAATTTTTCCCATCCAAATTCATATGTCCCCTGGAAATAGTACCTGGTAAATAGCAAATAATAAATAAATTAATGTTTCCTTTCAGAAATCTAACCTTGGATCCCGGGCAAAGAAGCCTTGCCTTAGAAGAATCCAAACTCTGAGAGCTAACTGCTTTAATTTTGTTCCTAGTGCCTTCTGCATAGTAGGTGCTTAATATATATTTGTTGAATCTAATTAAAATTGAACTTTGCAGTTGCCCCCTGACTCCAGTGGTTAGCAAGGCCAGTGCAGGAGTCATGGAAGTAATGGATATCTTTGCAACTGATGATCTTCCAGGCTTGTTGAAGGTAATTAGTAGTAGAGTGGATTAGTACACTCCTCCCCTGAAAGGTTACCTTGTATTTATCCTTTTTTAGTATATATCTGTTGATGAAGATGTCATCTCTCTCATTCAAATGTGAGCTCTTTGAGGACAGGGCTGTTTTTGTTTTGTTTTCCTAATATCAATAGCACTTAGCATAATGCCTGGCACAAAAGTGCTTACTTGTTGATTGATTATTTATCCATAACTCCTGTGGGATAGGGAAACAGAACCCTAAGATTGGTGGTAATGCTGTCATGTCCATATTTCATTTTAGATTTTAGGGGGACATTAGTTTCTTAGTCCCACTTGAATCTACCATTCTAGTGTTATGGTTTAGGATTCTTATTCTTATTCCCCAAATGGGATCCAATCATCCTTGAGGGAGAAAGGATCTGTGCCTCTGGAACTTTGGTTAAAGGAGGACTCAGACTACAGAGCCTCTCTCTGTTTTGGTTTTTTTTTTTTTTTTTTTTAAGTTTTCAGTTCAGTTTTATTTCATTCAGTTCAGTTCACTGTGACAAGCATTTATTAAGCTCCTATTATGTTCTAGAATCGGGGATGCTGAAAATTACAAAAAGTTTTCTATTTAATTTTGGGAGGTTACATTTTTGAGTTCCAAGTTGTTCCAGCCTTGCAGTAGAGGCCACATTTTTATTCACACACACACACACACACACACACACACACACAACATTCTTTTGCTTCTGCTTGTGTCCTTCATTATTTCATTCAAGTCTTTCCATATTTTTTAAAATCAACTTGCTCATCATTTCCTACAGAATAATAATACTCTATCACAATTGTATATCACAACTTATTCAGTCATTCCCCAATTGATGAGTATCCAGTTTTTTGCCACTGCAAAAAGAGCTGCCATAGCCCTGTTTGTAGTGGCTAGAAGCTGGAAAATGAATGAATGCCCATCAATTGGAGAATGGTTGAGTAAATTGTGGTATATGAATGTTATGGAATATTATTGTTCTGTAAGGAATGACCAGCAGGATGAATACAGAGAGGACTGGCGAGACTTACATGAACTGATGCTAAGTGAAATGAGCAGAACCAGGAGATCATTTTATACCTCAATAATGATACTGTTTGAGGATGTATTCTGATAGAAGTGGATCTCGTGGATAAAGAGAGCTAATTCAGTTTCAATTGATCAAAGATGGGCAGAAGCAGCTACACCCAAAGAAAGAACACTGGGAGATGAATATAAACTGCTTGTATTTTTGTTTTTCTTCCCGGATTATTTATACCTTCTGAATTCAATTCTCCCTGTGCAACAAGAAAACTGTTCGGTTCTGCACACATATATTGTATCCAGGATATACTGTAACCTATTCAACATGTAAAGGACTGCTTGCAATCTAGGGAGGGAATGGAGGGAGGGAGGAGAAAAATCGGAACAGAAGTGAATGCAAGGGATAATGCTGTAAAAAGTTACCCTGGCATGGGTTCCATCAATAAAAAGTTATTTAAAAAAATCTGCCATAAATATTTTAGAGTATAGAGGTTTTTTTTTTCTTTCCTTTTTCCCCTGTTTACCCTGGGAAATAGACTCAGTAGTTGAATTGTTGGTCAAAGAGTAGAGAATTTTATAATTCTTTGGGCATAATTCCAAATTGTTCTCCAGAATGGTTGGATCAGTTCACAATTCCACCAAGCATATTAGTGTCCCAATTTTTCCATATCTCCAACATTTGTCATTTTTTCTTCCATCATTTTACCTGATCTAAGAGGCATTTTAATAAATTTTGTATTTTTCTAAGCAGTAATGAGTTAGTGTATTTTTTCATGACTAAATATAGCTTTGATTTATTCTTCCAAAAATTGCCCATAGAGTCTCTCTTTAAACCTACCTGGAGAACTTGATCTGTCTCCCTGGTGTGTAGCTATCCTAAACCAGAACTGTACTTGACCTTGGGAACAAAGTTCTTTGTACCGGAGTTTGTTTTTTGATTTTGAACTGTGACTCTTGTTGGCCACATGGAGGCGATGTTGTCCCATATTTAGCAGCCCCGCTGTCTATTCGACTGGTCTGGGCAAGGAGGAGCTCATGTTTCAGAATAGGAAATCAGGGAGGGAATCAGCTGCATGTGATAAGGGAAATGGTAGAGAAGCATTCTGTAAAATCTCTTGCTAATCTCCCTTGAATTCCAGGAATCTTGCAGTAGAGATGGAATTCCCAGCTTTTCCCACAGCCTAGTTTCTTTCACACAAAAGCCATACAAAAATCTATTTTCTCTCTGTGTTTCCACTGCTCCTAGGATGTAAGCTTCTTAAAGGTAGAGACTAGTTTGTTTCTCTATTTCTTGCACTTAGCCTTGTGCCTAATACATAGAAGGCCTTTGATAAATGCTTGGTGGTTAATTAAATAGTATTATTGATAAAATCTGGTGAGTCAGGAAATCATCTTTTTTTTCTTTCCCTTGCCAGGATAAGGCTCAACAAGGCTGGCTTGTTGCAGGCACTGTGGGTTGCCCAGGGTCTGGGATTGTTCAGTGCTCTAACGTCCCCATTACCAGTTGTCGAGAGTTCCTCTGGGACCGATCTACTCTTCTGGTGTTAGGTAGGTGACAGGAGGTGACACCCAGCTATTGGGTGAGATGTTTGTTGCATTTCCCTGTTATTTTGTTGTACCTGCTTTCTGCTATACCTGTTTTCCAAGGCTGTAGTTGTAGGTAGTACTGACTCTTCTGTCCCCATCTCTGCCCTATAGGAAATGAAGGTTTTGGGCTATCCCATGATGTCAGAAGCCTGTGCCATATTTTGCTAACCATCCAGCCTGGGCGGGAGCTCATCCCAGAAGTGGAGTCCTTGAATGTCTCTGTGGCTGCAGGTAAGGATTCCCTTACCTCCATTCTTCTCCCTTAATGTAAAAACAAAAACAGTCTCTCCCTTCCTCTCCCTTCTCTTCCTCTCCTTTTTTCTTTCCCTCTCTTCTCTCCCCTCCTGTCCTCCTCTCCTTTTTTTTCTTCCCCTCCCCTCTTCTCTTCTCTCTTCTTATCTTCACCAATTTCCCCCCTTTCCCTCTATTCTTTCCCTAATCCAGTCAATTGTCCTTTTTGTGTTAAACAGGGATCCTTCTCTATTCCATCATCAGCCAGAGGAAAGGGCATGGAGATTGGCTTCAGAAGGAAACAAGTGCTGTTGCTTGTGACTCTCCACAATCCTCAACTTCTTCTGAAAAGCCTGAACCTGGAACCAGCCAAGGCCTAGGACTATAGGAGCCAACTGTGGCTGCAGAACCAGCTAAGGCCTAGGGTTGTGGGAACCAACTGTGGCTGCAGAACCAGCCAAGGCCTAGGGTTGTGGGAGCCAACTGTGACTGCAGAGCCCAGATCAGGAAGAGAGGGACCAAAGGAGGAATTCCCAGAGGGGGGTTGACTTGGATTTTGGGCCTCTGGGCATGTGTATGTGCAAATGTGTGTGCCTATCTGTGTACTGGGTTTGACTGGGTTCTTGTTCCCCCACCTCCTAAATGAAATGAAGCCTTTCTGGATCCTTTTCCAACTTCTCAAGGCCCTGTTTCTGCCCTTGCACTAATGATTTTGCAGCTGTTTTCTTCCTGATAGAATGTAAGCTCTATAAGGACAGGGACTGGTTTTTTTTCTATTTGTATGTCAGGACAGTTGAGAACTAGGTTACTGATTGTGATTGCATACATGGATAGGTCCAAATACCTGTTTGAGTCCTTGATAATGTTCATGTACAGACAAACCACACCAATATGCATTTATTCATAATAATTGCAGCCCAAACTGGGAGTCTTCAGTATATGGGAAGGAATTCATTGTATTGTCTGTAAAAGAAGAAAAATGATAGCACCTCTCCCTTCAAGGGTTGACTTAAGAATCACAGGAAATGAATGTGACACGGTTTGTTAGAGGATTGCAAATTTAGTAGTAGAAAAGATCTCAGAGGCTGTCCTATCTACTCCGTCCAACCCCATCCGTGTCGTTGAGGGGATAAGTCACAGGGAGTGAGGTTAGGTGATTTCCTAAGACCTCTGAGCCTCAAAGAAGAAGATAGGAAGAAGAGGAATCCCTGCTGCTGTAGAAGAAGCACTGACAGAGTGTCAGAACTAGAAGAGACCATCTCATCTTAACAGTATTTTACAGAGGAAGAAACAGGCCCAGAGAGTTAAAGGAGGCCAGACAGCATATTTGTTACAAGTCAGGACTAGAGCTGTTAATTCCCCAGCTCCTGGTCTGGTGCTCTCATGTCCCCTGCAGAGCCCAACCCACTGGGGATCCTCCTCAGCCCAGAAAGCTTTGGCCACAGGGAGGCCTAAGTAGGTTTGGCTAGATGCCTTTTATCTCCCTTTCTTTCTATTTTCTGAGAATCAAAAAGACTGCCATTGAGATTTTAATTTGTAGATCATGCCTTTCTTTTTTTTTCCCCTTCTTATTTTTAAAAATAGAAATTATTTTATACTACTAATAATTTCCAGTCAACCACTGCTCACCAAAAGAACTTTTCCTTATGACCAACAGAGGGAATTGACAAAGCTGTATTAGACAAAGTATTTACACAAAGGGATATATGTTTCATTATCAACCCCCTGAAATCAAGATTGGTCATTTTATTTATCTGATTTCTGATTTATGTTAGTATTTGGAGTCAGTATATGGAATTTTTTCCCCTCCTCTTTTGCTTTCTTCATTCTGTATTAATTCATAGACGTCTTTTCCAATTGAAGTTTTGTGGCACAAGAATATTCCATTATAACTGTTGAATATAATTTGTCCACTCCAGACCTGACTTTTCTTTGAAAATTTGGATCTTACTACATCTTCTTCCCCATCCTCTCCCACCATTACCCAAATGATACATTGGGATATTCTGTCTGTATTCTGTCTGGGACTACCTGTTCTAGGTGCATTTTTTTCTCACCACCACAGGCCCTCCTATGATATTTTTCCACAAGAGGGAAGCTTTATTCTTTTCTCTTTTTTGCTTTTCAAAATTTTTATATATTTTTTCTTTTTTTCCCCTGAGCCAGTTGGAGTTAAGTGAATTGCCCAGGGTCACATAGCTAGGAAGTGTTAAGTGTTTGAGGCCAAATTTGCACGCAGATCCTCTGGACTTCAGGGCTGGTGCTCTATCCATTGTACAGACTAGCTGCCCCATTTTTATTCATTTTTTTGTGTTTCAATTTTATTTTGCATTCCAAATTTTCCTCCTCTCCTCCCCCTCACACCTGATTAAGAAGGAATGGAAAACAAAACCCATTCCAAGTAAGTATAGTTAGGTAATACAAACTCCAACACCAGCCATGCCATATCCAAAAAAGAAAATAGGCTTTCATGAATGTGCAAGGACTAGATCCTTAGGTACCTGAAGCCCTTGGGCCTGTCCATACGGGCTTTGTGGATCCCCAGCATGGTGAGCCAGGGAGAAGGAGGGGAACTGTGAATTTGGTTATTTGCTCTCAGGAGGAAGAGGGTCTAGAGTCTCTGGGAATCCTTTGTGAGACCTGGATATCTCCATTAGGTGGCGCTCTTGGTCTTTGGTAAATCTGTGCCTAAGCTGAAGGCTTTGACATAGGAGGAGGTGATTAGCACCCCTGACCTCTTCCTCCCGAGGCTGCTCTGATTTCTTGGGGTTATGGAGACGAAATCTCTTTCTCAAACCAAGTTAACCCGACAATGTCTAGTGTCAGGATTGTGGAGATCATAGCATCTTGCAGACTTGAATCTGGAAGAGACCTTATAGGTTATTTAGTGTAATATCTTCATTTTATTTTATTTTATCTTATTGTTTTGTTATTCTAAACTTAAATGCCAAATAAAGTGAGCATTTCCTTGTTGAATGTGGAACATGAGAGGAGTGTAATGCAGCTGAATATTATTTAGAGCCCTTATTTTAAAAAATAATATTGTTTAATATTTTCCAGTTACATATAAAAAAATTTGACATTCACTTAAAAAAATTTTGTGTTTCCTCCCCTCACCCCTTCCTTGATAAGGCAAGCAGTTTGATATCAAATGTGAAGTTAGAGAGCTTGTTTTTAAGTTTTATAATAAATTTACCTTGTAACTTTTAAAGTTATCCTACTTACGTGTGATTCCTTCTGGCCTTCTATTGTCTTTTCATATTTGTTTCTTTATTGGGGATGGGAATGGGAAGGAATTCTATCTCTAATCCCTTTTTCCCTCCAGGCGCTTCAGTAATCAAAATAAGTAAAACAAAACCTTTCCAACTAATACTCAGTAATCAAAACAAGTCATCACATTAGCTGTGTCTGAAAACGTATACCTTAATAGAACATTTTTCTATCACCTTTCAGTCAGCAGGTAGGTAGCATGCTTTGTCACTGGCAATCCCCTGGAATTGTGCTTGGTTTTTGCATTGAAAGAGTTCTGAAATCTTTAACAATATAATTATTGTTTAAATTATTTTCATTCTGCTCATCCCACTATGCATTGGTTAAGTCTTCTCAGGTTTCTTTGAAATCATCCCTTTTCATTTCTTTTTTTTTTTTTGGGGGGGGGGGGAAGCAGTTGGAGTTAAGTGACTTACACAGCTAGGAAGTGTTAAGTGTCAGGTCAGATTTGAATTCAGGTCCTCCTGACTTCAGGGCTGGTGCTCTATCTGGTGCTCTATCCACTGCACCATCTAGCTGCTTCTTTGTTTTTTTGTTGTTTTTTAAAATAACTTTTTATTGACAGAACCCATGCCAGGGTAATTTTTTATAACATTATGCCGTGCACTCTCTTCTGTTCCAATTTTTCCCTTCCCTCCCTCCACCCTCTCCCCTAGATGGCAAGCAATTCTATACATGTTAAATAGGTTACAGTATATCCTAGATACAATATATGTGTGCAGAACCGAACAGTTTTCTTGTTCCACAGGGAGAATTGGATTCAGAAGATAAAAATGACCTGGGAAGAAAAACAAAAATGCAAGCAGTTTACATTCATTTCCCAGTGTCCTTTCTTTGAGTGTAGCTGCTTCTGTCCATCATTGATCAACTGAAACTGAGTTAGATCTTCTCTTTGTTGAAGAAATCCACTTCCATCAGAATACCTCCTCAAACAGTATCGTTGTTGAGGTATATAATGATCTCCTGGTTCTGCTCATTTCATTTTAGCTGCCCCTTTGTTAAGAGAATAATAATATTCTACTGTATTTATATGCCAGAATTTATTCGACCATTCCCCAATTCATGGACAGTCCTTTAATTTCCAGCCCTTTGTTATAACAGAGCTGCTATTAAATATTTTTACACATACAGATGCTTTTCCTCTTTATTTGATCTCTTTGCAAGTATGTATCTAATAATATAATAGTATAATGTAGGAGTATTTATCATAATATAGTAATGAGGTAGTAAAGATGGACAGGTTACCCCAGACTGGTATAAGGAGGACCCAAGTTCAAATCTGGCCTCAGAAAGTTAATGTTATCACCCTGGGTTACTTAACCTCTGCCTGCCTCATTTTTCCTCAACTATAAGATGGGAATAATAGTAGCATCTTCCTCCCAGAGTTGTGTGGATCAAATGAGGAAATAATTGTAAAGTACTTAGCATATTGCTTGGTACATAGTGCTATATAAATCTTAGCTATTAATAATATCATTTTATAGATGAGCAAATTGAAGGCCAAAGAAGTTTAATGATTTTTCCATCAAATAGGTAGAAAGTTAGAAAGCTTGGATTTGGACCTTAGTCTTGTAGTGTTAAGTACAGTTCTAGATGGAAGAGGATGGCAGGTTGCCCATTGTCAGGTCCCAGAACATGGGCGTACTTCATTGCCTCTGTGTTTGTGTGTGTGTGTGTGTGTGTGTGTGTGTGTGTGTGTGTGTGTGTGTGTAAGGAGGAGTAAATATTACTACTAATAATAACTGGGGGAGAGCTTTAAAAACAAAAACAAATATACTGTGTTCATCTTTGCTCCAGTTTTTCCTCAAGAAAAAAAGAAAATGGATGTGAACCTTGATGGCAAGATTCACAAAAGTGAGATCTTGGTTTTTCACAAAAGATAACTAGCTAGAGACAGAGAATAGAAACTTGTGGAATACAAGTACAAGCAACGCTTCTACTTTCAAGAAGCTTTCATTCTAATGGGGAGAGGCTGGAAGACAGTATATGGAGGGGAGTTGGAAGGAAGGATGACCCAGGGTGTGAATGCATGGCATGGAAGTAGCTGGCAAACGTGCTAGAGGTCAGGGTCTATCAAAAGCTCTGGGCGTGAAGTCTCCAGTGACATGAGTGGGCAATGTGGTTGGGGATGACTCTGCAAATGTTTTTATAATTGTATCCCCCAAACAGAACTCTGTCCCTGACCATCAACATGCTGATCGGTGTGGGAACATTTTCTGCCTCATCTCCTGCAATTAGTGCCATTCAGCAGTCAGGCACTGGGTTAGGTACAAAGGCAAGAACAGTTTACACAGTCTTACTGGGAAGAAGGAACAGGCAGACAAATTATAGACGAGATGAGAACAAAGTAATTTCAGGATAGGACACTGTGAGGATGGGGACTGACCTTAGGCTAGAAGTACATCTTAATTGGGCCATTACAGCAGCTAAGTATCCCAGTGTACTGTGGTACTTCCCCCGAGCTGGAACTACAATCCCAAGGTAAGGTAGATGGCATGGGGGGCATTCCTTCCCCAGTTCAGTTACATTAGGGCAGGGGATAAGTCTCTAGAGTATGGCTTCTAAGAGGTCTACGTTCCAGGAACATATAGGTTGTGGTCTCCAATACCCGCTGGAAATGGTACAACTCTGGACCAGATGGAGGGGCGTTGTGGTGCTGGGATGGGGTGAAGTACCATCACAGGGGCTACAACAAGGGGATCCTAGGACTGCCTGAGGGGGCTGGCGACTGGAATATTGATGAGGAAGAAGCCCCATCCCCACTCCTGCTTGGACAAATGTGATTTTGGGGCCCTGGTGCATGATCTTTGTTGCTCTAGTGAATCATCATTACTCTTAGGAAACTCCTAATTTAAAGAGGGACATTCCTTCTGCTCCCAGGGAAAGGCAAGAGACACACTGATGGGAAATAAACTTCAGGAAAATGAGGTGATTGTACTAAAATCTAAAATCCCTTCCGACTATAACATCCTAAAGCATAAGCACAGTGATAAAAATGTTGATAGAAAAAATTGCAGATCTGAATTATCCTCCCTCTCGCTTTCTCCTCCCCCCATGTCCAATCAGTTGTCAAGGTCTTTTCAGTTTTACTTCTGAAACGTGTTTCTCATCCATGCTCTTCTCTCCACTGACATATTCCTTCCTCTAGTTAAGGTTATCACTAACTTTGCTTTAGCTTTTATTTCCTTGACTACAACCATCAAAATTTATCATTTATCAACCATCAAAACTGTTTCTGAGTTTTTCAACTACATTTAATGCTATGAAGATCTTTGAACAGATAGGGTGTTTTGTTTTTGTTTTTGTTTTTTTTTGCTTTTGTTTTTGATAATATCTCCAAGGCATCTTCCCAACAGTGGAATTTATTGGATTAAAAGGTGAGATAATAGTTGAAATGGTCAATGTATTTTACCACATGGTGCTCCCTTAAAGATTCAAAACATTTGGAATTCTACTAGAAATGAATGTACAATTTCCCAGCCTTATTTCATGTTGCTCTCAGCCAAAGACCTTATATTCTATCCAGTTACACTGAGGGGTTTCTAGAACTATATTCCATTTTTTGCCGATTCCTCTGCATTTTAAACCTGCATTCTTGGGATCCTTACTTTCAAGTGTTTCCTTCTCTTTGAAACCTTCTTTCACTATTCTACCTGTTATAACTCTTTTTTCACATGACCCTATAATTAGGTTTCAATATACATGTATCCCTCACTTCTTAGTAGACTGGAAGCTCCCCAGTATCCAGCACCTTTCACACAAGAAAAGAGAGGTGTTGCATTTGTGATTCCACAAGTATAGGGAATTATCAGATAAGGAAACTTCCTGTGTCAATGCAGATTAATACATTCTTTGTAGTATGCTGTTAGAGTAGGGTTCCTTAATTGGAAATCTGTGAACTTGCATGGGGGAAAACTTAGATCTTTAACATTTAACTGAAATGTAGCATTTCCTTCAATTATTCAAAAACATCATTCTGAGCTGTTCATAGTTTTACCAATAAACCAAAGTGACTGTGATAGACATATTAATAAAAGCTCATTGAATGAATATTGAGACTTCATTGATCCAGGTGGCTTGGAATTGGGAGGGACCAGACTGTGGTCCACAGTTTGCTGTTTTTATATAATTCTTTCCTGGATGCACCAAGTTCCTTGTTTGGTTACCAGAAACTTCACCATTGAATCTAGACCTTTCTGATTTGCTCTGTAGTCGGGTCCCCCACGGGCTAGATAAAGCAGAGATCTATCTGCCTCCTAGATCATTAGACTTCCCCTGTGTTATTGATTGCAAATATTTAATCACAGGTAAGCTTCTTCTGAATGGAGAATGTGGTTCAATTCAGTAAACATCTCCTGAGAAGTGATTGAGAGGGAGACACTGTGCTGGAGGCTTGGGGTGTGTATGGGGTTAAAAATAAAATGAAAATGAACAGCACACAGTCCCTGCTTTAAAGAAATACATATCTACAATAGGGTAAGACAAATATGAGTGTATCAGTGAGAAAAATACAAAGCAGACGATGCTCAGGGCTTTAAGAGAGGTGAAAAGTTGTATGGAGGGATAGACCCAGGAGGGATTCATGGGGGAAAAATATGTGGTATCTGAACTGAATCTTGAAAGTTACTTCAAGAGGTGGAACAGGAAGAATTAGGTGTTCCAGATGGTGGGAACGGCCTGAACAAGGATAATGAGGTCTAGTCTGTTATGACTAATGTATAATACCCGAGAGAGGTGAAGCTAGAGAAACAGACTGTAGAGTGGAGGGCCTTGAATGCCAGGCTAAAGAAATTTGGTTTTCTTTGGGGGGCAATGGGGAGCTTAATGATAGTTTTTGAGCTGGGAAAAGCCTGGATTAAAACTGTGCTTTTAGACTAATCTGGCAGTGGCAGATGATTTAGAGTGGGTCACTATTCAAGATAAGGTGGCTGCTTAGGAACTTATTATTGTACTTGGTCAGCAGATAATAAAGGCCAGAAGGAGAAGGGATTAGTTAAAAAAAAATGCCATTAACCAAGTAATTGTCCTAACTACTGTAGAATAGCATTGAGTAGATCTCTGTATTTCTCTACTAGAGGACCTCCTTCCAAGTTGTTGTTGTTATAAAGTTGTTTGGTGGGTCTGAATCTTTGTGTTTCCATATATCATAGCACAGCAGGCCTTTCTATCCTCCACTCTCTCTGTCTGTCCAAATTCATGTGTGTAGTTTCCATGATATTATCTATCCATCTCATCCTCTGCCTTTCCCTTTTTCTTTTTGCCTTCAATCTTTTCCAGCATCAGCGTCCTTTCCATTACATAGTCTTCTCATTATGGGGTCAAAATATTTAAGCTTCAGCTTCAGTATTTGACCTTTCAGTAAATAGCCTGAATTAATTTCTTTAGGTATTGATTGATTTGACCTCTTTGCTATCTAAGGGACTCTCAAAAGTCTTCTCCAGCACCAGTTTGAAAGCATCAATTTTGTGGTACTCAGCTTTCCTTAAAGTCCAACTTTCCTACCCTAATTGCTACTGGAAAAACTATATTTTTGACTCTACAGACCCTTGTTTAACATCTCTGCTTCTTAGTATCCTGTCCAGATTTACCACAGCTTTTATTTTCTAGGAGCTAGTGTCCTTTCATTTCATGACTGCAGTTGCTGCGGTGATCTTTGAGACCAAGAAGATAAAATCTGACACTACTTCCATTTTTTCTCCCTTTATTTGCCAGGAAGTGATGGGACAAGTTGCCACGATCTTGGTTGTTTTTGTTTTTGTTTTTGTTTTTTAAATTTTAAACTGCTCTTTCACCCTCATCAAGAGACTTCTTAATTCTTCCTTACCTTCTGCCATCAGAATGGTATCATCTGCATATCTATGATTGTTGATATTTCTCCCAGCAACCTTAATTCCATTTTCTGATTCATCCAGCCTGGCATTTCACATTATGTTCTCTGTATTTAAATTAAATAAAAAAGATGACAACAGACAGCTTCTTTGTACTCTTTTTCTAATCTTCAACCAGTTGGTTACTCCATGTTCTGTTCTCATTATTGCTTCTTGGCCCTCATTCGGGTCCTTCAAAAGTCAAGATGATCCAGTACTCCCCTATCTTTGAGGATTTGCCATATTTTGTTGTGATGCAGTCAAAAGCTTTAGTGTAGTCGATGAAGCAGAAGTACACGTTTTTCTAGAACTCCCTTGCTTTCTCCATAAGCTAGTGCATGTTGACAATTTGGTCTCCAGTTTCTCTGCCTCTTTGAAAACCAGCCTGCACTCTTGATCCTTCTTAGTTCACTTGTTGCTGAAGACTACTTTGCAGAATCTTAAGTAAAACTTGTTGGTATGTGAAACGAGTCCAATTATTTGGCAATTTGACATTACCCTTCTTTGGGATTGGGAGCAAACTGATCTTTTTTAATTCAATGGTCTTTGTTGTGTTTTCCAAATTTGCAGGCTTGTTAAGGGCAACACTTTAACAGCATCCTCTTTTAGGATTTTAAATACCTCTGCTGGAATTTCATCACCTCCATTAACCTTATTATTAGCAATGCTTCCTAAGACCTATTTGATTTCATTCTCCAGAATGTCTGACTCGGGATCAATAATTATACAATCCAAGTCAATATGAATCCATAAATGACTATTTTTTAATCCTGTAATCTCTCTGTCTTGTCATCAGAGATAGCAGTCAGTCAGTCAATAAACCTGCTATGTGCCAGGCACTGTGCTAATCACTGGGGATATAGAAGAAAAAACAATCCCTGTCCCCAAGGAACTTACAATCTAACAGGAGAGAGAACATGCAAACAAAAATAAACGAAGAAGCTGTATAGAATATGTACAGGATAAATAGAAAATAAGTAGAAGAGGGAAGGCACTAGAATTGAAGAATGGATGAAGATGGAAATTTAGTTGCTATTTAAAGGAAGTCAGGCAATTTTCAGATGAAGAAATTTAAACTATTTCTAATCATATGAAAAAGTGCTCTAAATTACTATTGATCAGAGAAATGCAAATTAAGACAACTCTGAGGTACCACTACAGACCTCTCAGATTGACTAAAATGACAGGAAAAGATAATGATGAATGTTGGAGGGGATGTAGGAAAATTGGGACACTGATGCATTGTTGGTGGAGTTGTGAACGAATCCAGCCATTCTGGAGAGCAATTTGGAACTATGCTCTAAAAATTATCAAACTGTGCATACCCTTTGATCCAGTAGTGTTTCTACTGGGTTTATACCCCAAAGAGATACTCAAGAAGGGAAAGGGACCCACATGTGCAAAAATGTTTGTGGCAGCTTTTTGTAGTGGCAAGAAACTGGAAATTGAAGGGATGCCCATCAGTTGGAGAATGGCTGAATAAATTATAGTATACAAATGTTATAGAATATTATTGTTCTGTAAGAAAGGATCAGAAGGATATTTCAGAGTCTTGGAGAGACTTACACGAACTGATGCTGAGTGAAATGAGTAGAGCCAGGAGACTCAAGGAAACAACAAGTCTATAGGATGGTTCATTCTGACCCGACTGTGGCTCTCTTCAACAATGAGATGATTCAAACCAGTTCCAGTTGTTTAGTGATGAAGGGAGCCATCTAAACCAGAGAGAGGACTGTGGCAAGTGAGTGTGGACCACAACATAGCATTCTCACTCTCCCTATTGTTGTTTGCTTGCATTTTGTTTTGCTTCTCATCTTTTTTTTCCCTCTTTTGATTTTTCTTGTGCGACATGATAATTGTACAAATATGTATGTATATATTGGATTTAACATATATTTTTACCATGTTTAACATATTTTGGACTACTTACCATCTAGGGGAGAGTGTGGGGGCAAGGGGGAGAAATTGGAACACAAGGTTTTGCAAGGGACAATGTTGAATAACTGTGTATGCATATGTTTTGAAAAACAAAAAGCTTTAATAAAAAAAAAAGGAAGTCAAGAAAGCCAAGAGGCAGAAATGAGAAGGGAGAGCATCCTCTGCATGGAGGCTAGCCAGAGAAAATGCCCAGAGCTGAGAGATGAAACATCTTGTTTGTAGAACAGCAAGAACAGCTTCACTAGATTAAAGACTCTATAACTGGGGATAAGATATAAAAAGACCGGAGAGGTAGAGGGGAGCTGTATTATAAAGGGGCTTGGAACACCAAACAGAGGACCAAGTGAGATAACATAGGTGAAAGGTTTTGCAAAAGTACTGTGTCAATGCTAGCCATTATTATGCCATGATTGTAGGATCCTAGATTTGGAGCTGGGAGGGAAGTCTTTATCTTACTAATGAGGAAACTGACTCCCAGAAAGTTTTATATTAGAGTAGGCAATATTTCAAAACATCTATGATTTCAACATGACAAAAATTGTCTTAAAATAGATAAAAGATTCTCTGAGCAGCATTTTAGTCCTGGCTGACATTAGGTAACCTGAATCGTTTTGTGATTTCTTCCAGCAAAGCCTAGAACTCAAGGTGAAGGAGAGGGATGATGGGATTTAGGTAGGGTTCATTATTAATTAGCAAGGTAGGTGGTAGACAGTCAAGATTCCAGGAATTCTGAGGTGATGTTGGAAGTGTATGTCTGATTCTGCATCCTGCGTCCACCCCTTCTCAGTCAGGATAGCATGTGCTTCATTATTAGTCCTTTGGAATCATGGCTGACCATTGTATTGATCACAGTTCTCAAGTTTTTCAAAGTTGTTTTTTCTTTATAACATCAATCCTTTCATTTTATAGAGGAGGAAACTGAGTCCTAGAGTGGTTAAGTGATCTGCAAAAAGCTTAAAGAAAGTTTGAGAAAAAGCTCTCATTTTAAATCAGATTTAAATCCTCTGATTTTAAATCCAGCTGCACTCCCTTCATGGCATTCGTCTGATTTCTTTTCTGGGAGTAGGCAGGAAAAAAATCATCCCAAATGTAAGGGGTTAGGGGAAGGGTATCTCTGGAAATGGGCACCAAAATTCCCCTGCAAATCCCAGGCATGTAAGTGACTCAGTATTTAAGGACTTGTACTTTCAGATGACTAAGCAACCTATATACTGGCTATTGACCTTGAAGAACCAATCAATGACTCAGTGGAACTTTAAAGGGGGCAGCTAGATAGTGAAGTGGACACAATGCCAGGTCTGGAGTTCAAATTTGGCATCAGATTTGTGTGATCTTGGACAAGTCATTGAACTTATTTGCCTCAGTTTCCTTATCTGCCAAATGAGCTGAAGATGAAAAGGGCAAAAGCTCTCGTATTTTTGCCAAGCAAACTCCAAATAGAGCCAGGAAGAACTGGACATAACCTCCCACCCTCTGCCTGGGCCTTCTCTTCATAACTTGCATATCTTTTAAAGTCCATCCTTGAAGAGGTGGTGGATCCCCTGTGCTTGACCTTAGGAAAAATGGCAACTGCTCCAATGCAGCAGCTAGAATTGGGGGCTGAACCAGGTAAGCTTGTGTCTGGGCCTCTGATCACTTCTTGTGAATACCTGAATATAGGTAACTAAGCACTAATCCTGCGTTGGATTTATTTCCAGCCGTGGAAGTGACCATATAAATTTGGAAAGTCCAGAGGTCCTGGATCCTTTGGACAGAGCCCATTGGCTCCAGGAAGAATTTGCTCCAGAGAAAAACAGTTGCTGACAAGACAATGGGCCCAAGTGCTGGTCTGGGACCTGAATGTGGAGGGATTTTTTTTTGTATGGTGCAAAGTCAAGATGAAATATAAAATATCTATTCCGAAGTCCCACAAAACACTTTGATGATAATCTCCTAGAAGAATATAACAGGAGTTACAATTTAAAGTCTTCTTTTTATGCTATTTGTGGATCTTCTGTGTACTAAGCATTTCTTTTATACAGAGAAAATAGTTGTCCTATACTTGATTTACATTGTACATTGAGTAGCTTTTTATTCTTCTTTTTGGGGAACCTTAAGCATAAGCCAGACCCAAGTTTTAAGAATTTGCTTAATTCCCTGGGACACGATGGATGTATAACCAGAGAGAATATAGAAAAGGAGTCTGACCTTTCTTTTAGGCAGTTAGGCCATACCAAAGTCAGAATGAGAATTAAGGTTGGCCATGAAAGGGAAAAGCGGGCTATATTGGAAAGAATTCTGTGCTAACAATAACAACATCAACTATTATCCTCATTTTATCGGTGACTTGCTTGCAGCCACACAGCTAGTAAGTGTCTGAGATTATCTCCAAGATTCAGTTAAAGCTCAAACATTCTATGATTTTTAATCCACCTTGGATCATTACTCATTCATTTCTTCATTCATTATCTGCTGTGTGCAAATGTCTAAAGGCAGTGTTGCCTTCTGGGTAAGAATCTTAATTCTGATGTTCTGGGCAACTTTCTTTTTTTTTTTTAATTTTATTTTTTATTATAGTTTTTCATATACAAAACATATGCATGGGTAATTTTTCAGCATTGACCCTTGCAAAACTTTCTGTTCCAACTTTTCCCCTCCTTCTGCCCACTCCCTCCCCTAAATGGCAGGCAGTCCCATACATGTTAAATATGTTAAAGTATATATTAAATACAATATATATACACACATTTATACAGTTATCTTGTTTGGGCAACTTTCTTTATGTGTTTCTGGCAACTTCTTGGGACTAGGCCCTAGCTGAATTGTGATCTGTGTCAGAGATTGTAGGTTTTCCACTACAATACAACTTTCTCATATATATGTATGATATATAATACAATATGTGATTATATGATATATATATATAATATCTGTATATATATACATATATACAGATATATATGTGTGTGTGTCTATTTTTTTTTCTTGAATGTGCAAATGCTTATATTTTCTCTGGTCTGTTAGACTGGTTACAAACCCCTTGAGGTCAGGGAAGGTGTTTTATGCTACATCCTGAAGCACTGTGTCCAGGAGTCACCATAGTAGGTGATCAATAAATGGTGTTTGATAATTGACATCATTTGTGCACTCTCAGATGGGGAGTTTGCTGACCCCCAATTGGAGGCAGAGGGTCCAGTTAAGGGAGGACCCCTCTGCCAGCCTCCGCCACCTCCCCTTGGTGCCTTTTCAGGACCACCCATCCAGCTTTCACAGTGAGGTGGGCAGGGACCAGATAGGAGGTCTCTGGCTCACTTCGTCACCACGCGCTCCCTCGCAGTCTCCTCCCAGCCTCTTCCCTGCTGTTCTCCCCCACAGCCAGGTGGCTGGGATCCCCACAGTTTGTAAAGGCAATCAACCTCAAGGTCTCAGGCTTGCACAGGTGCAATTAAGATCCCCATCTGCTAATCCCTGATTAATGATGTTTACAAATATGTGCCATACACCAGTGTAGCAGTCCTTCCCTCTCCCTTCCTGCTCCCACAATCTGTCACCACACACCCAGGGAGCATTTCCCTCCAGGGCAGGGGACCTCCCCGGTTCTCACCTCCCGTGGGCAGAGGGCAGGAGGGAGAGCGGGCCAGTCAGTCAGCCACAGACGGCGGGGTTCTCCCCAGACAAGAAGGAGCACATCCGGAGGGCAGTGCCCAGGCTGCTGTGGGAGCCACTTGCCCTGCTTCCCTGCTAATGGAGCTAGGGGGGGCTTCATCTTGAAGGAGCTCTCTACCGGACAGTTCTCTGTCCTGGGCTGCCATTCACTGCCTTTGTGACTGGGCAAGGCCCCTCACCCACCTGTGAAGGAGTTGGAGTAGAGGTCCGGTGGTCCGGTGTGGCACTCAGTCTGTGGCCAGTGAGGGACTTTAGATCCCAAATTTAGAGCTGGAAGGAAACTTAGAGGCTGTTCAGTCCAAGCCTTTTATCTGACAGCTGGCCTAGAGGTCCTGGAGTGACAAAGGTAAATAAGTACCTGAGGCAGCACTTGAACTCAGGCCTTCTTGACTTCAAGGCCAACATGCTGTCCACTGTACTGGGCCTTCTGCTGGAGATACAAACACATGAGTGAAAGGATGCCTAGGGGGCGAAACTGGAGCTGGGAAGCAGTGTCCTAGGAATAAGGGAGTGAGGAACTCATTGGGCAGGGAGGGAGGCGGGGAGGAAGAAAGGGAGAGAGAGACAGGGAGATAGAAAGAGAGAGAAGGGATGGGGAGGGAGGGAGGAAAAGGGAAGGGGAGAGAAACAGGCAGAAAGAGACAGACAGATAAAGAAAGGGAGAAAGGAGAGGAGACAGAGAGAAAGAGGGAAACAGAGAGACAGAGACAGAGAGACACAGACCGATAAAGAAAGGGGGGAGGGGGGAGACAGAGACAGAGAGAAAGAGAGGGAAGGAGAGGGAAACAGAAAGACAGACACAGACAGACAGATAAAGAGAGGAAGGGGAGGGAGACAGAGACAGAGACAGAGAGCAGAGAGACACACAGACAGATAAAGAGAGGAAGAGGAGGGAGACAAAGACAGAGAGAGAGCAGAGAGACACACAGACAGACAGATAAAGAAAGGGGGGAAGGGGAAGGAGACAGAGACAGAGAGAAAGAGAGGGAAGGAGAGGAAAACAGAAAGACAGACACAGACAGACATAAAGAAAGGAAGGGGAGGGAGACAGAGACAGAGAGAGCAGAGAGACACACAGACAGACAGATAAAGAGAGGAAGAGGAGGGAGACAAAGACAGAGAGAGAGCAGAGAGACACACAGACAGATAAAGAAAGGGGGGAAGGGGAAGGAGACAGAGACAGAGAGAAAGAGAGGGAAGGAGAGGAAAACAGAAAGAGACACAAACAGACAGATAAAGAAAGGGAAGAAGGGGAGGAAGACAGAAAGAGAGAGAGGGAAGGAGAGGGAAACAGAGGCAGAGAAAGAGAGAGACAGAGAGACATATACAGACAGACAGACAAAGAAAGGGGGGAGGAGAGGGAGACAGAGAGAGAGAGAAAAAGAGGGAAAGAGAGGGAAACAGAGACAGAGAGACAGACAGATAAAGAAAGGGGGGAAGGGGAGGGAAACAGAGAGACAGAGATGGAAGGGGAGAGAGATTGAGAAAGAGAAGGAAAGTGAGGGAGACAGAGACAAAAAATGGGGGAAGAGGAGGGAGACAGAGACAGAGAGAGGGAAGGGGAGGGAGAGAGGAAGAGAGGCAGAGAGACAGAGAGACAGAGATAGAGTTGGGGTAAGATGGTGACTAGAGGGAGCTGGATGGTGGAAGAACAAGCAGAATTGATATTTTCTAACTTCTCTCAGGACAGAAATGGAAGGGGGAGGGAAGAATTTGGGGGATTCTGCCCCACGGCCTGATGTCTTCATCTGGTGGAGCTCTCTAGGCCCTCAGAGACCCCAAGTGGAGACAACCACAAACATTCATGGGATCACAAATTTACACCTAGAGGGCTCTTAAAGGTCCATTAGTCCAAATGCCTTGTTTTATAAATGAAGAAACCAATTTCCCAAGAAATGAAGTGGCTGGCAAAGCCAGCCTTAGGTATCAAGTAGCAAAGGTAGGATTCCAGCCCGGTGCCCTCAGAACAGCACTTCCCGCCCTGGTTGGAGCCTTCTAACCACTGTCCCTGGTTGGTCCATCAGGAAGGAAAGGATGCTGAAGTCCAGCTGGTGCTCTCTCCCCTAACTGGTGGAGAACAACTGCCTCTCCTAGTTGCCAGTGAGAATAGCAAGGGGAAAGACCACATAGCTTCTTTGGGACAGTCAGGGAGGGGCAGGTTTCTGCTCATTAAAGGGTGGAGTGGGGGTGGGAGGTGGTGCTGTGTGATTGAAACTACACCTGTGTCTGCCTGTTCACAGCTTCCGGGGCTTCATTATCACTTCCCCAGGTGGTCTCTTATTTGGTGGGGCTGGGGCTGAGTTGGCTCTGTGGTATGTGTGGGGGAGGTGACCAAATAAAGGGGGCTCCAGAGGGAATGAGGGGAGAGTGAGCTTCAGGGCTTGAGAGAAAGGCCTAGGGAACTTGTGTGTGTAGGGGGCAGAGATAGGGAGATTTGGGGCACACGGGGGTGGCTTTTTTAATAATGGAGGCCTGATCAGCTGGATGAGGTGTACATGGAGGACAGAGAATTTTCTAGGAGACCAGACCACTTCCACTCCCTTCCCTGTTTGGGGGTGCTCTGGATTTGGATTTAAGTTGTGGTTCAGTGGAAATAGCATCGAATACAAAGTCACTGGACACGAGCTCACTTTCTAGCTCTGCTATCTAATGATTGTATGACTATGGGCAATGCCCTTCTCTCTCTGGGCCTCAGTTTCTTCATCCATAAAATTGAGGAGTTGGACTAGATAGCCTCTGAGTTCCTTCTAGTTCTGTTATCTATCTGATCTATCATCTACCTATCATTTATTTATATACTTATCTATCTATCCATCCATCCTTCTCCTTCATCTACCTATTTATCTATCTCACCATCCATCTATCAACTCCCTATCAATTATTTACCTGCCTATGTATGTATCAATCATCTACCTACTTATCTGTCTTTATTATCTTTTTATTATCCACCTATCTAGCAATCATCTACCTATCATTCTATCAGTCATCTATCTACTTATCTAACCATTCATTCATCTTTCTACTTCTCTATCATATACCTATATATCAATTACCTACTTGCCTATCTACCTATACATCTATCATCTACCCTTCTATGATCTAGTTATATATCTATCAGCTATCTATTAATCATCTATTTACTTATCAATCTCCCAACTCTATCATCTACCTATCAATAATCTAGCTATCTACCTAGCCACCCATCTACCCATCTGTTCATCCATCCATTTATCTATCTTTCCATCCATCCATCCATTTATTTATCTATCCATCCATCTATCTATAAATCCACTCATCTCTATCTATCCAAATATCTATCCATCTATCTATTTTTCTTTTTATCTATCTATCTATCCATCTTATTTATCTATCAATCCATACATTTATCCCTCCATCCCTCTATCTATTCATTCATTCATCTATCCATCCATTGATTTATCTATCTTTCTATTTATCCATCCACCCATCAATTCACCTATCCATCTGTCAATTTATTTATCTATCTATTTATCCATCCATTTCTTTATCTCTCTACTTTTATCATTGTCTCTCTGTTTATGAACTGAGTTCCAATCTTAGCTTTATGTCACTCTCAGTTTGACCTTGGGAAAATTATTTCTCAGGCTTCTGGCTTTAGTTTCCTCAATAGTCAAATTAGGAAGTTGGACTAGATGACCTGTTAGGTCACTGCTAGCTTTAAATCCTAATAGGCAAATAAAATCATAGGATTTAGAACTAAAGGAGATATTAGAGATGATATAAAACAGGGGTTCTTGACCTTCTTCATTTCATGCACTCCTTTGATAGCTAGGGAAGGCTGTAGATCCCTTCTTAGAATAATGTTCTTACATGCAAAAAATAAAACATGGAAGACTATAAAGGAAATCAGTTACATTGAAATAAAGATATATCTTTTCTCCTTCCAAGTTCACAGATCTGCTGAAATCTATCCATGAATCTTTTGGGATTAGTGGACCCCAGGTTGAGAACTCCTGATATAAACTAATCTTTCTTCTTCCCTAACTTTGCAGAGAAAGAGACTCAAGCCCAGAAAGGCATAGTAAGGGGAGGTCTTGACTCTTATCCAAGTTTACATAGCTAGTAAACTGTAGTTGAATTGGGATTTGAACCTAATGTTCTAACTCCAAATCCAGTACTCCTATTCCATTATAGCTGCCTTCAAGAAAGATTTCCTCCTATAGGAAAACTGCTAATAGCTTTCAGGAGTATCCCCAGTTTCCCTTTCTCTCTAGTCTATTTTCTCCACTAGGTTATCCTTAGCTTGCTTGCCTGATGCAATCAGGTTTTCCAGGATTAATAAGTGAGGATGAGGGTGGGATCAAAACATC
Organism: Antechinus flavipes; assembly: GCF_016432865.1. Taxonomy (NCBI): domain Eukaryota; kingdom Metazoa; phylum Chordata; class Mammalia; order Dasyuromorphia; family Dasyuridae; genus Antechinus; species Antechinus flavipes. The sequence continues at coordinate 114,827,857 of NC_067401.1, read as the reverse complement.
CATCAGTCACTTTATGTGTAGTAAAAGGACTTCAAGTTTAGCTCCCTCCCATGTCTTCCCTCTCTCCCCTCCCCCTCCCCCCCACTTAATTCTCTCAATTTCTTACATTTGCCCAGAGAAGTGGAAGCAACTTGGCTGGTAGATTTATACCTTTTAGCATAGGAGCATCACTGTAAAAGCTGCTTCTAAATAGGTCTCCCTCCCTATTAGAATCCAGAAAGGATTATTATGTCAATTCTTCCTTCTTTTCCCTGGTTCCCCCCTTCCTCCCCCTTCTACTGCTTTGCCCTTCCTTCATTACAATATTCAATTTCAGAGGATGCCCTTCACCAGCTGCTGCTTTGGGGCCTGGGGTGAGAGTGTGTGTGTCCCTCTTCTCATTTCCACTTCTCCCATAGCTTCAGCGCCCTCCAGATAGATGGAGGGGCCCTACCCTCAATCCATAGCATCATCCTTTCCTCAGCTTTTCTCTTGGGTCTTTCTACTTTGTGGAGTAATAAAGGAATAGATAAATGGCAGTTAGCTCATGATTATCCAATTTATAGATTATTATATATATATGTACACATAAATATATATATTTATATATAAGATCTCAGGTAGATTAATTTAAAAATATATAAAGCCCAATTATAGTACAGGAAATAGGGGAGATAGCATGGGTGCACTGAACTCTTGAGTTATAGTCCAAGCTCTGTTCTTAACTTGCTGTGTAATTCGGGTAAACCACTTGCTCTTTCTAGGCTTCAGTTTCTTTCTGTATAAAATAAGAGTGGTGAGGATTAGATGAGTGATTCTCAAACATATTTCTTCCAGCACAATATTCTTTGCCATATGGAATCATGGCACTCAGGACATTTCCCACAACAGAGTCAGGAGACATATAAGGAACTGGTTTCCCTTCAGTAAGCAAAGCTCTCTTTTTTTTTGTCCTCTTTAAATTAAATTTTTTTCCCAATGAACAAAAACCTATTTTCTCTCTCTCTTGCTTCTTTTCTCCATAGGGGGAAAAAGGGAAAAATAAAACCCTTGTAATACTGAACTTTTTGCAAGTTCAAGAAATGATCTGTTTTGAGGTTAGTGCCTTTGTGTATTAAGCAAATTTCATTTATCTTGCAAATACCATACTTAACATATTCTGGGTAAACAAAGCTATATGTCAATTTTTTTCCTACAATGACATAATATTTAATATTTTCATGGTTCTAGTAAAACTTGAAGTACATGAGTCTTGGAGAGCCACTGGACTAATGAAGAGCTGGGATAAGATATTTATGTGAACTTGGTAAGGTTTTAAAATTTTATCTTTCTCTGTGTTATTGTTATTGAAATTTTGACACTTTACTATGTCTCATTCAATAAAATAAATAACCAAATGCCATTGGGGGTGGAGTGGGAAGAGGAGAATAAGCATTTATTAAGTGCTCACTATGAGATATGCAAATTTATTCTTTTTTTTTTTTATTTTTTTAGTTGATAGACAAACCAATTTCTTTTTTTTATTATAACTTTTTAGTTACAAGATATATGCATGGGTAATTTTTCAGCATTGACAATCGCAAAACCTTTTGTTATAATTTTTCCCCTCCTTTTCCCCACTCCCTCCCCCAGATGGCAGGTTGACCAATACATGTTATATATGTTAAATACAATATAGAGACATGCAAATTTAGAGATATCTCTACTCCAAATGTTTCTATGGACTATTTGTGTCCTACCTGTGGCAGGACCTTCCAAGTTTCTACTGATCTGATCAACCACAATTAAATACATTATACCTTGACCCCAATATAGTAGTGCCATTTTGGTCCTCTTCAAGAAGAAAGTACAATAACCAATCAACTATGTTCCAGGCACTGTACTTAATTAATACTCTCATTTAATCCCAATAACAATTCTAGGAGATAAATGCCTTTATGATCCCAATTTCACAGCTGAAGAAACTGAGGTTTATCAACTTGCTCAAAGTTATATAGCTGGTAAATTTCTGAAGATGAATTTGAATTTCAGACTTCCTAACTTGAGGCCAGAATTCTATCTACTGTGCCACCAGCTGCCTCAGAGTATAATTTTCTGCCTGTAAAAAATGTGTGCCTTTATAAAAGGTACTATTAAAAGTGTTAGTGTAGAATAGTGCATAAAGTACTGGATTTGGAATCTAAAAGACACAGGTTCAAACCTCAATTTATCAAAGGATCAGAAATTTAAAGGTAGTAGGGACCTTAGAGATTCTTTATTTAGTTAAACAACTTGTTCATTCACATAATTAATGTCTGGAACAGGTTTCAAATAAAGATCTCCTGACTTGAAGTTAATCTTCTGGGTCCACTGGGCAACTGGGTGGCAAGTAGATAGAGTCCCTCAGTGCAGCACCTGTGAAATACGAAGTAAGCAGCCAAGACCTGCAGTTCCTGGCACAAGAAGTGCTTCAGGACCAGAGCTCAAATTTAAAAATAAAGAGACTGGAAAAGATGAGCAAAAAACAAAAAAAGAAACTGACCATAGAAAATTATCATGGTGACAGGGAAGAACAAGACACGAACTTAAAGAGGACAAACATATCAAAAAGTCTATGGAAAAGGCCCTGAAGAAAAATGAAAATTGGACTCAAGCCTAGAAGGAACTCATAGGATAATTCAAAAAAGAGTTTAAAAATCAAAAGAGAGAAAAGAAAAATTGGGGAAAAATAAGAGTGATGCAAGATAATCATGAAAAAAGAGAAAAATAAGAGTGATGCAAGATATGCTGTTTTGTCATAAAAATTGTTGAAGGACATATTCTATTGTTTGTGGGAATAAGTAAGAAACCTTTGCAATAAGATTAGGAGTGAAAGAAAGGTGGCCATTGCCTTTAATATTATTCAATATTATATCAGAAATGCTAGCAATAGTGATAAAAGGAAAAGAAATTGAAGAAACAGAATGGACAATGAGATAGCACAATTCACACATATATGTGTGTGTGCATGTGTGCATGTATATGTGAGTGGTAGATGGGTGAGAAATGGGTCTTTCTAACAAGGAGTGGAGAAGGAGAAGGGAGGCAATTTGGAACTTAAAATGTAACAAAAAACAAATTAATTTTTTAAAATGATGAAACCTGGGAAGAACTTGGGAAAACTTGTATGAAATGATGGAGAGTAAAGCAAATAGAAGGAGAATAATTTATACAAAACAGCAATATTGTAAAGACAACTTTGAAAGACTTAAGACCTCTGATTAACACCATAACTAACCATGATCCCAGACATGAAGCATCTTACACACTTCCTGGTAAAGATATGATAGATTCAGGGTGCAAAAGTTATATATTTTAGACATTACCAATGTAGGAATTTCTTTTGCTTAATTAAGCATATTTGTTATAAGGCTTTATCTTTTTTCTTTTTACATTTACCTGTTTTTTAATAGCTTAAATGTCACCTTTTTTTCACAGTCTTACATGATTCTTCTCATTAATAATAATGACCTTTCCCATCCCTCACCTAATATAAACCTCTGCTGGTAACTTTCTCATTAGCTTATCTTGTTCTTATTTTTTTATTCTAGTAATTTATGAGTATCCTAAATCTCTCTGTAGGACTGTATGCTTCCTGAAGGCAGGGACCTTGTCTTTTTAAATTTTTGTATTGTCACTTAGTACAGTCCCTAATAAAAGTTTCTTGAATGACTGTCTACTTCGATGCCTCTGATTCTGTCTCTCTCTGTTCCTGCCTTTGTTCCTTTTTGTGTCTTTCCCCCATCTATATCCATCTATTTCCCTTTCCTTTGCTCCTGTTAAGCAATAGAAACTCAGTCCTGACCCTAGACTTCTCCTGGCCTCAGGGATGGTCTTGTACTCTTCATCCTGCTTGGTTTGCCCTCAGCTCCTGCCGATTTCAAATATCCTACAGGCTCATCAATAGCAGCCGCTGGTTTATTGATTGGGATGGGAGCCAAGGCAGAGCTGCCAGGAGTACAGTATTGATGGGAGACATTGGTGATTGGGGCCAACTGTGGGAACCAGCGGCTGGAGGAATTCTTTGATTAGGGTAGGAGGGGATGATAGAGTAAGGGGGTGATATGTTTCCCCAATCTCTGAGTTATACCTATGGCCCAGGGACCTAGGAGCTTTGGGCTTTCGTGAGATAGGAAGGGGGAAGGGAAGGAAAGACAATTTTTCAGGATCTATCTGTCCTCTTAGGAGGAGAAGACCATTTAGGAGAAGACATTCTTTCTAATGTCTTTCTCAACCAGTGCTTGAAAATCATCTCTGGGGACCTCTAGAAACCCCCAAATCCCCACCCCTTCACACAGGACTTCTTTTGAATTTGTTCCCCAATCTCCTTTTCTGATTGAGAGATGTTGGACCATGGACAGCTCCACATCCATATCTGAGGATCAAGAAATTAAACTTGTATCCTAGTCTCAGCTCAGCGTTTCTGGGCAATATCTGGTAAATATTAGAATTATTCTTTTAGCTTCTACTGTGATAGGGGGTAGGGGGCAGGACAAAGGGTTGGGAATATTCTAATCCTGGGAGAGCAGGCACTAGACAAAAAGCATTCTGTCTCTCTATTATATGTATATGTATGCATATTTGTCTATTTGTATTTATATCTCTCTCTCTGTATATATGTGTCTCTAACTGTGAAGTTTTGTGTATCTCTGTCTTTGTGAGTGCCTCTGTGTAGGGATCTCTGTCTTTGTGTGTATGTAGGTGTCTCTCTCTTTAAATGAGACAATATTTGTAAAGCACTTAACACAATGCTTGACAATAGTAGGTGCTACACAAATACTTATTCTCTTCCCTTTCTTTTTCCTCCCCTATATATGGTTATTACTACCTTTTCCTACCTATGTCACTGTCGCTGGGTTTGTGGATTTTTTTGCTCTCTCCTAATGAATGTCTTCCTCTTTGTATGGGTCAGTCCCTGTGCATGCATATATATGTCCCCATCATGTTTATCTGTCCTTGTGGGTCCATGCATCTGTCTCTATCTCTGCATACATGTGTGTCCATCTGTCCTTGTAAGTATGTGTAATTTTTATGTTCTCCTTGTCTCTTTGTGTATTTGTGTGTGTTCCTTCCTGTTTCTATATGTATATAGAAATATGTGTGTATCTCTTTAGCAGTCTCAGTGGATGTCTGTATCCCTTGGTATCACTGTATACGCAGAGATATGATGGTAAATATTTAACAACTGGCTCTCTGAAAAAAGAAAAGCATGATGCTCTTTTTAAATTTAATTTGGATTATCATCCCTTTATCCAACACTTTTAAAATCTGGAATCAACAAAACAATAAACAAGGTCCTGATTTATAGTGTTTGTCGGTTTCCAATGTAATGAATACTCTGAAAATTTAACAATTGGCTTTGGTGAACCAGGACAAGGCAGCTCCAGCACATCCCTGGGTGTATGTGATTCTCCCTCTTTGTGTGTATATGTATATATTTATATTTATGATGTCTGTTTCTCTGTATTTGTGCACTAGTGTTCCTTTCTATTTCTAAGTGTATATCTCTTTGTACGACTGGTTCTGTGTCTATCCCTTTATGTTCATATGTAAAGTAGATCTTCCTCAGTGCATGCGTGTCCCATTTTTTCTCTGTATATGTTTCCCTCTCAGTATCTTTATGTTTGTTCCCCTCTCTGTCTCTATGAACGTGTGTCCCCCTTTTCTTCCCCTGTATCTCTTCACTTCTGCATTTTCCCTCTGTCTCTGTAAGTGTGTGTTTTTCCCTCTCTTTCCCCTCCTGACACTGATGATGGAGCCGTCACACTTTGCTGCTCCAGCCCCCTGGCCAGGTCCTCATCCTCCAGTCTAATCTCCGTGCTCCTTTCACACAGAGAACCCATATATAACCCCTCTCCCAACCCAACATAGAGAAAAATCAAATCTCATTACATACCATTGATTTCCTTCCAAATTTGCTTCTAATACATTTTGTGACTCTTTGATGTGACCGCCTTCCTACCCCCAGCCTCCCCCTCCTAGGCTTCCCCTTCTCATCCTCTCTAACACAGCCTCCTTTTCTGAAAGGAGAGGGGTGGGCAGCCAGCATGGGGATGTCAGGGCTGCATGGTGGGGGGGCAGAGGGGGCAAGAGGAAGAGTAACTGGAGAGAGAGAAGGGCAGAGAAGCTGCTCCTGTGGAACGCCCAGGTGTGGGGTTTGGCCTCCCTTACACTCCCATCCCACTGGGAGCATTGAACTCTCCTTCATCCCTCCAACCCAAGACAGGTGAGAATTTGATTATTGGTTTGGGGAGGTCTTTCCCACTCCAAGTCTCTGCCTTTTCGAAAGCCCTATTCAGAGTGAAATCATCTCATTTTGCCCTTTCCTAAGGGTTATGAGCAGTGGATTGGTCTGGGCAAGAGAGATCATGCAGTAGACTGGGACTGAGAGGATGGGAGATCTTGGGCTGGGATAACAGAAGGAAAGGATGGGGAAAACCCTGGCCTATTTTTATCCACTGCCCATTGACTTGCCTGCTTTTCTACTGTACTTGTCTATTGGCTCTCTATTTGGAGTTGGGGGGAACTGGCTGGGGCTGAAACAGCTGAAGGAGCAGGCCCATGGGGGGAGGTGGTGATGATCTGGGAGGGCTTCTCTGAAAGGGAATCAGCACACCTTCTCCCACCCTAGCCCTGCCCTTGAAAACTAAGCTTGAGTGTTGGATGTGTGATTCTTTGGAGGAAGGCAGTATATGAGAAAAGCTTCTTATCTCAGACGAAGTTTTTCAGAAATGCAGTGATGCAGAAGGGGAGGTCACAGGGGAGCAGCAAGACCACTGAGAGGGAGAAGGGAGCAGGAAGGGTGAGGTTGGGGGAAAAAATATGAATTTCTAAGATGTCTCAATTTGGCCATAGACTTACCCTGCTCATCTCCATTTATATTAAAGGAGAAATCGGTCAATAGATTAATCAGAAATTTAAAGCCAAGAGGGTGCGTTGAGGTTGTATTGTTTAATCTATTCATTTTACAGATGAAGAAATTGAGGAAAGAGGGGCTAAACTAAGTTGTTCAAGGTCACACAGAGAGTGACAGAGCCAGGCTCAATTCCCCTGTCTTCTGATTCTAAGACTATGTGCAAAAATACTGGGTATGCATGAACCTTAGGAGGAACTGTTCCCTGAACTGTGCAAGATTCCCTGGGAGAGACAAAAATCCTTACGTTAGCTTGAGTTTCTGCCCTTGGCAAACTTAATTTCCAATTTAGAAGCTTATACATAAGAAGAGATAGTAAATGCTCCTTTTCTCCCTTTCTTCCCTGCTTTTCTTCTCCTTTCCTTCCATTCCCTTTCTTCTCTTCTCTTTTCTCCTTCCATGCCTTCTCCTCTTTTTCCTTTCCTCTCTTCCCTTCCCATTTTTCTCATTCCATTTTCTCGTCTCCTCCCTTTTCTTCCCCTCTCTTCTCCTTCCATGTCCTCTTCTCTTTTCTCCCTTCCTCTTCTCTCTTCCCAATTTTCTCCCCTTGCATTCTTCCCCTTCTTTCTCTTCTCCTGCTTCTCTTTCCCTCTCTCCTCCTTCCATTCCCTCTTCTCTTTCTCCTTTCCTTCCATGGTCTCTTCTCCTTTCTTCAATCCTCCCTTTCTTCTCCTCTTCTTCCACATCTTCTCCTCTCTTCTCCTCCCTTTACATCCTTTTCTGACTACAGTTTCCTGGTGCCTTTTTGTTCTTGCATTCTTTCCCTCCCTCAAAGCTTGCTTCTGTAAAAAGGTTTTGTTAAGTTAGTTCAACTACATTCTGTGATGTGACTTATAAGGCTTAAAATTAGGGGGAAGAGGTTATTTTATATATATATATATATATATATAATATATATATATATATTTTTTTTTTTTTTTTTGCTGAGGCAATTGGGGTTAAGTGATTTTTCCAGGGTCACACAGCTAAGAAGTGTTAAGTATCTGAGATCAAATTTGAACTCAAGTCCTCCTGACTTCAGGGCTAGTATTCCATCCACTGCGCCACCTAGCTGCCCCTGAAGAGGTCATATTTTAAAAAGAAATTTTGATTAGACTCTTTTGTTTGTTATATCTCATCTACATTTCCTAAGGTATCTTTTCCCCTCCCAGAGAACAATCCTTTATAATAAAGAATTTTTAAAATGAGGAAAAGAATCCATTAGCAAAATTAATTATCATTTAAAAATCTGACATTATATGCATTATTCTATTCCCATACTTGGATGGGTAAGGTGCAGTGGATAGAATGCTACGCCTTGAATCAGGAAGATCTGATTTCAAATCTAGTCTCAGATACTTACTAGATGTGTGATCCTGAGCAAGTCACTTAACTCTATTTGCCTCATTTTTTTCACTTGTTTAAAAAAAATGAGCTGGAGAAGGAAATGACAAACCTCTCCAATATCTTTGCCAAGAAATCCCAAATGAGCTCATGAAGAGTTGAGCATGATTGAAAAACAATTAAACTACAATACCCATAGTTCCTCATTTTGTCAAAGAAGTAATGAGGAAGATACTTTTTTGTATCTCTTCTTCAGGGCAAAACTTTTTAAAAAATATTTACACAGAATTCAGTTCTTATTATTTTGTTCTTGTCTCCCTTTACATTTCCATTTTTATGGCTGTTGTATATATTATTTTCCTTGGATTGCTTACTTCAATTTGCATCGTTTTATATATCTCCCTATGCTTCTCTATATTAGTCACATTCACAATTTCTTATGGTGCAATAACAGTCCATTCATGTAATGTTTAGCCCAGTCACTGGGAATTTGCTTTGATTCCAACGTTTTACTACTACAAAAAATGCTCTTATAAATATTTTTCTCTGTATGAGAACCTTTGTTTTTGCTTTTTACCTCCTTGAGGTCTATACATAAAAATAGTCTCTGGGACAAAGAATATGGATATTTTTGTTACTTTCTTCACTCCAAATTGCTTTACAAAACATTTGGACCAATTTACCACGTCCATTAGTGTGTCTATCTTTCCATAACTCTATCAATACTGGCTATTTGTATCTTTTTGGCATTTTTGTCAGTTTTCTGAGTATATAGTAAAACCTCAGGTTTGTTTTGTTTTGCCTTTTTCTTGTTATTATTTGTGATTTGTTGTTTTCTTATTGTTATTTACAATTTGTTGTATTCTTTCATATAGTTATTAATGGTTTATAATTCTTTTGAGAAGTAGTTATTTATATCATTTGACCATTTATCTACCAGGGAATGGCATTTGGTAATATAGGCAACTAGTGGTTGCAGTGACTAGCTGTCTAGGCCTGGATGCAGGAAGATCTGACTTTAAATCCCACCTTAGACACTCCCTAAACTGTGTGATTTTATAAAAATCATTTAACTTCTCTTTGCCTTAGTTTACTCATCTATAAAATAGAGCCTACCTTCCAGAGTGATGGGGAAGATAAAATGAGATATTATTTGTAAGATACTTAGCACACTGCCTGGTACATAGTAGGTACTATATAAATAGTGGTTATTATTACCATTACTATATTTTTCAAATAAGCTTGTACATTAGTTACCTGTAAATTTGTGTAGCAAATTCTTTTTAGGGATATTTGATATAGGAGGATTACATTTTAATCCAGGACAATGCCTTGAATCAGAAAAAAATTTATTTTTAGAGATATTCGAGAGAGGGTAAGGATGATGGTTTGAGGCTTTCTTGGATCAGATCATCTACCCTGCCCATCAGTCATAATAATAGCTCACTATTAATATGCTATTTACATGATATATTAAAGCATGCAAGGAGCATTCTTCACAACAATCCTGTAACATAAGTAGTAAGAATTTTTCCTTTTTTCTTTTCTTTTTGGTCCTGGTCTCTTGATCTTTCTGGGTCTCACTTTTTTCATTTGTAAAATGAAATTATTAGACTAGATAACTTCTGTACTATCTTTCACCTGCAAATCTAGAGTCCATGACCTGTGATTTCATCTATGTAAAAAATTCCCAAGAAACTTCCTCTACAGAGTGGTACTTTCTCTACAATTTAGTTTTAGAGATTAAGGGGGGACACTTTGTTGTTGTGATTTGCTCAGAGTGCCCAGGGTCACACAGCCAATATGGGGGTAGGACTTAAGCCTGAGTATTCCTAAATCTGAGGACATTTCTGATCCAAGTACAATTACCAATATTTAAAAAATGGAATAATGTATAACCTATATCAAATTGCTGTCTTGGGGAAGGGTGAGGAAAGGAAGAGGAAAAAGGGAAATCAAAATTTTATAAAAGTAAATGTCAAAAATTAACAAACAAATTTAAAAAAATAGGATAAGTATGGCTCAAAGATATCAAGGGACTTGCATGTGATTACATAGCTAGTAAGTGTTTGGGGTGAGGGTGAGAGGATGAAAACCCAGGCTCCTGATTCTAGGTCTAACATTCTTTTCATCACTTTGCATTACCTCATGTAAGACTGAATTACTCCAATCCCCTCTTTGATTCAGGTTCTCTCTCTGAACTCTGTGATTGATAATCCTTTGGTTCAAATGTTTTTTACCTCTGTCTTTTGTGAGCTCTTTTGGGGTTTTCTTGGCAAAGATACTGGTATACTTTATTATTTTCTTCTCCAGTTCATTTTACAGATGAGAAAATTAAGTGTCTGAATCTGGATTTGAACTTATGTCCTTGTGACTCTATGGCCAGCAATCTATCCACTGTATCACCTAGCAGCCCTGATAATTTCAGCAGGTGTGTTTGGGATATAATAAATTCTTGTGGTCCATTTAACTACATAGGGGAAAGGAGATGAGTAATGAAGTTGGGGAAATAGAGGAGTTGTTATCATCTGACCTATGGTCATTCTTGGATATTGGGGCAGGGAGAATTTAAAATTAAATTTTAATTAAAGCTTTTTATTTTCAAAATGCATACATGTATACTTTTCAACATTCATCCTTGTGAAACCTTATGTTCCAATTTTTTTTCCTTCCCTTACCCTCACCCCTTCCTCTAGGTGGCAAATAATCCAATATGTTAAACATGTGCAGTTCTTCTATAGAAATTTCCACAATTATGCTGCACAAGAAAAATCAGATCAAAAAGGAAAAAATGGGGCAGCTAAGTGGCACAGTAGATAGAGCATCAGCCCTTAAATTAGGAAGACCTGAGTTCAAATTCAGCTTTAGACACTTAACACTTCCTAGCTGTGTGACCCTGGGCAAGTCACTTAACCTTGATTGCCTCAGGGGAAAAAAAAGAAAAAATGGAAAAAAAAAAAAAGCAAACAACAACAAAAAGGTAAAAGTACAATGTTGTGATCCATACTAAGTCCCCACAGTCCTCTCTCTGGGTGCAGATGGCTCTCTTCATCACAAGATGGCCTGAATTACTTCACTGTTGAAATGAGCCACGTTCATCACATAATCTTGTTGTTGCTGTGTACAATGTTCTCCTGGTTCTACTCATTTCACTCAGCATCACTTCATGTAAGTCTCTCCAGGCCTTTCTGAAATCCTCCTGTTGATCATTTCTTACCGAACAATAATATTCCATAATATTCATATACCACAGTTTATTCAGCCATTCTCCAAATGATGGGCATCCATTCATTTTCCAGTTTCTGGCCACTACAAAGAGGGCTGCCACAAACATTCTTGCACATGGGGGCCCTTTTCCCTTTTTTAATGAAGATTGATATATTTCACCACTCCTACTGAACTAGCAATTCAACAATTGAAATGAGGTTTAAATGAATATCACAAAACCTTAGGATGGAGACAGATTTTTCTTTGTATTGTCAATAGTCTGTCAGGGGTTGAGACCATGGGGGTTCTGCAAAGTTAAGAATTTGTTACATTTCATATATGGGTCTTAGGTCTTCCCCCCTGCTCTCCCTTCTGGCTGTCTCCTCATCCCTCATCTCGTCCAGTCACCAAAGCTAGGTGGCAGCCCCCAAAGTTTGGGGACCATTCACTGTTCCTTAGGTTTGCCTCTGATCTGACTTAGATGGACGTTAACTACTTGGTAAGTGGGGATGGGCCTTCTTGTTTATAGTTCAACCTTAATTTCCGCTGCTAGTTTCCTTCATTCCTTCCACCTCAGATGCTCTGGAACTCTTAGGAGTGTGTAAGCTCTGGTTCAGAGTTACTTCACTCTGATGTTTTCCTGGCCATTGCCCCTCACTCTTAAATAAGTTCTTGTTGACCGATTGACTGACTGACTGCTGGCCTCTTCCCGTACAGTGCCCACCATGTTCTGGGGACAGGGCAGATTTATGGAACTGGGAGAAATATTTAGGTCTGAGACAGTTTGGTTGCGTTAATTAGGGAAATCTAAAGATAATCTATATTTAATGCTGAATTTTGTCAAATTTGCTAAAGAATTAGGGGAGCGTGTGCAAACACTGACACTTTCAATGAAGAACAAGGTGCAATTAAACTCTGAAATTTACAGTAGAATAATTGGGAGAGGATGACAAATATAGTTATCAGCAGCAACTAATTAGGGGTCTGCTCTAGGTTTCTGGGCTTGATTAATCTTGCCTGGATGTTAATAACTTATTCAGGGCAGATGGTGACTCCCGTTTGTTTCCTTCCACTTCCCACCCTCTGTCTCCAGAGGAGGTGAAGGGGACCTCCAGCAGTAATTCCATCCATCCTCCTGCCTCCTACAAAGATGGCATCCAGCCATAGCCCAGCTACAGAGAGGTATTTTGTACAGTATCTCTCCTTTCTGAGGGAACTCCAAGGCCTTGTACCTTCCTTACCCTTGAATTCCATTTTCTCCCAGGTTCCACTCCCAACTTGGCCACTAACTAGCTGTGTGACCTTAAATAAGTAATTTCTCTACTCTGTACCTCAGTTTCCTAAAGAAATCTCCCTGATCTTCCCTGGGAAGCAGCAGTGGCAATTAACTTGACTGAGACTTTGTAACAGTAAAGCTGTAACTAGGGTATTGTGACTAGGGCTTTTCTCCAGGGCATAAATTTTAGAGGGCACTGATAATACTTGCAATCCTTCAGTAAGCAAAAATGTCAATTTAGCACCTAGCTAGCAAGATTAATAAGTTTAAAAAGCATGCTGGAATGGGGTGAAGTGGGTTATTTCTCTGTCTTCCTCCTCCCTTCAAATGGTGATCTCCTTAAAGAGACTCTTGCTCATGTTCCGGGGTTTTTATTTCTTCCATAAGAGGAGTTATCTTCCTCTACCTCTTAAATAAAGTGAGGGCCCAGGGTGTGGTTTATGGCTCTTGCCCTGGGTACAAAGACTCCTAGTTATAACTCTGCTTAGCAGCTAGGTAGCCAGAGAGTTGCCCTAGTACTCTTTATAGTCATCAAGAGAAGGAAGAGTGAAAGGCCCCCAGATCCCATTAAGAGAGCTCCCCCTCTCCTCCCTCCCTCCCATCAGCTCTAGGCATCTACTAATCTCTTTCCTTCCTTGCTCTTGATTGTGCCTGAGTCTTAGATCCATTGATTAAAGTTTAGGCCTGAGCTGAACGCTATTACAGGATTGGCTCTGAGAGGTGTTTAGACAAGGAAATCTGGTGGCTGGCTGGATACTGAAGGCTGAGAGTGATGTATTTCTTGGGGCTCAGAGCAGAGTCCATGTCCCATTTTGGACAAGAATGGGGTAAATTTGACTTTGTCCTCTTCAGATGGGGCAGCAAAAATACCTACGTCTTTACATACTCATAAATGCCAGCGTCAAGCCAAGCCATTCCAAAGCAAGCCATTATGCATTTATTAAGCTCTTACTATATCCAGGTCTGGACATTAAGGACAGATACAAAAAATGAAAATAGTCCCTAACAACAAGTGTAGAAAAATAATTTCAAAGTCAATATGAAATAAGTGCAAAGTAACTTTTTCTTCTGGGGGTGGGAAGCAATTACTGGGCCTGAGACAGCACTTGAGAATATAATGCTTTATTATTTTTTAAAAAAAATATTTATTTAATATTTTCTCCAGCTACATTTAAAACAATTTTTTTTACATTTAAAAAAAAACTTTTCAGTTCCAGCTTTTCTCCCTTATCCCCAGTTCCATCTCCCATTAAGAAACCACATGTGAAGTTATTCAAACATTTCCATAAAAGTCATGGAAAATAATCAGTTCCTTCTCTGGGTATGAATAGGATTTTTCATCATAAGTCCTTCAGAGTAGTTGTGGATCATTGTACTTGAACTAGAGGTTCTAAGAACCATAAATGAAGAGGGTTGATTACAGGCATGGGGAACAGCTTATACAAAAGCACAGAAGTGGGAGACTGATTCTTAGATGTGGAAAAGATCCAGTAATCCAGTAATGGAACTAGACTGTGAAGGAGAAGATTTTATTTTACCTTAGAGCAGCACTTCTTAAACTTTTTCCACTTGCAACTCTTTTTCACCCAAGAAATTTTTACATGACTTTGAGTATATAGATACATAACATATAGAAATCAAACATTTACTGATAATAAATCATAATTTTGCATCCTCCACATTCAGTTATATGATGTCTATGAGGTCATTACCCACAGTTTACAAAGCTTTAGATTACAGGAAAAAGGGAGTCGCAGGTTAGAAAGGAGGGTGTGTATGTGGGTGGGTAAGTGTATATAAGCCCTTTTCTTAGGGATTTCTGTTTTTAGGTCCTAGATTCTTTTCAGTCCCTTCCAGGTAGATGGAGATGATGAATAACAGTTGACATTTTTATGGGCTTTATAGTTGGCAAAGTTTTTAGGTATCTGACAACAACTCTATGGGGTAAGTACTTTTGGTGTTGTTACCTCCATTTTATATATGAAAAAACTAAAGCCTAAGGAGACTAAATGATTGGTTTAGTAATATAGGATTCAAATTTAGACCTGTTTGGACTTCAGATGCAACATTCCAATCACTAATTGTCTATTAGCTATTAGAACAAGTGGCTTAGTCTGGACCCTGCCTCCTCAGCTTTTTCCTTCTCTGTTACCAAATTCCTAAAAGGATTGCTTCATTATTGCCTCAGTTTACCTTCCTGCAAAAGATTTGTCATGGTAGGAGAGGAAGAAGTAAGGGCTTATGCTCTTTTGATAGACTGTCTTTGTCTTGGCCCATTTGAAGTCATTAATAGGAAAGATCTTTGGGAGAGCTTTTTCCTTCATTCCATCTCCAGGCTCTGGAGTATTTAAAACCTGTAGCTCTCTGGATTCCTGTAGGTGCCTGAACAGATTCGTGAAAGGACACAAAGCTCTTCTCTAGTTTGGTATTTGAAGGAAATTGGACAGTGTAATAAAATAATAATATCAACTTTTTTAGAGCTCTTTAAGATTTGCAAAGTGCATTATAAATATCTTATTTTATCATCATGACTATCTTGAGAGATAGGTCCCATTATTATCCCCATTTTACAGATGAGAAAACTGAGGCAGACAATTTAAATCATCTGCCTAGGATGTACCTGAGATTAGATTTAAATTCAAATCCTTTTGTCTTTAGGTCCAGCTCTCCTTTGCCATGATGGATCTGAGAGAAACTGGGCTTTAGGGACATAAAAAAGGGAGAGTGACAATGTAAGTTTGTTCCCCCTAACAAAGCTGCTGTACCCTCCTGGCTTCTGATATTCAGTTTTTAGTGACTGGAGGATGAGGGAACCTAGACAGGTTTGTAGATGATGTTGTGAGCCTCTCTATGCGATGATCAGAACAACAGCAGTTTGGTAACGAAATCTCCTTTCCTAATTTTCCATTCTCCTTCCATCTACCTTCTCTCCACAAACTTTCCAAGCCAGTCACATTGGTCTATTTGCTATTCCTTGGATAGGACACTTTCCTGTCTCCCATCTCCTTTCCCATGGCTGTTCCCCAAACAATGAATACTTCTTTTCACATTTACCCTCAGTTTCCATGACTTCTTTCAAGAGTCAACTCAAATTCCAATAGACTTGGGATCTAGAGAGAAAACTATGGAGACTAATATGGAGCAAAGCATGATATTTTCCTCTTTTTGTTGTTGTTGGTGGTTGTTACCTTGGCTTTTTCCTTGTTTTTTTTCCCTTTTGATCTGATTTTTCTTGTGCGGCATGACAAATATAGAAATATGTTTAAAACAATTGCACACGTTTAACCTATATCTGATTGCTTGCTATCTTGGGGAGAGGGGGAGGAGGAGAAAGGAGAAAAATTTTGAACACAAAGTTTTGCAAAGGTGAATATTGAAAACTATCTTTGCATGTATTTGGCAAAATAAAATACTAATTTTAAAAAGTCAGCTCAACAATTTGGAACTATGCTCAAAAAATTATCACACTGTGCATACCCTTTGATCCAACAGTTTCTACTGGGCTTATACCCCAAAGAGATGCTAAAGAAGGGAAAGGGACCTGTATGTGCCAAAATGTTTGTGGCAGCCCTGTTTGTAGTGGCTAGAAGCTGGAAATTGAATGGATGCCCATCAATTGGAGAATGGCTAGGTAAATTGTGGTATATGAATGTTATGGAATATTATTGCTCTGTAAGGAATGACCAGCAGGATGAATACAGAGAGGCTTGGAGAGACTTACATGAACTGATGCTAAGTGAAATGAGCAGAATCAGGAGATCACTTTACACTTCGACAACGATATTGTATGAGGATGTATTCTGATGGAAGTGGATTTCTTTGACAAAGACTCAGTTTCAATTGATAAATGATGGACAGAAGCAGCTACACCCAAAGAAAGAACACTGGGAAACGAATGTGAACTATTTGCATTTTTATTTTTCTTTCCGAGTTGTTTTTACCTTCTGAATCCAATTCTCCCTGTGCAACAAGAGAACTGCTCTGTTCTGCAAACATATATTGTATCTAGGATATACTGCAACATATCTAACATATATAGGACTGCTTGCCGTCTAGGGGAGGGGATGGAGGAAGGGAGGGGAAAAATCGGAACAGAAGCGAGTGCAAGGGATAATGTTGTGAAAAAATTACCCTGGCATGGATTGTGTCAATATAAAGTTATTATAAAATAAAATAAAATATTAAAAAAAAAGAAATGACCAGCAGGATGAATAGAGAGAGGCTTGGAGAGACTTACATGAACTGATGCTGAGTGAAATGAGCAGAGCCAGGAGATCATTGTACATGTCAACAACAAGACTATAGGGTGGTTAATTCTGATGGACGTGGCTCTCTTCAACAATGAGATGATTCAAATCAGTTCCAATTGTTCAGTGATGAAGAGAGCCATCTACTCCCAGGGAGAGGACTAGGAGAACTGAGTGTGGACTTTTCTGTTGTTGTTTGTTTGCATTTTGTTTTCTTTCTCAGGTTTTTTTCCTTTCTAGATCCAATTTTTCTTGCGTAGCAAGATAACTGTATGGATATGTATACATATGTTGGATTTAACATGTATGGGACTACCTGCCATCTGAGGGAGGGGATGGGGGGAAGAGGGGAAAAGTTGGAACAGAAGGTTTTGCAATCGTCAATGCCTGAAAAATTACCCATGCATATGTTTTGTAAATAAAAAGCTATAACAATAAAAAAAAAGTCAGCTCAATTCCCGCTTTCTGCAGGAGTCCTTTCCCAGTCTCCCCCCTAATAGTGTCTCTCCCTCAGATTTTCTATCTGTTCTGCATATGTTTAGTGAGGACCCAGTTAGTTGCATGTTGTCTCTCCTATTAGAGAGGGCAAGGGACTGTTTGTCTATGTGTGGGAGGGTATCCTTAGAGCTTGGTAGAGTGCCTGAAACACAGTAAGTGCTTAATAAATGCTTGTTGAGTGACTGACTGATAGAGAAATGCAGTATCATGTAGTATAAAGGTTGTAAAATTTGGAGTCTCAGAACCTGGCTTTGATTCCCAGCACTGCCACTTGCTACCTGTGTGCCCTCGGACAACCCGATTAACCTCTCTTAGTTCTCAGTTTCCTCATCTGTAAAAGGAAGAGTATTGGCTCAGATGTTCTTTAAACTCCTGTCCACCGTCTGTTCCTATCTCAAAAGGGATGGAATGACAAGACTCAGTATTAGGAACACTGGGGCTCTGATCTTGCCTTAGAAATTTACTAGATTTCTGGGCAAGTCATTTAATCTCTCTTGCCTCAACTTCCTTATCTGTAAAATGGGAATAATATCACTTACCTTACAGGGATATTGTGACGATCAAATAAGATACGATGCGTGGAAAAGTGCTTTACAAACCTGAAGGTAAAAGTCAGTATTGCTGGAATCCTATCCTCCTGTCTCCTGATTCTGCCCCTTGCTTCCCTTAGAACTGGCCTCTCAGGGAGATGGAGTATTTACCTTCTCTCTTGGAAATTGAAGGGGGGATATATTTGGAGATGCCCTAGTCCTTCTGGGCTGCAGAGAAGTATGGGGAGGGAGGATGACCGGAACCATTCTCTTTTGGGAGAGCTGCCCAATGCAACAAGAGAGTCGCTTTCCAAGTGAACTTGGCTCCATCACCATGGCAACGCCAACTAGCCCACAGGGCTGCTCCCTCGGTGCCAGGCCCCGTTGACCTCACTTAGGATGATTACCTTTAGTCAAATAAAATAATTTGTGTTAATAAAGAGGCTGTTCTCTTTGGCATCTCTCCCATTCCCTCCATGGGCTATCCCCCAGAAGGGAGAGAATGACTCCCTTTCTTCCTTCTTCTCGGCCCCCCCCTTACAAAGGAGGGGGAATTGACTGTGAGATTTGGTAATATATTTAAATAAGTAATTTATTGAGGCTTTTAATAGGTTTTAGTTTTGTCTACCTCCTTGCTCCCTCAACACATTGCCCCTGCCATCCCCCTCCGCCGATTTCCTTGTCAGATTAATGTTCCAGACCGTAATATTGCCGTTCCTTTGACAAACACTGATAAAGGCTCTCCCAGGTACACAGAAGGATGCTGGGACCAGGGACCCTGAGTGGTCTCTCACCAGTATCTTGATAAGCTCAAACTGAGGTTTCTTTTATGATCATTGAAATTTGGAGAGGGGGAAAATGCCCTGAAACAGAGAGTTCTATCTTTTAAGCAGGGCCCTGGCTATTTGTAGGGACAAAGAAACAGGAGGAGAGAGACAGAGACATAGCCAGGAGAGGAGAGACGGAGACGGAGAGAGAAGGAAATGAGACAAAGAGAGATGAGAGAAGCTGGCTCAGTGGAACAGGCCCAGCAGGTTCCTCCTCGCACACAAGCTCGGATGCAGATGCTCAGGAGCCCTCGATCGACTGACTGATGGGCAATGAAAGGGAAAGGGTCTAGACAGACCCTGCAAGCAGAATTGTACAGGCCATGGACCACTAGGTTCATAGTGCCACTAGGTGGCACTCTGATATTAGCCAATTCTTCGGGAATGTTGATGGATGGACAAGAGGAGAGAGAATGGTGGGGAGTGAATGTTGCGTTGGGAAACTTGAAATCCTAAGCTTGGATGGCACAGATGCTGAAGGCTCTGAAGCTCTCCTCGAAAGAATAGGACATCTAGGCTAGAGTGAGTTCTATAGGAACTGGACAAGCTTAAGCCAGAAGAAATGGCAGGCGTTGGGGTGGGGGGCTGGCTGGGAAGAAAGCAAGGACCACAAGACCTTACCTTGGTTTCCTAAGGACAATGACAAAGTATTCAGCTGGGGACCTATGTTATCCTTGAGACACATGACTTATTTCTTTTTTTTCCCCTTCTTTCACTGCCCTGACCATCACCTTCCTTCAATGACAGGTCAAGTCAGTTCAGTTTGAGAAGCATTTATTAATTGCCTACTACGGACTGACCTCACTGTTAGGTGCTGGGAATTCAAAACCAAAAATGAAAGCTGCCCTTTCCCTTGGGGAACTTATAGTCTATCTATTGGGAGGAAGCAGCACAGATACAAATAAGTAAACTACCTATATACACATAGAATATATATAACATAATATATGTTATAATATCTATATAATATATAGATATAGAACATTAATTTTTTCAGGATTGCTAATAACTAGAGAGAACAAGAGATTTTATTCAAGGACAAGAGTCTTTGAATGAAGGCAGAATTCTGAAAAGTAAAAGTGAGTAGGATAGCATTCCAATATGGGATAGAATCTACAAGTCATGGATGTGAGATACGGGATGAAATGTGAAGGGAAGATCATATAGCCCCATTTGGATCTAACATAGACTACATGAAGTTAGGGGTGGGTGAGAAATGAAAGAATCATAGAATATCTGAGTTGGAAGGAAAATAAGATATCATTTAGTTTAGAGGTTCTTAACCCGTGGATCCTGAACATGTTTTAAAGTAAGATTTTGGCAACTGATTTTCAATATACTTAATTTTCTTTGTCATATCACGTATTTTATTTTATGCATCTAAAACAATTTTTGGAGGAGACCATAGATTTTATGAGACTACCAAAGGGGTCTATGATACTAAAAAAGGATAAAGATCTAGTCTAACCCATGCTTGGACAAAATCCTCTCCCTCTAACCCATGCTTGGACAAAATCCTCTCCCTCTTACTGAAAAATGGGTATCCAAAGGACAGCTAGATAGTAAAGTGAACAGAGTACCAGTCCTGAAGTTGAAGACCTGAGTTCAAATGTAGCCTCAGACACTAAATACTTCTTAGCTGTGTGACCTCAATTGCCTCAGCAAAAGAAAAATGGGGCATCCAGCCTTTGCTTTAATAATAGCCTGCATTTACACAGCCCTTTAAGGTTTTAAAAGTACTTTACAAGTACCTGGTTTTAGCTTTATAACAATGTTGAAAAGTAGATGCTATTATTATGATGTCCGATTTTACAAGATGAGGAAACAGAGGCAAAGAGAGGTTAATTTGTTTGCCCACGGTCACAAGCTAATAAATGTCTGAGGCTTAATTTGAACTAAGGTCTCAAGGGGAATCCATACCCTACTGAAGGCAGCCCATTCCACTTTTAGCTCTAATTATTAAGAGGTTTTTCCCTTAAATTGAGCTTAAATTTTCTTCTGCAGTCTTCACTGGTCGAACCCCTTTTTGTCTTCTGGGAATGAAAAGCCAAACAAACCTACTTTTTCTTTCTTATGACATACTTTCAAATGTTTGAAGACTCACCTTATACCCTCCAAGTTTTCCTTTCTCCAAATTAAATACCCTCATTTTCTTTAACCAGTTTTCATATGGCATGAATATAAGCTTCCCTCACCAAGTGATTGTCTTCCCAGAGGCCTGGATTGCTTTAATGGACAGAGGCCTCCTTGTTCTTCTCTCATCTGTTTATGAGTGGGGAAACTAAGGCAGAGAGTGGGTGTAGGGAAATTCAGGAAGAGAACTAACAGATAGTATGGCAGAGATGATGGCAGAGGAAAGAGGAAGAGTAAAGAAACTTGGACAAAATCCTCTCTCCTCTCTGTCCAAAATGCCCCTCTTCCTTGAAACTTTCAGTGATTTCACTCACTGAGTAGTGTTGTTTTTCAGCTCTGAAACATAAGAATAACAGCTAGCAATTATATATTATAAATATAATAGCTAATAAATAAGATATAATTTTTTAAGATTTGTAAAGCACTTTTACATAGGTCATCGTATTTGATCTTCATAATAAACCTATAAAAGGTAGATGCTTTTATTGTCATCCCCACTTTATAGATGACTAAACAGAGGCTTGAGGGAGTTTGTCCTAGATTACATAGCTAAGTAAGCATGGGAGGCAGGAGTTTAAGTTGGATCTTTCTGAGTCCACATGTAGCACAATATCTAGTGCACCATCTAGCTACCCAGAGGTTTTATATTTCTCTCCCTGTACTTACATTTCTACAATATTTGTTTATGCACTTGTCTTCTCTTATTTATTAGACTGTAAGCACCCTGATACCAGAGGCAGTGTCTAATTTATCTTTGTAATTTCTCTTTACCTTTTATAATATTCTACATATAAAAGGAACTTCTAAATGTATATTGAATAAGTAGGGCAAATTCAGTTCAATTCAATAAACATTTACTAAGTGCCTACGGTCTACTAGAGGACAGCTAGGTGATAAAGTAGATAGAATGTTAGGCATGAAATCAGGAAAACCTGAGTTTAAATCTACCCTCAAATACTTACTAACTGCAACTCATTTAACCCTGTTTGAAGAAACCTTTGTTTTTTCTTGGAGAAGAAAGTAACAGAATCATTCCAGTATCTTTGCCAAGAAAACCCCAATTGCAGTCACAATTATAATGAAGAAAATCCATATACCTGATTGTGGGGAATATAAAGAAACATTGCCTTCAAGGAGTTATATTTTACTGAATGAGATAAAGAGATATAAAGGGTCAGAAAGCAATAGAGCTGAGGGTCCATTATGAATTGTATCTTTGAAAATGAGGGGGAATTCCATCCTGGAGTTCTGGGTACCAAGATGCTACCACAATTGAGGAAGAGGGGGCAAGATCTGGGAATTATGAACTATTTCTCCAGAGTCCCCTTGAGGGAAAGTGTAAAGAAATAAATCTCTCTCTGATTGCAGTGGGATCAGAGTCCAATAGGTAGCAAGGACATGCTTGATATTGTCTGAAAGACAGGGCTCAGCCCTCTCATCATAGGAGTGTTCACTTGCTTTCCCTCCAAGTTTCTGATCTGAGAGGATATCCTTCCTCTCCATCACCTCACTTCACCTAGCTCACATCACTGCACTCCTCCTGACATCCTGTTCTTCCCTCTGCCTGTGTTGCTAGAGTCATTGCTGCCTAGTTGGAGAAAAGCTGCAAGGGGAGGGAGGAGGGAGGAATTCATTTTCTATCTTAAAACATTTCTAAATATTTGTGTCTCCTGGCCGGTAGTGATGACAAGAGGAAGCTGTGTGTTCAGAGCCGCTTATTGCTAATTAAAGCTTTTTAACGACCCTACCTCCATCGACCCACCCAAGGCTGATTGGCTGAAGTACGGCCGAACAACAGTTCTCTGGCACGGATTCCCATAAAAAGTCCCAACTCCTATGGTGGAGAGGGACAAAGCTGAACCAGGAGAGAAATGTATACTAACTGGAAGGTTTAGTACTGGGGATTGGAGCAGGCATGGAGGTGGGGGGCGGGAAATGTAGCTTCCTCCTCACTCTCCCCTCCCATCTGTGAATAAAACCACGGGATTCACTAAATCTGAAGGATCTGAGTGGAGTCGTGGGATAGAAGGAGTCCTGGACTTGGAGGGTTAGGAAAACCTGACGTGAAATCTCGGCTCTGACAATCAGTGCTTGTGCCATCATAGGTAACTCATTTCCTATCTCTAAGAATTTATAGACCGAGGAAGTTGGACTAGATGGCCTCCTAGGTCCCTTAAAATGATATAGAGATAAAAAGATAGATAGGAAAGAAGGAAGGAAGAGATAGAAGAAAAGAAAGAAAGAGAGGAAGGAAGGAAGAAATAGAAGGAAAGAAAAAAATAGAGAGGAAGGAAGAGATCCAAGGAAAGAAAGAAAGATAGGAAGAAAGGGTTAGAAGGAAAGAAAGAAAAAGATAGAAAGGAAGAAGTAGAAGGAAAAAAAGAAATATAGGAAGGAAGGGATAGAAGGAAAGAAAGAAGAAAAATAGATAGATAGATAGACATTTATTGGCTTACTGTATGTATGCCAGACTCTTAGATCTAGAAAGCTCTGGCCTTATAAATCTCCAAGAATTCTTTTGGCTTTAAATTTACAATTCTATAATTTACATAACTTCCTCAATCCCCTTTCCACTTTTGCCAATTTGACCTAGATAATTGAGGCAAAAGTGAAATTTTTCATTCTGTGTGCTTGTGATTTCACTTGAGAACAGCGATGTGGGTTCTCAGAGCCTCAGAGATAGTTTAGTCCAATGTTATAGGATCGTGGTTTTTAGAGCAAGGAGATAACTTATTGATCATCTAATCCAAGTCCATCATTTTTCAGTTGGACCCCTGAAGTCCTGAGAATGGAAGTGATTTGTGTGAGGATCCACAGATAGCTGGATATGTAGCCATCTGGATTGAAATCCATGTCCTTTAATTCTATGGTTAACTTTTGTTCCATGGTATTGTATTGCCCATTGTGGGAAGAAACTCCAAATTATTCAGATAATTGGCAAAACATCATTTAGAACCTCATCTCCCGCTCCCCTTATTTCACTTCATAAAGATGATACATCCCCCCTACTCTTCTTATTTTGCAAACTGACCACCTCAGATTGATAGCAGAGGGACCATACCTTTCCACATCTTCTTCCCAGACCCCCTTCTCAGACTTAAACTCAGCCAATCATTTAGACAGGACTAGCAGTGAGAGATATTCTTAAGTTGTTGATTTCCAAGGTCAGGAAAATTCAAGGCCCAGGAAAGTCAGCATCTGGACAGTGCCCCTGCCCTCCCTGTATCAGGTGCAGTTCAGATAATAAAGAGTAATTTCTTCAGGACAGGTCTCTTCTTAAGTTTTATTTGTCCTTTAGTCTGCCGGCAAGGTCTGTTAGAGCAGATATCATTTTGGCAGAGGCCCCCAGTATCTGCCATAAATATCAATTGGAAGTTCCTAATTAAATCTGATGGGCAGTTCTTTCTCCCTATTTAAACCAATACAGAAGGGAAGAGACTGATTTGGTGGCAGGAAAGGGAGAGTCGAGGAGGGATGGACACATAGACCCTACCTAGTTTCTGGCAACTCGCTTTGGGAAAGAAAGCACCCACAATTAACTTTCCTCATTCCCCAACCACTAGGAGCGTCCCCATCTCACTACCATCTATTTATTCTCTGTGTTATTTTATGTGTATATGATTCTCCTTTATTATGTAAGCTCCTTGAAGGCAGGAATGAGTTTGTTATTTCTGCTTATGTTCCAGGAACCTAGCATAGGGCCTAGTATATTGTGTGTATATGTATATATATATATAAATAGGTAGATATTAATATAATCAAAAAATCCAGAAAGTTTTCTCTCTTTTTCTTCTTCTATCAGCAAAATAGACAAAGTCCAACAGATCATTGAGTGGAAAACTGTCTTAAAAAACATTTTGGGGTTAGAATAGTTAATAAAGATTGGAAGTTTATTCTTTTTTTGAGAATGAAGATTATCTTTTAAAATTTTTTTTAAAAATTAAAAAAATAAAAAATTAAAAAATATTATTATTATTATTTATTATGGCTTTTTATTTACAAGTTATATGCATGGATAATTTTACAGCATTAATAATTGCCAAACTTTTTGTTCCAATTTTTCCTCTCCTTCCCCCACCTCCTCTCCCAGATGGCAGGTTGACCAATACATGTTAAATATGTAAATACAATATTAGTACACATGTCCATACAGTTATTTTGCTGTACAAAAAGAATCAGACTTTGAAATAGTGTACAATTAGCCTGTGAAGGAAATCAAAAATGCAGGCGGACAAAAATAGAGGAATTGGGAATTCAATGTAATGGTTCATAGTCATCTCCCAGAGTTCTTTCACTGGGTGTAGCTGGTTCAATTCATTACCGCTCTATTGGAACTGATTTGGTTCATCTCTTTGCTGGAGATGGCCATGTCCATCAGAATTGATCATCATATAGTCTTGATGGAGTATATAATGATCTCCTGGTCCTGCCCATTTCACGCAGCTTCAGGTCATTTAAGTCTCTCCAGGCCTTTCTGAAATCATCCTGCTGGTCATTTCTTATAGCACAATAATATTCCATAATATTCATATCCCACAATTTATTCAGCCATTTTCCAATTGATGGGCACCCACTCAGTTTCCAGTTTCTGGCCATTACAAACAGGGCTGCCACAAACATTTTGGCACATACAGGTCCTTGTCCCTTCTTTAAAATCTCTTTGTGATATAAGCCCAGTAGTAGCACTGCTGGATCAAAGGATATGCACAATTTGATAGCTTTTTGAGCATAGTTCTAAATCACTCTCCAGAATGGCTGGATGTGTTCACAATTCCACCAACAATGTATCAGTGTCCCTGTTTTCCCACATCTCCTCCAACAGTCCGCATTATCTTTCCCTGTCATTCTAACCAATCTGATAGATGTGTAGTGGTACCTCAAAGTTGTCTTAACTTGCATTTCTCTGATTAATAATGACTTGGAGCATCTTTTCATATGGCTAGAAATAGTTTCAATTTCTTCATCTGAGAATTGTCTGTTCATATCCTTTGACCATTTATCAATTGGAGAATGGCTTGATTTATTATAAATTAGTGTCAATTCTCTATATATTTTGGAAATGAGGCCTTTATCAGAATCTTTGATTGTAAAAATGTTTTCCCAGTTTATTGCTTCCCTTCTAATCTTATCTGTATTAATTTTGTTTGTACAAAAACTTTTCAATTTGATATAATCAAAATTTTCTATTTTGTGGTCAATAATGATCTCTAGTTCTTTGGTCATAAATTCCTTCCTCTTCCACAAGTCTGAGAGATAAACTGTCCTATGTTCCTTTAATTTATTTATAATCTCATTCTTTATGCCTAGGTCATGAACCCATTTTGACCTTATCTTGGTATATGGTGTTAAGTGTGGGTCAATGCCTAGTTTCTGCCATACTAGTTTCCAATTTTCTCAGCAATTTTTGTCAAACAGTGAATTCTTATCCCAAAAGGTGGGGTCTTTGGGTTTGTCAAACACTAGATTACTGAAGTTATTGACTATTTTGTCATTTGAATCTAACCTATTTCACTGATCAACTAGTCTTATTTCTTAGCCAATACCAAATGGTTTTGGTAACTGCTGCTTTATAATATAGTTTTAAATCTGATACAGCTAGGCCACCTTCATTTGATTTTTTTTTCATTAATTCCCTTGAAATTCTTGACCTTTTGTTTTTCCCTATGAACTTTGTTGTTATTTTTTCTAGGTCATTAAAATAGTTTTTTGGGAGTCTGACTGGTATAGCGAAAAGCTTTTTATTTTCAAAATATATGCATAGAGAGTTTTCAACATTCGCTCTTGCAAAATCTTGTGTTCCAAATTTATTCTTTTTTTTTGAGAGAGGAGGGAGAAAGATTCTTGTGACCTCAGACCTTGATTTTCTTCTTTTTAGTGATTATATTTTGTTCATCTCCTACCTTTCCTCTCCCTCACCCCAACCTCCATTGAAGAAGAAAGAAAAATTGCTCTGTTGCAAACACATATAATCAAGCAAAATAAATTCCTACCTTGACTATTTCAAAAGAAATATATCCTTTCTTCTATACTTTGGGTCCATCATTTCTCTCTACCAGGAGGAAGGAAGCATGATTCATCATAAGTCCTCTGAAATTGTGGTTGATTGTTGCACTGACCAAAATTCTTGTCTTTCAACATTCTTCTTCTTTTTTTTTTTTTTTTTTTTTTTTTTTACAATGATATTGTTACTGCATAGTTTGTTCTCATGGTTCTGCTCATTTCACTCTGTATCAGTTATAAAAATATCCCCAGATTTCTCCTGAAACTATTCCTGTCATTTCTTAAACAGCAACCGTATTCCACCAAATTCATATGACATATTTTTTCCAACCACTCACCAATTCATGGATAGTCTCCTCCAGTTTCAGTTCTTTACAAAGAGAAAGAACTTTCATGAATATATTTGTGCATATGAGTTTTTTTCTTTCTTTGATTTCTTGTCCCCTGACTTTTCATGAGAAAATGCCCCAAATATCATTTTTCACATGAAAACTTTCCTTATCTCCCAATGTCTTTCCCCTTCAAAATTACCTTGCATTTATATGGCAAATATATAATATATATATACACTATATAATATTATATATACACATATACGCATACATGTGTATGTGTGTACATATTGTATCCTTTGCTGGAATTTAAGTTCCTCCAAGGAAAGGACATTTTGCTTTGGTCTTTGTATCTTCAATGCCTTGAACACAGCAGACATTTAATAAATTCTTGTTGCTTGATAGTTGGTTAATGACCAGTATGGGCAGCCTCTACTCTTTGACAGCCTTTCTGGCGACCCTGTTTGCCTTTCTCTCTTTCTAGTTTCATTTGAAGCTTAGCCGGGGATATTTCACAGCTGGTTATTGATTTGTAGCTTTGGTCTGTTTTAATCTTAGAGGGGAGTGGAGATCCCAATTTGTTGTTTCCCGCCATTCTTCTTGAGCCTAAAGAAAATAGCTCAGCCAGTTCCTGCCCCCAGGATCTTCTCTCGCTCTTAGCTCCCTCTCTCTCCTTCGATCTTCATTTTTCAGTGGGCAGACTTGATACCTCAGTCTGTGTGTGTCCTGGCTCTGCAGGTATGCTGAGAGACTCAGAACTTTCATGTTAACCGGTATTTGTTTAACATTTTAAAGATTAAAATTAGAGCAGCTAGGTGGCACAGTCCACTCTGAAATCAGGAGGACCTGAGTTCAAATCCTATCTCAGACACTTATACTTTAGCTGTGTGACTCTGGGCAGATTACTGAACCCCTATTGCTAAAGAAAAAAAATTAAAATTGTTTTGAGCTTTTCTGTTTTTAAAGTTAATTCTGAACACCCCCTTCCTCTGTTTTCAAATAAGTCTTTCTTACAAAAGAGAAAGATGAATTAATTGAAACCAACTCTAAACAGTAACCATAAAATACTCAATACCTCCCCTCCCCTACCTAAATGACACAGTGGATAAAGTGCTGGCCTGGAAGGAGGCAGATCTGAGTTCAAATCCAGCCTCAAATACTGTGTGGTCATCGGCAAGTTATAACTTCTCTGTAACTCAGTTTCCTCTATTGTAAAATCAGGATCACAATAGTGTCTACCTCCTAGAGGATCAAATAAGATAGTATTTGTAAAGTATTTAGCACAGTGCCTGACCCATAGTTGGTGCTTAATAAATGCTTGTTTTCCTCTTCCCTCCTGCCCTTCTTTTCTTTCTTCCTCCTTCTCTTTTCCTCTTTCTCCCTCCCTCTTTCTTCTCTCCCTCCATTCCTTCCTTCTTTCTCTCCCTCTTTCATTCCTTCCTTCTTTCCTCTACAAGAAAGGGAGGAAGATACATTTTCTCACTTCCTCCCCGGGGTGAAGATTATTCATTACAATTACACAGTATTTCATTTCATTTCAGTGTTCTTTCCAACCCTATTTTTGTGGTCATTGTATAAACGATTTAGCTACTTCACACATCAGTTCAGACAAGTCTTCCCAAGTTTCTTTGAATTTCTCTTATTTATAATTTCTTACAGGATAAGAATATTCTATATCATAACAAATGAGACAATTTATAGAAATATCAACTGCTATGGCATTCATGTACACAATTTATTTCATAGTGATACTTTTATGATTGCAAAAAAAAGTAGAAACCAAGTGGGAAATGGCTACACATTTGTTATAGATGGGATCTGACCTCCTTGGGTTATAAACCTAGCCGCTAAATCTCTTGGTCAAAGGATAGAGACCATTCTAGCATATTTCAAAAGCAGATCCCAGGACTGAAAGAAATGGGATATCCAAGAGCAATAAGTTCTCTCTCGCACTTTGACTGCTTGGGAACAACAATGGAAATAATCCCATTAAGGGTTCCTGATCAAGAAAATCGGAAGGAAGGAAACCATCCTTGTTTTGGATTGCTTAGGGTCAGCCCTTATAGAACACTTGGTGTGTTTGTATAGATATATATGTGCATATATATACCTATATAGTGTATATATGTACATAGATAGATGTGTGCTATATGTGCACATATAGCACAAATCTATATGTGCACATATATAGCACACCCATATATTATATATGTGCATAGATATAGATATTGGGCAGCTAGTTGGCACAGTACATAAAATTCTGGGTTTGGAGTCAGTTTCTTTATTTGTAAAATGGATATGTATACACATGTGCACACACCCATATAATTCTTGTTCAGTCATATTAGTTGTGTCCAACTTTTTGTGACCCCATTTGGAATCCCATTGTTAAGGATACTGGAGAGGTTTACCATTTCATTCTCCAACTCACTTTATAGATGAGGAAAGTTAAGTCATTAAGTGACTTGATTTAGGAAGGGTCTGAGGCCAGATTTAAACTCAGAAAGATGTCTTCTTGACTTCTATCTCAGATCATTGTATTGCTGAGAAGAGCAAAGTCTATCAAAGCTGATCATCGTACAATGTTCTTCTAGTTCTGCTCGCTTCACTCAGCATCAATTCATGATAGTCTTTCTAGGTTTTTTTGAAATCCATCTGCTTATCATTTCTTATCAAATGACTTTTTAAATATCTTCCAAGGAACTGAGTGGATGCCCATCAATTGGAGAATGGCTGAATAAGTTATGGTATATGAATGTTATGGAATATTATTGTTCTATAAGATCATTAGAATGATTTCGGAAAGGCCTGGAGAGACTTACATGAACTGATGCTGAGTGAAATGAGCAGAACCAGGAGATCATTATACATGACAACAACAAAATTATATGATGGAATTCTGATAGATGTGGCTCTTTTCAGCAATGAGACAATTCAGGCCAGTTCCAATGATCTTGTGATGAAGAGAGCCATCTACATCCAGAGAGAGAACTGGGGGGGAACTGAGTGTGTATCACAACATAGCATTTTATTTTCTTTCTCATTTTTTCTTTTTGATCTGATTTTTCTTGTGCAGCAAGATAATTGTATAAATATATGTGCATATATTGGATTTGACATATATTTTTACCGTGTTTAACATATATTGGATTACTTGCCATCTAGGGTAGGAGGTGGGGAAAAGGGGGGATTAGAACATAAGGTTTTGGCAAGGAACATATTGAAGAAACAATCAATAATTTCATTAAATTTAATGACAATAATGAGACAACATAACAAAACCTGTGGGTTACAGCCAAACTAGTAATTAGGGGAAAATTTATATCTCTAAATGATTAAATCAATACATGAGAAAAGAACTGATCAACAAATTGTAAATGCAAATAAAAAATTAGAAAATCAATAATTTAAAATTCATCAATTAAATACAATGCAGAAATCCTGAAAATCAAAAGAGGGATTACAAAATTAGAGTAAAAATAATACCTGAACTAGTAAATAAAACTAGGAACTGTTTTGTTTGTTTGTTTTTGAGAAATAAACAACAGATAAACCATGGCTCATTTGATTTAAAAATGAATAAACCAAGTTATCAGAATCAAATATGAAAAAGGTGAATTCATAATCACTGAAGATGAATTAAAAACAATTATTAAGAACTATTTTGCTCTACTATATGCAAATAAAATAAATGAAAATCAATCAATGAAATAGATGAATATTTACAAAAATTTAAATCACACAGTTTAACAAAATAGTAAATAGATTTGAAAAATAGCTTTTTATTTTTCCAAATACATGCAAAGATAGTTTTCAGCATCCACCTTTGCAAAATCTTGTATTCCAAATCTTTTTTCCTTCCTAGACAACAAGCAATCCAATGGAGGTTAAACATGTGCAATTCTCATAAACATATTTTCATATTCGTCATGCTGTACAAGAAAAAATCAGATCAAAAGAGAAAAAAATGAAAAATCAAACAAATAACAACAATAATAAAAGGTGAAAATGCTATGCTTTGATCTACATTCAGTCTTTCTATGAATGCAGATGGCTCTTTCCCCCATAAGTTTATTGGAATTGCTTTGAAATATCTCATTGTTGAAAAGAATAATATCCATCACAGTTGGTCATCACATAATCTTGTTGTTGCTGTGTATAATGTTCTCTTGGTTCTACTCACTTCACTTAGCATCATGCAAGTCTTTCCAGGTTTTTCTGAAGTCAGCCTGCTCTAGGAAATAGATTTCTTTATAGTTCTGTCTTAGAAAAAGAAATTGAACAAGCCAAAGATGAATTGTCTAAGGGGAAAAAAAAATTCCAGGAGCAGATGGATTTATCAGCAAATTCTACCAAACATTTAAAGAATAATTAATTCCAATATTACATAAACTGTTTGGGGAAAGTAGGTAAAGAAGGAATTATATTGAATACCTTCGATGAAACAAATTTAATCGTACACCTAAACTAGGAAGTCTATATCTGAGCCAGAAAGAGTCAAAACAGAAAAAGAAAACTATAACCAGTTTCCTTAGTGAATATTAGTATAAAAATTTTCAATACAATACTAGTAAGAATATTACAGTAATATATTATGAATATCATTCACTGTGACAAGGCTGGATTTATAGTAAACATGCAGGATTGATTTTATAGTAAGAAAACTATAAGCATAAATGACTATATTAACAACCAAAACAGCAAAAATCATATCATTATTTCAATAGATGTGGAAAAAGTAAATGCTCACTATAGCAATGAGACAAAAAGAAGATAATGAAGGAAAAAACAGGCAATGAAAAAACAAAGCAATCATTCTTTTCAGATGATATGAGGATTTACTTAGCAAATTGTAGAGAGTAAACTAAAAATTTTCTAATTGAAATAATAAGCAACTTTAGAAAAGTTTCAGGATGTCAAATAAACCCATACAAAAATCATTATTTCTATATGTTACCAACAAAACCCAGTAGGGAGAAATAGAAAGAAAAATTCCATTTAAAATAGCAACAGACAGTATAAAATATTTGGAAGCCTACCTTCCAAGACCCACACAAGAAATGTATCAACATGATCACAAAACATTTAAAAAACTATTTTCATAAAACATTCTTACACAAATAAAGACAGATTTATATTACTGTAGAAATATTAATTTTTATGAGTATGCTTTGCTAATACAATAATAATAACAATAACACCTAAATCAGTTAACTTATTCAGTGTCATAACATCAAATTACCAAAGAATTACTTTATAGAGCTAGGTAAAAATCATGACAAAAATCTTCTAAAGGAGTATCAAGGGAATTAATGAAAAAATTAATTAAGGGGAACTAGCAATACTAGATCTCAAACTTTACTAGAAAGCTATAATCATCTAAACAATTTTGTACTGGATAAGAAACAGAAAAGTTGATCAGTGGAACAAGTTGGGTACATGATATCCAAAAGCAAATAAGCACAATATTCTAGTGCTTGATAAACCCAAAGATCCCAGTTGTTGGGGCAAGAACTTACTGACAAAAACTGTTGGGTAAACTGGAAAATAATGTAGCTGGAACTAGGTACAGACCAATATCTCACACCACATACCAAGATAAACTCAAAATGGGTACATGATTTAGACATAAAGGGTGATATCATAAGCATAGTAGTGAAGCATGGAAGAAATTTATTTATCATAGCTATGGATAAAGGAAAAGTTAGTGACCAAGTTAGTGACAAGAAAACAAGAAGTTAACATTAGGTCAAAGGATAATTTTGATTACATAAAATTAAAGTTTTTTTTTTTTTCACAAAGTCAATGTAGATAAAATTAGAAGAAAAGCATGAAAGTCTGAACAGTCTCATTTCCACAATATATAGGAAACAGTCAAATTTACAAGAATATGAACATTCCCCAATTTTTAAATGGGCAAAGAATATGAAAAGGCAGATTTCAAAGGAAAAAAATCAAAGCTATCAACAGTAATATGAATAAATGCTTCAAGTCACTACTTGTAAATAAATGCAAATTCAAACAACTCTGAAGTCGCACCTGCACCCATCAGATTGTCTTCAATGATAAATTCTGTAGGGAATGTAGGAAAATAAGTATGTGAATATACTGTTTCTGAATCATTCTGAACCAATCATTTTGAAAAGTATTTTGAAACGATGCCCCTCAAATTGTTAAATTTACATAGTCTTTGACCCAATGATAGCTACACTGTGCTATATTCCAAAAAGATCAAAGAAAGAGGAAAAAAGATCCATATGCACAAAATTATTCATAGTGTATCTTTTTGTGATAGCAAAAAATTGGAAACTGAGGGGATGCCCATTAATTGATGATAGCTAAACAACATGGTATATAAATGAGATGGAATACTATTGTGCTAAAAGAAATGATGAAGAGGATGGTTTCAGCAAAGTCTGGGAAAGTTTGTATGAACTAATACAAAGTGAAGTGAGAAGAACCAGGTGAATAATTTATATAAATAGCAACAATTAAAGATAATCAACTTTTATCAACCCAATGATCCTCCACTCATAATGAAACTTGCTATTCATCTCCTGCTAGATATTTGGTGGATTCTGAGTGTAAGTTTAAGTACATTTTCTTCAATTTCTTGATTTTTCTTGCTATTTTTTTCTTAGAACATAGCTAATATGGAAATTTGTTTTATTTTTATACATGTCTGTAATTATTTTTTCTTGCCTTCCCAATGGGTGAGAGGACAGGTAGGAAGAAAGGGAAGCCAATTCTAGGTATGTCTTTTTTTAATCTTGTTTTTGGAGAGTTGTTTAACATATAATTTTTATCTATCTACATCTATATCTATCTATTTATCTGCCTATTTATTTTTGCTGAGGCCATCGGGATTAAGTGACTTGCTCAGGGTCACGCAGCTAGGAAGTATTAAGTGTTTGAGACCAGATTTGAACTCAGGTCCTCCTAACTTCAGGGCTGATGCTCTATCCACTGAGCCATTTAGCTGCCCCTTTTTTAAAATTTTGAGTTTCAAATTCTTTCTAACTCTCCAAC
Organism: Antechinus flavipes; assembly: GCF_016432865.1. NCBI lineage: Eukaryota > Metazoa > Chordata > Mammalia > Dasyuromorphia > Dasyuridae > Antechinus > Antechinus flavipes. Next base: position 114,793,545 of record NC_067401.1, on the reverse strand, counting down.
GCTTCCCATGCCTTCTGAGAAAGCAAGCAATGTAATACTCATTAAACATGTGAAGTCATGTAAAACATATAAACTATTCTCCTGGTTCTGCTCAATTCACTTTGCATCAATTCATATAAGTCTTTCCAGGTTTTTCTAAAACCATCTCATTCGTCATTTCTTATAACACAATAGTATTCTATCACAATCATTTACCAAACCTTAGTCAGTATTCCCCAATTTTTTTTTTATTATAGCTTTTTATTGACAGAACATATGCATGGGTAATTTTTCAGCACTGACTCTTGCAAACACTTCTGTTCCAAATTTTTCCTTCCTTCCCTCCACCCCCTCCCCTAAATGGCAAGCAGTCTCATACATGTTAAAAACTTTAAAGTACAATATTCCTCAACTGATAAGCATTTCCTCAATTTCCTGTTCTTTTAGACTCTATGTTTTTTCCAAACTATTTCCCCATGGCTGAAATGCTCTCCTTCCTCACCTCTACCTCACAGAATCTCTACCTTCTTACACCTCCTCCAAAAAATTTCCCTAGTATCCATTTGGTACCAAATACCAAATGGGATTTGGGTATCCATTTGGGGACCATTTGGGTCCCTCTAATTATTTTGTACTGTATGCATTTTGAATATATTCTTCTATGCACATGTTGTTTCCCCACCCCATGCTCTAGGAGAATAGAAGTTTCCTTAAGGGTGGATATTATTTGATTTTTGTCTTTCTGAATCTAGCCTCAGAAACTAGCACAGTGCCTGGAACATAATAGACACTCAATAAATTGAGTTACTGAATTGAAACCATGGTGAATTTGGATGAGGGAATCTTTTTAAAAAGGGAAATTATGTTTGAGTAGAAGGTAAAGGAAAAGATTTTTAATTTTGTTTAGTTAACCTTTTTAATTATCAAGTGTTTATTTTTTTGTCCTCTCACCCCACCCCTCCTAAAAAAGAAATATGCATAATTTTTGTATTGATCTTGTCTGAAAACATATCTCACTCTGTACCTTGAGTCCATCCCCCCTCTCTTTTGGAGGTGGGGAACATGCTTCATCATAGGTTCTCTGCAAAAATGGCTGATCATTATATTAATCAGAGCTTTTAAGTTTTTCAGAGTTTGAGTTGTTCTTGTTCTGCTCACTCTATTCTGTACTAACTCACAGAAAATCTTCCTAGACTTCTTTGAAACATTTGGCCATTTATTATGGCACAGTGGCATTCCATTATATTCATGTTCAGACATTCCCCAATTGATAGACATCCCCTTGGTTTCCAGGTCTTTGTCCCTACAAAAAGAGTTGACTGTGAATATTTTTTACTAATATAGGCCCTTTTCCTCTTTTCTTTGATCTCTTTGGGAGAAATATTTAGTATGGGTATTGTTGGGTCAAAGAGTATGCACAATTTAATGGTGTGTGTTTGTGGAGTTTGTGTGTGTAATTCCAAATGGCTTTCCAGAACAGCTAGACCATTTCACAACTCCAGAGTTTGATGGAATATTAAAAGGCTTTCCATGGCCTGGGGTTTAAGACGTGTCCCTGGGTCCTTGCTGATTAACTTGAGGACATGGCTTCTCTTAAAGGAATGCTCTCCCCCAGGAGCAGTAAAATTTCCTGGTGAAGGAGGGGAACTCACTCAGGAGGAGCAAGAGAGTAAAGAAAATGGGAAGGGATAGGGAGGCTGGAACCTGAGGACACCTGGGAAGATGGCTTAGATATCCTGGCTCCTGGACATTACTAAACATGCCCAAGGGGTTTGCCTTATGGTGACTATGAACCAAGTATATTAATAAGAGTGATTAGTAATCATGATGTGTGAATAATAAGGGGATGGTTAATTGTCCTGGTAATGATGAGCAGTAGCTGCTGGGGGAGTATTCTAGGGAGGCTGAGTAGTGGGGAGGAGGAAGTCTGGAAAGGAAGGTTAGGCAAATCATTGAACCTTTGGGCCTCAGTTTCCCTATTGCATAAAATTAGAGCATTGGACTAGATGATGTCTTGAGTCCCTTCCAGCTCCATATCTAAGATGATTCCTTGACCCGGTTGTGAGAGCCTTGAATGCTATGCAGAACCATTAGATTCTATTCTGTGGGTGTGAGGAAGCTGTTGAAATTTTTTGAATGGTGGATGAGGGGACATGATGGGAGACTAGAGACCTGGGTTCTAGTCATGGTTCTGGGTGTCATTTTTTTTTCTATAAAATTAAGGTATTGGACTAGTAGGAGCAATTTAATTCCATCAAATGCAATTCAGCAAACATTCAGTAAACTACTATATGCAAGGCAGAGAGGCAGACTGATAAAGGTTTTTCAGAATATTTTTAAAGACAGAAAACAAAATACAGGGGATTCCAAAGGAAACAAACTATATTATCAATATATTCAATAAATAAAAATATTTTATCAGTTATCCAGATGTTTTAAAAAAACAAGTTCATGGGGCCCCAGTTAAGAATATCTGATAGATGCTCTCTAAATCCCTTTCACTTACAACATTCTCTGATTCTCTGACCTATGACCAAAACTGAAGCCTTTTGACATCTAGTCCCACATTCTTTTAAATGAAACAGCAGTTAGAAGACTCACCCAACAGTCAAAAGTTCTGAGTTTTCTTTCCAGCTCTGTCCTTATCTGTATGACATGGGACAAATAATTTTTTTCCTCTTTATGTCAATCAATGCATTTATTAGATATTTACTGTATTCTAGGCACTATGCTAGGCTATCAGGATATGAATACAAAGTGAAATACTTCTTGCCCTCATGGAGCTTACATTTTAATGATGAAGATAAAATATTCATATATGAATATATAATTCTATATATGAATATATAGAATACATGTAATGCAGATATAAGGTAACCTTAGAGAGAGAGGTTTGGGTAGGATTTCTAATGTTATTTTTTTTTGGTCAACTAGGTAGTACAGTGGATACCACTGGGCTGAATTCAAGAAGATCAGGAAGATTTATCTTCCTGAGTTCAAATCTGGCCTGAGACACTTACTAGCCATGTAACCCTGGGCCGGTCCAGTATCTTTGCCAAGAAAACCCCCTAAAAAGGGGGTCCTGAAGAGTCAGAGATGATGGAACAGTAGCAACAACAAATGTTCTTTCCAGCTCTGTGAATCCAGGGCAAACAAATCACCTCTATTCTCTTTTTTCCTGGCCCTTTAGACCAGGATTTTCACTTGGGTGACCCCTAAGTTGAAAGAAAATTAATATCTCCCTTTGCTCTTTCTCTCAGGAATTTTCCTACTCTTCTAGCTGGAATGACTCAGCTCAAGTTTCTGGGATCAATTTCTGAGCAGCAAGGCTGTACTCACCACAGGGCAATGGGGCCATGTCCAGAGGCGGGCAGGATCCCTTGGGTATGCCTTTCTGGGAATGGTAGCCTGAACACCGGATTAGAACTCTCTACCCCATGACCCATCCTCCTGGTGATGGACCTCCATTGGAAAAGATTTTTTCCACACTGGCTTGAAGTGATAGGAGAACAGGAATTTCTTTTATTGTCTAGTTCTACTTCCCATTTAACTGCAGAGAATTGCTCTCAGAAGAGTAGGGATGCTTACAGAGACTAAAAGTGCTTCCTACCTCCCAAATCCTGGATTCTTAGAAATGCAGATTAGAAAATACCAGATGAAGTCTTTGATAAGCTCCACCGTGTCCATTGGACACTCTCCGCATCTATTATAGTTTATATCATATTTACAGAAACATAGAATGAAAGCTGAAGAGATCTCAGGGGCCTTCTAATACAACTCCTCATTTTATAGATAAGGATATAGAGAAAGAAAGTAGAAGAGACCAATTCAAATCCAGATTCTCTGACTTCAAATCCAGTGCACTTTGCAGATCTACTTTGGCAAAAGATGTTTCCTCTCTAGGAGTTCTGGTCCCATCCCCCCAAAACCAAAATGACACATAAAACACTTATATAAAGTAATATTTGCAACTAAGGTTTACAAAATACAAATATACATTATATCATTTGATCGTCACAATAATAATTGTAATGCAATAATTGTTTCTACAGATGATAGAGTTGAGGCTTAGAAGACATATTCAATTTGTCCAGAGCCACAACATGGCTAGTAAGATGTCAGAGGTGGGCTCTAAATGAAGCCTCTGCTGCCTCTGGAACTTTAGTTCTTTCTCCTCTGATATGTTGAGTTAGGAAACCAAGTGCTATGATACTGAAAGAGGAATATGATTTAACACAGAGTAAGGGGGAAAAAACCTGATTAAGGATGGGATGGGTGGTAAGGGTGATGGTGTGAGAATTGTCTGCTTGGAAGCTGTAGTGTACCCACTGAGAAAACCCCCAGAAAAAGACATTGAAAAATCACTCCTCACTGGTGGATAAAAATGGCTGGGAGACAGAATCAACAGTATAGGCAAATTGTATAGGCTCCAGGCCAGTGCTTTCCCTCTCTCTCCCACTTTGGCAGAGGCTGCTGGAGAGGTGACAAAAAAAATAAAAATTAAAACTAAATTAAAAAGAATATTCCCATTTCCTCTCCTCCTTGCACTTTCCACCTTCATTTTATTGCGGCTTCCTTCTCATTTTATTGACTTTTGGGAACGGTGCCATGAGATTTAGTGTGTGGAGTGCTTGGGAAAGGGAATGGATGTGCCTAGACTTTTGTTTCCAATTAATCCCTCTTAGGTGATGGAGGAAGAGGTAGGAGGTACAAGCAATCTCTGAGGCTCCTTTGGGGGTAGCCTTCCCCTCGGTCCATTTAAAGAGAGCATCCCTGGTGTTTATGAACCAAGTGGAGAAAAATTAGTCAGATTTGCTGGGATTGAGAGTGTATCTATGGTCGCTAGTTCTCCCTGCACGGGGTCAGTGTGTGTGTGTGTGTGTGTGTGTGTGTGTGTGTGTGTGTGTGTTGGGAAGGAGGAGGATAACTCTTGTTTGTTGTCTCCATCACCTCCTGTAAATTTCCTCCCTCCATTCCTCCCATAAACAGACCAGAAAAGAAACATCTAACGTTCTCACTTTAAAGTGATTTTGAAGGCATTAAAATTTCGGTATCACCACAAAGTGAGCCATCCTCCAAGTTCCTTAATTCTTCCCACCTCTCCATCCTATGTCCTTGAGTTGAAGGTTCCCTTTCATGAAGCAGAAATTTAATTTTATAGGGTTTGGTGCAAGGAATTTAAAAATCTTCCCCCATATTTTCTTCCGTCAGGGGGAGGGTTACTACCTCCTTCCCCCCTCCAACACATCTCAGATATCCTTTTATTCATCCACCGTGCCCGCCTGTGATTTCCTCTGACCCTAATGGCTCAGGGTTTTTCCTCAGTATTTAAGGCGAACGAGACAGAGGTAAGTAGGAAAAAAGCGGCAGTTCCTATTTACCCTGCCAATTTCGGTTGATAGCGAGGCTGCATTGAAATTAACTCGGCTGTTGTCTAATGCTGCGGAATGTTTACCGCTGGAGAGAGGAGATGGATTGTAGCAGCCAATTACTACCTCACACGGTCTGAATGGCGACCACTCGAGGACCCGCCCCGGGCCTCACTGATGAATCCCAGATTGCATTTGGCACTGCCTGCCTCCGGCCTCTCCAGTGGATCAGGGACGGGGAAACAGAAGAGGGAGGACCCAAGGGTTAGTGGTCTTTTTTTTTTTTAAATGTAAAAAATTCCCTTTCTCTGGATCCGTTATATCCCATACTCCCCACGCTCCCTGATATCTTCTCCCCTTCTCTTTTCATCCCTATATTCTTTCTTTTCTTACCTCTAGGTCCTCACACCTGCTGATTCTCCAAATCTGTTTCTTCTATCCCTTTTCCTGTCCTCCATCCTTTCCCTCTTCACTCTCTACTCCATATTCCTTTTTTTTTTTTTTTAATTCTCATTCTATCTCCTTCCCCTACCCATTCCCTCATCCCATTTTCTCCTTTTTCCTCTCTGGCCTCAGTTTCCCCTTCTTTAAAGAGAGGGGGTTGAATTAGGTCTCTTCTGCATCTAATGTTCTATAGGTTTATGATTCGAACCCTCTCTTCCTTCCTTCATCCTCCCCTTCTCTTTCTCCTCTCCCTCCTCCTCTCCCTCTTCCCCCTCCTCCAATACTCAGCAACAATTTTCTCTAGATCTAGGCCTAGATCAATGCTTTTAGTCCCAAGGTTTACAAAAAAAGGGATTCTGACCCCCCCCCCCCAAACCTGTATTCAGCTATAACCCTATCAGAGATTATCTGGGGAAGTTTTAGGGAAACTCTATCCTATGCTTTGTCCTAACAATAGAGACACAGAATTCAATGAAAGCAACAAGTATTTTGTGTTGAAAGCAGTTGGCTGGAAGGGGCAGAGTTGGGGTGTGAGACTCTCTTCTTAGAGTCTCCTTTCTCATGGGAGTGGGACAAAGGGTTCCATTCTTGGAAAGTGGTTTGTGCATTTCACCAATCTTTTTAAAACACACGATCTCTACAAAGACTTCTCTTCCCATTATAGACATGCCTAGACAGCCTGGCAAAGAGAAATGCTTTCAGGGGAAATGAAGTCAGCTAGAGGATGGATCTGTCCTTCTCTCTCTGTTTCTTTCCTTAGGGCTCATAGGATAAAAGAATTTTAGAGCGATAAGGGAGTTGGAGGCAGTGAAATGACTCCTGGACCCATTGGAGAACTTGAGTTTGAATACTGATTCTGTTATTCCCTAGCGATGTGACCTTGGTGGAGCCAGTTAGTTTCTCCAGTCTCAGTTTCTTCGTATGTAAATTGAAGAGATTGGATTAAATGTCCTTGGACATTTAGAGACAGAGGTCTCTGTATCTACGAGCCAATCCAAACTTCTCCTTTTATAGGTAAGGAACCCGAATCTCAGAAATCGATAGACTTGTCCAAGGTCACACAGGCAGTGACAGATTGCATGTTTTCTTCTTTTCTTTTCATCCTCCGACCTCGTTTCCCCCATTATTTTTTCCTCTTTCATTTTCACCTCTCTTTTCTTCTTCCTCTCTTATTTTCTTCCTCCTCTTCCCAGCTGTTTTCCCCTCCCCCCATTCTTCCTTTTCTCTTTCCCCCAGTCTGTTCTCCATAGGCCTTTCTCTTCCTCCATTCTCCTTCAAGATCCCTCCTCTCCTACCCACCACCACCACCCCCAGGCCGTTTTTCCTGCTGACCCTCCCTTCTCTTCCCCCCTCCCCCCATCTCTACCCATATTGAAAACCGCAGCAGACCAATGCCCTTCTGTTCTCCTAGTCTATGAAGGTCGTAGACATCCCAAGGACCTCAGCCCTTCCGGCCCCCGCCTCCTGTCCCGCACCAAATATCATCATTAATGTGTTTGTTTTTATTGGACCCACAATAAACATAATGGGCGATGAGTGAGCCTCCTAATTATTCCGATGAATATTCATAGTGAGCCAGACTTTTAAAAGAAGGCGGCGGCTGAGTGGCGGCTGTGGGGCTCGTGGAGAGAAGCCGCGGGAGGCAGCCCCAGGCTTTCTGCACTGCAGGGGGGGAGAGAATTGTGGGGGTTGGAGGGAGAGGGGTAGGGCAATGGGGGGTGAAGGGAAAGCTGGCCAGGGATTGGAAATGGGGAAGGGGGGGGGAATCCCATTCGGTCAGCTGGACTAGAGAGGCGCGGGGAAGAAGGGCCGGCGTGGCTCCCCCTTCGTGACCTTGGGACACTGGGCCAGGTGGAGAGGAGGGAGAAAGAAGCGGGAATAATAGGGAGAGGAGAAAAAAGAGATTAGGGAGGAGAACGATATATGCCCTAGAAAAAGCTGCATCCTCTAAGTTTTAAGACTTTTCAGAATCTCAGAGATGAAACCGAAATGGGTTTGCAGCCGTTCTCGGGAGCTAAAATAAGCGCCCAGATTCAAGAACAACAAATCCTCTCTCCCCCAGCCGCGCGCTGCACTTGGACGGGTTTGCTAAAGGATCTGTCCTGGGTCCCCAAAGAGAGGGTGCAAAGTGTAAGCAGCCCTCTGTCACTATCTCTGTTATTGTCTTTCTCCTGTGTTCTCATTGTCGGTTTCCCTCTCAAAGCTTATGAGTCTCTCCTCTCTTCTGCCTCCGTCTCCCTCACTCTCTGGATCTCTTTCTCTTTTGAGGTTTCTCTTTTCTTTCTCTTTCTCACTGTTTCTCTGTGTATTTATTTCTCTTTCTCCTTCCCTTTCTTTATCTCTCTCTCTCTGCCTCTCTGTTTATCTCTTTCTACGTCTGTCTGCTTATTCCTGTCTGTCAGTCTATCTCCTTTCAAGGGAAATTCTCCTTATAAAAACTCTGGCGGGAGACCCTGGGATTGGATGTCATAAAGGAGAGAGTGTGACTTGTGAATTAAGAGATTTAGTCACTTGTAGAATGACTTTATTTTATAGCGACTTCCTCCCCGTCTGAGTGATGTTGCGTGCATTGGTTGTATTTATAACTTAATAGCTTTTCTCAATTTTATTATACTTTTTATGATACTTGTGGCTTTATGGGACTTCATAATTTTTCTCAGATTCATTAAATTCAGCTGAGGGTGGAGCTAATGAAGGGAGCAGGTACAAGATTTCCAAGAAGGGAGCTAAGGACTCGGTAACATCCTCCCTTCCATACCCCCTCCCAGCCAAATCCTCACACCCACAAATCTATGCCCGTCCGACCCTAGAATGATCTGTAAGCAACCAACCCGAGACGCAAAGGAGGCCAGACTGTCATCTGGACTTCTGAAAACTGATAATATTTGAATGCTTTCCGGCCCCTTCCCGTAGAGGTGCGAGTCAATTGATGATCCTATAATGTGGTGATGGGATGCCTACTTTTTGGGCGCCTTCCGTAAGGGGAAGAGTCTTCAGGGGGCTGTGAATGGGGAGGAGCTGGGGAACCTGGAGATGCTGCAGAACCGGTGTTCTGCCCACTCGGGCAGGGGAAAGGTACAGACTAGCTTAGATTGGCTCTTAGTTATTGCCGGGCTGCCGGTGATAAGGGGTGGGAGAGAGGAGGACTCTCGGTTGCTTCTGGTCAGCAATAGCAATAGCAAGGGCTGGGTCCCTGGGGAACCAATATGCCCTCACCTCATCCCACCCTGCACTACTGACCCATGTAAGGTTCAGATAGAAAAGCAGTAGCTGCATCCTTAGAAGCAGCAGGAACATGGGGTAATTAAGGGATTGGCAGAGACGGGGTATTTAGAGAATTCAGATTTTTCAAATTGCTCAAGCACATTTCCATTACCAAAGCTCACATAGGGAGGAAGAGGAAAGAGAGAAAAAAGGAAGGAAAGGGAAGGAATGAAGTAAAGAAGCAAGGAGACCAGGATTTCAAATACTTGTTTGGGAGGGATGGTGTGAGAAGATGGACTCCGGTCAATGGAGGGATCAGGGTTTGCATTGCTGGGATGGGGTAAGGAGGGTACTATGTGATGGCAATGGTGGTGAAAATATTGGTCATTGGGAAGGATGATAATAATAATCCATATTTATGTAAAACTATAAAGTTTTTATTCATTTTTTCATTTTTACTGACAACTTTGTGAATTTATTACTGGAGGTATTATCACCCCCACTTTCCAGATGAAGAAACTGAGGTTCAGAACACTTAAGTGAATTATCCAGCTACTAAGTATCCCCATGGAGGGGGTGGAGAGGGTCTGACTGGACCTAGATCCAATCTATGTCTATCAGGATCTCTGATTGGACAGCTAGCCATTATGGGAGGAGAGGAGAAAAGGGGAAGAGAAGAGGAGGAAGGTTTGCAGCTTAGGAGACAAGCATCCAAGAAATGACGTACTAGAAGATGGAGACATTGGTTTTAGTGGTTGGCAGAGGTTGCTTCTACAAGCAAAATGTATTTCTCATTTTAAAATTTCAGCACACTTTCTAGCACTCCATTATCTTCTTTTTATTGTTTTGGGAAAGAGGAAGAGAAGGGAGGGCTATGAATGCTCCGTTGTAGAAAGCCCTACATTTTCTGGAAGCTTTTAATTTTAAGGAAGGTCTGGTACACTTCCCTATGTGAATATAAACAGGCTAAAAGGTAGGGGGATTGTAGAGAGCTCCTATCCCTCATTTTGTTGCTTTCACAGCATTGGGACTGAATCATTGAGTCTGGAAAAAGATAAGGAATGAGGTGAGGGAAGAGGGAAAAAGCAGAGGGAACTTCTCTGGAGCTGCAGGTTTAGTGACTCAATCCCAATCTGTAAAAGCATGTGAAATGAGGGATAGGAGGGAAGGCATGTAGAGAAACCCTACTAACATTCACCCAAGTCCCTAGAAGTTTAAAGACTTCATTCATTTTGGTTATACCTCAGTCCATTCAGAATGGGCACTCCTGGTGGGGGATGATCACCCCTCTCATGTATTGATGAAGGTAGAGATCCTCTTCTTTATGAAAACAATTTGATGGTGAGGTGGAAAATAAGGGGTTCTGGTTCTGCTATTTCCTAGTGCTTTGGAGATTAGACTTTGAAGAAATCCTTTCCCTTTTCCAAGCCTCAGTTGCCTTCTCTGTAAAATAAAAGATAATTGAAAAGTCTCTTTTGTGAAGCTTACATGCTTTGTAACTAAAACCATCCACTGAGCTTAACTATGGGTACCATTACCAGGATAGAAGGAGTAAAAAAAATGAGTGAAACTACAAATGTTGTGTTGGAGAATAAGTTGACTTCCCTAGAGTGCTGGGTGAAATAAAAATGCAGGACAGTAGTTATTAGAAAGCTTTGAACATTAGGCTAAACTATGCAATTTATAAAAAAAAAAAAAAAAGCAGGTCAGAGAGCTCCCACTGCCTAGTCTCTGGGGGAACTTTGTGGAAAAGGGTGATTTGAAGCCTTCAGGGATCTTGCTTAATGTCCTGGTCTGGAGGGACTGGGTCAGAAAGTCAGTGAATCTGAGACCTGTTGACATTCCCAGAAGCCTCTCTGCCCTTTAGGCAAGACCGAATAGGAAGAATCCAGTGATTCTATTGCAAGTCTATCCCACTGCTTTTTCTTATAATCTATGTCAGTGCAAAAAGGAAGCTGTTAAATTCCTCATCTTTCCATGATGGAGTCCACCAAGCTCTTCTGCTCCATATCCTTTAAACACTTTATGGACTGATTAGCCTGCACTGGCTTTATTTTATTGTTATTGTTGGTGTGTGTGTGTGTGTGTGTGTGTGTGTGTGTGTGTGTGTGTGTGTGTGTGTGTGTGTGTGTGTGTGTGTGTGTGTGTGTTTCCTTAACTAGATTAGAAACTCCCTGAGGGCAGGGACCCTGTTTTCTCTTTGCTGTTCTGCCTCTCTGATTGGGAACTAGTATTTACTCTGTAGGGTATATAGTAGGCACTTTACAACTGCCGAAAGAATGAACAGAAAAGCTGAATAGACCAAAAACTAAGCCCTAAAAAAATACAGTGACCCAACCCTAGAGCCCAAGCTTCCCCCAGGCCTAAAATCTACCTTTTTACACTTCAAGGCTCTGCCTGGTGCTTTCCCCTGGGCACATCTTGGATCACCCCCAGCCCTATTTGGCGCCTTCATTATAGACCTCAGTCCAGGACCCTCATGATGCATTTATAATTTTTATTGTTATATCTTTTAATTTTATTTTGCTCTCCCCGCTGTCTTGAGCAGGGGAGATAGGGAGCTAGTATTTATGGCTGCTCCCAGCGACCTACCTCTCAGAATGTATGTATCAGTTAATTTAATCTCCCCCGGTTTTATTTAAACTGTTTTTCCTGCTTTACTCTCCTCATTTCTTTGCCATCTCCCCTCCCCCAGCCCTTTGCTCACACCAGCCTCCTCCCTGTCCTTCCCCACCCTGGCTCCCCCTTTCCTCTTCTCCTTTCCTCCTTCTCCTCCTCCCTTCTCTTTACCCTTCTTCTATATCTTCAGATTGGCAAGCCTTTTCCCCACAGCATCCTGATATTTCTCCTGTCTTCTCTTCATTCTTCTTCTCTCCTTTCCTTCTATTATACTTCTTTTCCTCCTTTACCTCTCCCTTTTCTCTGCCTTTGTTTCCCCTGATCCTCTTCCTTCCCCCTTCTAGCCTTGTTCCTTTTCCCCCTTCTTTTTTCTCTTACCCCTTCCCCTTATCATCCATCCTTTCCTCATAATCTTTCTTTCCCCTTCTCCTTTTTTCATTAATTTTCTCTCCTCTACACCCACCATCCTCTTCCCCCCTTATTTTTCAACCTTTCTGTTTTCTCTCCTTCCTTCTCCCCTCCCTCCTGCTGATCCTCCCTGGGGGTTCCAGGACAGAGATGAGGCCTCTTGGGCTGTGGTTGCTACAGAATCACTGGGCATCTCCCTGGCTTCCCCTCCTTGCCTCTCTGCCTCTCTCTCTCAGCCCCACTGCCTGATTGACATTTACAAATTACCCAGCTGAAAGTGTTCAATCTTTGACCCGCATGTTTCTGTTCAGCAATGAGTGAGATTTGCAAGCATTTTGTCATATAATTACTGCAAATCCCTTGAAAATTTTCCCAACAACGCCAGGATGAATGGTAATTTGGGGCCAGCAGCCCTGGCCGCCTTCACTGACGCAGGGGGATGCAAACCAGCCGCCACTGTAGTCTCTTTTATTTATTATTTATTTATTTGGGAGTGGAATGGCAGGGGGAGGAAGGGTAGCTCTTTGGCAGATTTATTTATTTTGCCCAGAGATTTCTGGGAAAACCCAAAACACACACACACACACACACACACACACACACACACACTCAATAGAAAGGCACGCACACACCTCTCCTCCCTTCTCATGATGTGTATGTTGTAAAATATTTGGATTGCTAGATTTATTTGCTTTACATGGGGTGTATTTGTGCTGATGTTATTGTATTGACTGGGTGCATTTTTTCTGCCGTCCTACAGTTTTATTGTTTGCCGGTCACACGCATTCATCACCTGCATTGTTCTCCAAAAAAAATTATACCTCGTTTCACTGTGCTCTTGATAGGACTTATTGCATTAGTAGTTAAGTGCAGAGATTTGCTGCTACAAAGGAGCAAAACAATCCCCTTCCTCCCGATTTCCAGTCCTTCCCCTCGTCTCCAATTTGTTTCCTGGCCCCAATTCCTTATGTTTCCAGAACTTTAGATTTGATTGTCATTATTTGGGGATGGGGTGGGGTGGAGAACAAACATTTACCTTTCAGGTGAAGCTGTAACCTCCTAGCTGGTTTTGCAGATTCTAGTGATGACAGGGTGGCTCAGTAGGAAAAGCATGGACCCAGAGTCAGAGGATCTGAGTTCAAATTCTTCTAGTGATGCTTACTGCCCGTATGACCTGGGATAAATCATTTGAAATGTATGGGTCCCAATCTCCTTATCTGTAAAATGAGAGGGTTGGACTAGATGGCCTCTGAGGTTTCCTTCTGGTTCTAGAATTATGCTCTTATGGAGCTGGGGGAAAGGATAAAGAAAGAATTAAAAAAAAAAGATTTGCAGAATCTTCGAGTTGAAAAATATTCTCAGAGCATCTAGTCCAACACACAGTGGACCCAGAATCCTCTATCCTTCAGTAATGGTCATCAAGCCTTGGCTTAAAGATGCCTCTTCATCCCTAAGCTGACAATGGTCATATCTTGGTGGATCTTTGATCTCATTGCAAGATGCAGATCATTAGCCATCAATGCTTGCCTGTTTGGATGACTTTGATCCATGTCTTCTAGTAAAGAGGCAACACAGATTCCCTTATCTCTTATGAGTACCCACAAAGCACATCAGTTCCTATTTCTTGTTCTTACTATCTCTGTTTTTTGGTTTTGTTTTGTTTCATGATCTCCCATGTTATTCCTTTTTTTGGTAATGTGTTGCCACTTGCTTAAGCCTATGACATGCCTATTACCCTTTGGGTAATGAGGTGCCTAGTACTATTTGGAGACTGCTTTAAAGCAGAGCATACATTGAAGGTGTATCAGAAATCAGTCAAGTATGGCGTGGATTTCAAAATATGGTAGTAGTCTAAGCTTGAGTGGAAGTGAAGGATCCCAGGAAGGGGAAGGTCCCTTTGGAATCTGAAAAGGAGCTACATCATGAGAAAATCATGGTTCAGTGGAAAAAATACTGACTTTGGAGCCAGAGGATACTGTTGTTATTATTGTTATTCAGTCATTTTTGGTATCACAAATGACCATTTTTTATTTTATTTTATTTTATTTTTTTGCTGAGACGATTGGAGTTAAGTGACTTGCCCAGGGTGACACAGCTGGGATGTGGTAAGTGTCTGAGGTCAGATTTAAACTCAGATCTTTTTGGCTTTAGGGCTGGTGCTCTATCCACTGCACCACCGAGCTGCCCCAAATGACTCTTTTTTTGGCAAGATATTGGAGTACTTTATTATTTTCTTCTCCAGCTCATTTTACAGATGAAGAAACAGAGGCAAATCCTGTTTGCTGGAGGGAAATCTGGAATTGGAGATAGAAAATCTACTCCAGTATCTTTGCCAACAAAACCTCAAATGGGGTGATGAAGAATCAGACACCATTGAAACAACTGAACAACAATAACAACAACCTCTTACTTCAAAGTCACTATTCTTTCTACCCTACTGAATGTCTTGCTCAGAGTCACATAGCTTAGATTTGAACTTACAAAGATGAGGATTTGAACTGTTTCCCATTACATTTCAGAGATTTTTTTTGAAGAAGTCTTGAGCCCGAATAGACCTTGAATAGAAAAGAAATTCTTAACCTTTTTTTTTGAGGGGGTGGGAGTGTTTCCTGAATCCTTTTGACAGACTGACTCTCAGTCATGTTTTTAAATTAAACACATAAAAATGTAAAACAATATTTCAAATAAAATAAAATGTATAGTATTACAAAGGAAACCAATTATATTGAAATAGTTATTAAAATAGTAAAAAAAAAAAAAAGGCAAAAAACCCACCAAATACCTGGATTCCCGGTTAAGAACATCTCCTTAGAAATTATTTAACCCCTTCCTCCATTTAATAGATAAAGAAACAGAATCCAGAATATGATTTACACAAGGTCACACAAATAGTATAGAGCAGAATAGAGATTTGAATTCAGGTTCTGTGTCTTCAAATCTATGGAGTTTTATTTTCCTTTTTAAAAAGCTATCAACAACTTTTGTCTCTACATAATCTTCATTACTGAATCCAGAGTGCTCTACCAGCTTTAGTGCAATTTTAAGTTTTAATAGATCTATATCCTGTTCTGTCTCTCTGTCCAGATAGCTATCCCCTTGTAACAAAGAATAAAAAGAAGAGGAAAAAAATGTTTAGCAAAATTAACAAATAACAAAGGGATTACCAGCTAAACCAAGTCTGGCAATATATGCAATGTTTTGCATCCATAGTCCCCAGTTCTTCAAGGAAAGGAGAGAGGGGCATTTTTCTATATCTACTTTAGGACGGAACTTGTTATTATAATTACACAGTATTCAATTTATTTTTCTCTCCCTTCCTCCCTCTCTCTCCTTCTCTCCTTTTCTCTCTCTCTCTCTCTCTCTCTCTCTCTCTCTCTCTCTCTCTCTCTCTCTCTCTCTCTCTCTTTCTCTCATTTTCTTCTCTTTCTACTTACATTATTATAGTTATCAAATTTATTATTTTCTTGGTTACATTGTTTTTCCTACTATGCCAAGGTGCCTTTTGTGTCTTTGGGGAGTAGTAAAGACAGAATTTCTTGTCTCTCCTCTGGGATAAGGGTGGGAGAAACTAGGATGAGGCATGTATAGGAGAAGGAGCTGGGGGAGCAGAGATATTGCACATAATAAAATGTTTAAAAGTAGTTTGCCATTCTGTAATTATCATTACAAACTTGGCCCTGGAGAAAAATTGAGAAAATGCCCCTCTTTCCTTTTGCAGAGGTAGGGGATTAGAGATATGGAATACTGTCAGACATGGTTGATGAGTTGATGAGTTTTGTTCAGCTGTTTTTTTTCATCTTCCTTTTAAATATATATATATTAATTACAAGGGATAGCTTACTCATTAGGGAAAAGGGAGGGGTATATTCCAAAAATGAAGATTATGTAAAAACAAAAGATAAAAATAAGGACAGTCAGATGGCACAATGAACAGAGCACCAGGTCTGAAATGAGGCAGATCTGAGTTTAAAGTTGGCCTCAGACACATACTAACTGGATGACCTTGGACAAGTCACTTATCTCTGTTTGCCTCACTGTCTTCATCTGTAAAATGAACTGAAGAAGGAAATGGCAAACTACTGCAGTACCTTTGCCCAAAAAAATCCTAAATGGGGTCACAAAGAATTGAACACAACTTAAAAAACCGATAGAATAATTACAACATTTACAATGACAACATCAACAATAGCAATAGCTTCAGCAGCAGCAGCAGTAACAATAAGGTTTTTTAAAAAGATACCTTGTGAGCCCAACTCTCTCAATAAATCCATATCATTTGTTTTGTACTTGACAATGGCCAGCGTAGATGGCCATTACTGTCATTATAAACAATAACGATCTTTTACTGGTCTTTACTGGGCTCCCCGTCTTTAGACTCTCATTTCTCATCTATCCCTCATACTACTATCTATATAATCTTCCATATATGGAGTCTGGTCACTTTATTCCTCTACTCAAAATCCTTCAATGACTTTCTCACTGTCTACCAAGTCTTATTCAAACAGCTAAAAAGTCAGTCAATCAGTAAGCATTTATTAAGTACTTACTGTATGCCAAACCCTCATAATTTGCCTCCAATGGTCATTTCAGTCTTCATATACTCTAAGATCTGACCAAATTGAACTGTTTACCTCCTTCCTCTCTTTTTGTCTTGAGTTCTTCCATCTTTGTACCTGGAATGGATGCTGGCTCTGCTCCTCCTCTCCCTATTTCATCCACTTGTTGAGATTCTTTCTTTCCCAGCTAGGTTCAGGTACCTCTTCTTCAGGATGCCTCCCTATTATGCTAACTAAAAGGAGAAATCATCCCTCTTGAAGCAGATCATAACATTGATTGATTGATCCTGCTTATTTAATCACATTCTAATTTGTATTATAGTAATTTGTAGTCATGCCTCAACATTTCTCAAGCAGATTTGAAGCTCCTTGAGGACAAAACTATGCCATTTAACATTTTTGAATTCTTAACCCTTGTACATAGGAGACCTTATGTGTTGTATATAATATAATACATTTCTGGGCAAGGGGAAGGAAAAATTTTCATAGGATTTAGGGTTGGGAGGGTCCTTAATCCTTAGTCCTAGCGAGATTATCCCACTTAGTAAAAAAGGGACAGAGTCAGAATTTCAATCACAATCCTCCTGCTCCAAGTCTGGTATATGTTTCCCTTTCCCACACTGCCTTAGTGGTATCAATAGGTTCCTGGGAATCTAAAACTTCTGGGAATCTGAGGAAGGAAGGTGGAATAGAAAAAATTAGTGATAAGGTTAAAACTGATTCATTAAGCTTAATAAATAAGGGTAGTTTTTTATAATATGTCATGAAAATAATCAAAGAAAGATAATTATAGGAAAAGCAGTGAGGAGAAGATTGGATTCCAATCTTGGTTCCAATAATTACTGGCTGTGTGACCTGGAGGAGTTTCTTAATATTTTCAGAGCCTCAGTTTTCTCATCTGTAAAATGGGGATAATACTTATGCATATGGTTTGAAGAAAGTACTTTATAAACCTATGCAAATGTGAATAATAAAAATTATTATCTTCTAGTGACCATTTTCCGAACCTCTGGTTAATAAAAACTAGAATGTTAGGCAAGTCAACACTGCACTATGGGAGCCCACAAACCATGGAACTGTTATTATAACAACGCTGAGACTTCTGAGCTGCCCCATTCTGAATGATCATTTCCTCAGTGGGCTCTGAAAGGCAATATATGGTACCTGGATCTGGTGTTGGGAGACCTGGTTTGGAATTCCTCCTATGTTATTTGCTACATATCTGGTTTCTATCTCTAAGAGATTCTGTTTTCTTATAAATGACGAATTTCAATTAAATATGATGTGTTCTATGGGAAATGATGAGCAGGATGCTCTCAGAAAGAAAAAAAAATCTGGAAAGTCCTTCATGAACGCAAGCAAAGTGAAATGTACTGTATACAAAGTAATAACAATGTTTCAGGATGAGCAGCTGTAAATTTGTTATTCTCAATAGTACAATCATCCTCAACTACTCCAAAGGACTTATGATGAAAAATCCTATCCGTACACAGAGAAGGAACTGATTGTTTCTGAATACAGACTGAAACACAGTCTGAACACAGACTCTCTGTCTCTTTCTTTCTTTCTTCCTTCCTTTCTCTCCCTCTTTCTTTGTCTCTATCTCTCCCATTTTTCTCTTTTTTAGACAATTTTTCTCAAAGGTTTTTATTTTCATTAGGGTGGGAGATCTTGGTTTGTTTTTTTCATGATTTTTGTGAAAATATTTTGCATCTTAATTGTGAGTGAAGATAAGAGAGAGAACCTAGAATTGAAAAATTTCAGAAACAAATGTAAAAAAATTTGTTTTAAATGTAACTGGGGAAGATATTAAATAAATAAATAAAAAAATAAAAATTAAACAAAAATGTTACGTAAAAATATGGCATGTTATTTTAGTTATTTCAATCATTTGTTGCTGAGCTCAGTTTAGTCTGACCCCATTGGGATTTTCTTAACAAAGATACAGAAGTGGTTTGCCATTTCCTTGCCTTGCTCATTTTACAGATAAGGAAAGTGAGGCAAACAGGGTTAATGGACTGGTCCAAGGTTACACAACTACTAAATATCTGAGGCTAAATTTGAACACAGGACCAAGAATCTTCCTGACTTCAAGATCAGCATTCTATGCACTATGGTGCCACGTAACCTCCAAATATAGTATAATGGAAAAGATACTGAATTTGGAATCTCAGTTCTTTTGTTTAACAATTTATTAGCTGTGTGGCCTTTTTTAAGGTGCTTCCTCTCTCTGAATTTCAGTGTCCATATCTCTGGGATGAAGGGGATGGACTAATCCACTGCCAGGACTCTTCTAGCTCTAAAAGTCTGCACTTGGCACCAGAGATCATTAAGGTGCCTTCCAGATACAAATCTGATAATCTGGTGATCTTTCAACCAACCACTTCTGCTTTTAGACTTTTTTTAAAAATCCCCCTGTGTAACATTATAGGCCAAATTAGCTCTCCACCATCGACATCTTGTTGGATCAGAAAAGAGGGATCTTTTTGTTCCCTGTCTATTATGCCATGACTATTCTCACCAAGCAGGTTCTTTGAATCAGCCTTTTATCCAATTCTTGAAGCTAGGAGACTGGCCAAGATTCTCCATCAATCTGGAAGCTTTGGAGAGGGATAGGGCTACCCAGATACATAAGGGGGGGAACAAGATTATCTCTTTTAAGGCTTATTCCCCTTAAAGAATTGAGTGAAACAAGTGTATTTGTGTATGAGGCAATTTGTCTGTCATCCTAAGAATTCTTTACCAGACTTACCTCCATATCTTATTAGATAATAAGATTTAGAGTTGGAAGGGGTCTGAGAAGTTATTATATAATCTATTTTCCCTCTTTCCCCATTTTACAGATGATCAAAATGAAGCAAAATCCAGGCCAAGTGGTGTGGTGGATGGAATATTGATCTTGAAGTCAGAAAGTTCATATTCCTCAGACACTAGCTGTGTGACCCTGGACAAGTCCCTTAATTTTGTCCAGAGAAGGAAACGACAAACAATTTCAATATCTTTGCCACGAAAACCATAAATGGGGTCATGAAGAGTTGGACATGATTGAATAGCAACAACAAACAGAGTCCAAGACAGATTAAGTGACTTTCTGGAGGTCTTGTGTCTGCCCTTCCACTTTCTTTTGGTTTCATTCTTCTCCTAGGAAGGCACTTCATTAAAGGGTTTCAGCTCAGTTCACTTCTCCCTATTAGATGAGTTATTTCATAGGCAAGACAGGGGCCTGATCTCTAGAGGTCCTTCCAGGCTTTATCATGAGGGTTGGGGGTGATGAATAATGGTTAGGGGATTATTGCACCTGTCATGAGCTTCCTTTTTTCCAAGCCAGATTGCCTGGTGAGAAATAGAGGGTATTAGACAATGTGCACGTGGGGGTTGGGGATGAGGGGATGGATGAAGGAGGGGAGACAATGGGGCAGCAAACATTCTCTGCAAGAAATTTTTTTCCCACTTGCCCAACTGTCCCCTCCTCTTCCTGGCTTTCCAGCCCCAGTGGCTTTTGAAGCTTCCTGCCAACATTGTAGACAGTGTTTTATGGGGAATTCACAGATAAATCTGGCTCTGACATATCTTTAAAACTTCCATAGACACCTACTCATTTAATCCAATTTGCCCCTGGTGATGGGTGAATACACTGGGAAATGAAATGGGGTTGATTTAAACATCCAGGCCCTGCCCTACTCTTACCCTCACAGGGTTCCCCCCCATTTTTCAGAACAAAAGAATACATAATTAAAAGAAAATGTGCTTTATAATAAACTTTATTTTCTCTTAGCAAAGGCAAGGGTGTAATATCATATCTAAAAAAGGTTTTCCTTTGGGAATTCCCAATCTATTTCTGCTAATTGTTTTTGCTCATCCACCTGGGAGTTTTGTAAGATTGAGGGTTAAAGGAAGCTGAGAAGTAGCAGCCCAAATAACCATCAAGGATTTCTTCTTTGGATACTCCTGAGAGCCACGGTGGCTTAATGGGGTAGGGCCTATACTGAGAATCAGGAAAACCTGGGTTCAAATTCTGTCTCAGACATTTATTACCCGGCCTAAGCCAATTAACTTCTGTAGATCTCAGTTTCCTTATCTGTATATACCTTTGTATTCCTGATTGACCTCTAAGTTTCTCCCCAGTTTCCCTGGTTCTTTGAAGGGAGTGAAGTGGGACAGTGACAAAAATCAGAGAGGGAAGGTATTTTCTTTCTTTTTTTAAAACAATAGCTTTTCATTTTCAAAATACATGCAAAGATAATTTTCAACTTTCACCTTGCAAAATCTTGTGTTCCAAAATTTTCTATCTCCCTTCCTCCATCCCTTTTGCTAGATAGCAAGTAATCCAGTATATATTTAACATGTACACTTCTTCTATACATATTTCCATAATTATCATGCTGCACAAGAAAAATCAGGTCAAAAAGAAAAAAGAGAAAGAAAACAAAAAGCAAGCAAACAACAAAAAAGTAAAAATACTATGTTGTGATCCACATTCAGTCCCCACACTCCTCTCTCTGGATTCAGATAGCTGTCTCCATCACAAGTCTGTTGGGATTGAGCTGAATCACTTCATTGTTGAAAAGAGCTAGGTGAGGGAAGCTATTTTCTAGAGGATTATGATGAGCTATGAACATCATAGATTTAAGAGCTGGAAAAGTTCTTGGAGACAGGGGTTCTTAATTTGGGGCTTGCTAACTTAAAAAATTGTTAACACCATTTATTGTTAATAAAATATTGTTAATATTTCAATAGAATTAATTTCCCTTGTTATCCTATGTATTTTATTTTATGTACTTAAAAACATGATTTCCATGCCTGGAATGTTCTCCCTTCTCTGCTCTGACTACTGATCTCAGCTTCCTTTAAGTCCCAGCTAAAATCCCACCTTCTATAGAAAGCCTTCCCTATCCTCTTTTAATCCTGACGTTTTTCCTCTCTTAATTATTCTTATTTGTCCTGTAATATAGCTTGATTAGTATTGTCTCTTCCATTAGATTGCAAGCTTCTTGAGGACAGGGACCATCTTTTGCCTCTTTTTTTTTGCATCTCTAGTGCTTGGTACTTAATAAATTTTTATTGAATTGAGAAAGGGATCATAGGCTTTACCAGACCATTGAGGGGGCAGACTGGTTCATGACCCATAGGCACCCATCATGTAATGGTGAATAGGATACTGGAATTGGCGTCAGTAAGATCTGGCTTCAGGTTCTACCTTGTTCACTTACTCTCTGACTTTAGGTACCTCTCAGTGCTTCAGCTTCAGCATCTATAAAATGATGGAGTAGAACTTGTTATAGGCAGAGAATAATAATAATAATAAAGAATAATAATAATAATAATAAAAATAAATAACAACAAAACTAATATTTATACAGTACTTACTATGTGCTAGCCATTGTGCTAAGAGCTTCACAATTATTATCTAACTTGATCCTTTGGGAATCTCTATTTTACAGATAAGGAAACTAAGGCAAACAGGAATTAAATGATTGTCCAGGGTCATACAGCTAGTAACTATTTGAAGTAGGATTTGAACTCCAAGACTGGAACAATATGTGTTTAAGCTGGCATATGTTATCTAGTCTGTAGATCACACACATATACACAATAAACATCACATATGTGAACTGAATGTGTAATTCATCACAAAGTAGAGGAGAATCAATTGGCTGATTAAGGTATCTCCTGTCTTTGAGTTCTTAAGTTCTGGATTTTTCTTGTTCAATTAAACCAGACCTAACCCCATTTTGGATTTTTCTTGGCAAAGATACTGGAGTCATTTTCCATTTCCTTCTCCAGATATTTTACAGACGAGGAAACTGAGGCAGGCAGACTTAAGTGACTTGTCTAGCATCACACAACTAGGAAGTATCAGAGGCTGGATTGGAACTCAGGAAAATAGGTGAGATGAGTCTTCCTGACACTATCTATTGTGCCAAAGGGTTAGTTGCTAAATCCTGGCTAGAGTTTACAAATAAATAGATAAGAAAAGGGATTTATGATAGTAGTTTCTATTCCATGTTATCCTAAGCAATCATGATGAGAGTGGGAGACAAGGATCATTCACCTCCTGTGAGTCCTCACTAATATAATGAAGGGGGTCAGACTGGATGGTCTCTGAGAACCCTTCCAGTGATCGCTCCACAATACTGTAAAAGGAAGGAGAGAGAAAACAGGGACCTGAAGGGAAAGGAAAGAAGGAAAGAAAGTAAGGGAGAGGGAAGGGGAAAAGAAAGGGAGTAATGGAGTAAAACAGGGAGTAGGGGAGTGGGAAACCTGAGCTTATATGTTCTCTCAGGATCATGGCTCTGGAGTAGTTTTCTCCCAAAGTGCAGTCTCAGGTTTGGGTGTGTGTGTGTGTGTGTTTGTGTTTGTGTGTGTGTAATTATAATATCTCCACAGTCCCCTACCCCTATGAATGCCCTTAACTAAGGGTAGAGGGGAGTATTGTGGGGTAACCAGGGGCAACCTTGCCCTCCCTCCATCCAGCCTGAGTTAATGACAGTGAAGAACTCTTGAGGGAAGGGCTAATAACTCAGATAATTGTCCCCAGTGGTAATTGGCTTGGAGAGGCCAGAGCAGAGAGGGAGAGAGATGAGTGATGGAGATGGGAAGGGTGTGTAAGTGCATGGGTGAATAATTTGATGACACACCTGAATTTGTTGGGGGGAGGGGAGGGAATGGAGTGATGAGAACAGGGGTTTATGTGTCTCTATCCTCCAACTAGGGGGTCAGTTATGGGGGTCAACTCTCCAGAGTACATGCTCACAAACTACGCATTGTGAGTCACACATTGTCCCCCTCCTCTTCCACTTACACAATGAGGCCTTGGAGGCCACTAGTAATCAAGGAGCTGGGGAAAGGATAGGAAAGCCTGGGGTTTCCATTTCTAAATTCTTTCTAGAGCTAGACTATGGTTTTCAATTTATTGGCAGGAGGGGCATAAAATTCACCTCCCCCCACATACATACTCCAGGTCTTTGCCCTTATCAAAGGAGGGAGGGCCAGAGAGGACCCCATAATCTCATTCAGCTTCATCCTCAGTCCTTCCTTCCCCACTGTTCCCCAAATCTCCTGGGAGAGGGGTAGGAGTGGGGGAGTCAGACTATGAGAAGAGGGAAAAGGATGTCACAGATATTCCCTATCCAGATGGTAATGTGGCTGTGATATCTAAGAAGACCATCCCCTCCCATTCCCATGATGGGGGGAGGGGTCGGGCTGAGTTTGTACAGAAACACCCCCAAAGAGACTAACATAGGTTTGGGAAGGGAACGACTTTGGGGCTTCTGACAAGGGAAGAGCAAAACAATTTCCCATCCCCAAGGTGGCCTACGAACACCCCCAGCACCATCAAAGTGGGTCAAGACTGTTTATTATAGGGTGAGGATGGGGTTGGGAGGTGATGAAGGTCCATCTTCCCAAGCTATCAGCCATTTGAAAGCTCCTTTTTCTACTGCTCCCTCCCCACCCCCACCCCCCCAACTCCAGGACAAATTTGCATTTAAATAGAGATTTTTTTTTTTAAATTAGAAGGACACATGGGAGCTCCAGACTATTAAAATTTCTTCTGAAGGGGAGGGCACAGAGACTATTTCTCACCTGCCCCCACAACCCTTCCTCTATTCTTCCCCAACTCTCCCTCCTCCCATATACCCCTTCTCCCTTCTGCCTTTCCTCAGCTCTAGCCCCCTCCTCTAGCCCTCCAGCATTTTTATTGGTTCTCAGGTCCTCGGCCCGATGTGTGTGTGTGTGTGTGTGTGTGTGTGTGTGTGTGTGTTGGAAGGTGGGCTGGACCCAAATATGGGCTGCCTCTTCTATTCCCTAGTTTCTCAAGCAGAGATTTGAGTAAAATCGGGACAACTTTCTCCTGAAATGCAAACAGGAGATGCTGCCCTGCCCTTAGCTTGAGGGGCACATCATTGGTGAGGTGAGGAGGAGGAGGAGGGGAGATGTCATCCCCCCCTCACCAGACAATCCTTTCCTCTACTTACTGTTCTTAGGACTCAGGCTGATTTGGGGTTTTAAGGAAAGTGGGTCTCTCTGGGGTCATAAGATTTAGAACAGGAAGGGTCCTTAAAGGCCATCTAGGCTGACTCCTTTGATTTCACAGATGAGAAAACTGAAACCCAGAAAGGTTACCCATGGTCACTTATTTCTGAGAGTTGGAACTCCTGGTCCTCTGACTCCAAATCTGTCACTCTTTCTTTCTGGACATCATGGCCCAGTGGAAAGACTGCTGGATACAGAGTGAGAGGGTCTCGGTTCATTATCCATATATTATACTCCCCTATACTACCTGTGTGACCTTGGATACATAATTTGTTTTCCTCTGAGCCTCGTTTTCCTAATCTGTAAAATAAAGGAGCTGGATCAGAAAGCTTCCTAAAGTCCCTTTCAGGGCTAAATGTGTGGATTCTGTTGGAGGGATTTTGTGAGCTGAAAGGAGCCTTAGTTTAGTTCAGCCTTCTCATTTATAGGTCCAGATCATGCAATGAGTTAAATAGTAGAGCAGGAACTAGAACTCAGGTAGTCAGTCAGGAACTGACTTCCAGCTCAGGAATTTCCCACCATATGGCATTTCCTTGTTTGAGCTGTTTCATGATTTTTCCTTGCCCCTCTTTTTTTTTCCTATCTGCTCCTTTTACTATTCAATTTAGACATTTATTAAATGCCAGACAGTGATGAGAAATGTGGATCTCAGATGTCTTGGATTCAAGTTGGGATATGACATATAGCCAGGTACATATATAGGCCAGATAATAAGATGAGAGGGGCAACTAGGTGACACAGCAGATAGAGTTCCAAGTCTGGAATCAGGAAGATTCATCTTCTTGAGCTCAAATTCAGCCTCAGATACTTGACTCTTAGGAAAGTCACAATCCTGTTTTCCTCAGTTTCTTCATCTAGAAAATAAACTGGAGAAGGAAAACCACTCCAATATCTTTGCAAAGAAAACCCCAAATAGGATCATGAACAACAAATAGAATGGAGAGGAGAGAGACTTAATTACTGGGGGGCTTCATGGAGGAGGGGGCACCTGGGGTAGAGGTAAATAAGGTATTAGTGTGTAGAAGGGAGATTCAAAGTAGGTGACATTCAAGTCAGTTTCCTCTCATGTTCACTTATGAGGCAGTTGTAGTGAAAAGCCAGCCAGAACAGGGCTTAGGAAGAACTGATTTAGAATTTGGCTTCAGGATTCGCCAGACTGGTCACTTAAAATAGTCTGAGCTCTTTCCTTTCTCATCTGTAAAATGGGTATAACAATAACATCTACTTCATGGAGTTGTCAAATGAAATAATGTATGTGAACTCTCCTTGAAAGCCTTAAAATATTATAGAGATGTGAGCTCTTACTATTTCCCATCTTTCAGTCTCTCCCTCTGTAATTCTCTTGATACAACTCCACAAAGTAATTAGGTGCTTAATATAGACTGTCTGGGTTTTGAGGTGGGGGCTCGATCTACAAAGCAACCTGCACAGACACCGTTGCCACATGTGCACATATCTAGGACACACTGGCAGCAGAAGAGAAATATTGAAAGTAGGCTGTGTGATGGAGATAGAAAGAGTGCTGGATTTGGGGGTAGAAGCCCCTGTGTTCAATTCCTGACACTGAATAAAGTTTAAAAAAAATTAAAAACCAGAACTGCCTGGAATGCTCTCTCTTTTAGCTTCTCTTGTCTCCTTCAAGACTTAGATCAAACCATCCTCAGGTGACCTTTCTGGGTCCCCCTCGGCTAGTGCCTTTCCCCAGAGATTATGTATACACATCTATATTATGTATCTTACAGGTACAATATTTTACATGTTTCCCCCATTAGAATGTGAGCTCAACGTAGGCAATGCTTTTCTCTGAATCCCCAACTGCTTAGCACAGTGTCTGGCACAGAATAAAAATTTAACAAATGCTTGACTGATTTTATTATTTATTTGCTGTGTGATTAGAGGACAAGTCACTTTCCTTCTCTACATCTTGTCTTATCTTTCTCATCTGTAAAATGGGTAGGGGAAGGTTAGGAGTTGGACCCTTAAGGTCCCTTCTAGCTGAAAATCTGTTCCCTGGAAGATTTTTTTAAAATAACTTCAGGCATTTGGAGATCATCTGCTCTAATAGACCACTTATTATGAGAGTCCACCATACAATACCTGGATAGGTCAGAAGGAAGGGGGGATATCCAAGGACGTCTCATCTCCAGGTGGGGCAGAGGGAGAATCATCACTGATTCAATTCAATAAACATTTCTTAATGGCCTTATTATATCTATGGCACTGGGTTAGGTGCTGGGGATGCAAAGGCACAAAAGAGTCTTTGTACTCAAGGAATTTATAATCTATTGGGAAAATTTGTTTTAAAGGCCAGTTGATTCCCTTCCCTTTCTTTCCCTTATTTTCCCATCTCTCTTTCCTTCCCTTCTCCTACTCCTTTCTTCCTTCCTTCTTTCCTTCTCCCTTCCTTCCTTCTTTCCTTCTCCCTTCCTTCCCTCCTTCCCTCCCTCCTTCTCTCCCTCCCTCCCTCCCTCCTTCTTCCCTCCCTCCCTCCCTCCTTCTTTCCTTCCTCCCTCCCTCCTTCCTTCCTTCCTTCCTCCCTCCCTCCCTCCCTCCTTCCTTCCTTCCTTCCTTCCTTCCTTCCTTCCTTCCTTCCTTCCTTCCTTCCTTCCTTCCTTCCTTCCTTCCTTCCTTCCTTCCTCCTTCCTTCCTTCCTTCCTTCCTTCCTTTTCTTTCTTTTCTTTTCTTTTCTTTTCTTTCTTTCTTTCTTCTTTCTTTCTTTCTTTCTTTCTTTCTTTCTTTCTTTCTTTCTTTCTTTCTTTCTTTCTTTCCTTTCTCTCACAGAAAATCCTCAGGGGACAATTCCACATCCCAATGCAGATTGTAGCTGCTCTGAAACTTTTAAGAGTTTCTTGGAGGCACTTAGCAAGAGGTTCTTATCTTAGGATTTTGAACTTTAAAAAATATCATGGGGGAATAAGGATTTATTGAGCACCTACTTTGTGCCAGATTCTGAACTAAGCACTTTACAAATATTTTCTCATTTGATTCTTACAACAATCTGAGAGGGAAGAACTAAAATTAATCCTTATTTTACAGTTGAGGAAACAGACAACCAGAGATTAAATTATTTACCTAAGGTTACACAGTTTGTTAAATATTTGAGGTTAGATTTGAATTTATGTCTTCCTTTATCCAATCACTCCCCCTACCTCTATCCACCATTTGATAAATGTACTTTAATATAATTAATTACTTTGGTAATCCTATGTATTTTATTTTATGCATTTAAGAACCTGATTCTCAGGATTTCATAGTCTTCCAAAGTATTCTATAATCTATTCTACCTGCCCCTTCTCCCTCAAAAGGGGTTAAGAACTTTTGGGTTAAAGTGACTTGTTTAAGATCATACAGTCAGCATTCATGAGGAGTTACCTTTCAGGTCTTTCTGATTCTTGGACCAGCCTTCTAGCCTGGCTGCCTCTTTGAAGAGAAAGAAACAAGGAAATAAGCATTTATTAAGTGCCTATTATATTTACAAATATCTCATTTGGGATTGGGGGAAGAGAAGGAATGCCATATTTAAATAAATTAAATGAGTTAACATGTAAAGTGCTTTGTAAATCTTAAATATGATATACATCCTATCTTCAATAATAAGGATGTTATTTATAATAATAATAAAGAGAATATAATGAAATTTGAGAAGGCTTTCTAGATACAATGAGATTTCAGAAAGCTTTTACCATTATGAAAAAGAGATTGGGAGTAGGGCTGAAGAGGCAGGGAGGAATGGCCTCCCAGAGGTTTGGACTAGTTGAAAGAGGGACCCATACATGGGATCCTGGGGAATTTTGAGAGTGTGGCAGAGACCATGGTAGGCGAAGGGGAGTCAGGCTCAGATCATTCAGGGACCTAAAGGATCTAAGACCAAGATTCAGGTGGTGACTTCAGGGTGAAGATGTCTCTGTGGTGGGAGATGGGTCAAGTAGGGAGGGGACAGCCCTCTGTCCTTCCTTCCTCCCTCCCCTGTCTGATGATGAGTGACATGGCTATTGTGTCTGCTCTGGGACCATTCCTGGATGAGCGTGTCAGTTCTCCCTAGGCTGACTGGGGAGCTGCTGAGAAGAGAAATTGAAGGAGAAAAGGTCGGTTAGGGGCTCTGTGACTTCTCCCCTCCTCCAAAATCACTTGTTCGGGGAGAAGAAATGAGATCTGACAGGTTCCCAGTCACCTGGGATAGAAGCAGGAGGAGGGAGATATGGTGTGTTTGGGGGAAGGAGGACTGCTGGTGAGTAGAAAAAGGCAGAGGACATTCACCTGTTAATCCCAGCCCCATAGAATCGTCCACTGATTGCTTTTGGCATCTCGACCAGTAGAATGACAGTGACAAGTCCTTTGATTAGAAAAAGTCTCTGTGTTTGAAGCTCCATGGGAAAACTGTCCATCCCCCACTTCTTACTTATTCTTTTCCCTTCCTCCTTCTGTTTGCTCTTCCTTCCCTCCAGTCTTTCTTTTATCTCCTTCCTCTTTTCCTTCCTCTTTCCTCTCTCTAGCCTCCCCCTTTTTCTTGCTCTTCCTCCATCCTCCCCCTTTACCCTTTTCTCTCCTTTTAGCTATCTTCCTTCCTCTTCCTCACTCCCTTTCACCAGATTCCCTCCTCCCCTCTATTCTCTTTCTCTTTCCTCTCCAAATGGAAATCTTAGCTAATGCTAAAGTGTGTCTTTCTGCTTATCTATAAGTCAGTTGCCTGGAACCCACAATAATTTCTAACCACCCCAATTCACCAAAGAAAAGGGGAATCCACAAGGTTGGTCATTCCAGAGACTCTCTTTGCTTTTTCCCGACTCACAGCTGGGTAAAGGAGGTTAAACAATGGGGGAGTATGGGTTGGGACTTGGGTTATTGTTGTTTCCCTTTTCTCCACAGAAAGACAATCTATCATTTCGCCCCTCTGGACCTCAGTTATAAAAAGAAAGGAATACATTAGGCTACCTCCAAGGTCCCTACCAGCTTTGAGACCATGAGCAACCATATCCAGGGACACATCCCAGGAATCTATGGGGCCACCTGAGCTTTATTCCCTCTTACTGTTCTTGCCTCCCTTTTTGAGGTTTGAAGGGAGGTAGGGTGATTCTCCCTTTTCTAACATCAGCCCAAGAACCAGAATGAGTGGGGGTAAGGGGTCCTGAGAGATCAGGCTCTGGGGTGCTCCTTCCCAAGGAGAGAGAGGATGCCAGCTACTCAACAGAAGTATTCCCTCAAGTCTGATTTGGCTTCTCTTGTTTTAAGTGGCCCTTATTTATCACTGCCCTCTTGGGTTCAGTTTTGTTGCCAATGGTGATAAAAGACAGAAATGGCACAAAAGCTGCTCATCCCAATTGGAGATTTCAGCAGCCAGATGCACCCACAGAAACAGATCCACAAACACAGAAATATATACCCATCTCTTCCCTGCCTCTCCCCCAAGGAGCTTCAGAGAAACCTGTCACAAAGACACATGTATATAGAGGCACACAACTTTGTACAATGTACTGAGATAAACACATGCCCAGATGAGACACAGAACAAATGCTGCTCTGTCTCAGTTTCCTGAGGTTGGCCTTGGATAGCTTCTAAGTTCCCTTCAAGCTCTAAGTCTATTATCCTGTTACCCTATGTGCAGACATACACAAAACTAACACATAATACCTTCCATTATCCACACATTCACAACTGCACAAACACTGGAACACACACACATACAGACTCATGTAATGTGCCCAGTTCTAACCATATATTATTTGAATAAATACCTCATTTCTCCATTTTGGTGTTATTTTATTTTATTTTATTTTTTTGCTGAGGCAATTTGGGTTAGGTGACTTGCCCAGGGTCACATAGCTAGGAAGTGTTAAATGTCTGAGATCAGATTTGAACTCTAGTCCTCCTGACTTCAGGACTGGTGCTCTATCCACTGCGCCAACTAGTTGCTGTTTGGTGTTATTAAATTTTTTTTTTTTTTTTTTTTTTTTTTTGCTGTCTGTCCATCTATCTATATAGAGCCACTGACCTTTAAGACAGGAAGAGGCAAGTCTGACTGGTCTTTCTATAAATTGCCAGCCCTGAGTCACCGGCAATCAGATGCTGAACTCCTACTTCGGATGATACTGACCCTAATACAGATACACATATTCCTCCCCCCTCCCCATACACACATGCCCACCTTCAACAACCCCATACGTTCCCTTTTATACAAATTGTTTCACACAGGTGGTCACTAATCCCAAGGGAGAGAGGAAGAAAGAAAAATTCTCCAGATTCCCCCAATCCCCTCATTCTCCTCAAGGCTGATTCTCCACATCAGGAAAAGAAAGCTAGGCTGATTGGTCAATGAAACCTCAACTTTGCTTTCCTGTCAGTGGGGCTCCGGGTGTGTATGTGGAGGGAGGAGGGGCGGAGAGGATTAGACCCCACCCAGAAATATTTGTAGTTCTTCCTTCCTGGTCCCACGACTCTCTCCGCAGTGGCGGAGCATTGCCAATCAAACCTCCCTCCCCAGCCTCAGCACATTAGTCTGGACTCTCTGGGGGAATCTATTTTTAAAGGTTATTAGCAGATTACTGGTTCTTTATCAACCTCAGGCACCAATCTCCCATCTCCCAGAGATGCCATCGTGGAAGAATAAGATGCACTTGATAATCTTGGGCTGGAGGGGTAGGGGGGGCCCCCAGGGAAATGGGGGGCTGGGGGTTCCACCATCCAGGGAAGGGTTAAGCACCAGTGCTCCAGCCCCCACCCCCTGGTCCCTAAATGGCTGAACTACGGTAGGCTGTAGTTTTCAACTGCAAATCATCTTTAATAGCAGACATCACGGGACGGCTCATTACATTAAGCTATTTTTCATGCTATCTCCTGTAATATCCTCTAATCCAATGCGTTTCAAATCGCCTCGGGCTAAAATAAGAGACATAGCGATGTAATAGCCTAGTGTATTAGTGGGTTAATTGCCCTGTTGTACTCTCTCTAGTAGCTATCTCTGGAATGACTTCTATATTAATTGTAAATTGCTTAATACATTTAACTCCTTTCGGTTCCCGCCTCCTAATGAAGGAGATGATGGTGTTGGCCACTGCCCATTTGCTTGGGGTATATGTGATTTTTTTTTTCTTTTTTTAAGGAAGTGCCCTCTCCCACCTTGGGTCCCTGATTTGAGGTCAGAGAAAACAAGAAGATTCAAAATTGCCAAGACTCCTTGTAGCCACCCTGGAACAATAAGATACAGGGATGGAAGAGGAGATGAAGTCCCTGTTCCTCCATCCCTAGTATGGAGTCAGTCAGCTGCTGGGACAGGTCTAAGGGATGGGGTTCAGATCTGAGATCCTGGGAAAGCCAGTCTCCTCTATGGATTTCAGTTTCCTCTGCTATTAAAAGAGAGGGTTAGCCTGGGTGGCTTCCAAGTTCTTTTTCATTTCTAAAACTTCTGATATGGAAAGGATCCACATCAATTACCTTAAGACCTCATCTTAGAATCTTGATTGGAGATGAAGGCTGTTACAGGAAGAGGAGTGCAAACAATCTTGCCTTTGCTCTGGGAGAACATTGGATCATGGATTTAGACCTTGGAGGTTACCTAGTCATAGGACCAACAGATCTTAGATTTCAAGCTAAAAGGACCTTAGAAGTTGTGGAGTTATAGAGCTGAAGCTTGATGGACCCACAGGTCCAAACCCCTAATTTTACAGATGAGGAAACAGGCTCAGAAAGTTAAGTGATTTGCCCATTGTCACACAACTATTAAGTGTTCAAGGCAGGATTTGAATTAGGGTCTTCCTGACTCTAAGAAAAGCCCTTTATCTATTGTGAATGTCTAGTTTAACCTTATTTTACAAATGGGGAAACTAAGGCAAAGAGAGGTGAAATGACTTACCCAAAGTCTTGTAGTAAATGGTAAAGGCAGGATTCAAACTCTACATTCCAAGTCTAATACTTTTCCTACTGTGGGTCTAAGAGAGAAGAGCCCCAGGTATGTTGAAATAGAAGGTGAATGGGGTGGGGAGGAGAGACAACGATGGCCATGGCTCCTTACTCTTAGGAAACTGCTCTAATTCCTATTCTGATGGCGGTGACAAAGTCTCTGCTGTAGGGGAACTCCCAGAGACATAGTCCTTTGCCCTTGGAAGACAGTCCTTGACATCCACGAGTTATGGGTATAATGGAGGATGTGGGACCTCCACAGAGCTAACAGATATAAAACACAGATAAATGATACATGAAAAATGCAAATGAATACAGTGCAAACTGTGTACATAAGGGCTGATGGGATCCAGAGCAATGGAGTGACTTCAGTCCCCAAGGGTTGGTATGAGATGGCTTCCTGGAAGAGGTGAATATGGAGCAGTTTAGAAAGAGGAGGAGGAAGAAGAGGAGGAAGAAGAGGAGGAAGAAGAGAAGGAGGAAGAGGAATTCAGATGAAATCGGGGATATGTGATTCAGGGTGATGGTTGGGGGAGGGGAGAACTTATTCAGAGGTGAGAGATACAGAAGATCAGGATAGCTATAAACAGGAATATTTCCTAGTTTAATTTAAAGCAAAGGGCTCCTCCATTCATTTCCTTCTTATCTCTGGGATCTCTCTCTAATTTAGACTTTCCACTCATTATCTAGCCAGCTTTAAGGGAGCACCTATATTCTTGAAGCAGGGGATTCCTCTTACAGATTCTAGTTTTTCCCTAAAATGAAGGTTTAAATAATCATTTACGATCACATTTATTATTTATTATGAGGTATTGTATTAGTGACCCCCTTGCATCTTTTAATCTTTCCTCAAGCTGGAGTCATCCCATTTCTGGATCAAACGAAGTACAAAAAGTTTCTAGAATCAATCAAGAGTCCAGTTTTAGCAATAATGGAGGGGTTGGGGGAATTCTATGATTTCTATTCTGCTCCCCTCACTCCTCCACATCACCCATTACTCACAATCCAGAACCTAGCACAGGGCCTGGAACATAATAAGTGATCAGTGATAGCCTGGTATAGTGTAAAATTTTTCTGTCTGTTGTCATGTATATTTTTTCTCTCAATTCTGGTTTTTTTCCTCTCTCTCTCCCAGCTTGTAAACATTTATTCCTGTCTTCTTCATTGAAGTAGCTGAAAATGAGGAAGGAGAAAAAGAGAAAGGAAGGAAGGAAGGAAGGAAGGAAAGAAAGAAAGACTGTGATTTATGTTTGATTCTTACAGTATCTCCAGGGCTCACAGACCTTGCTGACAGCAAGCACCCCTTTTTTTACCCCTTCCACAGTTCGAGTCTTAGATGCCCTCCAGTTCCCGACTGTGTGGGGTAATGGAAATGCCAGCTTACTAAAGGGACATTTCTTTCTATGGCTCATACTGGGGGAGTTGATGAGGGAGCGGATCTAGGCTAAAAGGACTGAGTATTGGGTAGCTTTGTCAGAGGCTGGGAGAGGAACCTTGAGCCTGGGGAGCCAAGACAATGATTTAGGTCCTGGCAGTCAAGCGTGAAGGTAAATGGCCACATTTCATCGTTGGAAGGTTAGCCAGAGGCTGCCTGCCCCTCTTCTCTCCTCCCTGTTCCTCGCCCCATCCCACTAACCCCCTCCCCTCCCCTATTAGTTTCATCTCAGTGTATGGAGGGAACAGGCAAAAGGGTGGGAGAGAGAAGCTTTGTTTTTATTTTTGTTTTTGTCTGTCAGAACCCCAACCTCCATGCTATCTCTTTCCCCTCCCCCTAAACCTAGAATCATTTTAATTTAAGAGGAACAGTATGTGGGAGTACTGAGGGTGTGAGCAGAGTGACTGGAAGCTCCCCCTTGAAACCTGACTTCTCATTTGTCCCTTCTATCTAGTTATTCAGAGACCTGCTTCCTATTTTGGATCAGTAAAAAGAGAGGTTCCTAAGCTAATGAATCCAATCTACACGGCTGTATTACAAGAAGAAATAGGATAAACCTTCTGCAAAATAATATTGACAAGGCTTTTCTCTGATTATTCCTAGTATCCTCTTTCTGAGCAATTTCCCTTCATCAGTGGAAACTCTGCCTTAATTTTGTTTTTGTATCCTGCCCAACAGAACTTGGTACCTTCATGTGTTTCAAAGACCTGTAACTAGGGCAGGGTGACTGGAGTTTTGTCCCAGGGCAATAAAAATGATATTTGCAGTCCTTTGGCAGTTGGAAACAATGAAGCTTTGTACCTAATTATTAATTACACTATTTTTAAAAATAGGAAACCATCAAATTGTGAATTGGGATAAGATCTTCTCCTACCTTATGTCCTGTTATGCAGGTATCTATTTCTTTGTCATGGGGCAGTGGCTCAACCCATCCCTGATGACTACCTGCTCTTGACACAAAATTCGTCATTATGATCCTCTTCTTCCTCTATTAAAATTTAAACAAGGAAAAAAAATCTGATAAATTCATTCACACTGAATTGTAAACAACAATAAAAGAGGAGGGGAAGAAGGATAAAGAAGTGACTAAAAAAGGAACAATAAGGAGAGAGATAGATTTATTTGCATCTTAACCTGGGAAACAACTGAAAAACTATCTCTGATTAATCCCTCAGGTATTCCAGGCAGCATATGATAGCATAGATTTAGTGCTAGAAAGGACCTGAGAAGTCATATAACTATATGGTCATAGATTTTACCCTAAAAGGGATGTTAGAGATCATTGAGTCTATCAGTGGGACACTGAGGCCCAGAAAGAAGAGATCTTTCCACAGTCCCACAGCTAGTGTCTGAATCAAGACTCTAAGCAGGATCTTCCAGTCCTCAAGCCTCCGATCCTGGATGTAAAGGAACAGAAGAGACTCCAGGAAATCTACATTAGACTCAAATCATGTCAAGACCCAGATTGTTGTTCCTCTTTCTTATTCTCAGATTGAAAAATCTACTAATTTTCACAGGGATGAAGAATAGATTTTTATAACATAATCATTACAATAATATTTAAATAGTATTTACTAAATGCCAGGATTTGTGCTGAGCTCTTCAAAATGATTATTTCCCCATTTTATGGATGAGGAAACTGAGGCACTGAGGGATTATATGATTTGCCCAAGGTCATAGCTGGTAAATGTCTGAGGCTGAATTTGAACTCATGTTTTTTTGACTCCAGGTCTAGCACTCTATCATGCCATCTAGTCGCATCTAGTCCTATACCAAATGATGTCACAAATTGGAATATTTTAGAGAAGTATGAACAGCCCTTGTAAGCTCTTCCTAGTGTAAAATGGTTTCATCCTGAAACCAAATCAAGTGAAAGCTCAGGATCTATAAACATATTTGATTAGATCTCATGCATCTCTCCTTTTTCTGTGTTCACTGGCTTCCTTTTCTTTCCATCACATTTTCCTGGCTGTATCCATCCCAACACTTAGGACATAATAAGGGCTTAATACATGTTTCTTGACTGACCTCCCAGTTGACCCAGCCCAGCTCATTGGTGGAATGACAACAGATGCCATGCTCTACCCAATCCTTAGGAAGACTCCTTACCCAGCCCTTCTTCTTCTCCCTTCCTGGTGATTACTACATTATATAAAGACCATATCATGAGATATTTTCACCATCATATCATAGGGATGACACAGAAACATACAGTGGGAGAAATAAAGAATACCATCTCCTAAATATTAAGTCAAGGGTTTGAATCCAGATCTATAACTGCAACTATTATCTATGTGATCTCACATCCTCAGTTTCTTCATCTGTAAAAATAAGGAGTTGAACAAATTTATATCTAATGTCCCTCCTACATCTTCAAATCTATGACATATTGATTATTCCCATTAGGGTTACCAAAATTAAAACTAAAAAACCACTAAGATGTGATATATTAATTAAGAAACACCTGGATTCTCTCCTGAAATATGGGCCAAACTGGTTAAATTCCAAGAGCAGAGGTTTTGAAATCTGCAGAACTGAGTTTAAGCCCTAGTTCAGATACTTTTAATTTTTTTCCCCCATACAACATAAGCTCTTCCAATCTATTATGAATTCCTTGAGGGCAGGGAAACTTTCATTTTTGCATCTGTATCTTCAAGGCCTGCCTCATAGTAGATGCCAAATTTCCTTTTAATTTTTTATCTGAACTTTAACACACAAAAAATGAGCATTTTTATTTTTAAATTTGTTTTTGTTTTATTTTTATTTTTAATTAATCAATTTATTTTTAATGAGAATTTTTGATTTGCAGAACAGAGCATAAAAAGAGATTGAATATGAAATTGTGAGTCTACATATCATCTCACTTACTCTTTAGAAAAAGTATATATTAAATTCCACACATTATTTTCTAATCTGTCCTGCTTGTCTGGATTTTCTTTTGAAATTCTTTCTGTTCTCTTCCATGCATTTGAAACTTTCCCTGAAATAATTTTCTTTTATTGGCTATTTTTGACCCCTTCTTCCTTAATTAAACAACCTTTTATAACAAATATGAATAATCAAGCAAAATGATTCCATATTCTAAGCATGCCCAAAGATATTTATCTCTGTACTTTCAGTCCCTAACAGTAGGGACACTATTAATGCTTGTTGAATTGAGCAAGTGTTCTTACTAACGCCTCAGTTTCCTTCTTTGTAAAATTAAATTTGACTAGATGAAGAGTTAGATCCTTGAATGAGCAGCTGTAATCGCTGCCAATGTAAAAACAGCTGACTTAAAAGCTGGCACATTTTCTGTCTACATTTTCTTCTTTGATTCTCATAACTGCTCTGTAAAGTACTACTTATAGACAAGGAAACTCATCTCGGTTTGCTCAGTCTCACTGCTACTAAATGTCAAGAGAAAAGGATTTGAATTCTTCTTTCTGGATTCCAAACACAGCCTATTCTTCTCTATATTATTCTGCCTGAAACTATCTGACGTTCTTCAGAATACCAAGACTTGTCTTTTATTACAATAGGAAGGACCATCATGGTCATCCTTGACTCCCAAACCCTGCTTTCTGTTTCTTCTGACATGATATCCCCCTCTTCCATTCCTTCACTTCCTACTAATCTTGAAACTTCCTAGCTCCAAATGAAACCAGAACAAATGCAATCTACAGTTGAATTCATTTAAGTTTTTCAGAACTTATTACACATACATGTATACATCCTGAGAGAAGAGAGATACATTAAGAAAAAGAAGGAAGAAAGGAAGGGAAAGAAACAAGGAAAGGAGGAAAAGAAGAAAAGAAGGGGGAAAGGAAGGAAGAAGAAAGGAAAAAAGAAAGGAAGGAAGAAAAAGAAAGGAAGAAAGGAAGGAAGGAAGGGACAGAAGCAAGCAAGAAAGCAAAGAAGGGGATAGTGGATATGTGATGTGTGATTAGCTAGGACAGAGGGAAAAGTCTCAGAAGTAGCAAACAAAGAGCAGAGAAATGGAGGGAAGAGAAAAACATGGTTTGGGCAAAATGCTGAAGCCAGGATTGGGGGATACTGTCCTTAGGCATAGAAGTCAGTAGTACCTCTTCCTCAACAGAGTTGTTGACAGTCCTAGAGGAAAGAGGGAACTTCAGGAACACTCAGAACTCTTCCTAATAAACTCTTTATCCTTCCATAGAGCAATTGACAGCACCAGAGCTATAGAATCAGTGTTCTGGAGTCAGAATACCTAGCCTCTGACATTACATCTGTGTGACTTTGAGTAAGTTATTTAACCCCCAGTTCTCAGTTTCCTCATTTGTAAAATGAAGGGGTTGAACTAGACAACCTCCAAGATTTGTTCCAGCTCCAAAGTAATGATCTGAATATTTTCTTTTACTTGTGTTAGTTTAGGCAAGTCACTTAACTATTCTGAGCCTCAGTTTACTCACCTGTAAAATAAAGGAGCTGGACTAGATCAGGGGTTCTTAAAGGTTTTTGTGTCATGGTCCTCTCTGGCAATCTAGTGAAGCTTATGGACCTCTTTTTAAAATAATGCTTTAAAATTCAAAAAATAAAATTATAGGATTACAAAAGAGAACAAATCATATAGAAATAAAAATGTGATTCCCCACCCCCATCGAAGTTCATGAACTTCCTGAAGACTTTATGTAGGTTAAGAATCTTAATACCCTTAAGGCAGATCCTAAAGTTCCTATCAGCTCTATATCTATCGATATATGAATAGATATATCTATCAATGACTACTTTCATGACTTTGGGAAACACAATTCACCCCCTTTCTGCCTCAGTTTCCCCATTTGTGAAATGAAAGTGTTGTTGTTGATGGATTATGAGGTCCCTTCCAGCTTCACATCAACCTTACTACTTGAGTGCTCCTAGCTAAGTCATTTAACTTAAGACCTCAGTTTCCTTATCTATGAAATGAAAGGGGCAACCTATATGCTCTCTGAGGTCCCTTTCAGGTCAAAATCTATGATCTAATGACAACCCTTCTGACCAACCGATTATGGTCTCAGGGGATGTGGCAGAAGGGAAAAATAAAATATATGAAAAAAGAAGGTGGATCTTTTCTTGGGAATACTGGAGATAAAACTCCTGAGCTGCCAGAGGCTTTTATGAATCCTACTCCTGAAAACAGAGATGAGTATGATGCTTGTGACTGATTCCTTGATGTAGGCTCTGATTGCCTCAGTACCTTCTGGGCAGATGGGGAATGGGACAGCTAACCCTTTATTTTCTAAAATAACAGAATAGGAAAAGAATGCTCTGGATAATGGAATATGACCCAAAAGTCATTCCTATTTGTAATGACTATTTTGGAATATGTAAAAGAAAAGTATCTACCAAGTTCCTACTATGTGCTAGACATTGTGCTAAGAGCTAATTTAAATTCTTTCCTCTATTACTTCTCCTCTCTGTTTCTAGAAAGCCATCCCTGTTTTTTTATAATTAAAAAAAGATGACAAAAAAAAGAAAATGCAGTCTTTAAGGAGCTTATAGTCTAAAAGGAGAGACAATATGAAAACATCATGTATAGACATAATTTTTTTTGTGGTTGATCATTTCAGTCAAAACAGTCAAAACAGAGGAGAGGAGGGAGAGCATTCTGAGTTTGGGGAATAGACAATGAAAAAACATTAAGCCAAAAGATGGCATATATAGAGTGAGGAACATTAAACAGACCAATGTCACCAAATTGTAGTCTGTGAAAAAGGAATAAAGTAGAAGAATCCTGGAAGGGCTTTGAATGCCTAACAGAGGATTTTATATTCAGTCCTGGAGGTGATAGGGGACAATTGGAGCTGATTAAAATGGAGGGGGGATTGTCAGATGTATACTTTAGAATGATAAATTTGATGGCTGAACAAAGGATGGCATGGAGTGGGGAAAGACTTGAGGCAAGGAAATCCACAAGCAGGTTACTGCAATACTCCAGGTCTGAAGAGATGAGAGCCCATCCCAGGGTGGTAACAGTGTCAAAAGAAAGAAAGGAGTTATTCGTGGGAAAAGTTATGAAGGTAGAATTTTTTTGGTCACCAGCTTTTCTTTCCTAATTACATTTGGTTCAGGTTATTGGTGCTAGGAGTACCTTTCCCAGAGCATCTGTTGGCTTTATGGAATCAAAGATTTAGAGCTGGAAGGAACGTTTAGAGGCCATTGCAAATGAAGAAACTGAGGCACAGAAAGTTATGATTTATCCAGGGTCACATAACGGACGCCAGATGTGAACTCAGATCTTTTGGAAGATAGATTATGTGGTTCTGTCAACTGTGTTAGTCTAGCTTCCTCTATTAAATTAGATATTAGATGCCTCTCACATTCCATGTTCATTACATGACTCCCGTGAAATCTATATCAGTTTGTAGGAAAATGTTCTCGTTCTTCTCCACTGCTTTTCTATCGTTTTATTCTGAGTTTTCATCAATTTAACCTATCCAACTCCCTGACGCCTGCAGATTAATTGAGATCACCCCTACCATACCTGACCTCTAGGAGGCTTTGTCTGGCTTTCTGGGCCAGGTGTAACCAACTGCCTTTTTCCCTTTGGTTCTTTAGAAAAAACTGGAACTTCTCATACAGAAAGAGCCCAGGACCAAGAGTCAGAAGATATAGGTTCTCCTTCCATCTCTGCCATTAACCAATTGTGGATGATCTTAGGCAAGCAACTTCCTTCTGTTATTCCATGGACTTTAGTAGAGGTTCCTCCATGGTTCTGGCTATGGTGTCAATGACAAAATAATTTTTAAAAATATGTTTGTGGCAGCTTTTTTTGTAGTGACAAGAAACTGGAAATTGAGTGGATGCCCATCAGTTGGAGAATGGCTGAATAAATTATGCTACATGAATGTTATGGAATACTATAGTTCTGTAAGAAATGACCAGCAGGATGATTTCAGAAAGGCCTGGAGAGATTTACATGAAATGATGCGAAGTGAAATGAGCAGAACCAGGAGATCATTGCACATGGCAACAAGATTATATGATGATCAATTCTGATGGACATGAGATGATTCAAACCAATTGTTCAGTGATGAAGAGAGCCATCTACACCCAGAGAGAGGACTGTGGGAACTGAGTGTGGATCACAATATAATATTTTTACTCTTTTAGTTGTTGTTTGCTTGCATTTTATTTTCCTTTTCTTTTTTTCCTGTGGAATGATAATTGTATAGACATGTATACATATATTGGATTTAACATATATTTCTACTATGTTTAAACTATATTGTACTACTTGCCATTTAGGAGAGGATATGGGGGAAGGGAGGGAAAATTGGAATACAGGGTTTTGCAAGGGTTAATTTTGAAGAATTGTCCACGCATATGTTTTGAAAAATAAAAATCTTAAATAAAAATATATTTTATTATATAACATTATAGTGTGCTTGAATGCTTTTAAGGCTGGGAGCATGATAGTAACACTACCTTTCTTAATCTTGGGAATGAAATTCAGCAATGGACAGCTCTTGGACATTTCTAACATTGTATGCAAAGATAAAGACTTTCTCCTAAATCTCCTCCCACTTCCATTCTGGTCACTTTCTTCCTCTGTAAAATGCAAGACAGTACTAGATTGGAAGTTAGCAAACTTTTTAGGGGAGAGGAACCATTTTGGGGTGGTATTCTTAGGATATAACTTTGTGAAAGGACAATATGTTTTATGTTCTGTGCAAGAAATGTTGTTTAAAAAAATCATCCAGGAAACATGATCAGAAAAGGTAGGCTAGTCATTTATTGAAAGCAAGGGATAACAAATGGGCGGCCCAAGTGCTGTACAGGTACCCACTGAATGCTAAAAGACCTTAAGCAAGGTCTTCCAGCATATTGGATACATACATAGATCTTCTATGGAGGATTTATGGGAGGGCATGGACAAGAGTTGCATGGGATGAGAAAGTGGAGTTGTGTTTCCATCTGCCTTGTTGAAGGGATTGCCTCCATCGAGGAGCTCACACATGCACTTAAACTATAAAGGATATAGATTTATTCATTTTTTTCATCCTATAGAGGCTTGATGCTAATTTCCTCTACACTAGCTCATATACTTTTATTATTTTAGGAGAAGCTGCATGCCATGGAAGATAGAGAGTTGGGGAAGACCTGGGTTCAGGTTTCACTTCTCTTACATATTGGAAATGTGACTCTGGGCACTTTCCTTAACCTCCTAGTACCCTAAGACTAAGTTAAAGAATAGCTGGGGATCTGTATTGGGAGATCCCTTTGCCAATGAAATTGTAGATTAAAAAAACCAAAAAGACAAAATGGAAACTATTATTTTCTTAAGTTCTCCGTGCAGAAATTAGGGAGGGAAGGACATATTACATACATACATACACACACACACACACACACACACACACACACACACATATATATATATATATGTAGTTCTGAGGACATATTATATCCTATCCTATTAACACATTAGTATGATGATGTTAGCTAACTACGATTTTGGTGTTATAATAATATCACATATTTATCCAAGGGTTTCATAGTTTGCAATGTTCTTTCTTTAGATAATCTTAAGTAAGTAACAGAGATATTATTATCCCTTTTTTTTATAGATGAGGAAACTGAGGCTCAGGCAGGTTAACTGCTCTATACAAAATTATATAGTTAGTAAATGTGAGAAGTAGAATTTAAATTCTCATCTTCTGATTCTAAGTGTTATGCTTATTCCTCAAAGGCAATAGAGGCAGGAAGATGAGAGGAGCATCATTGCTAACAGTAAGAATTTGGGGACAGTATGAAGAAGAGGTGGTTTGAAAGTATGTTGTTATTATTCAGTCATTGATCCCATTTGGAGTTCAATGGAAAAGATGCTGCAATGATTTGCCATTTTTGTCTGCAGCTCATTTTATAAATGAGGAAATTGAAGCAAACAGGTAAGTGTCTTACCCAGGATCACATGGCTAGTATCTGAGGTCAGATTTAAATTCAGAAAGATAAATCTTCCTCACTCTAGGCCCAGCACTGTATCCATTGAACCACTGGCTGCAGGGGGCAGAATAGGAATAACCTCTAAGGAAAGTTTGCCCAAATGAGGCACTCATGTTAGGATTTTGTGCTATGTATAATGGAATAGGAAAGATAATAGAGTTTAAGATTTGATTTTGATTTGATTCTTGATTTGAGCTCCATTGCTTCTAAGGCTAAGAATTCACTATTAGTAGTAGCTAAAGATAAGGTTCATATTATGATCATGAACAAAAGTCAACAAACATATACAAGCTCATTCAATTATTTGGAAGAAAGAAAGCCTGAGAAGATATTTAAAGTTGGAGGGATAGGGTGCTCAAATGGACAGCATGATGTCCAAGGTCCCTTTCCTATAGCACTATGATTCTTATTTTATGGATAAAGGAAAAAGTAAAAAAAAAAACTCTAACCAAATTTAGAAACATATGTATACTGAGCACAGTCACATTTTTCTAAGATAGTCCAGCCACAGATTGGTTTAGTGGGCATGACCCCTGTAAGGGCACTCCAACTTGGATCATATTTTTTTGCCTTTACCCTTTCTGGGGAACTGTTCTTGAGGAAGTCATTTCCTCATTTCATTTCAAATGCATTTCAAAGATTTTTCCCCTGGGTTTTAGGTGATCCTTTGTCATCCAGATTACTATTAGTGAATCATCTTCATCCTTCTTGAGGGGTCTTTACGCCTGCTTGTCCAAGCCTAACCCTCCCTATAACTACTTCTTTTTAATTATTATTATTATTACTACCAATCTAACAAATATGAAAAAAATAACAAATATAAAAAGAAAAGCTAAAAAGAGGGTAGTATTTGAAACTGTGAACCATTTAAAGAACTGGATTAAGTGAGATACATATGTATAGCACTTTGCAAATCTTAAAGCAGTATACAAATGTTAACTTTTGTTATTATTTTAAAATATATATTGTATTTAACACAAACACTAACGAAACTACTCTACTTATTATCTAAGTCCTCCTCTGAACCTCCTTTTTTACAGTGATTTTAAAAATCCTGTTTACCCTTTATTTATCTTTTCATATGTCTATGACTCCTCATCT
Organism: Antechinus flavipes; assembly: GCF_016432865.1. Taxonomy (NCBI): domain Eukaryota; kingdom Metazoa; phylum Chordata; class Mammalia; order Dasyuromorphia; family Dasyuridae; genus Antechinus; species Antechinus flavipes. The sequence goes on along the minus strand of NC_067401.1, from coordinate 114,749,575 downwards.
CCACCAGGCTGGAAATTCAGTAGCCACTCATGGTTCATCCCAATACTGTTTAGCATGAAAACTTTAACCTACTTTATTTTTTTCTTAACTGGGGTAATTCATTCCTTCTAAGATAGCTTAGTAGCCCTGTGCTATTGAGGTTTACCATGATGGTTCGGATTTAGTATGGTGACCTGATTGATTTTTAGCTCTACTGTAGCTCAGAACACCCTAACTCAATCAATTTTCTAGCTTCAGCTTACCCAACAGTAAGGACCACAGATATGCACCAACATATCCAGCTAGATCTTATTTTTGTTCATATCTTTTGCTTTTTCATAATTTTTTTTCTGAATATATCCTTTTCTAGGACATCAATCCTTGTAACAAAGGTTTTTTTTAAAAAGAGGAAAAAAATGAAGTTCAACAAAACCTAAGCAATATGTTAACCACATCTGACAGTATATACAACATTCTACATCCTTAGTTTCCTACCTCTACAAAGATTTAATAGTATTTTTTCCAATGACATATAAAGATAGTTTTCAACATTCATTTTTATAAGATTTTGAATTCCAAATTTTTTCTCCCTCACTCCCATATTTCCCTCTTCTCCAAGACAGCAAGCAATCTGATATAGGTTATGCATGTACAATCATTTTAAACATATTTCCATATTGATCATGCTGTGAAAAAACATCAGAACAAAAGGGAAAACCATGAAAAAGAAAAAAATGACAATCGTATGCTTCAATCTATATGCAGTCTCCACAGTTTTTCCTCTGGATATGGATGGCATTTTCCCATTCCAAGTCTATTGGATTTGTCTTGGATCACTGTATTGTTGAGAAGAAATAAATCTATAATAATTGATCATCATACAATCTTGCTGTTATTGTGTACAACATGGTAGTTCAGTTCACTTTACTCAGCATCAGTTCATGTAAGTCTTTTCAGGCTTTTCTGAAATCAGGATGCTCATTATTTCTTATAGAACAATAGGATTCCATTATACTCATATACCATAACTTATTCAGCCATTCCCCAAGTGGGAACCCAGTCAGTTTCCTACTCTCTTAATTCTTCTAGCCTGGATCTACTTCTTTCATAAGGTCGATTTTGCCTGATGCATATTCATTACTTGATTATTCAGGCTTGTGCTACCAATGGGTGATTCTCTTTTCCTTTTCCTATTCAAGATAAGTATCTTGATCTACTTGTTAGCACAACTGGAAAAGCAGTTTCTTAAATTCAGGGATCAATGCAAGGATGCACACAGCTAGGTCCTTTCTTTTGGGATTATGACTCTAATCACCTAGTGGGCTTTAGCAGTGAGGAACAGCATATATAGCTGATATTTGATCAGGAAATAGATCCATCATTATTTTGTATTTACAGAATAATGAAGTGAGGAAAGAGAAGGAGCAAGATAGATGTTTAGCACAGTGACCCAAACTTTAGTCGCAGTTGTATTGGGTTCCCCTTTGGGGGTACTCTTTTGCTCTTTTGAAAAATTGCCCATTTAGGAGGGCAATCTGATGGAGATGTCTCTAAGGTATCCTTTGGGCATGTTGGTATATTTATAACTCACCTAGACAGGTTGTCTAAAGCCATATTGAATGACAGGAAGGGCTGATGATGAGCTAGAGCAGAAGTGGGGAATGTTGGGCCATCAGGCTATATAAGGCCTGAAAAATCATTTGGTCTGGCCTGCCAAAGCAACTGCAGGTAATGATAAACCTTCCACTGCTTGAGTTCTTTAAGTTGATAATTGTTGTGATACAGGATATGTTGTGATACGGGAGTCAGCTGCCAGTGGCTGCTGGAGGTCTAACTCAGACCTGTAAAATGGATCTCTTCCTGTGAGAGGATGATGATGGTACAAGGAGACTGAGAGGAAGTAATTTTGTATGGCCTGTGAATGATGTTATAAATATCCAAATGCCCTTGGGGAAAAAAAGGTTCCTCACTCCTGATCTAGAGCCTCAGGATTAGGTTTTCGTAAATAAATATTTCTAGGGCATTTTTCTTTCTTTTAGAGTAAGCCCAAAGTAAATATAAGATACCCTGTCAGTCAGCCATGTGATGTATGTGTAGTGGAAAGACCACTAGGTCTAAGGTCAGAAGTCTGGGTTGGAATATTGGCTCTGCCATTTCTTCCTTGGCTTTTATAAAATGAAGCTTTGGACTAGATGATCTCAAGGCAACCTTTTAAATCCTATTATCCTTGAGTTCTATCTCTATGATATCAGCTATAGATATAGATTGTTGTCTCTCAATTTCAAAAATCTCACCTAGGTAGCTAATTCTGGGTCTAGAGTCAGAAAGACTTGGGTTGGGTAGTTGTGAGGATCTAGTGAGGTTAACCACACACACACGTATGTATACATGTGTATATACATATGTATATATATACACATGTACATGTATGTGTGTGTGTGTGGATAGACACCGTGTTTTATAAGAGTTGAACTTAATTTATCTGGGAGGAATTGGTCTGTTTCCTACTACTCCACCTCTCTCAGGAGGTATTTACTCCAGTATTATCACTGTATAGTCAAGACTTTTGAGAGAGCTCACCGATTCCATTAGATCGCAAGTTCCTTGAGGGCAGAAGTTATCTTTTGCCCCTTTTTGTATCCCTAAGGCTCAACGTAGTATCTGGCACAAGCAGATGCTTAATCAATATTTGTCCATTCATTTGTCCTAAAGTCAAATTTCTTTCAATTCTGCACCTGCTTTTAAAACATGTTGGAACCGTTCCTACCCTTTGACCAAGAGATCCAGCGGCTAGGCTTATAACCCAAGGAGGTCAGCAATGACATCTAACAAAATATTCAGCAATTGCCCAGGCAATGAGCACCCACTTGGTTTCCACGTTTTTTACTACCATAAAAGTGCCACTGTGAATAAATTGTAGTATATGAAAGCCAGAGCAGCTGATGTTTCCGTAGTGCTTTAAGGTTTGCAGTTCAGGTTGGCACCTTTTTGTAACTTACAGTCATAGAGAGTTGCCTAGAGCTCTGAGAGCTTAAGTGATTTTCTCAGGGTTGAATATATAGCCTTTGGGTGTCAGGGCCAGAACTTGAGTCTAGATTTTCCCAGTTCTGCCACAGGCTCTTTATACACTAAGCCAAGGGGGTCCAGTAATTGATGCTTTCAAATGAGAACAGTTTACTAACCTGCTCTCCCTGGGTCAGGGACCAATACCTTCAAGGCAGGATTGTGAAAGGGGATATGTCCGGTGAATCTTTGGCAAGGAAAAAAGAGCCCACAATGATACAGGACCGCTGGAAGCATCGTTAGGACAGCTTCATGGGCAGGGAAGCTAGTGCAGCTTGAGAGGATCATGGTATCTACAAGGGTCAGAGTCAATCCTTGAGTAGAGAGTCACGGGGGTATTTTATAGGGAAGTCAGGTCTGGTGAATCTGATTGGCTTTTCCATCCCTTCCATCCCTGAAGTTACAAGCAAAGAACATCCAGGAAACCGAAAAGTTCTTGTCTGGAAAATTCAAAGTATTTCTTTCTAGAAATGTAGGGCTGAGATATTTCCAGAACAGAGGTGGGGAGAAGAGAGGGAAAATGGGAAATGACTGGAGAACAGAAAGTCTCTTAGAGAAAGATTAGCTTTAAAAAAAAACGCAAGGAGATTTTTTCTCCAGAAGTTAATACTGAAATATTGTACTGGGTAAGGAGCAGCGTATGAGAATGAGGAATAGGAATAGATTGTTGTCTCTCCCATTTCAAAAATCTTGCTTAGGTAGCTAGGTGGTTCAGTGATTGAGTTCTGGGTCTAAAGTCAGGAAGACTTGAGTTGTTAGGGGGCTCTACAATTTTCAGAGACAAAATGTCTCTCTTGATTTGGGCTTCTTAAGGAAGATAGTGGGAAAAAGAAGCAGCAAACTTTGCAGGAAAGTTGAAGGGTCATTAATTCTGTTCCTCCTGGGTTAAGAGTCCTCTCCCTAAACTAATATCCACATTGTTTCTAGACAAGTTCCCCCTTTTTCCTCTTAATTGCTCAGCCATGAAGGGAGGGGCATGATCATTTACAAAGGGCAAGAGAGTTAGTTATACAGGCTGTAAGGGTAAAAAGTGGTTAAAAAGGAGGTGTCCCAGGAGAGTGAGATGAGAAGGACAGGGGAGAGTCCTAGTAATCCTAGCAAGGGACAGGAAAGAAGAGCATTCCACTTTATATACACTAGGCTTAAGATCAAGAAGGGATCTAGTCAAATCCTCCCCTTTAATTTTAATTTTTTATAGTGGTAACGGTGCCTTCTGTTGTTGCACACAAAATTTTTTCAATAAACCCTTATCCCTTTTGAACAAAGACAGTTAAGCAAAGCCAGTTGACATAGAACTCTAGTCGGGCTGTATAAGCAGCATTCTGTATCCATAGTGCTCCATCTTTCAGCTGAGACAAAGAAAAGAGATTTCATCATTTGTAATTGGGGACAATCGGCCATTATGCTTAATCAAAGATTCTATGTCTTTTACTGTGGTTTTAGTTTATATTATTATTTTTTAAATTTTATATTATTGTAATCTTTGTGTATGACATTGTCTCGTTTCTGTTTTCTTCCATCTGCATTCACTTGAAGGAGTAGGGGATCAGATTGTGGTGGGGGCACAAAGAGCAAAAAATAAGGGTGAGCAAAAAAAAAAAAAGCAAAAGGGTGAGCCAGGACAGAGACCAGAGCTATTAACCTCATTCCTCATGCTTTCTGCTTAAATGTCCAAATCCAAGGCTAGATCCTCCAGTCATTTCCCTACTTTCTCTTCTACATACCAACTATTTCCTTTCTTCTTTCCGCTCTGCAAAGTTTAGAAGCAGATGATAAGGAACTGTCCCTCAGTTATCCCAAAGAAGTGTAAGGATAATCAGAAGAAGACTAAAAGATAATTGGGCAAGCATTCTAGGACATTAAAGCATGGGACAACAATAAAACTCACATAGCAAATTCCCTCATTGGCCGTGTCTGAAAATTCACGTTTCATTCTATATTCTGAATCTACTACATCTTAGGAGATGGGGATGTAGCAAGCTTCATCATTGGTCCTTTGGAATCAGATCTGATCATTGGATTATCAGAGTTTTTAATTCTTTCAAAACTTTTTTCTTTATAATGTTGCTGTTATATAATTGTTCTCTTAATTTTACTCTGCATCAGTTCACAGAGGACTTCCCAATTTTCTCTGAAAGTGTACATTTTAATCATTTCTTATAAATTCTTATAGTAATTATTTTTTATGGTGAATAATATTCAATTGAATTGATAAACCATACTTTGTTTAACTGTTCCCCAACAAGTATCTATTCCCTTGTTATTGTTGTCATCTTCATGACCCTATTTGGAGTTTTCTTGGCAAAGATACTGAAATGATTTATAATTTCCTTTTCCAGCCCATTTTCCAGCCTGTGAGGAAACTGAGACAAATAGGGTTAAAGTGACTTGCTACTTAGTGCCTGGGGCCTTATTTGAACTCATGAAGAGGAGTCTTCCTGATTCCAAGCTCAGTGTTCTATCTATTGTGCCATAGCTGCCACTAGGTATTCTTTAGCTTCTGCTTTTTTTGCTATAATGAAAAGAACTGCTATAAATATTTTTGTATATACGGGCCCTTTCCTTCTTCCTTTGATCTCGTTAGGATACAGGCTAGGGATGGTATCACTGGGTCAAAGAGTATGCCCAGTATAGTGACAGTTCCAGAATGGTGAATCACTTCATAGTGCATTAATGTGCTTGTTTTCCAGGGCATGGTTTCTTTGCAATTTTACTTTATCTGTCCTATGTAATCCTAGGGAATTCTATATACATATATAGTGGATTAGACTGAGTTAAAGGATTTCCCAGATACAGGATGGGGTTGGAGCCATTAAGTTTCCAATAATCTTTTGCTGTGTTTCAAATTACCCCTAGATTAATATTGAACTTGGGTTGATATTGAGAGTTTCCTTCTTGCCCATGGGGGTTTGGTGGGAGGGGAAAGCTGGCACATACTCACTAGAAAGGACCTTCTGAGCAGGTGCACAGGAAAGGGTCTCTCTCACAGGTTAATTAATTAGGAAAGTGACAGACAGTCTGCTTTTCTGTAGTAAGCAGGACACAAACCAGGGGTGGGCTGCACTGATAACATAATACCTCAAATGTCACCTGGGGTACCCAGCCTGCACCAAGTTTGTCACAATATGCCCAAGCTGTCAATGGAATTGTAGGGTTAGAGGCTATGAATGGTTTCATGACTTTTTGTGAATAAAAACAAATCACTCCCCCTCTTTCCCCCGGGCCCCTGCCCTCTACTTTTACAGAAGAGACACAAGACTCTCCAAATTAATAGATTTTCTTTTTCATTTTTCCTTTTTTCTTTCCTTTTCCTTTCTTTTCTCTTTCCCTCCCTCTCTCCCTTCTTTCCTTCCTTCCTACTTTCTTTCCTCCTTCCCTCTTTCCTTTCCTCTCTCTCTTTCTCTCTGTCTCTCTCTCTCTTTTCCTCTCTTTCTTTCCTTTTTGTTTTGAATAATATCTTATTTCTTGCCAATTACATGGAAAATTAAAAAAAATATTTATTTTAAAAATATGTTGAGTTCCAAATTCCTTCCCTGAGATGGAGGCAATTATGCAAAATCTGATCGTTTTCATTCACTGATCCCCATACCTGGAATATTCTCCCTTCTTAGTTCTGTGTCCTGGTTTCTTGGGCTTCCTTCAAGTCTCAGCTAAAATATCATCTTCAACAATAATGTCTTTTAACTCTAGTGTCTTCCCTTTATTAATGATCTCCAGTTTATTCTGTCTTTATCTTGTTTGTTCATAACTCTTTTCAAGTTGTCTCCCCCATAAAATTTAGAGATCCTTGAGAACAGGACTCCCTTTTGACTTTCTTCATATACTTTGCATTTAGCACAGTACACATAGTAGGTGCTTAATAAATGCTTTTGATTGCTTCTTCCAACTCCTCACAACTAAATTTAACACCTCTTAGACAAAGCCCTATGAGTTCCTGTATTTCAACAAGATAACTCCGTTTTTATTTTTTCCTTTTCTTTCTCTCTTCTTTCTTTGTTTCTCTAACAATAATAGTGTCAGAAGTTATTGGCCCTGTTTTTCACTCTTGACTTGTTGTGATTTTGCAGTGATTCAGTGATTCCTGCTAGATATGAACCTCATCTCGGGAATTTTGACATATGTTTGGAGAAGAGGTGTGTGTTTGTGTGTGTATATATGTATGTGTATGTGTGTATGTGTGTGTGAGAGACAGAGACAGAGAGACAGACAGAAAGAGACAGAGATAGAAGGAGGTACATACAGAGAGAGAAAGAAAGAAAGAAGAAGACAAATGGGGAGACAGAGAAAGCCAGAAAAAGGCAGAGACAGAGAGGAGAGGGAAGGAGGGAGAGAGAGAAAGAAGAAGAGGGAGAGAGAAAGAGAGGGAGAGAGAAAGAGAGAGGAAGAGGGAGAGACAAAGAGAGAGAGAGAAAGAGAGAGGAAGAGGAGAGACAGAGAGAGAGAGAGAGAGAGAGAGAGAGAGAGAGAGAGAGAGAGAGAGAGAGAGAGAGAGAGAGAGAGATGCTGCAAAGAATTTCCATCTTTTAAAGGGGAGAAATAAGAGTGGGGGAGACAGCAAAATTCTTCAGGATGTTCCCAAATGCAAATACTCTTGATTTCTCTCAAGGAAGGGAAACCCCAGAACCGTTCAAATTCCTGAGATAGAATAGATAGACAAAGATAGAAGGATGAAGGAGAAAAGGAGCAGAGGGGAGGGGACAATGTCAGGTAATAGGGAGTTAGAGATTTGTAAAGAATCAATTGGTCAGAGACTCTGGGATAGAGATGGACACAAATCAATCCAAAGGAGAGTAACAAAGCCCCCACCCCCCCACCCCAACAAAACAAAACGTTCAGAAAGGCTCTATGCCTTTATCCTTCCATATCCTTGTTCCAAAATTGGTGGATTTGTCCAGGCATGTGCCTCTCTTGGGCAGATTCCCAGTTCTTGAGATATCTTTACTCTTCTGTTTCTGAAATCACAGAACTCTAGCACTCGAGGGAATTTGTGAGATCTTCTAGTTCAGATGTTTGAGTCTTTTTTGTGTCTTGGACCTTTTTGGCAGACTTGTGAAGCCTATGGATCTTTCTTCAGAACCATGTTTTTAAATATGTAAAATAAAATACATAGTATTACAAGGAATTAATTTATATCAGAATGCAGTTATAAAGATATATTTTAAAAAGCCCCTCAAGTCCACAGGCTGCAGGTTAACAATACTTGATCTAGTGGCGCTTTCATTTTAAAGATGAGACCCCAGGGAGATAAAAGTGCCCAAGATCACGAATAGAGTTAAAGGCAGGACCAGATGGGTCTCCTTTTGGTGGAGAGATGGATGGGAGACTGGGGAAGGCAGTCAGACAAAAACTCTCTGAAACTCTGGGTTGAGAGGTCAGGGCTTTGACCAAGAAAGATGGGGGAGCCATACTCATCTGGTCTGATGGATGCTCCCCTCCTCTACTCTCTCATCCACTTGTCTTTCCTGGGGTGTGCTTTCCTCATAGTCCACATCTCCTCCTCCCTGTCCCCACACACCAGGACTGTCTTAATGCAGCAAATTGTTCATACACATGTAAGCAAATATCTTCTCAAATTATCTCTTATCACCAAATGGGGCTCAATGCTCTCAGGCTCCGGGGCTGATGGTTGCCTTTCAATCTATCCATGGGTTGGGGGAGGTGGGAGGATGGGGATTGGGGGGGGGCACCCGCCTGACACCAAAAATAAACAGGCTGAGCTGGGGAATGGTTGTCGCAAGGGGCAGAGAGAACTTGTCAGGCGGCAGGAGCGTGTGAGCCGGGAGGACGATAATGCGGCATGACACTTCTGAAATGAGCCGCCCGTTGCCATGGTGAGGAGCCAGGAGGGACCAGCTCTCCGGAGGCTGAAATAAAACATGCTTTAAATGATGTTTGATTAGAATTTAGATCATGTAACCGAGTGCCTCAGTCCTTCTCTTCTTTTCTCTTCCTTTTTTTCTCCCTCTTTTCTTCTCCCTTGCTCTCTTGTTCTTCCTTCCTCCCTACCCTTGCAAACAATATAAAACCACAGACCTTTTCTTTTCTCCACCTTCCTTTGCCTTTTGGGGATCAATTCCATTCCATCCAATTCGGCAAACATGTTGTAAACTCCTACTATGTGTGTGGCAGAGGGACAATCTGGCATAGCAGATAATAAGCTAGCTCCAGGCAGGAAAAGCCAGGGTTCAAGTACCCCTTCTGACACATACTGGCTTTGTGAACCTGAACAAGTCATTTAACTCCCTAAGACAGGGGTTCTTAACCTATTTTATGTCATGGAACTCTGATAATCTTGCGAACCTATAGCTCTTGTCTCAGAATCAGGTTTTTAAAGGCATAAAATATAATGCATAGGCTTGGGAAGGAAACAAATAAGATTATGGGTTGCAGAATTGCTGTTAATTTACATCAGGAGGGTTTTCCCAATACTATTGAAATCATTGTCAAAAAAGAGGAGGTTATATGTGAGGAGATCCAAAAATAAGAGTCCCTGCCCTCAAAACTTACATTCTACTGGGGACAGGAGAAAGGAATTGCAGTAGATCTGTGATTTCATCAATATGAGTAATAGTGAAAATGATAACAAGTATTTTTATAGGAATAGAGAATGAATCTGATTTCATAGGTGCAGGACACTTCCAGGTGAGGAAACTCTTTCTATCAGTGCAAGCTGGCACCTTATTTGTAACTTAGAGTCACAGAGTTGTCTAGAGATCTGAGAGCTTAAGTGATTTGCCCGGAGTCACATTGCCTCTGGATATTAGATCCAGAACTTTAAAATTAGATCCTCCTAGTTCTGTTACAGACTCTTTGGTCACTAAACCATGCTGTCTTATATGACTTTTATATCACAGTTTGATATTTACCAAGTACTTTACATATATTATTATCTCATTTAAGCTTCACAACAACCCCCCAAGGTAGGTGCGATGTTCTCATCTATCCATTTATTTCTTATCAAGGTTAACCCCTTTATTTGTGCCCTTGATCCTATTCTCTTCTATATATAAGGGGTGTTGCAAACCTTAAAAGTGTTATATAAATGTTAGTCATCATAATCATTTAAAATCATTATTAAAATTAAAAATAAAATTATTAAAATGATCATAAAAATTATTGTTATATCTTCCATGACCTCACCTCATCAATCACTCTCTTTTTTCTCTCTCTCTCTTTCTCTGTCTGTGTCTCTGTTCTATGTTTCTCTGTTTCTCTCTTAAACCCTTTCTCTCAAAAAATCTTATTCTGTCTGTCTTTCTTTGTCTCTGTCTCTCCCTGGCTCGTTATCTCTCTCTGTTTCTCTCTGTTTCTGTATGTGTCTCTTTTTTCTGTCTTTTTATCTCTTTCTCAATATCTCGATCTCTGTCTCCATGTCTCTCTTTCTCTTTTGGCCTGTTTCTGTCCCTGTCTCTCCCCCCATCTTTCTCCATCAAATACACATATACATACATATGTATGTCCGTACACACTATATGCTCACGTCTCAAAAGAGATTCTTAATATGAAACAAAAAAAATCCCTTGAACCTGTTATCATTCAATCTATTGTCCTGTCTCTTTCCTCTTCACTGTCAGCCTTTAAAAAAGAATAATCTAAACATTTTGCTTTCATATTCTCATTACCCACTTCCTCTTCAAATTCCTACTATAAACTTTGGATTCTGTCCTGAATATTCTCTCAGTCTTACTTCTTCTCACTTTGCAGAGACTGAGGGACCATGGAGTGGAGCATTGCATGTAATATCAGATTCCTTGATGTGTTAGTTTTGAAAAACTTTTTTTTCTTTCCTATTACAAATATTATTTATTATAAAAGATGGCTCTGTGGGAGGAAGTTGTGGGGGAAGTTTATAGTCAGTGAATATAAAAGCAAAAGAGATCAGTACAATTATTTTAAAATTTTTCAATAGTATTTTATTTTTCCAAATACATTTAAAGATAGTTTTCATCATTGACTTTTGTAAAACCTTGTGTTCCAAATTTTTCTTCCCTCCTCCCTCCTCCCAAAACAGCAAGCAATTCGATACAGGTTAAAGATGTATAATTCTAAACATATTTTCACATTCATCATGCTGTGCAGGAAAAATATCAAAGGGGGAAAACATGAGAAAGAAAAAAGCAAAGGGGGAAAACATGAGAAAGAAAAAAGCAAACAACAAAAAAGTGAAACTAGTATGCTTTGATGCACATTCACCTTCCATAATTCTTTCTAGATGCGGCTGGCTCTTTCCATCCCAAATATATTGGAATTTCCTTGAATCACCACATATCAATAAAATTATTAAAAGAAATTTATGTCCTGAAATTCATTAATGATCTCTATATGATCAAATACAGTATTCTTTAGTCCTCATGCTCCTTGACCTCTGACTTTAACATTGTGGATCAACCCAATTCTTTTTTTTTTTTTTTTAATTTTCCATCCCTTTGCTTCCACGATATTGTATTCTTAGGGTCCTCCTATCTTTCCTCCTTTATATTCTCCTCCATCTCCTCCTCCTTTTCCCAAAAGCAAAACATAGGTATCCTCCAATGCTCTGGCTTTCTTTTCTTCTCTCCTTACACTTGTGTCCATGGTGTTTTCCTCCAGAACCATAGTGAAAATTTCCAAGTCTATATTGATCATATCCAAGTTGTTGATCTTGACATTATGCTATCATCCCCAATGAGGAGCTCAGCTCCTCATTTCCAGTTATCTGTTGTATATTACATTTCTTAATTGTCCCACCAATACCTCAAACTAAACATATCCAAAATTAAACATGTTTCTCCTTGGTTCCTGTTTCCCAAACAGGAATTGTTTGCTGATGGTATCACTTTATTTAGGTTCAAAATCTAAATCCTCTCTGATCTTTCTTTCTCCCTTACTCTTTTATCCAGTTAGTTACCAAGTCAATCTTAACATCTCTCAGATTCATACTCTCCTTTCTATCTCTAATGCTATAAGGCTAGAACTAGACTCATCAATTTTCAACTAGGCCATTGTGATGACCCAAATGTTAGGCTGAAGTCAAGAAGACCTGGGTGCAAATCCTGACTTACTAACTTTGTTAAGTTGAGAAAACTTTTGAGCTTCAGTTTCCTTATCTGTATAATGAGGAAATCCAACTAGATGAAGTCTAAGATCCATTTTGGCTCTAAATCCATGATTCTCCTTCCTCTGGTCTTTCCTCTTAAAATGTGTTTCTTCAGAGGAAAAGGAACTCAAGACCCTGTCTTATAAGACTTATCAATGAAACAGCTTCCAGACAAAGGAATTCCATCTAGTAATGTACTACCTCTGTAGAATTAGAACTTAAAACATCTGATACCTAGAATATTGAGAGGCATCATGTGAACTTGAATCCAGGACTTCTTATTTTTATTTTTTGCTGAGGCAGTTGGGGTTAAGTGACTTGCCCAGGGTCACACAGGCAGGAAGTGTTAAATGTCTGAGGCAGGACTTCCTATTTTTAAGGCCAGCTCTCAATTCATTGACTCATGATGCTTCTCTAGCTTTCATACTGCTGCCTAAATAATCTTAATATACCACTCTGGTGTCTCTACTCTGTTTAAAAATCTGCCTACAAGATAACCTAAAAATTCTTTAGTACTCAAGGCATCCTATGCAATATCTGACTGTTCCAGCTTTATTTCATGCTTCTTTTCTGTTCATGTCTACATTTCAGTCAAACTGAACTCACTAGTTGGTATCGTCTATTTTCATTCTGCTTTTTTCTATCTCCCATTCTCAGCATGGATTATCTCACTCTCACTTCCACCTGAACATCTCCACTTGGTGAATTTTTTTTTCCTTTAAGGATTAATTTAGGTTCTATCTCCTCCATGAAGCCCCTTCTGTCACACATCCCTCACCATCCCCATCTCTAGCTGACAGGGATCTTTCTTTCCTCTGTCTCTCAAAGCAATTTGTGCTTATCAATTCGATTTTGTATTATTATTGTTCAGTCATTTTTCAGTCATATCTGACTCATCATGACCTCATTTGAAGTTTTCTTGGCAAAGATACTAGGGTGGTTTGCCATTTCTTTCTTTAGCTCATTTCACAGATGAGGAAACTGAGGCAAGCAGAGTTAATTGACTTGCTCAGAGTCATAAATCTAGTAAGCATCTGAGGCCAGATTTGAAATCAGGATGATAAGTCTTCCTGACTTCAGACCTGGCATTCTATCTACCCAACTACCTATTTTGTACTATAGACGTGTATTATTTGTGTAATTCTTCTTTCTCCTTTAGTAGTTTGCTGGTAAATATGTAATAACTAACTCTCAGAAAATAAGACAGACTTTTAAGTTTAATTTGCATCATTACCAGTTTCTCTCTTACTTTTTTGAGTCAATACAATCAACAAAACAATAAATCAAGCCCAGAATTTTCCAAGGTGGTGGTGCAGAGGCTCGAGTGCTAGGCCTGGAGTCAGGAAGACTCATCTTCCTGGGTTCAAATTTGGTGTCAGACATTTACCAGTTTTATGAGCCTGGATATGTCACTAAACCTTGTTTGCTTGAGTTTTTGTATTTGTAAAATGGGCTGAAGAAGAGAATGCAAATCATTCCAGTATTTCTGCCAAGAGAACCTCAAATGAGGTCACAAAACAGTTGAATCTTGAAAAATGACTAAACAACAACTTTAGTCACATCACAGCCCCTGTTAGACTGCTAACTCTCTATCTTTATTCATGTCATCTGTATCACCCCACCCCCCAAGAATTTAGCATAATACTCAGTATATTCACTCATTCACTCTAAGAGTATTGTAATGCACTCTTAGTGCATTTAATCAGATTTCCACCTGTCTGGAGGTAAGGAATTGGACTAAATAATTCCTCAAGGTCCCTCCTAGTTCTGGACCTTTGTGACTGACTCATGCTGGGGTCACTGAACATCCCCTTTTGGGGTGGAGAAGTTTAATTTTTTTCTATTTAGTATTTTTCCAATTACATATATAGTTTTCAACATTCATCTTTTTATTATTTTGTGCTATAAATTTTTCTCCCCCTCTCCCTTTCCTACGCCTTCCCCAAGACAACAAGCAATCTCATATAGGCTATACATGTACAATCTTGTTAAACACATTCTAAATTAGTCATGTTGTGAACAAAGACTCAGAACTAAAAAGAAAAAAAATCCCAAGAAAGAAAAAAACAAAAAAAGTGAAAATAATGTTTTGATCTGCATTCAGACACCATAATTCTTTCTCTGACTGTAGTCAGCGTTTTCTATAAGTTCCTTGGAATTGTCTTGGATGATTGCATTGCTCAGAAAACTAGGTCTATCATAGTTGATCATCACCCAATTTTGCTATTACTGTGTACAATGTTCTTCTAGTTTTCCACTTCATTCAGCATCAGTTCACATAAATCTTTTCAGGTTTTTCTGAAATCTGCTTGCTTATCATTTCTTATAGAACAATAGTATTCCATTGCATTCAAATATCACAATTTGCTCAGCTATTCTTTAATTAATGAGCCTACCCTCAATTTCCAATTCTTTGCCACCACAAAAAGAACTACTATAAATATTTTTGTATATGTGGGTACTTTCTCCTTTTTAATGATCTTTTTGGGATACAGACTTAGTATTTGTATTGCTGGATCAAATGGTATGCATGGTTTTATAGTCTTGAGTATAGTTCCTTTTTAAAATTTTTATTTATTTTTAATACACGTTGCTTTATGGATCATGTTGAGAAAGAAAATCAGGGTAAAAGGGAAAACCATGGGAGAGATTAAAAAAAAAACAGAAAAAAAATAAACATAGTATGTGTTGATTTATATTCAGTCTTCTTAGTTCTTTTCTGGATGCAGATGGCATTTTCTGTTCAAAATCTATTGGGATTGCTTTGGATCACTGAACCACAAGAAGAACTAATTCTTTAGAGTTGATCATTGCACATTCTTGCTGTTATTGTGTACAATATATTCCTGGTTCTTCTTGTTTCATTCAGCATCAGTTCATGTACATTTTTCCAGGCCTCTCTATAACCAGCTTGTCCATCATTTTTTATAGAACAATACTATTCCATTACATTCATGTACCACAGCTTGTTCAGCCAGTCCCCAATTGATGGGCATCTACTTCTTTTCCAATTCTTTGCTACCACAAAAAGGGCTGCTACAAACATTTTTGTACATGTGGGTCTTTTTCTCTCCTTTATGATTTCCTTAGGATACAGACTCAGTAATGGCACTACTGGGTCAAAGGGTTTGAACAGTTTCATAGCCCTTTGGGCACAGTTCCAGATTGCTCTTCAGAATGGTTGGATCATTTCACAACTCCACTAATAATCCATTAGTGTTTCAATTTTCCCACATTTTCTTCACTGTTTACCATTTTCCTTTTCTGTCATATTAGTTAATTTGATATAAGGTGTTACCCCAGAGTTGTTTTAATTTCTCTACTCGATAATGATATAGAGCATTTTTTCCATATGATTATAAGTAGCTTTAATTTCTTCATATGAAAACTGTCTTTTCATATCCTGAAATGGTAACTTTCATTCCCCATTCAGAGGAATGTCATGGAGTGAGAGAGCACTGACTTTGGAGTCAAAGAATGTGTATTTGAATTCCGCTTGGTTGCTCACTAAATGTGTGGCCTTTATCAAGTCCCTGAGTCTTGGTTTCTTCATCTGCACAATGATGGAGTTGCACTGGATAAATTGCATAGAAGTTTCCTTCTATCTCTAATATTGTATGATCTTAGCACAGTGCCTGGGTATAGTAGGTACTTGATAAATATCCATCAATTGATTGAATTGATTAATTTAAATATGAAATGAGATTCTAGCATCTGCTCAACCAAGGTTGAGGTGAGTATCAATCTTTTTCAGAGCTGGAAATATTTTACCTTCTTCAATGAATGACCTTCCAGAGTAAAATACTCCTAATATTTATGACAGGTAGTCTTTAATATAAATGTAGAAATTTACCTCTAAGAGCTTAGACAAGCTCTTGGTCTTAGACAAGAACTTAGTTTTTTAATTATGGCTTTTTAGTTTTGGATTTTAATGAAATTTGTGGAGGCACAAAGATTTTGGGGAACAATAAATGGGACACATATGGTGGTAGGAGGAAGGAATAGGTAAAAAGTTTCAAAAATTATTTGCTAATATGGAAACATATTTAAAAGAATTGCACATATTTAGCCTATATTAGATTGCTTGCTGTCTGGGGGGGGGAGGTAAGGAAGGGAAGAAGAAAAATATGCAATGCAAAGTCTTAAAAAATGAATGTTGAAAACTGTCTTTACATGTATTTGGAAAAAATGAAATACTATTAATTTTTTAAAATGAAAGTTATTTGTCTTTACAAAGTTTTTGTTTCCATAAAAATTGTTCAATTAGATCTGTTCACCTCACTTTGTTTCAGTGAATATAAATTTTTTCAAGTTTCTTTGAAACCAGAGGTCATGGATTCAAAGTGTAGTATGAAACAGATTTTTTTGGACGGAAAAATTCAGGGATTTGTTTTTCTTGCCTATGCATATTCATTACAAGAGTTTTGCTTTTCTTTTATAATTCAAGTTATAGAATTTTGTGGAAGGGAAATAAAATAGGTTTTTGTTAATTGAAATAAATTTTAAAAAATTTTAAAGCACCTTCTTATAGAAAATGAGATAATCTATCTATCTATCAGTGAATGAGTACTTTAAATAAATGCCTTATGAGGATCGGCTATAGGAACAAGAAATTTCTAACTTGAAGAAGAAAAGACTCTGGGTAAGAAATGTAATATTGTTACTTTCAAGGATTTGAAGATTGGTCAAACAAAAGAGAGATTAAATTTTGTTTTATTTGGCTTCAGTGGCCAGAAAAATTTTCCTGTTAACAAGAGCAGTCTAAAAGTGGAATGAACTGTCTCAGGAGGCAGTGGATTCTTCAGCATAGGAAGGTTGTACCATATGAAGAGGATAATATGAGTCTTCTTCCATTCTGAGCTTCTGTAATTCTTTAAGTCCAGAAGTTTTTAATTTTTGTGTGTGTCATGGTTCCCCCTGACAGTCTGGTAAGGTCTAAAGACTCTTTAGATTAATATTATTAAAGGTGCAAAATAAAATGTGGAAGACTCCTGGATAATTAATTATATAAACATAAATATAAAGAGAATAAGTTCACAGATTCCAGGTTAAGAACTTTAGTTTGGAAGAGGGGAGAACTAATTTCTCCTTGATTAGAATTTACAGATCATGACACTAAGAGAGACATATGCAAAGACAGAAAGTCAGAGAGACAAAGATTGAATGAGATATGAACCAAGGCACACACAGAGATAAGTATAGAAAAGGAAAGGGAAAGACAAATCCAGACAGAGAAATAGAAAAAAAAAAGACGAAGTTAGGAAGTATCAGAAGCAGAGACTCAGAGCTTGAAAGATAGGCAAGGCAAGAGACAGGTTGGAGTTGGCCAGAGTCAGAGAGAGAGCTAAAAATGGAGTGCTTACTGAAAAACTTTCTTTCCTTTAGTTTCCCATTCTACTCCGTCCCCCCACCCCCAGCCCTTCCCTCTTCCTCCAGTTCCTCTATTTCCTGTTGTTGCCAAGGATAGGGGCCACCACACTTAGGAGCTATAGGGAAGTCCTCATTTCTTCCTTCCCTAATAACTGGAATAAATCAGTCAACAAGCATTTGTGTACACTCTAATTGTGTACTAGATACTGGGCTAAGCCCTGGAGATACTAAAAAAGGCAGTCTTTTGGGGAGAAAAAATGAAAACATTTATATTCAGTTGAAAACTATCTTACATGTATTTGGCATATAAAATATTATCAAAAAAATTTCAAAAAGAAAACATTTATATTCAAACAATATATGAAGAGCTTTAAATTTTACATAGTGTTTTACAAATATTACTTTATTTTTATCCTCACAACTCCACAAAACAAAGGTAGTTACTGTTATTATCCCCATTTTACAGATGAAGATATTGTGTTAAGTGACTTGCTTGGAGTTATACAGCCAGAGTTTCCCTAACACCACATTCATTTCCCTTATCTAAGGCACCATTTATCTGCTCTGTATCTATTCTGCTATCTTGCTCTGGAGAATTATCCCTTATAACAAAGAGAGGTTTTTAGAAAGAAAGAAAAGAAAAGAAAGGAAGGAAGGAAGGAAGAAAGAAAGAAAGATAGAAAAAAAGGAAGGAAGGAAGGAAGAAAGTAAGGAAGGGAGGGAGGAGGGAAGAAGGGAGGGAAGGAGAGAGGGAAGGAGAAAAGGAGGGAGAAAAGGAGGGAGGGAAGGAGGGAAAGAAGGAGGAAGGGAGGAAGGAAAGGGGGGAGTGAAAGAAGGAAGGAAGGAAGAAAGAAAAAGAAAGGGAGGGAGAGAAAAGAAGGAAGGAAAGTAGGAGGGAGAGGACAAAGTAAGAAAAAGAGAAATAAGAAAAAATTCAGCAAAATCAATTAATACATGGAAACAAAACAAGAATTCCCCTTCTCCTTCTCACCCCCTACCAATTTCTGCAAAGGAATGGAAGATGTCTTTTATATCTTCCTTGGGTCTAAATTTGTTTTTTGTAATGTTCATTATAAAGATATTCATTTTGGGTTTTTTTATGATTGGTGCTCTTTCCATCTATATTTTAACAAGCACTCATCAAGTGCCACATGTGACCCTATGAGCTGGATATACAAGGACAAAAATAAAACAATTCCTAATCTCAAGAAGCTTACATTCTATGGGAAGAAAAAGAACAAGTATACAGGGAAATCTTCAAAATAAATATAGGGTAATGGTAGGAGAGATACTAGCAGTTGGCAAGTTGTTGTTTGTCCTTCCTTCTTGAAGACCATAATATCAGGGAAGGGATACCAGGACATGAGGTGAATTGAATTGGAATGAGGGAGGGCTATGAAAAGTCCCTCAGCCTCACTTTCTCCTCCAGAGTCATTCAGGTCAATAGTTGACAAGTGAGGTCCGAGGGAAAGCCAGAAAGGCTTCATGTAAGAGATGAATTTTGAAGGAAATGAGATATCTTTATATATTTATTTATTTAGTGGGCTCATGGTCACCCAGCTAGTGTGTGTCAAATGTCTGAAGCCTGATTTGAACTTAGCACATAGTCAGATAGAGACAATCAGTCTGCCTGAGTTCTAACAAATCTACTAGTTAGTCATATGACCTTGGACAAAACCGTGAAAGATTTTCCCAGTCACCAGTTTCCTTCTCTGTGAAATGAAGGGCTTGCTATAAAAGGAGAGATGAACTGCTGCAGAATAAAGTGAGCAGGACCAGGAGAACAATTTATACAATGATAACATTGTAAAAAGGTTCAGCTTTAAAAGGCTTAAGACCTCTGATCAATGCAATGACCAATCATAATTCCAAAGGATTGATGATGAAGCATTCTATCCACTTCCTGACCGAGAGGTGATAGACTCAGGATATAAGTTGACACATATATTTTCTTTGACATGTAATGTGGAAATTTATTTTGCTTGATTAATGCATTTTTGTTACAAGAATTTTATTTTAATTTTTTTCAATATTTAAAAGAAGATGGAAAGGGAAAAAAGTAGATTTTTGTTCACTGAAAAAAAGTTATAATGAGGGTATTGAACTATATCATATTTAAAGTTCCTTACTGAATCACAGAATGTTTTGCGTTCCTATGGAGACCCAGTTAGTAACAACAATTAACCAACTTCTGGATTCAAAAATTCTTAATTTTCCCTTCCTTCCATACTTGCTTTCCTCTTGTCCAGCAAAGCCACCCCACATACACATATACCCTTGGCTCTCTCATTTCTCCCATTTGCAGAATTAATTTTTCCATCTGTGCAATTCAAGTCATTATTAACAAATGACCAATGTGGACTTTGGTGGGGGGAGGAGGTTTGATATTGGTTAGATAATGAATCTTTGAAACTTTTCATGCCCTGTTCTGGGAGGTATCATACAGTGGTAACAGCACCTAGGAGTCCAAATCCTGACTCCATCATTTACTACCTATGTGATCTTGGGCAGGTCCCATAAATTCCTGGGTCTGAGTTCCCTAATGTGTAAAATGAAGAACTTGAACTAAATGACCTTGAAGAGCTCACCCAACTCTACATCTTATTCTTATTCCCTACCTCCCACACTTAGAATTGAAATTTTAGAACCATAGCTAGGTGGTACAGTGAAGAGAGCCATCAACCCTGCAGTCATTCAAATTAATCTTCAGATGCTTATTAGCTGTAGATCCTGGACAAGTCACTTAACCTTAAAAAAGGGAAAAATTTGAAGCTCTTCCAGAGCAGGGGCCATTTTCTTGTTTTTGCATCCTCAAATGTCCAGCATTGTATCTAGTACAATGCTTAGTAAATATTTGGTGAATAGAATTGATTTCCTCAATTGCAGTGCCCAAGCAGTGGATAGAGCACCAGCCCTGAAGTCAGGAAGACCTGAGTTTAAATCTGATCTCAAGACACTTAATACTTCCTGATTGTGTGAACCTGAGCAAGTCACTTAACCCCACTTGCCTCAGCAAAAAAAAAAAAAAAAAAAAAATGTCAGTAGACCTATGTCAGTAGATTTATGATTGAACTCCTCCATGGAACATTTCTTTATATTTGTATTTTTGCCTTTAGGGATATTTCTTTTCCTTGCTTTTTTCTTTTTGTCTCTCTTTTACTTTTTAGCTCTATCTCTCCTCTTCTTAGTATCTAATTTCTTTGTAAGATACCTATATATACAATGACTTCTATATTTATTTCATCCATCCTTCTGCCTCTCAAGAAGATGATTTCTCTTTTAAATTCTCTTCCTCAGAAATATTTCTTCTTTTTCCTTGGGGGAAAGTTTGATATGTTTTATTTTTAATAGTATTTCCCCAAATTTACATATATAGACAATTTTGACATGTATTTAAAAAATTTGAATTCTAAATTATCTCTCTCCCTCTCTCACACTTCATCCCTAAGATGGTAAGCAATTTGATAATAGGTTACATATATTCAATCATATAAAACATAGTTCCATATGAGTTATGCTGCAAAAGAAGAAACAGGTCAAAAGAAAAGAAGCATAAAAAGAGAAAATGATAATAATATGCTTCAATCTGCTCATAGACTCTGTCAACTCTTTCTCTGGAGGTGGATAGTAATTTGCGTTATGAGTCCTTTGAAACTCTTGGATCATTGTAGTGCTAAGAAAAGCTAATTTGTTCATAGTTGATTCCAGCACCATGTTGCTGATACTGTGTATGATGTTTTCTTGGTTCTGCTCACTTCACTTTGTATCAATTCATGTACATTTTTTTTTTTTTTAGTTCACATGCTTCTTACAGGTTTTTCAGAATTTTTTTTATTCTGAAAAATCAACCTGGAGGATCTGAATTCACATCTGGCCTTAGATCCTTAACAACTATATGACCCTGGCCACACAAACAAAGGAGATAGGCAGATTACATCCCTGACTCAGTCAATAAAGAGTGTCTAACTCCTCAGATGAGATATTGTTGAGGTCAGGAGGAGGGAGATTGATAATCATAATAGTTGTAACTCAGGTAATAACAGACTCTTGTTGCTAGTTCAGTCCAGGCATACCTGTTTCCTAGGGTTATGAAGACAAGAGAGAGAGTTTTAATAAGAACAAACAGGGTCTCATTAAGGCCGTTTGAATGGTTTTCCTTTTCTGATGTCATAGGTGCTCATCTGCCTTTTACATAAGGGATCAACATTTCTAACATGGAAGCTTCTTGTCCTAATAGGGTGCAGTTTTCAGACTGACAATTTGATGACTGGAAGAGAACGATGAAAAGAAATGTAAGATTTACACACCAAGAAAGCAGTTTCAGGAACAATACATTTACCAAAGATAACAACTGCCTTAAGATTTTGTGTTTTAGATATCATTTGCATATGAAGAATAGAGAACTTTGGAATAAAGATAAAGCAGAAGTCTCATTCAATGCTCAGTATTTCAGTTGCTCATTTCTATATGACCTTCTTAAGAATTTTGGAGTGAATAATTGAGGGAACTTTTTCTTTTCTTTTTTTTTTTTTTTTAAATAATAGCTTTTTATTTTCAAAATATATGCGAAGATAATTTTCAACATTTACCCTTGCACAACCTTGTGTTTCAAATTTTTCTTCCCCCTTTCCCCCCACTCCTTCCCCCAGATGGCAAGTAATCCAACATATGTTAAACCTGTGCAATTCTTCCATACATATTTCTACATTTATCATTCTGCACAAGAAAAATCAGATTAAAAAAGGAAAAAAAATGAGAAAGAAAACAAAAAGCAAGCTAACAACACCAAAAAGGTGAAAATACTATGTTGTGATTCATATTCAGTTCCCACGGTCCTCTTTCTATATGCAAATGGCTCTCTCCATCACAAGTCTATTGGAATTGGCCTGAATCACCATTGAGGGAATTTTGAACCCCAGAATATTTTGATGATTATTGGAAAAATGTACTTTGCCTGATTGTGGTTTATCTAGTAGAGACGAATGTTTTGTTTTCTTATTATAGGCTAGAGTAATGTTTCTCAAGGTATGAGTCCATTTCTGAATAAAGAGAATAGATTTCAAGGGGCAACTAGGAGTGGTGCAGTAGAGGGAGCACTGGATCTGGAGTCAGGAGGAACTGAATTAAAATCTGACCTTACTAGCTGTGTGTCCTTGGGTAAGTGGGGGTGGGGGGAGAGAGAGACAGAGAGACAGAGAGACAGATGGATACACACACACACACACACACACACACAGAGAGAGAGAGAGAGAGAGAGAGAGAGAGAGAGAGAGAGAGAGAGAGAGAGAGAGAGAGAGAGAGAGAGAGAGAGAGAGAGAGAGAGATGCAGGAAGGGAGAGAAAGAGAGATCTTAGGGGCTGATCTGACAGATTTATGAACTGGGATCAAATAAAAACAGTGGGGGAAAGAGGAACAAAGCTCTCTGTAATATCAGATATTGCCAGGAAGAATGATTTGCTCAAAGGGGAGTTAAACAAAACTTTTTGCTGCTGAAGTGAAGAAGAAACAAAATACTTTTCTTCATTGCCACCTACTGCCAAATAGAAAAGAAAAACATCAGTACCTGGGCAAAGAAACAGAATTAGAAAAACTTCTGCTAATACTAAACTAAGGGCTTCTACTCTCCTAATAGAGTCAACTGAGGGCACTAACTGAACCTAAAGTTGGAAGTACAAAAGATATCTTTTATCAAGGAGTAGGAATAAGTTGAGCAGGGGAAGTTGAAATGGAATGAGAATAGTAGTGGAACAGTCCACCACATCGACCCATCCAATAAACACTGTGAGGAGCTAATACTACACAGCTGTGAAGCAGCATACTTTATCATTAGAGTTACTTATCTAATACAGATGTCATACCATCAGTGAATTTTGTAAAGACAATTATTGAGAAAGATAAAGGACATTCAAAGTGCCTGAATTTTGAATTACCCTGACCACATGTGTTCTTCATATGTGTGCCTCATTATCCCAGTAATTTGTTTTAACATACTCTTCTCAAAATTTTGTGCATTGGTGAGAGAGTGTGCTCCAGTTTATGGGTGGAATATTGTGTGATTATTATTCTTTCTTTGCTTTCTACTTAGAAAATGTTCTGATTCAGGTAACAGAGTTATCTTATCTGATTTTTTAGAATGGGAATACACCAGTGGGGGCTCCTGAGTTACAGTGTTAGTAGTAATAGCCTTCCAGGAGGGTATCCTTAGTATCCTGAGAGCTTATAGTACTTATAGTACTTATATTGCTTTCAACAAATCCCAACCTGCAGCCAGGGTAGGAACAGGTTAAAAGAGGAAATGAGCCGAGAGAAAATGGTTGAAAGCCCCATAGTGTGGGGAATGTGGTTCTGGGTGAGATGGTGGGATGTTTGGGTTCAAGGAGATATGGAGAGAGATGCACAATATCAGAGGCTGGATCAAATTCTGCATCCAAAGCACTGAACATTTCCAAAAAGAAAAGGAATGCAGGCAGGATTGTTGAGAGGACAGGAAGCCTACTGATTAAAAGAATGGCTTAGTACAGAAAACCAGAAAGATTTACATCTTTTCAATGTTTTCTTAGATATTTTAAGTATGTCTTACCATCACTTCAAACTCAAAATGGTCTAAACAGGTCTAAACAGAGGGATTATGACCCCTTCCATTTATCTGTTTCAGCTAATATTATCATCATTTTTCCTAAGCTCCAAACCTCAGTGGTATTACTGATTCCTCCTCCTTCCATATTCCCCAAATCTTAGCCAATACTTTGTATTAATAATATAAATTGTTACTACTAATAAATGTTTTTTTCATTCACTCATTCATCCAGTTAAATAGTTTGACCAATTCAGTCAATGCTTTCATAATCTTTAGCATCCAACTTTCCCTTCCCTCTCACTCTTTCTCCTCAAAGAAAAGCTCAGATCACTTACTTGACAACTGAATTATTTTTATAACCTCCCCATCAAGTTTCCTGCTTTCAACCTTTTCCTGTCCCTGTATACCATCTTACATGGTACTTATTGTTAATTTTATTTTTTCAAGTTTACTTTATGCCTTTGTTTTTTAAAATCATAGCCATTTCCTAATGTATCTTTCCTTCTATTAACTCTCCTTGTAAAATAAGAAAAAATAGTTTAAACAAAAATAACTATTATAGTAACTATTTCTGACAGTGTATACAGTATCTTTCATCTATAATCTCCCACCTCTCTACTGAGAGAAGGCAAGTGTGTTTCATCATTTGTTTTCTGGGGCTAAGCTTGCTCATTACAATTCATCAAAATCAGACTGTCTTTCAGTGTCGTTTTTCATCTACATTATTATAGTCATTGTGTTTGTTGTTCCCTGAAACCGACTATACTCTTCTTCTTTTCCAATCTTGACTCCTTGGTGAACTAGATCAATCCTACACTATCCTCTGTTCTCAAATTTCTTGCCTCCATGTCCTTGACAAACTGCAATCCTGGAAAACTCTTTCCATAATTTTTGCTCATGTGCTACTAAATGGAGATGGTGGACATTTAAAAAAAACTTTGCTGATTGGGTTCACTACAAATTTAACTCATCTTAATTGTAGCAAAACAAAACCACATTTTATTTCCCATACATTATATTTTTAATCTCATTTTTCCTCCAGCCTCCTAAGTACCCTTTCTCTATCTTTTCAAAAAAGTAAGTAAAAGTAAACAAAAGATGTTTTTTTTTTACATTTCACCAAAAAACTTAGAGGTTATTCTTTAATAACTCCCCTTTCTCCTCTTTTGTCCTCATCTCATTTCCCCTGACATCATATTCCACTATTTACTCCTTCACTACAGTCTCTAATGAAGAAGTGGCCCTCCTTACCAAGAGCAACAGTTCATGCTATCTTATTCTCTTTCTGCTCTACAGCAGTTTCTCCTACTATCAACCCAATTCTCCAATGTTCAATTTCTTCCTCTCTATTGGTTCCATCCTTGTTGCCTTACAAACTCACTCCCCTATCTCCAAAAAGTCTTTATTAGATCCTTCTCTCACTACTACTTATAATTATCTCTGTCCTATTTCATTTAAATTCCTTGAAAATTTTAGATTCTTCCACTTGCTCTTATACTCTCTCTCATCCCCTTTGCAATCTGACTTTCATCATCATTCACCTGAAACTGCTTTCTCCAAAGTCATCAATGATCTCTTAATTGCCAAATGGAATAATTTTTACCTAATCCTCCTTCTTGATTTCTCTGCATCCTTCAACATTTTTGATAACCTGGATACTCACTCCTTTCTGAAATTTTTTTTGGTAATACTCCTTTCTTTTGGTTCTCCTTTAATTTATCTGATTACTCTTTCTTGGCATATTTTTATGGGTCATCATACATATATTCATTAACATTATATGTCCCCCAAGACTCTGTATAGAACCTTTTATTCTTTTTTTTCCCTACATCATCTCTTTTGGTGATCTTATAAACTCCCAAGGGTTCAATTATCATCCTGCATTATGCTGATGATTCTCAAATCTATCTTTCCAGCTCTAATTTCCCTTCCGAGCTCCAGTATTGTATCACCAATTGTCTATTATATGTTTCGACTAGATGACCAGTAGACACCTCCAACTCAATATGTCCCCCACAAAACTCATTGTCTATTCCCCCAAACTCATTCCTCTTTCCCTGTTAATGGTGAGGATACCATCATGCTTTGCATCATTAAGGTTCCCACCCTCAGTGTCACTCTTAATTCTCCACTCTCATTCATGTCACATAACCAATTTGTTGCCAAATTTTATCATTTCTGCATTCACAACATCTCTCATTGATGACTCCATTCTCTCTATTCATTCAGACAGAACTCTAATTCGGCCCCTAATCAAGTTTTTCTTGAACTACTGTAATAGATATCTAATTAATCTCTCTTTGTCAAGACTGTCTTCATCCTAGTTCAGTCTCTACAAAGTGATTCTTTTGAAGTATAGGTCGAATCATATCATCCCTCTTCCCTTATTTAATAAAGCTGCACTAGCTAACTAGTACCTCTAGGATCACACAAAAACTCCTTTGTTTGACATTTAAAGCTCTTCATAATCTTTTCTTGTCCAGATTTCCAGTTTACATGTGCTCCCTTCTACATACTCCATGGTTTAACTATATGGATCTACTTATTCTTTCTCACCCTCAATGCTATGGTACCCATCTCTGTGCTTTTGTACTAGGTTCCTTCTGCCTGGAATGCTCTTTCTCCTAACTTCTCTCTTAGCATCTATGAGTCCCTTCAAGATGCAGTTCAAATAGCATTTTCCCAATCCTTCCACCTGATAGTGCCTTCTTTCCAGAGGCTATCTTCCATCTAATCTGTATGTACATATTTATTTCCATATTGCTTTCTCCATTGGGATGTAAGCTCTTTGAGGACAGGAGCTGTTTTCGCTTTTCATGTATTTTTCATTTAGCACAGTGCTTTAGTATGTTGCTGCTGCTGCTATTGTAGTTGTTCAATTGCTTCAGTTGTGTTCAACCCTTCATGATCCCATATAGAAATGGGGGTTCACATTTAAGGTTACTCCTTTTGTCACACCTATGCCTTTATTCCAGGTAGTCTGAGGAGTTGGGGTTTAAATCCTGGGGAATTGGGAAGAAGGACAGAGAAAGATTCAGTTGACTTCTCACTAGCTTCTGATTTGTCCTAGCTTTAGTTCCAGTTTTCTACCATCCTCCAGTCTTTTTCTTTTCTCTTCTGACTCTTTCTTTCTTTCTTTCTTTCTTTCTTTCTTTCTTTCTTTCTTTCTTTCTTTCTTTCTTTCTTTCTTTCTTTCTTTCTTTCTTTCTTCATCATTTCTTTCTTCTCCTCCTTCTCCTCCCCCTTCTCTTCCTTCTCCTTCTCCTTCCCCTCTTCCTCCTCTTCCTACTCCTTACCCTTTTCTTCCTCCTCCTCCACTTCTGTCACTCTCTTATTTTATTTAATTTTGTGTTCATGCTTCATATTTCTCCTAGACTGTAAGCTTCTTGTGTGTTCCCTTTTTCTGGGAAATCCCTAGCATGGCCAGGACATACACAGAAGTACTTAAGCAATAGAAAATTGAGAACAATGTTTTGCCTGAGCCTTGGTAAGCTCTGTGGAGATCCCACATCTTAAGGTTCTGACCTTGCCCATGTTTGGAGTCCCATTTCATTCTTGACAATCCCTGGATTACCTACTAGCAGCTGTGTTGCAGTCCCTGGCAATCCTTTGGGTCGACTTCCTTGATGACAGCTCCGACATTGAAGGAGACAATGATCTGATGTGTTCCGTAGGCTGCCAACAGCCATCCCACCACTGAAATTTAGACCTATGACAGCTAAGATAATTAGGTGGAAACAGAGCCATAAAGTGGATGGGACAACCAGGGTTTGCTTTCAGGGCTCGGAAATTTAGAGGGTACTAACAGTACAACTAACAGTAGTTGTAGAAATAACTTTTAATATCTAGTTAGTCTAATTAGTTAAAATAGAGGATTCCCAAATGACTTCACCTTTTCCTCATTCCCCAAAATTGGCCCTTAGAGTCTCTGCTCAAGGTGCCTATATCCCAACTCTCTTTCCTTTCATTAAATATTTGCAATCCTGGATTTTTTTCCCCCACAGAGCCTTGTGCCTTAAGCTTCCCATTCCCCCCAAATACACACAACTAAATTGTCCCAGACAATAATATTCTAGCATAACCTTTTTCTTGTAAAAATTGCCATGGAGATCTGGGGAAGAGGGGATTCTAGTGCAATCAGTATCTAGAATTCCACAAGTTTTTGCCAAGAAACAAGAAGCCAGGAAGAGAGATGGATCTATGCAGATCCCTCTCCCCATTTCATGCTTTATCTGCTGATCCAGTAGGGAACTGGGGAGGAAAGCAAGGGGGAGAGGCCCAGAGAATTGAGCACTGCCTCTGTGGCAGAAAGTAGGGAAAACAAGCAGAGTTGAGCCCTCATGAGATGGCAGACTATGCAGAAAGGTCAGTCAGCAGAATGGAGCTAGGGAGAGGATCTACTGGAGTCCAGTAAATAGTCCCTGTCTTATCACCTCCATCCTTTCCTAGAGCACTGCTTGGAGGAAACTCATCTTTACCTGTCTTGCCTATTCATTTATCATTTCCCCTCCAATCACCTTCAGGGTGTAGCCATTGTAGCTTGCAAGTAGAAGCCGATTCCTTTGAATGATTTTTTAAAAAATGTATTTCTATGCTACTTGAAATCACAATTAGCTTGTCTGGCTATATACAATAACTTTAGGCCAAGTCAATAAATGTGAGCTTTGAGATTCTTAGAGGGGAAAACCATATAAAAGGCGATTTCCTCAGCTTTGCTATGGTGCTGTTCTTTAGTTGTTTTATTTTTTCTCCCAATTGTATCTGATTCTTTGTAACCCTTTTTGGGGTTTACTTAGCAAAAATACGCTAGTGGTTTGCCATTTCTGCTAAGATGTAGGGTGAACCAAGTATAGAAATTTTCTGATTCCAATAATTTATGAACTATTCATATGCTCAGACTACTTTGAACTCAAAGAGAGAAGGAGCCAGGAAATTATACAGGAGCAGAGAGAGGTAGAGATTGGTATGACTGTTTAAGTAACATTCTATTGGTAACTCAATAGCCAGCTAACCTAGCTAAACCAGTTATGGTGAAAGTTATAAGGAGCCAGACTTCAATGTGACTAATAACTTTCTAGCAATTAAGTTTTCTGCCATTACATCTATGAAAATGAAGGTCGAAGGGGAACCTTTTCTCAGGATGCTTTTGAAGCTGGTGCTTCAGTTTCTGTGGTTCAAGTCAACTAGTATAAGAGGGAGGACTTGGAAATGAAATAGGAGGCTTGGGAGAAAACACATACAGTAAGCTTGAGAAAGAGAGGAAAAAATGATTATCTAGCCTTGATCCCTGATCCCAGGGCTGGATCAATGTGGACTTTATTCTCCATCCAGGGCTGAGGAGGCCACTTGTTAGAAGGAGTCTCAGCTCTGTCCCCTGGGGATGGAGATAGCCTTGGCTGAGACTTTTGTAGTCATTATGGCCTGAAGGGATAATTTGATTTTCATTCCTGAGAGATTGAATTGCTGCGGAGACTGCCCATTTGACATACTAGACTTGGGATCGTTAGACAGAATCTGAAAGGTGAGGAGAAAGTGGAGAATTAAGGGGACAGAACAAATGTGGGTTAGAAGTCCTAGTACCTTGTTAGCAAATTCACTTTCTTTAGTGAGGGTCACCTCCTAAATGGGAACAGTCTCATTTGTGAGATCTTATTAAGGACAACACACACAGCCTCATGTATGAGTTCAGAGAGCACAGTAGAGATCAGAGCAGTCAAGAAATCCTGCTTCTGATATGAAGTTGTCCAGTGGCCAGAGACAGTCATTTTATCCCTTCTGAATTTCCTCATCTGTAAGTACAAATTGTTTGACTTTAATAAAATCCCTTAGCCTCTCTGTGCCTCAGTTTCTGAGTGTGTAATGGGTACAGTGGATAGAGGGCCAGACCTGAAATCAAGAAGACCCGAGTTAAAATCCAGCCTCAGACACAGCTGTGTGACCCTGGGAAAGTCACTCCATCCTGTTTGCCTCAGTTTCCTCATCTGTAAAATGAGCTGGGAAGGAAATGGTGAGTATTTTTACTAAAAAAAAAAAAAATCCAAAATAGGGTCCAAGAACTATACATAATTGAAATATCAAACAACAATAAAAGTTGAAAAAAGGGATAGGAATAGCTGCTACCACTGAAGATCATTGTGGAAATAAAATGTTAGAGAAGAGAACCTCTACTAAAGTACTCTGATGCCTCATTCAATTCAAATCAATCAGTCTTTGTACAGATCTGTCCCTATTATGGCCCAGGTATTGTATTAAGTACAACAAATCTCACAGTCCTCGATCTCTGGACTTATATTCTACTAAGGAAGGCAACATATGCAAACATTAAAGGAGATAATAAACAAGTCCAAAGTAGTGCTTTGAAGGTATGAAGGATCTTTTTGTTTTTGTTTTCCTTTACAATGCACTGTTTCCTTTATTTGTACAGAATAGTGATGCTTCCCAGGCAGAGAAAAAGGGAGGTTTAGGATTTAAATAAGTAATTCTGTCCTGAAGAATCTAGTTTGGGACTAATAGCCTTAGCTCTGGGAGCATTAATGTTGGGAACTTTGAATTTGGCTCACTTGGGATCAGTGGGCAGCAGCCTTGGAATCACTGGGCTTGGTGATCTAAGCAACGGGATCAGACTTAATGCTTTGGGCACCAGGCTCAGTAGTAACTTTGGCGTTGGACTTAGTGGTTTGAGGATCAGACTAGGTAACCTTGACAACAATAAGCTTAGTAACCTTCCATTCAGAAACCTGAATATAGTTGGAGGCTGTGGCAACCTTAGAATCAGTCTTAGTGGTCTTGAAGTCTGGAAGCCCAGTGGTTGTTTTAGGGTCTGAACATTTGGAGGCAGACAAGGAGCCATTATGTCTAGTCTTGGCCTTTGGACCAAGGATCTTGATGACTTTTTTTTTGCACACTGATGGCTTTGGTATCATTGACCTGAGTCTCCTCAGTCCTTCCTTATTATTATTTTTCAGTTGTTCAATTGTTTTTGATTCTTTGTGACTCTTTGGATCATATCACACCAGAACAATTCATAGGGTTTTGTTGGCAAAGATACAGGTTTGCGATTTCCTTCTCCATTGGATTAAGGCAATAAGAAATTAAATTACTTGGCCAGGATCACATAGTTAGTAAGTATCTAAGGTTAGATATGAGCTCAGACCTTCCTGATTTCAAGCTCAGTGCTCTATCTACTGATCTGCAAGCAACTTTATTATGCTTCTTAGAAAAGACTGCATTTTTCAGAAACTTAGTTCAAAACTCTCATATCTTTGTGACCTTGTTTATTTTCTTTTTAAATTAAATTTTTAAAAAATTAATCTTTTTCTTCTCTCCCATTCGCTCCTCCTGCCCTATTGCTATTACCATCATTACCCATCATTACTACTGCTGCTGCTGCTACTACTATTAATGATTATTTCCTCCTCCTTTTCCTCCCTCCTCCTCCTTCTCCTCCTCCCCCTGCTCCTCCTCCTCCTTCCCCCCCCTCCTCCTCCTCCTCTTCTTCTTCTTCTTCTTCTCTTCTTCTTCTTCTTCTTCTTCTCTTCTTCTTCTTCTTCTTCTTCTTCTTCTTCTCTTCTTCTTCTTCTTCTTCTTCTTCTCCTTCTTCTGTTTCTTGCTGCTTCTGCTGCTTCTGCTCCTCCTTCTCCTTCTCCTCCCCTCCTCCTTTTCCTCCTCTTCCTCCTCCTCCCTTCCTCCTTTTCTTTCTCCCCCTTCTCCCCTCCTCTTCTTTCCCTCCCTCCTTCTCTTCCTCTTTTTCCTCCTCCCCTCCTCTTCCTCCTCTTCTTCCTCCTCCTTCATCTTCTTCATCTTCTTTATCTTCGTCTTCTATTACTATTACTACTATTACTGCTACTGCTGCTATTGCTACCACCACCACCACTACTACCATTTGACATTTATTTATATAGAACTTTAAGATTTACAGAAAAATTCGTATATATTATCTCATTTGAATCTTACAACAGTCCTTTAAGATTGATGCTATGATTTATGCAGCATTACAGAGGAGGAAACTGAGGATCAAAAAAGTCAAGCCGACCTGCCCAGCTCACATCTCTCCTGGTTCAAAGGCTACCACTCCTACAACACCACATTGCCTTTCTATAAAAAGCATAAAAGTATTTTGAAAAGTTAAAAGGACTATTTAGATGTGAGACATTATTACCATTATTAGCAGCAGCAGTGGTAGAGACAAGCTTCTTAATAAGAAAGAGCTCATTAGTATGGACAAGCACGTTAATAAGGACACAACTTTGTTAGTGAGGACAGTCTGACTACCACAGACCTCTTAGGTATGGACAACCTCATTAGGAGGACAGCTTCATTAGCAGGACAATCTCATTAGTGCAAAGGTGACTGAGAATACTGTGGTCTGGACTTCCTTTAATCAGACGTTCAGGGATGGGTACAGAGCCAAGCTTGTTGGTAAGAGAAGAAATAAGATATCTAAGGATGATAGAGGGAAAAAGGAGTTTCTAAAGGTAGGTAATTCCAAAACCCAGGCAAAAGATCGTAGAGAGTGGGACATAGAAAGAAGAGTAGAGCCTTTTTTCATTTTTCATATTAATTTTCCTCCCAGTGAACAAAAATCAATTTTCTTTCCCTCCCACCACTGGGAGGAAAAGGAGAAAAACAAAATCCTTCCTACAAATATGCATGGTCAAGCAAAACAAATTCTTCTGTTTGCCATTTCTCATTTTGTATTACGAATCCATCTCCTCTCTATTAGGATGTAGCTAGTATGTTTCATTATTATAACTCTTGAATTATGGTTGGTCTTTGCACTAATTTGAATTTTTTAAGCTATCAAGATTGTTTTTACAGTGTTATTATTATGTTGTTGTTTTCCTAGTTTTGATCACTTCAATTTGCATTGTATAAGTCTTCCCAAATTTCATCAAAACCATTCATTTCATCATTTCAAATAGCATAACTGTATTCCATTACATTCATAAACCTATAATTTAGTCAGTGATTATCCAATTAATGGTCACCTCCCTTACTTTTCCGTTCTTTGCAATTATATTTTTTTAAATTACTATAAATATTCATGTAAATATAAATACATTACCTCTGGTCAAAATGATGGGTCACTTTGAGTCAAAGGGTATGCTTAATGTAGTTCCTTTGTTTTCTGTTCAAGATTTTCATGTAGAGAGTTTAGAAATGAGCTGGCTTCCTTCAAGGCTCAGCTCAGGTTCCATTTCCTACAAAGTTGATCCAGATTTTCTTTATTAATATTATTATTATTACTACTATATATGTTAAATTATATATGCTATATCATATATACTATATTATTACGATTATATATACTATTATTAATACTATCTTCTCTAAATTAATTTGCACAAACATTTTGTAATTACATATGTAACAATAAACAACTGGTGTTACAATCTCTTATTCTTCCCCAAGGATCCCTTTACCTTTAGACCCAAGCACTTAGTGACTAAGTTCAGTCCTAGAACTTAAGCTTGGTCTCTAATAGAAGGGTTTTTCTCACATTTTTTTGATTCTTTGAATCTTTATCCTAATGTCCCAAAGAAATAGTAAACACCTAAAAATTTCTGGGAAGTTGGGTTTCCTTTAACGTAAACTTGTGTGACAGAGGGTATGTTAAGGAAGATCTTGATCTTTGTCCATATCCCAAAAGATAGCAGCCTTACAATGAGATGTTTTATCCAAAAAGCAAAGAATAGAAGACAGAGATATTGAGGAAATTGCAAAAAAGAACAAAATTCTTCATTTATTTATACTTAAAGTTGAAATTAAAAAACTGATTCCCTCCCCTCTATCTTCTATAACCTGATTTACATATCATTTAAATATAACATAGCAGGAATTATTATTTAAAATAATTTTGAGTACATTTATTGTACTTGTGCATTTTTTCTTGATTTTGTACCTTTGAAACAATGAGATGCTTCCATTTTGCACTGTGTAGCTTAAAGGGGTGGATTTTTATCTTTTTTTGGTAATAACTAAATATAATAAAAATTATGATAGAAAAAAAGAAATATTAGCTAAAATTCAAGTTTACCTCATGTCTAGTATCTCTCCAAAGTAAGGAATTTTAAATAGTCAATATATAATGTAAATCAGCTATAGGACAGCTACTTATTTCCTCCCCACGAAAGAAATGATAAACACAAAAGGTTTCACAAACAATTACTTAAAGTAGGATAAAGTAACATAACTATTGTTATATTCCCACAGGACATTAATACTTAAATTTCAAATTTTATATCAGTTCTGCATTTATACAAACAACTCCTCTTCAATCCCATGTCTTCTGGCAATCCAGTTCAAGGAATTACCTCTTCCTCTTCTTAGTGGCTGTCTTCTCTGATTCAGAAACTTTCACTGGTGATGTTCACCTCTTAAGGATCCAGGATCCCTGATCTTTCAGTCTCTTAAGTGTGTCTCTCAGATTTGGCACTTACATCTCAGATTTGGCGCTTACATCTCAGATTTACCTTTCTGTCACCTATATGCATGAAAGAAATAATATAGAAGAAGCAGCTAGGATTCCAAAGATCGGGCTCAGGTTCAACTAAGCCTACATATGCAATATACGATATACTATATACTCATGATTCATAATTTCTTCAAGAATTGGAGAAGAATTATCTATTCATACTTCTCATCCTTCCAGAAAGACTTGAATAATCTTGACATGATCTTTAGATTGGAAGAGAAGAAAGACAAGAGTGGAACACTAACTTTTAAAGATTTACTAAGTCAGTGACTTTACTTGCTCAGCTGCTAATAAGGGGATTGCTTTGTCATCCCAACATATCCCCCTCTCCATTCCATCTGTTTCTTTATAAGTAGAGCAGAAGTTCGCACTCCAATTCAACTTTGTAGTACTTAATTTATACACTTTGTACGTCCCCGTAGAATGTAAGTTCCTAGGGCAGAGATTGTTTTGGGATCGTTTTTTGGTAGTAGTTGGGATTTCTTGTTTTGAAAAGTGAAAAGCATCATTCAGATATAAGGAATTCTTCAGGTATGAAACACAGTTACTGTCTTTGCACATAGTAGGCACTTAATAAAGATATGTTGACATTAAATGAAGTGACACTAGCAACTTTTCTATGTCTAACTTCATGCTTAAGATCAAAATTAGTCCTTCTGCTCCCACCCTATGTGAAGATGAAAAAATCACATTCTGTGTGAAAGTGCTTATCATATCCACCTTTCTGGTCTCCATTGCCCTTTTTCTTTCATCTAAAATAAAAATTGAGTCCTTCCTATTTGAAGAAATGATCCATGTTCAACTTTCTTTCCCTTTTCATCCCATCTTTCCTTTTCTCCCTTCCATATCACCAAGATAGAGTCACAGGATTTAGAACTAGCTGTAAGGGGCTTTAGAGATCACCTAATCCAATTATTCTGTTTTTACAGATAAAGAAACTGAGGCTCAAGAAAGAGAATAGACTAGAGCAATAAAAGGCAGTTCCCTAAACTGATTTGCTTTTCCAATGTGGCAAGTAGATAGGTGGTAATGACCCTTTCAAACTTTATTACCTATTCCCCATTATAAACAAGGGCACACAAGTAGGAAGTGTGAAATGCTATTTTTTTCCTATGTGAAGTGACCTTTTCTAGGCACAAGCCTATGACTTATTTAGACCGTCTTCTAACTTCTGAACTAGATAAAGTTCATGCTTCTTTCTTTTCTTTTTTGCTTTCTTCACTTTTTTTCCTTTTCTCTTTCTTCCCCTTGCCTTCCCTTCCTTTTTTCCCCTTTGTTTTATTGATGACTTTTGTTTTTATATCAAGGTAATTTCCCAAGAATCCACCCTCAATTAGATGAACCTTCCCTTGTAACAAAGAAAAATAGGTAGGAAAAGCCAATTGATGCATCAATCTAATCTGAGGTCATATGCAACTTCCACAATCTTTTCAAGGAAAGAGGAAGAGGGCATTTTTCTATCTCTTTTTCTGGGCCAAGATTGGTGCTTATAATTACATAGCTACATTTTATTGCTTTTTTCATAGCATAGTAGACAATGTTTATTGTGTTTTCCTGGGTTTATTTCCTTTACTCTCCAATTCATACAGCTCTTCCAGTGTTTCTCTGAATTTCTCATAGGCAGAATCTCTTACAATTTACTAATTTTCCATGTCATTCCAATGTCACAAAAGCTTTCTTTTCTTTCTGGGGTTCTGTCACAGAAATACTAGAACCTCTTCAGAAATTTACATTTCTTCTGTCTGTTGATCCCAATTCCTCTCTGACTTGAATCCCTGTTTCAGAAGAGAAAGATATTTCTATAACTGTTTGAAGCTTACAAAAAGCTTTCTTTCAAAGAACCCTGTGAGTCAGAGACTATGAGAATTATCACCTTAATTTTACAGATAAGGAAACCAGGCTTATAAGGATGAAGTATCTATGGACATATAGCTAATTAAAGGTTGAAACCAAATTTGGATCCCAAGTCTCTCTGGATTTGAGCTGTCCCTGGGCCTTGGTTTCCTCATCTGTACAACAAGGGGTTTAGATTATATGGTCTCTTGAGATCCCTCCTGGCTCCAGTTCTCTGATCCTATGATCCTATGAAGACTTTGAGACAAGTTACCAGTTTATTGTTCTTCTCATAAGAATCTCTTCTCACTTCCAAGCCTTTCCAATACCATAGGTTGTCCTTTCCCTTCCTCTCTGACAAGCTATGTTCCTCCTCTCCTTCCAAACCTTGTTGTTCAGTCATTTCAATAGCATCTGACTCTCTGTGATCCCATTAAGGGGTTTTCTTGGCAAAGATATACTGGAGTGGTCTGCTATTTCCTTCTCCAGCTCATTTTACAGATGAAGAAACTGAAGCAAATAAGTGATTTGCCCAGAGTCACATAGCTAGTCAGTGTCTGAGTCTTCCTGACTCCAAGCCCTCTATCCACTGTACCAAATCTTGCTCAAGACTAACTACTTCTGGGAAATCTTGCATTGCTAATCTTTACCATTTGAGATTGTTTATTTATTTCATGTTCCCTTATTCTTTATATGCAATCTAATCTAAAATTGTTTATTAAAGGACTAATATATGCCAGTCACTGGATATGCAAAGCTAAATATATAAAAAACAGACTTTGTTTTTAAGAAGCTTATATAGAATGATTTAAAGGGATAAAGATATAAATAAAATATCATGGGGCTAGTTTTCTAAAACTACTGACCGGAATTCTGGGTGATATCTATATGCTTCATAGCAGTTACCTTAGGAAGTCACAGCCCCTTCTCCACAGATGTTCATGTTTCTCCGACACATTTTGAAATCTTTGGGAAATGATTGTTTTCTGGACAATTTTAAAAGCCTTATGAAAAATCAGTTCTAATACCCTGGAGTCCAAATGAATTGGTTCTCTGCATCGATCTGCAGATCAGGGAGGATCTTAGAAAATTATCTACTTGATGTTTCTTTCTAGATGTTCTTATTCCCATTTTTGCAATATGTCTGTGTCTCTCCATCAGATTGAGAACTACTGAGGACAGGGATGGTTGTCTCTCTTAATAAACTGGCCCTCCATTATATTCCTCCATTATCAGTCCCCTTCTCTCTCTACATTTTCTCTGAGTGATCTCATCACTTCGCATGACTTCAATTATCATTTTTTTCTGATGACTTTCAGACCTATCTATGCATCCATCATCTTTCCCCGACCTCCAGTCATTTCTCCAATGGGATATCTTGTAGGTATTTCAAACCAGACATGTCCAAAACTGAGCTCATTATCATTGCCCCTAACCTACTGCCATTCTGAAATTTTCTATTTTCATAGTGGAAACCAATGTTACTCAGGTTTACAATCTAGAATCATCCTCAATTCCTCATTTTTCTTCATTCCCCCTTCCAATCTTTTGTCAAATCTGGTTCCTTTTACTTTTATGATATCTCACATCTGTTTCTTCTCCTTATCCACATGGTCACCACTGTAATTCAAGCTCCCATCACCTCTTTTTTGAACTATTGAATTAACTTCTTAGTTGGTTTTCCTGCTTCAAGACCTACCCTCCAATTCATTTCTCACACAATTGCCAAAGTGATTTCCATAAAGCATATGTGGTCTGACCATCTCATTCTCCTCCTCAATAAATTGCATTTGCTCCTTATTACTTCTAGAATCAAATATAAGTGCCTCTGTTTGGCATTTAAAGCTCCTTATGACATGTCTCTCACGTTTCCAACCTTATTATAAACTGCTTCTCTTCATTCTCTTTAAGTCAGCCACATTGGTTTTCTTGCTATTATCCCCACACCCAACCCTTCATCCTCCATCTCTGTGCCTTTGCAATGGTTCCCTCACCCTTTTGCCCATGTCTGGATTACATTCCCTCCTCACCTCCAATTGCTAAAATCTCTAGTTTTTTTTTCAAGTTCAGTTTTGATGCCATATTCTCCATGAAGCCTTTCCTTATTCCTCTCAGCTGTT
Source organism: Antechinus flavipes (assembly GCF_016432865.1). Classification (NCBI taxonomy): domain Eukaryota; kingdom Metazoa; phylum Chordata; class Mammalia; order Dasyuromorphia; family Dasyuridae; genus Antechinus; species Antechinus flavipes. Next base: position 114,711,083 of record NC_067401.1, on the reverse strand, counting down.
CATACCTTCCATCCTCCTCTTCCCCTGTTCTCCCACCAATTCCTTTGCATTTATTTTGTAGATACTTATACACAGAGACATTGTTCCCCAAAGTATAATGGAAACTCCCTGAGGCCAGGAATGGTTTCAGTTTGATCTTTGTATCTCAAAGTACTTGGAATATTTTTGCTGTTGTTCAGTTATTTCAAGGGTTTCTAATTCTTTGTGACTCCATTTGGGGCTTTCTTGGTAAAGATACTGGAGTGGTTTGCCATTTCCTCCTCCAGCTCATTTCACAAATGAGGAAATTGAGGCACACGGTTTTAAGTAACTTGCCTAGGATCATACAGCTAATAAGTACTGAGGCTGAATTGAACTCAGGTTTTACCGACTCCAGACCTAGCACTTTATTTAAGCTGTCTATCTGATATTGATAGGTGCTTAATAAATACTTATTGATTTATTATTTATTAATTAATTGATTGGACTGGGAACCTCTCTGATGGTAGGAATTATGTCTTCCACCTTACACTGGGAGCTTTCTGAGGTTAGGATTTATGTTTTAGGTATCCCTTTCAATCTGGGAGCTCCCTGAAAGCAAGGATGACCTTGGGTTCTTGATGATAGAGTCTGTGTCACCCATTCGATTGAAAGGTCCCTGAAGACCATTTCAGCTGCTCCCTCTCTGCTGCCCCATGGCTTTGATCCACTTCACACACTACATTGGCTCTCCAGATGAGCTCAAATTAGCAGCCTAAGTCCCCTTAGCACACTCTCTGGCCTTGATACTCGACTCTTTGACCTTTGGGACTTGGGACCTGGTCTTTCTCCATAGCCCCTTGGGCCATGTGGGACATTTATATCATTCTCCCCCAAACTCTGGAGAATCTGACAAATTTCCTTTCATTGCTTCCAGCCATGTTATTTAAAGTAATTAACCTTAATTTATAAATTTTTATATCAAACTGCCTTTTAACTTTTAGAACTGGCGGGAGCAGCCCGTCTCCCTGGGCTCCTAATAGTTCTCCATTTAATCAAAATTCATCCATCAGGTTCCAGTGTTAAATCATCTTTTAATTGGGAGTTACATTCTGGTTAATAGTTTTATAATTCGCCTCCTCTAATAGTTTTTACCACAGGGATCTCGACTCCATTTTTCCTCAGTCTATTATAGCCGGCGAGAGTTCTGTGGGGACGGTTTAAGTTGGCCCCTCCTTCCTTGGACTCTGCTGGTCGCCTCTTTTGTTCTTGGTAGTCTCATTAATTCCCGGGAGCGAGTTCTTCTTTCTCATTACTGGAGCAGTACTACCCTCATCACGAGGTGAGGCCCCACTCATCTCCACAGCCTCCTGAGCTGGGGTGGGGGCCCTCCTCTTTCACAGAGGCTGAGAGACATGCACACAGAGGAGGGGGGAAATGAGGTGGGGGTGGGGTGGGGTAGGTGGGAGCTCTATAGAGAAGAAGATGGACTGAGAGGGACAGAGGTACAGAGAAAGGGCCAAGCAGAGAGAGAGACTCAGAGATAAGCAGGGACTGAGAGAGGGGAATACAGAAAGATGCAGCAATGATAGATTAGATAGAGAGATGAATGCATAAATAGATGGATGAATGGATAGGTAGAGAAATAAATGGATGGAGGGATGAATGGAGGGAGGGACAGAGTGAAAAAGGGAGGGAGAGAAAGAGAGAGAGAATGGAAAGAGAGAGAGAGAAAGAGAGAGAATCATGTTGAGAGGACATACAGAAAGACAAAGGAACAGCAATACAAGGAAAGAAGAGAAGATGAGAAAGAAAAAGAGAAATATAAATAAACATACAAAGAGGACAGAAAGACAAAGAGTGAAGGAAAAGGTAAGAGAGAGATTCAAAAAAGAAAAAGATACATAGATAGACACATTGAAAAAGAAAGTAGAGACAGATACAAGGAGAAAGAAAGGGAAGACAGATACATAGACACACAGCTGGAAAGAGAGTAGATATAATGATATAACAGAAAGAAAAAAGAGAAAAAGATGAGAGAAAGATTCACAGAGAGAAATAAATGCATAGAGTTACATATGGAAAGAAAGCGGACAGAGACAGATACAAAGAGAAGGAGGGCAGAAAGAGAGATAGAGTTAACAGAGATAATAGACATATATGGAAAGAGCAGACAGAGGCAGAGGAACAGAGATGCAAAGAGATTTTAAAAACTCAAAGAGGAATGCAAAAATATATTATACATATATAATATATGTATATTATATACCTCCACGCACATAGTAGGTAGATGATAGAGACATAGAATGGCAGAGACAGAAAGAGACACTGAGAGAGATATGTAGAGAAAAGAGACATAGAGAGACAGATGAGAGAATTTTGGGGGAAATGAACATGGACAATTTTGAAATTTATGTAGCAGAAGAATAGGTCTCTGTTTTATTCTTTATCATTCTCCTGGATACAAAGCTGACTTCTGAGATCCACGGTGCCCAGTCCCCCTTCACCAATGGTTCCCATTCATTTCAGCCATGGCACATCCTCCCCTTGCGTCCCCTTCCTTCCCCCAGATCCTATCCTTTTTCTATGGCTAAGAATACTGCAGTGAAGGCCCCAGGGCTGGGACCAAGGGTTAGCCCCCTTGACCCACTCAGTGATTCCGTCGATCTCAATGTCCTTGACAGGGCCCTGACATGGGCCTGGCTGGGAAACAGAGCAGCAAGGTAGGAAGCCTGAGTTTCTTCCAGCCCCATAAAACGGAATGGGAGAGGAGTAAATAACATGGTATATGAGGCCCTAAAGCTCAGCTTGTCATTCCTCAGCAAACACGGAGAATTAGTGTAAAATTACGTCTGAAACCCCAATCCACCCAGGGCTGCTTCTCGATTTGCAATTCCAAAAAAAAAAAAAAAAACACTCTGGCAAATGAGCCCACCAATCCTTCTGACAGTCTTTTAGGGCCGGGGCACAGTGACTGAAGCAGGGAAAAGGAAAGACAGGGACTGGTTCTGGAGCCCAGGGAGAGCATTACAGGCAGGGGAGACAAAGGCAGAGAGATGAGAAACGGAATATTTGTTATAGGAAACATCAAATAAACTGATTGACTGGAACATTGAATATGTAAAGGGGAATAATATGCACTCATCCTGGTGGCAGATTGTGAAGTGATTTCATTGCCACAGGATGCCTTTTATCTGAAAGGCAATGCAGAGCTATGGAAGCTTCTTGAGCAAAGGAGTGAGGAAGTCCAACCTGTAGTTTCTAGCAATATCAGTTCAATAGCCAAGTCGATCAACTTGAGAAAGGGAAAGAAACTTCAGAGAGACCAATTAGGAAGTTACTATGATAGTCCAAGTAAGAGAAAAGGAGAGCTTGTGGCTGTAGAAAGAAGGGGATAGAGAGGAGAGCTATTAAGGAGGTCAAATTGGCAAGACTTTGAAACTGTTTAGATGTGATGAGTGAATGACAGGAAAGGGTAGAGTTAGTTGGATAGATGAGTTCAGGAGGAAAAATCACGAGCTCTGTTTCAGGAGATAAGGGAGAGAGGCAGGGGATAGGAGTATAAATTTGGAAATTACTGGTGTAAAGATGATAACTGAATTCATAGGAGATGATAAGATAATAGAGCTGAGGAGAGGGCTCAGGATGGCTGGTGCTGGACTTAGATTTAGAAAGACCTGAGTTTGAATTCTGCATCAGTCACTAACCTAACATAACCCCAGATATGTCACTTAAACTCTCGGAACCTCAGTTTTCACACCTGTGAAATAAGGAGTTAAATTCTGGATCCAAAGTTTCCTAGATCTAGAGCATTAATACACTGTGACTTGCCCAGGACTTCACAGCCAGGATTTGTCTGAGGTGGGACTTGAATCTATGGCAAACTACTGCCGTACTTTTTGCCAAGAAAACCTCAAAATGGCATCATGAAGCACCTGACAGACTGAAGCAACTGAACACGGAATCTTAATAAAGAAGGTCTAGTTGTCTCTCTGCTCCTAAACCTCAACACCTGATCTCCTAAAATTATGGAGTTTGGTAACATTGCCAAATGAGAAGCTGCCAAGGTTGTCCCAGCTAAGTTCTCTTATCTGTGAAAACCTCACACATTGGGAGGTTCCTCCTAAAGAAGAATGATGCTAGACCTAAATATTGAAGACCTGAATGCAAATCAAAGTCCCGACACTCACTAAATCTATGTTCTTGACAAGTCACTTCTCTCTAGGCTTTAGAGTTCTCTCTTGTAAAATGAGGCTGTTGAATTAGGTCTTAACAAGATTTTTAATCTCAGTCTATGAACTTAAACTTTATTGTGTGTACTATTTCAATGTCATTGGTTGCCTTGGTAATCCTATGTACTTTATTTTATTCATTAATGATTCTGCATAGGGGTCCTTTTGTTGAATTGTTTCAATCCTGTTTTGACTCTCTGTGAAAACCCACTTGGGGTTTTTGTGGCAAAGATTCTAGAATTGTTTGCCATTTCTTTCTCTAGATCATTTGATTGATGAGGAAACTGAGACAGACAGTATTAAGTGACTTACCCAGGCTAATAAGTATGTGGGGCTAGATTTGAATCCAGTGCCTCCTGATTCCAAGGCTAGGGTTCTATTCACTGTACCACCTAGCCGCCAGTATGGGTACATAGACTTCCCAGGATTGATTGAGAAAGGAAACAGAAAAGGTTAAGAATTTCTCCACCACCCCCTTAATTAGTAACAATCTCTGCCTTCCAGGTCTTATATTGTTATCTGTCATTTTGTCTTTATGTGTTTGCATATATAAACAGGCACATCACTGACTATAGGTTTACATTCAAAGATACTTATGTTTATATGTAAGCATGTTTGTATGTTTCTTATATGTAGTCATGTATAGTATACATGTGTTAAAATATATCTATATGGGCATAGCAAGTCTGTATTTGATCACATATGGGTACGACCCATCAGTTTGCAAATGCAAAACTGATGTCTGTGTGTGGTTTGCTCACAAGCCTGGAAATGTTGGTTTTCACAGGCTTTCTCTTTTTTCTTGTGTTTATTTCTTCTGTGAGAGATAGTAGCGTATTTAGGGGAAGTGGTGCAGGAGAAAGTATGGCCTTAGTCTTTACCTAGCTCCCTCACTCAAAAAGGTACAAGGGAAGAGAGAGGGGCCATCCTCTTTCATTGAATTCCTTGCCCCAAATCTCTCTTCAGATATTTGCATGTGTCCCCCTCCCTAGGTCTGTGCCCCCCTGCCTGCGATTCAATATATTACTGTCTAATTAGTCATTGATGTGGCAAGCTCTTAATTAATCACTGATCACACTTTGTTGCTTCCTATTTGAAGAGAATCTTTTGGCCCTCCTTTCTCTTTCCTGCCACACTCTGACTGGTAGATACTCTCTGGTCCGCTGTCCCCAGGTAAGGAAGACTAGAAACTGGATTTTTTTCAGTGAGTGAATAAGAGAAAGGAGCTAGTTAGATGTGTGAACCCCCAGGCTGGTGAGATGACATTATGTTCCATATTGCCTTCAGGTTTAGAAAACCTGTCACAATAGCTCTGTAAAGGAAGTAATACAAGTATTATTATTCTTATTTTAGGGAGGCTCCAGGAGAAGTGATTTGACCAGCTACTAAATAGCAAAAGTAGAACTGGAACTCAGGTCCTTTACTTCCAGAAATATTGCTTTTTCCATGATCCTCTTAGCCAAGGTGAAACCTGGATTTCATCACTGAGCTGCACCATGAACTCAAACAATTCACTTTTCTAGTCCTTACTTTCCTCATCTATGAAATGGACATATAAGAATTCTGAGCTATGTATTTTGAGGGGACATAAAAGGCCAAATTAAGATATGAATGGACCTTTTTGAAATGGCAGGTAGAATTAGGCTATGTTGAATATTGCTTGGTTTGGAAAGGTTTTATTTATACATAGGTTTTCCCTTCAATGGCATATGGTTTAATGGAGGTAGACTTAAGAGTTTAGCAGAATACTTGGTATGTAGTAGGTGCTTAATTAATGTTTGTTTAATTAATGTATTTGCTGAGACAATTGGGATTAAATGACTTGTCCAGGGTCACACAGCTCATTACCATTTAATGAATTTATTTACCAATCTCTTTCTTTCTAGCCATACATTTACAAGTGAAAGGATCTTCAAAGGCTATCTAGTTCAACTCAAAGTCACATAGGCAATAATTATTCAAAATGGAATTTAAACCTCTTGATTTCAGAGCCAGTGTTCCTTTCCTTCCCTTTTTATTTTGCAGTCTATCCCCTTCATTCTACTCATTCTACTCTTGATTTCATTTATCTTAGCTTCTAGCTTTCATTTGTCTGTCCTTCCTTCCTTCCTTCTTTCCCCTTCACTCTATCCTTGATTTCACTTTTCCACCTCTTTTCATTTCTCTTAGCTTCTAGCTTTCATTTTTTTCTGATTCACTCTTTCTCAATTTCTTTCCCTCCCTCTCTCTTCCTTTCCTCCTCTCCACCTTCTTTCTTTGTCTTTCCCTTTCATTCTATCATTGATCTCATTCTCTTTTAATTTCTCTTAACTTTCATTTTTTTCTGTCCTTCCTTCATTTTTCCTCTTCCCTCCTTCCCTCCCTCTCTCTTCCCTTCCTCTCTTCCTCCCTTCTTTTCCTCGTCTTTCCCCTTCATTCTATCCTTGAGCTCATTCTCTTTTCATTTCTCTTAGCTTCTAACTTCCTTTTTTTTCTTTTTCCTCAGTTTCCTCTCTCCCTCCCTCCCTACTTTGCCCTTTCCTTCCTTCCTGCCCTTTCCTCCTTCTTTTCCTTCCTTCCTCCTTATCCCTCCCTTCCTCCCTCCTTCCCTAATTTCCTTCCGTCGCTTCTCTCTGCCAATGTCCCAGCTTTCACTGCCTGTCATTATCTGTGCCCCCAAGCGACCCCTCATTTCTTCCCTCCTCTCTCAAACTACCGGCTCCCCAAAACGGCACCCCGCCCCTTTTTTGTGCATAAAATCTTCATTCTAAAAAACTCCTAGTGAGAGGTGCTTAAGTGGGGTGGGCACTTCTGGAGAGGAGGGGGCCTTGAAGCGTACCCCCTCTCGGCTCTCTCGCGTCTGATCCGAGAGAAGCGAGCCTCGGCTCCTGCTTACATTCTCTTCCAACTGGCAAAGCTAATGACCGCAGCGCTCGGGGCCCGCGGTTCCCACCTCCCCCTCTCCCGCCCCTGCCAGCGCCTCCTGTCCACACCTTCGCCGAGACCAAATTTGCACTTGCTGGCGCGCGGCGCTGGCGCATGCCGGGACCTGCAGCCGCAGCCGGGCTGCCTCTCCCCGGGAGCCGCCGCTTTGATGTGGGACTGCTGGGCGCTCTTTTTCATCCGACGGTGCGGATCGCGAGGTGGAAATGAGGTGGCCCGGCCTCCCAGCCCCGCTCCTCGGTCCGACGGGGCGGGGGCCGCCGGCAGCAATTATTTCTGAGCTATTAAAAACCCGAGGAGGAGGTGGGGCGGCCCGGATGGTCCTCAGACAGAGACGGTGGAAGGGTGGGGAGAGGGAGAAGCTATCGCCGGGGCCACAAGCCCAGGGGCTTTTCTTCCTCCTTCCCAGATACCCCTGAAAGGTCCCCCATCAATCTCTGCGCTGCGGGGAGGGAGTGTCAGGTGTCGTAGGGGCTAAGTACAGTCTGCGAGAGTGAGGGGAAGGAGAGGGAATGAAGGGAGGCTGTTCTTGAGTCTAGGAGACTTTGGGACCTTTGGATTTAAAGCAGAAACAGAGGGCTAGTTTTATTGGAGACCGAAAGCCAGGATTTCTCTCCGTTTTCGCTTAACTATAGGAGCAAACATCTAGAACTAGTCTAAGGACCTCAGCTGACTCATTCCTCATTTTGCAGCTAGAAGGACTTTGGTCTCTCAGAATTTAGGCTTCCTTGAACATTCGGCCCCAATACCATTTTCTGCAGGAGGCCTTAGCAGCTTCACCTCGTCCTACAGCACCCCCACCCCCCAGCCACTTGCCACAACCCATCTCTTACTAGAGCCTTCACATCTTGGGTGACAATGGGTGTACTAATCTCATATTACTGATTCATTTACCTGGGTCGCTCCTATGAAACTATGAGCTCAGCACAGTACCTGGCACGTAGTAGGTGCATAGTAAATGTTTATTGGATTTATTTATCAATCTTTCCCTTTCTAGCCATCACAAGGTGGAAGAGTCTTCAAAGGCTATCTAGTTCAACTCAAGGTCACATAGTAATTATTCAAAATGGAATTTAAACCTCTTGATTTTAGAACCAGTGCTCTTTCTTTCCCCTTCCCTCTTTATTTCCCAGTTTTTCTCCTTCATTCTATCCTGGGATTGGTGCTGTTTTTTTTTTCTTTTCTTTTTATCCCTATTGCTTAGCACAGTGTCTAGTGCATAGTAAGTGCTTAATTAATGCTTGTTGATTGATCAAATGTCTTATCCAAGATTATGGAGGTAGTAATTCAGAAGTGGGTTTGAACAGTGGGTCTCTGATTCCAAAACTAGCCTCCTATACAGTGAACTAAACTTCAGTGCCCATTGCCCTGAATCCTATGTTGTTGGAAGTGAGATTGTAGTAGAATATCCAGTAATCAGGTAAAAAGTTTTGTGAATGGGGGGAGATCATGCAGGTTTCTGGTACTACCCAATCTCATGATTTCTAATTAAGAAGGGACTTTAGAAATTATCTAGACCAAACCCTCATTTTATACATGAAAAAATCCTCTCCAGAAAGAGGAATTGATTTGTGAAATGCAATGCTTTGAATGAGAGGCAAAGCTGGGACCCAGTTTGAGGTTTTCGATAACAACCCCACCCCCCAATGCTTCTGGATCTCTGTCTGTTATTGTCTTCTTGTCTCTCCTCTTTTCACTGTTCTCAGATTAGAGGGTGTTATACAAAGGAATGAGAGTGACAAAGACAAATGATTTTTTTTTTTAAAGAAAAAGTGGAGATGCCAAGGACTATAAAAAGCAAGAGAAATTTCAGTTAGATTAAGGGAAGTCTCTCCAATGTCTGTCTTACAGAGAAGACCTAGAATGAGGAAACATGAGAACTTGAGACAACTTTGAGATCCTGAAAAATCTTAGGCTAGCTAAAGAGCCAGCCTACAGCGATAACAGATAAAAATGGTTTCCTCCAGGATTAGCCAGCCTAGATTTAGACAATGGGGCTGCAGGGTTCCCCCCACCCCGAGTTTGGGATCTGCCTTAGAATCCTTCACAGAAAGCCAGGACTTACTGATTTTAGATTCTAGGTCCATCCCACCCTTGTTCCGTGACTTTGCATAGCACTTAATTTCCTGAGGTCACAGGAAATTCCTTTTCTGCTAAATGGAGAGATGAATCTTGGTGATCTTCAACTCGGCTCAGGAAGTATCTCTTCAGAATCTATTATATGCTAGATGTTAGGAATACCAAGGCAAAATGAATGAATGAAATATTCCTTCCCTTAAATAATTTGCATTCTTCTATTTTTTGGTTCAGTCATGTAAGACTCTTTGTGATCCCATTTTGGGATTTTCTTAGTAAAAATACTTGCTAAAAATAATGTTCTTCTTCAGCTCATTTTACAGATGAGGAAAACTGAGGCAAATAGAATTTTAAGTGACTTGCCCAGGGTAAAAAAAAATTTTTAAGTGACTTGACTGAGGCCAGATTTGAACTTAAGGAGATGAGCCAGGAAGACTTATGCTTAATTGCATGCTCTAAGATATAAGCAAAATAATTTGGGGATGGAAAGAGATCAGTAAGTAAGAATAGGCATCCAAGAAGATCCTGCTGTAGGAGGTGGCACTTGAACTGAGCCTTGGAGGGAGATCAGGAGCCAAGATGTGAAATCAAGGAAGGAGAACATTCTAAGAATTATGGAGAACATGTATAAACAGCAGATTCGAGATGACATGAGAAATAGCAAGTTGGCTAGAAAAATAGTTATAAAAATGGTCTTGGAAGTAATCTAGTCCAACTCCTTCATTTTAAATATGAAGAAATCAATAAAGGCTAACCAGGTCCTATAGAGTAGCAGAACAAGAATCTGAATTCAGATCTTTTGACTCTAAACACATCATTTTCCCCTCACTGTATTATATTGCCTTACTCTCTCAGGAGTCTTGTTAAACCAAGTTAGGAAAATAAGTTAGAGCCAGATTTTAGAGGACTTTAAATAGCCAAATATTTTGTGTTTTATCCTAAAAGCAATAAGGAACCACTGAAGCTTCTAGAGAAGGAGAGTAACAATCCCAAAGCTTTAGAAAAATCAAAGGCAATGTTTATAGGATGGAGTGGAGAGAGAAGCTGGATGCAGAGAACTATTAGGATACTGTTTCAATAGTCCAGGTGAGAGTTGATGAAGTTGATAAATTCATCCCCTTTTGAGAGAAGAAAAAGAAGTAGATATGAGGGATGTTGGTGGAAGTTGAACCGATAAGTCTTGGCAACTGATTTGATCAGGGAGGGACAAAATGTGAGAATGAAGAATTGAGGTTAATTCTGAGATTGTGGAATTGAAAAGATAGTGGTGCTCTTGATAGAGGTGAAATGGTGACCTGAGGCTGGGACCTACCGTAGACATACTCAACAGGTGACCTGAGAAGCTTTCTCTGACCAATCTGCACATGGCACTGAAACGTTCCCTCCCTCGGCCTCTCCCAAATGTTTTTGTCCCTCCTCATTTTTAAAGAGGGTCCAATGACATCATGATGTCTTTTGATATTTTGGCTTGCTCCAGAATTGGATTTAAGGGAGATAGAGTTGCACAACCTCACTCTCTCTCCTAAATCATCTAAATCTTCCAGTAAGAGAAAAATTAAGATGATTGGAGATGGCCCAGGTGCAATGATGATCTTGGGGGTCTTCCATGTCTGACCAAGCTTTAAGCATTCTACTCTACAGCACCTGCTTCAGTCACCTTCATGGTTGTTGGAACAAGTTATTTTCCTTGACCCATTTTTCCACAAGGGGAAATAGTCAACTGCTTAGGGTATAAGTCTTCCTACTTCACCCATGGATTTGAGACCTTCCAGGTGCAGTCAACCTGGTTTTGTGTTTGGAGATGGTTTTAGTGGGGTGTGTGGCCACTGTGCACACTACAGCTCCTGGGATGAGAGTTGGGGATTGGGGGATGGAAATGTGGATGAGCAACCTTGAAGAGGACTTGGCAAGCTCTCCGACCAGAGATGCTTCTCTCCTAACTGCTGCTCCTTAGAATGCCCTTCTCTTTTACCTGTAAAAAATACCTCACTATTCAATCACGCCGTGCCTTTGTTCTCAGAGTTTAGAATCTTAGGTCATTCTTCTTCCATAATCAGAATGATATGCCAGCCTGCTGTGGGCAATGGAGGGTCACTCAGAAACCATGGGAGCAGTTCTGTTTTCCCTAGGAGAAAAGAATGATGGTACAGCTCAGATCTGGTAGACAGTGTATTTTCTGGGAGATAAGGACATGAAAAACTGAGTTTCAAGGATGTAAAATGTTAGTGAGGGACTTGCAGTCAGGAAAACCTGAGTTGGAATTCTGCCTCAGAATACAGTCTTGTGGTAATAGGGATAATAATATTACCCATCCTACAGAGCTGTTGTGAGGATCAGATGAAATAGATAAAAACAGTTAGTTGCTTACTATGTGCCTGGCACTGTGCTGAGTGCTGGTGATGCAAAAAAAGTTAAAAACATGGTCCCTTTTCTTAAAAAAAAAAACTCATATCAGTAAATTGCTTGGCAAACCTTAAAATGCTGTATAAATGCTAACTGTTATTATTGTTAGCTTGAAGGATGCTCTAGCCTCCTGAGGACTGGTCCAGCCTCTCAAAGTCCTAGCAGCTAGAGGTGGGTGGAGGGAGAAAGAGCAGAGAAAAAGAAGCCAGCAGCCCATTCTCAGTGGGCACATCCATATTTTACAGTGACATAGGTGCCATACCTCGTTTCCCTGGGTTAAGTAGTAGGGGGGTGGGTGTGTGTGTGTTCGGTAGGGGTGGTGACGTATGTCTTGCTCTCTGGCTCCCCATCCATCTGCCAAAAGATCTGGGGCATTTAACCCCAAGCACCAGCTGATGGATGCCCAGCTGGAAGATGGGGGCCCAGGCTAGTGACCTCCCCCTTCCATTGCTGCTACTTATAATGATGGTCACACAGCCCCCAGGGATAATGAAAAAGCTTATGACATTGTGTGTGTGTGTGTGTGTGTGTGTGTGTGTGTGTGTGTGTGTGTGCAGAAACAGCAGAGATGAGATAGAAAGGGGTGAGGAAGACTGCAATATTCAGGGTGGAGATGGAGCCTGCAGAGAAATTTCTGGCCTTGAGAACTGGAACTAAGAAAAGGTTCATTTCCTTAGATATTTCTGGGACTTGAATCTTCCCAGTGGGATGAAAGTACTAAAATATTTCCATTTCTACCTGATTATTCTCTCTCTCTCTCTCTCTCTCTCTCTCTCTCTCTCTCTCTCTCTCTCTCTCTCTCTCTCTCTCTCTCTTTCCCTTTCACTTCTCTCTTTTTGTTATCACTAATGGAACCAGGAAAGAAAAAAAATTAAAATTGAAACAAAGAGGAAGCTTGGTAAAAATAAGATGCTTTCTTTCATTTCCTGAAGGACTCTTGTGTTTTGGGAAGTGTATCTGACCCCATGAGGCTTACATTCACCTTATACTGGAGGGGAAGAAAGACAGCCTAGGAAAGCAGCAGCCTTCTTTGTCTTCCTTTGGAGGTGGAGGTGGTAGGGATAGTGGTGGCTTCTGATCACTGCCTTTTTGGAAGTGAATTAGAGTGAGAATCCCTGGGGAAGGATACTCTTCTTCCTTTTCTCTCCCCTTTAACAGGTATTCCTAGTCCCTGACCCCTGCTCTTTAGCAAGAACAATCAGAGGTCTTACCTAGACAATCAGGGACTCACCTTGCTTGGGCAGGAACATCCCGGTTTCTACTCCTTAGGCTGGGCAAGGAGAAGCTTTATTTTCCTTTTTATTTATTTATTTTTGCCCCCTTTCCAACCCCCTCCCCACCTTGGAGAAGGGGAAGATGACTTTTACTTTCCACCACTGCCTTTCTTCCACATAAGTTCCAAAGCACAATAGAAGCTGTACTGAGGATGAAGGGGGTGTGTGTATGTGGGGAGGGGATGACAGGGTCAGACTTGAGCTGTTTGCCCCTTGGGATAGGGGGTAAGAGAAGACCTGGGAAGTCTCTCTGATGTTGCTATTACATTGCTAGTAATCAGGACCTTACTGTGGACACCGAGGATATCTCCACCCTTTTAAGCTGATCCTAGAGCAGAGAAAAACAAGCCAATGGAATGGGAAGACATTGGAGGTGGTTGTGTCCTAAGCTGAGATAGTAGAACCATACAGTAGAGCAGATTCCGGAAAGGATGCTGTTGTCTTTAGAAAGATAGATTTCCAGAATTATGGAATCTGATCCCCAAAACTGGGTCTTTTAGGATGTTGCTTTCTCATTTGGGTCCTTTTCCCCTCTATCCCAAAGCTCCCTTTGGGGTCTATAAGACCCTCTACTCCGTCCTCTATATCTTAGGCTTTTGAGATCCTGGTTTGGAAGCTGAAGAATTCAGGCCATAGAGCCCAGGGTCAGCTTACCCAGGAGGGCCCTTTGGCCAGTTGTTGGGTGCTTTACGGAAGCCTAGGTATTCTGGGGAGGCCTGTCTTTCAGGTCCTTCCTACAGGAGTCAGTTGAGAGATCTCTCTATCTGAGCTGGGTTTAGTTGCTGTTAATTAAACCAATTGTTGGACTTAATGCCCAGCCCATTAACATGTCTCCTGGTTCTATTAATCACCCCCAAGCAGAGCCCTGGGGATGGGGATACTCTCTGGGTGGGCCAGAGGGAGGCTATCTTTCCCATAGTGCCAGTAAATCAAATTCCTCTAAGGAGCAGAGAAGAAAGAGGGAGGGGAGTTGGGGGTGATGGGGGGGGGGGGAGAGAGGGGCCAGCAGCAATGGTAACAAGTGAATGCAGCTACTTTGAACTGCTTCCTTCTCCTTTTGCTATTTCCAGGAATCAGAGAGAAACTTAAGGTAGACATTTCATCCTTCAATTTCTTGGGTTCTGCAGGGATCTCTATCTTAGCCTTGATCTAAATCAGGAGAGGTTGGGAAAGGGAAGAGAGGATTTTCCTTTTTTTATTTGAGTAGCTAGAGATGTTCAAAGATTGGGTTACAGCAGTAGGAAAGTGGAGCGGATTTCAGCACAGAGAGCATTTTTGTCATGGGTTAGAAAAGTATAAGATATCTATAGGCTAGGAGTGTCTTTGTCTATGAACCCCCATAGGAATCCCTTTCCTGCTCCCATCCATGGACAACGTGCCAGTTCTCCTTAGATTAGGAGTCTCTCTGTCCCTTTTCCATCACCAAGAAGGGAACTTTCTATTCTCTTCTCCTTCCACACTCAGGTGAGTTAGTGTCCTCCAGGTCTTGCCCTTAGGGTATGAGCTAAAGTAAGTGAGTGTCTTCCGAGGTATTACTCTGAAGGAAGAGGCTACAGTTAGACTCCCCAGGAGGATGAGTGCATCCACTTCGCCCCCAATCTCCATCCTTCATCACTCTTCCCCTGCTGGCAATGGGAAAAAAAAAAAAAAACTGGAGTCAAAAATCCTAGTTGTGAATGTCCATTTGGGTCATTTCCTTACGCAAACCATTTCCCCTCCTTGGACCTTGATTTTCTTCCTTGTAAATGGAGGCAGTTAGACTAGATGATCCCTAAAATCTGTTCCACTTCCCGTTCCAGTGTAACCTTTCATTCCTTCCCCCTCCGCTCCATCTCTGGCAGAAGCTCCGAGGATGACAGGTCAAGAGGGAGGCTCTGCCGTGTGGAACCGGGTGCTCGGGGCTCCGTGCACACCCCCGGCGTCCGGACCCCTGGGGAAGGGGAGGCTGGGTGGGGCTGCGAGGAGATGCATAAATCATTATTGGCGAAGATCTCAGCCCCCGAGCCAGCTGGTTGGAGGCTGCTGCTCAGGGTGTAGGCCAGGGCATAAATCATAATTCCCCTACAATAGATTCTTTTGCAGCCACCATCAGGAAAAGTGTGTTGGTTTTATCGATTTTTTGACACGGGGGCCCAGGCAGCCGCGGCTCCTGAATCATTATGAAATGAAACTGATTAGGAATTCATGGAATACTAAATAAACTTTACGAGCCTGTTGTAAGTTTTTTGATGCATGGGGAGCGGAAAATGAAAACTAATGATATAAAAATTACACAGCGTGCTGAGTATTATTATACCGCTATTGATTTGTTTCAAACTGTACATCAAAATCGAAGAGGGCCAGGGCGGCTGCCGGGAGGCAGGGGATGCTTGAATTCCACAGAGCCGGAGGGCTTTTTATTTCCCACCCCTTTTCTATTTTTATTTTTTCTCTCTTAGCCCTCCCCTTCTTCACCTGCAAGTCTCAAGCACCTGCTTGATGATTTCTTGTTCTCCCACCCCCGCTCTGCTCATCTCGGAGAGGTCCCGGTTGGATGGCCCTGATCCTAGACCCAGCTGGCTTAGGTTGAGTTCCCTGAATTGGTCCGTTCCTTTTCTTCCTCTCTCCAGTTTGGTTTCCTTTAGGGGGTCTTTTTTCCTTCTGCCTCTCTTGATCTGAAGGCAGAAAGTCTCCCTCTTATTCCTCTTGAAACCTTGAGCATAGTCAACAAACATAAAGAGCCATAGATGAAAGGCTAGAAAGGGATCTCGGAGGCCATTTGCTCATTTTACAGAAGAGGAGACCAAAACCCAAAGAGGTTCAAAAAATCATCATATGATTATAAATGCAGGACTAGGAGAAACTTTAGGGATCAAAGAGTCCCATACACCATTTTACAGATGAGGAAACTGAGGCTGGAGTGCTGATATTACTTGCCTGAAAATAAAAACAAGCTTTTAAGTAGCAGAGTTGGGAGTCAAGTTCAGGTTGTCTGCTTCCTATTCCAATGTTTGCTTTGTATAGTCCAACCATAGGTATTTTTACAGAGGGACAGATCAAGGCAAACAAGAAGAGCTAGAATTCACATCGTTTGGCCCAACTGACAATTATACATATATCCTTTTTCTCTCTTAAATTTCTGTTGAGGGAATAAGCTACCCAAAGATTTGCAGTAAGTAGCAAACATTTCAGTCATGCTCACCAAGGGAAGGACCAGGTACCTCTGCTCTTGGGGCTTTGATGGGTCTCCTCATAGTTATTACACTGTCTGGCCACGTCCAACTCATACCCAGAAGGAACCCCCACTCTAACATATTGTAGGATGAGAGCTGGCACCTAAGTATTTAATAAGTGTTTATTGGTTGAAAGCTGCATTGTTGTGGGAAGAAGTTCTCTATGATAGAGCCGGTGATCCTTTCTGTATTCCTGTGTCTGTCTGGCCTTGGAATTAGCCTTTCTTTCAGTGATTTGATGATCATCAGACTCTGGAGATACCAATAAGAAAAAAAAAAGAAAAGGAAAGAATGAAAGAAAAAGAATCTTTGCCTTCAAATGGCAATAAAGGTGTCTGAATGGGAGAGGCAGTTAAGTACTCCTTGGAAGTAACTATTGAAAAGGCTAATCCAAACCATATATTTTTGGAGTTTGGAACAGTGAATTTAATAGTTAAAAGACGTGAGTTTTGGCTCCCACTCTGCCTCTTACTAAGTGGTATGATCTTGGAGAGTCACTTAGCTTACCTATGGCTATCTTTACTCATCTGTAAAATGGGGGAAAACAACATTGCTTCATGTTTTTTACCAATCAACACAGTGCCTAGCACCTAGTAAACACTTCAAAAAGTCCTGTTGATTGATGGGCTATTAGAAGGAAGGTACCTTGTAAATTGTAAATCATTATAATAATAAATGAGCTGCTATTCTTATCCCTTGTGCTTATATTTGCATTCAGGAATTTGCATTCTCTTTAATGACTCCAGATTTCTCCTGGAAATAGAAATTTTTCTTTCCAATACCATTATACCAGTGGCATTATATAGTGTTGAAAAATTAAAAGTGAATTTCACACACAGGGTAAAGGAGAAGGGCGGGCTGCAAGGAATAACTTAGAAGAATTTGAGAAAAGGGTGTCATCAGGGAAATATGTGACAGGGCTGATCATATGGGCAGAGCAGGGGATTGATTGAAAGAGAATGAAGAGATCAAAGATTGAAAGAGAAATAGAGAAAGGCCTCCAGCACATTTGTGGAATGTTCTTCTTTTGGAAATGTCCATGTTCATGAGCACTCCTGAATGATTTCTTTATTGGGTCACTGCAGCACCTCTGATGCAGGGAGGACACCATTGCTATCCCCATTTTACAAATGAGGACATTCAGGCATAGGTATTTCAGCAACTGAGGACTAGAATCCAGGCCTTCTGATTCATAATTGTTCAAAAAAAATCAGATTCTTACTTTTCTCCTGCCCTCCTTTCCTTCCTTCCTTCCTTCCTTCTTTCCTTCCTATCTCCCTCTCTTCTTTCCATCCTCTCTTCCTATCTCTCTTTCTTCTTCCTCTTTTCTTTCTTTCCTTCCTAGACTTTCCTTCTTTCCTTCCTCCCTTCCTATTTCCCTCCCCTTTTTGCTTCTTTCTTTCTTTCCTTCCTATCCAGAGTCAAGATGACTTGGATTCTAATCCTGCCTCAGGAACTTACAAGTTGAGTGACTCTGGTCAACTCAGTTGACCTCTATGTACCTTGCTTCTTTATCAATAAAAGGATTGGATTTAAAAGCCTCTGAGCATCCTTCTTACTCTATATCTATGTTCCTATAAGCTTTAAGAATTATTTGAGCCACTGAGAGGTCAAATGATTAACCCAGGATCATATAGGCACTATATATATAAAGCAGACCCTGAACCCAAGTCCTCTTGATTGGGGGGGGCTACCTCTTTATCCATCTGCTATGTTGGGCTATGTCTCTTTTCTCTTTATTCAAAATACTTTCAGGTTTATTTTCTCCTTTTCACCCCCGCTCCCATGTGGTACTTACTCCCACTTTACAAAGGGGAACATTGGGGAAATATGGCACAGTAGAAAGAATACTATTCTTCCTAAGACAAGTGACTTGGTAAGTGATGCCGTGACAAGGCAGCTAGATTACACAGCGGGTAGATTGCTGGGCCTGTGTCAGGAAGGCTCAAATTCAAATCTGGCTTTGACACTATATGAATACGGGCAAGTCATAGAAAGACTTGTTTTGATCTGTTTGCCTCAGTTTTCTCAACTGTAAGATCATAAGAATACCTAGCTTCTAGGGTTGTGGTGAAGATTAAATGAAATAACATTATAAAGCCCTTTGCAAACCTTAAAGCATTAAATAAGTAGTTGTTATTATTATCATTATTTATTTATTAAGTAAAATTAATAAAGAGCCTGGGTTTAAGCTTTTTTGCCCTGAAACTTACAGCCTGATTAGCAAATCATATTACCAGAAGAAAGGTTCTACAGATCTTAGCTGTAAGTTCTATAAATCCTGTTCACACTGAAATGGTAGTTTCTATCCAGCAGCACAGATCACAACCTATTTATACTTTCTCATCTGCTGGAGCCTGTACACTTTTCCCCCTTGTTCTGGGAGCCTTACTCTAGATTATTTTTTATTCGATTGATACCACTGCAGCACTTGGGTTATTTAATAATGGCATTATTAATAATGATTAATAATTCAATTATATTAATAGTTAATATTTAATAATCCCAAATGTTTATAGAGTTCTTTAAAGTTTGCAAAGCTCTTTACTTATCTTGGCTCATGTGATCCTCATAACACCTCTGTGAAGTAAGTGCTGTTATTATTCCCATTTTACAGATTGAAATTGAGGTCAGGATAAATGTCTTGATAAAGATTTGTATAGGGAGTAAGTACAGGGAGGTAGGATTTGAACTCAGATCTTCCTGATTCCATTTATCATGCTATCCACAATGGCATCTAACTGCCATGTACAGAAGGCATGGATTGTTCATTTTTTTTAACCCATGTAAGTCTTCTAGAACATAAGCTCTATTAATGCAAAGACTGTTTCTTACATAAATTTTGTTTTGTTCAGTTGTTTTAGTCATATGCAATTCTTTGTGATGTCATTTGGGGTTTTCTTGGTAAAGAATTTTTTTTTACAGATGAGGAAACTGAGGCAAATAGGGTTTAATGATTTCCCCAGGGTCACATAACTAGTTAAAGTATCTGAGGCCAGATTTTAATTCAGAAAGATGAGATAACACTCCTTCCACTGCTCTACATAACTAACTCACAACTTTTTTTTCTCTTTCATATTATTTAGGAATATGATCCATTTGTGTTTGGGTGAAGAATGGGTAAGTCTAAATCTGTGATTTCTTTAATCCTAAGTAATTTGGGGGGGGTGCCAAGCCCTTCCCCCAAACTCCATTTTATACCTTCTTCGGTCCAAAGAACAATCCTCTGAGAGAAAGGACATCCCCAAATCCATTAGCACTGAGGGCTGGAAAGGATTGATGAGATCAAGGGATGTGATTAAGGCTAGGGAGACAGTAAGAAAGAATCCCTATGCGGTGAAAGGGACCAAGAAGACAAATTCAGGGGAGATGGAGATGAGTAATGACTCTGTGATGACTTCACAACTAGGCAGATCTCAGCATAGGTGATGTCTGCCACTTTGTGTGGGTTCTTAATAACACATCTTGAATTTGTTCTTTTTAATACTGGAGAAAGCACTGGATATATGGTCAAGAAATATGGGTTCCAGCTTTGTTATGACTGTGGGACCTTGCCATTTGTTCTTTCCCAGGCTTAGACTCCTCCTCTGTAAAATGAGAGGACTGAACCAGATTTGGGGTTTGTGGATAGATTTCAGGGACTCTGAAATTAGATGGTTAAAAGTGACATCTTTATTTTCATCAATTTCTCACATTTATCTCATCCTTTGAACATGAATTAAAAACAACGATGTGATTCTGAGGAAGGGTCTATTGGCTTTATCAGATTGCCAAAGGGGTCCATGACACAAAACAATTTAAGAACTCCTGAAGTAGGTGACCTCTTAGACCCCTTTTAAATTCTGACTTTTATAATCAATATGATTGCTTTTTTTATTATAGTTTTTTATTTACAAGATACATGCATGGGTAATTTTTCAGCAATCAATAAGATTTCTTATGCTCTTTTGTTGTTGTTCTTCAAACATTTCAGTCATATCTGCCTTTTCGTGACCCCATTTGGAGTTTTCTCAGCAAAAATACTAGGGTTTGTCATTTTCCAGATCATTTTACAGATGTGGAAAGTGACTTGCCCAGGAAGTATCTGAGGCCAGATTTGAACTCAGGTTTCTTAACTCCAGGCCTGGTACTCTATCTACTTTGCCACCCAGTTGGCCCTTATGATCTTTTAAAAAATTATATGTTCTGTGAGACTAGGGCTCATAACATCATTATGACTCTACAGTCTCCCAACAAGTAGGTTGGCAAGGTCCGGGTGATGGGAGGGTTGGTTAGTGCAAATAATCTCCAAGGTTCCATCCTACTCCAAGATTATATGGTTCTAAGTGCTGTCTCACCTCCATTTCACATTCATTCTGAGAATACGAGGTTTTTAGAGCTGGAAGGTATCTTAAATGTTATGTGGTTAATAGGGAAAACCAGTTTGTATGAACTTAGAAACATTTTCTATAGATATCACAGAGAAGGAATGTGAGACCCAGAGGAAAGGAAGTGACTTGCCCAATGTCATGCAGATAGAAAATGGTGAGTAGAATTTTAATACAGGTCTTCGAACTCCAAGTTTAGCATTTTTTTCCACTCTCTGAATGCCTGGGCATGTAAGGCTGCTTGCTGGGTTAGAAGCAGCCTTGCCCTGATTGGTAATTTTGATTGGTAGTGATTTGAGTAAAGATATGTATATTGAATTTAGATTTGTGCTCAGAGTATGTCTACTCATTCATTCCCAACCATATTGACTGAATGAATTGAGTGTTACAAGTAAGAAAGAGTTTAGCTATTACTCTCCCACTGATTTGATTTAATGTTGGATTTTTCTTTCTCTTTCTCTTTTCCTTTCAGTTTTGCATTTTCATAGTGTCCCCGAGACTTGACAAGAAATGTTGTTTCTTGGTCTGTATTAACCTTGATTGGCTTATCTGCTATTTAAAAAATTTTTATTTTAGAATTGTGTGTGTGTGTGCATGTGCAATTATGCAGATAACCTATGGCTACTGCATGAACATTAGAGTTGTATGAGATGGTGAAGGGGGAAAGATTTACTCCACCCCACCTCTCTCACTTAATCTAAAATCAGAGGACCTGGGTTTGAATCTCAGGTCTACTAATTACCATACAGAGAGTCTTGAACAAGTTAGTTCCATGCTTTCATACTTTCCTGATCTTTAAAATAAAGGAGTTGGATTAGTTTATCTCTGTGTTCTCTTTTAGCTCTAATATCTGGGACATCAGCGGATATGGAATGGTATTGGGGACAAAAAGTTCAAGGGGTGACAGTGCTGGTGAGTAC
This sequence comes from Antechinus flavipes, assembly GCF_016432865.1. Lineage (NCBI taxonomy): Eukaryota > Metazoa > Chordata > Mammalia > Dasyuromorphia > Dasyuridae > Antechinus > Antechinus flavipes. The sequence goes on along the minus strand of NC_067401.1, from coordinate 114,689,719 downwards.
CCAGTTCTTAGAATCATAGAATCTTAGTGTTGGTTGAAGGCTTGATCCAACCAGTCCCCATCCTTTCTAAGAGTCTCTCCCTTGAGGCTCTGGTTATTTGTCCTTCCTTCTGGGAAAGGACCATGACACTGGGGAGATGATGCTGTGACATGCAAGTGATGTGGATTTAAACAAGGGAGAATTATGCAAAGTGCCTCCCTCATTTTCTCCTTTAGAGTTCTCTGGGTCCAGTGGCCAGAAATAGGTACAGGGAGGTGGCCCTGGATGCAGTAGGAAACCTTGGTCTTAAATAGGTCTCTGTTTGACTAAACTTCCTAAGAACATGGCAGAAAGAGCAATGATGTTGGAGTTGGATGAACCTGGGTTCAAAGCTCACCTCTGGCCATCACTATCTGTAATCATTTAAATGTAAGTCATTTAAACTCTTTGGGATCTTTTCATCTGGATGTAGGGGATTAACCTCTACCCCAAACGATGTAATCACAGAAGACCAAGACATTCTGATGGAATCAACCAATTAAAGGTATAACTGGATGGCTCTAAGTCCTTAATTAAGCTCAGAAGACTATAGGGTTTTGGTCATTGGACGAAAGGCAGTTAATGTCGCACAAGGACTATTGTCTTGGCAGAGATTAAGTGACATCTCTGGGTTTATGTATAAAAGTAACAGGCAGTGAGCTCAGAACCAGTAGAATGGAGAATTCTAGTTTGAGACAAGCTCCTGAAAGGGAATCACTAGGAGTAGAAGATAGTTTCTCTTTTCCCTTTGCTTTCCATTGACCATGTTTTTTAGAGAAACTGGACTACTAGGAAAAAACATATCCAAATGGGAGCCAACAGAGGTACCCTGAGGACAAACATGACCCAATCTGATAAGAAAAGATAGCCAGCCCAAAAGAGGAAAGGGCTTCAAGAATAGCTTCTACTAGAGAAGAATGCTGTCTGTGGACCCAAGAAAGGATTTCTAATAACTCCTTTGTCTTTGTACTTTAAATTTGCATCCATTTCCCCTTTGGAAATATATACATATATATCTAGATGGTAGAGTGTGCTCTAAGCTATGAGGGGAAATGTATTATACCAGCTGGTTGGTTTTTGTTGTTTTTTTTTACAATACCAACTTGGTCAATATCTTTTCTAAAAGCTAATTAAAGTCTAGCCAAATAATGTTAATGGGAAGCACGCTTCTAGGGGCTCATAAGTGACATTACTAGGATCCCATAGCCTTTCAGCATTACTCTTAGAAATCTCAGAGTATCTCTCTGGGGACCCAGCTCACAATACCAGTGGAAGTTCAGAAATACCCCCAGAGGTGGTGTTATATATAAAATGAGGGTGTTGGATGAGATGGACTCTAAGGGACCTTCGAGCTCTAATCCCATGTCAGGGACTTGAGGATGGGGAGAGGGCCGGGTCTGGGAAATCTCATTATCATGCTTTCATCTGCTCCACAAGCCTTTATGAGGACCTATTATATCCATCGCAGTGTGTTAGGTACCTCTTGGGGCCTCAGTTTCCTCCTCTGGAAAATTACAGGGTTTGAAAGAGGTTCTTTAAGGTCCCTTCCAGGTCTAAACCCTAATAACCATCCCCCCAACAACAAAAAGAAAGGAAAGGAAAAAAAAAGTTTTGTCTCCTAAGGTGGCTGGCAGTAGATTACTTAGTGCTTGACATGGCGTGTCTCTGTGTCACTGTTCCCGGGCGGAATTAAATCAGGACAGGAAAATATTAATTTAGAGTAGGGGATAGAGGCCGCTCCTTTCCAATTACTCTCCACCCTGTCAGACTTATCCTGGCGCAAACAAGGAAGGAGGCTGGATTAATTGCTTTGGACTCTGCCCCACAACAGTCCCAATTACAGAGCCGTCTTGGTTCCCAGCATTACGACGTACACTGCTGTGCAGGAAATTGTGTGAAATTTTAAAAGATTTTCAGACTCAATAATAGAGAACAGGATTCAGGGCCGGCATTAGCTGGGCTTCTCGGCCCTCTGTGGCTGGGTGGAAGTTAAGCCCTTTGGGCTTTCTTTGTGTATTAAAGGATCATTTAGTTAACCCCAGTGGTGGGGGCTTGAGAGCTGCTGGCCTGGGAGAGAAATAAAGAGAGCTGTTCCTCTACATTAAAACTTGGGTTCAAATCTCACTTCTAACAATTATTACGTGGATAACTTCAGATTGGGTTTTTAATCTCAATTTCCTCAACGATTAAAATGGAAGATTTGTACTGAAAAATCTTTAAGACTCCTAGCTCCAAATCAATCAATATGAAGTCAATATTTAAGTCCCTACTTTGTGTCAGGCACTGTGTTGAGTGGTTCTTGAACTTTTGTTTTCAGTATCTTTATCCTATTAAAAATTATTGAGGATCTCTCCAAAGAATCTTTGTTTATCTGGATTATATTTATAGACATTTACCATATTGGAAATAAAAACTATTTTTGAATTTGTAGACCTTCTAAAAGGGTTTCCGAGATCCCCAGGATTCTCTAGACCATACTTTAAGAACCACTGGCTTAGGGGATGAAGAAAGGCAAAAATGTAGCCTTATCATTCAAGGGACACAGATTCTAATGGAGAGGGATGATTTATAAATGGGAGATAATCCCTGAGGAAAGAAAGACAGGAGCATAAGGATGGAGAATGGAGTGATGGTAATAAAGGTCTTTTGATGAGATATGAACCATCTTGAAGGAAGCTCTGGAAGTCAGAATGGGGAAGAAGAGGAAGAACCTCTAAGCCTCCATGAGGAGCAGCTAATGAAAAGTCTCAGATGATAGAATACTGTGTTAGGGAATCAGCAAGGAGGTATTCTGGTTTGCAGAGAAGGCAGGGGAGAGAGAAGTATAAGGAAAAGTAGGAACAGGTTGGATTGGGAAGGTAGGCAATGGCCCTACAGCTTTATGATCCCTTCAGCTCCTGACATGAAATCTGCTCCTTGGTTAGGATCTCAGCTGGGATATGTTTGGGAATAAGTCATATCACCTGTCTCACCAGGCTCTCCTCTGGCAGTCCATGCTAGACTGTGGCATTTTGGCAGGCTGTGGCCTGGAGCTAATACTGTCCTAAAGTTCTCAAGACATGCGTGTCCCTCTCCGGCCACTGTGGATTCAGCCAAAGGCATCAGTCACTGCCTTTCTTACCAGTCCTCCTATTTCTCTTCTGTATTTGTCTCAGTGCTGAATTTCAATGTGACTTAATCCAGCAGGAGGATGTTACAGATGCTCATTGGTCTTGGTATAGTTCTCCACATTTCCTCTGGAATGGCTTCCCCTTCCACTCCTTTAAAAAATTTTTCTCCCCCAGAAATTATATATATTTTTTCTTTCTGCAGATCTCAACCGGGGTGTTATGGGATATGCACTGCTTTCAATGCCATTTTTCCTCTGGAACATCTTTCTTTCCCTAACATCAAACAAATTTTTTTATCTGAAATTATAGTTCTTTTCTTTTTTTTCTTTCTTTTTAAAAAATTGATTTCTGCAGACCTCAGCTGGTATATCACAGGATGACCTACTATGTACAAATGCCTGTTGTAGGTGCTGGGAAAATTGTTAAAATGAAAAATGCTGCTTGCCCCCATTTAGCTGACATTCTACATGGGGGAAATGGACATATTCACAGATAAGGAATGAAGTATAATTTGAGGGAAAAAGTATTAACAACTAGGAGATTGGGAAAGGCTTCCTAAGGGGGATGAAACCTGAGCTGAGCCTTGAAAGCCCTTCTAACCTCTCTGAGCCTCATTTTTTTTTCTTTTTTTATTATTATTATAGCTTTTTATTTACAAGATATATGCATGGGTGATTTTTCAGCATTGACAATTGCAAAACCTTCTGTTCCAACTTTTCCCCTCCTTCCCTCCATCCCCTCTCCCAGATGGCAGGTAGTCCAATACATGTTAAATATGTCAAAGCATATGTTAAATACTATATATATATCCATAGTTATTTTGCTGCACAAAAAAAAATCAGACTTAGACATAAGGTAAAAATAACCTGAGAAGGAAATCAAAAATGTGCGGACAAAAGCAGAGGGAATAGAAATGCTATGTAGTGTTCATACTCATTTCCCAGAGTTCTTTCTCTGGGTGTAGCTGGTTCCCTTCATTATTGAACAATTGGAACTGATTTGGTTCATCTCATTGCTGGAGATGGCCACTTCCATCAGAATACATCCTCATATAGTATTATTGTTGAAGTGTATAATGATCTCCTGGTTTTGCTCATCTCACTCAACATCAGTTCAGGTAAGTCTTTCTAGGCCTTTCTGTTCAGGGGAACAGCAAGTAATTCTGTTTGGATGGGATGAAGAATCTGCCAAGGGGAGCGATGTAGAATCATTCTGAGAAGGTGAGCTGGAGCCAGACCGAAAGGTTTTATGTATTTTATCCTAGAGGCAATAGGGAGCTACTTGAGACTCCAGTGAGGGAGTGATATTGTGTGTTTCAGAAAGATTATTTGGCAGAGTCTGAAGTACATATCATTCAATTCTCTCATTTTTCAGATAAGAAAATTCAGATCCAGAGAAGGGTAAAAAGATTTGTTCAGAGTCACTCATCAGTGGCAGAATTAGGACTAGAGTCCAGTTTTTCAGATTTTTTCCATAAATGTTCCAGTTGAATTTATATTCTTTAATAAATGTTTATTGAAACAAATTGGAAATTCATCTGGGGTAAAGCCAAGAATTCAATATCTGGATGCACAGTCAGATTTCAGAAAAGCCACTTGACATCCTAGGAAGCCACAAGATCATGATGTAAAGGGTCTTGTAGAAAGCCAGAGCTGGAAGAAGCCTGAATAATCACCTTTTCTAACCTGTGGCAGCTAGGTGGATAAAGTGCCAGGCTTGAGTTCAACTCTGGCCTCAAACACTAACTAGCTACATGACCTGAGTAAGTCACTTCACCCTGTTTACTTAGTTCATTCAGTTTCCTTATCTATAAAATGAATTGGAGAAAAGAATGGCAAATTTTGCTAAGAAAATCTCAAATGGGGCCATCAAGTGTCAGCTGCAACTGAACTATTAACCCCTTCATTTTACAAAAGAGAAAATTGCCTTCCTTAGAAGAGACTTTGTTTTAAATTTTTTTTAATTTTATTTTTTATTCTGTATTTAGCAAATATTACCCCAAGAGAATTTTTTTCAAATTAGAACAGAAAGAGAATTACATAAAAAAACTGCAAGTCTCTATTACATTTAGCTTGACCTTTGAAAAGAGAATGTAGGAGTAGCTAGATAGCACAATGGATAGAGCACCAGTCCTAAAGTCAGGAGGACCTGAGTTCAAATCCAGCCTCAGATACTTAACATTTCCTTGCTGTGTGACCTTGGGCAAGTCACTTAACCCCAATTGCCTCAGGGAAAAAAAGAGAGAATGTAATAAATTTGTGATGTTCCTTTCAAAGCTTTCCTCTTTATCTTTCTGAACTTCCTTCTGCTTTTTTCTATATATTCTCTTCCTTTTTCTTTTAAATATTTTGGTGAATTAAAGAAAGAAGAAATGTGTGCAAAAATATTCATAGTAACTCCTCTTGTAGTGGCAAAGAAACTAAAGAGATAGATGTCCATCAATTGGGGAATGCATGAATAAATAATGATGTACAGATGATGCCATTGAAGATTATGAAGATGATGTTTTCAGAGAAACCTAGGAAGACTTGTACAAAGTGATGCAGAGTAAAGTGAACAGAATCACAAAAGAGATTTACACCCCGAAAACAATATTGTAAAGACAAGCAATTCTAAAGACTTAGGATCTCTAATAAATGCAATACTTGATCTTAATTCCAGAGGGCTAATGAAGAAGAATGCTTCCCATTTTCTAACAGAGATAAGAGATTCAAGTTGTAGAATAAGACATTGCTTTTGTATTATTTTTGTATTTTACACGTTCTAAAATACAATGTGGGAACTTTGTTTTTTGCTTTATTATACATATATGTTTTTAAATAGCATTTTATTTTTTATAATTACATATAAAGACAATTTTTAGCATTCATTTAAAAATTTTTTTGAATTCCAAATCTTTCTCCCTCCCTCATTTTTCTTCCCCCTCTCTAAAATGGTAAGAATTTGATATAGCTTATAATGCAATTGTGTGTATTTATTATAAGGGTTTTGGTTCTTTTTTTTTCAATTTGAGTAGAGAAGAAGGTGGGAGGGGAATAGAAGTGGAGTTTCCAATTTAAAAAATGAAAAAGAAAGGAAAGGAAAAAAAGGGCTATTAAAGCCTTTTTTATGTTTAATTTATATTTTTCTCAATTACATGTAAATAAACATTTTTAACATTTTCTTTTTTTCCCTTTCCTCTTTCCCCTTATTTTAGAAGGCAAGCAATTTGATATAGATTATACATGTGTAGTCATGCAAAACATTTCCATATTGGCCAAGTTATAAAAGAAAACACAGACCAAAAAAAAAAAAAACCCAACTCCTAAAATCCCAACCCCAGGAATAATAGAAAAAGTGTAAATAAAAGTATATGTTGAAGCACTTTTTTAAAAAAATGCATGGAAGTAAATAGTAGCAGAGTGGCCAGTAGCTGAGTGAGATGAGGTACCGGCCCTTACTCGAGAGCTGACCTGTTGTCAGCCCAACAGTCAATTGGATCCTGCAGCCAAGATTCTGATTTCTGTAACCTTCAGTTACTTCATCTATGCTACATTAGGAAATGAACTTGCTGGGGAGACTATTTTGCAGCAACCACTTTCTTTGAATCTGTTCTCCCCAGGGACTGACAGAGGGAAGAATGTGTTCTCAGTTGGGAAAAGGGAGGGATGGGAATGTTCCTGTATTTCTTTTCTTACTATATCTTCTCATTTAAAATATTCTTTGTAAAAGCTGATTGATGTCAATTGGTTCAATGATGTAGGGGCACTCATCTCTGGTGATTGAGATTAGGGAAAACATCCTGAAATGGGGGCCTCTATGTTAGAGAAGACCTCATAGCTCCTGTGGTACCCTTAGAATTCTGAGCTGGGAGGTGTAACAAGCTGTTTTATGGGGAACCCCAGATTGCAGATTGTCTGGATTGCAGATTGTCACTGCAATGGGGAATTGAGTTAAGGACCTTAAAAACCTCATGAGAAAAAAATAATGAAATCCATTCCTGTCTTAGAAGCATAGATTTTTAAAAAATATAAATATCTTTTTATTTTTTAATTAATGGCTTTTTATTTTTCCAAATACATGCAGAGATAGTTTTCAACATTCACTTTGCAAAACCTTGTGTTCCAAATTTTTTCCCTCCCCTAGACAGCAAGCAATCCAATATAGGTTAAACATGTGCAATTAGAAGAGTGAATTCTAATGCAATATTAGTGGAAAGAGACGGGAAAAGTAGGCTGAAGTCCTAATTCTATCACTGACTAGCTGAGTGACTGAAAAAGTCTCTTTACCTTTCTTTGAGCCTTAGTTTTCTCACCTATAAATGAGAGAGTTGGATGATTAAATTCTTCAAGACTTTGAGGTTCCTATTGAGGCTAAAAGTCAGTGGTTCCAGATCCAGATAAATCTAGAATTTATTCAGTTCCTGCCTCAATCTCATCCTAGGGCTAGGGTGACAGTTATAATACAGGTCAATAGAGGAGGGTAGAAGTGTGGTGGGATGGGGATTCTGAAAAGGCCGTTTGGCTTAGGCCACAAGTTCAAAAATGATTCTCCAGTTGAACAGATGCACTATCCACCAATGAGCTATGGGACAAGAGAAATGCATTTGAAATCAGAGGACCTGGGTTCAAATCCTGACATCCTACCTTGAGACCTTACTTAGCAAGTCACTTAATCTCCCTTGGACCTCAGTTTCCTCATTTGTAAAATAAGAAGGTTGAACTAGATGATCCATAAAGATCCCTTCTAAGAGATCCTAAATCTACAAATATCCTTGTCAAACTCTGTCTCTTCCTCTCTCTCTGTGACATTGCATAAAAATTGGATTTCCCTATAATAATGCATTTGAATAGAAAAATTAAGTTGAGAATAATTGATAAACATACATTGAAATTATATCTCATTTATTTTTATGCTTGTACACAGACTGTTGCATTCTACTCCCTAACATACCTCCCCTCTCTTTAAAAAAACAAAAAACAAAAAAAAACACAAACTTCCTTTCACTTCTCCACATCTTACCTCCTCCAGGGAGATATTTCCTGAATTTAACAGGAATTAAGCCTGTGTTTTCTAGACCCTTACCTTCCTTAATCATTTTCATGGTAGAATATCTCCTTCAGTAAAGTCGAACTCCCTGAAGGCAGGAAACAACTACCACCTCATCCCCTCAGCAACTTTCCGAAGATTTCCACTTTTAAGGACTCAGTTGATCTCCCTTGCTTTAACCTTCTATTATCAGTTTTTAAGTCAGTGTTTAAGCACAGCAGAGTTGCCTTAATACCAATTTGCATTATTCTCTTCTCCATCAAAGACTAAGCTTTTTGCATGGTATGATGCAAAGAAGGGTCTTTTTGGAGTCAGAGGACATTAAGAATAAATCTCAACTCTTACTGTTTTCTTGATCTTAGGCTAGTTACATCTCTCTACTTATCCAGCCTTAAACTCTCTGCTGATCTCTTTCTCATATCTCCAGCTGCCTTCCAGACATCTAGAACTAGATGCCCACTGGACAACTTTAAATGTAACACATCCTAAATTGAACTCATTTATCTAAACCCTCCTCCTTTCCAAACTTTGGCTTGGAGATGGCAGATCTTTGAGGAAGAGCTATAACCCAATAACAAGACAACATGCAAACATCACAATGTCTTTTGCTATCCCTCAAGGTGTAGGGGGGCAGGAATGGGAATATAGGAAAGGATGTAAGAGCACATCCTGGTCCTGAGGTATCCTGGGAAAGTCATTTGACCTCAGTTTCCTTATCTGTAAATGGAAATAGGAATACTTACCTATGTAATACTTACAAAAGGGAGAATGGCATAGTGGATGGAAGAGTAGCCTTGGAGCTAGGAAGGCTGGTCTAGATCTTGTCTGACAAATAATGGCTGATATTCTGAAGATAACTTATGGAACTTCTCAGTGTTTACAGACCCATTTGCTAAGACTATAAGTTATGAAAGAATTGCTGACCTGCATCTGGAGAAAGAGGTCCTCACTTGCGTAAAACTCTGGTCCCAAAAGGATAAACAAAAAATGGTACCTATTTTACAAGGTTGTAGTGATGGACAAGCATTATGAAAACCCTAAGTCCCTATCTAAAGGTGAGCAAGCTTGACAAATGGAAGTCAGGAGATTTGGGTCAAATACTACCTGGTATTTAATAGCTGTGTGATTTTGGGTAAATTATTTCACTTCTCTGGTCCAGTTTTGTCATCTGCAAAATGGGGATAATTCCATATGATTACTGGGATTACTGGGAAATCCTAAGTGAGTGCTTTGCTGTGCATACTATGGAACAAAGAATAAAATTCATTTTAAAGTGGATACAATCTTATCATTAGTGTTTATAAACTAAAATCTTTCTGAAATTTTTTGTATTTATTATTGTATGTATCATGATTATTATAGATAACATTTTATATATACATTGATCATCACTACCAGCCTCATTTTTTGTCTTGTTTTCTCTCTCTTCCTCCATCCCCTTCTCTTTCAATGAAAGGAAAAATTTTGAGGAGAGAAGAATACTCCTTTGGCAAGAGTCACCTAAGTTAAGAAAGAGACAGCTCTGTTTCATCAGGGGCTCCCTTCCCTATAACCCATCATCCTCATTACCACCATCAGCAAACACATTGATTCACTACTTCTGCATTAGGGCTGTTGCAGAGCTCTAGCCCCAGACCCATCGCTGGGGAGTCCCTGTTCTGATGGAAGAGACAGGGACCTTTCTATTTCATAGCCTGATGGGTATACATCTTTGTTTACAAGTGATACAGAATATTCCCCCCACTCCAATATATTAGCTTCCCTTTCATCTAGGCCAGCATCTTGGATAGTTATATACTTAACCCTTCCATTTTTCTAATTTAGGGGTTCTTTACCTTTTCTGTGTCACGGACCCTTTTGTCAGTGCCTAATGAAGTCCATGGACTACCTTTCTCAGCATATTTTAAAACGAATGAAGTAAAATATATAGTATTATAAGGAAACCAATTGAATTAAAATAGTTTTCAGAATAGCTAAAAAGAAAAAGGTCATGGACACCAAGGTTAAGAATTCCTATGTCTAATTGATTCCTTTAACTCAATTATATTTATTGGGGGAAAAATAATCTCTTCATTTCTAGTTCTTACTGTTAAAGTTGATAGTTTCCTAAAGGAAATGGAACTTCTATATCTGGGGTAAATTTAAAATCCTTCTGAAATTTTCCTTTCCTTACTGGAATAGGATGGAAGTATTGGTGGCTTAAATCTCTGGACACTGTCCAATAGGCTGGCCTCCGAGGAGAGCCACAACCAAATTGGGGGGGGGGAGGCGAGACTCCCTAAAGTTGGTCTGCTCACAGCCTGGGACCCCAGCATCCTGAGGGGGAAGGATGGCACCTTTCTTCTCAGGCAAGGCTGGCTCCATCTTGTTCCCACTGCCTCAGGTCAAAGAGGTCCCAGCAGGTACCTCCGGCCTGGGTTTGGTACCGTAGTAGGGTGCTTACAATTAAAGGCATAATTGTGTGACCGGCAGGGAGGCTCTACCGATTGATTCAGGGCTGGTCTCACCACTGCTGCCATCCAGAGAGACTGTTTGCACCTGTGTCAAGGCAAGTACAGAAAACCTAATTAGTCAGTTTGGTGTTTTATAATTAGGTCCTTTAAAATAATTCATAGGTGGTGTGAATAAGCCCATTTAGAAATCTATTAAGCTTTGGAGGAAGTTGAACAGAATCTTTGTAACTGCTTGTTCTCTCTCCTTTTTTTCCTCTCCTCTTTTTACTGTTTCTTTTTCCTATCTCTTCTCCCCCTTCCTTTTTTCTTTCTCCTCCTCTTCTTTCTCCCTTCTTCCCCTTTTTCTTTGTTCTCCTTATTCTCTCTTTTCCTTATTCTTTTTCTCTTCCCTCTTCTTCTCTTTCTCCCTCTCCTCTTCTCTTTCTTTTCCTGTCCCCTTTTCTCTTTGTATCCCTCCTTTCTTTCTTTCACCTTCATTCTTTCTCTTTTCCTCCTCTCCCTTCATTCTCTTCTTTATTATCTGCCCTCTCATCTCCTTTTTCTCATTTCATTCCTCTTCTTTCTCTCTTCATTTCCTCCTTATTCTTTCTCCCTTTACCCTCTTTTTTCTATTCTTTTCTCTCTTTCCATTTTTCTCTTCCTTTCCTTTTCTTTCTCTTTTCGTTTCCCTCTCTTTGTTTATCTCCCCACTCTCCTTGTTTTTTTCCCCTTTTCTTCCTTCTTTTCTCTTTCCTACGCTTTTAACTCTCTCCTCTTTTTCTCACTTTCTGCTTTTCTTGTCTCTTCGTAGAAGATTATAAACTTAAAATCGGCAAACTAGAATGAATCTAATAATATTAGATTTAATGTAAAATTTTACATTTGGGTTTTAAGAGGCAGTTTTGCAAGTACAAGATGGGAAAAGTATGGTCAGCCAGCCGTTCATCTGAAGAAGAACTGAGGCCTTCAGTGGACTGCAAAGTATATATGATATATTAGTCCCCAAAGTTAGCAAGTTAATGTACTCGAGTTCCATTAAGAGAAGTGTAATGTTACAGACTGGAGAGTGCTGATTGTCCACTAGCCTCTGCCTACTCAGATCACATCTGGACTGCCAACTTCAGCTCTGGATACCACATTTTGGAAAGAACACCAAAAAGATAAGTATTCAGAGGGAGGAAACTAGGATGATGAAAGACTTCAAAATCATGTCCTAAATGGATAATATGAAGAAATCGGGGATGATTAGCCAAAGAAGGGAAGACAGGATTGGGCAATAACATGATGATAATCTTCAAATATTGGAATTACCTGGAAGAAAATTTAGACTGATTCTGTTTGATCCTCAAGAGTAGAAATAAAAGTAATGGGATAGAAGTTGCCAAGAAGTCAATGTAGGCTTGTTGTCAAGAAAACCTTCCTAACAAGTAAAGCTGTCCAAAAAATGGGACAAGTTTCTTCAGGGGGTAGTGAGATCTTTTTCCACAACTGGGCATGAAGGAAAAATTGCTAGATATGTCATTGGTATTCTTATTGAAGCAGCTAGGATGTATAGTGGATAAGGTGTTGGTGGCCTAAATCTCTGGACATTGTCCTAATAGGTTGGCCTCCTAGGAGAACCACAATCAATTTTGGGGGCAAGATCCCCCAAATTTGGCCTGCTCACAGCCTGGGGCCCCAGCATCCTGAGAGGGAAGGATTACACCTTTCTTCTTAGGCAAAGCTGTCCTCCATTTTGTTCCTACTGCTTCAAGCCAAAGAAGTCCCAGCAGGCACTTTCTACTTTTTAAAGTCAGGAATAGTTGAGTTCCAATCCTATTTCAGATACTAGCCATGTGACCCTTGCTAAATCACTTAATCTCAATTTCTGCAAAATCAAAATAATACTACCATCTACCTCTTGTAATTGTTTTGAGGATCAAATTGAAATAGCATGTTTTATGGAAAGCAATTCACAAACCTTAAAGCACAATATAATGTTAACTATTTTTGTTCAAATTTGAGTTGAACTAACTGAGCTCTATAGTACTTTTAAACTTTTTCATCTCCCCTTCCCTCTCCCTTCTTCTCCCTGTTCCCTTCTTCCTCTCCCTCCCTCCCCTCTGCCTCCCTTTCTTTCTCTCTCCCTCCCCCTTCCTCCCTTCTCTTCTGTCCTCCCTCTCTCTCACTTTCTCCCTCTCTCCCTCTCCCTCCCTTCTCTTCTGTCTTCCCTCTCTCTTCCCTCTTTCCCTCTCCCCTCTTCCTCTCCCCCTCCCTCTTCTCTCTCCCCTTTCTCTGTCTGTCTCTCTCCCTCTCTGTTTCTCTCTCTCTTTCTCCCTCTCTATCCCTCTCCTTCCCTCTCTCCCTCCCTCCATTTCTTCCTCTTTCCCTCCCTCTATTTCTCTCTCTCTCCTCTCTCCCTCCCCTTCCCCTGCCCCTCTCTCTCCTCCTTACCTTCCTCTCCTCCTCCCTTTCTCTCTCTCTCTCTCTCTCTCTCTCTCTCTCTCTCTCTCTCTCTCTCTCTCTCTCTCTCTCTCTCTCTCTCTGTCTTCTCTCAAAGGGGTTGAACATGATAGCCTCTCAAATCCCTTCCATTTAAAAATCTATGATTAAGTTAATTAGAATGTCCTGGAGATAGAGTTGTGAGTAGAGAGACACAGCTCCTTCTGTGTCTTAGGAGTACTAACCAGTATAAGATTAAAAATAAAAAGAAAGGGAACATCAGGTATAACTAGTCTGTCTACTCTCTTTCCCGAAGTATCCCTTAGATAAAATTTTTTTACTGAAAGTGTATCTCAGTTTTGCAGTTGATATGTTCCTGAAGTTTTTTAGGAGGAAAAGAGCATTAGTGTTAAGTCCATAAATCTGAATTTGAATCCTGACTCTACCATTTAAGAAACTATGACTTTGGACAATTTTTCCTATCCATAATATAAGGGCAATGATTTTAGATAACTTCAAGCAAGCTGGAAAACTTTCTAAAGACATGATTGATTGCTTTTTGTATTTGTTAAACACCAGACTAGCTAAAACTGAAGAGTTTTATCAATAGGCTGGCCCCTGGGTAGTGCTGGTTTTTGATCTTCAGATAATTCTTAAAGATTCTGCTAAGTCATAGAAATTATAATCTGCCCTAGTGTAGAAGCTACTGATTACTGATGAAATCACAAATTATTGTAGTAATGTTTCCTTTGCCTATCTTATAGGACTGTCATTGGGTAGATAGAAAAAAGATAAATAGATTAATAGAATTTATATAGTACCTTAATATTTGTAAAGTGCTTTATAAGTATTACCTTATTTTTTTCTCCTTTATCCAAGGTGCTATTATTGTTCTCATTTTACAGATGAAGAATCCGAGGCAGACAGAAGTTAATTAATCTGTCCAGAGATATATAACTAATAAGTGTCAAAAGCTAGATTTTAACTCTGACTCCAGGTCCAGCATTTTATCCACTGTGCCATATAGATACAGATAGAGAGATAGGTAGAATTATACTAAAATAATTAAAATGGAAATAATTTGGTTATTTGTCATGGCATTGGTAAACTGTTTAAGTTTCACACGCAGCAATGAGATTGGAACAATAACTCTGTAGACTTTCAGTTTGGTAGGCTTTGCTATCTCACACTTTCCTTTGGAGATTCCCAAACACTGAGCTAACTGTGGCAATGTGTGTGTCAATCTCATCATCTATGTACACATCCCTGGGAAGACTACATCATTTAATATTTCTCCATTTGCTATAATCAATGATTCCAAATATAGGTGATATGGTGCTGTCTGGTAGAGAACCTGTGTTTTCTTGGTGTTAATTGTTAGGCCAGAATTAGCACAAGCAGCAGAGAATTGAGCTACATTTTGTTGTATCTCAGCTTTAGAGGCTGCATTGAGTGCACAATCATTTGCTACCAAAAATCATGTACCAACTCTTTCTCTACTTTAGTCTTGGCTTGTAAGCTTTTCAAATTAAATAATTTATTATCAGTGTGGTAGCTGATCTTGAAACCATTTTTGTTCTCTTTGAAGATATCTGACATTATCATTGAAAATAGCATGTTAAAAAGCATGGGAGCAACTATACAGTCCCGCTTCACTCCATTGGTGACTGGGAAAGTGCAAGAGCATCATTCTTTATCCAAAATCCATGCAAGCATACCATCATGAAAGTGATGTACAATATTGATGTATTCCAGGAAACAAAATTTTGCCATAATTTTCCACAAGTCCATGATTGAGTATATCAAAAGACCTAGTCAGATCAATAAATATTATATACAAACTTGTTCTGCTTCTAGCTTCTCTCCTGGAATTGTCAAGCAGCTAATACCATATTGATCATTCATTGGCCTTTTTTGAATCCATACTGGCTCTCAGATGGATGACCATCTCCCAGATGAAGGAGCAATTTATTAAAGAGGACTTTGATGAGCAACAATTAAGAGAGAAAGAGAGAGAGAGAGAGAGAGAGAGAGAGAGAGAGAGAGAGAGAGTAGTCATTCTCTCTCTCTCTCTCTTTCTCTCTCTCTCTTTCTCTCTGATTGTCATAGGACAAGCTATTTCTTTTATTTTATAGAAATGGACAAAGGAGGCATCCTTGAACTCCTGGAAGATAACCTTCTCTTGCCATATAACCTGGAAAATTTCAGTCAGCTTTTGTATGAGTAGTGGATCTCCTGCCTTGCAAATCTCAGCTATAATAGAATCAGCTGAACTTAAACATTTAACTTGCAGAGGATGAGTCTGTGATCAACCCAGCACTCTGCACTACATGTTGCCTTTGTCACTCTCACATCTTGTCTCTCTCTTTACACTAATATAGTCTATTAAATGCCAGTATTTTTTTATGAGGTATATCCATGAAGTTTTATTGAGTTTAGGTAAATGGAGGATAGTGTTGGTGATAAGCAGTCATGAAATGCACAAATCTTCAGTAGCAAGTGACCATTGCTAATGCTTTTCTGGAGCCATTCCTCTCAAGGACTCTCTACCAATGTCTGGTAGTCTGTACATACTCTTGCATTGAAGTCACCCAGAATTATAAGCATATTGGTGATGAGGTTCTCTAGGTTTTTATAAAATTTTTCTTTGATCTCCTCTGGGTTTATCATGCTGAGAGTGTATACACTAATGATAGTAGTGTGACACTTTCCTGCAAATGCCAATCTCATTGTCATAAGACTGTCATTCACTCCTTTTGAAAGACATACAAGTTTGTTGACTAAATTAGTTTTGAGTTCAAAACCACCAGCTTTGTGACACTCCTCTTCACTAATATCACTCCAGAAAAACATGTATCCAACCCTGACTTTGGTGAGCTAGCCTTCATTTTCCAGCCTTGTTGCACTCAGAGATGCTATCTGAGTTAGATACCTGCTGAGTTCCTTCATAAAAACCGTTCCTCTTTAAGGTCTAGTGGGCTTTATGTTGTCTACAAGCATGTGCACATTTCATGTACTGATGAGTGGAATCATCTTTGCAAAATTTTTTGTACATATTTTTTGTGTTTTGATTGCAAGACAGGATCTCTGCCTGCCACAGAAAGCAGGTCAAGATTAAGTAAAGTGCACAATTTTTAGGGCATCTTTTCTAGTTTTTAACTCATACCAGGAGGTAAACAATATGGTCTCTCAAAACAGCTGCTCAGATGCCCTGAAAGCTGCTGAATCCCACTGCTGTTTTAGTCTGTTGAGAAGATAACCCTATGGTTTAGGCTGTCTGTGTACAGGGTTGTGACTGCGACTCCCAGCGCATCTATACCTGTTCCTTCATCACTTGCCTCTTGCCAGCACTTTAAAAAAGGTAAAAATGGTTTGGGTGATATCTTTTGATTCACACATAAATTGTATTTAAGTTGTGTAAAGTCTCTGGCCTCATTCTCTCTTCCAAAGTCATCAGAGTCCAGTAGCAAGATAAAGTCAAGATCACTGGCGATGACTTGGGATGCAGTGGATTATCTACCTAAGCTCTAAGCACTCCACAGCACCTGCTTCAGTAATCTTCATGGCTGTTGGAACAAATTGTTCTCATCCACCCATTCTGCTAGGGGAAGTCTTTATATGCTTGAGGCAGACACCCTTCTATCTTTTTTTTTTTATTAAAGCTTTTTATTTTTCAAAACATATGCGTGGACAATTCTTCAACATTAACCCTTGCAAAACCTTGTGTTCCAATTCCCCCCCCCCTTCCTCCATGCCCTCCCTTAGGTGGCAAGTAGTCCAATACATGGTAGAAATACATGTTAAATCCAATATGTGCATACATATTTATACAATTATCTTGCTGCATAAGAAAAATCATATCAAACCAATAAAAAAGAGAAGCAAAATGAAATGCAAGCAAATAACAACAAAAAAGTGAAAATGCTGTGTTGTGAACCACACTGAGTTCCCACAGTCATCTCTCTGGGTGCAGATGGCCCTTTTCATCACACGATCATTGGAACGGGTCTGAATCATCTCATTGTTGAAGAGAGCCGTGTCTATCAGAATTATTGTTGCTGAGACACCCTTCTATCTCAACAAAGAGTTTGAGACCTACTTATTACCCTTAACTTATTTAATCTATCTGCTAAGATGATTTTACTGGGTATGATCACTGAGTATGCTGCAGCTTCTTGGAATCACAGGTGAGATCTGGGTGAATCAGGTGGACATTCAAGGTGGATGAATAGCCCTGAAAAGAACTCAGCAGCTCTCACACTAAGTTAGGAAGACCTGAATTCAAATCAGCCTCAGATACTTACTAGCTTTATGAACCTGGGCAAGTTACTTAACCCTATTTGCCTCAGTTTTTTCATCTATAAAAATGAATTATAGAAAAGATGGTAAATCATTCCAATATTTTTGCCAAGAAAGCCACAAATGAAGTCACAAAACTTCATACATACTTGAACCACAATAAATATGGATAATGATTCATCAAAGGAGTAACTAGTCATATAAGAAGAGAATCAGAAGAGAATAATGTCATGAAAACTCAGAGCAGAGAGAATATCTTGGAGGAGAGATTAGTCAACAATATCAAATGCTCTAGGGAAGTCAAGAAAGATGAAGAATGGAAAAAGCTGTTGAATTTAGCGATTAGAAGACCACTGATATCTTTGAAGAGAATGGCTTTAGTTGAGTGAAGAGGTCAAAAGTCATATTTCAAGGAATTGAAAAGTGAAAGAACAGAGAGAAAGTAGTAGCATGAATATAAACACCTTTTTTCTAGGAGTTAGGCTGCGTAAGAGAGAAGAGATATAGGATGATAACTTTAAGAGATGGTATAATTAGTCTAGTGAGGCTTTTTTTAAGGATAGAAAATGTTTTGAATAGAAGTGATATGATTACATATATGTTTTAGCAATATTTACCAGTTATGTTGGTTAGTAATATCAACCTAGCAACCAGATTATATTTGTCAAGGAGACCAATTAGAAAACTGTTGAAATAGTCCATGTTAGAAGTTACAAGAAGTACCTAAAAAGGCTGAGTGAAGAGAAAGGGCTGAATATGATGTATAAAGGATTGGCCATGTTTGACAACTGATTGGGTATGGTTGAAGGGGAAAGGGAATAATCCACAATGACTCCAAAAATGTGACCTGGAATGACCAGAAGGATAGTGATGCCATCAACAGAAAGTGGGACATTAGGAAGAGGGATGGGTTCAGGGAGGGAAAAATAATTTATGTTTTGATTCTGTTTAATTTGGAACATTTAGGAGGAGATATTCAGCAGGTTATTGATAAGGTAGCAATGTAATTTGGAAGAGATTGCTCTAGATTTATAGATTTTGGAGTCATCTACATAGAGATGATAATAGATCCCATTGTCTGTCTACATGTGTCTGGTACTGTGCTTGGTGCTAGAGTTACAAAGACAAAAATGAAACCATTCCTGAACTCAAAGGATCTTTTATCCTGTAAGTGGAATAATATGATAATAAAATATTTTGTTTCCCTATCTAAAGTTATTTGAAATATAAACTCCTCAAGGGTAGAGGTTTGGGTATTTTTTTAGTTTTCTCCTTGTATCTCCAAAACTTAACACAGCACATAATAAGTGCTTTAATAAATACTTAATGATCAATTGATCTCATCAATAATGATGTCCTCTGCTATAGTGCAAGTTTCAAACCATCCATACTTGTTTTTCCTATGTCGTTCCTTTTCTAGATCCTTCTGACAATTAGGCAATTCAGTAGGCAAAGTGTTAGACTTGAAATTAAGAAGTTCTGGGTTCTAATCTAGACTCAGATATGTACTAGCTGTGTAAACCTAGACAAGCCACTTAATCTCTCTGTTTGCTCATCTGAAAAATGGGATTAATAATTGGATCCATTTCCCAAGGTTGTTGAGAGGACAAAATGAGATATTTGTAAATCATTTTGCAAATCATAAAAGATTATATAAATACTAGCTATCATTATTATTATTATCTTGTAAATTTGCCACAGGAGAGCCCTATGCACTCAGGAGGGGTGGTCTTCCTTTAATTCTCTTGACATTTTGAGACTACCACTGAAGCATAAGGGTTGTCCATCCATCATCACTTGATTTTATTACATGACCAGCCCACCTCCTTTTCCAATAGTACATCTTTCAGATGACACTCTTTATGCTGATTCTTCAGTCCAGTTCTTTGTTGATAATATGTTGCAGCCAATAATAATAATTTTTGTAAATGGAATCTTGTTTTCCCAGTGATTTACTATCACTTCCCGGAGATCTTCTGAGATGAGAAAATTTATGTGTAAAGAACTACATAAATGTAAACTGCTGTTATTTTCATAATTTCTGACCTTTGATGGACAATACCTCCCTCCCTCCCTTCCCCCTTTCCCACTCAGCACTTAACATTCTCCTCACCCAATCCCCATGCCAGGTTCCTTAAGTTAAGCATTTAAATTCATCAGATAAACTCTATGACTTAAAGGAATCCTGTGATAGAGTCTTCTGAATAAATGATATAATAACTGTTAGATCTATGTATGTATGTATAACCTATCTCTATAATGTATATCTATATAATACTATAATATAGTAATGTATATTTATATAATATAGATAGACAGATGTGTGCATGCATGTGTGTATGTATGTATACCTTATCTCATAATGTATCCCTCTACCATATAGACAGATGTGTATATATATGTATGTATACCCTATATACACATATATAATGAATACCTATAGAATATAGATAGGGGTGTGTGTGCGAGAGAGAGATCAGGGTTTCCAAAAGCACATATTTGAAACTGTTTCTGACCCAGCTAATTCTTACAATTATACTATGCACAAATTACATTGAAGGATAAAACTAGTGTAGCAGCTTGGGGATTCAGGGGAATGGTACCCATATAATCAGCACTGACTGGCCCAATGGGTAAAACGATGAACAGTTTTCATGTGTTACTCTAAGACCTTGACTGAACTCTTTGTCTATGGAATGCTGTAGGAGACTTGGATTCAATTCCTATCTCAAATACCCATTGGATATGTAACCATGGACAAGTCACTCCATCTTTCAAAGCCTCCCTCCTTCATCTGTAAGAAGACCTAGTTAAGGACACTTGTACTACCTACAACAGGGTTGACACAAAAAAGACATTTTTTTTGATACACACATACTCTCACATACATAGATACATAAACTTTCAAGGGTTTTGAATTATTATTATTTCTTTATAAAATTGACTTTTATCTCTACCTGGGATTATTGTGTCGAGGAACAGAATTGAGGACCCTATAAAAGCATCCAAAGATGTGGGCTGGTGTTCATATGGTTTTCCATGGAAACTATTATAAAGGAAAAGTTGAAGGTATGCTAGACTACTGTATACTTGGAGGTTAGGGTAATCTGTGGTGTTTTTGTGACTCTAAAAGTATTTCATTTATTTTCCCCATGTTCAAACTTTATTGATTCTAACAGAAGATTATCTCCTACTTTTCTTCCTATATATATATTCACTGAACTGGGGCAGGAAAGAGAAGGATACCATACTGGTACATGGTGGGAAGTTTTCACCAGCCCAGAGAGAAAAGGAATAGAGATCTATATTCAAGGATTGGTCATTGTAGCACAAGAAAGGGGGCTACACAGGAGACTTGTAGAATCAGGGGAGTGGACT
This sequence comes from Antechinus flavipes, assembly GCF_016432865.1. Classification (NCBI taxonomy): domain Eukaryota; kingdom Metazoa; phylum Chordata; class Mammalia; order Dasyuromorphia; family Dasyuridae; genus Antechinus; species Antechinus flavipes. The sequence goes on along the minus strand of NC_067401.1, from coordinate 114,669,033 downwards.
AGATGAAATATTGATTTTGGGGGGAAAGAGAGTATTATGCTCAATTGACATTCTGCCTATGTGGCTAAAGACAAGAGTACATATAAAACAATGCATGTGTGTGTGGGCACAATGAAGCTGGTCCACATATGATCGCACATACTAGCTAGCATATAGTCCTTGTCTAACCCGCCTAGGGTATGTGTGTATGAGGGGGGGATTGCTGGTGGCAGCACAGTGCCTGGGTGATGGATGAGGGGGGTGGAGGTGACTTTCCCAAGGGAAGATTACCGGCTGGCAGCTATGATTTGTCTCCCCTGTTCTTGTCCTATTGCTGGGTCCCATCATGGAATCATTCATTACTGAGCTCACAGTCATGAAACTCCTGTGATGTTCAGGGTAGGAGTATACCCTCTCTCTCAAGAGAAGCTTGAATTCTAAGCCCAAAGCCCTAATATCAGGTGGCTTTACAACCTCATAGAAAATTTAGGGAGAGGGATGGGACTGCTAGACTTAACTCCTTGTGGGGTGCTTTTATACGTAGGATACAATCTACTGCCCTGAGGCAGCCATTATGAAGAAAATGGGTCTGGGGGTGAATGAGGGGAGAGGACCTTGCAGCTGGGGCTGGGAGAATGTATAGTATTGCTATCGTATTCTTCATCTGTTTCTCTATGGAGGGATCTTAATTAACTTGAACTTAACAGTTCAAAGTAAGGGCATCTTCCTCTGTTTGTGGGATAAGATTTTCCTACATCTCTGAGCAAGATCCCAAATAAGCTTCAAGTCACCAGTATAGCCTTTCTCATGCTGCAAACTCACTGCTCCTTTAATATGAATCTCTGTTCTTTTTCTCTCTAGGCTGGTAAGAATTCCCATCATGCACTGCTGTGGCATCTTTCCTCGTTCTACTTTCTCTTTCTTGCCCCCAATTCTGTGAACAAGTATGTATGAGAGAGTGAGTGGGACATAAGCAGACTCATTGCTGATGGCAAGCAGAGGTGTGTATAAATAAATACAATTTGGCGTGGTAGGTATGATTTTTGGTGGGGTAGAGGAAAGAGATGGAGAGATATAGAAAATAGGAGGGAGGGAGGAAAGACAGGAGAGAAAGAGAGAAAAGAAAGAGAATGATGAGGGGGGAAGACAATAAGGAGAGAGAAAGGGAGGGAAGAGAAGGGTATAAGTGATTGAGAAATCAGAGAAAAAGGAGAGAAAGAATAAAGAAATATGATAATTCTGTGAAAGGAGGGGACAAAATAAAGAATGTGGAGGGAGGGATGGGAGAGGGACAGCTTAGCTCTGGGCAAGGGGAGGGAGATTGAGGGCTGCATCCCAGCAGGCATCAGAGGAGAGGAATAAGTCATAAACAGTATGGGGCAAAGGCCAAATATAGACTGATGGCTCCATTGTTCCCTGAGCCTGTGAGGGGGACCCTGGCAGTGGCTCCAAGCTGCTTAACCCTTCCCTGTCCAACCCCTCTAATAGGCAATCGATGGGGTGGAGGTAGGGAGTGAGGAGATCTTCACCCCTTTGCTAAGGGAAAGGAACCTATACTGTGTAGGATTGCTCAGGGTCTGAATCAGGAGCTAGTTTTGTGTTTTAAGTGGTACAGAGGGAAAGAGATTTTAGAGTCTTCTCTACTCCATAACCTTAGCCATTTCACAGGTGGAGATTAAGTATGCTCTGTTTCTCCTTCCTCATATAATTTCTATCATGTTTATTTGCAAAGTTATCTTTCCTATTAGATTGTAAGCTTCTTGAAGGAGAGGACCATTATTCTTTCATCTTGTATCCCTATTGCCCGAGAGACAGGATAACACAATCGACAGAGGAATGGCCTTATGGTTAGGAAGGCCTGGGAACATGTTGGGCTTATACTGACTGTATAACTTTGGACAAGTCATTTAATTTCTCAATACCCTAGGCCACTTTTTAGGGCTTAGAATAGCAGTTTATGAGCTGCATTATTAAAGGAAATTTCTCTTATTTCTAATATCTTATACTGATGAAATCATAGATCTACTTTCCACTTTGCTCTCCCCGCCCCCCCCCAAAAGAAAACCTCATTCAGTATCTTCAGGGGCTAGAGCAGTGCTTAATAAATGTAAGTTAAATTGAAGTGGATTTCTCCCACTGATAGGATTCTCTAATTCCCAAGGACATTTATTCCTATGAGGAATGGGAAGAAAAATCCCCTTTTAACAATAAGCAAGTAATATGCAATAATATAGTGGAGTGAGTAGAGAGCTGGGCTGTAATGGGGAAGTTCATCTCAGTGAGTTCAAATCTGGCCTCAGACATTTACTAGCTGTGTGACTCTGGGCATATCACTTAATTCTGTGTGCCTCAGTTTGCTCATCTGTTAAACGAGGTGGGAAAAATGACAAATCTCTTTAGTATCTGTCAAGAAAACCCTACAGACATGTCCACTGGGTGACAAAGAGTTGGACAGAACTGAAACAACCGAACAATAAATATAGTAATACCCCATGATCATCATTGTTCTCATTTTATAGAGAGGACAATGGGAAACATTTCATCTTAAAATGACTTTACTAGTATAGTAGAAAGAATGCAATTTGGAGTCAGAAGATCTGACTCTAAATTCCAGCTTTGCTACTTACTACCTGTGTGACCTTGGCAAGTTACTAGTTACTCTCCAGAGCATCTCATCAGTAAAATAAGAGAATGGGATTAAGCAGTCTACAAAGTCCCCTTCAGTTCTAGATCTATGCTCCCAAGCACCTACAAGCTCAGAAAACCTTAGGTAGAGTGTGTGGTTGGAGAGAATTTATATATTCTTGGGTTTTCAGAATTTAAGCTTTGTAGCACCATGGACAGGTCCAAGATCTTCTCACCCCTCTCCCTCCCCCCCCATTCATTCTCATTCTCTCTCTCTCTCTCTCTCTCTCTCTCTCTCTCTCTCTCTCTCTCTCTCTCTCTCTCTCTCTCTCTCTCTCTCTCTCCTCCTAACAGCCTGGTGAAATTAGTAATATAAATGTTACTATTTTCATCTTACCTATTCAGAAACTGATGCTCACAGATATCATTTGCCTCAGGTCAGATCTGCCAGGTCCATACCAGCTGGCCAGGACTTGAATTGCTAATGTTACAGATTCAGAGCTTAAGGGAATTTAAAAGATATTAAATGCATTACGGGTACCCCTCCACGCTTTCTATTGATGAGAAAACTGGTGTCCGGAGAAGTTAAATGACTTCCCTAAGATCCCACCTTTCCAAGTAATAGAGCACCCTGGTTTTCTAAAAGTCCAGTGTGCTTTCTACCACACCACTTTGGACCCCAAAGAGCACTTCTTGTTTGGGTCTCAGTAGTAGCAGAAGTGAGAGGTTTGGGGGGGAGGATGGAATCCCTTGGCTTTTATTATTATTGGGAGGTGGGTGGGTATGGCCTCACTCCTACCCCAGGAAATGGGAACAGGGCACCAAGCCTGCTCATTTAACCTCCCTTACTGGAGCCAGCTTGGCAGAATGTGCCAAAGAACTGCAAGACCTTTGCTCTCATTAGCCTCCAATTCCCTGCACCCCAAATCCCATTTCTCTCTCCCCAGCCAAGACGACACGTCCGCTTCTCCCCCCTCCAATTTCTCACGTGAGAGGTGGGGAAGTGGGGGCGGGTAGAATGCGACCCCCATCAGCTGTGCCCGGCTGCCTGTGCACGCGCTCCAGCTCCCCGCACCGATGATGTATAGACTGACAAAAGGCTTAATGCTGTGAATATATAAGGCATCGAGGCCTGGGCGGTGGAGGGTGACAGCTGCCCTTTAATGTTGGGCTTCTTAAAGATCATGGTAGAGTTCAGGAAGTATAGTCATGAGGTTTAATGATTTAATGGGGACGACTGGGGAGCAAAAATAGTTACTGCACCCTGGGGAAAAGTGACTCCTCATACATATTACTTTAGCCTAATGGCCTATAACGCCCTCCCCCCTGTGCCTGCGGGGGGAGTCACGCTACATAGACGCTGTAATACCGAATGGCCTGATTAAATGCATATTAAACAATACTAAATTGGGGAAAAAACGGAGACATCGGAGCTAAGTGTATTTATTCTGTTCTTGGGGGAAAGTTGTGGCTCTTTCTGAATTAATGGGAGGCGATTTCCTCCCCTCTTTCTCCCAAAGGTTCACCCTGTTTGTGGATATCAGACCCCTCTTCCCTCTTCTTCCCCCTCCTCCCCATTTTTGAGAGGGGATAATGGAGACATCAGAGTTAATAGAGATTCTGGGGAAGGGGAAATGAGGGTGAGAGGAGGCAAGAGGCTTAAAAGGAGGTGATGTGATGTTATTGGAAAAGAACACTGGGTCTGAAGTCGCGAGATCTGGATTCAAGTTCCATTTTTATTTAACTTTAGGAAGTCCTGATCTCTCTGAACCTCAGTTTTCTTAGGGGTAACATGGGATATGTGTTCTTCCTACCCTACAGAGTTCTGAGCACAAAATGAGCTAATTCTTGTAAAGTCTTATATAGCTAAGTTGTTAATAATAATAATAATAATAATAACAGCAACGATAATAGTTGTTATTGTTAGGGAGCCAGAAATCAAAGAATGCCAAGATGAAGGCTGAATAGCTCCCATTGTCCCCATATGAATATTGGATATACAACCTAAAAGAATGTATTCATAATATCATATAGAATTAGAGTTAGAAGAGATCTTAGAGGTCATTTAATCAAATCCTTTCATTTTATGGGGGAGGGGGCATTTCAATCCAGAAGATAGGAAGTGATTTGCCCAAATTCACAAAGATTTGAATTCAAGTTCTCTGATTCTAAAGGCAGCCCTCTGTCCACTGTGCCAAGCTGGTCTGATCAGCTACATACAAAGGGAGCTTTTTTCTGTAATTTCCTGGGATCTATTTGGAACTCTCAGGCACATACATGGCCATCATGCCAGCTCTTACTTCCCACAACTTCTGGAAAGGGGTAGATAGGACACCTGGAGTGAGTAGTGCCTTGAGCTCACAAATAACAAAAAATCCTTACTTCAATGATTTTATACCCTGGATGTGTCTTGTCAATCCTCTCAGGAGAGTTACAACTGCTCAAATGTCATTTTTCCCTTCAAGCCTTCCTTGATTCCCTTATTTCTGGGCATCCCTCTCTCCTTCAATCTCTCATATGCATAAAAATTATGGTACTATAATGGGCAAAAAAGTGGCATAGTGGTTAGAGTTCCCAGCTTGAAGTCAGGCAGACAAGTTCAGATCCAGCCTCAGACTCATAACTAACTCATTTGTAAAAGGAGCTGGAGAAGGAGATGGCAAACCACTCCAGTATTTTTGCCAAGAAAACCTCAAATGGAATCACAGTAAGAGGTAACTATCATCTTATAATACAACTGGCATCCTAGTTATATGCAGATGTCTTATCCCTCACTTCACTAGATTGTAAACTCTATGAAGGCAAGAAATGTGTTATTTCAATTTTTAATCTTTCTAGCCCTTAAAACATTGCATTGCATAAAATGAGTATTTAATAAATATATGTCAAATGAATGAATAAATGGTATCAAATCTAATTCATTATTTCTTTGTCCCTAGCAGGATGGGTGAACTTCAATGTTGCAAGCATTGACAAGGGGGATTTAATATATATTGTATAATACTATTTGAATAATGTATAATGCTATATAGATTGTTTTGGAAGGATTTATGTGGGAAATAGTAGGAAAAAAATCAAATCATATTTTAAAAGTCTATCAGTACTTTTTTGAATAACTGCTACATATATGTTCCAGTACCAGATGAGGTTGTATGAATAGAGAACTGACCTTGGAGTTAGAAAGACCTGGATTCAAATTCTATCTCATACACTACCTATGTGACCAGAAAAATAATTTAATCCCTTTCAACCTCAAATTTCTTATCTTAAAAAAGAGTAATAATCACACCTAGCTTCAGAGATATTTGTGAGGGAGAGATAAGATAATACAGTCAAAAGCAAAACTTTATTAAAAAATCTTAAAGTCCTATGTAAATGTGAGCTATCATCAATTTTTTTCAGGGTTCCTGCCAAGGATTTCATGACTACCTAATTCTCAAGACACAGGAAGTCCATGCTATGAAGTGGGGATAATAATCATACCTAACTTAAAAGGCAATTACAGTGATCAAATATATAAATACTAACTACTATTATTTTTGTTGTTCTCTACATCATCTTGCTGTGCTCTTTTCACAGCATAAATGATGGATTGGCATTCGAAGGAGTAATTATTATTAATGTTGCGGTTATTGTTAGCATTAATTTTTCTAATTATGAATATTACTAGTTTTTACTTATAGTGGGTGTAACTTTCATGAATAAAATAAATAACAAAATGCACTTATTGTATGTCTACTGTGTGCACAGTAATGAAATATATTTCATTAAGTGAAATGTGAACACCTTTTATGTTCCCTAAAATAAAAATAGTTCCTTCCCTCAAAGAGCTTATATTCATCTAGCGGAAGCATATATAGATAGAAGTAAAATTTAAAACACTTGATTTTTTAAAGAATGTCCACCCTATAATAATGAAATCTATGTAATATGTGAGAAATTGCCCTTACCTGTTTTCCCTCCCTCAATGACGTAGGATCATATATCAAAGAATCTCGATGCTGGAAAGACCCTAAAAGCTACATAGTTCATCCCCCTCATTTTATAGAGGAAGAAACTGAGATCAAGAGAAGGAAAATAGCTTGCCAAATCACCTAGGGAATTGGTGTGGGGGTCAAGACTTTAAGCACCCATGGCTTCCGATTGTCCCTGAGAATCTTTTCACTATACCTTCCTGCTGTTCTGATTCCAGGGAGAGAAGAAGGTCATGAGGCAAAATGCCCTCCACCCTCACTTGCATGGTTCCCGTACCTTGTACAGTCTCCTTGTGGGTCAAGCGATTGGGGGGGAGGTCAGTGAGTGGGGGTCCTGCCTCCTGGTTTCCCAATAGATCATTGCCTCCTGCTGACCTCACTCCTCCCACTATCTCACCTACCCGAGCCTCCCTCCACCTCCCGATCCCAAGTCGCTGACGCTCTTGGATTTTCCCGCTGCCACGTTCCACCCTGAGCCATGTCTTCTAGTATTTTGCTTTCAAATTGTGTCTCCTGCCATTCGTGCCGCATTTAAAATGCTAACAGTACAGAATGTCATTTACAGAACCGGGGCGTTTGCTCCGGAAAATTAATTTGACTTATTCCTTCTGCCTGTTCCTATCTCCAGGCCAATATTATGCTACTCATTCTACAAGAGTAATACTTAATGAATAGGACTATTAATAATGTCAAGGTCCGCGGGGGCCTGGCGGGTAACGGATAGGCGTAGACGGGAAGGAACCCATCACCTGACTCCTGGTTTAATGTTCCATGAAAATATCAGCCAGTGCAGTGTAATTATGGGGCAGAGGAGAGGCGAGGCAAGCGGACAACGACCTGGAGTTTCTTAAATATTTTTCAAATTAGTTGATGCTTTCTCTTTTTTGGGGGGTGGGATGGGGGTTGAGGGGGAGGAAGGTTTCTACTCCTTTTTTAGTTCCTATATTGGTCAAGAAGGGGACTTAAGAAACAGTTTTCATAAAATAAAAAGAGAAAGCAAGAATTTCTAGATATTAATATCTATCTGGCCTCCCTTTTAAATATGTCAGGCTATTGCAAGATGGAAGGACTTTTTTTTTAATAAAAAAGGAAAAGGTGTGATAGAGAAATCTTTCAGCTTACAAAGTGTCTTTTCTTGCCCTCTTTCTCCCACCTCCACCCCCTCATCTCCCAGTGAGAATTCCAAATAATACAATTGAAAGGACTTCTGATGGAATTGTAGCTTGTTCAACCGCTGACTTCAGGCATGATATTCCAGTCACAATATCCCTGACCCACATAACCAAGATTTGGGGGAGGGGGCACATGAGTAATTTCCATTGTTGTACATCTTCTTCATTGAAAGACTGATTTCTTTCCGGTCTTGCTCCTTGACTAACATATGCCTTCATAGCAAAGAGTAAGGAATGTGGTAGAGAGGAGAGAGCCAGGGAGATGAGGGAAATAGGAAGAATTGGGAGCAGCAGACTCAGAGATTTCCTTCCAGTCTTCAACCGGAACACACACAGAGCCAGCTATACTGATGGCATCACTATCTTTCAGAGCCCTACCCTGGACACTTTATCCTAACTCTGACTATAGAGGGGTGTGTGAGTGCGTGTGTGTGTGTGTGTGTGTGTGTGTGTGTGTGTGAGAGAGAGAGAGAGAGAGAGAGAGAGAGAGAGAGAGAGAGAAGAGAGACAGAGAGAGACAAAGAGAGAGAAAGATACAGAAACACAGAGAGGGACAGAGACCCAGAGACAGAGACAGAGAGAAGAAAGGAAGGAAGGAAGGAGGGAGAGGGGTTGATTGTTTAGATATTTTTGATTTGAATTTTTTTTTACAAGGGAAGACCCAGATATAAGAATATCTACCAAACACCATCTTAAAATGCCAAAATGCTTTGGTATTGGAAGAAGGACATTTTAAAAAGGACAATATGTCCCTTAGTCTTATAGGCAAGTGAAAAGGAGATAAAATCCCTACCTTGAGAAAAGTCTTAGTCTAATAGAAGAACATTTTCTTACCCTTATGTGCTTTTAGTCCATTGGAAAGATTGGTTCCTACCCTCAGGAAGTTCTTTATTTTATATATATATATATATATATATATATATATATGTGCCTAGAGCAATTTGCCTAGAGCAATTTTAAGACTAGAGGTAAGCATTTCCACTGACTTTTTGACTTCTATTTACACTTAGTATCCACATTCAATTTATGCTTAGACTCTGCTGAGGAAGATACCTCCTGCTCCTCTCGAAGCCCCAATTTTAAGAGAACTGACAGGACAACTGATTCAGCTTTGCTACCTATATACAAATGATAAGGACACACAATATTAACTAACTAGAAAACATGTAAGGATGAGGTTAGAAGGGCTTGAAGCCAAGAGAACTGTTCACTTGAGGATTAAGTATGATTGTCCTCTATATCACTTTAGAATCTATGACACAGGATTCACTTTGACTTCCTTTGTCTATATGGAGTCTATATAGAGGGGATGACTGAATGACCTAGTGAGATGTAGTTTCAAAACTATAACCAGATTCCATCCAATTAGGAAGATTGAGTATGGGGAATGCCACAATTTAAAGACATAATTAACTTCCTCGATTATGTCTTAGGTAAAAAAGGAGCTTTGATTTCCAATCCTCCTCCTCTGGACCCTAAATCTGCCATTGGTCCAAGTTCTAAAATCTCTCACTATCCCTTGAATCCCCCAAAAGCTCCTAGATTTGGGAAGAAATTGATGTGGGTTTGTGTGTGTCTATGAAAGTACTCTGAATTGAGGGCTATTTATCTATCTGATCCTTAGGTTATGTGCCTATGTTGAGTGTATGTCAGTGTGTGTCTACTTCAGTCATGACTCTATACTTATCTGTCTTGCCCACATATTTGTGTCTTCTCCTATTTGCTTATGTTGTATGTGTTGTATGTTCTTCTGCAGGAACAGGGTATTAGACTCTACAAGAGGTCACATCCCCTGGAGATACATGTATGGCCTATATGAGGGGCTTTCTCCCTCTTAGGCAACCCTAATGTCTATATCTCATGGTAGAAGGATTCCTTTTTCTTTAGGAGATGAGCACCTCCCCTGCATCCAGGTTATTTGTCTTCTATGTCTCTCATGGGGCAATGAGGCTGGGAGGCAGCAGGTGGCCCTAAAAGAAATCAGAACTCTGGGTGTCTCCAGGGAAAGGGTAGACAGTTAATTTACCTGCCCTTGATCTTGCGATGGTCACTGGGGAGGATATAGCCTTCCCCTTGGGCTATAGGTTTCCTCTCTTTACTCCACATCTTTGACAAAGCCAGGCTACTATCAGGCTCTGAATTCAGATGCCCTTCTAACACCCACACCCTCATATTCCCTAGGGGAAGAAACCAGATCCAGTCACGACAACTGACTTCTGTTCCTGAGAGAGATCTATCTGTATTCCACCATCAGGGTTAAAAAGTCAAAGGCTTTGTCCATCCATCTCCAGCTAGCCACCCTTCCATTCTCCTCCTCTATTCCTTATCTCCACTCTTTTTTTTTTCTAGGTAGATGATATTAGATACCCCAAAGAGCCTCCCTGCCAAGTATACCATTCCCTTACCTCAACTGTATGTGGTCTCAAAGAAATACAATAATTGGCTCCTTCAACTCCCAAGTCTCACTCTTCTTCCCTCTCCTTCAACCTTGTCTCTTTGCAGAAAGGTGAAGGATAATTGGGGGAGAGGGTGTCTATGCTCCATCCTTGCCCTCCTCCCATCCAGCTATCCCCATTAAAAGCAAATAGGGAGTCAGCATAAAAGAACCAAATAAAAAGCGATAAAGATGTCCAATTAATAATTATTCTGATGGGCTCATCAGAATTCAGAGGCTAGGGAAAGTATGAGAGTTGGGGGGGTCAGAGAGGACAAATGCAGGGGGTCCATTCCCCTCACTCACCCTCAGGTGAGAGTCGAGGAGTCCACTGTCAAGCTCTCATTCATTCTCTCTCTCTCTCTCCTTTTTTTTATGAGGCATCCTGAGTGTAAAAAATATGGCTCGCCTTTATGGTGCTCCAACAGGAATGAAGCTATAAAATTATGAACAGTTTTTATGGTGGCTATTTGGGGGATGCTTTCATATTGATGGCATACAGGCTGTATCTGTCTTTTTTGCATCCCCCCTCCCCTTTTCCCTGCAGAGATTGCCGGGCAGGGAGGGGAAGCCTGTGTAACTATTTTTCATGCATTTAATATATTAATTATCCGGTAAATGCTCCCCAGGCTGTGCTCGGGATGCTGGAGAGTGACAGGTTTTCAGCGAGGTTCCAAAGGCAGCCCATCAGCCCTCAGTGTATTATGTCGGAGAGGTCAGGGTGGGGTTAATGTAACTTTTTATTTGCTGATTTTTTATAGGCGGGAGCAAAGCTGGGAGGGAGGGCAGGAGGGAGAGAAAGGAAAGGGAGGGTGGGAGGGAGGGAGGGAGGAGAAGGTGCCAAGAGAGCAGAGATAATGGTGAGGCAGATCTATCCACCCCCAATTCACCTCTGTCAATGGCAGGCAGTTTGATTAGGTAGGAAAGGAGAAGCTGGCTTTTTTTTTTCCAAGCTCACATACTGACACACTCCCATGTTGACACTCATTCAGGCTGTTACTCTCCCACGATGCCTTTTGCACACTTCAGTGCCAGCTCTAGTGCTCCTGATACGCTCTCCAGTCTCCCTTACCCTCGGAACCATTCACACACCTGTCCCTCTTGCACACTGACTGTTGCAGGCAGGTGTGCTCTTTCACTCCCAGACACAGTCGTTCCCTTGAGCTCTGACGCAATGAACATGTCTGACGTAATGACAGGCACGCCGATTGCCTTGCTCACACTCACAAAAATGACCTCCAGAAACAAAAAGAGGGGAGAGACACATCTTAACCAGAGAACAGCAACCAGGGCTCTGCCCTAGGTCCTGAAATCCTTGGCAGGGTTGAAACAGTTGAACTGCAAACCTAATGAGTAAAATGATTAGCGAGGAGATTCCATTAAACTAGGAAACTATCAGATGATGCATTTCTCTTCTTCCACATCATCACAGGTGAGTTTTTTCCATGCTAGCACTGCCCTGCTGTCTCCCCATAAGTGGACTTGCAGGATGCTAGAATCTCTCTTGACATTGGGCTTTGGGTTCCAAGTTCCAAGACTCTCTCTTTGTCCTCCCCAATTAAAGTCACATTAAAAGGCTGATTTGAGATTATCTTTCTTGTTGCCTCTCCCTAGTTCAGTTTTGAAATACCTGACCCAAAGGTCTTTGGCTCATTTGCCTTTTATTTACAAAAAAAAAAAAAAAAAAAGAACTTTTTCTCATCCCTGTTCAGAAATGGAAATTTCTCCCTAAAATGAGGGACTATCTGGCCTGAAAGATATTTGTAAAAAATGTCAAGAAATATGGTGAGCTTGGCCAGGCACTTATGTGGACTCTGTATCTACCATACAATGTGTTCCAGAGTAGCCTGATTTTTTTTCTTCTTTTTTTTTGTGTAGATGTGGCCACAAACTATGACATGCTGAGCTTGCAAACCTAAACCTATAAAGTACCATCACGGTGGTTGAGTTTTATAATTGAGGCTAGAAGAGGTGGGAGGAAGGAGATACCCTTGAAGTGGTCTAGAGCTCCTCTGAGAGAAGGGAGCTGGACATTCCACTTTCAGTGTCCCCTAAGGGAAAGGGTGGGTAAGCCCAAAGGGCAAATTTGGATGGTTTCTCTGTCCTCCTTAGTGAGGAGGAGCTTTCCCATTTTTTCTGCCATTTAATGAAAGGAAATACTGAGGGCATAAAGGTGGCAAGTCACACAATATCTTGGCGGTGGAGCTGAGAGCCAGAATTCACGTGTTTAAGGTTCCAGTCCAATGGTTGAAATATTCTGAGGATTCTTTTCTTGTTCAATTCAGACACATGGAAATGACTAATTTCATGAATTCGAGTATGGGGAGGAATACTTCGATGTCACTTAGTCCTAACATATCATAGGAACCTTGTATCAAGTTTTCTTTTCTTTTGGAGATCATCAGTGTCCAGAAACCAAGGGGATATATTGCCTCCAATTAGAATGGGATGCTATCAGGTTTTAATTATGATCTGAACAGTCAGGTTTCAGGTATAAGTATTATTGACTTGGGATAAAATAGTTCTAGCCTTCCAAATATTGACTTAAAATAATAGCAACAGCGGCTTCAGCAGCAACACAACAACCTACTATAATTACAAAAAAGAGAACTCTTTATTTAAAGTTAAACTTGGCAAACCTGAAGCCACTTCAAACTTAATTTTAGTGGATCTCTGATCTCCTCTCATTGACATATATTCAACTCTCCCTCACTTTCACAATCTTTTTGATTTCTCCATGGTGCCCCAAATCATAGCATAGATTTTTAAATTGGAAGAAACTTTAAAATTCATGTAATCCAACTTCCTCATTTTATGGATATGAAAACTGAGGCCTAAGAAGGTAAAGTAAGACTACACAGGTATTAATTGGCAGATCTAGGATTATGAGCCTAGATTCGGCATTCCTTCCACTATGTACTAGATAGGCTGCTCCAAGTAATATGAGAGACTGCAACCAATGTGTTAGAGGTCTTCCTCTAGGACTTTTGACATTTTGTTGGTACTAAGAGGCACTATTCAGATGATCCATTTGTTTTTTCATATGTGATAGGTCCATTTCCTTTTCTGAAAATTTATTTTATTTTTAAAATCATTCACTAAACTAAAGACATATGTAGAGCTTGATCATCAATTGGGCAGTCAGTATGTACAAAAATCCATGCTCAGAAGTATGGGGTATCCATAAAAGAGTAAGAAATGTTCCTTGCCCTCAAGAAGCTTACAGTCTAGTTGGGGAGAAAAGATCTGCACAAGTTAAAAGATAAAATATGATATGAGGCAATACTGAGGAAAATCCCTATTAGTAAATCATCCAGATAGGGAAGAAATCACTGGGGCTGGAGTGGTCAAATAAGGCTTTCCAAAGGAGATCTTTTATGAGCTGGACCTTGAAAGATTCACATTTACTTTAGCAGAGAAAAGCATTATTATCAGTAATCTCTTGAAACTCATTGTTCCCATTTTCTAAAATGTAGTTCATCTCTTCTCCTATTTATATTTCTTTCTTCCCCTAATGTCTTGGGACTGATGTCTGTTCAAATAGGGTCAGAAGTCTCGAGGTAGCGTGTGTGAGGGTGTGGATTGTGTGGAGGGGATCCTTCATTGCCTGGAGAGAAGTTGGCCCAGCTATTGCTAATCTCTTAAATGTCTAATTCTGTTTGGTACTTTACCAAGCCCGGTGTTGGAAACTCATTCATTGTATGCTTCTGCAGAGCCTGCTCTAGCTACCATACATAGTTTAAATTGGAGTCTGAAGAAAGGACTACAACTGGTGGAATGAGGCAAGTCTCCTGTGTCTTGGTCACCCTGTACCCAGCTTGACAAGTTATGTTTCTCTGCTTCTTTCTTCTTCTTCTTTTTTTTTCTTTCATGCTAGTGCTTTCCTAAGACTCCCTCTTTTTATTTTGCTTGAGGCATCACTATTCAGCCTGAGGCAGTAACCCTTTGCTACCCATGAAAATCTCTTTATCCCATGAAAATGGTTTGATATAGTACAATTAGAAGTTGAAAGGGTATTTGCTCAGCTTTGTGGCTCCTCTTGAAGTCTCCTCCTCCAAAAAGGCATTTTCTTTATTTATCTTGCCACACACCACAAACCCTAAGTCTGGCCAGTCTAGAGATATATTTTCAGGTAGACCTCTGCCTGACTTCTGTAGATTTTCAAGTCTGCTTTGCTCCCCCCTCCCCCAAAGAAGGGAATACTATCTTTAAGTGGAAAATCTCATGACAATAATCTCCTGGTAGAAAGGAGAAGGTATTTTGTGGAATTGAGGATCTCTTGCAGTGACCTGCTTTTCAGCTTATAATTCTTGATGTAATCATTGAAAATTTACAACAGAAATGACTGAGATGATTATATATATATATATATATATATATATATATATATATATACACATACATACATACATAAGTATGTATTGTGTATTTGTGTTTGTGTGTGTGTATGTGTATAAAATGTTAGTCCCTATTAAGGTGAATTTCTACTGACCAACTAATCAATTGAGTTTTTGTTGTTGTTTTGTTTTGTTTTTTCTCTTTGTCATCTTGAAATTTGATTGTGTTGAATATTGCTTAAAATAAGTGGGCTATTGACTGAGACTAGGAAATCTTTGTTACATGGTGGAATCTCATTAATCTGACCTTATTAATTCAGAAGGCTGGATAATATGAGTTGAAGTTATGTTAACAGAGACCTTTGAAGAGTTTAAGAAGAGAGAGAGCTTGCAAGCCATTATGAAAAAGGTTCTAAGAGGTAGACTTGTTTAACATTCTGAAGAAAAGATCTTTGTCAACTATTGTTGATACATTGATTCTGCAAAAAAACAAGTGAATAATACATATATTTAAATTTAAGCTTTAAGTCTTGTCTCTGATGTATCCTGACCGTGTGACCCTGGGCAAGTCTCTTAAGTTCTCAATTCTCTGGGCAATTCTCTAAGATTATTAGTTGCAGAAAAGGTGCTGATCTGGTTTGTAGAGGGAATTTTCTCACCTGGAAGTTCCCCATACCAGTGAAATTACCAGCTCAGTACCTCTTCTTATCTATTTGTAGCAATGATTAGTTTTGATGACTGATTTGTATTTAAAAGCAATAAAATAGCATTTCATTAAAAAAAACCATTCAAATATTCAGACTTTTAATAATTCAGATGATCTCTCTACCTCTGATATTCTCTCTCTCTCTCCTCTCTCTCTCTCTCTCTCTCTCTTTTCCTCTCCTCTCTTCTCCTTCTTTCTTTCTCTCTCTCTCTCTCTCTCTCTCTCTCTCTCTCTCTCTCTCTCTCTCTCTCTTTCTCTCTTTCTCTGTCTCAAACACACACACACACACACACACACACACACACACCTGGCCAAGCATGGTTTGGTTGTGCTATGATTTTCATTGAACTGAGATTTATTATAAACTTGTCTGACCCTCAGTTTCCTCATCTTTAATATGAGAGGATTAGAATATATTATCTCTAAGATCCTTTCTAGATCCTATGATTCTACTGTATATAGTGGAGTAGTGTACCTGGAAATGACTTGAACCTTCACCTCCATTTTCCCTTTTCTCCAACCCATATAGGAATCAAATTCATATTCCCAGCATCCTTCCCACAATCTTCATGGAAGCATGAGGCCATCAAGGTGACTGGGAAAGGAGGAATTTGAGAATATGCATACATCTCTTATCCAGAGCCAAAATGGCCTCTACCAGTCATTAGAGAGGATGCTTTGTGTCTTTGTGTGTTCTTTGTACTCAATGTTGCCTTAACAAAACTTCACACAATATCACCTAGATTGCATGGAATTTTTTCTTCCCCAGGTCCCTGGAACTGGGGTCATATGCTAGGTGGGGTCACAAAGAAAGGAGTCTGTGTGGGGAGGGATATACATACAAGATGGCCAGCCTCTTTAAGCCAAAAGGATATGCTTTATTGGGATGCAATTTCTTCTTCTACCCAATTCCTTTGAATATGATAATTCAGCCTGTAGAAGCCATCATCCTCCCCTGCATAGAAAAGAGAGGGATCAATAAGTCCTCCAATTTTTGATATTTATGAGGAGCACAATTGCTTAACCTGCGCTTCTGACACTGAGGACAAGGCCAAGATCTCTTAGGGTCTTGGAAATCCACAGCAACATCTTCCAGAGTTATTCAGACTGACTACAGTGACTGAGGTTCCTTGACAAATCTAGAGCTCAGATACAGAAAGGGCCAGATCCTAACATTTGAAAAGGTCAGAACCCTGTCTTGTAGTGGGTGGATGGTAAGTTGAGGTAGCAGGAAAATCTTCTTTTATCCCTCCTTTTCCTTTTTGGCCTTTATGGCATTTTGAGATCTCTCCTTCTATGCTGTTTCCCTTCCCCATGCCCTCCTACACAACCCCTCACAGCTTCCTCCACCCCCCCCAACCCAATGCAACCCAAGCCATCCAACCAACTTCCAATTGAAAAGGCTTGTAAATAATGTGAAATAATATAGTTTATCACCTCGGGGCTGTTGACAGGCGGGCGAGGCCACCTTTGCAAACAGGCAAGGAGGCCGAGAGGCTGGGGAGGGAGGGCGGGAGGGAGGGAGAGGAAATTACAGGCTGCACAAAGGAGAAAAAGTAAAAGTGAAAGCTCTATAAAAGAAAGTGGAACTATTATGGAGCAAAATGCCAACTCATTACAAAGCAGCCCAATGAGAGAGAAATACTGCGGGCCCGTAATAGCAGTTTACAAGGGAACATTGTATTGCAACAGAACCGTCGCGGCTGTAATTTGCTCTAACAACTCCAATTATCCCTTTTATTGATTTGGCAACACATTTAATAGGAGTAGCCACACCTCTTCTGTTACAAATCATTAAAGGTGTTGAACGGTGTAATTTTAAAATTGTCCTTCTCCTACAGTTGTCAGTATGACAGCATAATTCCCCCTGATTTCAGCTATGTAAACAACGCCTTGCAGTCATTTCCCCCTTACAAGGCCAGCGATGTTGTCAGCCTAGGGGTTTTGTGCAGAAACATCCATTTAATATAGTTGGTGGGTTTTTCCCCCTTCTTTCCCCCCAGCTAGTTCTTCTAATTGCTATGATGGGGTGGGTTCCCTCCCACCCTTTTTTTTTTTTTTACATCCTCCCCTTTCCTTTTTCTTCCTTTTCTTATCGCAAAGTGGGGGAGAAAAGATAAACACACTGTTTGGCTATCTTCTTCGGCCGCTTTAATTGCTACTTAAAGTCCCGCTCTGCACTTAACATCGGAGGGGAGAGCTCTCTCTCTCAGTTTAACCCAGCTCCCGAGCTCTCTCCCGGCCTCCCTCCTTCCCTTCTCCCCTACTCTGCAGCCGCCTCGTTCTCAGCTTCAAGGAACTGCGCGCGGTCCAGGCTTAGAGACAGGAGACGCGCGCGCGCGCGATTCTGTGTGTGTGTGTGTGTGTGTGTGTTGTTTTGTGTGTGTCTGTGTGTGTATGCATGCGCGCGCGGCCGCCCGTGTGGGTCTGTCTGTCCGGGTGCACTTGCGCGCCCGCGCACTATCCCTTTTGGAGAACGTTGCTGGCGTCAGGAGATGGGGGACAAGGATGCGGGGATGTGTATCTGCAAAGACAGAGAGTCCAGATTGGGGAATCCGCTGTGGACAGCGTTGTAAAGGGAGGGGTGTCGCCTAAACTAGGACGGGTGTGGAACTGAAGGTAGTGGAAAGACAAACGGGACGGCGGGAGTGGGGGGCGAGTCTTTGGATGAGTATGTATCGACCCGGCTCTTACACGGCCCTATCTCCCAAACCTCACGTCTCCCTGGACCCTAACTGAGCCCTCCCACTCATATTCTCCTGTGTGTGTTTGGGGGAGTCGGGGATCCCTGCTTTTCCAGTATCCCCTGTATCCATCCCCATCAGTAACTGTCCCAGACATTCCAAGAATATGGTAAGATGAGAGCCCTGCCTGTGCCCCTGACCTTGTCTCAGTATAAGCCAGGCTATTGCCGGAGTTGTATAGACCTTCACTGCATTTTCTGAACCAAAAATTAGGGCACAAGGCCTAACAAAGGATATTCCTTTTGAAAAGCCTCTCTGCACTTTCTTTTCTTGAAATTCAAGTCTGTCCTGGATTTTTTTCTGCGATATAGAAGTCTAGTTTTTTCATAGATCAAAGAATGCTAGAGCTGGAAGGCACCTTAGAAATTATTTTAGTCCAACTCTCTTTGTATAAATGAAGAAACTGAGGTCCAGGGAGTGACTTGCCCCAGCTCACAAGAATGGCAGACAGAACCCAAGGCTCTAACCTTCTGATTACAGATCCATCCCTCTGTCCCACTAAGTTGCTAAGATTTTATAATGATGTCTGGAACTTTAAAGACTCCTCCTAGGTTTGGAAAGAAAGTTCATTTCAGGAATATGAATGCAAATAATAACAGAAATCCTTCCAGTTCCCACTTAAACTCTTGACACTCCTGGAAATGGATTTAGATTAAAGCAAAAAGGAATCAGGTTTGGCATAAAGAAAAAAAATAAGGAAGAAAATGAATTAAGCAATTGGAAGACAGGTAAATACAGGAGAGACATCCTCCAACTACCTTGTTAAGCCAGAAGCCTGACTTAAGCCAGAAGAAGGGTTGAAGGGAGGCATTATCCAAGAATACTAGTCATATCCTGTATTGCTTTTTGAGTCTCCCAAACTTCTAGACAATCCGTGGTTCTTATGGGATATCATCCACACACACCTCTTGCCTACCAGCAGATGCTATTCTGACTGCACATCTGCAACTCACTATCTTCATGGGCGTATGCTTCTCACTACAGTTCTGTTAACCAAGGAGAGGATGCAACTAGCCCAGAGAAAGCCCAGAAGTGAGGCCACAGAAAGGAAGAGTAAAGAGAAAAAGAGAATCTGCAGAGAAGAGGGCTCTGGGCAAAGGGTAAGCACACCTGCACAGCAGAGAAAATATCAAGGAATTCATCAAGGTCGTCCTTGAGGATCTGTCACTGCAGCTGAGATGGGGAGTGGGCACAAAGAGAAGGGATTAAAAAATAGCCTCTTATGGGACAGGTGACACTGGAAATTTGGAGGATATATATCTATGTCACATGGAGAGGCAGCATAGCACAGTAGCTAGAATACTGGTTTTCGTGTCAGGAAAAAACCGTGCCATGACCATGAGCAAGATATATCTCAGTGCCCCAGAAAACTTGTTTGAAGAGTTTGGAATTTGGACTCAGAAGATGTGACTTGGAATCCTGGCTCTGTGAGCTTTTGAGCAAGTCATTTGACCTCCTGGGCCTCAGTCTCCTCATCTGTAAAATTATGGGTTAGACTAGGGATCCTGAAAGTCCTTTATGGTTCTCAATCTATAATCCTATGATCTTGATGCCCTTGGAAATTCTAAGATTCTTAGTCCAACTCTGCCAGACTGCAAGTTAATGGTGAGCTGCAGGTGGAAAAGCCCTGAGGTTTTTTTTTTTAGGCTTAGACCTAAAAAACCAAAACAAAATAAAACCCACCCCCACCCTTTTTTTCCCCCAGTAATAGCAAGTTAACCATTTATTCTTAAACAAGTAAGAAAGCTCCATTCCAGTACTGGGAATTAGGAGATCTGAGTTCTATTCCTGACTTTGCCATTAATTTCCTGTGTGATCCTGGTTGTTTCCCCTAGAATCTGGTTTCCCATCTATAAAAAGAGAGAGTTGGATCGCTGATACTGCTTTGGATATTGATATCAAATCTAATATTATGTAATTGTGTGATCCTTTTAATGTGTCTTTGTCTTATCTCTCTGCAGCTATTGCTGTTTCTTTGTGTCTTCTTTTCTTTCTTGCTTCCTTCACTTTCTCTCAGTGTCTCTCTATGTCCTCTGTCTGTCTCTGTCTGTCTGTCCTTTATCTCACTCTCTTCTCTTCCCGCTCCCCTGTGTGTGCCTCTTTCCCCTTCCCTTTCTCTTTCCCCTTCTCTTTGTTTTTCTATCTCCTTCCTCTCTTCCCTCCCTCTTCTTTCTCTTTCCCTTTTATCTTTTTCTCTCTCTCCCTCTTGATTTTTCTCCCTCTTCTCTTCCTTCTCTCCCTGTCTTTCCCTCAGATATCTTATAGTTCTGTATCCCTACTTATCTAGTATAAAAACTGATATCATTCACATAAGAGATAACTCACATTTCTGTAGCACTTTAAAGTTTACAAAGTGTTCTTCTCACAATAACCTTTGCCATAGATGTTGTTTTATTATTCTTAAACCTATTTTACAGATGGAGAAATTGAGTTTCAGAGAGATGAATAACTTTCCCAGAAACACTTACATAGCTAGCAAATGTGAGTCCATTTCTCTGACTATAATTGTCTGCACATTCAGTTTGTTTCTCTAAAACATGTGTTACTGGATCCATGACAGTCTAGTAATGAAGAAGTAGCTTGAGTTGGAAGATGGGTGGGTGGAGAGGGGGGAGGAATCTGGTTTGTGAGTCTGTTCTTCCCACTTGATGTGGATCATTTATCATAGTAGAATTTCAGAGATGAGGGTAACCTGAGTTGAGCCCTCTTTGGGGTGGGGAATGGGATAAAGGTGGATAAAACCTCCATCCTTATGACTCCTCCCTTACTTTGTGAATCTAAAGACATAGTGCCATGACACTTCTCTTGACTGAAAAAAGGCCATTGGATTGAGAATTAGGCGGTCACCTTTGAGAGTACAATTTCTACAGACAAATGGAAGTAGAAGTCAGACCATAAAAGATAAGGAGTGACTTGATGGAAAAATAAAGTCAGTCTACTCTTTCCAGAAGTCTGGGAATGAAAGGGGAAGAATTGTAGTCTGAGGATATATAATCATTACAATAGTGCTAGCATTTATATGGGACTTTAAGGTTTACAAAGTGCTTTACATATGTTATCTCATTTGGTTCTCATATAACCATGGAAGGTATGTGTAGTTATCTCCTTACAGATAAGGAAACTGAGGCAGACAGATTAAAATGACTTGCCAGAGTCCCATAATGAATAAATTTCTGAGTCCAGATTTGACCTTAGGTATTCCTGACTCCAAGTCCAGCAATATATTCAGTGCACCATCTAAATGCCCATCGAGGGAAGGTTGCTTTAGGACAATAGATTTAAGAATTTTTTTTAGGGAAATGGGATGAAGGCCAGATTCAAAGAGGGGGTGTGGGGAGGAGGCAACTGATGCAGTAAGATCCTGAAGGAAATGGGAAAGGATAGAATTAAGAATACAAATAGAAAGGGCAGCCTTAGGAAGAAGAAAGGATATAGTTTCCTTAAATATAGGAGGGGAAGAAGAGAGAAACAATGAATACCTAGAAAAAAAATTGAGCAATAGAGAGGAGTTGAAAGTTCACTTTGAATGACTTTGGTTTCCATAAAATAGGTCAGGTCATCTCCTGAAGGAGGTAGGTTGGAGTTTGAGGAAAGCAGGAAAGCTTTGGACCAGCTGTTTTGGAAATGAAATATTGGGAGTCAAAAAGAAATGAGTGTGTGTTAACAATATTATTCAAAATTGTTTTAGAATTATTTAAAATATCAGACAGTATAAAATACTTGAGTGGATACCTGCCAAAACAGACCCAAGCACTGTATGAACCTAAACATAAAACATTTTTTATACAAATAAACTCAGATCTAAATGATTAAAATAATATTTATTGTTCATGGGTAGGTAAAGCCAATATAATTTTTAAATGCCAGTTTTTCCTAACTAATTTACTTATTCAATATCATCCCAATTAAATTATTTAAAACTTGTTTTACTGAGTTAAAAAAAAGTGATAAAATTTATTTGGAAGAACAAAAGATCCAGAACTTCAAAGAGACCAAGGGAAAAGTATATAAAGGAAATAGATTTAATAGCATCAGACCTTAAACTATATTATTAAGATGAGAGCATTGTTAAAGTGTAAATCACTTTGATTATTATAAATTAAAATTTTATTGTCTAAATAAAACCTACATAGACAAGAATAGAAGAAATGCAGAAAAATTGGGGGAAAAAACTTTCATAGACAATCTCTTAGATAGGATGTGATTAAATTGGAATATTGCTATGGTTATAGGAAATGATGTGCTGATTAAAAAACATGGAAAGATTTGGATGTATGAAGGAGGGTGCTTCCACTTTCAAAGAAACAACTGATAGGAGGAAATAAGCATAGTATGGTCTTATAATTGTGTGTGTGTATGTGTGTGTATATAGAGGTGTATGTTTATAGATGCCTATGTATATGTAGATACATAAATACACAAACACATATCTATACACACACACACACGTATCCATCCTTAATTTTAGCTTTCTTTAGGGTGGTGAGGAAAAGGAGAAGAAAAAATAAAACAAAAAATGCACAGCAGAGAACAAAAGAAGACCAACAAAGAAGCAAAGAAAAACTGGTCTGCTTTGAAAACAATGTATAGAATTTATTTTGTAGGTTTTCTTGAAATGGAAATTTATTGTTTTATATTGAATCCTCTTTGTGCTCTGCTGTGTGCATGGCAATATTTTCTTTTTCTTTCTCATTTTGAATTTAAATTTAAAATTTGAAAAATCTACCAAAAATATGAAGAAAGTATAAAATGTTATCCCTATTCTCAAGAAGCTTACACTCTTGTAGCATTATAAGCTTATAGAATTTAGGCAACTGTCTTGATGAAGCTGCATTTTATAAATGAGGAAACTGAGGCTCAGAGATGGGAACTGGCCTATATGTGGTCACTCAAATCAAAGCAAATCTAAGAATTGAAGCCAGGTATTCTAATTTCTTATCCAGTTTTCTTACCACCATACCTCCCAACATTATTTAACCTCTCTGTTGCTGAGTTTCCTCTTCTGTGAAATGAAGACATCAGATTCCAGCTCTAAATCTATGATCTTACTTGAAAAAAGACAAAGCACATACATGTGGAATAGTTGGAAATCTGTGATAGGGCTGTACAAATCACAACCCATGTATAATAGTTTGTAAGTCTTAGGGGATCAGAGAGGTTTAACAACCTATGTATGGTAACACAGTAAATGTCAGAGATGGGACCCTCTAGGTAGCTAGATAATACAGTGGATTAAGTGTTGGCCTTGGAGTCAAGAAGAATTGAGTTCACCATCCCACCTCACACCTTTATTATCTATGTGACCCCACCTCAGTTTCCTCACTTGTAAAATGGGAATAAGATAATAGCACCTGCCTTCCAGGATTGTTGTGAGGCTATTTCAAGATAATAAGTTGAAAAAGTACATTAGAAACCTATATAAATGCTAGCTCTTAATTCAGTATGTGTCTGCATATATAAGATAGGAGACCGAATATTCTTAGATATACAAATCTGCAGTTCAATAAAAATACTAAGTCAGTCAGCCAGAGAACTGATCAGTGTGGGCCACAATTACTGAGTTGTCCATTCTGGGAGGTAGTCACTCCTCTCAGATTCAGTTAGACTTTTCTCTTTCCAAAACTCCCTTGCTTCAGGTTTTCTTCATTAACTGAAAGTCTCATCATTATCTATAAAGGAGATAAACGAAGGCGAACCATTCCTCCAACTTCCAATTCTGCACCCCCCCCCCCTTTCCCAATTCCCTTCTGCTTTCCTGAGCCCCCTACCTTTAAGAGAGAGGGCAGTGTCTGTACAGGATTTGGGATAAGGAGTACTTGACAACTGAGTGAAAATGGTAAAGCCATTTGGGGAAATTGGGAGTTGTGGTAAGGCAAAAGTTGCTAGAAGGGTGTCCTATTCAATACTAGACACCAGCTGTGAACTGACCCCAGTGTGGTCTTCTTATTCATCCTCCATCTCCAGGGAAAAAGAGGTTGAACTGAGATTCAGGAGTCTGTGTGACCTTGAACAAAACCATTTTCTTTTTCTGAACCCCAGTTTCCTCATTTGTTAAATATGGGGAATTAAAATAGATAATAATTTAAGGCCTTTTGGAATAAAAAAAAAAATCCCATGACACTATTCAATTCTTCTTACCCCTGCCCTCTGTCTTTTGAGAATATCTCCGCTTTTCTGCTTTCTTTTTCATCCTGAGGAAGACAGCCTTCTTTTTATGTCAGAGATCCTCACCACCAACTTCTGTGTGTCAAGTGGGTGAGCCCAGGAGGAGCCTGGTTAAGGTTAACAAGGTTAAAAGATGAAGCCTTTGTTCTGGCACTGAGGATGTCTCTCTACACCAGTTATAAACATCCCCATTGACAAGCATTTGAGACTCTGTTCTGGCATTGACGATGTCTCCTTAATGGGGTGTGAATGAGTACCCTTGCCCTGGGTACTCATTGGCCCATTGACAGCACATTAAGGATGATTGATTGAGTCCTGGCATTTGAGAATGATTGATTGAGTCATGGCTAGTCCTACACCTGAGACACACCCTTGGATTTGGCCTTTAAACAGATAGAGCATTCAGAGAGCAGAGAGATACAGATAGGAGAAATTCAGGCTCAGCTCACTGGAGGGGAATGCCTGTGCATCTAGGTGGCCCTTCCAGGGAATCACATGATATCTTGGAGAGAAAAGAACTGGGAGCCCCAGAATTGGTATTAGCTAGAGGAAGTGGTTGAATGGTTCAGACTAAGCCTCCTGGGCACAGAGGGGAAATTTTCTGGGATAGACCTCCTCGAGAGAAGGTCTCCTAGACAAGAAGAAGTTTTAAGACTAAGCATCCCATCTGAAAAACAGCAAAGGACAGAGTAGTGGTGTGAATAAGGAAAAGCAGACTTTACCCTTCACTAAAAGTAAGAGTTATTCAGACTGTATGGTGCTTTTTCCCTTTAGGAGGGCCCTTAGCCACAGGATAGTGCTGGAAGTCTGGGATTCTCCAAAGGGAACTTCAAGTGGTTCCCCTTATAGAGATGGCTCAACCCTAGGGTATTCCTCTGAAGAAGGTGGAGGCCCTCTGGAGAGGGAAAGAGAATGGCTTGAACTGTTTTCACCTTGAATGTGAGTCCTTTGTTCTGGCCTGTTATTCTGTGTATTGTTAGTCTTTGTGCTTACATAGGAGCTAAGGAAACTTTGGCCTTTTCTCTAGAGATATCGACACAAAGTATTTCCTAATACTGTTAGGGAAGGTATTCCCAAGGGAAACCCTAGATGGGAGCATGAGTCAAAGAAAGTGATGTGTATAGTGAAGTTACCATGCTTGAACCAGGTCTAAATAAATCCAGAACTTTCAGTCTAGGTCAAGGCTTATGTATATAGGGGAGCTGATGGATCTTTGTGTCTGTTTCAGAATCTCTGTTATTGGTCCCTGGCAGTTTGTCAGCAGATCAGAGTGGGTCTTCACTCTACTGATTTCCCTATTTGGCCCTATGGAGAAAACAGAGGAAAGAAACAAGGAGTTTATGGTTTAATCAAGAGATCTTTGTATACCTGTGGAATTCATTCCAACTTAGGGTCTGTCTCTCTCCCAGGCTTCTCCTCCTTCTAGACTTTGCATTGCTCTTCAATTCTGGTTCTTTGTGATAACTGTAGGACCTGAAAGGAACAGGACCGCTCAGGGCAACTTTTCTCTCTCCAGCTATTAGTAAATGTAGGGCAGTGACTAGAAGAAGGAATGGGGAAGGGCTGGCTGCTCCGAGGGGGGCCCAAGGCAGAAGAGGGAAAGAGGTAAGCTGCCAAAACCAGCAATGGGAGGGGGGGTCGCGGAGAGGTGCGACTCGGAACAGAGGTGAGACGGTGGAAAAAAGGAAAATGGACTAATACATTCTAGTGAAAGGACTTGGATACAGTGCCTAGGGAACAACGGAAGGAAGGAGGGCAGGCCGAGTAGGAGCACAGACTGTGTGAAGATTTCAGCTCCGAGCCAAGGGGTTAACCTGGGAAAAGTTTGTGGTGTCAGCCCTTTTCCGCCTCCTCCCTCTCTTTCCAACTCCCCCTCCCCCCTCCCCAATCCTCCTCCTCCTCCTCCCTTTTCCATTTGGAAGAAGGAGGCTTGCTGTCTTTGTATTTTAACTGTAGCAAAAAGATTAAATTGTTTACGAGCCTGGAGCCCCGGCTGGCTGGATGAGCTGGGAGAGACAAAGATAGACATTCTAATTCTCCCCTGTACTCAGTGCCTCGGTCCCCCTGTGCCGCCGCTAATTCTTTTATCTGGCCCCAACACTCTAGGCATTATGCGCATTCATAAAAAAAAGTGGGGGGGAGGGTGGAGAGAGCCCTCGCCGAAGCCGGCAAAATTACTGTTCTCTGCGCTGTTCCTCCGATAGCAATCTCTTGAATGCTGATTACTTTTTTTCCCCTCTCTTCCCCACCACCCCCCTTTCTTCTCCCCTTCCTCCTCCCCCCCCCCACGCAGACAAAGCACCCAACACAAGTTGGTCTTTAACCCTTTATCTTTAGCAAGCAGAAAGACACGGAAAACATCTCACTCAGTGGGTGAAAAAAAAACACACACACCCTAGCATAGAGAAGAATTACTGTTATCTTCTCGCCAGAAGAGGAACAGCAGAGATAAGGGCAGCCTGAAGAATTAAAAGGAGCTGAGCGTCGGGGGCTCTAAATTCACGCCGAAGCCGGTTGTATTTGTCTGTCACGGGGTTCATAATTTTTCGAGGTTGTTTTGATAGACTTATTGTGAGGACTGCATAGAAAACTCATCAGCATTTGTTGCCTCTGAGCATTATTGTCAGAGGTAACCGCGTGGCTATAGACTGGGGGGAGATAATGGTTGAAATATAAAAGAGATAAAGGCAAGACCTCTTCTCATTAAGGACTATCTCTACCTCTGCAGACTCACTGGTATTGAGTGACTGGAGCGGGAGCGCAGGGCATAAATTACGGCAGGAAAAACTCAGGACGCCGTCATTATTCCGTGGAACTTAAGGCCGGCTGTGCCCGCAGCCCCAGGACCCATTTACTCTGACGCCCCCCACGATAAATGGCCAGGAGATGCTCAGTCCCCGGTGACTGGGACCTGGGTCCCTATTGATTACCCCCAACGAGCACATTTATCAGTAGGGAGAGATCCACAGTGGAGAGGTGCATTGTGTATATGGAAGGGAAGATGGGGGGTGGTGAGAGACTGATTGAGACCAGGGGTACCTTCGAAATGGCCCCAGCAAAGCAGTGTGGGGACGTGAGCCACGGCTGTTGAATTTAAAACGGTAGCATGTCAGAAGGGGAAAGGGCCTTCAAAAGCATCTGTTCCCAATCTCTTCATTTTACGAACCAGGAAACTGGGACCCACTCGAGGGAACCGACTTGTTTGTAATCACATGGTGAATTAGTGGCAGGGCCAAGGCTCCAAGAGCCCCGGCTCCAGGGTAGTGCTTGTCTACCAAAGCCCTGTCTCCTTACAAGATTTTTCAGTTCGAGTTTTAACAGTGAACTTGCTTTGTATTCTTCACTCAGCACAGCACCTGGCACACAGTGATTGCAGATACTGTGGTCTAGGCCAGATATCAACAGGCTTATCTGTTCTCATCTGGCCTGAGAGTCAAGTTCTATGATCCTAGAATCTCTGATGAAGATGTGCCTACAAATATATTCATAATGTATACACATGTTCATCACATATGCATTATATTATATATAACATGTGTGTGCATTCATATATAGGCACATGTGTGGGTATAAAATTTCTATTTATATAAAATCTCCAGGCCAGAAATAGATTGGGTAAAATAGAAAGAACACAGGGCTGAGTTCTAGTCCCAACTCTATCACCAACTTGCTGTGTGATCTTGGGCATCTTCCCCCTGGGGGTTCAATATCCCCCACTGTAAAAGGAAAATTGGGATAAATGATCTGGGGGTTCAATATCTTACACTGAAAAAAGAAAAATTGGGAGAAATGATCTGGGGGTTCAATATCTTACACTGTAAAAGGAAAATTGGGGTAAATGATCTGGGGGTTCAATATCTTACACTGAAAATAGGAAAATTGGGATAAATGATCTGAGGGTTCAATATCTTACATTGTAAAAGGAAAATTGGGGTAAATGATCTGGGGGTTCAATATCCTCCACTGTAAAAGGAAAATTCGGGTAAATGATCTGGGGGTTCAATATCTTACACTGAAAAAAGGAAAATTGGGGTGAATGATCTCCAAGGGCCTTCTTAGTACTTGGAATCTCTGATTCTGTTCAACTGGATCATGGCCTGGGAATAATATTTAAAACCAACTCTGCCTCCTGCAGGCAAACATCCCTCCCTCCCCCCCAATTCCCAGTACTAATTTTTTCTGAATGACTGCGATTCTGGCCTCCCTACTTTGATCAGCTGATTCAGGAAAACTTTTCTTCCTGAGTTCAAATCTAAGCTCAGACATTTACTAGTAGTGGGATCCTGGAGGAATTACTTAACTCTATTTGCCTCAATTTCTTTATCTGAAGAATAAGCTGGAGAAGGAACTGACAAACCAATCCAGTATCTTTGCTAAGAAAACCCCAGATGAAGCATGAACATTGGACCCCACTGAAACAATTGAACAACAACAATACTGTGCTCAGGCTGTTGATTGCTTGATTGCTTCCTCCACCTGGAATGCTTTCCTTCCTCATGCCTAGTCATCCTTTCAAACCCAAGTCAAAAATCATCCCCTCCAAGAAGTCCTTTCCTGATCCCCTGACTGATAACAACCTCCTCTCCTCATCCCTCACATTGCTTTGAGATGTTGTAATGCATTTGTTGGATAATAGTGTGCATTGAGTTAGTTATCTGTGTTTATGTCTTCTCCCCCCACTAGACTTGAGAGCAGATCACATGTTTGGCACAATGGGGTTGTCCAAGAAGCTGCTTACTAAGTGTTTGATAATTGACTTACCTCTCTGCATGCTTCTATCAATATATACACAGCTGGAGCACTTTGGGGAATTGGGGTTTTTTGTGCACTCTAGGAATTTGGCCAGACAGGGTCAGGGGAGAGATCACAGGATCCTAGATGTAAAACTGGAAAGGAATTTAGGGATTACATGGTCAAACCTTATTTTAAAAATGAGGAAACTGAGGCCCAGAAAGTGAAGTGATTTGCCCAATACAGCTTAGAAGAGAGCTAGGATTTGAACTCAGAGAGGTAGAGAATTGTCTAACTCTAAACCCCATGAAGTACCCCTTCATTATATAGAGGAAGCAATTAAGCCCAGAGAGGGCAAAGTCACACTGGTATTAAGTAGCAGAGTAGGGATTCAAATCCTGTATTCTCCATTTTAATAGTTCTTGGAGCCTGGAATTGTTTTTTAGGTTTATCTTTTTTTTATTAAAACTTTTTATTTTCAAAACATACACATGAATAATTTTTCAACATTGATCCTTGCAAAACCTTATATTTCAAATTTTCCTCTCCTTCCCTCCACCCTCTCTCTATATAGCAAGTAATCCAATATATATTAAACATGTTAAAAATATGTTAAATGGGATTTTTAAAAAATCATTTTGGTGGCATGCTGATTTTCTCTACTTCCCATGGTCTTTAAAGTACTTTGACATGAGTACAAATAAGTATGATACAGTACAAATTGTTACAGGAGGCAAAGTGCTCTTAAAAGTAGTCCTAGATGGGGGAAAGGAAGGAGATAAGGAAATAATTCATGGAGATGATGGTCTTTAACTGGTGGGATTTTTAAAGAGGAAGATGGTGGGAGATGGAGGACATTTTAGGAGGAGGATATAATGTAAATGAATTTTATTCAGAAGATAGGATAGCAGGGGACAAGTTTAAGAAATAAGGAGTAGCACATTATTATCCAACATCACAAAGCAATGTGAGTGATGAGGAAAGAGATTGTTAACAGTCAGGAGATCAGGGAAGGATTTCTGGGAGAGGGTGATTTTTGATTTGAGCTTGAAAGGAAGGGTAGGCACCCAATAGAATGAGAAAGAAGGACACTCCAGGTGGGGAGAGCAATCAATCAAACAGCCTGAGCAAAATAGTAAAACCAGACTCCAAAAAGTTCAGTTCCACTTATATGACTCCAGAGCTTTATTAGCATTAAATCTCCCTCCTGGGATTTAAACCCATCATGTGGGATCTTGGATAGTCAGTTTCCTGCTCTGTAAAATGAGGTGATTGGACTGGATGACGTGTAAGCCTTCCAAATTTCAATCTATGCTCAGAGTAGATTTTCTCATCCACGCTGGGAGGTAATGACGCCAAGTGATATTAAACCCACTTGACAGATGAGCAGATGGAGACTAGACTACCAAAACGACCTGACCAATACTGCACAGATAGGATAAGAACTAAAAACAAGGCCTCTTGGCTGCTTTCCCTTGAACTCACTATCTTTATCTCAGCTTCCACAGTAGAGAATAGAAAAGCCCATTGTTCCTATACAGGTGATGGACTAATCAGAATGAGACATGTTTTTAGATACGGTTGATAAAGGAAGTGGTCTTGTTTGACTATGCTTATTAAGCATTTTGTTTGTTTTTCTTTGTGTTTTTTTTCCCAAGGTGGGAGGGTGAAAAAAACACTTGATAATTCCAAAAAATTTAATTTAAAAAAATGAAGACTTTCAAAAAACCCAGAACAGTTTTATGAATCATGGGGACTATGTAGCTCCCTGATAGGAAGGAGGTAGCCTATTGGAAGAGGTCCGGTCTCATTTACATATGTTCAGAAGGAAGTCCCTTCTTGTCCTTTACAGTATAAACAAAACTTTGCTTTTAGGTTTGGGCAGGGGAAAGCTTTTCCTCTCTCTCTCTTCAGCCCACCCCCAAAGCTCTAATGTTAGAACAGATAGCCTTGGGAACAGAGCCTTCCTCCCACCCACAGCTCATTGGCATGGAAAGGGCCTGAGAATGTTTCCTTTTGCAATAAATTCTAGATTACCTGTAACAGAGGTGAAGAAAAACAATGGCCCCAGTATTCAAAATATCACATAATCAAGAAATCTTATTTGTTTGGCTTGGGAATATATCATGTAGTATTTGTTTGGATTTTTTTCTAAGCAGCATATTTACCTTCCTAATTCTTAGTTTAGCCTCAAAAACTTCACATTTTCCTAGTATTTGAAGAATTACAAAGCATTTCCTCCACAACAACCCCTTGAGGCAGGTGATACAAGCATTCTTCCCATTCTATGTAGATGAGCAACCTGGTGATCTTATAGCTGGTAGGTGATGGAGCTGGGTTTTAAGCCCAGCTCTAATGTCTCTGGATCCTAAGAGTCATCAGTATTATGCTTCTCTGTCAAAATGGGTATGTTCTAATGAGTCTGTGTCAGCTGAGAGCATCTTATGTTAAAAGCAGAAGTGCAGACAAGTGCTAAAGGGAGAAAATTCAGACGAGATGAGGCATTTGCTGCAGATCTCCCACAAGTGGGCAATCCACATATGGATTGCTGCAGTCAGAGGATGGAGAGAAGGAATAAGTACCCGATCTAGACTTATGACACCAAATGTGTCTCACCCTTCCTTATGTCTAATGTGGTCCTTAGGTCTGCTGGTGTCTCTCCACTTACCTGGCCCAGATTTGGCTTGACCTCTTCACTTAGCTCATCTCCACTGTTTCCCCCAGCTCCTTTCCCAGAGCCTTGCACAGTTTCTTTTTCTTGGTGTAGGAAAGGGAGTCACTGATGTGTGCCCTCTACAGCTGACCTCTTCACATTCTTCTGGGAGGAGTTGCTTTTCTTGGACAATGTTGGACAATTTGTATGGCTAGATGGACGGGGTGGATGGAGAAGAAGAAGAGGAAAGTGGTCAATTCGAAAGGAGGCATTTCTCTATGGCATCGAGATCTTTTGATAAGTAGATTCATGGCAACTATTCTTTCCTATTCCAGAGTATCCTTGCCTGCACCACTTCAAATGAATTCCCAATTTTGGCCAAGAGCATATTCCCAGAGCTTAACCAGGGGTTTTCCCCTCATTATAGTCATATGTACCTTGACTCTTATTAGGTAATAGCTACTTTTAGGACTCAACTGATGTGGGCAAATACCTAAAAGTCAGTGTTGTTTTGGGTGATGGAAGACCCAGTAATTCCTATAATACCCTTGTAACACTAGAACATCTTGCTGACATGCTAGTCTACTTCTCCTATTGGTGAATTCCTCCTGGAGCCTCCATTTTGGGAAGGTGCATAGGCTAGTCAACTTTCCTTGCCTTCCTGCCTCTACTTCTAATTTTCTGAAATTCGACACCATAACTCAGCTTCAGACTCATTCTGGAACCTCCCTCGGGGTCTAGTGCCTTCTCTCCCTGAAAGAATCATCCATCCCTTTGATCTCGCCCCGGAACATCTCTCTATAATAGAGAACATCCTTTTCTATCAGTGGGTTCCTTGCATTGCCTCCCATTGTTATTTGGAAAGGGAGCTAGACTGATCAATCTTCACTCTCCTAGAAGCTATTCTTCTGACTTTCTGGACTTCAGCATCTTGCTCCCAGTGGATAACATCCCCTATACTCTCTCCCTTTTAAAGCTTCTTTTTGTGTATTATTTTCCTCAATTAGAATAAGCTTCTAAAGACAAGTGACTGTTTTTGGTTTTTTCTTATATTTGTGTCCCTAATGCCTAATTTCCTATGATTATAGGAAAGGTTTAATAAATTCTTCTTACTTTGCCTTTTCCACCATGCTCTTCTACTTTCCCAAGATATCAGCATTTCTGCCTCTAGCTCAATCAGAGACATCACTCACCTGCTATCTGGCCTCTGACTTTTTTTTTTTTTTTTTTTTTAGCTACAATCAATATTCATAAGCCTCCAGTCATGACTCCCAGACACAAGAAACTGGTACTGTCAAGTAGGCTAGAGAGCCCAGAGTTCCAGAGGCCAGGATCAGCCTAGCTCCCTAGTATGCTGTTGTGACTTGTCTCTGGACCCAGCCATCTGGACCTACAGATCTTTGCCTGGTTCTCTCTATCTTAGCTTCTGGATTTGTAGACTCTTTGTTCTGTGGTACTCTGGAGCTTGTGAGACTATCTTGGCCAGCCCACCACCTGGCAACCGAAGGCCTATTTTAATATGAAGTTGGAAAAGTCAGGCCAAGGCCAAGGTCTTGGTTCTTTAGAAGATTTTGCAAAGTCATACACCTTCTCTTTCTGGTGGGAGTAAGTAGAAAGTCAGTCACAGACATTCAG
This sequence comes from Antechinus flavipes, assembly GCF_016432865.1. NCBI lineage: Eukaryota > Metazoa > Chordata > Mammalia > Dasyuromorphia > Dasyuridae > Antechinus > Antechinus flavipes. The sequence goes on along the minus strand of NC_067401.1, from coordinate 114,635,878 downwards.
GAACTAGTCTCCCCTATTTAGTCAATATGGGAACTTAATCATTTACTTTATCAATCAGAATTTATTAAGCTTATTATGTGCCAGGCACTATGCTAAACTATGGAGATACAAAGTTAAAAGTGAAACAGTACCTGCCCTCAAAGAGTTTATATTCTAAATAATAGACAATAGCAGCTGGGGAGAGGAAGAGGAATTATAAAAAGCTTCATGGAGGGAGAAGCACTAAAACTAAGCCTTGAAGGAAATTGAAAGAAAGGCTATTTTTTTAAAAATCAATTTTTTTTATTATGAACCTGTCAAACCCCAAACAGAATAGGCATTTACATACTTACAGTACAACAGAATAAGAGGATTGTACATGAAACTGTAGGTCTCTGTTATGTACTGCCAGTTTTTCTTCTAAAGTTTGTCAATTAACTCTTAATAAATATTAAGTGTCTAGTAGGTGTCAGGCACAGAGTTCAGCTTAAGAAATCAAGCAGTAACTTTTAAAGTTGTTCTGCTTTTCTGGCCTTCTTTCTGGTCCTGTTCTTTTTTCTCTATTAAAAAACAAAGATGCCTCAGTGATCCTTTTTTTCCCTCCCTCCATTCCATTCCATTCTTTTCTCCCTTTCTCCCTTCTGCCCTCCTGATGTAAACTGTGTCCCCCTTGATCTTCGGGGGGGAGGGTGGACTTGGGTTAGAAAAACCCTAAAAATCTCAATTTTCCATCCCCCCCAAAGATCAAGGGGGACACAGTTTGCATCATTGGTCGGGAGGAATTTGAGATTTTTAGGATTTTTGTAACCCTAGTCCATCCCTTCCAAAGATCAAGAGGACACAGTTTACATCACTCTCTCCCTCCTTCCCTTTCCCCCTTCCTCCCTCCTTCCTTCCTTCCCCTCTCTCCCTCCCTCCCTCCCTTCCTTCCTCCCTCCTTTGTTCCTTCCTTCTTCCTTCCTTCCTTCCTTCCTTCCTTCCTTCCTTTCCCTCGCCCAACCTAAAAAAAAAAAGTCCCTTTAATTAATGTATACACTCAAACAAAACAAATGCCCACATTGAGTGTGTCTGAATATATGTCCAATGCTGTCTATCAAGAGGTAAATAACAAGTTTCATCATCAGTGTTCTGAAATCCCAGTTGTTCATTGTATTGATCAGGGTTCTAAAATCAAAGATGTTTTTCTTTATAATATTGCTATTGAATAAATTGTTCTTTTGGTTCTGCTTACTTCATTGAATCAGTTAGTTCATAGGAGTCTTTCCAAGTTTTATTGAAACCTTCCTTTATTATTATTATTATTGCTTTCATTTGTTCAGTCATTTCCCAATAGATGGGGAATTGATACAAATATTTTTGTGCATATAGAAAGAGGATTCTTGAAGAAGTATTTGATATGTCCCCAGCCACAGGACTAAAAGACAAGGAAACTGGGGGGCAGGGAGGTGGTTTTTGCTTTCAGTAATAAAAGGAGTATTTCTGAAAAGTTTGGTGAAAATTGAATCTAGGGAAAGCAGGTTGTATTTTTCAAAGTATTTTGGGAGTGGAAGATGGGTTCGCTGAAGATACCCTGCTAGGAACCATTGTGCAAAATGAAGAAGCTCTGATTTTTCACAGTGCCTGGTACAAAGCAGGTGCTCAAAAAGATTTTTTTAAAGGAATAAATGAATATATGATTGCATGAATAAATCAGTGAAGGAATGTATTTTCATATCTGGTTTCCTTAAAACAGAGCTCAGTTCTATTGATGATTGTGGGATGGAGGGTGGGGTAGGTGAGGGCTTTCGAGGTGGCGACGGTAATTTTCTCGGTGAGCTAAGAGGGATGTCTGCTTGGTGAGGACCAGGGCCAAAAATTCAGGCGCATGGGAGGTCGTGTCGCCCTTCCCCCCCTCTTCCCAAACTATCCCACCCTCCCAAGCCAAGTCCCCTTTGGGCACTGCTCGTGGTGGTCCGTGAACCCCACTCCCCAGCCCCCTCGCCCGGCTACCTCCGCCCTGGGGGAAGAAGAGAAGGTGGAGGAGGATGACGGGCGTTGCCAGCAGGCTCGAGATAAACTACCGCCCCCTCGGCTCGATTTACAATGGAGCTGAATTCATTTGCATGACAAAATTGGCTCGGGTATCCATGTGTTGCGGGAAGACAAGTGTAACATTACAGAGAACAAGGAGCCGTGGGGAAGGTTAATGCCGACAATGAGTAGACACAGCGATGCGCCATCGGGCGATGCCTTTGCCAACCTCTTATCGGGAATCAGGCAGGGGGGCGGGGAGGAGAGGGGCCTCCCAGGGGGCGGTCTGAGATGGGAGCGGGGGGTTGGGGGGTGTCCCTGCTGATTCGACGCCTTTTCTCCCTAAGCGAGGGGCTACCTGGCCCCCAAAGAATCCCTGGTACCTCCTGGGGCAGGGAGAAGAGAGTGAAATTGGTTATCCTTTTGTGCCAAGAACCACGGATCTCTGTAGTCCTAGCACCCCAAAGCTTTCCAGTGCGCCGGTCTCCAGTTCTTCATAGCTAAATCCTAAACCCAGAAGAGAGGGTATTTAAAAATGCTTTCCAAGCAAAACAAGGAAATGTCAGGAAACTAACTGGGTGATTATAAGATCAAATCCCAGAGAAGGACTGAGAAAATGTACATCCTTCCATTCTTTGCCAGAGGTGGGGGACTGTAAGTGTGGAACAGGGCATATGCGGTCAGACATGGTGTATTTGTTTAGCTTTGCTGAACTGCTCCCCACACGCACCTTCTTGTTCTTTGTTCCAGGGTTTGGTATCCTAGACATATAGACATGCTGTATCTCTCTCTCTGTCTTTCACAACATACATATATACATATATACTTCCTCTTGAATATATATCTATACATACACATGTATATATGTATATATGTTTATGTGTATATATATTGTGTGTATATGTTTTATGTAGTGTGTGTATATATTCAAATGGTTGAAGGACGTGAACACTTCCTAAAGGAATTACAAATCATCAGTAATTACATCTAAGAATGCTCCAAATCACTAATAATAATAGAAATGAAAATCAGAACAATTCTAAGATTTCACCTCTCAGCTGATAAATTGGTAAAGGTGATGAAAGATAGAATAGTCATTGTTGTTGGAGGTTTTGGGGGTGTTATAGTGAATAATGTTGGTGAAGCTGTGAATTAGTTCAACCATTTTGCTCCAGAGATCCCTACTAGTAGGTGTATACTTCAGGAAATTATTGATAAGAAGAAACTCCATATAGATATACCAAAATATTTATAGGAAGACTTTTGTGCTAGTAAGGAGCTGGACATAAAATAGATGTCCATCAATCGGGGGATGGCTAAGCAAATTGTTGTACATGGATGTAATAAAATATTGTGTTTTAAGAAAGGAATATAATGAATGAAAAGAAAGATTTACAAGAACTGACGCAGAGTGAAGTAAGCAGAGCCAAAAATACAATGAATAGAAAGACCTACAAAACCATAAAAGATGAATGTTGCATAGTTACAGTGATTACCTAGGATCTTAAAGAACAGTTAAGAGAAGATACCTGTCCCACTCTTTTATAGAATATTGCAAACATTGAATTTTTTGCTAATGTTTTCTCTTACTCCTTTCTTTCTTTTAATATTCTTTGTTTTATGAAATGACTCTCTGGAAATGGGGAGAGAAAGTAAGCTGGGGAAGATGCAGGTGATGTAATAACAAAAGAGATTAATAAAAATTTACTTAACAAAAGAAGCTTATGTATTGGAAACAATCATCGAATTCTAGTCTGCATTCCACATCTGGAATACAGTGTCAGTGGCTCAGGGCTTTAACCCCGACCGAGACAGAGAAGAGGAAGAACAAGATGACCTTTTGATCTAGTGAAAAGGACCTTGGATTGGGAATCAAGGAATTGCAGTTCAAAACCCAGCTCTGATTTTTATTACCAGCTAATCCTTGGAGCAAGTTACTTTACTTTTTGGAACCTCAGTTTCCTCATCTGTAAAATGAGAGTAGGAGGTGAATCTACAACAGAGATCCTCAGTTTAGGGTCCAGTAGTTCATGGTTAAATTTCAAGGAGTCTGTTTACTTGGATGAGAAAAAAAGTACTACATTTTTATTTTCACTCACTGCTAACTAATCTAAAATTTCCTTCTATTATGAATGTAGGCAGCAAACATTTTTCTAAGAAGGGATCCATAAGCTTGACCATACTGCCAAAAGAGGTCCATGACATGCACAGAAAAGGCTAAAGGCCCCTGTTCTAGATGATCTCTTAGGTCTTTTCCCTTCTAATCTATGATTCTAAGGTGAAGGGGTCTAGAAATGATGTCATATGAGAATAGATGAAGAATCTAGAGGAGAAGAGAAGATTTATAGGGACTATAACCCTTGTTTTCAAATACTTGAAGGATTAGGATCAGAGAACTATAAATTCAGAGCCAAAAAGGCAAACTAGTCCAACTCCTTTATGTTACAGAGAAGGAAACTGAGGATCAGGGAAGAGGAAAGGGAGGTTGCTCACTACCACTGCACAGAGAAGAACCAGGACCAAGGGGCAGAAATTTCAGAGAGACAGATCTTGTCTCAATAGGAGGAAGAAGTGCCTAGCAATTGGAACTGTATACAAATCATAGAAAAATAAAATTGTAATCAAGATGTTGGGATTTTTACTGTTCAACCTTCTAATCAGGGAAGGAATCCCTCCCACAGCATCACTGAAAAACAACCAATTAGCTACTCCTTAAATTACCTTCATCGACAGAGAACTTATTACTTAACAGGGTAGCATGTGTTTGATAAAGTAACAACATGTGACCATGTATATGACATTCTGCTCTGGTACTCATTCACCTCTCTGCAGAAAAGAGAGAAGTATGTTTCATTATTTAGAACTCCAAAAAACAGACTGGTTTTTCAGTCACCTAGGATTCTGGCTTTCTCTCTTTTTCTTCCTTAAAGGGCCCTCTTTTGCTTTTAGTAAACAGAGGAATGGATTTGGAGTTAGGAAAACTGACCCTTTCTAGATGACCTAACTAAAAATAAAAATAAAAAATAATTTTTTAACTTTTTGAGTCTTAGTTTCTCTATCCATAAAATGGGAATAATTATACCTTTCCTACCTCCCTCATAAATAAGTACTTTACAAACTCCAAAGAATGTTAGCTGTTCTTATTATATGCCAGTTGTCTCAGTTTGGTTGTGAGCCAGGAGGTGGGAGAGGGAGCCTTAGGTGTCTTAACTAAAGTTAGGGAGGATAGAACAGAGAAAAAGAATGTATATTAATTTCATGTACATCGTCCTCTATCCTTGACAACTTAGAAGGGTAGTAAGAAAGGTTTGTGGCATCAGAGTGGGACTCCAGTGTGCAGTTCTGGTGTAAGCAGCTCACTGACACAAAAGCCCATTTTTGCCCTTCTGAGTTGCCTTCAACTGGAAAAAGTTTTTCATCATCTTTTTGGGTGTTCTGAGGCTCTAAAATTTGTCTAGAGTCATTGTAAAGGAATTTGGGGTACTTTGGGAGAGAGGTGAGCAAATTCATGCCTTTACTCTGCCATCTTGACTGTTCCTCTCAGCCCATTGTTCATATACTGTTCAAGATACAAAAGTAGGAATCACTCTCAATTACTAAGAATATCAAGGTTTACAAAACACTCTTTATATGTCATCTCATTTGATCCTCACAACAATCCTGTGAAATAGATGCTATTATCATCCTTCTTTTCCTGAGATAGAAACTAAGCTACAAAAAAATTTAATTACTTTCTGAGGATTCAACAACATTGTCTGAGGTAAGGATTTGAATCCAGGTCTGGTTGATTCCAAGTTCAGAGTTCTATCCACCACAACCTATTCTAGTGATGAATTAATTCAATGGGCTGCCCATCCAACTACTTGTCACAGACTGGACAATAGGTATCAGTCATCCATTTGGTTTGTTTTGTATAGATGGTTAGATTTATTTCTTTTCTATGTTGAAGTACTAAAGGCTTAATTTAGTAAAGATTTAACTACAAAAAAAAAAAGAAAAATCCAAATAAAATCATATAGTCAAAGCTATTTAAATTAAAAACCCAAATATGATCATATTGTCATGCCTATTTTAATTTAAAACATATTCATACTTTAATAAGGCAGTAACCTTAGGGTAGGAGATGTCACCATGCATAGCATACTGAACTTAGAGGCAATGAAACTTGAGTTAGGATCCTGCCTCAGATATTTACTAGTTGTATGTCCATAGACAAGTCTGGCACCTACCTACCAGGGTTGTTGTGAAAATCAAATGAGTTAATATATGTAAAGGGTTTTACAAACCATAAAGTGTTATATGAGTGCTAGCTATTACTAACATTTACAGCTTGATTGTTCTGTCTTCTAATCTTTTCCCCCCACTTAGAATGCAGTTGCTTAAGTCAGAGAAACTTGAGTTCAAATCCAGTCTCAGATGCTAACTGTATGACCCTGAGTAGTCACCAAACCTCTCTGTCTCTCACTCTACTCAATTGTAAAATGGGATTAATAATAATATACTTACCTCTTATCACTCCTTGTGGAGTAGTTGTGAATCTGCACTGAGAGAATCCTTGCCTTCAAGAAACTTACATTCTGCTTAATTTACATGCCTTCACCTGGTCCCCAAAGTGAGAACTGTGACAAGGGAGTCTCTCCATGGAATGGCTTCTTAAGATTTTAGATGAGCTCTGTCAACTTTTTTAATGATGTGTATATATTTATTTTTTATAAATTAATAAATTTATTGATATATACATTTATTGTTTAATTATAGACTAAAATTATATAAACTAAACTAAAAATTAAATATGCAAACTGTAATATACACATTACTAAATATATTATTGTTGCTGTTGTTTGGTTTTTTCATTGTGTTCAACTCCTTGTGACCCTGTTTGGGGTTTTCTTGCCAAAGACACTGGATTGGTTTGGCATTTCTTTCCGGCTTTTGCTTCAAGAAGTGTCTAATCATCCAAAGGTTAAAAAGATGTATCAAGTCCTGGGACTTGTTTCCAACACAGCTATACCTACCTAATTGGGAAGATCAAATGAGATGACATTTGTGAAACATTTAGCATAGAAACCAGAACTTATAAGTACTTAATAAGTACTTCTTTCCTTCCTTTAACTACTTTAAATTTTATGAATATGTTTTGTTTATAGTTCAGTTCAAAAGAGGGGAGAATGAAAATTTGTAGATGGGAGGATGAAGGAGGTATGGAGTGGGTAGATATGGCTATGTTGAAGATAAGCCCCAGGATTAGAGAGGAAAGGACTTGATTCATCTTGATCAGACATTCCTTGAGGACACTGGGCCAAATAAAGTGATGTAAACTAAGGAGAATGTAAGTTCCTTGAGGGCAGAGATTCTCTCATTGTAGATATACAACTATTCCACAAACTTATTTTAGTCTTAGAGTTGCTTAGGGACACTGGATAGTTCTGTGGCTTGCCTAATATCTCATGGAAAACAGACAGGAATTGTAAACCAGTCATCTTGATTCCTAATCAGGCTCTCTAATCATTATACCACACTGCTTCTCTTAATGACATTTAAATAGTGAATGAGAAGAGTTTGAGATAGTAAGATTTGGGTATGACTCACCTTAGAGAGGAGCTTTCACAGAATAGCTTGATAGATCAGGATTGCATAAAATAATAGGTCTCGTTACATTATTAGAGAGATTTTCATTCATATAAGAGAAAGCTAAAATGAAACCCCCAGAATGGGAAGTGATAGGAGAAAGGGGAACAGGACTGTGAGGAGGCAGGGATAGAGTAACAATCAGACAGTCAGAATAGTGACCTAAAGTTAAGGTGTGACAGCAGGTCATGAGAGTGTGATCTTTAAAGAAAGCATTCCTAATGCTACTGAGTCTCCAATAATCAATCCTCCAAGCTGATCCAAGACCTCTGGCTCCTAATCACTGCTCTCAGCAAGGAAACAGTTAATTCTCACAACAATCCTAGAAAGTAGGTACCATTATCTCCATTTTATAGATAAGGAAACTGAGGCACAGGAAGATTCAGTGATTTGTTCAAGGTCACAGAACTAGTAAATGTTTGGGATCACATTTGAATTCAGGTTCTCCTGATTCCAGGCCCAGAGCTTTAGCTACTGAGTCATGTATCTGCCTCTAAGTAGTGTGAACATTGGATTGAGAATGAGGAGATCTGAGTTCAAATCATCCACCTACCCACACCAGATTCTTGTTAACTATGTGACCTTCTCTGAGCCTCAGTTCCTCATCCTTAAATAAAGAAGTTGGACTAAACAACCTCTGAGATCTCTTATCATTCTCAATCTATGATCCTTTGCCTCTTTTCCTTAGAACAAATCAGAATATTTAACATTGGAATATTTCCTGGTCTTCATGTGATAGTAGTTGTACTGTTATTATCTGTTGATTGAGAAAATTCACAATGACAAAAAGCTACTCTGAATTCAGTAATGCTTCTAAATGAATTTGTATTTTATTAATCACAACAGCATCTGCATGCATTTGAAATAATAGTCATGCATATAAGTTTGAGACATATTTATTCAGTCTACAGAAGGCATGTTTGCTTATTTGTTATCCTGAGTCATGCTGCATATTTTGTTGGAACTAAATAAAGATCAGAATAAGAGTGCTTGGTGTGCATATGGATTTGAGGGACCCTTTTGTGATCTCTTGGAGATCTGGAGCCCAGAGGTTGAGAATCATAATGGGCAGGTAGTCTAGCGCTCAGTAGAGCTTCTTTTTCTCCCTTCTTCTCTTGGTCCTCTCCCCCCAGCTCCCACAGATTTTTTCCTCTATCTCACTCTTAACCTGAATGGACTAACATGTATATCCTTTGCCTGTTCTCCCCACCCCACACCTAGCCTCTTCTCTTTTCTTTCTATCCTTGCCTTCTGTTACCCTCCCCAGGGTTATATGTGCACTCTAGCTATATCCCTAGCTCCCCATGAACCCAGCACCCTCCTGGGATCACAGGTATATTGGCATTAGGAAGGAATCCAGGCAACCTTAATTGGGTTGTTGGTGGTGAAAAAGGCCCTTGGGTTATGGAATTCCAAGTTCCCGTGAGAACTGGGGTAGAAAGGGATTCCTATCTCTTTCCAGTACCCCATTGACAGCAGAGACCCTGCTATGTATTCATGGTGGGAGAAGATTCCTGAAGTACTTGTTGGATCAAACATATCAGAAGGTATCTCAAGGTTACCTGCTGCAAGCTCTCCTAAGAGTCAACAACATGATAGGACAACCAATGGAAACTGAATTTTTTAAAAGAGGAATTAAAAGAGACAGTGTTTAGAATGAGAAATGTCATGATACAATTATCTTTTATCTTGGTCCCCTTAACTACTCATGCCTTTCCCTCCAAGGTCATCTTATATCTACTTTGTATCTCTTGTAGATAAGAAACTCATACACATACATGTTTATATCTATATATGTATATATCTCTCTATACACACATATGGATATCTCTCTATATACACATAGAGACAGGTATGATATCTCTAAATAGAATGTAAGCTTCTTGAGGACAGGGACTATTTTTACTTTTTCTTTCTTTCCTCAGCATAGTGACTTAGTAAATAGTAACCATTTTGAAAAATACTTGTTGATTGATCTACTGATCAGATCATATCTGTAGAAGAGAATTCAATTCCATTTTTTTAGAATGGAATACTTTAGAAAAATCATTGACATACTTGGGGATAATCAGAGATGAGGATCCTGGATGTTAAGAGAGCTAGAATCTATGTCATCCTAGGATCATCGATCAATCAATCAATAAACATTTATTAAACACTTACTATGTGTCAGCCCCTGTGCTAAGTGCCAAGATTACAAAAAGCCTCTGCCCTCAGGAAGCTTACATTCTAATGAGGGAGATATGCAAACAAATATAAGCAAAGCCAAACACATATTAAATAATTAGTAAATAAAATGGGAGGTACTGGAACTAAAAGGGATTGAGGAAAGTTTCTTGTAGAAGGTAGGATTTTAGTTGGGATTTAAAGGAAGCTGGGGAGTTCAATAGTGAGCAAAGAAGGGAGTACGTTCCAAGTCTAGAAGATAGGCAGACAGATTATTTGAAGAAAAGGGATTGTTTATCCCCAAGAAGAGAGAACAAAGAGGAGGTTATCTGCAGATGTTTGAATTAAGAGGGAGTGGACTATTCTGTTTGTTCCTTGCAAGCAAAGGGAGGTCCCCAAGGTAGAATTTGCAAAGATAGATTTTTGACTTTATATCTGATGAAAAAATTTCTTAACAATTCAGATGGTCCCAAAATGGAATGGTTTCCTTCGTGAAGCTTCCTTTGTAGACAGTTTTCCATGGGAGGTTGTCTGGATGGTCATTTTGTTGGGACATTGTAGAGAAGATTTCTGAGCAAATGTTGATTGGAGAGATCTGAGATCTCTCTTCCAAAACAGATTCTTTGTTTCTAGGTCTCTCCCCTGCTGTAAAGGATACTCTGCTGGGGATTCTCTCTTAATCCTATTTGACATTTAGGGCACTATTTTAGTGGCAGTATGGGAATTAGTGAGGGGCAGAATGTAGCTGAGAGAAGGACAAAGCCTCCAGTAATGTAAGAATATAAATTTCTTAAGGTTAAAGATTGTTTCATTCTTTGAAAATCAAAGGTCCTCCTTGATTGCCTGTGTGATCTTGGGCAAGTGACTTAATCTTTCTGAACTTCAATTTCTTTATCAATCCTAGAAGTGGATTATACTAAGGATCATATAAAATTCCTTCCGATTCTAAGTCTATGGTCCTATGTTCTTAGGTATGCTAAAGTTGGTCCAGTGCCTAGCACACAAATTGGTATTTAATAAATGCTTGCTGATTGATTGAAAACTGTTTCCCATCTTGATAACACTACTCAAACTCTGGGCTAGAGCTCAGAATTTGAGCTCAGTTGAATATAAGCTTTTTGAAAGCAAGGCATATTTAGTTTTGTCTTTATATTCTAAGTGATTAGTATGGTGGCCATAGTAGGAACTTAATAAAGTTAAAGTAAACTGAATATGAGTTTAAGGTTTAAGATTGTCAGGGATTTTAGTAATTACGTTTCATTTTACTGATAAAAAAGAAGGGAACATATAGATACCCCATGCATTCTTTAACCTGAATTCTAGAGTCCTGGGCATTAATCACAAAATATGTTCCACGATCCTCAAATCAACTCTTAAAGACAAATTCAGTTGGAGGAAGAGGTTGAAGAGATACCTCAGAAAAGAGGAATCCATTGGGAAAGAGACCCTAGGATATTATCCTACAGAGGGGAGACAACTACATTCCTTGAAGATGCTGTTGGAGAAGTTGCTACTGGGGTAGGAAGCAGGATGGGGACACAGTGAGAAGGAAGCCAACCATCTGGTAGTTTCCTATCTTAACTAATTAATCATGCTAACTACATGTTAAACTCACTTGTTTTCTACCTGCTGAAGAAATAGCTATCATGCTATATATGCCCTCTAAATTCTTAGGGAAAAGCATCAATCACCTCACTCTGGTTATAGTTCTCAATATGGGGATTTGGTTAAATGAGATAATATATGTAAAGTGTTTTGCAGCCTTAAAATGATAGCTTTATTAATGGTATAAATTGATGTTGTTGTTGTTAGTGGAGTAGTAATCTGCCTTGTTTGCATTTTCCCTGAAATCAGGTATTAGCAGCAACTCTTAGACATTCTCTGTCCAGTGGGCTTACATTATGGGAATGACTGGGAGGAGAGGCTCCAGTTGGGGGAAAGTGGGTAGGAGTAGATTTTCACTCTACTCAGTAAAACTCAGTTGCTTCCCCCTGGTAAGACTAAGGGTGTGGGGAGCCAATATGGAGGAGGAGGAGGATTGAGGGAAATAAGGGAAGGGAAGAGGAAAACCAAAAGGAAAGCCTTTTAATTGCATTTCTACTCGGGTTTCTGTTCTCTTTTCTCCAGAACCCGCACCCAAGTAAGACAAAGACTGAAGCTCTGCAGTGTGTGTGTGTGTGTGTGTGTGTGTGTGTGTGTGTGTGTGTTAGAGGTGGTGGTACAAGGTTATTCATGGAAAGATGCTTTTTAGGGGTTGTAGAAGAAAGAGGGATGGTGCTAGTGGGTGGAAGCCCTCAATGGGAAAGCCTATAAAAATATTGGAGTGGGGTAAGTAAGGAGGGAATCGAGGGGTAGGGTGGTCCATTATACAGCTGTATCCTCTCCCCCCAACCTGCTGGAGGGATAAGTGGCCCCCCTGGCGATGATGCTGAGGACCCTCTAACTACCTTGTTACCATGGGGACCAATGGCTGTTAATGCCCTCTTCTCCCTCCCCTCCCCTCCGGCAGGGATGCTGGAGAAAAGAGAACAGAGAATGGAGAGGTCATTTCATCCATTCCCTTACCTCTAGGCAAGGACCACCCCCCCTCCACACACACACCAGCCATCCTTTCTTTACAGACTCTCTTAGACTCCCTCTGCGACCCCATTCTATAATCTTTCACCTCTCCTTATCAGGAAATTCATCCTTATATATTGCCTAAATCCTTCCTTATCCACTTTCCTCTGGTTTGTTCTCTTTCCAAAAAAAAGATAGAGAGCTACTCGGTTGCTCTGCTTTGGAGTTTGGGGGATACCCTCACATTCTCAAGCATTCTCAGGCGTGAATAGTGATTGATCACTGTCTCTTTTTTATCCTCTGCTTTTCCTCACTTCATTCTTCTCTCCAGCTTGGAAGTCAAGGTCTGGGTTCTGTCTGATCTGTTAGGCCAAAATCAGGATCCTAGAGAAGAGGAAGATGAGGAGGAAGATTTGATTAGTCTCTAAATAATCTGTCTAAGAGCTCTTCCCATCTTAAATTTCTGCGATTCTAAGAGTTTTTCATCCTGCTGGCATTCAGACATAAATTTAAACTCTGAGGATTGAGTGCAGTTTTTTAAATTACTGAGAGTGTATTATGCAGAAATGGTGGGTATGTTGTATGAGAGGTGTGCCTTTGTATATGGGGCACCCACCCACCCAGCTCTCCTCCCCACTTGGCCCTCTTGAAAACTATTCCAGTGGTGAGATTTTATGTATCAACACTCATTCGAAACATGGAGCTCATCAAGCCCCCACCAAAATGTTTACTGTAACAAGCCAACCAGAAAGGATACATTAGTGCAAAGCAAAAACAACTTAATCAAACAGCAATGCAAATTAAATGACAAGATCCTCCCATATTCACTGAGGGCTCATGTATATTTGGATGTGTGCATTTATTTAGTGAGAGGCTTTGTGATATTGTAGAAAGAGCATTTACTGATTCTGGAGTCAAAGGTTCTAGATTCAAATTCTGCCTTTGTTACTTGTGGGACTTTGGGCAAATTACTTATGCAGTGTATGATATAAACATAGTTTCATAAGATGGCAAAACTACCTTCCAGGTTTTTTGTTGTTTATTCATGTCCTACTCTTCATGAACCAATTTGGGGTTTTCTTGATAAATACATCAGAGTAGTTTGCCAACCTGAAGCAAATAGGGCCAACTGACTTGCCCAGAACCACACAGCTAGGAAGTGTCTAAGGCCACATTTGATCTCCAGAAGACAAGTTTTCCCAACTCCAGGCCCGGCATTGGTTTTCCACCTGGCTGCCCCAGATTTAGCTCATGTGGAATATGTAATCCCAAACTCTAAATGTGAACCCAAAAGGTCAGAAGGAGTTAGGAGTGAAGAAAGCATTCTTTGTATATAATCCAGTCTTGTACATACTATGTTTTATAATTTTCCATTCTCATGGTCTCTATCAAGGGTCTCTATCAAAGGTTTTGAAAAACCCTTGCATAATCCCAACTAACTTCAATAGCTCTTGTCCACCATTTCTTCTCCCCACTTTGGCTAAACATTTTTTGAAGTTTGAGTTTATATTTTTAAATTAACAAAAATATATTTTATCTCCCTTTTACTTTCTCCTCTCCCACAGGAAAAATAAAAGAGAATAAAAAACCTTCATAAAAATATTTGCTTACAATCCTTGAGAAAAATTAATTATGAGTGCCTCCATTTCCAGTTCTCATATTCATTTCTAACCTCTCTGCAATCTGACTTGCAATTCTATCATTCAACTATTCTCTTCAAAGGTACCAATAATCTCTTCTTAATAGCTAAATCTAAGGGCCTTTTCTCATTCCTTATTTTTTTTTGCCCTCTCTGAGGCCTTTGTCATTATTGGTCAACATTTCCTCCTGGATACTCTCTCCTAAGTCTTTTTCTATTTCCTATCTGACTGGTCTTCAGCTCCTTTTGTTGAATCTTGTTGAATCTTTGTTGAATCTTTAGTGATGTCATCCTCATTTGCTATGGGTGTCCTTTAAAGATCAGTCTTGGGCACCTTTCTTCTAATACTCTCACTTTGTTCTTATCAGCTTCCAAGGGTTCAGGTATCTTTTTTTGCAAATGACTCTCAAAGCTATATATCCATACCTAGTCTCTCTCCTGAGCTATGGTCCTGTATCACTAACTGCCTTTTGAACATCTCAAACTGTATGACCTGTAGACATCTCAATATATCCCAAACAGAACTCTCTTCTGAATTTTCTGATTATCACCAACAGCACTGGCATCCTGCTAGTCCCTTATACCTGCAACCTCAATGTTATCTTCTCCTCCTAACTCTAATTCACATTTCTTAGCCAATCTGTTGTCAAATCTTGTCTTTTCTACCTTCATGACATCTCACTCGTAGTCACCATCAGAGTACAGCCTCTCATCATATGTCGACAATTGTGTTGTTAGTTCTTTATTCTCAAAAGGGACCAATGATATTATGGGAGTTATGTCTTGACTTGCCCATGAATTGGATTTAATTGAGGTAGAACTACACAAAGTTGCTAGCCTTATTTTCTCCTCCAGACTCATCCAAGTCCAGTAGCAAGATATAAATCAATAGTCTCCTTGCCTCAAGTCTTTTCCCATTCTAATCCAACCTCTTCTCAGTTGCCAAAGTGATTTTCCTAAAGCATAGGTCTGACTGTGTTATCCCCACTAGCTAATAAGCTCACATAGCTCTCTATTAACTCCAGGATCAAATATGACATCCTCTGGCATTTAACACCTTTCCCAAACCCAAACCTTTTTTTTCTATTTTTATATTTTAGTCCCCTCTATACACTCTAGAATCATGCTATTGTAGCCTATTCAGTATTCCTTGAACATGACATTCTGTCTCTCAATACCCTGTCTTTGCATTGGTTATCTCTTAGCTTCCCTTGGCTTCTTTTAAAACTCAGCTGAAAACCTGCCTTCTGCAAGAGGCTTTCCTTTGTCCTTCCCCCCCATCCCTAGTGCTACTGCCTTCCCTCTGAGATTACTATCCTTTCTCTCTCTCTCTCATTCTCCCTCCTTCCCTCTCTCCCTCCTCCCTCCCTCTCTCTCTGTCTCTCTCTCTGTGTCTCTGTGTCTCTCTGTCTCTGTCTCTGTCTCTCTCTCTCTCTGTCTCTCTCTGTCTCTCTCTCTTCTCTCTCTTTTCTCTCTGTCTCTCTCTTCTTCTCTCTCTGTCTCTGTCTGTCTCCGTGTGTCTGTCTCTGTCTCTTTCTCTGTGTGTATGTATGTCTCTATCTCTCTGTCTCCCTGTCTCTCTCTGTCTTTCTCTGATAAACAGTATCTTGCAGGGAAAACTGTAGTAGAAATGAGGAGAAGGATTTTATATGTATGTATATATGTGTATATGTATACATACATACATAATACACACACACATATATATTTATTACACATACATATGATAGCTAGATTAACAGAAAGATATTTACATTTCCCTCATTAGAATGTGAACTCCTTAAGATCAAGGAGTGATATCTTTGTTTGGTATAGAGCCTAGCATATTGCAAGTACTTAATAAATATTTCTTGATTGACTAAAATGGATTGTGCCCTCTATACAAGAATGTAGTTAGTGTGACCATTGACATTATTTGGTGTGAAAGAGCATCCATTAGAGTTTGACAGTCCTTATTTGGAGTACTTTAAGAGAGGCATGTAAATTCCTGAGGCTTATTGCTGGGGTAGGGGGTTCGGAGAATAGCAAAGGGGACCATACTTGAATATACTCCAGTCCTTTGAGATCTAGCCTCAATCCTTATCATCCACAATCCAAATCCTCCTGAGGGAAGGGAAGAAAGAATGAGGAGGGAAAGAATCACCAGTCTTTGGGAGCAAAACAAAGAATAGAAGTGCACAATTTATTAGAATTACAGTTTATTCCAATTAGTCAGTAACCTTTGGGAAGGCAGGGCCAGAATCCTATAAGCCTTATCCCTTTTAGTTTATTCCAGCTAGACTATAAGCTTTGGGAAGGCAGAGCCAGTATCCTATAAACCTTATCCCTTTTAGTTTATTCCAATTAGACTATAAGCTTTGTGAAGGTAGGGCCAGAATCCTATAAGGCTTTATCCCTCTTAGTTTATTCCAGCTAGACTATAAGCTTTGGGAAGACAGGGCCAGTATCCTGTAAGCCTCTGTCCCTCTTAATGTCTGACAAATAAAATATTTGTTTTCTCCCAACTGGACTATCTTGTCTGGGAGAGCAAGAATATATTCTTTAAGCCTTTGTTCCTTCCAGTGCCTAGGACACAGTCAACAGTTGATCAATACTGGTTGATTCAGACCATGACTTTCTCTTTCTTCCTGAGTTATTCAGGTAAATAAACTAATGGTACAGTAGAGTACAGCACTCTGGCTTGTATGTCAGGGGAGATAAAAATGGACAGTCTCTGTTGTTCTGCACTCCCCTCAGCAGATCCCCTAGATTCTCAGCCATCCTCATATCTATAAATAAAGTCGAATGGTTCCTGTGTGTGCAAGGTGTTGGCAGGGGTGAGGGAGAGCTCAAAAACAGGGATTGCATCTCGGAATGTACAAGGAGCGTGTATAGGCACACACATATATACATAACACACTCCAGGATATGTTTGCACGGAGCCCATAGAACCTGGGACTGTAGAATCAACAAAACCAATGCAAGGAGAAGTTGGATGAAGAAGAAGAGGAGGAGGAGGAAGAGGAGGGGAAAAAATCCCCTCATTTCTAAAGAAATTTCCCAGATTAGATTTGTAAATCAAAAACCAATATATAACATGCAAGAATTGATCTGTTTTATATTCCTCAGTTACATTTTTGTGAAGCACATTTAGAAGATTTAGAACGTATTTGCGCCTGCTGGTTGGGCCATTATATGCTTGAGTTCATACATCTATTTGTGAGGCTATAAAACAGGCATCGACTACCCATGTAAATTGTGTTCTCCACAATAAATTATATGCATACTTGCAAAAATACATAACTGCTGTGGGTTGGCTTACGTAGCCGGAATACTAATGATGTTTAAAGTTGCATTGTCCCTCTTCTCAGGCCTAATTTAGCCTCTACATCAAAAATGATGTAGGAAAAAACACTTTATCCTCTCACTGAGAAATAAAATGGCACTCCGAGGCACCCACGGGCACCCACATCTTCCCCCTCCTCCTTTTTTTTTTTAACCGAATGGCACCATTTTCATACTAATTTTAGCTGCTCAGAGTTCACAGGGAAAAAAACCTGGCTCAGCCCAAAGAGAGGGGAGTCGCTGAGCTGAGCACATATGTATGCAATGGATTGCCTCTTCCTTCACTCAGGCTCACCTCCCATCCTCCCCATGTCTCCCAGCCTAGACCTTTTCTGGTAAGGTTACACTAGTGTTTTAACTCACTTTTATATCTTCTACTCTTCATTGACACACTCACACACTCATGGGCCCATCTAGTTATTAACACAGGTGTTTATATCCATGCTTGCAAAGAACACACACACACACCTGTGTATGTGTAAACAAACTTAGATACAGGTAAACAAGCCTCGTTAGCCATCCGTACCCACTTATTTAAATGCACACCCACAGAGAGACCCACATGGATAACCAACATCCACCTTATGAGGGCATACCAGTGTATGTGGACAGAGGGACTTGGAGAGCAGCAACACAGACTCGAGTCTCCTTCAGCAGAGGGAAATAAAAAGGGATGTTTCATCTGGATTCCTCCATCTCCATCTATTTAGTTCCTTGTAGCAAAACCTCACCTTTCTTCTAGTATCCAGACCCAAAATGAGCTTTATCATAAACCATCCCTTCCCCCTACCAGCTTAAGTCTGGCAAGGTCCCTTCAGTGGGGGCCAGGCTACTGGGCAGTGTCCAAGAGCTTTGGCTGTGATTTTCTGTCTCTTCCCTGGAAAAGGACATAAGGGACAGGCTGTTTGGCTCCCATCAGACTGGGGGCTCCCCAAGGTCCTGGAACAGAGAAATAGTCAACATTGGCCAGGCTCTGGCTCTCTCCGAAACAGGGTCCAAGATTCCATTGCTTGAAGAAGTGGGAGGACAAACACAACTGTTTGGATCACTGGCCTGGCAGGCCCAAGGAGAGACAAGCCATCAGGAGCTCCTAATGCTCGTATTGTCCCTTCCCTCCCTGCTATGCTCAGCCCAGAAGGGAGCTAGTCCCACAAAATCACTGGTGTGGGTAGCAGCTAATTTTTTTTTGTTTTTAGCCATTCAGTGACTAATAATAAATCCCCATGAGCCCTCTCCCCATGATAACCACAGGCCAGTAAACCATGAGTTAAGGGACACAGAGAAGCCCAACTGAATTTTTCTTCTTATCCCTCATGCCAATCCTTTCAAAGCACACAGGCACAGAGACACACACAAAACTTAAGCAGAGGGTGCGTATCCGGAGCTGGGGGTGGGAAGGATGACAGAGATGAGGAGGGAGGAATGCTAATTGGATCGCATCTCAGCTCCTGAGAGATGTGCGTGTCCTACCACGCGGCCTCAGACTTCTCCAAAACATGGGCCCCCCGAATCCAATAAAATTGCAAATTTCACTGTATTTCACAATATCCTAAATAAACATGAACAGCATGCGTTTCTCTTTCTCGCATCAAATATTAATCTGCCCATGGCCAGAGCCCGCTCTCCATTGCGTGTGCTCACACACTGGGTAAACACTGGGGAGATTGCGAGGCCAGACCTTCCGTTCTCTTCCTCAAGTCAAGAGCATGACAAATTTTTCTCCTAATTACACCTGCCACTGTTTGCCTTCTAATACTGTAAATCCTCCATCACATAGGTTTTCAGATTCAGGATTAGGTTCTCTTCCCATCATACAAATGATTGGGAAGGGAGGGGGCTGGCTGAAATGGGGATGCAATGGGACCCTCCCAGGCAGGAAGTCAGACAGAATCACTATCTGATTTTTGACTTCTCTCCGGTGATCCTCTAAAATTGATTGGGATGGTGTGCCCAAGGGGTGAGGGGGGGAAGGTGAGGTGGAGAGGACAGCAAATGGATAAGAGAGGAAGTCTTCCCTTTATAACAGGGGTTCTTAACCTGGGGTCTCTCTCTTTATGGATCTGTGGATAGCTTTCAGGGAGGTATATGAACTTGGATGAGAAAAATTCCATTTTTGTTTCAATATCATTAGTTTCCCTTATAATCCTGTATATTTTATCAACTTAAAAACATTAATGTAAGAAAGTCCATAGACTACCAAAAAGATCCATAACACACAAAAAATGTGAGAAACTTTATATTAAAGGGAAAGGTTGGTCCTCATCCACAATCTTCCCTCACCCACTTTAAGTTAGTTTTCCCATCAGTCCCAACTTGGAGTTTTCCATGATCAATTGGTAGGGCTCCATAGTGGGGTCCATAGTTCGTCCTTTGAATTTAGAAGCAGAGCCAGTTTTGATGATCATCCATCTCATTCCTTCTGCTCTTACGCTCAGGTATCTCATGCTTGCCCTGTCCTGTGAAACTAGAAGAAAGCCAAGATGATTAATCTAATTCACATTCACATGTTGGAGGCTGTGGAACCCTGGGCAAGCCACTTTGCTTTTTCTAAGGCTCAATGCTCTCATCTGTAAATAAGAATAATAATGTTCGCCCTTTCTTCCTCATAGAATTGTTCTGAGAAAATTTCTTTGTAAATCTTAAAGCACCACAGAAATGTGAGCTGTCATTATCAATACTATGTCATAATTATAATAGTTTTATTATAATAATATCATTGATAATATAATAATGATAATAATATATTAGGGGAAATCGGCATTTTTGAAGAGTGAAATTGGAGAAATTTATACTTGCTCTAAGATCTTTCTGACTGGCTAGAAGGTAAAAGCTTTAGGGACATTGAGATCCTTGATGCCCCTCAAATTATAACTATGGTAGGAACTTTCTCCTTAGTGAATGTGTCAAGTCCAACTAGACTCCTCCTATTCTGTGAAGCTATAATAAAAGTCTCAGATTATTCAATATTCTTTAGACAAGTATCATTAAACAGATTTTCAGGTAGATTCTCTCAAATAGAAAAATAGTCAAAGGATATGAATATGTAATTTTCAAAGGAAGAAATACAAACTATCAACAACCATATAAAAATGCTAAAAATAACTAATAATTAAAGAAATCCAAATTAAAGCAATTTTAAGGTTCCACTTCACACACCTAATCGATTGCTCAGACTAAAAAAAATTGAAAATGACAGTTGTTAGAGGGGCTGAGAAAAAACAAGCACATTAATTCATTGTTGGTTGAGCTGTGGATTAAACTAGATAATGGGAAGCAGTTTGGGACTGGCCCCAAAGTCACTAAACTATGTTTACTTTTTGATGCCTTTACTAGTTTTAATATAGAATTTTTTAAGAAGAAAAGAGCTCTTATGCACAAAAATATTTATAGCAACTCTTTTTTGAACTGGAAACTAACAAAATGCCTTTTGTTTGGGAAATGGATGAAAAGATAATGGTATATGAATGGAATGACATTCTTATAGTCCAAAAAATAACCAAAAGGTTAATTTTAGAAATGATGGCCTCTGAGATCCCGTTTAGTTCTAATATTCTGCAACTCCATAGAATACAAAATCTAATGTCTTTTCTGTTGCTCTTCCCAGTTCTACCCATGCCAAATTCTATTTCAAATTCCTTGGATATCACTGCTGCTCTCTTTCCTTCCTCCTCCCCCCACAATCCTCCAGTGACTCAAATGCCCTTCATGAGAATAAGAAAATTTAATGAAGGAACAGGGGACTGATTCAGGAGCTCCTGACAGATTTGATAAGTTCTGAAGATCACACACTAAAGTCTCCACAGAGTTTTATATACATTATCTCAACAATGGAACTATGTCTCCCAACATCATGACATTGTCCATACATAACACTTATCCCAGCAATACCACTACTGTGCCTTTTCTTCAATGAGTAAAAAAGGAACAAAGGAGTCATACATACAACAATACTTATATCAGTTTTTTTAATGGTTCAGAACTTGAAACTAATAGGAGTGATTATCAATTAAGGAATAGTTGAACAGATTATGGTACAAAAATAAAGGAATGTTAAGAAATGAGCAAAGAGTTGGTTTCAGAGAAACCCAGAAAGACTTAGACAATGTGATGCAGAGAAAAGGGAGTAAAATCAGGAGAACAATTTGTATAACAACATTGTAAAGACAAACAATTTTGGAAAACTTAAGAACTGTGACCAACTGTGATTCCAGAGCATATGTGATAAAGCTGACATCATCTCTTAACAGAGAGATAATGAAATAAAGATGCAAAATGAAATAAATATTTCTGGACATGACCAATGTGGGAACTTATTTTGCTTAATTGTGTATTTTTGTTATAAAGATTTTGTTTTTCTTTATTTTTTCAATGAGGGTTGGTAGAAGGAAAAGAAAATAAGTGTCAATTGAAAAATAAAATGATGGGCATTTAATCTTAATTCACTTGTGTAACCCTTTCCTTCTAGCCTTATTAAGTCGATTCTCTAATTTCAGGTCCTACTAGAGCCATGGAAAGGAAAACAAAGGCCAGAATTATTGCTGGCCAGAAGAATTGGTGGTGATGGTGGTGATGGAAGAGGAGGAGGAGGAGAAAAAAAGAAAAAGAAGAAGGAGAAGGAAAAGAAGAATCAGGTGCTTCATTTTTTATCTTTATGTATTAGAAGATATACTAGATGAAAAAACTGTGGGATTCAGTTTTTTCATTTATAAAGTGAAGGGACTGGCCCTATGTGGCTTCCAAAGCCCTTTTGAAGTCTAAATGTATGCCCCTGTAAAAGTACAATTAAGACATAAATAGCAAATTGAGATGGGCTCTGTCCTTAAGGAACAAGGTTCCTTCTCAGGACTGTGCCCTTCTCCAAGATTATAGAGTTTAGGTGACTGCTAATCTCTCCCCCTAGAAATCAGGTCCTACTGCCTTTGAGGGGATCCCCAACCTTGAGAGTAAGAACCCCTCAGCTCCTCATGGGGTTGGTGCCTGGAGATGGACTAAGACAGAACCAGACTCAACCTCTGGGTTTGTCTCCCCAAGGTCCCCATCCATTCTTCCCAGTGATGACCCCTCAGGAGACTTTAAGTGAAGTTTTTCTTTGGTTTTTCATAAAGTCAGCTGATTTGGCTTGAATAATAACTATCCTTGTCCCCTATCCCCTCCCCACACATTTCACCTTCAAAGGGCTCTGAGAAATTTCCCTAATTAATTAACTCCTCTGCAGTATGCCCTGGGTGTCACTGGGTGATTAATGGACACTATGTCTTTAAATCCAGGGGGTGGGTAAAAACTAGAGGCTGAGATGGGGGGAGGGAGAATCTAGCAGAGGAAGGATGTGGTGGGTAGAGCAGCTTTAGGGCATTCTTTAAGTTGGGGATGTTCTCCTCATGTCTCCAGACTCCTCTAGTGTCAGTACATGGAAGAGAGAGAAGAGGGTGGAGAAACCTATCAGAAAATCCATCCATCCATCAGTCTAGTAATCAGTGTGGATCGATAGAGTTCCAGTGGGGAAAAGCACTGAAAGGACTGTGTGGTCCTTGGTTGGCTGAGACAGTAAGGGAAATGGGAGGGAATTTTTCTTAGGAGGAAGGATTCTCTTTCTGTGTTCTGCCCTCTCTTCATCCCTCCCTCCTTCAAAAAAGGGAAAGAAGATATGAAATTAGACTCAGAAAGGGTTGTGGTGATCAAAGACTACAACTTCTTCATTTTACAGATGAGGAAAACTGAGCCTTCATAAAGTTAAGGGTCTCTAGGATCACATTGCTGTCTGTGGTGAGATTTGAAACTAGATCATTCTGCTTCCAAGTCCAGTGTGAATCTGTATAGAACTAGGTCAGAAGTATGGGTCCCTTTCTAGAAGAACAGGCTTTACCCAGAATACGACACTTTCTTTCCAATCATCTTGTTCTTCTTCCATCTTTCCTTCCACCTTACTCCTCCTAAATCTATTCATTATCTTTACCATGATCCCAATTCTCTCAGTGTATTCCCCTTTTTTTCTTTTCTCTCTTTCCTCCTTTCACAGGTCAACCATAAAGTTTATCAATTCAACTATGTGCCATTCTCTACCTTTGAATTCTTTTTCTCTTTTGTCTTTTTGACACTCACATTTTGTTAAAGTCTAGCTTTCGTTGTTCCCAATTCCTTCTTCTCCACTCTCACTAGTGTTAGTCAGTCAACACATATTTGTTAAGTGCTGACTACGTGCCAGGCACTATTCTAAGCATTGAAGGTACGAGGAAAGACAAAATAGTCCCTGCCATTAAGGTGCTTACCTTATAATACAAGAGATAATATGCAAATAAAATTATATCCATACAAGATGAATAGAGTATATGTGGAAGGTACTAGCAACAAGGTATAGGGAAGAAGAAATGAGAGCTGAAAAAAAGAAGGAAAAGCTTCCTTGTAGAAGGAAAGATTTGAGTTGAGTCTCAAAGGAAGCCAGGAATGCCAAAAGGCAGAGGTAAAGAGGCAAAGCATTTTAGGACAGCCAGTGTAAATGGCTGGAGTTGGAAATTGAAGCACAATGTGTACGCATTCATGTTCGAGGCAGGGAGGGGGTAATCAAAAAATAAGCTGGTATAGAATTCGTGAAGAGGAATAATATGTAAAAAGACTAGAAAGGTAGGAAGGGATAGATTTTCAAGACGTGTTGTAAGACACTGCTATTGTGCTAACTAGATCCACTACAAATTTAATTGGGCTCTCACTGCACCAAAGCAATTCTTCTATTCATCCCTAACTGCCCATCACAATCTTTCCAGTGCCTACTCTAAACTTTGTCTTTTACATTCAGGTACCTTACACACCTCTCTGTCTCTCTGTCTCTCCCTCTGTCTCTGTCTCTGCCTCTCTCTGTCTCTTTCTGTTTCTGTCTCTTTCTCCTGTGTATGTGCGTGTGCCTGAATTTCTGTCTCTATCTCCCTCTCCCTCTCCCTTCCTCCTCTCTCTCTCTATTTCTCTCCTACAATCTTTGCATATATTTTGAAAAAATAAAAAGCTATTGTTATTTCAAAAAAAGAAAAGAATGATTATGTTCTCTATTAGCAGAGGAGTACTCAATACTAATAGCAATACAGACCCACTTGATTTGGGAATCACATATGAAAGTATTGGAAATAAACCCTAAGAAAATAATTTAAAAGAAAAAAGACCTGTCTCTTCAAAAACTATCTCTGCTCCCCTCCCTGGAAACTTGGATTCTACCCCTGGCTTCTTTCCTGGCTTCCTTCCCTCAACTTTTTTACATTAATCTTTTACCTTTTCTAGCACCATGTCATTAATACTTCCTGCATTTTCCTCTTCATCTCCACATAGGTACTATCCAACACTTCTCCATCCTCCCATTTATTTGATCCTTTCCCTTGGAATAATATTAGCTCCTTGGTGGCAAGGACTGTTTTATTTGTTTTCATTTTATCTCCAGAGCTTAGCAAACACATGCTATATCTGTATTTAATTATAATAATAGCATTCATATGGCACTATAAGGTTTGCCAAGTGATTTATAAATATTGATTTCATTTATCCTCATAACAACGCTAGAATATGAATGCTATTGTTATTTTCATTTTCTAGATAAAGAAACTGAGGCAAATAGAGGCAAAGTGACTTACTCAGAGTTACCCAGCTATTAAATAGCTCAGGATGGATTTGAACTCAGATCTTCCTGACTGCAGATCCAATATTCTATCCTCTGTATCACCCAGCTGTCTATGTATCTATATCTATTGATCTCTGTCTTTTCTGACTCTGAGATCCCTAGATTCCTATTAAAATGAGTTTCGACCTATTTTTTTAGATACCATATATCTACTTACCTTGTTCCTTCCTTCCTTCCTTCCTTCCTTCCTTCCTTCCTTCCTTCTTTCCTTCTTTCTTTCTTTCCTTCCTTCCTTCCTTCCTTCCTTCCTTCCTTCCTTCCTTCCCTCCTTCTTTCCCTCCTTCTTCCCTTCTCTCCATCTCTCCCTTCCTTTCTTCTTTCTTTCTTTCTTTCTTTCTTCCTTTCCTTCTTTTTTCCTTCTTTCCTTTTCTTTCTCCCTTCTTTCCTTCCTTTCTTTCTAAAGCACAACTTCTAATAGTGAAAACATTAGAAAGACTCTTAGTTTTTAACAGTTGAGGAATGACTGAGCAATCCATGATTTGCTAATATGAGGCAGTGCTATACAATACAATTAAGAATGACAAATGTGAGGAAATATAAAAATGCTTTCTCCATGAAAATCAAACTCTGATTCTTCACCCAGGAGGTGGCCCCTGAATCCTTGAAGATTCTGCTCACCTAGCACAAACCATGCCAAATTCTAGCAAACTAGAGAGGTTTCAAGTATGGGTTGCCAAGAACCTGCCCATTGGAACATTGTCTCTAGCTGCTGAACTTTTTAAAAACATAATTGATGAGGATCATGACTAGACATCTTCAAAACTTTAATGATGACCAATTAGCTGCATAATAGCAGTGACACCTGCTCAAATAGGAATTGATCTCTGTCTTTTCTGACTCTGAGATCCCTAGATTCCTATTAAAATGAGTTTCGATCTGACCATGTCATTCTGCTACTCAATAAACATCAGTGGCTCACTATTACTTCAGGAACAAAAATGAATTTCTCTTAAAGTTTTTAACAATCTGCTTTTCCAACTATGCAAATACATTTTCTCATTTTCCAGAACTAGAACCTTCCTTGCCATTCCTTACTAAAAAAATTTCATATGTTTTTCTGCTTTTATACTCAACCTGGAATGCACTCCTTCTTTTCCCCCAGGAAATTCCTTATTTTCTTCAAGGGTCAGTTCACAAAGGCTTCACCATAGATCAGTCAGTCAACAAACATCTATGTGTTTACCTTGGGCCAAGTACTGTGCAAAAAAGCTGGAGTTACCAAAAAAAAAAAAAAAAAAGGTTTTGAAAAACACATAAATGCTATCAGAGTATCAAATTCTAATGGAAAAAATAACTAAGTACATGTAACAAACAATATCTAGGTACATTCTATATATATATATATATATATATATATATATATATAGTATAAATGGAATGTAATCCTAGAGGAAAGGCACTAGCAAAAAATCAGGGAAGATAGAGGGATGTGGGGGACTAGAAAAGTCTTCCACAGAATATGGGATTAATTTGAGTTTTGAAGGAAGGTAGGGAAATCAGAAAATATGAAGAGGGAGAACATTTCAAGTCAGAGTCAGGACATTCTAGAATATCAAAGGCAAAGCACAGTAAGATCAGTCTTATATTTTGTAGCTATTTTGCTTGTATATATGCTTGTCATGTTATCTTCCTCAATAGAATGTAATCCCTGATTTCACTAATCTGAGCCTCAGTTTCCCTAACTGTAAAATGAGGGTGTTAAACTAATTGACCTCCAAGATGCTTTCTGGTTCTAAACCTATGGCTCTGGAATCAGCCTACACATGGACTGCTTTTCCAGAAAAGAAAGATCCCTTCACAAACACTGGGGTGATCAGAGGAACAAAGACAATGGAATTGGACACAGAGGGAGGGAGGATCTGATAACTTGTTATAGAGATTTGTATGTCGAAAGCCCTTTTTAAGTTTAATTAGTCGCAAATGTGAATTTAATTGGTTTCATTATCATTTAAAGTTCATAATAAATTACTTTAAAAATAAAAAAAAACAATAAAAATGAAGAAAAAGGGAGAGGGTAGTCAGTTGAAAAAGAGAACTGGCCTACTTAATGTAAGATATCTGCTTCCCTTACCCATCTACTCTCCAGCCCACCCCTCACCCCATCCTCACCCTCCACCCCAATCCATATCCCCCATACTTCATTCCCTCCCATTTGCTCACTGGTAGCCTCCGTGTTCTTTATATTTATTCTGATGCCCTGAGAACCAAGGGAGGGTGAGACAAACACATTGCCTCCTGTGTGCAGGGCAGGGGGGCCGCTGCCGGAGGTGATGCTAAGAGGTGGGAGTGGGGGGGTATAATTGGAGGTTTTACTCTGCACAGAATACATTACAGAGAGCACTGTAATAACCTCTTATCCCCCTACTTCTCCATCCTGTCTCCAGCCTCCAAATGAGGTCTGTTACAGCCATCATTTCAGGGAGTATTGACTGTGGCTCGAGCCCACCAGGCCAGTGCTTTGTCTGGGTTGGAGCGACACTGGGGGAGGAAGCCATCTTTCCCCCTGCCCACAGCCACTGACTATAGCAATGGAGTCCAGCACTAGCTGGGGTATGGTGCTGATTCTCAATAAATCCTAAAGATTAGTTTCTTCTGGGTCTTGATTTTGAAGCTTACTCTGTGACCTTGGATAAAACATACTTCCTGGCCCTGGGCTTCCTCTTCTGGAGAATGAGGGGGTTGGATTGGGTGGCTTTTAGGACCCTTTCCTGCTCAGGAGCTAAAATCTCCCTTTGAGAGGATGGTATTGCCCTAGATCACACCATTGGGAGAAAAAAGGAAGAAGGAAAATGTTTGTCCTTGGGACACTTCTTCTGTATACTGGAGCTTCAGCATGTTTATCTGGGAAATGGGGGAAAGGGCTATGAGACTTTATTTTTTAGGAGAGGATGTGCTGAGTAAATGTGATGAGTGATGAAGGTGGGTAATCTGGGAAGAGTTCTGAAGGAGATATTCTCCAGCACATGGTGGGTGCTGAGGGACACTGACAGGTATAGAACTCTGAGGAAGGGGAGAATCAGGGTGTGAAGTGAGACTGTTTTCTGCTTTGGAGATGGACCTTCCAGAGTCAGGCACTAGGTAGAAAGAGAAAAACAGTGAGACAAGTACTGAAGTTTGGGAGTAACTCCTGAAGCTATCCCTGAAGCTTGGTGGCTTTGACTTGCACCCCACTGCCCTGATCCTTTCTGAGTGCAGCTAGGTATAATCCCTAGAGAATGAAGGGGTGTGTGTGTGTGTGTGTGTGTGTGTGTGTGTGTGTACATGGAGAAATAGGCATGTGCAGTTCTGAGACTTTGTCACCTCTCAAGAAACAAGACTCTGGCTGATTGTTCCCATGTGGATGAGCTCACTCCTGTGAGAGGGTCCAGATGTCCAGCTCTGGCTTGGGCTAATTAGCCCAATTAATTAACAAGTGGGTCTGTGTTCCCTGGGGTTAGAGGAAAGTGGAAAAAAAGCAAGTCTTCATTGTCAAGCCACACCAGGCTGGGGTGTGAGTCCACTGGGATCCTGTGCCTTAAGCCAACATGCCTGTACTGGGGCAGCTTCTCCTCAGGCTGTCCTGGAGGGGAACCTAGCAGGGAGGTTTTGGGGAGACATTAAGGAGACCTAATCACACCATCCTTCCAGTGCAGCCCTTCTGTGCTGCAAAACCATGGGCTGAAGAGATAGCAGAGGAAGGAGATGGGAGATGATTTCTGGGCTGATGGGGAAGACAGGACCAATACCTGCTGCTCAGAGCATTACATTTTTTTATGGAAACAGTGCTGGGCATTCAAGAGGTCACTTACGGGTCCTAGAGCCAGAAGTCCTAATGTTATCCCCTTGCCATTTACTATCTGTGTGACACAGGACATCATTTAACCCTTCAGTTTCCTCATCCATGACCTGGGAAAAATAATTCCTGCCCTGTCTGGCTCACATGATTATTGTAAGGATCAAATGAGATAAGGGATGTGGAAATGCTTTAAATTCAATAAAATGCTGTAGGATCATAGGATTTTCTTTTTTTTTTAGGGCTGAAAGGAGGCCTCAGAGATTCTTAAGACTAAACCCTCTCATTTTACAAATAAGAAAATTAAAGTCCATAGTGGAGAGATTAGTTAATATCTTAGGATCATAGGGTCTGAAAGAGTTGAAAAAGTCTCAAAGTCATTTAGACTAATCTCTTTATTTTATAAGTAAGGGAAATTGAGGCTCAGAAATGCTTTATACATGTAGTAAGTGGCAGTTTGACCCTTGGTCTTTTAATTCAAAGTCTAAAATTTGGGTATTATTACAATAAGTTGAAAGTAGAGATAGAGAATCAAAGCTCCCAAAAGGCGTCTCAGAGTAAGTCTTAGCGATTGAAGAAAAGACTTCATCAACTTATTAGTCACATATATTCACCACCAGACTCACAAACTTAGGGCACAAACAGATTTTCATAGGATCTCAGAGCTATAAGAGACCTCAGATATTATCTAGTCCCAAGAAAGGCATCCTTTGAGGGAATGTGGAAGAAATCATCTCTGTGCTAAAGGTGGGGAATCTAGCAGCAAGTTGTCATTATTTAGCTATTTCAGTCATTGGGTGTTTTTTTAAAGATGCTGCAATAATTTGCCATTTCCTTCTCCAGCTAAATTTTTACAGATGAGGAAATGGAGGCAAACAGCCAAACAGCTGGTAAGCCTCTGAGGCCAGATTTTGAACTCAGAAAGAGGAGACTTCCTGATTCCAAACCTCAGTAATACTCTGTCCACTTAGTCACCTAGCTGCCATAACAACAAGAAAAGGATGGATTTAATCAGGCAATACTTCTTGACAAAGTGATGTTTTAGCAGCGTTTGGGAGGAGGTGAAAGATATCCTGCTTATGGAGAGCATCAGGATAGCGCTCCAGGTGAGGAAAGCAATTGGTATAGATCCTTAGAGGTAGGAGCGAACAAACTTTGCACAAAGGTTGTTGATCAGATTTGGCAGGGAATTATGGGAAGTGGGGTCTTTAGATTTAGATTATGGGGCAAGGGCTCCCATGAAATGTTGTAAACGCCTTTGTTGGAAAGAAGACTCTGGTTGAATCAGCATTTTCAATCTTCCCTCTCTCCCTCCTTCCTCCTCAATCTTATTTCTTCATCCCATTTGATCTAGTAAAAAGAACTCTGACCTGGAGGCTAGTAACATGGGTTCTAAGTCCCACCCTCAACTAACTTGCTGTGTAATACTAAGCAAATCACTTTCTCTCTCTGGGCCTCAGTTTCCCCATCTGTAAAATGTGTGGTTGGACTAGATAAGCATCAGATTGGACAGCATTAAGAGTTGAATGTAACCTTAGAGATCCAGAGATTTTTAACCTTTCTGTTACATGAAGCCCCTTGGCAGGGTGGTAAAGCCTAGGGATCTCTTCTGGAATCATGCTCAAAATATATAAAAATAAGGATTGGATCCATTGGATCAGTAATATTGAAAAAATTGTAAAATATTTTTTAAAAAACAACTCCATGGTCTTGCAGTTAAGAACTTGTAATTCTAGTCCAACTTCTCAGAATCTCACTTGGAAGGAAACTCAAAGTGATATAATCTATTCCTTACTGAAGGAATTCTTGTATGGTCAAACAGGTGGTCATTTATCCTCTGTTTATGGGTCTCCAGTGTCAGGGAGATCACTACCTGCCAAGGCAGCTTATTCTACCTTTGGACAATTCATTTTACAGGTGAGGAAACTAAGGCTTCAGTTGAAATGATCTGTTCAAAAAAATTCATGAATTTTTGCCAAACATTAATAAGCAAAGTAAGAGTGAGATTCAAACCCAGATCTCAGTGCTCTCCAGTCTTGCCAAACATTAATAAGTAAAGTAAGAATGAGATTCAAACCCAGATCTAAGTGCTCTCCAATCTTGCCAAACATTAATAAGTAAAGTAAGAGTGAGATTCAAACCCAGATCTCAGTGCCCTCCAGTCTTGCCAAACATTAATAAGTAAAGTAAGAGTGAGATTCAAACCCAGATCTCAGTGCTCTCCAATCCTGAGCTGTTTTCACTCTTATATGGATCTCTAAGGTCCTCTTCCAGAGCTAGCATTCTATGATTCTTTGATTTCCCTTAATGTCCTAGTAATGACCCAATGGCTCCCCAGGGCAGAGAGCTGTTGGGAACTGGGACAAAAGACCAGACTAGGAGTAGAGACAATAATAGTCTGACTCCATGGTTCTCCTTTCACCCCAGTTTCCAACAAAGCCTCGGGCTACGACTCAGGACTATAGCCACGGCTCAGCCTGGCAGATTTTTTCCTCTCCCTGACAAACGATGATTATAACAATCAGGCCATAACCCATCCACTGTGGATCAGTCATGGAATAAGAGACATCCTTTCTTTTTCAAGAAAGGTCAAGGAAAAGCCCCATGTTGTTATATAGATAAGTCCCCAGTTCTCTAGTAAAAAGAGATGTGGGGGCCCTGGGAAGGATGAGGAGGTTAAGGCAGATGTCTGTCTCCATCTCCCTTAGAGCTCATCCCCCTTGCTTCTGTGGCCCCAGCTGATGGATTCACAAAGGAGCTGATGGAGCTAGCTGGGGCCCAGACCCCAGTGGGTCCCCCCAACTGAGAGCCCCAGACCCCCTCCGGTCCCAGGCCCGAGTTTGCCTCTGGAGCCACTTTTCAGCATGTCTGTCCCCACCCCGGGCGCTGGATTAGCTGGCCAGTGATACAATAGGCACATATGGTCCGGTGTCCACTGCTCTCTATTCAGATGTGTGTTACTCAGCCTAATCAGGATTAGACTTAATGAATTGGAAGGAGTTAACAATATAAAGAGGCAACAGAAAGGGGCCGTAAGTATGGCTAATTCCAGCAGCTCCATCGTGGCTTGGCTTTCACCGGCGAGGTGTAATCCGCTTTGAAATCAAAGGTGGTACAAAGTATGAATTTAAATTTGACATTTACGGCTCCGGTGAGATTAAGTATTCTGGAAAGGTTTGTTCTTTGAGGGGTTGGGGGGGCAGAGGAGAGAGAGGTTGGGGGAACAAGGAGGAGGGGAGGAGAGGAGGCCATCTGCTCTCCCAGTTGGGCAGCACTACCTCATGTGCCCATCCCCACCCCCAACAGTCCCTGGGTTCTTACCAACTTTCCCCTTGCTATCC
This sequence comes from Antechinus flavipes, assembly GCF_016432865.1. Taxonomy (NCBI): domain Eukaryota; kingdom Metazoa; phylum Chordata; class Mammalia; order Dasyuromorphia; family Dasyuridae; genus Antechinus; species Antechinus flavipes. Next base: position 114,603,803 of record NC_067401.1, on the reverse strand, counting down.
CATTATTCTGGGATTGATAATAAATTTGGGACTGGGGAGGGGCAGGATGTTGGAGCAAGTTATAATTGTTTACCTGCTCCCGACTAGAGGGGATTGCCTGGATGAGGCGGCCCAAATATGTAATTCTGACCTGAGATATATCCTCATCTCATATCCAAGAGTTGGAGAAAGCAACTACAGAATTGGGTGAATATCTCTGGGCAAGGGAAATTTCCCATCTGTAAAACAAGGGAATTTGATTAGCTGATCTTTAAAGGTCTCTCCCAGTCCTAATGTTCCCTGAGGTACTAGCAGGGTGATGAGGCTGGGAGTAACATCTCCTTTATAGAGGATAAGGATTTGTAGCCTCAACCATCTCGGAATCTGAGAGAAATTTCAGGGAGTTCCCTTCAATATCACTCTTTTCTACTGCAAGCTACTTGGATCCACTCAGATATGGCTCTGAAATCAGGTTATTACAATTGTCTCCTTTGGGACTTCAGCCTCTGTCTCCCCCAGTACAAACATCATCCCTAAGATAAATTGCCTCTTTCTTTGAGGCAGTTTGGAGCAATGGAAAAAGTATTGAATTAGAATCTAGAGAGCTTTGGTTCAAACTCCAGCTCTGTTGCTTAATACCTGTATGACTCTAGACAAGTCACCTTTAAAGTCCACTCTCTGGACTTCAGTTTCCTCATTTGAAAAAAAATCTTAGAAAGAAAGAAAGAAAGAAAGAAAGAAAGAAAGAAAGAAAGAAAGAAAGAAAGAAAGAAAGAAAGAAAGAAAGAAAGAAAGAAAATGTCCTGATGTCTTTCATTGGATTTCCCTCCCCACCACTGTCTAATTTGTATAAATGATTTTTCCCAATTCTCCCTCTCTCTCTCTCCCTCTTCCTCTTCTTCTCCCTCTCTCCCTTCTTCTCTCTTTCCTTTTCCCTCCTTCTCTCTGTCTCTCTCTGTCTCTCTCTCTCTCTCTCTCTCTCTCTCTCTCTCTCTCACACACACACACACACACACACACACACACACACACACACACACACGGGATTGAGTGACTTGCTCAGAGTTACACAGCTAGGAGTATTAAGTTTCTGAGGCCAGATCTCAGATCCTCTGCACCATCTAGCTGACTGCTCCCAGCCAACTCCCTCCCTAGGGGAAAAAAAAAAAAACTCCTTGAGGGGAGGAACAATGGCATTTTTGTCTGAATCTCCATCACCTAGAACAGTAACTGTTACAAAACAAGGTTTTCACAAATGTTTGTTGAATTAAATTGAATGAGAGGCTTAGACTAGGTAACCTCTAAGGTCACTTCCGATTCCAAATCTACCAACTTTATCTTTTCATTGATGTTCCTGAGGTTACCAGTAGAGGTCAGAGAAGGGGGTCATTAATTCTAGACTTCTCTAGCAGAGAGATCACTGACCTATGAGGTCATCTGGTAATCAGAAAAAGAGACTCTTAGTTCAACCTTCCATGGGAGAAACCATCCTTTTAGTCTGGATATTCTTTAAACTCTCCAAGTCTGTCATCCTTAGGTTTCCTGAAGAGAGAACCATAACCAGATTGGAGTGACTGAGAACTAAAGGAGTCATGGAGATGATCTTCCCCTCTTAGTCCATCTCCTTGGAGAATTTGAGTCTCCATCTTTTCTTGATTTGATGACCTTCAATGGAATTCTGGTGACAATACCTCCTCCTGACCTTGGACCATTTTTCTTATCAATCAATTCAACAAACTTTATTGCACACATATAAAATATAAGATATTTTGTCAGACCTTGGGAATTTAAAGACCCCTCAACCAAAAAGAGAGACAGAGACAGAGAGAGTTTCTATCTATAAATATCTTATAATTTGTTCAAAAGTTTTCTCTAGGCTTCTACCTAGTCACCTCTTATCTGTTACAATATACTTAAACCCACTCCCAGAGGCCTTTTTCATTCATTCATTCAACAAGCAGTTATTAAATGTTTTCTATATACTAGGCACTATGCTAAATGTTAGGAATAAAAAAAGTGAAAAAGTCCCTGTCCTCAAGAAATTTATATTCCAATGTAGAAGACTACATGTAGGTAACTAAGTATGAGTAGCTCTCAGAAGGGATGGAACTAGCGTCCTGCAGAAAGCAATATTTGAATTTTGAAGGAAACTGAGGCAAAGATGAAGGAATAGATCATTCCAGGAATTAGGAGTGACTTCTCCAAAGAGATGGAATATGGTATTTTAGGAAAAGAAAATTGGCTACCATAGCTGCGTCTTAGAGTTCATGGAAAGGAGTAAAATGTGAGAAGTTTGGAAACGAAGGAAAGGACCACATTATGAAGAGCTTTAAATGCCAAACAAAGGGCTTTGTATTTTATCCCCAAAGTAATAAGGAGGGGGTGATATGAACAAACCTATGCTTTAGAAAAAATCACTTTGGCAATTGAGTGGAGAGTGGATTGGAGTGGGGAGAGATTAGAAGCAGGCAGACCAATTAGAAGAGTATTGAAACAGTCTAGGGAAAAAGTGATGAGGGCTTGAACTAAGGTGATGGTTGTATGAGAGGAGAGAAAGGGACATATAGTAGAGATTTGGGAAAGTTAAATATGGCAACAGATTAGACATGTGGAGTGAATGAGAATGGAAGATGGCATCAAAGTGGGAAATGCGTGTGATTTGGAGGGCAGCGGTACCCTAAATATATCCCAGAGCTGGAGAGGGCAGCAACAGAATTGACTGAATAATTTCCTCTGTGTTGTAATAGGAAAGTTCAGAAAAGGGGAAGGTGGGAAGGGAATGATAAGAAATCTTGCTTTTGGCTCATTCTTTCTCATCATACTACCAATGGTCCTTGAAGATCACCAGTGTACATTTTACCTTGGTCTTTTCTTCATAGACCTAATAAATCCTAACTCCTCTTGCCTTTTTTTTTCCCATGGAGAATTTTCTAGTCTAGTCTCATTTGTAAGGACCAAAGCCATCCCATTTCTTCAATTTCATCCACCTTATGTCAGGTGTTTCTTTAAAAAATAATCCTAGACTGTAACACTGCTGGCATTCTTTTAAATTGCATTTTTATGGTATACAGAGTGTCATCACTGTTATATACAGATGTGTTGATAGGGAAATGGGTGGTGCTGAAATGCTTGCATTGACATGGTAGACAGTATCAGTCTTTCAAGTCTCCATTGCAACTTTTTTTTTTTTTTTACTTAGGTATGGGCCACGGTTGATTGTTGATATTTCCCTGCTATGGATCTGAGTTAGTGATTGACCCCAAAACAATCCTCACCTCTATTCAGGATTTTTCTTTCTCTTACGATCTCCTTAAACTTTTTGAAAAAGAGTTAAGGAAGAAAGATTGAAGGAAGGGAACAAGGAAACAAGGCTGATGTTTGTGATCTGGAAAGAGATTGAGAAGGGGTAAATGAGTTAGAGGACTAAAGAATTAAATACTCTAGGGATAGGAGACCTGGATTCTAACCCAGGTTCTGCTCCTGACTAGCTATGTAACCATAGGGAAATCACTTCTTCTACTATGCCTTAGTTTCTCCATTTATAAAACGAAGGGGGTTGCGTGAGATCAGCTCTTATGATCTCTTCCAGCTCCACATTTGATGGCTCTCTGATGCTGTAGGGAGTTTCTCTTAAGATATCTGATATTTCATCCCTCTACTTTGACTCCCACATTCTTCTCCCAACCCCCCCAACATCCCTAACCAGACCTTGTATCCCCCTCCCACTGGGACCCTGGAGCCAAGGGGCCTCAATGGGAAATAAGAGAATCTAGGGAGAAGGGAGGTGGGGGGTGGGATTGACTGTGTTTGAAGTGACAGTGACAGATGGGCACGGGAGGCTCCCTCCACCATCCCCATAGCCCTGCGGTGAGTGTCAGCCATGTCCCTGGCTATTTCCTCCCTCCCTCCCCACCCTGCACAGAGGTGTCATTTGCTGCCTGTCCCTTCTCGTCATCGATTTCCAAGTCGTTAATTAACGGGGGATGTCAGCTGGGAAGATGAATTCTGTCCCTGGCTCTCCTGTCCCTTTTGTTTTGGGATTGTAAATGTTATAGATCTCCTGTGATGGAGGGCTGAGAGGTCAGGGGGCATAGAGACTGCCGGAATATGGGGATCTCAATACTCCTCAGGACCCCACCATAGGGGGCCCAGATCTGTCAGTGGGAGAGCAGTCAGGATCTCCCCTCCCTGCCTTACAAGCTCACTGGTCACCATCTCAGAGCACCAAGTTGCTCCATGCTGATCTCCACCTTCACCCTTCCTCCCCTCTCACCATCCTCTCTTTCCTCTTTCTTTCTCTCCTCCTTTCTTCTCTGTTTCTGTCTCTTTCTGTCTCTGTGTTTCTCTCTGTCTCTCTTACTCTTTCCAACAATGTCTCTCTCTGTGTATAAATCTGTCTGTCTGTCTCTCTCATTCTCTCCCCGCACATAGACATATTCTTTCTTCTTCAAGTGCCCTGTTTCTCCCATCTTTGAAGAGCTTTGCAGGAGGAGGGAGCTGATCTATTCTCTCCTTTGTCACTCTTTATGAAAAGCATCCTTATTCTAAATGATATTGATATATTCTATCTTTAGATTGGGTAGCTATAGGCTCTACCATAATTTTCAACCTGGTTCCTCTCAGTCTGATGAAGAGAAAAGGTTCTTGTCCTAAAGGGCTAATTCTCTGAAGTGGGAAACACAGTAGCACTCTAAAGCAAATACCAATATTTACACATGTACACATATACATGTGTATATATAGATCTATGTATACAGACATATATATGTGATTGTGTATTTATATATGCACACATATTATATGTGTGTATATTTATACACACACACAAGCACATGGGCATAGAGTCCCCTCTCAATTCATTGTGTATGGATTATCTATTTTGTGGAGTACTCAAATGCTCCAATAGATTTGTGATCTCACTGATTTAGAGACTCTTTCTAACAATGTAGAAAGTAACCCATCCACGCATGACCATAGGTTTGTGATAGAGGGAACTATCCAGCACGCTGGAGGCTTCCCTTGATTTCTTCTGGTTTACCAGTGGAACTCTGTCATCCTTTGCCCTCAAAATGGGATTTAACTCTAGGACAGTTTCTCCCTGTGCCCTGCATACTCCAGAGTTATTCCTCCCCACCCTTACCCCATATGCCAGTTCCCCTCCCAACACACACGCACACACCTACAAACACATATTTACACATACCTAGAGGCAGCTGGATATGAGAAAGACTTCAATATAGGGGAATCAATCAATCAATTAATCAATCAACAAATATTTAGAATTGCTTTCTGCCCAACCCCCAACACACACGATTGCTTTGTATTTACATATCTATACACATGTTGTTTTCTCCAGAATAACCTGTGAGCTCTGTAAAGGTAGGAGAAGCAACATTAGCCTCGATATCAGAAGATTTGGCTGACAATTTTGCTTCTGACTCTTACCCAGATGTGAACCTGAACCTAGTAAATATCTCTGGACCTACCTGACTTTCTACATATCTAAAATGGAGTTAATGATACTTAAATGCTCCCTGCTCCCTGCCTCTTAAGGTTGAGGTAGGCAAGACGCTTTACAAACCTTCAATCACTATGGAAACACAAGCTGTCATTATGATCTCTTTCTCCCTTTCACTTCCCCCATCAAATTCCCCTATGAGCTTGGAGGACACAAATTCCTTAGAATGTCAGCTATAATCAAATTTAATCAAAAAAGGGAAATTGGATACGTCACCTAAGCTCTCTGAGCCTCAGTTTCCTTATCTGTAAAATGAGGGGTTTAATTTGATTTTATTTAATTCGGGAAGGATTTATTAAGCTAGTATGCTTCAGAAGGGGCAGCTAGGTGGCACAGGAGATAGAATACTGGGCTTGGAGTCAGGAAAACTCATCTTCCTGATAGATACTTAGATCTGTGTGACCATTAGCAAGTCACTTAACCCTGCCTGCCTCAGTTTCTCATCTGTAAAATGAGCTGGAAAAAGAAATGGCAACCATTCTATTATCTTTGCCAGGAAGACCCCAAACAGGGTCACAAAAAGTCCAACACACTACAAAACTACTGAACAACAGCGACATTTGTCAGGTACTTTACTAGCCAGTGGGGATATGAATCAGTTCTACTTTCAGTTCAAGAAGCTTCTATTCTATGGAAGGGGAAACAATATGTCCACGTACAAGCAAATATACAGAATATGCAAAATAAATACAAAATCAATATTTTTTATGGGGAGAACTGATTGACTAGTTGTTGTCCTTCATTCTCAGAGACCAAAATGATACCATTATGTTAGAGTCGAGTTACACTGTGTCTGACTGTGGCTGATCAGGGCAATATAAGTTGAGAATGCTCTGCCACAGGTGAGACACAAATAGTCCCCATGAATATTTGGGGTTAATTTTCTAACTTTGTGCATCTCACATGTCTTCTGAGCTAATTCCATTCTGCTTTATTCACAGAGCATAGCCCTTTCTCTGATGAGGGCATACTATGCTGGATTCTCCTGTGCCAGGTCTCATGTTTCACTAGTACCTAAGGGAACCACAAAAGAACTTAGGGAGAAAGTGGCTTTGAGCTGAGTCTTAAAAGCACCTAAGAATTCCAAAAGGAAGCATCTGGAGTCAAGAGTACTTCAAATCCAGTCTTAGACACTTACTAGCTGTGTGACCCTGAGCAAGTCACTTAACCCTGTTTGCCTCAACAAAAATTCCAGAAGAAATCTTTTACTTAGTTGTTCCTTTCCTTGCCCTGTTCCTCCTGACTTGCCAGACTTCTCCCTTGTGTCTCAGCTACCTCATTACTCCCAAAGATTTGTTCTCATGGTCCCACCTCTGATTGGCAAGTTCCTCCTGGAAGCCCTTTTCTGAGGAAATGACCAAGTTAGCCCTGCTCACTTCCTCATTCCTCTTCAGCCTCACTTCTACTCCTCCTTTGCTCTTGTTTTTCAACTCCCTTTAAAACATAACTTCCTCGACCAGCAGGATGATTTCAGAGAGGCCTGGAGAGATTTACATAAACTTATGCTAAGTGAAGTGAGCAGAATCAGGAAATATACAGGGCAACAATAAGACTATATGATGATCAATTCTGATGGACGTGGCTCTCTTCAACGATGAGATGATTCAAACCAGTTCCACTTGCTCAGTGATGAAAAGAGCCATCTACACCCCGAGAGAGGACTGTGGGAACTGAAATGTGGACCACAACATAGCATTCTCAGTCACTCTGTTGTTTGCTTGCATTTTGTTTTCATTTTCAATTTTTTTCTTCTTCCTTCTTGATCTGATTTTTCTTATGCAGCAAGATAACTGTATAAATATGTATACATATATTGGATTTAACACATATTTTAACATGTATTGGATTACCTGCCATCTCAGAGAGGGAGGGGGTAGGGGAAAGGAAGGGAAAATTTGGAACAGAAGGTTTTGCAAGGATCAATGTTGAAAAATTACCCATGCATATGTTTTGTAAAAAAGCTTTAATAATAATTTTTTAAAAAATCATAAGTTCCTGAGGAACAAAGACCTGAGTGGTGCTGGAGCCAGCTCCAAACTCTTTCTAAGAGCTAGATTGTTAACTTTTCAATGTATTTACAACTTGGAAACCAATAACTACCACAAATCAGAGATTTATTTTATTGCTATGTTAATTATCCAGACTTAAAGTGATAGAAGAAATATTAATAGTGCAGATTAAATGTAAAAGTATATTGTGCAGGGCAGCTGGATCGCACAGTGGATAAAGCACCAGCCCTGAAGTCAGGAAGACGCGAGTTCAAATCTGACCTCAGACACATCACTTCCTAGCTGTGTGACCCTGGGCAAGTTACTTAACCCCAATTGCCTCAGCAAAATAAATAAATAAATAAATGATTTTTAAAAATATATTGTACTTAATTTTTTTGAGAGATGATTATTTAACATTTATCAGCATAACACTAGCAGGGAAGATCTTTCTTCTCTGCTTATAGTTGTGTTCACAGTATTTAACACAAGTCTTGGCACAAAGTAAGCAATTAATACAATCTTTTTTGACTTGAGAGGGGAGAGGTGAGGAAGAAGAATTTCAGGTATAGGGAGAAGCTTGTGTGAAAGTTTGAAGATAGAAGCTGCAGTAGCATGGACAGGTAACAGACACAATCACTTTTGTTGTAAGGAAAGATGTGTGAAGGAAAATAATATGAATTAAATCTGAAAAGGTAGACTGGAGCCAGATGAAAGATTGTAAATCCCAAATGTAGAGGTTAATAGTTAAACGAGAAACAATAGGGAGCCTCTGAAGATTCTTGAGCAATGGAAAAAAACCTGCATTTAAGAATATCAATTTGGCATGTATGGGGAAGATGGATTAAAGAAGAAAAAGAATTGAGACAGGAAGACCAATAAGGAGGTTGTTGTGTTAGTCCAAGTAAAAGATGATGAGGGTCTGAATAAGGATGATGATCATGTGAAGGAAAGAGTCCAAGCCTCCTATATTGAGGAGATAGAATGAACAAGCCTTGAGGATTGATTAGATATTAAGAAAGAGTGATGAGATGAGAATGACTAAATTTAAAAATTGAGGATGACTAGAAGGATTATAGGATCATAGATTTTAAGCTAGAAAGCATCTTAGAGGCCATCAGGTTCAACTCCCTCTCTTTTATTTTGTAGATGAGGAACAGAGGTGCAGAAAAGTTCAATGATTTGTCTAAGGTCATGGTGCCCTTCACAGAAATAAGGAAGTTAGTGAAAAGGATACATTTTAGGAAAGAAATATATTGATTTCTCTTTTGGTCATGTTGACTTTGAGATGTCTATGGGACATCCAAGTAATTACCCAGAGATAGTGATTTAGGACTGGATCACAGGCAAAAAGATAGGATGGATATATGATTCTGGGAATCATCTGGGAGATGGGTATATGATCCTTGGAAGTGTCTGGAAGATGGATATATGGTTCTGGGAGTTTTCTGGAAGATAGTTATATAGTTCTGGGAGTCTTTTGCATAGAGATGATTAATGAATCCATGAGAACTGAGGATGGCATCAAGAGGTAGTACATTAGGAGAGAAGAGAACAGACTCTAGAAGTCCATCATCACATAGGTGGAATATGATTGGTAATCCTATAAAGGAGACTGAGAAGGAGTAGCCAGACCGAAAGGTGACTTACCATTAAGATCTCTGGCAATTTGAACCTTATGGTGCCTACCCAAAATATGTATATTTGTATAATACATCTATAATGCACAACAGAAATTATTTTTAGATCATCCCTAGAACGGTTCTCTTCTGGGGAGATAGTCACAGAAAGGAGAACTGAACAATGACAAAATACGTGCTTAAATAAAATTGGACATCAGCATTGTGACCAAGTAAGTGGTCCCATTAGTGGGGAATCAAGGTTGGGGATCAGTGGATGTTGATATTCTGTTTGGAATGAGAGGACATTTAGGAGAAACATTTGCCTTACCTGCTTCTTATGGCTGCCCAATAAGTGCTGTGGCTTACAACCAGAATTGGTCAAGCTGGCAGAAAATTCTTTGTAAACTATAAGATCAGTAGAGTGACTATGAGATCTTGGCCCAGAGCTATTTGTCTATTGACTCACTTTTTGCTCCTCAAGATCAGAAGGTTTAGACCTTAGAGGTCATCTGCTTCTCTTCACTTATAAGATGAGGAAACTGAAGCCCAGAAGTGTCTTACCCACAGTCACTTCATTGATGAACAGCAGAACCACAAAGAGTGGGACCCTGACTTCAAATCTAGAGCATTTTTTTCCAGTCCAGTAAGTGACTTCTCCTCATATCTCTGTAGTAACGGAAGTAACCTGGACCTGCCTGAAGGTCTTTGTGGCCTAGTGGCCACAAAAGATTCTATCTTCTATGGGAAGTTTTTCTGGATTTCAGTGAGGTAGTTTGGTGGATAGAAACTAAGGTCTGGCAGAGTCAGGAGATCCTGCCAACTTCAGACACTTAGTTGCATGACTGGGTAAGTCACTTAACATTGATTTGAATCAGTTTCCCCAACTATAAAAGGAAGATAATAAGAATACATATCGCACAGGATTGTTGGGAGGATCCACCCCTATCATATTTGTCAAGATCTTGGCACATAGTAGGTGTTTAATAAAATGCTCATTCCTTCCCTCCAGAAATATTCCTTCCTTTGTACATAATTGCTTGTATATGGTCTCCACCATTAGATTGTGAGGTTCTAGAGATCAGGAGGCTATCTTTCACATTTCTTTGTATCCTCAATATTTAGCATAGTAGCTGCTCAATAAATGTTTATTAACTGACTGACTGAGACTGGAGGGAGAAAAAGGACTCAAGTGAAAGGTTTCTTCATTTTCCCAAGAGTAGGTCCAGTGGAAACTCAGATTTATTTACAGGACTATTTTATTCCAGACTTCCACACACACATACTCGAAGTCTCAAAATCAGGGTTGCTTTTTTTGCTTTTTTTTGTGAAAGAGGATTTAGAAAAATAACCTAGGCCCCTTTGATAGTCAAGAGAAGCCTATGTACAGATCCTACTAATTTTTTTTTTAAGTTTACAGACTTAATGTTAAAAACTTTTGCCTAATAGTGTTTTTTTCTTCTCACCTCTTACTTGAAGACAGGTGCCCAACTTTCCTTTTCTTCCTCTCCTGGCTTCTAAAAAAAATGATATGAACTGCTTGTCTCCTGATGTAGAAGTAATGGCCTCCAGGTATAGAAGGAGACATATACTTTTGGAAAGGACCATTACAGGAATTTGTTTTGCTTAACTATGAATATTTGTTACAAGGAATTTTTCTTTTTTTTTAATGGGGTGGGGAAAGAGAAGTTAGCGGATGGAGAATATAAATGCTTATTATTTAATTTTTTAATAAGAGACAGATGAAAATTCTCATCTGCCCCAGCATTCATTCTTTTACCTTCTCTCAACCCCTCCCACCATTCCTTGAAAGGGTCACTGTAGGGAGGGAGGGGCAGATTTGAACAGAAATATTCCCCCCACCATGGGCTGTCAATGCTTCCCAGCCCCTGCCTGAGACATTAGCTTCAGTCTCAGAGTGACAGCAGGAGGGGGTGATGGATGAGAAGAGTCAGGATGGTCCTGGAGTGTCCATCTACCATCCCAGTAGGGAAGGGAGGGGAACCAGCTTTTCCAGGTCCTGCAGAGTGACTGAGTCTCATGTACCGGTAATTGGGGGGAGGGGTGATGAAAAAATATTTTTAAGCTATTAGGAGGAGGCACTGGGAATAAACACCTCCCCTTCCCCACAAGCTTCCAGAAATCAGATTTTATAAAGAAGATTCATTCTTTTTCTCTTCCCTGGGATTGGCAATGGAAGGGAAGTGGGGTGAGAGCCACAGTATTCACCCCATCCCATCCTTTGGAGGCGCTGTTGACCTTCCAAGCAGACTTTGTGTGTTTGGGGTGGGGGGGAAAGGTCCTCGCAGCAAAACAGAATTTGGGGGATTGAGTGAAACATCTAGAATCCAGGAGATAGACAAGGATAAAGCTTTGGATCTGATTTTAGAGAGGTGTTCAGCTAGAATCAGAGGATCATAGAATTTAGAGCACAAAAGGAAGCTTAGAGTCCTTTTCTTTTATAAAAGCAGAAACTGAGTCCCATAGAAGTTAAGGGTCCTGCTCCAGGTCAAATAAATAGAAAGGGGGCAGTGCTAGGCTTTGAAGTCTGAGTGTCCTTGACAATCCTGATAGCTGGCAGGAGGGAGGGGGACAACCTCTTCCAAAAATAAATAGATGAGCTCTAGGGAGTGGTTACCTAGCAAAGTCAAGCTAGAGGGAAGAAAGACTGGGTCCCTACTTCATCTGTGCCTCAGTTCCTCTGTCTGTAATCTAGGCAGCCTAGACCTCAGGTCTGAATCACAGACAGTTGATTGGAGGTAGGACTTTCGGGGGCTGATGGAAGATGGGTGAGAAGGAGATGTTCCTATCTTGGCTTTGGGACACAATTATATCTGACCTGGATAACATGGACATTCTCCTGCTGGGACAGGATCAATAACTGTCTGTTGTTAGGGCTGACAAGAAACACCTGGACTGGAAGTAAAGCAAAGGGATCATATCCTTTCCTTTCTCTCTCCATCTCCATCCCCCATTCCTGGGTCTCCTTGCCTGGAAGTGGATGCCCAGCCAAGCATCCCTTTACTTCCCTCCCCTTCTCCTCCTCCATCTTTGGTGGAAGGAGGCCAGGGGATTAATCCCTACAAAAGCCTGGGGACAGAGGGGAGGAGGGAAATTTTATTTATTGAGCTGGTTTATCAGCTTGAATATTCCCTCATCCCATCCCACTAAACTCTCTCTTTGCTTTCTCAGCGATATAAGGAATCATCTGGTAAATTTTTTTCTCCTCAGCATTGCTCCTCCCCCCTTCCTTCTTCCCTGATCCCTATATTTTCTCAGGTCTACATTTTGACCTCCTAAGAAGTGATGATGATGCCAGCTGCCCAAACCAAAGGGATAGATTCCTATCACTCTGAGTCATTAGATCATGCCTCAGTTGTCCATCTGAGACCCTTGCCTTCCCTGAAGGATCATCTCCTCTGCTCATTTCCCCCACTCCATTAAAGAGACAGCATCTCTAAAGAGAGCTTGTTTTCCTCCAACCCTTAGAAGTACCTTAAAGTTCAGAATGATCATCCATTTGACCATGTTTTCCAACTGGTCCATTAGGCAGGTAAGAAAAAATGGAGATTTAAAAGAGATAATAGAAGAATTGCAATGAGATAGTACTTCACAAATTTAGGAGTGATGAAAATGGTTCTTCTGTCTTTAGGGACATAAGAGAGTGCTGAATTAGATATTGGAAATAAGAGATTGGGTTCAAATTCTGTCCCTGATACTTCCTGGATACATGATCATACTTAGCTTCTTGAATGCTCAGTTTCCTTCTCTTTTAAATGAAGATGATATCTATGACACTTATATCATAGGGTTGTTTCGAGGCTCACTCAAATTAACATACACAAAGTACTACATAAATATGAATTATTATTATTATTATTCCTTTGTAGAAAGGAGAGGGAATAACTGTAGCCTAAGCCTAGAAAGAGAGAAAGAATTCTGGCCATAAAATCAAAGGACCTGGATTCAAATCCTATCTTTGTCATTTACTCCTGGTATGATCTGGAATAAATCACTTAGCTTCTAAGACCTTCAGTTTGCTCATTTAGAGAAGGAGAGAGGTGTACTAGATGGCCTCTGAGGTCCCTCCCAACTCCAGATCTATGATCCTAGGGGACAGAATGCCCAGAAACCTTAAAGTCAGGAAGACCCAAATAAAAATCCATTCTCAATATTTACCAACTATGTAAATCTGAGCAAATCACTTAACCTTTCAGCCTCAGTTTTCCTATTTGTAAAATGGTGATAATAGCATCTGTCTCATAGGCTTTTTTATGAGGATCAAAGGAGATAATATATGTAAAAAATAGTTGCAAACCTCAAACATTTTGTAAATGCTTCTTGTTCAGTCATGTTCAATTCTTCATGATCTTATTTGGGGTTTTCTTGGCAAAGATACTGGAGTAGTTTGTCATTTTCTTCTCTGATTTATTTTATAGGTGAAGAACTGAGGGTTAAGTGACTTGCTCAGGGTCACACAGCTAGTGTCTGAATTTGAACTCCTAACTCCAGAGCCAACATATCCACTGCACCATTTATAAATACTAGCCATTATTTTTGTTATCTTCTGGGCTTCCTTGGGATGATATCGATTAATGGTGTCAAATTCAAAAACAAGGGCCACTAAATTATACATAGAATCCCTTTGGACAGCATATTGATTTAGAAAACCACATATTAACCTTATTTCTATTTTATTTTATTTTGTCAAATATTCCCCCCTGTACTTTAATCTGGTTCAGACCATGCTTGGGAGTATTGTGGACCCCATGTGACAGCCCACAGGTTCTGTGTTTGATACTGTATACACACACACACACACACACACACACACACAAACACACATCCATATATACAGGCATATAGTTATACATATAGATACAAATATGCATAAATACATAGATACATTTTTAGCTTTTTATTTTCAAAATATATACATAGTTTTCAACATTCACTCTTGCAAACCCTTGTGTTCCAATTTTTTTTTCTCCCTACCTTCCGCCCACCCACTTCTTTAGCCAGTAAGTAATATGTTACATATTTTAAAAAAATACAGATATATTGTAAGAAATAGATACAGAGAAAGTGCATTTTTAAGTACTTGTTTTTTATTTAGTTTTTTTTTTTTACTAGGTAAAAGAAGATATGCTTTCCTCAATTGCTAGCTGGCCTTAATCACTGAATGGGTGCAGCTCAATCAACCTGAGACTAGTTGAAGCCCTTAGCTTAAAAAGGCCAGGGTATCCCATTGCATCCAGGGCCATCTCCAGTTCTCCTGAGCTATCTCTGGGCACTGGACCCAGATGGCTCTGGAGGGGAAAATGAGGCTGGTGACCTTGCACAGCCCTCCCTCCCTTAAATCCAATTCACTTGCATGTTATGGTCTCATCTCCCTGATGTCATGATCCTCTGAGAATGAAGGACAAACAAAAACAGCAATGTGTCAAGTGCTGTACTAAGCTCTGGGATTACAAATACAAGCAAAAAGACAGTCTCTAGCTTCAAGGAGTTTATATTCTAATCAGAGAAGACAGCACATAAAAGAAAACTGAAAAGTAGAAAGCTGAAGAAGTCTTTGTAGAGATGTGAGATGATATGGGTATGAAGTGAATGTGGTGCATATAAATGCTAAAGGAATTCATGAACCTGAATGGGGAAAAAAATTCACATTTTTATTGCACTAACTTCTAACTGAAATAGAAAATTTCCTTCGATGACTTTAAAATATCTCTCTGAGAAAAGATTGCTATACAGACAGTAGAGTCCAGGACAAACAAGACATCAAAAATCCCCACTGTTGGGGCAGTGAGATGTGGATAGAGCAGCAGCCCTGGAGTTGGGAGGGCCTGAGTTCATATATGGCTCAGACACTTAACACTCATTAGCTATGTGACAATGGGCAAATCACTTAAACCCAATCACTTCACCAAAAAAAAAAAATCCCTACAGTTAATAGAACATTAAATCTGAAATCATGGAACCTTAAATCCTATTTCTACTACTTACTAAGGTGTGATTTTGGTCAAGTCATCTCTTCTCTCTGAGTCTCAGTTTCCCTATCTGTCAAATAAGGGTGTTGGTCCAGATTAGGGGTTCTTAATTTTTTTGTGTATCAGATTCCGTTGGTATTCTGATAATGCCTATGGACCCCTTCTCTGAGTAATGTTTCTTCTGAATGCATAAAATAAAATATATAGACTTAACAAAGGATAACCATAATATTAAAACACCAAATTTTTTAATGAAAATTATGGAAAGACTTGGGTTTATAAAGGAAGATGTTATCCACCTTCAGAGAAACAGACAAACAAGCATAGTATAGTCTTACATACGTGTATGTGTGTGTGTATACAAATGTATATGCATATATATGTATATAGTTATAGATGTCTATATGTATGTGTGTGTGTGTATAAATATACCTGTGCTTAATTGTAGCCTTCTTGGAGGGAGTGGGGAGAAAAGAATAAAGTAAAAAGTGCCCAAGAAAACCTATAAGGAAGCAACAAAAAGATGGTCAGCTCTGAACACAGTGTATAGTATTTATTATATAGGCTTTCTTGAAAGGGAAGTCTATTGCTTTTTATTTTGAACTAGCTCTTATGTTCTGCTATGTAGATGCCAATTTTTTTCTTTTCCTATTTTGTATTTGTTTAAAATAAATAATTTTTTGAAAATATTATTTTAAAGTTAATTCTTCATTTGTTCTGTGACATAGTCTGAAGCTTCTTAAACTGTCAGTCATGACCCTATATGAGAGTTGTGATTTATTAACAATAAATGTTTTATACAGACCAGTTTTATAATCTATATAAGGACTGCATAAAAATTTCTTAGACAAAAAAGGTTGCAAGTGGAAAAAGTTTAAGAAGCCCTGACCTAGTCTATGTCCAAGGCTTCTTTCAATTTGAGATCTTTGCTGTTTTGACTAGGACGGGAAAATAGAGGGATTTGCTCAGAGTTCCGTCATCAGTTATCTTTCCTATAGGATATATCCAGGGAGCATAAGGTGAGAAGGAGTGATACCAGCATCTAATTCCTTTGAAGCTGCTGGGGCCCAGTTGGCAGCAGGAGCAGTTTTCTCATGTCTGTAAATCGTCTGCTAAAAGAGATCTGAGCTGAGAAGACCAGGCTGGCTTCATGGGGAAATTTACAGTATGGTTGGGTAAGGCAAGTGGTTTTATCCTCGAACATCCAAGCACTGAAAGACTGTAGTAATTCTGCTGGTGCAAATTGTAAATATCAGCCCTCCCTCTCTTTTCCTGCCAGACCCCCAGTGTTCATATTGGAGCTTGCTCTCTCTCTCTCTCCTCTCTGTCTCTTCCTCCCTTTCTCCCTCTCTATTTATCTCTCTCTTCCCCCTTCTCCCTCTCTCTTCCCCTTTTTCCTTCTCTTCTCCTTCTTTCTCTTTCTCTGTCTCTTTCATTCTCTCACACATTATTAACATAGACAAACACATAAACATATATGTATATACACATCACAATAACTCAAATTTACGTAGCATTTCAAGTTTTCCAAGTATTTTCTTCATCACATCCCTGTAATAATAATTAGCATTCATATAGCACTTTAGGTTTCTCCAAGCTCTTCATAAATATTATCTCATGTCATCCTCACAAAATCTGGCAGATAGGTGCTGTTATTATCCCCATCTTATAAATGAAGAAATTGAGATTAAATTTAGCGATTAAATGACTTGCTCAGGGTCATGCAGTAGTAAGGGTTTGAGACACAACTGAACTCAGATTCTCCCGACTTCAGACCCAGCATTCTGTCTACTGCAATACCTATCTGTGCCTGTGGAACATGAAATAAAAATACTATTATTTCCATTTTATGGATATGGAAATGGAGGTTCAGGAGGTTGAGGTGACTTGGTTCATGATTTTTCACCTAATAAATGTTGAAACTGGGATTTGAATGCAGGATTTCTGATGTTAAAACCTCCATAACTTCAGTTTTCACTATGCTGCCTATCTTCCTCCCAATATATTACATGGAATGCATGGAATTAGAGAGAAGGGGAAGTTAGATTTCAGGTAGAACTTCCAGACTATTAGGGTCAAATCTTGGTATGAATAGTCTCCTTGACTCTTGAAATTGAGATCTGAAAAGAACTGGAAATTTAGGGAATGCTCATCTATTGAGGAATTGATGAAAAAGCTATAATATATGATTGTATTGGACTATTATTGAGCTGTAAGAAATGATGAGCAGGCCTATTTTAGAAAAATCTAGAAAAAATTATATGAACTGATGCAAAGTGAAATAAACAGAACCAGAGAAACATTGTGCACAATAGCAAGATATTGTTTGATGAAGAACTGTGAATCAATACAGTATCCAAGACAATTCCAAAGAACTCATGATGAAAAATGCTATTCACCTTTAGAGAAGAAGATGATGGAGTCTGAATGCAGATCAAAATGCATTATTTTTTTGCTTATTTCTTCTTTTGAAATAAATTTCATATGATTGCTCATATATAACCTATATTAATCAACTTGTTAACCTTTTTAGGGAGCAGAAAGGTAAAAGAGGAAGAAAATTTGGAAATCAAAAAAAATTAAATGAAAGTTAAAAATTGTCTTTACATGTAATTGAGGAAAAGATAAAATATAAAAAAAGAAATTGATGTTCAATTGCACAGCATCAATATGCTGGGGCTGATGTCTAAGTGATTGGGCATTAGGCTAGAGTCAAACTAGGTAACACTACTATGCCCTCTTTCCTATGTCTTCTTATGAAGTAAGTCTGGCTGTTCTGAGTTGCCTTTTCTCTTCAGTGACATTCAATGACACATTGGCTCCTGGAATTGACCAGTTTTCTGATCTTTGTAACTGGGTTTCCAATTATCTAGATATGTGATCATAATGACCCTAAATGGCCATAATGCAAAAACCAGACTGAATCCTGATTTGGAGATGAAGTGTCTTTATCATAGTACTTGGGATACCTTTTTCTTCACCCAAAAGCCAACACAAGATTTCAAAATGACACTGGGAGTGCAAGTGGGAAACATCAGGTTAAAAAATCATTTGTCTTCTTCTGTTTGGGGGAAGGGTGATAGAGATCCAAGATGTTATCCAGAAAGAAGTTTCTTTTCTTTCTAATACCAGTGACCTAGCTCTAAATATTTCCCATGTTGTTATGGGAAATGGAAGGACATTCATTGAAAGGTCTTTTGAACTTCCTCTCTTCATAGTGGATTTAAGTATTGATTGGGAGGTGGTAGGGGAGGGATGTCACCAGCTATATCTAGAACTGGAAGAAACTTCAAACACCATATAATCCAATTCCCTAATTTTACCCTAATAGGGAAACTGAGGCAGACAGCAGTTAAGTGACTTGCTTAAGGTCACACAAATAGTAAGTTTCAGAATCAGAATTTGAATCCAGGTTCTCCCCCAGAGAAGGGGATATACCTTATAAAAGTACCTTATAAAGCACCCAACTGATGCTTTGAGATAAAGGTGCAGATTCATATCTCCTCACCTTATCCTGGACTTTAATGTCCTCATAATTATTTCAGTACTAGTTAAGAAATATTAGATCTGTGTGAATGAAAGCAACTTTTGAAGCTGAGTTCCTTGTTTCTGGGCTTATTGGTCCATGAATTTGGAGAACAGATGTTTAGATCACTAGTTGTTGATCTGTCTCTTTTCCACTGCTGCAAGCTTGGAGAATGAATAGGAACTGAGGACAATGATTCTGCTGTCACTTTAGGGCAGGGGGAAGAGATGCCAGTTTAGGAACCAAGGTCTCCTCCTGGTTCTCTGATCTTGTCTCTCATACACTAAGGGCTTAGGAGTTTATTTGTAAAGGCTCAGGAAGGAATCTGCTCTCAGCCAAATTCTCCTTGGGAAGCTCAGGTTTCAGGTTCCAGAATCCAGCCAAGGCGGGGCAGTGGGCAATGGGTGCCTGACCCAATAAATCTGACACTCTTCCCTAATCAGGTTCAGATGCCACTGCTGATCATGGAGTCAGATAAAGGTGGGGGACAGCTGCACTGCTACTTCCAGTCCAGAGTCTTGAACTGATCCTTACCTTGCCCTCTTTCCTAGTCAAGGAGGCCAGGACTTCTTGGGAGGAGGCCCAGCAGCTGTGAGATAGAATGAACTCTGATCAAGGAGAAGAGAAAGAAGTTTTCTTCTCATGCTTTTGAGAGAAGTGAAATGGGATAGCCCCTATCTGTATTGGGTGTTTCCTCAAAATCTAATGGATCCATCTTCAATAAAGCAGAGCCTTTTTCTTCATCTGTAAAAAGAAAGGATTAGATTAGCTGGTCTCAAGCCTATTACAACTCTAAAAATTTGATTCTATGATGAGACACTGAAGCCATTGCTCTTCACTTCCCTGAAAAAGTTCCCTACCCCCAGGCTTAAAATATGCCCCTATAAATGGAAAGGGACCCACAAGTGCTAAAATGTTTGTGGCAGCCCTTTTTTGTAGTGACAAGGAACTGGAAACTGAGTGGATGTCCATCAGTTGGAGAATGGCTGAATAAATTATGGTATATGGATGTTATGGCATATTATTGTTGTGTAAGAAATGACCAGCAGGATGATTCCAGAGAGGCCTGGAGAGATTTACATGAACTGATTCTAAGTGAATTAAGCAGAACCAGGAGATCAATGTACACAGCAACAACGAGATTATATGATGATCAATTCTGATGAACATGACTCTTTGTAACAATGAGATGATTCAGGCCAGTTCCAATAATCTTGTGATAAAGAGAGCCATCTACATACATCCAGAGAGAGGACTGTGAGAATTGAGTGTGGATCACAATATAATATTTTCACTTTTTTGTTGTTGCTTGCTTGCATTTTGTTTTTTTTCTCATTTTTTCCCCTTTTGATCTGATTTTTCTTGTACAGAATGATAATTGTAGAAATATGTACAGAAGAATTGCACATGTTTAACATATATTGGATTACTTGCCATCTAGGGGAGGGAATACAGGGAAGGGAGGGAAAAATTGGAACATAAGAATTTGCAAAGGTGAATGTTGAAAACTATCCATGCATATGTTTTGAAAATAAAAAGCTTTAATTTAAAAAATGCCCCTATAACACTTAGGTAAAAGTAGGGAGTATAATGGAGAATGTGTGGAAGGAGCAAGAAGCTCCCAAAGGGGCTGAGAGTAGGATTCCTGAGAGTGAAGGCAGTGTAGATATTGGTTTTGGGATACTAAGAGTCAGAAGGGAACTTTGTCTGAGATCTGTGAATGAGGAGCAGGGGAAATGAGGGGTCTCAGGCTATGTGGGGCATTTTTTCCAGAGGAATGATAGCCTGTACTGAGGAGCTTAGAAAGGAGGCAGTGAGAAAAGGTGTGTGCTCTCAGGAACCTCCCCTCCTAATTCCTTCTGGTGACAAAGCTGCAAGGGGATGAGTCCCCTGGACACTGTGCTATGATCTTGGGGTGGTGACAATACTTACCCCTCTGGAGAAAAATCCAGAGATATGCTCCATCTTCACCAAAGGAAAGGCTGAAACTTAATGTCTAGCTTGTTGTGTTTTTAGTCATTCGTCATTTCTGACTCTTTGTGATCCTTTTTTTGTGGGGAGGGATGTTTCTTAGCAGAGAAACTGGAATAATTTGTCATCTCTCTCCAGCTCATTTACAGATAAAGAAACTGAGATAAACAGGGCTAAGTGACTTGCCCAGAAACTCACAACTAATAAACATCTGAGGCCAGATGTGATTTTACTCTTCAGGTTGAGGTATTCAGAAGTAAAGGTAGGCTGAGGTGGAGAGATAATAAAGTCATTTTTCTTTAAGTGTTTTAAGGTTTACAAAGTATTATGTTCCCAGTAATCCTGTACAAACCAATACAAGGATAGAAAGAAGTAGGGGTTGGGTTGGGGAGAACATGGTTTAGAGAAAAGGCAGGTAATCAGTCAATAAGTAGTTATTAAGGGCTCACAGCTTACTGTGTGCCTGGAAAGAACCTGAAAGAGAAGGTTGATTTTGGAATCAAAGAATCTGGTCTTGGACTCTGCTATTTACCATTTATGCAATGTTGGACAAACCATTCGATCTTCAGGCCTCAGTTGCCCTATATATAAAATAAGGAGGTTGTTCTAACTTGAGGGATCTGGAGTTAATTTCTTCCAGCTCCATAATCTCAAGTCCAAATCACTTAACCTCTAACTTAAGTCTTACTTTCCTCTTCTTCACAATGAAGAGGTCAGACTAGATGACTATTATTCACCTTTTTCAAACAAGGAAACTGAGGATCCGAAATGTGAAGGAACTTTCCCATGATTTCCAGTAGTGAGTAGAAGAAGCAAGACTTAAACCAAATTTCCTATATTCCCAAATTCTGCAAATTAGACATAATTTGTAAACTGGATATAGCTACCTAGATTGTATCTAGGAATGAATTATTAGTTAAGAAGTATTGCTACTTCAATTCATTGAGAATTCAAATCAAGAAACATTCATTGAGCTACCACCTCCTGTCTTGGGCATTGAGAAGGCCAAAAAAAAAAAAAAAGTTCTTTGAGGGAGGCAGGCCATAAATATAAAAAGACCACAAAAGATTTCTACCATAATGGGCTAAAAGCTCAAAGATCACTGTAGGCTGCAGAGATCAGGCAGGAAGCCTTTGTGGAAGAGTCGGATCTCCTGAGTTTACATTGTAGGCTGGGAAGGATGGAGATGAGCAGAAAAACAGAGGGCATTCCAAGTGGCTAATAGGGTGTATTGTGCAGAGAGGGTAGACCAAACTCTTCAGGGGAAGAAAATGAACAGATGGAGCTGTTCTGAGCCATATTTTGTAAATCCCCAGAGGCAATTAGGTGGTACACTGGGTAGAGCCGTGTTGAGAGTCAAGAGAACCTGAGTTCAAATTGATCAAATTAGCTTTGTGATCTAGCCAAGTTACTTAACACTGTTTGCCTCTGTTTTCTCATCTATAAAATGAGCTGGAGAAGGAAGTAGCTAACCACTCCAATACCTCTGCCAAGAAACCAAGACAGTAGGACATAACTAAAAAAAAAAAAAAAAAAAAAACTGTGGCCTCTGACAGACAGATTTGGAACTGGAAGGGACCTCAGAGACAATCCAATCTAGCCTCTTCAATTTTTTGGTCATAGAATCATAGAATTAGAGCTGAAAGGGAGGCCATGGAAACCAATTTCTCTCATTTTACAATTTAGGAAACTGAGGCACAAAGAGATGACTTACCAGTTTATAACACATAAGTGGCTAAAGTGAGATTTGAATGTGGATCTTCTGATACCAAGTCCCATGCTCTCTGTGGAAACTAAGACCTATGGAGGGAAAGGCTTCCAAGTTCACACAGATAATAAATGAAAGAGGCAGGATTTGAACTCAATCCTAATATTCTGAATCAGTGCTATTTCAGCAGTGTCTTCCTATATATTCCTCCTATTAGGTGATGTCTTTCCTGACCATCCCTTCTCCCATCTTTCCTGATGCTTGGTTATCTCTATCTACTCCCAAAAGAATGAAAAATGACATTAAATCTGTGTGTCACCCATCTCTAGGTTGCATTTGTATTTTAGTATCCCCAGAGTCCAGAACACAGGGAAAACTGTTTCAGGCACCATCTATGACATACTGCCTGGGTCACCTTGGGCAAGGCCCATTCTTTATTTATTATTATTTTTTTTATTGGAAGCTTTTTATTTTCAAAACATATGCAAGGATAATTTTTCAATCTTGAACCTTGCAAAACCTTGTGTTCCATTTTTTTCTCCTCTTCTTCCTCCTCCCTCCTCTAGAGGGCAAGTAATCAATATATGTCAAACATGGTAAAAATATATATATATATATATATATATATACACACATATATATGTAAATCGAGTATAGACAAACATACTTATACAATTATCTTGCTGTACAAAAAAAATCTGATCAAAAAGGAAGAAAAATGAGAAAGAAAACAAAATGCAAGCAAACAATAACAAAAGAAGTGAAAAGACTGTGTTATGATCCACACTCAGTTCCCACAGACCTTTCTCTCATTGTAGATGTCTCTCATCATCACAAAATCATTGGAACTGGTAAGGCCCATCATTGTAGCCCTCTTCTAGGTCAATCTGCAAATTGTAGGTGCTGACCTATATTGGAGGGAATTTCCTCCTCCTGGATTTCCCATATCACGGAAATCACAAAATCTAGAGGATAGCCTTTTTCCACCTTCCAAGTTCCCAGCAGGGTGCCTGGTACATAGGAAGCACTTAATAAATTCTTGTTGACTGATTGGTCCAAACCCACTGGATCCTCCCAAGGGAGATGCTGGAGTCAGGGTAGCCTGGGAGTATGTGGAGTGTCTCTGAGTATAAACAGTTCTTCAATATCCCACAATCTTGACGGGGGACCACAGGGTACATGCTCTCCTAGGCCAGAACTTGAAGAAGACTAGTTCATGCTTCAAAGAGTCAAGGGGTGGGGGGCCTGGGGAAGAGAGGAAGATTAGATTTCCAAATGCTATTGAAACATGAGCTAGTCTGAATCCCACCCAACCTCCTTCCCATAAATCTTCCCTGGGGGGCAGCCGGGAGGGGGAGAAGGGAAGGGGGAAACAGTGAAACAAGGGGAAGCATTGTCCCCATTCCCCTCCCCCAAGCTCCCCACCTTTCCCCAGGGGCTCCCAGAGGAGTGTGGGGGAGTTTGTATAACTTTCCTGAAGGTTAAGAGCAGGTCAAGGAAGGTCCCTAACCAGGCCACTCTCCCAGCCATCAGAGCCACAAGCTAAGCCAGCCCAGCCCGTGGGAACGCCAGCACATACCTGCTGTCTACACCCTGAGACGGGCAGGTCTACATAGGAACTTTCAGCTTGAAAGCACAGAGACTAAATAAAGGATTTGGGGGGTGGGGGGAGAGAAAAGCAAGGGGAACACCTCTGTTCTCCTCCCTACCCCTTTTCTCCTGGAGAGTGTGGCCCAAGTACATATACACATTCATGTGTGTTCTAGACATGATCTGGGTCAAAGAATCCTGGCTTTGGAGTTGGGAGTCTGGATTCAAATTATGACTCCCACCTTAGTGATCTCGAAAAAGTCACCTCCCTTCTCCATCTCTAAATCCATGAATATAGAAATTAAAAGAAGGCCTGTATTCTACCCTTAGTTTTAGGTCTCATCCATCTAGAACAGAGAGTTCTCTGTGATTTTTTAAATCTGGTGATTCATTCTTCTTCTTGAAGAGGACGAATGACATCATGAGGAGGTTGTCTTGACTAACTGAATTGGATTTAAACTTTTTTCTTGTTTTTGTCATTATTATTGTAGTGGGGGGGCGGTGGTTAGAGGCAATTGGGGTTAAATGATTTGTCTAAGGAAACAAAGATAGTAAGTGTTAAGTGTCTGAAGCCAAATTTGAACTCAGATTCTCTGGACCCCAAGAACCGGTGCTCTATCCACTGTATCATCTAGCTGCCTCTGCAACTCTTGGAAAACCTTCCAGGGATGAAGATTCTACAGCTTCAGTGGCTAGAAGCTGGTCCAAAAGGTCTTCCTATTTCTAATCTGAACCTATTTTCTGCAGATAATAAGAATGGCCCACTACCACCACCACTGAATTTCATCATGGGCAAAACTTGAGCACATTTTATGCATATAAAAAGCTATTCCCTTAGCTTTTTATAACCCTCTTATTGATGTAGGTGAACCAGGGACTATTATCTTGATGTTATGACCAAGTTAAGTGACTTGAACAAGGTCAAACATCCACAGAGCTGGGACAAGAATTCATCTCCTAGCTCATTGCTTCTTGGTGCATTGCTTCCTAATATTTATTTGTACATATACCATGCTGCATGACCACATAGACATTTATTTAAGGCATACACATGCCTGACTCAGTCACTGATTTATTTAACATTTATTATTGTTGTTTAGTTGTTTTTCAGTCATGTTGGATTCTTCATGGGTCCAATGACCCCATCTGGGGTTTTCTTGGCAGTGATACTGGAGTGGTTTGCCATTTCTTTCTCCAGCTCACTAGACAGTTGAAGAAACTGGAGGCAAACAGAATTAAGTAACTTGCCCAGAGGCACATAATTAATAAATGTCTGAGGTCAGATTTGAACTCAGAAATAGGAGTCTTCCTCACCCCAGACCTGATACTCTATCCACTGTATCACCTAGCTGCCCAATGTTTAATGAACACTCACTATTTGTCACAAGGTACAAAGATGGATTTTGTAGGAGATGACTTATGAACCGAAAGCATTATAAACAGAGATGTTAGTGAAAGCATTTCCAAAAAAGGCAATAGTATGGGCAAAGGCTTATAGGAACCAGTTTAAGAATTGTGTGGTTCAGTTTGTTTGGAGCTAAACACATATGTAGGAGAGTAGTGGGAGATAGATCAGACAAAGGATTAGACTAACAGGTTTGAATTTAATCTTGCAAGCAGTGGAAGTCAGGGGAGTGACCCAATCCAAGTAGTTTGTTAGTCTTGTAGGCAGAAGGCCAAAGAGAAGGGAAATGTTGATTTGGGCAGTAGACCCAAACCTTAGAGAAAGAATAAAGGAAGGAAACAATGTTTAACCAGATATATCTGGTAGGGGGGAACGGGGAAGGAAGATAAACTCAATGTTCCTAGTTAATTGACATAGTAACCCACTTCTAAGAACAGTAGGAACAGGTGGCAAGAAGGCATAGGATGACCACCCTCCCTCAAAAAAACAGACCAAGGGGAAGACAGAGATAGGACAGATGACCCCGGGTATCCCATATCTGGTGCTAGCATTGACACTGGGAAAGATTTCACCTTTTTTCAACAATAGAGCCATATCCTTCCTATATGGATACACAACTTCAGAGTCTGACCCATTGAAGTCTTTTGGTTAGAACTATGGATAATGAGTCCAAGAGGAAGAAACTGACCTCCCCATAAAATCCATGAAAATTTGCTTAGAGAAACCCTCTGCTTCTCTAAGTCCAGGATGAAGTGCTAAGCCTTGGCTGCCATAGAATGGGATGGGAAGGATGGCACAAGAAGGTATAAAAGGAATGGTTTGGAGCAATCATATAGGTCGTTCTCTGGGTTTGTCCAGAAATAAGCCAAGAGAAGCAATTTGGTGAAGGGAAGGGGCACTGGTCCTTGAGTCAGGAGCTATTTAAGTCTGAATCCTGCCTGTTATATGACCTTCCTGGGCCTCTTTCTTTATCTGCGAGATGCATTATCTCCCACTTATATTGTATATATCTTATATATGCATAATTCTTTGAATGTATCTATTAAAGTGTGAGTTCCTTAAAATCAGGAAATGCGTTTTGCCTTTTTGTCTTTTTTATCTCCAGCACTTAGCATAGCATCTGGAATATAGAAAGTGCTTAATAAATGCTTGTCAAATGACTGAGCACAGATTTAGTGTGAAGATCAAGTTAGATGCAAGAGGAGGTCATAGAGTTAATCATAAGAACATGATCATTTGGATGAACCTTCTAAGAGTTCCTTGACATTGAATAGAAAGTCTGATTCTCTTCTTCCTAACATGCCCAAATATTCTCTGTTTTCTGTCCACTTACTATATTATGAATAAGGACTTTTTGAATGGCTGCTAGAATTGAGTGTGCAGCCACAAGACCTCCCACAGATACAACTCAGCTTTTTTATTTTTCCTGGTTGCCTTTGAGTGAAAGGATGAAGTGATGTAAGCCCCGAGGCAGAAAGAGAAAAGTCACTGGTCTTATTTCTCCACTAGTAGCAGGACCTATCAGAGCATGGCCCTGCTATCAATTTTATCTATCTTTTCCTGTTCTTCAATGAAGGAGTACCGATGGTGGTTACTACCTTGTGAGCTTCAATAGCCTGAAAGGCAAGCTGCCAAAAGTCTAAGAACTCTTAATAGTGTCTAGAGTTGTAGGCACTAGAAATAGAGAGACGTATTGGGGACTAGATTTCCCACATGGCTGCCCTTCAGGGAAAATCTCCTGCCTACCATTCAAAAGTCCCTGATCATCTCTTGAAATTTCTCTCCATCTCTCCCCTTTGAGCAGGTGTGGTCAAATACATATCAGCCAATTAGGTTGTTGTCCTCCCATGTAGCAGGATCATAGTTGCCCAGAAAAAAAATGTCCTCAGAGGCTTAGAAAGAAGTTAGGTTATAGACACACATATATGCATGCACGTAAACATGTAAATATTGGATGTTGTCATTATGGAAAACTATATATGCACATATGCATATATGTGTGTGCATACATGTATACATGTAAATGCTGATTATTAACATTATTTAAAAGGACCTCAAGTCCTTGAGGGCTTAGAAAATTTGGTCTCATTTAAACACATACCTGAGTCAAAGAAAATCAGAAAGTTATGTCTGGGTATCCCAAAAATTCACATAGGATAGGATTCTTAATGTTTTTTGTTTTTTTTTTTTTAATTTCCTGGACCCTTTTAACACTATAGTGAAGACTCTTTCTTAGTCAAGTTTTTATGTGTACAAAATAAAATAATGGAACTAGAAAGGAACTCCAAAGTTAGCAAAAATAATGATGCAATTTTTTTTTCTAATTCAAGTTTGTGTATCTTCTGCAATCTATCCATGGACCACAGGTTAAGGACTCCTGGATATGGGATATTTACAAAACCAAATGAAAATGATTTTTTGGGTTATATGTGGTTTGGGATTATTTCTACAATAGTTCTCCTTCATGAGCATGGGTAATCAAAAGCTGAGTATAAATCATATTTCAGAGACTCATAGATAAAACTGGGAGGAAACTCAAAGGTCACCAAGTATAACCCCCTCATTTTATAGCGATAGAAAATGAGGCCCAGTGAGGTTAAATGATTTGTCTAAAGTCACATGGGTAATAAGTAGCAGAATATTATGAAAGATAAATTTTACATACTTGACTGTTCAGTAGGGAAATTTTCATTGCTCAAAAACAACTCAGATCAGAACAGTCTAGCCAAAGATGATGATAAATAATAGAAACAATACCTACGAATTTTCATATAGCATTTTAAGGTTTTTATATGTATGCATTTCACACACTGTTATCTCATTTGATCCTCCTAACAATTCTATGTGGCAGATCTTATTATTATCCCCATTTTACAGGTAATGAAACTGAGATGGAAAGGTTATATGACTTGCCCAGGAACAAATATGTTCCTGGTATGTAAGTATCTGAGGCAGGATTTAACTCCAGTTTTTCCAGACTCTTAAATCCAACACTTCAGCTACTGGACCATTTAGTTGATTAAGAAACATTTATAAATAAAGGATAATTCTCCCACCCATTCCCCAGACAGGATTGAAGGGTTTAAAACTAAAAGGATCATTGGAGAAAAATCATCAACTCCAAACTGCCTCATTTTAGGAATGAGGAATTTAAGGAAACTGAGGGGGGAGAGATTAAATTATTTACCTAAGGTTAAGTAGGAGAATTTGGATTTGAACTCAGGTTTTAACTCCAAATTCCTTTCTTCCCTAGGAAGAAACATTGTCTTTGGAGAACAGGGGCACTGGAGGGGAGTTTAGAATTGGGGAAAGAAGTTTTGGGTGGAAGAGCAGAGGGCAAGGAGAAAGAAGGAGATGGGAGGGGGGCTTTTTAACCCCAGGTAGATTGGAGCACTAATCTGTTACCCATTAGTACGGGGAGTAATAACAGCTGGCTGCCAACCCTTGGGGAGAACCCCAGGAAGGGAACATTCTCTTAACGCCCAATTAATTCAGCTACAGAAATAAGCCCTGACCCCTGTGCCCTGAGTGGGTACCCATTTACTTACCCCAGGTGGAAAGGAAAGAATTTGAGTAACTTTCATGCCTGAGGGATAAAGGAAGGAAACTATTGAGGCTCATCCATGGGGGAAGGAGAAGGAATTTATAAGGGAAAGAGAACCAGAATAGAAGAAAAATGACCTGAGTTTGAGTATCTGCCCTGCCACTTTGACTTTAGGCAAGTGAGTTCATTTTATTGAGCCTCAGTTTCTTCATCTGTAAATTGGGAATAATAAAATGAATATTAATTATCATACAAACATAATTGGTCAGTTAGTCAGTAAACATTTATTAAGCACCTACTATGTGCCAGGCACTGTGCTAGGAATACAAAGAAAGGCAAAACAATCTCTGTTATTAAGGGATAATTTTTTATAATTCCAAAATGATTTAATCCTTCACAAGCTAATAACAGACACAACATGCAAACAAGCTATATGCAAGATAAATTAAGAGTAATCAACAGAAGGAAAGCACTAGAATAAAGGAGGAAGAGGGAAATTTTCCTGTAGAAGGAAAGATCTTAGCTGAAACCTGAAGGAATCCTGGGAAGCCAAGAGATAGAGATGAAGAGGTAGAGAATTTCAGGCATGGGGGTAGCCACAGAAACGCCCACAGTTGGGAGATGGAGCATCTTGTTGGAGGAACAGTTAGAGTTCTGTGCTTCAACAAGCATCCATTAAGCATTTACTAAATGCCAAACAGAATATACAAAGAATACAATGAAAGACAAAACCAAAACACCCCCCCCCCAAAAAAAAACAGTGCCAGATCTTGAAGTTTAGATTCTAATGGACATGTGCACAAATATATAAATATATATGTGTATAACACACATATAATAACATCTGCAAATTAAGCATATAAAAAATCCATAAGAGGACAATTCTAACCTTAGAGGGAAAGGCTCTAGCAGTTGGAGAAAGAACTCTTTCAGAGGGCAGCTGTTAATCTGGGTAGTGAAAGAAGCCAAATATTCTAAATTTAATCGAAGAGGGAGAATAATACAGGATGGGAAAGAGAGAAAGAAGGGTAGAATAGTCAGTGCAAAGTCTCAAAGGTGGGAGAAAAAGTATAGAAAATGTTTTGTAAGCATAAGGCACTATTTTTTTGAATATGAGTGACTATTATTAGTGTAAATGACTACCAAGGTTGGATTTTATCAGCTAGTTCCAAGTAATGGACTTGGACTGATACAGCCTC
Source organism: Antechinus flavipes (assembly GCF_016432865.1). Classification (NCBI taxonomy): domain Eukaryota; kingdom Metazoa; phylum Chordata; class Mammalia; order Dasyuromorphia; family Dasyuridae; genus Antechinus; species Antechinus flavipes. The sequence goes on along the minus strand of NC_067401.1, from coordinate 114,573,766 downwards.
ATAATCTTGCCCAGTCCTCCCTGTGAGCATTTTAAAAATAACTGATCAGGAATAAGGGTCAGTTTACCATCACAGAACAGAGAGAATCTACTCAATAGGATATAAATTCTTTATGGGAAAAATTATGCAAACTGATGTAAGGTAACCAGGATAATATAATACACACAATGGTTACAACAATGTAACTAGAAGGAACAAATCAAACAAAAAGAAAATTTCTAAACTGTGTTATTATAATCAACAGATTGGCCTCAAGAAGAGAGATAAGTATATAACTACCTTCCTTGAAAAGGTAGGGGGATTTAGGGAATAGAATATTGTATGTAATATTATATTCAATTGATATACTGGTTAGATTTTATGAACTTCTTTTCCACTTCCTTTTTAAAAAATTCTTTCTTATTTGGTATAGCTCTCTGGTTGCCCCAGAGGGAAGCTATTGTGAATGTGTTACCCATTGTGAAATGGGTATTGGGAAATGAAAATGAAGAAAAATTAATTCTTTCTGTTTAATTAATTAATATATTCTGTTTAAAAAGAATGTAAGCTTTTTGAGGGAGATACTAATTTCACTTTTGTCTTTTTATTCCTAACGCCTGAACAGTGCCTACTGTATATTATGTACTTAACAAATGCTTGTTGAATTGAATTGAACCTAGTCTGCCCTTACAAAGGTCAGACTCCATGATCTTAAAAAAATTCAACCTGAAACTAACATTATTTGCCTGTCCACACTCTCTAGAATATCAGATTGATGTATATTTATCTCTCTAATTATCAACCTTTTCTCTAAAATACAATTAACTTTCAGTTCTACAGACTCCTTTTCATGCTCTAGTTACAGCTCCTAGCATGCCTTGTGGTGTGTGCTTAAGGGATGAAAATTCATCTTTTGCTCAGATACTTAGCATTTCCTAGCTGTGTGACCCTGGGCAAGTCACTTAACCCCAATTGCCTCAGCAATAAATAAATGAATGAATGAATGAATGAATGAATGAATGAATGAATGAATAAATAAATAACTGAATGAATGAATGAATGAATAAATAAATAAATAAAGTAGTTCATCTTTTGGTATCAATCTGTTGCTCCTCCTAGAACACTTTGGACTTTAACTTTGTTTTTTTCCTGCCTTATCCTTAATGCTTTCTCCATTTCCCCAAACCTGACATAAAAGCCCTCTAAGGCACCTGTACAGGACAAAGTCAAGATGAACACAAACATGTCCTGCACCCCATGTACTTTTCCCCTGCTCCAATCTGGAAATGTGTATATGTGTAAATATTCATCCCCTTTTGATTCAAACACCTGGCAGAGGAAAAACTCCAATTTACAATCAGGTTCCTAAACAGGTACTTTTCCTTTCTTCTTTATCTTCCTTTCTCTCTTACCCTTGGATTTCTTCCTTTCCCCATTCTTTTTTTTTCTTTGCCTACTCCCTCCCTCCCTCCTTTCCTTCCTTCCTTCCTTCCTTCCTTCCTTCCTTCCTTCCTTCCTTTATTCCTTCCTTCCTTCCTTCCTTCCTTCCTTCCTTCCTTCCTTCCTTCCTTCCTTCCTTCCTTCCTTCCTTCCTTCCTTCCACTCTTCTTTCTTCTTGCATCCTTCATTCTTTTCTTCTTTCTTTTTTCCCTTCTCCTTCCTATCTACCCTTCTTTCTATTCTTTCCATCCTTTTCTCTTTCTTTTCTTCCTCCCTCGGTCTCTATTTCTTCTTTCCTTCTTTCTTTGGTTTTTTAAAGCGAGGCTCTGAGTTCAAACACTGCTAATAACCTAAAAAAGAAAAGGGAGCCGGTGAATTGTCCAGACCTCGGATGAACGTGGAGAAAAATGGAGGAGGGGGTTGTGGGGTGAGGAGGTTGCGGGGTGAGGGTGTGTAAAGAAAGAGCCAGGAAGAGGTGGAGGGGAAAGAGTCACTTGAACAGAGGGAGGGAGACAGAGGCCGAACGAGAGAGAAAGAGTGCTTTATGCTGCGACCCTCGTCTCTGAGAGCAGTCAGAAGTGGGGGCCGAGTACCGGGAAGAGGAAAGACTGGGGGTTGGGGGAGGGAATGGGCCTCGGCTTAGCAGACAAAATGGAGCAGAGCTGATGTGCGGCGGCCAGCCCACGGTACTTAAATGCAATAGCTGATCTAATCGCCGCTCTCGGGCCAGCTTTTTGCCGCATTTTAGCACACAAAGCTCTGCCTTTTTCTCTTTTGTGGTTCGAGCTGCTATTTAAGAAAGAAAAAAAAAATCAATATGCCTTCCCAGGCTTTCAGCCTTTCTCCCCCAAAGGTAGTAGGTTTCTTTTTTCTTTTTTTTTTTTTTGGGGGGGGGGCAGATTGGGGGGAGTGGATAGAAGGTGGAAGGGGGGGGGTGCGGTCGCGTTTTGTCATTCATAAGCCCTGGTGACAAATTCTTGACATCATTCGCGGCTCCTATCGACCAGCTTGGGCCGCCGCACCAGAGGACAAATAGAAATCATTTGTCTGTCTTGGCTCCCAAACAGCCCGAGACAAAGGGCTCGGGCCAGCCGCCCGCGACAATCAGCAGCTGGAGGTATTAGCAGAGGGTCAAGTTCGGAGGGCAGAGGTCAAACAGGTTGCCATCAGTTTCTCACAGCGATCAGAGTGGGGGGAAGGGGGCCGGGGAAAGCTGATGAAGGGGGGAGAAGGGACCTGACCAACTGCACACAGCTGGCTCTTATTAGCCCAATCTGACTTCCCTGAGAAGGATGGGGGCAACCAGGCGCGCGTTGATCCCAAGGGACCACAGACAGCCCATACAGCCTGGGTTTTCCAGTGTGCTGGCATGGCGTGGAGGGCGGAGAAAAGGAAGAAAATGGGGACGGCATGTTGGTGGGGGACGATGGAGTCTTCCACCATCTCTCCTTTCTGTGGCTTTCTTTGGCCAGGTCTTTGGAACACTAAGTTTATTAATAGGGATTCCTGAGAAAGGGGACCTCAGAGCTGAGGAAGTCACAGGTGAATTCTATAGCATTTTCAGCAATCTCAGATATTCTAAGGAATGAACTAAGACTTTATAAGTCTTTTTATTTTCAAACGTATTAGAATATTGTCCCAGCCCCTACCCCCAACCTCCATCCCAAGATAATGGTTAGAATTAGGACTTTAATTCTGAGGTATTTGATTTCTACTTCGACTATGATGACCAGCTGGGGAGCTGGAGAAACAGGCAACCAACCCTTATTTCTAGATCTCCAGAGGTTGTGCAAAAATCAAGGGAATATTCCATTCAGATTGTGAAATCACATCATTTTTTATTTTTCACTCAAAATAGTCAACAACTCTGAGGAGATATGGAACTGAGTGGGAGGGGCAGGGAAAGTAAGCCTTAGCTCAGAAATTGAAAGACTTGACATAAGATCCTATTTCTGCCCATCTGTGTTATCTTCAGCAAGCCTCTTCTCTATGGACTTCAGTTTCCTCCTCTGGAAAAAGAAAGGATCAATAAATATGTGGTTGAAGGATAAAAAATAAACAGTTCTCAAGAAACAATTGCAGACTATTAGCAATCACATGAAAGATTACTCCAAATCACCAATAATGAGAGAAATGCAAACCCAAAACAACTTAGAGGTTTCACCTTGTAGGAAGCAGACAAAGATGACAAAATATCAGGATAATTAATGATGGAGGGGTTGTAGAAAGAAAGGTACAATAATGCATTGTTGATGGAGCTGTGAATTGGTCCAACCATTCTGGAAAGTGATTTGGAATTATGATAAGAATGTGACTAGAATATCCACATGTTTCGACCTAGAGATTCTACTGTTAGATATATACCCCAAAGAAAAGAGAAAAGTTCCAAATCTACTAAAACATTTATAACAGTATTTTTCTCAGTAGCAAAGCACTGGGAAAAAAAACTATATGAAAAATTGTTCCACATCAAAAAATGAAATTAAATTTAAAATGCAAAGTAGAACAACTCTGAGATTTCATGCTCATACTCAGTAAATTGGTCAGAATAACACAAAGGATAAAAGGTGGAAATAGTCATTATTGGGAGGATTATAGAAGAGAGACCATAATGTTCCATTAGGAAAAGTGTGAATTTGTCCAGGCATTTAAAAAAATAATTTGGAATAAAAAAATTTTAAGAGGTAAACAGAATACTAGAAAAGCTAGATATGATAGATCTCTGGAGAAAATGTAATGGAGACAGAAAGGAATACACTTTCTTTTCAGCAGTTCATGGAACCTATACAAAAATTGACCATATATTAGGACATAAAAACCTCAAACTCAAATGTAGTAAGGCAGAAATAGTAAATGCATCCTTTTCAGACCACGATGCAATGAAAATTACATTCAACAAAAAAGCAGGGGGAAGTAGACCAAAAAATAATTGGAAACTAAATAATCTCATACTAAAGAATGATTGGGTAAAACAGCAAATCATAGACATAATTAATAACTTCACCCAAGAAAACGATAATAATGAGACATCATACCAAAATGTATGGGATGCAGCCAAAGCGGTAATAAGGGGAAATTTCATATCTCTAGAGGCCTATTTGTATAAAATAGAGAAAGAGAAGGTCAATGAATTGGGTTTGCAATTAAAAATGCTAGAAAAGGAACAAATTAAAAACCCCCAGTCAAACACTAAACTTGAAATTCTAAAAGTAAAAGGTGAGATCAATAAAATTGAAAGTAAAAAAACTATTGAATTGATTAATAAAACTAAGAGTTGGTTCTATGAAAAAACCAACAAAATAGACAAACCCTTAGTAAATCTGATTAAAAAAAGGAAAGAGGAAAATCAAATTGTTAGTCTTAAAAATGAAAAGGGAGAACTCACCACTAACGAAGAGGAAATTAGAGCAATAATTAGGAGTTACTTTGCCCAACTTTATGCCAATAAATTCGACAACTTAAATGAAATAGAAAAATACCTCCAAAAATACAGCTTGCCCAAACTAACAGAGGAAGAAGTAAATATCCTAAACAGTCCCATCTCAGAAAAAGAAATAGAACAAACTATCAATCAACTCCCTAAGAAAAAATCCCCAGGACCAGATGGATTTACATGTGAATTCTACCAAACATTTAAAGAACAATTAACTCCAATGTTATATAAACTATTTGAAAAAATAGGGATTGAAGGAGTCCTACCAAACTCCTTTTATGACACAGATATGGTACTGATACCTAAACCAGGTAGGCTGAAAACAGAGAAAGAAAATTATAGACCAATCTCCCTAATGAATATTGATGCTAAAATCTTAAATAAAATATTAGCAAAAAGATTACAGAAAATTGTCACCAGGATAATACACTATGACCAAGTAGGATTTATACCAGGAATGCAGGGCTGGTTCAATATTAGGAAAACTATTAACATAATTGACTATATCAATAACCAAACAAACAAAAACCACATGATCATCTCAATAGATGCAGAAAAAGCATTTGATAAAATCCAACATCCATTCCTAATAAAAACACTTGAGAGCATAGGAATAAATGGACTTTTCCTTAAAATAGTCAGGAGCATATATTTAAAACCATCAGTAAGCATCATATGCAATGGGGAAAAACTGGAACCTTTCCCAGTAAGATCTGGAGTGAAGCAAGGTTGCCCACTATCACCATTATTATTTAATATCGTATTAGAAACACTAGCCTCGGCAATAAGAGTCGAGAAAGATATAAAAGGAATTAGAGTAGGCAATGAGGAAACCAAACTATCACTCTTTGCAGATGATATGATGGTATACCTAGAGAACCCCAGAGATTCTACCAAAAAGCTATTGGAAATAATTCATAATTTTAGCAAAGTAGCTGGCTACAAAATAAATCCCCATAAATCCTCAGCATTTTTATACATCACCAACAAAACCCAACAGCAAGAGATACAAAGAGAAATTCCATTCAGAATAACTGTTGATACCATAAAATATTTGGGAATCTATCTACCAAAGGAAAGTCAGGAATTATATGAGCAAAATTATAAAAAAGTCTCCACACAAATAAAGTCAGACTTAAATAATTGGAAAAATATTAAGTGCTCTTGGATCGGCCGAGCGAACATAATAAAGATGACAATACTCCCTAAACTAATCTATTTATTTAGTGCTATACCAATCAGACTTCCAAGAAAATATTTTATTGATCTAGAAAAAATAACAACAAAATTCATATGGAACAATAAAAAGTCGAGAATCTCAAGGGAATTAATGAAAAAAAAATCAAATGAAGGTGGCCTAGCTGTACCTGATCTAAAATTATATTATAAAGCAGCAGTCACCAAAACCATTTGGTATTGGCTAAGAAATAGATTAGTGGATCAGTGGAAAAGGCTAGGCTCACAAGACAGAATAGTCAACTATAGCAATCTAGTGTTTGACAAACCCAAAGCCCCTAACTTCTGGGAAAAGAATTCATTATTTGATAAAAACTGCTGGGATAATTGGAAATTAGTATGGCAGAAATTAGGCATGGACCCACACTTAACACCATATACCAAGATAAGATCAAAATGGGTCTATGACCTAGGCATAAAGAACGAGACTATAAATAAATTAGAGGAACATAGAATAGTTTATCTCTCAGACTTGTGGAGGAGAAAGAAATTTGTGACCAAAGATGAACTAGAGACCATTACTGATCACAGAATAGAAAATTTCGATTACATCAAATTAAAAAGCCTTTGTACAAATAAAACTAATGCAAACAAGATTAGAAGGGAAGCGACAAACTGGGAAAACATTTTCACAGTTAAAGGTTCTGATAAAGGCCTCATTTCCAAAATATATAGAGAACTGACTCAAATTTATAAGAAATCAAGCCATTCTCCAATTGATAAATGGTCAAAGGATATGAACAGACAATTTTCAGAGGATGAGATTGAAACTATTACCACTCATATGAAAGAGTGTTCCAAATCATTATTGATCAGAGAAATGCAAATTAAGACAACTCTGAGATACCACTACACACCTGTCAGATTGGCTAAGATGACAGGAAAAAATAATGATGAATGTTGGAGGGGATGCGGGAAAACTGGGACACTAATGCATTGTTGGTGGAGTTGTGAACGAATCCAACCATTCTGGAGAGCAATCTGGAATTATGCCCAAAAAATTATCAAAATGTGCATATCCTTTGATCCAGCAGTGTTTCTATTGGGCTTATATCCCAAAGAAATACTAAAGAAGGGAAAGGGACCTGTATGTGCCAAAATGTTTGTAGCAGCCCTGTTTGTAGTGGCTAGAAACTGGAAAATGAATGGATGCCCATCAATTGGAGAATGGCTGGGTAAATTGTGGTATATGAATGTTATGGAATATTATTGTTCTGTAAGAAATGACCAGCAGGATGAATACAGAGAGGCTTGGAGAGACCTACATGAACTGATGCTAAGTGAAATGAGCAGAACCAGGAAATCATTATACACTTCGACAACGATATTGTATGAGGACATATTTTGATGGAAGTGGATTTCTTTGACAAAGAGACCTGAGTTTCAATTGATAAATGACGGACAAAAGCAGCTACACCCAAAGAAAGAACACTGGGAAACGAATGTGAACTATCTGCATTTTTGTTTCTCTTCCCGGATTATTTATACCTTCTGAATCCAATTCTCCCTATGCAACAAGAGAACTGTTCGGTTCTGCAAACATATATTGTATCTAGGATATACTGCAACATATCCAACATATAAAGGACTGCTTGCCATCTAGGGGAGGGGGTGGAGGGAGGGAGGGGAAAAAAAATCGGAACAGAAATGAGTGTGAATATAATGTAATTATTAAAAAAAAAAAAAAAAAAAAAAACCGCAAGATGGTTCTGTGCATGAATCTAAAGCAAAGGCAGGAATTGAAAGACAAGAAGTACAAATCATTTCCTTTCTCTGAGACTTAATTTCCCCCTTCTGTAAAATGAGACATTTGAACTAGATTAGGAGTTCTTAACCTGGGGTTCATGAACTCATTTTAAAAAATGATAAAATTTATTTAAATATAATTGCTTCCTTTTCTAATATTGTGTATTTTATTTTTATCTATTTAAAGGCATTTTTCTAAGAAAAATTCTGTCCATGTGTTTCAACAGATTACCAAAGGGGTACATGAAACAGAAAAAGGTTAAGAATCCCTACTCTAGAAGGATGTATGGAAGGGAATGATAGGTATAAAGACAGATATAAAGACATCAGTAAAGCACAATTAATTAAAGAAAAAAATTTTAGGGGCAGTTAGATGGAGCAGTAGGTAAAGTACTCGTCCTGAAATTAGGAGGACTTGTGTTCAAATCCTATCTCAGACACTTGATACTTCCTAACTATATGGCTTTAGGCAAGTCACTTAAATACAAAAAAAAAAAGAAAAAGAAAAAAGAAAAAGAAAAAGAAAGAGAGAAATCTAATTTTATTATGTCAAGAGATTTTAATTTGGATCAACTTTTAAAAAAATAATATTATATTTTACTATAACCCCTTTTCTTTGTAATTCTGTATGTTTTATTTTATTTATAGACTTCACAAGGGCGCATGACACAGGATGTTAAGAAGCAGGGCCTGGACTACATAGCTCTTAAAGAGTTCATCGGATACTAATATTCTGTGGTTCTAAGCCTAATTGTCAAGTCAGTGACTGAAGAAGTTCCAATTATCCATTAATATTTCGGGGAATGGAGAGGGCAACATGGTGAATAGAGTGATGGGCTTAAAGTCAGGAACGCCTAGGTTCAAATTTCACTGATACCTATAAGCTAAGCAGCCTTGAATAAACTTTTCTGTGCTTTTGGTAACTTGTTTAGTCATTTCAGTCATGTCCAAGTCTCCCATTTAGGCTTTTCTTGGCTAAGATGATTGAGTGGTTTGCCGTTTTTTTCTCTAGTTCATTTGACAGATAAGGAAATTGAGCAAACAGGGTTAAGAGTCTTGCCCAGAGTCACAGCTAATAAGTGCCTGAGGCTGGTTTTGAACTCAGGTCTTCCTGACTCCAATCCCATTTAGCTACCTAGCTAGCAACTATCTAGGACTTATCTAAGGCATGGTTCCATCTGTGTCATCAAAAAAAGTTCCTATCCTTGAGTGTCTATAAAATGCTTTGCAAACTTTGTACTAAGCGCTCTTGAAATGCCAATTACTATTTGGTACTTCAAAGGGTTGCCATTTTGCCAGCATCTGTGTTCCCTTTCCAATTCCCCTATAATTTGGTCAATGGTCCTCAAGAATGGTTTTGGCCAATAAAATCATTTCCATATAACCAATCTGGAGTTAGATCTCTCCAGATTTAGTGTGGATGGTTCTCAGGCATCAGACACAGCCTTGTATTCAGAATCTTCACACTGGGTGGAAGTTTGGGATCCACTGGCAAAATCTTTGAAAACATAGCATTCTTATAGCAAGAAAAGGCATAAAAGCCAGACTTTAATGGAGATCTGCATACTCTAATTAGACATTTTACTAACTAGAGCCTATCTATGGAGTGGTGCTAAACTCAGAGCTATCTGATCTATGTTTGAACCTCAATGCTACCAATAACACCTGTATAACACTGGGTAAGACACTCGACATTTCTGAGCCTTTGTTTCCTCAACTATAAAATGAAAGAGTTGAACTAGACGATTTCAAAGGTCCCTTCCTACTCTAACTTTATAATCCTATGATCTATGATCCAATTCAGAAGGTAAGACTTCTAAGTCTCTGTTATATCACCTGGAAAGTGTAATAATGTTCTTGGTCGGCATGGCCTGTACTGTTCCCTAATGATGAGCTAATGACAGATTGATCTGAATGATAAATAACAGTAGTAGTGAGAACCTTTTCCCATTTTGTAACCCTTTGCTTGAAAAGCTTTTTTTAAAAAGCATCTTTTCCCTATCAATCAGTCAATCAATAAACATTTAATTAAGCTTCTTGTGTGTGCCATGCACACACATCTAGTAGCCAGATGGGGCAGTGAAAAGAGCACTGTATCTGATGACAGAAAGACACATCTTCAGGAGTAAAAAATCCCTCCTCAGATACTTATTAGCTATGTGACTCTGGGCAAGTCCTTTAATCCTGTTTGCCTCAGTTTCCTCATCTGAAAAATGAATTGGAGAAGGAAATGGCAAACCACTCAAGTATCTTAGTTGAAAAAAAAATGCCCAAATGGAATTATAGAGAGTGGGACATGACAAATACCCACTGAACAACCTCTGAACAACAACGGCATATGTCAGATACTAGATGGTGGGAGGAATTAAATCACTTCTGCTCTTAGGAACTTACTTCCTCTTGGTTATTTCATTTTGCTCTCCTACAAGGAGATGTGGCCTTGTTCTCTCTATTTTCAAGATAGATAAAGAAAACTTCAAGACTAAATTTGCCTCTTTATAATTCCTATTCTTTGCTCCTAGTTTTGCCTTCTGGGTCCAAAATTTTTTTTAATTCTTTCTCAATCAAAAAAAAAAAAAAAAAACAAATCTCCAAACATTTTAAGACAGCTTTCATGCTCCCAACTCTTCTTTTCTCTAGACTAACAATGCCTAGTTCTTCCAAGGGAGTATAACAGGACTTGCACTTAAGGCTTTTTACTATACTGGTAGCTCATGGACATAGTCCAGATTAGCAAGCTCCTTCAAAGAACCATTTTTCTTCTGTGCTAATGAATACTGAAATTCCTTTATCTGATCATAACTCTCAATCATTCCTTTTTTACCTTTGCCTTACAATCCCTAACTTTGATTTCATCCTCACAGAATCTTTCTGCCCTCTGTTCTTTCCCCTACATTGGCTGTATGCTCCTCCTGTTCCCTTCTCAACCTTTTTGGTGAAAGAGCTGAAATCTATACTATCCTCTTAGCTTCCTTTGCCTACTTGTCCTAAAGACAACCAACAACCTTAGATTATTCTCATACTCTGCCTTTCCCCCCCTACTCATTGCTAATGGATAGTGCTAGCAAAAGATACAAAAGCAAGTAGGTCTGCTACAAATTAATGTTATATAATTGCATACAAAACCATATAAATTTATCTTATGTAATGTCAACTGGGCTCTCTCTGTTGCAAGGCAATCCTTTTATACCTCACTTAATTGATACACTATCCCACTCATCAAAATGGCTTGTTTCAGATTTTTTCATCTCTACTCAAACTTTCCAGAGAATCATGAGACACTGACACTGATGTTTCAATTAACAAGACAGAGAGAGAGCAATCAGAGAGGTAGGAGGAAAACCAAGAGAGAACAATTATAATGAAAAAACTGAGGAGAAAATATCCAAGGGAGAATACCTTCTCTCTCATCCTCTCAGCTGAGGACTTTGCCTCAGTTTTAATATCACCCTAAAAAAATTGAAACCATTCAATTCAATTCAATCCAAGCTTCTTCTTCTTTCTTCATCCCACATCACTCAATTTCTTCCTTCACTTGGACTTGTCAAAGCAAATCTTTCTTTTTTCTTTTTTCTTTTTAATGAGTTGCCTAGTGTCACACAACTAGCTGTGCTTAGAGTCACGGATATTTTTAAAAATAGCTTTTTATTTTTCCAAATACATGCAAAGATAATTTTCAACATTCACCTTTGCAAAACCTTATATTCCAAATTTTTCTCCCTCACTTTCTGTCTCACCCTTCCCTACTAAGCAAGCAATCCAATATAGATTAAACATGTGGAATTTTTCTAAATGTATTTCCATATTCATCATGCTGCACAAGAAAAGTCAGATCAAAATGGAGAAAGGGGGGGACCATGAAAAAGAAAAAAACAACAAGGAAACAACAATAACAACAAAAAGGTGAAAATACTATGCTTTGATCCATGTATTGTCTCCATAGTTCTCTGACTGAATGCAGATGCCTTATAACATCACAAGTCTATTGCAATAAGGCAAATTTTTCTACATGTTTTCTTTCTAATCCTGTCTTCTCCAGCAGATTGCTCCCTCTGTTATCCCACTTTCTCTTTTCAATATCTTCCCATTTAATTCCTTCCCTTTAGACTACAAACACTCCCATGCCTCCTCTCTCCTTAAAAAACAAACAAAAACCCCCGCTTGTTTCTGCCATCCCTGCAAGTTAGCATCCTATATCTGCCTTCTCTTTGTTGGCTAAATTCATTGAGAAAGTCTTATACATTTGGTATCTTTATTTTTTCTGCTCTCACTTGATTCTAAACTTTTTGCAATCTGACTTCCAGTATCATCATCTAACTAAAACTGGTTGCTCCAACATTACTAGTGATCTCATAACTAAATCTGGCCTTTTTTCCATCTTATTCAGCCTTTGACACTGTTTGTAAACCTCTCTTCCTTAATACTCTCCCCTCTCCAGGTTTTCATGATAGAAATTTTCTCCTGGTTTTCCTCCTACCCACCTGACTGCTCCCTCTCAATCTCCTTTTTGGCTTTTCATTTATGTAACACCTGTTAATTCTAAGGGTTCCCAAATCTTTGTTCTGGTTTATCTTCTCTTCATCACCTCCTATGAGTTCAATGAGCATCTCTATGAAAATGCTTCCCAGATCTACATATCCAGCCCTAAGCATTCTCCTGACTGTGAGTCTTCCCTCACCTACTGCCTTTTTAATATCTTGAACTTGATGTCTCATAGATATTTCCAACTCAACATATCCAAACAGAAATCATTATCTCTTCCTCCCAAACCCTATCTCTTCCCAATTTTTATAGTACTTACAAGGGCATCATTATCTGCCCAGTCAATCACTCTCACAAATTCAGTGTCATCCTAGGACCTTCTCTCACACTTATTTCCACATATTTCTTTTTTTAACTTAGTATTTTCCTCCCAATAACAAGTAAAGGTAGTTTTCAGTATTCATTTTTGTAAGATTTTAAGCTCCAAACTTTTCTTTCTCCTTCTCTTCCTTCCCTCACCCAAGATAGCAGGCAATCTGATACATGTACAAGCACTACATGTCCATCTTTTACCAGATCACAAAACCTCTTATATATGTCTCTTTCCTTCTACTTAACCACCACCCTGGTTGCTGGCTCTCATCAGCTCAAGACAGAACTATGGTTATACCTTCAAATCTGTCTCCCTGCCTCAAGCTTTGTCCCACTCCAATTTACCCTCTACCCAATAATCAAAATTATTTTCCTAAAGGGTAGATCTTTTCTTATTCAATAAATTCCAATAACTCCCTTGTTGTTCATTAAAAGGACCAATAATATCACAGGGTGAGGGCTTGACTAGAAGGTGAATTAGTTGTAAGTGAGGCAGAGGTGCATAAAGTCATCAGCCTCACTCTCACTTTCAGAATCATTTAAGTTTAGTGGCAAGATAAAAGTAAAAACATCCTGTTGGCTCAGGATGCAGTGAGTATTTAATCAAACTCTAGGCAATCCTTGCTTCAACCAGCTTCATGATGGTTGAATAAATTGTTCTCATCCAACCATTCTGAGAAGTCTTCACTTACTTGGGGTAGATACTATCCCCTCTCCTAACTCTCTGATGGGTTTGAGGCCTATCAGTTATCTTCAACTTAATTTAGCCCCTCTACTGAAATTATTTTACTGGGGTATAGCTGCTGTGCTTGCTTCAGCTTCTTGGAGCCACAGGTGAGAGTGACTCCCTATACAAAATACAAATACAAATAAATATAAAATCCTCTGAGCATTTAAACTTCTTCACAACCTCTCAAGTTTTCTATTCTTCTTACTCCTTTCATAAACCTTGCTCTTTTTGGAATATGACATTTCTTTCTCACAATTCCATTCCTTTTGTCTGGTTGTCCCACCTTCTGACCTCTACCTACTGGCTTCCCTGGTTTCCTTCAAAACTCAGCTCAAACCTTCCCTCTGAGATTAACCTCCATTTTATATTTTATATACATAATTGTTTGCATGTTTTTTCCCAGACTTAAAAATGATCCCCTTGAGGATAAGAATCATGCTTTTGCCTTTCTTTGTATCCCTAATTCATAGCACAATTCCTGGCATGTGCTTGATAAAATACTTGTTGACTGGCAGAACACAATGCTCTAAATGATGTCTGACAAGGACAGTAGAATTATAAACTTCTTATTCCTTAAAACCATGCCTCTCTTAAAGTAACCCAAGACATTTTCTAGTTTTATGATCATCTGTAAGTTAACTTCTCAGAGCCTCAGTTTTTTCATCTGTAAAATAAGGTTGTGAATTAGCCTTCAAGAAGTATAAATGTGAATTACTATTATAATACATGTTATTAGAAATGGGAAGTTTTGTCATCTGTTGTGATTAGATCATGCCAGCCATTATTATATCCCTCCATCAATATGGAGAATCCAGATATTTACCCAGGTTTACATGAAATAGAATAGAATAGAATGTTTCTCTTCTGAGTTTTTTTTAGCTTCATTTCCCTGATGGACACATGATCTAACATTTCTCTCAAAAAAGATAATATTGCTTAAGTTTTCAAAAATGTAAAGCTTTTGTACAAATAAAACCAATGCAGCTAGAATAAAACAATTGGGAAATTGAGAAATTTGTTATCAAATATGTCTGACAAAAGTCTGATATCTAAAATATATCAGGAAATGACACAAACATATAAGACCAAGAGCCATTCCCTAATAGATAGTGTACAAAAGATGCCAAGTTTTCAAAAGAAGAAAGGCAAATTAACAATGATTTTATTCCCTAATAGATAGTGTGTAAAGCATTCACAGTTTTCAAAAGAAGAAAGGCAAACTATCAACAATTTTCTTTTTTCTTTTAACTTTTACAAGTTAAAGAAAGGGATTAAATAGAGGTTGGGGGCACTTGAGTTAGAAAATGGATCTTTTGTCATGAAATCCCTCTCTTTCATTCTCCTCCTCCTTACTTTATCTTAGCAACCTTTTCTGTTTCCTCCCTTCAACTTTCCCAACTCAGCACCATTCCAAGGACAGCATCAAGGTCAGGAAGCTTCTAGGCCATGCCCCTAGTGTATTAGGACTGAGAGCCCTCTCCCCTTCACCTCCCATTCCCATTGTTGTCCATATCCTCCTGTGCATTCGACTTCATTTCTACTTCAATTTTATCAGCATCCGCTGGAGCTGGGAAGGAGATAGGAGATGAGCCTTGACACGAATTAGTCCTGAGATTGACTGATATCACTCAGTCCAGGGAATCCTGGGAGCAGTATTTGCCTTCCAGCTTTCTCTCTTTTTTCCTTTTTGTCCATTTCTTCCTCTCTGACCCCCTCCCCAGTCACTTTACTTTCTCCATTCCTCTTCCCTGCTTCCCAGTTGTGCCATTCACCTGTCAGAGGGCATTGTACAGGAATCTGGAAGTAATTGGCCTGAATGGGGAAGAAGAGAATAAGTATGTTTTGATGAAGTAATTTGCCAGTTATGTAAAGTGAGGGAGAGCTGAGCTTCAAAGACCATAGATTCTCACATATACTTTCAGCTCTCTCAGTTGGAAGGGAATGAACAGTGACATTTTGTCCATCTTCTGCCTCCAGGAACAATTGCCTGCCCCTTTCTTCTTCCCACATATATACCAGCTTCTACAGGGATTACCTATCCCACCTCTTTCTATAAACTCATCATTACTGGGGATTTAGGAGGCTAAGAGATACTGGAGCAGAAGAGAGTGTTCTCTGTAGAGGGACTTGGGAAGCAGAGTAGAGTCTACATTGGATCATACCACTAACTTCATAGTAGCCAGGATAATTTTATATCCCTCCATTTGCCTATTTCCTTCCCAGTACTCAGGATTTGGCCCTGAGGGCAGAACTAATCAGAGAACTGAAATAATTCAAGGCATCAAATATACTATAGAGAAGGTCATGTTTTTTTGACAGACCTTAATGATTAGGAGGGAATTGACCTCCACTGACCTAGTTTCTGCCTTCAAGCTCTCTTCCTCAGGTCTGAAGAAGAAGAAGCTGGTTTAGTCCAGCTCAACTAGAAGAGATTCCAGTAAGGTCCCCAGTAATGACTTTTTCTGAACCCTTCTCCAGGATTGCAGATATTCAGCCACTCTGGTTGGGTGTTCTGCAATTCCACCTTAGATTCTGAAGAGATGAGGCTGAGAAAAATGTATATACTGGGATTGGGGAATAGATCCCATTAGAAAGAAGGAAGGGAGGAAGTGAGGAAGGGAGGAAGGAAGAAGGAAGGAAGGAAGGAAGGAAGGAAAGAAGAAAGGAAGGAGAGAGGGAGGGAAGGAGGAGAGAGAGAAGGAGGAAGGGAGGGAAGGAGAGATGGAGGGACTAAGGGAAGAAAGAAGGGAGGGAGGAAAAGAGAGAGAAATGAAGGAAGGAAGAAGGAAAGAAAAAGAAGAAAGGAAGAAAGAAAGAAAATGATTTTAATTTTTTGTAGACCCCAGAAATGAAGCTGATATTGAAAGTGAGTAAATTTTAATGAAACGGTGCAAAAATGACATCATTTACTCAGAAATCATTAATTTGTCAGCATTAATATTTCAGCTACAACATTGCCTGTCATTTTGTGCCTGCAATGACTGATAAATCTATAAAAGCACGCTGCTAATTTACTGAATATTTATGTGCAGTGTCATTTGCCGAGGAGGAATGGAATTTATTTCACACCATGTTCTGAGGGAGAACATTCCCCACAAACCTCCAGGCTGGAGACTCTGGGGCTGGAGTTGGGGTTTAAGGGAGGAGGGAAAGAAGGCTCACCAAACTTCTTGAATAACTGATGAAGCGGAAAGAAGGGGTGCTTAAAATCACATACTTCCCCCAGCCCCAGGTTACAAGGCATCTCCCCTCCCACTTTGCTAGGTTAAAGATTTCTCTTCTGTTAGGGTTTATCAGAGCAACTGAAATCACCCCAAGAGCATAGCACAGTACTTGGCGCTCAGTAAGCCTTTGATAAATATTTGTTGATTGCCTGCCTGCCAGACTGAAGGGCATGGAAATGAGAAATTGTGAAGAATGCTATATGGAGAGGGAAATGGAAGAGGAGCATCTAGTCCTTGACTACTGAAGGGGGTGGGACTTCCCCTTCCCTAGAAGAATCGCAGCCTTCTCACTGTGATGCTAACAAGGAACCTGCTTCACCTAGGCACCCATCTAGGAAATAAGAGAGTCCCCATTCTAGTCTCTCCCTAAGGAAAACACAAAGAACAATCACTTTGTTTTGTCTCCAGTAGACAAGCAGGTTGTCTTTTCATGAGGGACAGAAGGAAGTAGATATTGGCAGATCATTGGATCAGAGGACTTAAACTGGAAGGGATCTCAAAGATCATTTAATTCAACTTTCTCATTTCACAGATGAGGAAGCTAAGACCCAGAGCAGTTCACAGTCACACAGTAAGCAGTAGGGCTGGGATTCAAAACCATGTCTTCGGATTCTCTTTTCTCTGAGACAGATAATCATAAAGAGAATACCCCAAAAAAGCATTAATGTCTAATAGAAAGAACTCAATTTTAAGTCAAAAGTCCCAGGGTTCAACTGGATATGTGTAGTTCATCAGAATAGAAAGAATATTGGACTAGGAATCAAAAGACTACAATTCAAGTCCTGACTAAGCCGAGTTACTTTAAAGATCCTTCCCAACCATTGGTTTTCTCATATTTAAAATGGGGGTGATAATAATAACTTGAACTGGCTATTTCATAGAGTTGGAGAAAGAAAAAAATAAAGTACTTGTAAATCATTATTTACATGTAACTTTGTAGATCTTTGTAAACTTTTGTAAATATTAACCATGAAAACTGATTATTACATTTGCTAGTGTTGCTATTGTTTTTTAACTTCAATTTTTATTTTCTTTTCAGTTCCAAATTCTCTCCCCGTCTTTCCCCTTCCTCCATACAATGAGAGAACAAAAAAAAGCCCTTTCATTCAGGTTACTCTTTCTCTTGGTCTTTCCCCACCCACCATCACCTTCTAAGTTCTATCATGGCTATCTGATGACTAACCAGTTGGTTAATTGATAGTTCAGAAGAGACATTGTACAGTTTTACTATTTTAATTCTTTCTTCTTCAAACCAAAGACAACTCTCCCGGGACTCCTCATAGAGAAATTTGAATCCCATTCTTTCCCCTAGTGGGGAGTGAGCTTCGGGAATAGAAAAAGGGAAGGATCCCTATGTTAAGAGGGTCTGGAAGCAGAGAAGGAGGAAGGTATCTCCCTTCTTTCCAACTCTATCTGACCCATGACTAGTCTAGTTTTTATTGTCCAATCCTGAATGAGCCAAGGTGCAATAAAGAAAAAAAATTGAACTTGGAGTCAAATGACCAGGGATCTAATCTAGGATCTGTTATTTATTTTCTTTGTGATTTTGATCAAGTAATGTCTCCTCTCTGGGTCTCAGTTTCCTTATCTGTAAAATTAGTTGGAAAGAGTGGTGATTTTTTTTTTTGTCAGAAGGCCAGGATTCACAATCCAACTCTTCCATTTGCTACTAGTGTGATCCCTAGATAAGTAATTTAATCTCTCTGTACCTCAGTATTCTAATTTGTAAAGTGAGAGAGTTGGACTAAATGACCTCCACAGCCTAGAGAATAAGGAGGGAATGGGCCTCCTCGTCCTCAGTGGGACCTGAGAATTGCTATAGGAGAATGTGGGGAAGTGAATAAATACAGGATTGTAAATGAGAAGTTCATTTAGCAAGTCATTTCCTTCTGGACCTCAATTTCATCATCTGCAAAGTGATGGGGTTAAAACCAGATAATCTCTCAGGTCCTTTCCACTTTAACATTCTATAAGGAGTAATATGCATTTCCCAAAAGGACCTTTTTGTTGTTGTTTGGGGGAAGGAGGTTCTACCAGTGTGGAGGAAGAAAAGTTCCTCTTCTGTGATCTCCTAGGATTCCTCTCAAATCCCTCAGGCCAATATCCTGGGTAGGTTCCAGAAGAGGTTGGACTTGTGGGAACTTGCTATCACAGGGTCGGGGTCTCCTTAGGCAAGAATCATCAAAGTCGGAGAGGGCAGAAACAAAGATTGCTGGGTGTTGGGGAATTTCTGTACTGGATTTCTACATGCCTATAACCAGTACTGCGACATGCATAGGGGCTCAGTTTTGCCTCAGTCTCATTATCCCTCTCTCTCTGTGTCCTCTCTCCTCGCTGCCCCGTGTCCTCACCCCACTCCCCAGCTGCCTCAGATTCATTTTCTTCTCTGAGCAAATCTCATTTGCTTTCCCTAAAAGCTGCTGGAGAAACCAATATGCAAGTGATGAATATTTCATCTTCTGATCCTGGGGTTTGTAGGAAGACCATTACGGCTCTGAGCATGAGGTTTGCAGGCAGACCATATTGACCTGGGACGTTCTACTCAGCCAGACCTGGCCCTGGCTAAGGGAATTCCAGCTGGAATAAGTCAAGAGACTAAATCCAGGAATTAGGGATGGGGGTATAGAGTGGCAAGAGATTGCCAATCTGGATGCAAGCAAAACAGGTTTGAGTATTCTTTTCATCCATCCTGAATTGCTAGACAGAAAAAGGAAGGAAGGAAGAAAGGAAGGAAGAAAGGAAGGAAGGAAGGAAGAAAGAAATGAAGGAAGGAAGGAAGGATGGGGAAGGAAGGATGGAGAAGGGAGGAAGGAAGGAAGAAAGGAAGGAAGGAAGGAAGGAAGGAAGGAAGGAAGGAAGGAAGGAAGAAGGAAGGAAGGAAGGAAGGAAGGAAGGAAGGAAGGAAGAAAGGAAGGAAGGAAGGAAGGAAAGAAGAAAGGGAAAGAAAATTCCAGAA
The DNA here is from genome assembly GCF_016432865.1 of Antechinus flavipes. Taxonomy (NCBI): domain Eukaryota; kingdom Metazoa; phylum Chordata; class Mammalia; order Dasyuromorphia; family Dasyuridae; genus Antechinus; species Antechinus flavipes. The sequence continues at coordinate 114,554,168 of NC_067401.1, read as the reverse complement.
AGATATTCTGAAAGTGACAAGTTCCCCCCCTCCCAAATTGCGCGCGCGCGTGTGTGTATGTGTGTGTGTGTGTGTATGTGTGTGTGTGTGTATGTGTGTGTGTGTGTGTGTGTGTGTGTGTGTGTGCACGTGCACATCCATTTGGAAAGTATTGAATTAGGAAGCAGAAGACTGCAGTTTAAATTCTGGCTAAGCCCTATGATCCTATGCAGGTCAAGGACTCTTCCCGACACTGATAGGTTCTCAGGGCACAGAAGCTTAAACTCCCCAAGGACCATTTTTCTTTCCTGATGTTCACATCTGGCCAAGGGGAAATAGCTCAGAGGCTCATTTTGTCCTTCAAGGTGTGGCTGGAATAGCACAAAGTCGTTATGTATTGACATATTCAGAGGAAGATAGAAGGAACAATTCTGAAAATGTTAGGTAAGATATGATTCTTGGGCATCAAAAGACAGTGTTATACAGTGGGTAGAGCTCTGGATTTACAGGAAATCATGAGTCTGTATTTCACCTTAGATACTATCTTTGTCAGCCTAGGCAAATCATTTATGTTGTTTGAGTCTCAGTTTCCTCATCTGTAAAATGGGAACAATAGCATCTAACTCACAGGATTGTTATGAGGACAATAAGAAAAATGCATATTAAATATTTTGTCTACCTGATAGCACAATATAAATGTGAGATATTATTAAAATACTATAAATGAAAATATTATCTTATTTTCCAGGGTGAAAAGTTAAGTTCTGGGAGAAGTAACTATTAGGGGTGAGGAGAGAGGAATATGTTGTCTTGCAATCTTCTCTTTTTGAGAAGCAGTGTGGTACAATGGATAGAGGACTGGAATTGGAATTGGGAAGATTTGGATTCAAATCCTACTTCTGATACTCACTAGGTATATGACTGTGAACAAGTCACTTAATTTTTCTTGACTTCAGTCCTTCATCTGAAAAAATGAAGAGTCTAGGAAAGAGTTGGGTGCACTAGAAACAGATAAGGTCCTTTCCCATTCTAAAATCTATGATCCTGTACTTTTACTGCTTTCCCACATCTTACTGAGTTGTCTGCTGTCAACTCTCATCTAAGCCTGTACAGCCTTTGGATGCTGATAAGCCTGTGCTTCTTCCCTGCCTCATTTCTTTGCTCTTTCTCAGATTCCTCCAGGCTCTTCTAGTGGGGAAAAAAAGCTGGAGGGAGGATGGTTAAATGCCACCATCCTACTACCTTCTCTCCCAGCCTGGGACCATCTAATTTTCAGGTTCCAAGGTTCTTTGTTCCCCAAGGAACAGGCAAGGACATAATAAGTCTACATAGAACTCAGGGGCCTTGGCTCCCATCACTCCATCCCATTCCCATTCCCAGGACTCTCTCCCTTAGGCTGGGTCATTATTTGCTTGGGAACCCCAGTGCCAGAAACCTTCCCGCCCCCATCTAACCCTCTATCCCTCCCCAGTGTGGCCCGGTTAGCAATCTATTTCTCCACTTCTCCACCCACCACATTACCCTCTGAATACTCTCATTATACCATTACTAATTAGAACTGCTCGAAAATTGGCGGCTGCATTAGAGGGAAGACAGTGTGTGGACCATATGGCATAATATCCTATTAATGAACACTCTAAATTCAAACCTGGGTCAGCTGCTCATTTCTTGCCTGTGTCACCCAAGCTAAAGGAGAGGGGGGGATAAAGCAGGCAACCTTTCCCTCTTTTTCCCTTCCTCCCCCTTCCCTCTAAGCACACATTACTAGCTAGGGGCTTGCTTGCTGCTTTATCTTCCTGGGTTCTTTTTTAAAAAAAATATTATTTGGGGAGGGGGTTGCTGTGTGTGGTGGGAAATAAAATTACTGAAGCCTGGATAGTGAATGGAGTTGTCAGAATGTAAGCCCCCTTCTTCTCAGCCTGAACAGGCTGGCTCCCCCCTCCCCAAAGCATGGATTCCCCTTAGAGTAGTCCCTGACAGTCAGATCTGAAAATTTTAGAGGCAGCTTATATTAGAATACAGGGCAAAAAAATACCGGCTCCAGAGTAGTCAGAGGCACTGAATTTCCCTCCCATCTCTAAGAATTACTACCTGTAATCATTTTCTCTGCTCTGTAAAAGGAAGGGGTTAGACTCGAATCAAATGAATAGAACTGCAAGCTTCAAAAACTATTTAGTCCAATTTCCTTCTTTTACAAAGGAGGAAACTGAGTCAGAGTTTGTTTTTTACTAACTTGCCCAAAATGGCATAGTGAATTTATTTTTTATTATTTAAATTTATTTGTGTATGGAATAAAACAGGTATTTCCATAATCATATTACAATTTTAAAAAAAAAGAATTTATATTTATTTATTTTAGAATTTCAAAAGCAGAGCTAGACTCTCAGTCACCTGATGCCTGGTTCAGGCTTCTTTGTTCTACAAGGGAAGTTTGCTGCATTTGGAATCAGAGTTCAAATTTGATCTTATAGTGCTATATAAGCACTATATGAGTGTGAACACTCGCTTGGGCCTTTCTTTGGTTCCTCAGATCTTAGCAATGTCTGGCACTTTCATAAAAATACATTAATAGATGCTTTTGACTAGACTTGACTTATTGTCTGTGAGATCCTGGCCAAATGAGGGAGCAGGACTAAATGATCTCTTTTTGTTCCAAATCTATACTCCTGAGACTCACAGTTGCTGGTATGAGGATTGTGCCTGAAATTTGAGGATTTGGATTTGGAAGGTTGAAAGTGGAAAATTTCTATCCACATCCTTTCACCTCTTCATTTAAAGAGGAAATAGGAAAGACACAGTGAAGACTGTGAACAAACAGCTAGATGCACCTGCTACCTTAGATATGGGTGGAGAAAGTGAGTTTCAAGGGGTTCCCTGCCCCCTCAGCATCAATCTGTAGAGGCCTCCAGGAGGGAATGAGTGCTCAGATTCTCGTCTGGGTCAATGCAGGGGAAAAGCAGGAAGGAGTGAGTGTACCTCTTCTAGGGAGTCTAATAGATGTGAAAGGTTTACATAAACAGCAGAAAGACACTGCTTAACCTAGAGATTGAGTGCTGGAGTTAAAAGTCTGGAAGACCTGAATTTAAATCCTGCCTCTGAAACTTACTATCCATGTAATCCTTGGCAATTAAGCCTTTCTTTTATCTACAATCCTTAGTACAGCACATAGCACATAATAAGAATTTAGTGTTTGTTGACTGACTGAGCTTCAGGCAATTCTTTGAGACTGAGAAAAAGTATAGGTTCTTTCACACCTTTAAGGTTTATAAGACTTTTACATATATTACCTCATTTGATCCCTACAAATAGCAATCCTGTGAAGTTGAGGCTTTTATTATTCCCAATTTACACGTGGGGAAACTTGAGGCTTAGATTACATGACTTTACCTGTTGGGAAAAGAATATTGATCTTGGGGAGTTAGGATCTGAATTTGAATAGAAGCTTGGCCGCATATTAATTCAGTGTCCTTGAACAAGTCACTCTCTGAGCCTCAGTTTCCCTTGTCTATAAAAGGAGATGATTGAATTAGATGACCTCTATAATTACTCCCAGGTTTTTGAAACTATGATCCCAAGTGTCTAAGATAGAATTTGAATCCAGGTCTTTCTCAGCTCAACTTCAGCCCTCTAGGCACTAAATCACAGGATAAAAGCACGAACCAGGCTATGGGTTAGTCAGGAAAGGCTTCGGGTGGAAGAGACCTCCAACCATGGGCTTTGGAGGGAGAGCAGAGACAGGCAGCAAGTAAGAAAGAGGAAGTTTTCCGTATTAAAGCCCAAGTCCCTCTTCTTGAAGTTATCAACCCCCCACCTCCATCCACCCAACTCAACTCTTTCACTCCTGCTGCCTTCCACCCTTTCCATGAAGAGCATGGGAGTCTGGGGTGTAGATGTCCCAAGTCTGGCTCCTTCCCTCATTGGCCCCTAGCTCTGCCTAGCTCTCTCTGAACAGGAGTCATGTCTGGAAAGGGCTCCCAGTTCCATCCATCTTGCTGTCACCGGGGTTTCTGCCTAACGATGTAATGTCAGCTGATTCTCTAAACGGATAACCAGCCGCCTGAGCAAGGATTTCATCGTCCCTAATTTCACCTCAAGGTGAATGGCCCTCCTGCCAACCCTGCCTGCCAAGCTCAGGAGCTAGGGGTGGGGGAAGGGGAGGGAGCAGAAGGGAGGGAGCAAGAGGGAAAGATGATGAACTGGCCTTGTATGGAAACTGGAATGTTCTCTTCTGCCTCTCCCCCCAACTCCACCCCAGGCCTCCCCCAGCTGATTCTATTCCAGCCCATTCACACATGACATGCCCTCCTCTCTGCCAGCCTTCTCCCTACCACCCCCCCTCCTTTAGAAAGCTCTTTTAAAGTCACCTTCCTTGTTTCAGGCTACCTAGCTCTGATCATACCAGCATGTCCCTCATTATTTATGTCCAAATGCTATGGGTGCATTGGGATGTCTGGGCTTAGAGTTGCAAAGATCTGGTTTCAAATTCCTCTCCAAGACATTAGTGTTGGATGACATTTGCAAGTCACTTAAATTCTATGTGACTCAATTTTCTGTTCTGCAAAATGAAAGGGTTTGACTCAATGACTTCCAAATTTCCTCCTAGCTCTAAATAGACAATCTTATAATTCTTATTGCTGTATGGGTAATAACTTAATATTTCCTTGTCTTGGGTCTTTGTTATATCTTCTTGCTCTATCCCTTGGCAAACAGGGACAATAAGATTATATGCAAAGGTCTTTTGCAAACCTTCTAGAGCTGCATGACTGTTGTTGTTATATATCAGCTCCTTTAGCCAGCTAGGGAATCTGAGCCAGGACAAATTTCTGCCAAAGGAACTTTCTAACTTTTCATAGGTTGGTATGACATTTTCCTGGGGTCTGTGTTTTTAGCATAACGTAAATCCGTGTGTGTGTGTGTGTGTGTGTGTGTGTGTGTGTGTGTGTGTTCCAGCAAAGCAGAAAAGACAGTGGACTAAGATACCAAAAGACTTGGGTTCTTCTAGCCCTGGCTAAATCTTGTGATCTCGAGTCAGACGCCTAATCTCAGAATCTCAGTTTTCTCAATAAAACAAGAATTAAAATTCCCATTAAATTTTCCTTATAAGACTATTTTGATAATAAAATGGGAATGATGGGTAGCAGAACGATAATTCATTTAGAGAAATCCAAAATCTGCCCCAGGGTTTGTCTGTGGGGTTATTAGGGAACCGTGAGAATAGTAGAAAGGCGAATGGCAAGGTCCTGTGTTCCTCCATCTTAGTGACTTCTAGTTATATTGAACTAAGAAGCAAGATAACATTTTTAAAAATGTATCTTTGACAATCCACCTTAACCCTTTGATATAAAGTATCTGATGGAGGGGAAGATAGCAATAAAAAAATGTTAAGCTCCTACTGTGTTGCCAGGCACTGAGAATTCAAATCCAAAGAATGAAACAATCCTTTTTCTCAAGGGGCTTTATATTTTCTATAAAGAGACGGAAAACTACATCTAAAAGGAGGAATGAGTCCCTTATCTTAAAAATAATTCTGTGAGATCATGACCACTTAATTTGGAATCATGTAAATAATATGGAGCAGAGGCACAGTGTTTCTACCTGCTCTGGTCCCCTGTGCCTTCCAGTCTGACCCCTCATGCCACTGAGATGCCCGGGATCACTGGCAACAGCACACCAACCATCCTTTCTAATCTGGGTCTCTCCAGTTCCCTCAATCCAAAAGCTCTGATGAATTTGTCCCAGGTAATAGAATTCTTTGGTGTGGAATATCCTAGGATACTTATGAAATATTTTGACCTGAGGCAATTTTAGTTATAATCTATATTATCTATTTGGGCTGCTTTATATGCATTTCTTTGGGGTATGGGCAATTGTGGGTTTTGTGTGTTTGTCTCTTTATTGCTTGTGTTCCTGTTGAATGTTACCCATCTTGGCAGAGCTTTAACCTTTAAGGTTGACTTTCCTCCAACTCAGTAAATAGGTAGACTGCTATTGTGGTTTTGTCTTCATGTTGGGTGAGGATACAGGTTTATTTCTAATCAATCAAATGAGATAACACAGACAAAGTACTCTGCAAATCCTTAAATGCTATGTTAGCTGTTATTCACATTCTTCCCCTTCATATATGCTACATTCCAGCCAAACTGGCCTACTTGCTGCTCCCCATAAATGCTATTCAATCTCCCACCTCCATACCTTTATGTAGGCTGTGCCTTATAATCAAAATGCACTCCTTCCTCTTCCTTAGAATCATCAGCTTCATTTAAAGCTCAGCTCAGATGCCCCGTTCTATAGTCTTTCCTGATTATTTTGACCACCAGTGCTCTCTGTCTCTGTCTCTCTGTCTCTATATGTTTCTGTCTTAGTTTCTCAGTTTTTCTCTCTCTCCTCAAGTTGCCTCATATATACTTAACCATTTATATGATATACTCCGACCCCCAAGTATAAGTTTCTTAAAAACAAAGACAAGTTTTTCATTTGGTTTTTATATCTATCTCTATTGCCTAGTCCAATCAATGTCTTGCCTATAGAAGGTACTTCATAATGCCTGATGATTGGGTTGGATTGAAATGCATTGAGTTGGATTGGAGGCTGCCTTATTTTCAGTTCCTCAAACAGAGCATTTCATCTTCCTCTTCTGGCTTTTCCCCACACCAGGAATACTCTCCCTCTTCCCCTCTGATGTTTTAGTTTCCTTGACCTTCTTCAGCTCAATTCCACCTTCTGTACATGGTCTATCCCACTTGTCTTCCTCTGCCCCACCGCCTTTAGTCAAAGATAAATGTTTATTTACAGCGAATTTATCTTGTATGCACACAATAATATGCATCCTCTCTCCCGTATTAGAATGTAAGCTTCTGGAAGGCAGGGATCAAGTTTTCTGCTTCCTTTGTATTCCCAGCCCTTAATTCAGTATCTGGCACATGGTAAACATTTAATAAGTACTAGTTGTCAATTAGACTGGAGTGGGATGCTTTCCCCCTCCTCAGTTTTCCCATTTGTAAAACGAGTACCACGGCAATTAGTTGCCCCTGAAGGGGTGCATCTTGCACCCCTAGACTGAAGGGAGCTGATGTGGGGAAGGGGCAAGCTCCTTCTTTATTGTGCCTCTTCCAAACTGGGTAGAGACACGTCATTTCTCTCCAAGAATCTCCGGAGCTAGTTCAGTTCCAAGACATTACTGGATTTGGGGCATTCGCTCTGAGATCCCCACTGGAGGCCCCATCTTCCAGCCTCTTCAGCAACTTGACCTCGGAATACCAGCAGGGGGCCGGCAGGTTGCTTCTCTTATACATGCGGCAAATCTGGGAGCTGAGACAGCAGGGAGGCAACTGAGAACAGGCCCACCGAAAGCCCTACTAGGAATGGGGCCCTGGTGGAGCATGGGGATGGGATGCGTGGGAATGGGGAGGCAATCTGCTCTACCTTTTTTCTCCTCCAACCTTTCAAATTCCGTTCTTTCCCGGGCAAATGAGTGGGATGATTGGACTGACTGCCTGAATCCGAGTTGGGGGGGCAGGGGAAGCATGTTAAAATTTGGGCTAAGGGCTGGAGATCTAGGGGAAATGCAAATAGGATGGGATACATTCTCAAGGGGTACTGAGCCGGCACCGTGGCCTGTCCCCCTCCAGTAGCAAACTTCTATTAGTTTGTCTCAGCTAGTGACCCCTCCTCACCCCCCACCCTGAACAGTATGATAGGATCTTTTCCATTGTCAAGAAATTCCCCCAGATCCTCTTCCATCCTCCTTGAATAAATATCCCGGCGGGGGTCTGGGGGGTTGGTAAATAACTGCCACTGTCTCCCCCTCCCTGCTGGCGGGGTGAAGAGTTAGATGTATTCATCAGCGCTCATATTTAACTAGTCATCTGTTACACTCCCCTCCTCACTACACACCCCTCCAACTTAATTTATGCAACAATAAATAAGAAGAAAAATTTTCCAGGACAAAAAAAAAAAAAACAAAAAACAAAAACCCTGCTATGGGAGAGGAACTAAATGTCCCTCTTCCCATTCCCTCTTTCCATGGTATTGGAGGGGAAGGCCCAGATCCCCTCCCCCAAGGGGTGGAGTGAATGGGACTGAGAGCCTGGAGCCCATGGAAAGGAGCCCCAGTTTTGGACAGAGACCCTAGGATGTTTTACTGTCTCTGTGACCTTGGGTACCTTGTATGGGGTTATCTGGGTTTCATTTTTCTCCTCTGTAAGTGAGGGGCTTGATAGCTAAGATTCCTTCTAATTCTGAAGGGTAGGACAGATTCTCCAGAACTGGTCCAGATCCATAGAAAGAACCAGCCCCATAATTCCTAAAGCCAACCCACTTTGAGTCCTTAGTCTCACCTCAACCCCCCAGGCCAGGCGCAGCTCTATCCTGTCAGCTCCAGCTGCCCCCAGCTGTGTCCAGAGGGTGGCTGAGCAAGAGCAGAGAGCTGGAGGAAGCTTTGTCCTCTCCTTCTCCAACTCAAAGTTCAAATTACTGCACACCCACAGTCCCCCTGTCGTTCTCACATCCACAGTCCAATTCTGCCTGGAGACCCTTGGACCTTGGCTCACCTCACTGAATTCTGCATTTAGCATTTCCAGTCCCCAAGCCAGAAACAAATGATCAGTCAATCAATCAATCAAAAAGCATTTACTAAAATACTACTATGTGCCGGGACAGTGCCAAGTGCTGGGGATACAAGGGCAATAATTAAATAGTTCCTTAAGTAGCTTATATTCTATAGGGAAATAACCTTTCAAAAAGTATATACAGTAAATTAGGGGGCTGGGGATTAGAGGGGTTAGAGCTTGAAATGACATTAGACATTATCCCTATCATTTTACAGAGGACAAAACAGAGGCCCAGAACCGTTGAGGAAAGTTGCCAGAAAAGGAAGTCTCACTAACATCAAATCCAATGCTATTTTCACTACAGCATCCATCTTTACTCCTTCTTAAAGCAACTGAGTGTTTGAGGTAAGGGGATTCGTAACTTGGGATACAAGAAACTTGTCAATGAAGGATACAGGGAATATTTGATAAATAGCTATATTGTCTTCTTTAAGTAATCTATTTTATTTCTTGCCTTCACATACATGGTAATCTGAAATTTATTTCCTTTTATATTGGATAAACAGTACAGAAAGATTTAATGATAGACAAGGGATGGAGAACTAAAAAAAAGTTTTTTGGATTAGGATTAGGAGATTAGAATTGGATTAGGATTAGGAGAAATCACTACACAAATTTTATACAAGTTTTCAGCCAAAGGGCTGATCTTCCCATTCCTAGTCCCCCAACCTCCCATGACATCTCTTTCATGGCAAGTGGCAATATGAACACATCAATTTTATCCCCTGGCTAGGAGAGGTCTGAGCCTTTGTCCCCAGCTATATCCTGTACAAACTAGATTAATATCCAGTCCTGAGGGTTTGTTTTGTTTGGGAGTTTGTTTGTTTTTGCTCAATACTGAGAGAGTCTGTGATATAAGAAATCAGGGTGGCACTCTCCTTGGAGATATTGGGGTATGTTGGTCCTTCCTTATGTCTGGGATGGGGACTAGAGAACAGTCTGGCTTTCTGAAAATAGACAATTCCTCTTGTGATATACATATATAGGGTGTGTTTGCTTAGTGTCTTTATATGTACATAGCATGAATGTATCTTGGATACCATGTATGTACTCTACATTTGGGAAAAGAGGGGAATAGATGTCCCATATTCTGTGCATGTACTATTGATAGGAATAATAATAATACGATGCTTTAACATTACAGAGACTTTTATGTATACTATTATTTAAGTCCCACTACAACTATATGAAATGAGTCTGAAGTGACATTATTAACCCTGTTTTACAGATGAAGAAACTGAAGTTCAGAGACATCAGGTGACTTGTCTGTGTTTCCATAGCCAGTCAATGTCAGAACAGGATTTGAAGTCCAGGTCTAGTACTCCCCCTGTACTACATTGCCTCTCCATGTACAATAACATCTCTGCTTAGAATTTCAGGTTTGGTACAATTACATGTGTCTTTCATGGAAGGAAGGATAGCAGGATGGTAGAAAGTTAGTTGGATTTGAACTTGGATCCAGTTAAGAGGGTTCCAATCCTAACTGCCAAAGACTATTACTATGCGATCCTGGTAGACTCATATAACTGTGTCTCGTCCTCTCTCTGTCTCTTCTTTCTTCCTCTCTCTGATTCTTTTCCTCTGTCTCTTTGTCTTCTCTCTCTGACTCTTTCTGCCTGTCTTCCTCTTTTTTCCTTTCTTTTTCTATCTTTCCCTCTCTTTGTCTTCTTCTCTCTCTGACTTTTTCTGCCTGTCTCCTTCTCTTTTTTCCTTTCTTTTTCTATTTTCCCCTCTCTGTGTCTCTTTCTACCTATCTCTGTCTCTCTTCTTTCCTCCTTCCCTTCTCTTTCCCTCTTTCTTTCTCCATACACATATATATGTATATTATTTATATAAATACACATATTTATAAATATGTTGTTCCCTATAGTTGAGTGAGTGAATGAATGAGCGAATGAATGAAAAAACTTATTATGTACCAAGTCCTGTAAAATAAGGGAAGTGTACAAGATGACTCAAAGGTCCCTTCTAGCTATAAGTCTGTGATCTATGGCACACCCTATGCAATCTCCACATTGCATTGCCTATTGGCTCTGCCAGCTCCATGTATGAGTGCTCAGGAGGAATGTGTCCCCATCTTCTGCAAATGTGTGCCCGCCTGCCTGGCTGTCCTGTAAGCCTGTGTGTACACACCTGCCCCTTCAAAGAGGGCATGTTCCTACCCCCGGGCACTCTGTGTTGGAATTCAGCCCTTTGCCAGCATGTTCCCCGTTTACTAACTATAAACCATCTGATTTATATTCATTAACCAGTACTCTACAGTAGCTTTGTGGGGGGTGGAGAGTGGGGGGAGGTGGGCTTGGTCCTAGCAAACTTCCAGCTTAGGACATGGCTCAATCGACAGGCCAACTGCATTTCAGTTAATTAAGGGACTGTAATTGTTGTCCAGGACAAGGGTCCCCGGGGCATGGGCTTTGTAAGTAACTACCCCCTCCCTAGCCAACCTCCATCCCTCACATGCTGGCCCTCCCTCCCTCCCTCTCGCTCTCTCTCACTCCCATGCCCTAGGACCTAGCTACAACCATGGGAAAGGAAGCTGGGGGTGGAGGAGGATGAGGGTTATCATTGCTGAGGTGTGAGGAGGCAGGGGAGAAAGTATGGAAGATTTGGGGAATGGAATCTATCTCTTTGCCCCCACATATACTTTGTCCTCCCCCACCCCCGGCCCCGAAAACTGTGTCCCTGTTTCTGGGACTTGAGATGAGAGAAGCCCAGAAGGCAGTAGGGTTTGGAGTAATGGAAAACAAGAAACTATAGGGAAAACTGACCTCATCCAGGAAAATTTGAAACACACTGAGCAGACACACACATATACACACACTGCCCCACACCAGGGCTAGCTCTAATACCTCTGCTCAGTTTAATTTTCAGCCAAGTCACCCCTAGAACTCAAGGGCAGGCCCCAGAGTTTCTGCTGCTGGTAAAAAAATAACATACACTTTTAAAAAGTAACACAAGAAGAGGGAGGGAAAATCTTGTCAATCTACACAACTAACTTAGCACAGTACCTGGCACATAGTAGGTGCTTGATAAATATTTATTGACTGACAACTACAATAACTCTACTGTAGTTTGTTCGGTTGTTTTTCAGTCGTGTCTTACTCATCTTAATTCCACTGGAGCTTTCTTGGCAGAGATACTGGAGTGGTTTTATAGATGGGGAAACTGAGGCAAATTTGCCCAGAATCTAATAAGTATCTGAGGCCAGATTTGAAATCAGGAAAAGGAGTTTCCTGATTTTAAGCCCAAAGCTCTATCCGTTGAACTACCTAGCTGCCCCCATTTAGTAACCTACTCTGTAATCTGAGAATGATTTCTTCAGTCACCTGAGAGCTAGTCATTGGCAAAGCTGGCATTCAAACCTATGAAAGAAATGGAAAGATCAAGCCATAGCTTCCTTTTATCAGCAAATTCTATGATCCCAAGTTCTGAGGGGACTTCTTAAAAGACTGCCATAGGATGTGGTTAAACAAGAAAAGCTTCTTGGAGGAGGAAGATTTTTGAGTATGCTTAAAGTCTAATAGATTCAAGTTACACAGAGCACATGGCCTTGTCTGTGTTGGGGAACAATGAAAAACACAGGTTTAGTTGAAGAGATGGAGTGCAAAATGAAGATGTGTATCTGGTCCCCAATGGGGAAGAGAATTTTCTATAGTCCCTCTGGAACCTAAGCCCAAATCTTGCAGTCACTAAAATATTATGTAATTAATTCTAGATTCATACTGTATAGTTACCTCTTAGTAATCTAAGAGGATTCAAGAAAGACCTTATGGAAGTGATAATGACTTGAATAAGGTTGTCAATAGGCAGAAATAGAAATAAAGGCATTCTAGATGTAGAGACTAGTATCAGAAAAGGTCCTGAGGTGGGAAAGTATAGGGAATGTTTGGGAGATAGAGAATAGTCCAGTTTGAGCTGTCTTCTCCTACCTTTCCAGTCGCTTTATACACTATTCTCTACCATGTACTCTCCAATCCAATGCCATTCCCTCCTTGCTGTTCCATAAATAAGATACTCCATCTCTTCACTCCTGAAAAATCCAGGACTTTTTCCCTGACATCACATTGCTTCTTGAGATTTTGTAGAAAGAGTTAGTCTACTATATGAAAAACACTTAATGCCTTCCCAAGTCAAATCAATATTGTTTCAAATTTTTCTTTATAATGTTCTAAATTCTCTTTCTTAGTGATAACAAGAACATATGCTTTAAAGAATTTTCAGATGGATGAAATAACCTAAGTTCATGAATATATAAGAATCTTGGATGCAATAAGAAACATGGGAAAAAGAAAAGTAAATTTCTATTCTTCTCCCCATCTCCATCTCTTTCTCCCAACCCTACCTTCCAACCCTCATCTGAAATAAAAATTAAAGAGTTATTAGGAGTTTCATTAGGGGTGAGCAGGTTGGTAATGAAATTACATTTCAGCTTCTCTCAGTCCCTGTAAGTATTAAGTGGTTTGATCAATGGCGTTCACACAATTAATTTTGCCTGATTGCGAGGGTGAAGGTATCGACAATTGTGTTTCACACCTTGGGCTTTGTCTCCAAGCCAAACGTGCCTTCAGGAGGGTTGGTGGGGGTGGGGAAGTACTCAGCCTCTTGGGGTGAGGGATCTAGATTCAGATAGGAGACATATCTAGCTATAGTCCAAGCAAAATATTGCATGCATCCATATACTTGTGGGGGGGAGGGTAAAGTGAGGGAGCAGGCTTAGAGAGAATTAAGGCATTTACACACATTCCCGAGAAGGAAATGAATAGAATCGTAAGAGCTAGATGAAATTAGGAAAGTTCATTTTGTTCAATCTCCTGCCTTTGGCAGGTAAAGAATCAGTATAACTATCAGGACAAATAAGTGACTTCCTTTTCTAGGAAATCTGGAAGAGAGAGACAGAGAAAAAGAGAGACACAGAGACAGAGAAAAGGAAAGAAGGGATAGGAGAACGCACAACTTTCATCCCTCAGTGCTTTACTCTAGTTTTATGTACCATACAACCAGAAATTTCTGTCTGATGGCCAAGCTAAATCCTTACTGCTTAAATTCAATTGCATTGCCTTTCTTTTGGTCTATGGGGAAGATTCCCTTGTCAGGCAAAAAAAAATCCTTCACAAGCTAGAGATAGTGGTCTTTAATTTCTTTACATTTTCCTGGTAGAACATCCCATTGCTATGACCATTTGAGGTACTCATCCTGGACCCTGTCAAGTTTTCTAGCATTTATAAAATAGTATTTTACTTTTACCCACTTACATGTAAAGATAACTTTTAACATTCATTTTAAAAAATTTTATTTCCAAATTTTCTCTCTGCCTCCCTTATCTCTCCCTTTCCTAAGACAGTAATCAATTTGATATAGGTGCATTTTTTTTTGGTATAGTAGCCCAGAGTCAATCAACCAATCAACTAACCAATCAGCATTTATTAAGAGGCTCCTGGTTACCCAGCCCTTTACCATGCAATGGGAAAGCAAAAACAAAAATAAAGTCAATCCTGCCTTCAAGGAACTCATATTCTATCTGGGAAATAGCATGCACATTAAATAGATATCAAATGTATACAAACGTGTACAAAGATTCAAGGTCAATTGTCAGAAGCAATGGGAAGGCACTAGCAGCTGTCAAGGATAATAATTGTGATTTTAGAAAGTCTCAAGAAGGCTGTCATAATATCCTAAGATGAATGAAAGCCTTAATGAAAGAAAATTTTCTCCATCTTCACATGTCATTATCTTTTAAGTGTATTTCAGTATCCAATTGGCCTCTTTCCACAATGAACTTGAATCAATTCTTCTTTTAGTTCCTTGGCTTTGAATTCTGGTCTGGAGTGGGGCTAATGTAAGTATGTTAGCTGAAATGAGAATTTAGCAACAGGGAGTAGAAGGATAGGGACATGGATGGAAGATTGGTGACTATATCAAGAGCAAGTGTGAAGTATGTAGTTGATGGAACTCTGGATAGGTCAGCAGATCTTGGGTTCAAATCTTTTCCTCCCACACTAGCTAAGTGTATAATCCTGTACAAACCATTTAATATCAATTTTCCTCAAGTTCTTCAGTTGAAAAATGAGAAGGGAGTGGACTCAATGGGCTCAAAGTTCCTTTCTAGCTCTGTGAACCCATAAACAAAGCAGAAATTTGAAGGAAGAAAAGACCCATCTCTAATACTAAGCTATTTTCTTGGTTGGACTCATTCTCAAATGGGCCACACAGCACATAATATCCAAATTACATCTCTTCCAGGTATCCTTCCCTGAATAACTGAATATAAAACTGCCACCTGCCTTGCAACTCTTCCTTCAGTTGTTTCTTATGTAATGTTTTTACATCATGCAAGAAATCAATCATTGCACGTCCTGAATGAATGCATCTGATGCCTTCATGACCAGAAGACTTCCATTTACATTTTCATGTCCATCTGACTGTGAACCCCTAGAAGGGAGTATCATGCATTCTACACATCTTCACATGCATCAAATGTTTATAAAGCACCTTCCTCATAACTACCCCTGTCTGGTTCCAGCCTATCATTCTCCTTCATATGCTCTTTAGTCCAGATTAAATTGGCCTCCATGCTGTCACTCATGCATACAATCTCTCCTCACTCCCCATTCAATTTCCTACCTCTATACCTTTGTCCAGGCTGTGCTCATACCTGAAATATATTCCCTCCTTTCTTCCTCCTTTTAGAATCCCCATCTTCCTTTAATGCTCAAATCAGTGCATAATGCAAATCATATTTCTTATCTTCTCAATGGTTGGGGAGGGAGGGAATTTGAAACTGAAACTGAAAATATTTTTTAAAGTTTAAATTAAACATAAACCTTCTGCATGAGGTTTTCTCTGATGCCCTCCATCTCAAATAACTTTTTCCCTTCCACCCATTACTTTATATTTACCTCGTATATGTTTTTATCAATTTACAAGTACACTTGTTTTCTCCAATAAAAAGTAAGTTTTTTGAGGGCAGAGACTCTTTTGCTTTTCTCAACAGCATGTGGAAAAGTACCTGGAACACAGTAGGCATTTGATAAATTCTCACTGATCAAACAACAAAGAGTTGTGTGGTCCCATACAGCTTTATTACTATAAAGACCATAACTCAGTACTCAGTCAATTTCACCAACTGGAAGGAAAGCATTCTATTTGTTCTCAAATGAAGGCTTTACCAAAAGTGTAATAAGTGTAGCCAAAATTTTATTCCAGTTGCAGGAAGTAGAAAATTAATAATAATAATAACCAAAATTTGTGGCATTCTAAAGTTTGCAAAATATAATGCACATATTATTCCATTTGGTCTTTATAACAATCCTCTGAAATAGGGGCTATTAACCCTATTTTACAGGGGAGGAAACAGGATCATAATAACTTGCCTAACGTCACACGATTAATTGAATTCTGAAGGGGAGCTCAAATCTCCTCAAAGGGCTTTGCTCCACACAAAACTTTTAAAAAAATATTTCTAGCCTCTAAAATGGAGTTTATTCTTGATTTGATTTTTCTTGTGCAGCAAGATAACTGTATAAATATGTATACCTATATTGGATTTAACATATTTTAACATATTTAACATGTATTAGATTACTTGCCATCTAGGGAAGGGTTGGAGGAGAGGAAAATTTGGAACACAGGGTTTTGCAAAGGTCAATGTTGAAAAATTACCCATGCATATGTTTTGTAAATAAAAAGCTTTAATAAAAATAAATTAAAAATATTTTTTAAAAATGGAGGTTAGACTTAGAAATGGGGAGACTGTGAGAGGAATCCATCCAGTCTTGTATACTGGGGTATGTACACAGCTCTTCCAAAATTTTCTCCATAGCAGACCCTTCCTCCCAACTCTAAGACTGCTTCTTCCACCTGTATTAAGAATTTAAAGAAAGACATCAATCTGACTTTTGTGCTGACCTTTAATTGTCCTTAGTACTCTGTCCCCCTACCTGAACCAGACCCTGTCTCTGCGGGTATGGGGATAGGTTGGGGGTACAGTTGGGTATCATGGAATCAGTAAGACCAATAAAAGTGAGGAAATTCTCCCCTTATCTCAGGTTCCATAAGAGTGTTCCTCCAGAACAGAAGGTCTGTCTCTAACCATAGGCATGTCAAAATTGGAGACAGAGAGCAAAAGATGATCTCTCCCAAGGGAAAGAGCAAGAGACAAAAAAAGAAAGGAAAGAGACAGACACAGGAAGAAAGAGACAAACACTGAAAGACAGAGAGATGCATAGAAAAATGTTGAGATAGAAAAGAGGCAGAGAAGAAAGTCACTGATAGATAATTGAACTAGATGATCTCTAAGTTTCTTCCTGGTTCTAACACTGTATGATTCCATAAGAGACAGAGACAGAAACAACTGAGAAAAACACAGAGAAAGACAAAAAACAAAGAGAGAGAGACACAGAGAGAACCAAGACAAGTCAAGACATTTTATTCCTTTCTCTATTCAAATGTGAAAGGAAAAATCATTTCATAAGATGCCTTGAAGCCTCGTATTTAAGAAAAATGCCTAGAATTAAGTTCCTAAAAAGCTAGGAAAGCTGAACCAGACTGTCATCAGGGCTTGAAATGAGATTTTATATTTTTTCCCTTTCCTGGGCACTGATCCACTGATGGATTGGCCAGAGCTGGCAGCAGGAGGCTGGGAGGGATTATTCCTCGTTTGTTTGAGTTACATTGGAGCTGGGAGCCCACCCTGGAGAGGGACTATGGGTAGCACTACAGGGAGTTGGCTGTAAAATCCCAGATAGCAAAGATAGAGCTTTTTTTGGGGGGAGGGAAGGTTCTGGGTCCAACACAGGAGAAGAACCCCATCTCAAAAACCCTTCTCTCCTTACTGTCTCCTCCTCCCCCAAGTCCTAATCTGTTAAGCAATTCTAATGGGCTTCAGGTAAGGCTTCTAGAGAGCAGAACCAGGAGGTTGAAAGAGAAATTAGAAAGTCAGTAGTGTGTGGCTTCAGACAGGGTGGGGGAGGAAGGTGAGAACTATGAAGGTGGTCAGCAGAGTGGCCAGTAGCAATACTCCCCACCCCCACCCCCATTCTGCCCGAGACTCTCCCGGCATCCTGCCAGTCACAGCTGGAGAGGGCAGGGAGGCTGGAAAGTTTGTCTCTGTCAGCAGATCTTTATGGAGGGAAAGTCAAGGTGCCCCCACTCTCCTCCAGCCTCCCCCCACCACACATCTGAATCAAGGGGATGTTGGGGCAGGTGGCCAATGTCACTGCTTTCACCTTCACTAAAGACATTGTCTTTTTTTTCTTTCCCACCCAAGCAAAGGGAGATCTAGAAGCATGTCTGTCCTATCTGTCCTCCCACTCACATTCCCTCCCCCCAAAGTCCTGATTCCCTAATCTGAGACACCCTCCTCCCCAAAGCCAACAAAGTCTCTCCCCTGGTTGCCAGACTACTGATTAAAAGGATTAGGGACTCAGGTCACTAGTATTTACTAGAAAAGAAGCAAATTCTCTTCTAATCCCACCTTACTCCATCACCCCCACTTCACTCATGATTGGGATGGGTAGAGGTGCAACCCCACCTCCCTTTGGAAGCTAGATTTGGAGACTGCCTTTTGCCTCTGTTGGTATTTTTCACCCTCTTTGAGCTATTATCCACTATATTCCCAAGTCCTCATCTCTTCGCTCCCCTGCCTTCTTCCCTCACTAATTTGGCATCAGACAGCATTCAAGATCCAGGCTGGAAGGTCTTATTTATCAACTTGCTTTTCAGTCAGTCTTTCTCGATGACTGTCTCTCTGCCTGTTTTTCTCTCTGTTATTTTGCCTACCTCCCAACTTAAAGAGACGAATGCTTTATGTTTATCTGAATTCAAAGCATACAGGAAAAGTACCTGCCTAAGTCTTGTTGATGTTGGACCAAGCCCTTAATGATGCAAAACTACTTTCCTCAATGAACAGGTCTGATCTTCCTATCTCTCTTCCGATCATCAAAATCCTTCAATAGTTTCTTCTTTACTTGAAAAGATACTAATACCTCTGCCTAACATGACAAAATTGTCATCCTAATGCACAGGTTTCTTCTGCTTGAACTTCTTCTGGGGCTCTCTGTTGCCGATAGGATAAATTGCAGACTCCTTAGCCTGATTTTTAAGATCCACCACAATCTACCTCTAACCCACTTTTCCTAAAAACAATGGGATGTAATAGTAGCTAGAACACTGAGGATGAAGTTAAGATCTGAGTTCAAAATACTGTATCAGGTATCTATTAGCTGTGTGAATGTGGGCAACTCATTTCATCTCTCAGTCTCAATTTCCTCATCTGCAAATTGAGGGCGTTGGACTGGATGATCTCTGATGTTCTTTCTAGCTTTAGGTCTATGAGTGTCAAACCTCTCTTTTTAAATAATAAGAAAACTTAGGCTGACAGGATGATAGTAAAGCTAGAATGGACCTCAGAAGATAACCAATCCACACACCTCCCTCATTTTACAGATGAGGAAACTAAGATATAGAGGTTAAGTCACAGGTGTAAAACACAAGATCAGTGTGTGCAGCCTACAACATTCTTGCATGTGACTCAAACAAAATTAAAATATAATTGGGAAATTTTAACAAAAATAAAAATAGAGTAAAACATAAATAAAATTTCAAACTAAAGCAATATACAGTTCTCATATATGATTAGTGCCCCCATTTCTATTTGACTTATCCAGGGTCACATAGATAGTAAACCTTTGAGATAGAACTTCAATCCAGATACTCTGACCTCAAAGACACACATTATGTTCCAGACAAACTGAATTACTACCTACACTCTAAAATTAATATCCATCTCGCTACCTTGATGCAATCACATACTGTGTGTTTAGAACATACCTCTTCTCTACTCATCTTTTATCTCTTAAAATCCTGTTCCTAAGGGAACCTAAGGTCCCACTTTGTCCAGGTAACCTTGCTTTGTTTCTTCAGCTGGAAATGATCTCTCCCCAAATTACCCCAGAACCCTTCATCTAGTTTTACCTCTGCCTCTATTAAGTCTTGCCTTATATTATACTTGGGCACTTCAGTAAAACATAAGCTGCATAAGGGAAAGACTATGTGGGTTTTTAAAAAATCTTTATATTCCCAGTATTTAGAGAGTCTTAAGAAAATTTGTGGAATATTGAAAGGAGAATTGGTACTATGGACAAGGTAAGTAAGTAGTGATTAAAAAAAAAAGAAGTAAGCTGCCACAGTCAAAACCTAGTCCCCCCTATTCCAGGTGAGGTAGTTTCCTTTTGTAACTTGGTTTTTAATTGGCCACATGTCTAAGCTGCCAAGATTGTGGCTTTTTCTGTTTTCCAACCACTTCTCCCAGTTGGTACCTCACTTCCAGAACCTATGGGAGAAACTGGAATCCCCAGAAGACAGCCATAGATTGGTGGCAATATTAAACAGAAAGGCCATCACCTCCAACAGATCCAGGGTATAACTATTTTCAAGAGTCAACACTGGGCCTGGGACTTCAGGTGCAGCTTCGGGATAGGGTACTATGGCTGACCAAGGGTGTCCTGTATAAGGGTATGCGTGGCTTTATAAGTCAATAAGTGTCTGAGACCAGATTTGAGCCCAACGCTTCATAACTCTAAGTCAAGCATTCCAACTAATATGCCAGGCCACTGTGTTAAGATGTTTAGGTAGGTTCCAGGTAACTATATATGTTCAAGGAAGAGACCTTCACTCTGAGTGCAATGCTTCTGTCAACCCACTGTAGGGCTGAGTGACAGTCACTTACCTCCAACTCAGAACAAGGACCCATTGAGGTCAGCCAGGGCTACAAAGCCTGGGAACAAGATGGGAGGTGGGTCTCAGGCATTTTTAAAAAGGATCGTAAGGACTCCTAAATTCTCCCCAAGTTAGCTACTTGGCCAAGCCTGGCCCTTCTTGGTCATGGGAAATTCTCAGCTTTCCTTCAAAGAGGAGGTGGGAGTAGAGCTGGGGTGAGGTGGGGTGAGGTGACACTAAGGAGGGAGGGTCAGCCTTAAGGGGCAAGGTTCACCCGCATCCCTGAGACCCAATGGTGACTAAGGGATGTGCCATTTGACAGAAAAATAAATGTTTCATTAATCTCCCCTTCCCTTTCCACCTTTCCTCAGAAGGTTACATTTGATCACTCCCACCCCTGGCTGCTCTCTTGTGAGAGAGGGGCCTGGGATTAAGCCATCTCCCCTTCACTACCCCTATTTCTTCCTCTTCCCTCCCACATGGTCCTGGTGTAGGGACTGTTTGAAAATATCCACTGAGATCAGTGTCTGGCTTAGAGGAGGCCCACCTCAGGGAAAGGACTAAAATGAAATAAGAGAACCTTTGAAAATCTTCTTTTTAATAAATATACCTGATATCTATGCCAGGAACTCCCATTCCTTCAGGCAGAGGGTCTCCCTTATATCAAGCTTATTAGAGTGTATGTCTTGCCTCTTAGTTAGATTGTAAATTTCTTGAGGGCAGAAAGGGTGTTGTTTCAAATTCACTTTAACCAGCATTTATAAAGTGCTGACGCATAGTAGATGTTTAATAAATGCTTATTGATCAACAGAATGAAAGACTGAAATGAATTACTGAAACTTCACAAACTGGAACCAGGACAACAAACTTGGAACTGGTGACACTCCAATTCATATTTTATCCTATAGCTCCAGGGGCTTCCTGAGCTCACCAATAGGGAGCCATGGAAACTTCTCTTGCAGGGAAGTAGCATTATCCATTCTTTGCTTTAGGAACAAGCTCAGCACCTAGTATAGTGCCTTGCATGTATTAATAAATGTTTGTTTCATTTAAATAAAATCTTTGAGACATCACATCTACCTCAAACTTGTAAGGCTATAAAGCATAATTTAAACACTATTATATTATTATTAGTGTTACAGGGTAAGGTCAAAGGCTCAGGTGGACAGTGATACACAGGGGGATCGTTCCAAACCTTCTATGAACCCAGGTCCTGTCCTATAGGCTGGATGAGTTGAAAAAAGGAGAGGGTCAATGGAGAGACAAAGTAGTTTCTCCAACTTGAGGTTGAGAAGTTAGCTAGTCAGCTAGCCTTCAGGGTAAGTTGGAGATTTCTCCAGGATCTGGGCAGAGAAACTAGGCAGTTGAAGAGTAGGGATGAAGGAGAAGCTAATTGGGAAGTCAATAGAGATAAACTGCCCCAAACTGAGGGACAAATTGACCATTTCTTGTCACAGAATCTCAGAACTTCAGAGGTGGAAGGGTCGGACCTCAGAGTCCCAGGCTATATTTCCTCATCCTCTCACCTACTTTCCTTTGGGTTGTCAGTCATAGAAGGAAGCATTCTATGAGGTTAAAGAGGGGTCTGGGCTTGGGGAGCCGGGTATCTTCCCGCAGGTTTGAGTCCCTTTCCCTATCACTGAGCCAATGTGTCATTGCCCCCAGATCCGCGGGTACTTGGCTCCTTTGCCAACCTCTCCCCCAACGCGAGGCCATGCTTGGCTGGTCCCCCTCGATTCCCTTCACCTCCCCCGCCCCCAGGCCCTCTCCCCTTCCTCTGGGGGAGGTCACCCTAACTTCCCTCCGCCCGCGGCTCTTCGGGTCAGTGGGCGAGGCAGCCCCGGCAGGCTGATCAGAAGGGCGGCCGCCCCCGTTGTCAGCTGGCTTGATAAACGTGGGTGAGACTGGTTGGACTAGGGATGAGGTGGGGCCGGGGGCCCAGTCTTAATCTGAGACCGCATCACTCGTTTGATGAGAACAAAAATCCTGCGGCAGGAGAGATCAAATTAACAGTATTGGAGCATGAAAAGGGAAGCGGGCTTTCCGAGGGGGAGGGAGGATGGGGGGCGCGGGATGGGGCACTATCTCCCGGGATCTGACCTGCCGGCCGCAGGCTGTCACGCAGCCTGGAAGGGAGGGAAGGAGCCGAGTTGTTTTCCTGTCCCTCAGAAGGTACAAAAGAAGCCCCATTAATATGTACCTGCCTTTGAAGCTCGCCTTTGAAAGCCGGACGCCTGGGTCTCAGCCAGGCCGCAGAGAGAAACAGACTATAACCCACCCCACCCCGAACTCTGCCCAACCCTCCCCTATCCACCCTCCTCACTCCCCCTCATTTCCCACTTTCGGCACTGGGGATCAAAGGCCTCGACACCCCCCTTCTTTGCCAGGCCTGTGCCTTCTGCAGCCCCAGCTACTGACAGATGGGCGGGGGTGGGAGCCTGAAGCCCTCCCTGCCTATTCTCTAAGTCTTGGGGTCCCTACAGTTCCTTAGGGCTACAGAGCCCTAGGGCAGTGATTCTTATTTCCTGATCCCCAACTTTCAATGCCGGGGTCCCCCAAAGACAGAATGCTAGTAAAGCCCCACTCTGCGTTTTTGCAAACCACTCCCCAAATCCAGGAGAACCCGAGGCGGCTGTGCCTATCCCCCCCTCCGAATGAAGAGTGGGAGGGGCTGTTTGGGCCGGATTTATATCTATCCTAAGGCTGAATTCGACAACATCTGGAGTTTTTAGCTCAGGAACATTTTAAACTTTCAGCTTAATTCCCCATCGGTGTCATTTCTCAGCTTGCTGTTTGCATTTCTGGCAGCCTGGAGAGGTGCCGTGTTTGGCTGCGATCTAATGAATAGTGAGATTGGTCTAGGGGAGCAGGGGGACACGGCTTTTTCCACCACTGCCATCCCTAGCATTCCCACTAAATCTCTTTTCTCCTTGTTACCTGTTTGCCTTAGTTAATTGGCAGTGGATGACCCCAGAACAGGGCTAGCCCCAGATGGGAATGGAGGGGGAACAGGTGTTCTTCGCCTAGACTCCACCCCATTTCCACAGCAACCCCCATTCTTACTCTACTCAGCTTCCTTTCTCCTGCAATCCTTTTCCCTCACCTGGACTGTCAGCTCCTTGCTCCCTCCTCACCCCATTTCCTGGCCTTCCATTTCCCTTCAATGGAGCTGATCAAAGGCAGGAATCAAAGAGCAATTAATGAATCCTTTTTCTCCCCACCCTTCCCCCTTCCTCTTTGGATGTCTCTCTGCAGGTGAACACCAGCATCACTAGAGCAACCATGCCTGGGTTACTTCCTCCACTGGTTCTCTTTGCCCCTATCCTGTGAACTGTAACCTCTTCACAAACATGCACATGAGGGAGAAGGGGGGAGAGTTTCTATTCTTTCCTGGCACCAGGCTTACTTGTTGTCTTAAGGACAAAGAAGAATTATAGGGCCTGAGTTCAAATTCCACTTCTGAAGCTGCCTATGACTTCCAGGAAGCCCTTTAATCCATCTAGGTCTCATTTGTAAGACCTCATTTGTAAACTGAGGGGGTTGGACTAAGTGGCCTCTACGATATCTTTCATTTCTATTTTTGCGATTCTTATGTTTTTATATCAAAGAGGAAGTCATAGTCACAGCATGGCATAGTCTGAACAGTGTCCCCAATTCTTAGCTAGATGGTCCTGGTAGAAAAGGATTTGAAAAAAGCATCCCTTCCCTTTCTTTGCTAAGAGATTAAAAAAATGTCAGAGTTTGAAGGAAACTAGAGAATATCTAACTCAACCCTTTCATTTTGCCAATGAATGAGAAAATAGAGGCTCAGAGAGATTAAAAGACTTGATCATTCATATGTAGAGTTGGTAGCAGAGCTGGGATTCAAATCAGTTCTGCCCAGGGCACTTTTCCCTGGGCAATACTGTCTCTTTTCCTGGTCAGCAGGCCCTCATTCTCTATCCTATCCAGGACCTTTAGAAATTTTGAGTCTTAAACCAGCAAGAGTCAAAATAGAAAATTATAGACCAATTGAGAAACAGAGAGAAAGAGAGAGAGAGAGAGAGAGAGAGAGAGAGAGAGAGAGAGAGAGAGAGAGAGAGAGAGAGAAGAAAAGAGAAGAGAAGAGAAAAGAAGAGAAGAGAAGAGAAGAGAAGAGAAGAGAAGAGAAGAGAAGAGAAGAGAAGAAAGAGAAGAGAAGAGAAGGAGGAGGAGGAGGAAGGAAGGAAGGAAGGAAGGAAGAAAAGGAGGGAAGGAAAGGAGGGAAGTGGAAGGAAAAGAAAAAATAGAGTCTTTTGTCAACTAACTATGTAAATACATATGTGTGAGAGTAATACCAAAGTCTTAGTGCAGTTCTAAGCTTTAAACTACAGTAAGATTTGGGGAGTATACATATATATAGATATAGATATAGATTATTTATAAGTTCTTTGTATATATATACATACATGTATGTTCATGTATAACTACATATAGTTTACATATATATGTTTATATAGACTTTGTTCTTATATATATAATATGCATCTATATGTGTGTTTGTGTATAAAGCTATTAAACTTTAAATTGCAGTAAGAATTTAAATATTTATATATACACATATCTATAACTATGTATAATTTCTTCATCACATATATACATATGTATATAGTCACATATAACTATCTATAGTTGTACAGTATTTTGTGCTTATATAGAAAGATACGCAAAGGCATTATATAGAGAGATGTGTATATACATTTATATTTGTATATTTATATGTGTATGAGAATGGCTCAAAAATTTTAGCTGTTAAGTGAATAGTCTTTAGCTGTTAGAATTTAAAACTGCCCAAAGACTTTTGAGGCACTGTGCACCCTATCCTGGAAGTGTGGTTGCAGAGGCTTGGGGAACTCCCAATGAGATAACTCCTTGTATTGAAACAGTTCAACATCTGCTCTTCAAATTGTGTTTGTTAGGCAGGTGCCCAGGGCCATGGAGAGGTTAAGTGACTTGGGCAGGATCCCATAGCTAGTGTATGTCAGAATCTGGCACTTGAATCCCGAGGTTTGCTCCCAGTCTGTTAAGCCACTTTGCTTTTCTGAAAGCCATAGGCAATAAAGACTAAAATTAAAAACTCAATGAAAACAAGGACTTACAAATCCAATATACTGGTTTGAGAAAATGTTTAATCTAATGTTATTAGGATTGAAGAAACTAAAACAGTGACTGTAAGGAGCCTAAGGATTTCTTTAGAAGATTTTTAGATTCCTTTTTAACTCCCTCCCACCTCCAGCCTCCTTTGGATGGACAAGCCTCTCTCATCCCATCACCTTAGGGAGGCAAAGTTCAGCTCTACCAAGACCTAGTTAGATCTTTGGATCTTCCCAAGGCAAAGCACAGTGTCTGGTGCAGAATTAATCCTTAATAAATATTGCAAAATCCCTACATTCCACTTCTCCCCTGACGTCCATGTTCATCTAAGTCTCTTCCTGACACCTCTCCCCTTGGCCCTTCTTCCACCTCTCCCTTTTTTCTACACTCTCCAATCTGGTAGGGGATGGTATTAGGTGTGGGAACTGAAGGTTAGGGAAAGGGGGGTTATGAGAAAAACAGGAGCCAAGATAAGAAAACTACTGATCCTAAGAATAAATAACACAATCTCCCTGCCATTGTTAAAGAGGAAATTCAGAGTTTACATAAAGATGGAGAACTGCTTTAAGTCCCAGTTGCCCAGGATGGAACCAAAAATCTTGGCAAGACTCTCTAGAGAATAATAATAAAAACTCACATTTATATGGTTTTTAAAGATTTATAAAGTGTTTCTGTCACAACCCTTTGAGATAAGTTGTTCAGTTGTTTCAGTCTGATGTTTCATGACTCCCTTTGGGGTTTTCTTAGCAGAGATACTGGAGTAGTTGACTATTTCCTTCTCCAGCTTATTTTACAGATGAGGAAACTGAGGCAAATAATGTCTCACAGCTAGTGTCTGAGGAAAAATTTGAACTCAGGTCTTCCTAACTCCAGACCTGGCACTTTGTGCCTTATGGCACCACTTAGCTGTCCAAAATGAGGTAGGATATTGTTAGCTACATTTGGGGGCCAATGTCAAGAAATCCATATGAGAAAACTGAACCGATGTAGGCCATCATCTATCTGTTTTGTAGTGTACATGTTGTTGTAGATTTAAAACAAGTCCTATCCTGACAGGGAGAGGTTCTATAATTTGCCTCAGGTCACATCACCAGTATGAACCAGAAGCAGAACTCGAACCCAGGTCTTTGACTCTTGAGGTTGGCTTTCTAAGAACTACTCCAAGTTGCTTCTCAGCCCTGTTTTATAGATAAGGAAACTGAGGTTCAAAGAGATTAAATGTCTATGATCATATATAACAACTAAGTGTCAAAGCTAAGGCTTAAAAAAAAATGTTCAGGGCTGTTTCTTCTATATCCCATTGTCTTTAAAAGGTCAAGAACAAGATGGAAAATGAGTGTGAACCACTACATAGCATTTCCAATTCCTCTGTTTTTGTCCGCCTTCAATTTTTATTTCTTTCACAGGTTAATTGTACATTATTTCAAATTTCGATTCTTCTTGTGCAACAAAATAACTGTATGAACATGTATGCATGTATTGTATTTAACTTATACTCTAACATATTTAATATGTATTGGTCTACCTGCCATCTGGTGGGGGGGGAGGGAGAGAAGGAGGGGAAAAATTGGAACAAAAGGTTTTGCAACTGTCAATGCTAAACAATTACCCACACATATATCTTGTAAATAAAAAGCTATTTAAAAAAAGAGAATCACAACTATATCATGGTTATCCACCCACTAACTGAGGATCAAATTAAAAAAAAAAAAAAAAAACAAGATGGAGATCAGTATTGGTTCAGGATGTTCAGGTCTCTGCTCCATCCCAATATTCCTCCAGTACTTAGTGATGTGATTGGGGCAGCCAGGTGGCTCAGGGCAGAGTGCCAGCTCTGGAGTCAGCTGGCCTGAGCTCAAATATGGCCTCAGATATTTACTATCTGTGTGACCCTAGGCAAGTGACTTCACCCCATTTGCCTCAGTTTCCTCATCTGCAAAATACGTTGGAGAAGAAAATTGCACGCCACACCATTGTCTCTGCCAAGAAAACTTAAGTGGGGTCATGAAGACTCGGACATGCCTGAAAAATGATTGAACAATAACATCCAGTGATGTGGACTTTCTCTGGCTTCCATCAGGTATTCTTATCCTCTCACATAGAGTACGAAGAGATATGGGGCATTCTCTCTGCACAGGGCTGTCAGCAGCAGAGGGGAAATTACTCTAGGGGCAGAAAAGAGAAAAGGAAGAGTCCTATGGTCTTGGGAAGCAGGCCCAGTGAGTGAAGGTCCAAATGCACTGGATTAAGAGTCTAGTTGGATTTAGAAATGGAAGGAAGTTCTATAGGGGCTTTCAGATGGGGACACCAGGCTCAAAATACAGTACTGACTGGAACCAAGATTAAAATCCCAGGCCCTTTTTGATATTGATATATATATATATATATTTATATATGTATATATGTATGTATAGTGTGTGTGTGTGTGTATATATATATTTATATATACATCCCAGCTGCTGCTCCCACCGGACATCATTATTAATGTTGACCAAGGACACATCATCTGCTCTCTCTGACTTCAGGGCATCTTCATGAAACAAGGAGGTTGGCAAGATCCTTCCCTCTCCCATGCTCCATGACTTTAGGAAGAGGAGACTGAGCAGAATCAGACAGAATTTGATCCCCTAGGACTCAGTGCCCAATCCCTTCTACCAGGAGCTCTGCCACCTCAACAGGTGGCCCGGGGAGGGCAAGAGAAGTGGCAAGGAAGCCAGGAGAGCTTTCCCCATCTCTGAAGGCAGCCCGAATCCCCTCTTGTTGCCTCCAACTTTCTAATGAGTTCTCCGGGAAGAGTCCCCCAGAATGGGGAGCAGGGAAAGAACTTTATAAAATTCTCCACGAGCAGCCGAGCGGAACCTATTTTCCCTCACAATGCAATTAACGGCACCAACATTTACAAAATATGATTACAAGCGCTTTGGTTAAGTAGAGGAAAGTATATTAGATAGCAGCGAGGGGTTGATCTTAATGTGCATTTTTTCGAGAGACTTGCATTTTCTTTGTGCAAATAAAGAGGCCCTAAATTCTCCATGGGCACTAAAATCAATGCAGTGGAACCATGATAACAAACACGGGCTCCACTTTTTGCTACATCCCCCAATTAATTAAGCCTTTCACGGGCATGTAATTAGGAACATTAGCAAGTCATAAAATTGCCGTGAGTCTTTAAATTATGTGCTGGCCCTCAGCAATTTGTTTTTAATTCCTTCTGAAGACAATGGCACTGCGGGGCCCAATAGATCTTCATAGTAGCCTACTGTTTACTCCTTTATGGCTTTGGGAAGGCCTCGCGGATTCCTCTCACTCCCCCAAGCAGCCTCGCTGTGCTCCAGCAAGATGCCATTACCTGGGTTGGAGGGGGGAAAATGCTCCAAAGATTCCTTCTCTTCTTCCTCCTCCTCCCCTCTTCCTCCTTCTTTAGTCTCCTCCTTTCTCTTTCTCTTCTTCTTTTTCCTCTTCTTCTTTGTATTCATTCTCCTCCTCCCCTTCTCTTTTCTCCTCATTCTCCTCTCTCCTCTTCTCTCTCATTTTCTCCCTTTTCTTTTCCTTCTCTTCATCCTTTCTCCTTTCTCTTTCCTCCTTCTTCCTGTCTTGTTTTATTCTTTCTCTTTCTTTGATCTTCTTTCTCTTCTCTTTTCTTTCCCCTTCCACTTTTTCTTCATCCTTCTCTTCATCTATCTTATTTTGTTCTTTCTCTTTACTCCTCCTTTTCTTTTGTCTTTCCTTTTGTCCTCTTCCCCCTCTTTCTTCTGTTCTTTCTACATTCACTCCCTCCTATTTCTCCCTTTTTCTTGTTTGTTCTCTTCCTCTTTATCTTCCCCCTCTTCCTTCCTTTCTTTACTTTTGTCCTCTTCCCTTTCTCTGTCTTCCTTCCAAATTCAACCCCTTTTCTTCCTCCTCTTGTTTTGTTCTTTTCCCTTTTTACCCTCTTTTCCTCCATCTTTCTTTCTTTATTCTTTTCCTCCACCCTTTTCTTCTCTTTTCTTTTTTCCTTTCCCTTTTTATTTGTTGTCCTCTTCCACCTCCCTTCCCTTTTCAACTCCTTTTTTCAATCTTCTATCCCTTTTCCTCTTTGTCCTCTTCATTATTTCCTTACTTCTCTTCTTTTCTCTTTTTATTCTTTTCTTCTTCCACCTTCTCTTCCTTCTCCCTTGTTGTCCTCTTCATTATTTCTTACACCTATTCCTTCTCTTCTGTCTTCTCCTTTTTGTCTTCTTTCTTTTCTCCTCCTCTTTCCACATTCTTTTCTTCCCTTTGTCTGGTTACTTTTTATCCTTCTCAATTTTTTTTCATCTTCTTCTTCCTCCTCTGCTCTTTTCTTTTCCTCCCTCCTAGTTCTTCTTTTCCTTCTTCCACCTTCTCGTTTCTCTTTTCTCCTTTTTTATTTTTCTTTTATTATTTCTTTCTCATCTATCTCTTTTCCTTTCTTATTTTCTTTTTTCCTTCTATTTCTTTAAAACCTATTTCTTTGGCTTCCCAGGGTTCTCCAGGAGAGAAGTAGACATAAGGAGCATCCTTCCTTTCATCTCCTTCTTTACCTCCCTATCACCCTCTCAACTTTTGGCACCTCAAAGAACTATAGAATCTTAGAGTTTGAAGAGATCTTAGAGAACACCTAGTCCAAACTCCCACTTCCATGATTTATGACTTAAGCCATTCACTCCTGTGAGTCAAGCCCCAAAGCATTCTGGGAGGAGGAAGCACCATTTATAGCCCCATTCCCACAGTTTTCCAGCCATATTCCCAGCTGGGAGCCTGGGAGTGGGAGGAAAACAAGGAAAAAGAGATTGGTGTTTGTCTTGCAAGCAAAGTTTTTTCTAGATACAATATAGATTAGGACTGGCCTTTTATCCCCACACCCTACTGTGGCAGTGGGGGGTTGGGAAATACAACTCTGTACCCCGAATCACCCAGACTCCTATCTTAGCAATCTTCATGTTCCTTCAGTTAGCCCTACTACCAGCAAAACCTTCATTTGGGAGGTTGTGCTTTGGGTTAGGGCCTCTGGAACCAATGCGTTTTATTATCTTCTTGGTCAATACAATTGAGTCCCACAACCAAGAGATCTCAAAGCTTTTCCATTTTGAGTATCACCAATATCCAATCATGTTCAACTGTAAGATTTGGTGGAAATTCTCACGGGAAAATTGAGTCTGAGAGAGGCTCAGTTCAGTTCTTCCCAAAATCAGTTCATTCATTTTCAGTTGTGTCCAACTCTTGGTGACTCCATTTGGGATTTTCTTGGAGATATACTGGAGTGGTGTGCCACTGTCTTTTCCAGCTCATTTTACAGATGAAGAAACTGAGGCAAACAGGGACCAGTGAGTTGCCCAAGATCACCCAGCCAGCAAGTATCTGAGATATGATTTGAAGTCAGGAAGATGATTTTTTCCTACATTCAGGCCTGGAACTCTGACATTCAGGTTCTTCATTCTAAAGGGAGTATCCCTAGTTACTGGAGTAAGGAATCACTTTTCGAAAAAACCTACGGGGAACAACATTTCAAATTTTATACCAAGATAAACTCCAAATAGATACATGGTTAAATATAAAAGTTATTATTATAGGAAAATTAGAGGAACAAGGAAATAATTTCCTTTCATATGAGAGTTTAAAATCCCTGAAAAGGAGATAGAAAGGACCACAGAAGACAAACTGAATAATTTTTATTATTTAAAATTTTTAAAGTTTTTTCATAAACAACACTAATCCATTTAAAAATAGAAAGGAAGCAGGCAACTGAGGGGGAAATTTTTGTAGCAAGTTTCTTTGATAAGAGTTTCATATGAAAGGTTCATAAGGAATTGATTAAAATTTATAAATCTAAGAGCTATTTTCTAATAGATAAAGACAAAAGATATGAATAGACAGTTTTCAAAGAAATAAATCCAAGCTATCAAAAGCAATGTGAAAAAATGCTCCACATTTAGAGAATTGCACATTAAAGTAACTCTTACTTTCTACTGCATAGCCATCAGATTGGCAAAAATAACAAAATAGGAAAATGACAAATGTTGGAGAGTCAGGATCAGAATGGGGAGAACAGGTACCCTATTATGCTATCAATGGATCTGAAAAGCAATTTGTCACCACACTCCTTAAATTACTAAATTTTTGCATGCCCTTTAACTCAGTATATCATTCTAAACCTATACTTTTTAAGACATCAAAGAAAAAGGAAAAGAACCCATATGTTCAAAAATTATTTACAGCAGCCCTTTTTCTAATAGCTCTAAATTGGAAATTAAGGGACTATCAACCTACTGAACAACAATTAATTAAATTATGTCATATAAATATAATGTAATATCATTGTACCATAAGAAATTATGAAATGAATAGTTTCAAGACAATGAGAAGACTTCTATGAACTGATGCAGGGTGAAATGAGCAGATTCAGGAAGACAATTTATATAATGAATACAACATTAAAAATAAAAGCAATTTTAAATGATTTTAGAATTGTCATCATTATAATTATGTGCCAAGAATCCAAAGGACTAAAAATGAAACACACCACTCATTTCTTGCTAGAGTAATGATGGATTTAACATGATTTTTTAGACATAGGCAATATGGAAATATGTTTGCTTGACTACTTTTTTTGTTATTAATTTTCATTTTATCTGGTTCCTAGCACTTATTGGATGTATGACTCTGGTTGCTTCAAATCTACCTGCTTAGGTCAATCAATCATCAAGCAGTTGTTAAAAACTGTGCTAGGCAGTAGTGGCAGCTACATGGCTCAGTGAATAGAAATCTGGGCCTGGAACCAAAGACTTATTTTCCTGAATTCAAATTGGCCTCAGATACTTATTGTCTGTGTGACCCTGGCAAATTATTTAACTGTTTGCCTTAATTTCCTCATCTGTAAAAAAGATCTGGAGACGGAAATGGCAAAACACTCTCGTATCTTTGTCAAGAAAATCTTAAATGCAGTCAGAAAGAGTCAAAAATGATTAAACAAGCGCTAAGTACTTTGTAATTCCTTAAGACTTATCTACTACTATTACGAACAATAATAATAAAAACTAACATTTACCATGCTTACCATGCACGAGGATTGTGCAAAAAGAGTTACAATTATTATTTTCTTTAATCCTCACAACTACCCTGATAGATAGGTACTATCATCACCACTTTACAGGTAAGGAAACTGAGGCATACAGCTTAAAGTGACTTGCCCAGGTCAAACGGCTACTAAATGTCTAAGGCCAAATTTGAATTCAGGAAGATGAGCCTTCCTGATTCCAGACCCAGTACTCTCTCCAATGTATCACCTAGTCTTTAACCTAGCTCACTGAGGTTTCCCAAGCCCCAGAAACCAGGATTCTTCCTGTACTATGGACAGATGGAATAATCCTATCTGTATTATTTACTTTGTGGGATTGTGGTCAGGCTCCAGTGAAATAATATAGGTGAAGTCCTTTTCAGACTTGAAAGCAGAATAAAAACCAATTAAATTATAGGCTCTTTGAGGTCCAGGACTATCTATCTACTTCTTTTTGCATCCCAAGCACTTATCACAGTGCTTGGCACATAGTAGGCACTTAATAGATGTTGATTGATTGATTGATTGTGTATGTTCTTTTTTCCACTTGTAAAAAAAAAAAAAAACTTAGAAAATCCATTCTTGTGGGATTAAATGTGTGGAAGAAGGTAACAGAAGAATCAATCACTTTTGGCAAAAAGAAGTCTACTTGTTAAAATAACACAGTGGGGACAATTTGGTGACAAAAGGGATAGAACACTGGCATCAGATATTTATTTGCTTGCTGTATCTCCCTGGGTGAGTTACCTAACTCTAATTGTCTCCAAAAAAAAAAAAAAAAAAAAAAGAACACACGGGGAGTCTAAATGCAGGGTAAAGAAAGAGATGCTTCCTTGAAACTGGAAAAAGGATTTCTTTGTGGAAGTAGGAACATTAGAGGTGTTGAATTTTGCATACCTTGTCAAACTTAGTTGATGTGTTGGTTGGTTTTCCTTGGCTGCTTTTTGCTTTTTAAAAATTCTTTGTTACAAATGATAATTCTGGAGAGCAGAGAGAAGAGGGATATATCAGAAATGAAGTTGATGTAAGAACAAAAGCCAGCAATAAAATTGATTTTAAAGAGAAACTGGAAAAATGATTTTCTCATCCATAATATGTGTTCAATGATTGTTTAAAGAAACTAGTAATGGTTAGCCTGGAAAAGAGAAGACTGTGAGGGTGGGAATTCAGGGAAAACATGATGATACCTGTTTAAAGAGATAAAGGAAATGATAAATGCTGGAGAAGATGTGGGAAAATAAGAATATTACTACACTATTGGTAGAGTTGTGAAATGGCTCAGCCATTCTGGAAAACAAATTGGAGCTATGCCCAAAAGGCTATCAAACTGTGCATGCTCTTTGACTCAGCAACACAAAAACTATCGGGACTCTATCCCCAAAAGAGCACACAAAAGGAAAAAGGACTTTTTCGTAACAAAAAAAAAAATTATAGCAGTTTTGTTTATGGTTGCAAAGAATAGGAAATTGAATGGATGTTCATCAATAAGGAAATGACTAAACAATTTGTGGTATATGATTGTGATGGAATACCATTGTGATATAAGAAATAACAAAAGGGATGGTTTCAGAAAAACTTGAAAAGACTTACATGTACCGATGCAAAGTGAAATAAGCAGAATCAGAAGAACACTATTCTTGATAACAGCAATATTGTAATCATGATGATTGTAAAAGATTTAGCTACTCTGATCAAGATAATGATTGGACAATTCCAAAGAACTCATGATTTAAAAAGCTATCTATCTTCAGAGAAAAGAACTCTGAGTGCAGAATGAAGCAGACTTTTTCATTTTCTTTATTTTTCTTCTTTTTTGAATTTTTTTTCCTAACATGTCTAATCTGGAGATGTTTTTCATGACTTTATATAATTAATATCATGTTGCTTGTCTTATCAACAAGGAGAGGAGGATCAAGAGGAAAGGAGAGAATATGTATCTCAATTTTTAAAAAATTTATGTTAAAAATTTTAAAAGAAGAAAAATGAGAAAAGGAAAAAAGGATCCAGAGGGGAAGAGATGAAGAGCTAATATATAAAAGAACAATGAATAATAAACAAACATTTATTAAGCATCTACTATGCGCCAGGCACTGTATCATGTGCTATATATGAAAAAAAAAAAAAAAAAAGACAGACCCTTCCATGAAGAAGCTCATAATCTATTGAGGGGAAGGCAATACACAAAAGAAACCTGACAAGCAGGACAGTTTCAGTACCCACCACTAGGGTATGATGGAGAAGCCAAAGAAAAGCAAAACAGGTGCAGCCAGGTGGGAGATGAGATGTCAGGGGAAAGGTCAGTCTTGTTCCCCTTCTTAAATTGAGGAATTTATAGCTCTGCTTTCTAGAGGGGCAGTGAGGAACAAGACTGATCTTGAAAAAATTGATGAGATTTCCCAGGGATGAGTTTATGTGGAGCATGATGAAGAAACCAAAAGAAGACCAAAACAAGTGCAGCCAGGTGGGAGATGAGATATCTGACAAAGATTGGACATGTTCCTTTTGACCTTAGAGAGTTGAACCAAAAACATCAAGAAGTTCCAAAGAGGTGAATTTCATCTTAATGACAGGAAAAACTTCCTAACAATGAGAGCTATCTGACAGTGGAAGAGCTAACCCAGAGCTATTGGGAGACCCTCATAGGACTTCAAGTAGATACTGGACAATTGCTTGTTAGGTATACCACAGTGAGGACTGCTTTTCTTTATGGGTTAGGCTAGGTAAGCACTAAAGGTTTCCCCGATTCTGTGATAAACTGTCATTTTGTTCTCTGACTTGTGTTAAGCTTAAAATTTTTTTTAAGGAGGGGGAAAAAAAGGAGGAAGAAAACTCCAAGTAAGAAATTCTCTCTCCAATTATTTGCTTTACAACTTATAGTCATAGAGAGTTGACAAAGGGCACTAATAGATTAAATTACTTGACCAGGATAAAACAGCCAATAAGTATCAGAGATGGTGTATAAACCAGGTCTTCCTGGTTCCAAGATAATTCTCCATCCATTATGTCCCTCCCTTCACCTTAGAGTTCCCATTTCCTAGCATAGTGCTGATGCTTAATGAAGTAAGCATTTAATAAATAAAATTATTAAAGTAATTAAAGTAATAATAATAAAGTAATAAATATTTATTTAATTTAACTGGATTGAATTAAATTTTGATATTTTAGTAGGGGAGAGAATTATATTAACAACGCCAAGGTTCTGGTCCCTTCATGGACTCATATATTGAGAAATAGCCTGGCACGAAGGACAAAGCACTTAACATGTAGTCACAAAACCATAGAATTAGAGCTGAAAGGAACTTAGAGTTCATTAATTCTAAAATAAAGCCTTATTTTACAAATGAGGAATCTGAGGCAAAGATTAAGTGTCTTACCCAGGATCATATAGCTAATACATATCAGAAATAGGATTTGAACTCAGTTCTTCTTGACTCTAAGCCCACAGCTCTATCCATTGTGCCACCTACCTAGATCTATTTTCTAATCCCATATGTATTATGTGTCTGCAAACGGCAGTTTGGTATTGAAGTAGATAGAATGCTAAATCTAAAGTCAGGAAATTCCTCTTTCTAAGTTTAAACCTGGCCTCAGGTGCTTACTAGCTGTGTGACCCTAGATAAGTCTCTTGATCCTATAAAATGAGTTAGAGAACAAAATGATAAACCACTACAGTATCTTTGCCAAGAAAACCCCAATGGGGTCATGAAGAGTTAGACACAACCAAAAAACAACCGAAAAATCATGGGGGGAAAATGTAGCTTCTCTGAACTTCAGTTTCTTCATCTGTAAAATGAGGGGACAAAACTAGATGCCTTCTGTTAAATGTTTAACAACTAGCTCTCCCCTCTCCAAAAAACAAAAAACAAAACAAACAAACAAACAAAAACGCACACGACACTTTAAAGTTAATCTGCATTATTCATTTCCACCTTTAACTAGGTTCCTATGACTTCTTATAATGCCTACTTCCCAG
Organism: Antechinus flavipes; assembly: GCF_016432865.1. Taxonomy (NCBI): domain Eukaryota; kingdom Metazoa; phylum Chordata; class Mammalia; order Dasyuromorphia; family Dasyuridae; genus Antechinus; species Antechinus flavipes. The sequence goes on along the minus strand of NC_067401.1, from coordinate 114,517,726 downwards.
AAGGAAGTGTTGATGACATGGCCAGCAGGTTCCACAGCTGAATGCCAATAATCACAAGACATTCTGTTATATTTTTTCCCCCTAATACTAGACCTTTAAACATAGATTCAGATCATCCAATCAATCACTGAATTAACAAGTACCATTCATGTACTAGGCAATGTGCCAAGTTTTAAGGATACAAAGAGAGAGGGGGGAGGGAGGGAGAGGGAGAGAAAGAGAGAGCGAGAGAGAGAAAGGGAGGGAGGGAGAGACAAAAAGAGAGAGGGAGAGAAAGAGGCAGAGAAAGGGGGAGAGAGAAAAAGAGAGAGAAAGGGAGACAGAGACAGAGAAAAAGAGGGGGGATGGAGGGGGAAAGAAGAAGAGAGAGAGAAAAAGGGAGAGAGAGGGGGAGAGAGAAAGAGAGAGATAGAGAGGGAGACAGAGAAAAAGAGAGAGGGGGGATGGAGGAGGAGAGAAAAAGAGGGAGAGAGACAAGAGAGAGACAGAGAGAGAGAGAGAGAGAGAAGCGAGAAGGAGAAGGAAGGAAGGAGGGAGACAGAGACAGATAAAAATACAATCTCTGCTCTGCCCCACTTCCCCAGAATTTCACAATCTAATGAAGAAGACAATGAGTAAACAACTCAAGATATCTACAAATAGATGGAAAGCACCGAAGATGGAGAGAGAGTGACTAAAGGAGATAGGGAGACTGGATTTGGAAAAGAAGATATGGAAAGGTGCATAAGTTGTGTCTGAGCTTAGTCATGAAGAAAGTCAGGGAAAGCAGTTAAGTGAGACAGGGGAGCATTCTAGGCGTGGGGCTACAATCCTTGAAGACTAGAAAGGTAGGAAGCAGGCAGACTATGAAGGGCTTGCAATGTCAAACAGAAGATTTTATATTTGATTACTTGATCCTGGAGGTAAGAGTGAGCCACTGAGATAATGAGGATGACATCTAAGGCTAACTCTAACCTTGTAAAATTGGTCCTAATATCACTATAGGGAGAAACCTTGTCAAAGACGTAACTAAGAATCTGGCCATCCTGGGCAAGTTTCCCAAAATGACCTTGAGGCAGGTCGAATGAATTATGCCCTCAAATCAATCAACTTTTAATGACAACTTCAGCCAGGGAAAGATAAGTGAAGCATCAGAGTGTGGTTCCCCCATGTGTGTTCATGACAAAATGGATAGAGACTTCAGGATACTGGCCCCTATGGGCAGAACCCCTATGAGATTGCTGATGAGGAAGCCACTGCCAAAGAAGTGGGAAGGAGAAGTAGGGCCAAGCTATACAAGGAAGAGCTTATAAAAAACCTAAATTCAGTCTTGCCCTAACTGCTTACTAGCTGTGTGATTTTAGGCAACAGTTTAGCCTCAGTTTCCTCAAGTGTAAAATGAAAGGGTCAGACGCAATGACCCCTGAGTTCCTTTCAACTCCAGATCGATATTCCTTTGACTTATAAATTGATTGGGGAAAGAATTGGTAACTTCCTATATTTTAACTAATTTATTCTTGCTGAGTGTTTAAAAAAATAGATTGTTCAACAAGATTATACAATGATTAATACTGATGGACGTGGCTCTTCTCAACAATGAGATGATTCAAGCCAGTTCCAATGATCTTATGAGGAAGAGAGCTATCTACACCCAGAGAGAGGACTGTGGGAACAGAATGTAGACCACAACATAGTGTTTTCACTTTTTTGTTGTTGTTTGCTTGCATTTTGTTTTCTTTCTCATTTTTTCCCTTTTTGATCTGATATTTCTTGTACAGCCTGATAAATTGAATTACTTGCTCTCTAGAGGAGAGGGTGGGGGAAAAGGAGGAGAAAAATTTTAGAACACAAGGTTTTGCAAGAATGAATGTTGAAAACTATCCATGCAAATGTTTTAAAAATAAAAAGTTTTAATAAAAATTAATTAATTAACAAAAAATATTGTTTCTAAACTGAGCATGATTAATGTCATTGTTTGCTAAAATCTCAATGCCCTGAACCAAAACTTTAGTGGCCTTGTCTTAGTTAAAACTCTGGACCTATTTAGTGGTATAATCTTACTCTAACCAGAAGGCCCTCAGTAGGTTAATAATGACATAAGTCTTCTACATCAGTAGAAAAATATTCAGTTTCATGCCAAGGAAAGACTAAAAAATTATTTCATGTGTTACAGAAAGGCTTAGTGTATTTATCAGTCTCTCATAGACAGACATATATATGATCATAGATCTAAAGCTCAAAAAAATTCTTAACAGCCAGCCAGTCCATCCTCCTCATTTTAAAACAAGGAAACTGAGGCTGAGAAAGATTTGGAAAGGTCACACAACTAGAGCAACAATTGGATAGGCAGCTAGGTGGTGCAGTGGATAGTAACAAGTCTGAATCAGAAGATTCATCTTAATGAGTTCAAATTCAGCCTCAGATACTTGCTAGCAAATCCCTTATCTCTGTTTGCCTCAGTTCCCTCTGTAAAATGATCTGAGGAAAGAAATGGCAAATTTCTTCAATATCTTCCCCGTGAAAACCCCCTAAAAATAGGATCACCAAAATGACTCTGTCTGAGGCCAGATTTGAACTTGACTTCTAAGTTTAATATTTTATTTATACCTGTACCAGACTACCTCTTCATGAAAATGACTATAAGTATCTAGGCTGCTCAGAGCATCTTTGAATATGGAGCCAATGTATGTCCCCAGCAGGATGAATTCCCTCAAAGCCCATTCATCCACATGTGCCCCTAACCTGTACAAATGCTAACGTGTGGCTTTTATACATACAAGACACACATGTATGATGAGACATGTTTACACACATATACACGTGTGTGTTTATAGATATATAAATATAGCTATCTATATTTACCCATTCACACTCTCTCTGACCTGGCTCACAGATTCTGGTGTCTGCAGCCCATGGATGGCGCTCTGTTGACTGGCTGGTCAATAAAAGAAAAGGAAAAATTGGGCCTCGGAGGGTGCCCTCCGGAGAATCCAGGAGACAAGTCACACACAGCTCATTTCAGAGCCACTGTCCCCCAGGACCGGAGAACGGCGATGGGGAGCCTAGAGAGCAGTGTCTAACCTTGAGTAAGTATTTTCTTGTTGTCAGCCAAAGATCTAAAGAAAATCCTGGAGAGAATCCATGGCGGAGACATATATTATATTCGGAGCTTTTTATCTCACACATGTGACTCTGCCTATCATGAACTGTACGATTTTATTCTCACTGGTGGGACAGAAACCCCATCCCACTGCAGCATATATCAAAGGGAAGAATGTTGAACTTTCTTTGCATTAATATAAATAGCTGTTTAGGCTTGATTCCTGAGACCGATACTCTAGGCGCATCTGTCCTTCATCTACTCTATTTGGCATCTGGCTCAAGTTTGGTTTATTTAGAGCCAGGATCCGACAGCTTTTACATATTAAAGGTGCATTTTAAAAGAGCATTTTCTATTCTAATTTGGGGGGAATGGGGCTCTTTAGGGCATTTGGGAGTGGTGTCCATCTGATTTACATTTCTCTGTCACAGTTGAGCCTCAGACTCACATTAGAATGTAAATAACAGAGTATAGATATTTGTATCTATAAAAGATCTATTTCTCTCTTTCTTCCCCCCACCTTATGAGTGTGTGTGTGTGTGTGTGTGTGTAGATATCTATATCTCTACACATACATATACATATATATGTGTGTGTGTATGTGTGTGTGTGTGTGTGTGTGTGTGTGTGTGTGTGAAATGAAGGATGCTGAAGGGCAAGAGAAAGAAACTAAAGAATCAGGGCAGGTAGGAGTCAGGGAAAAGATGAAGTGGAGAGAATAGACCATCACTTTCTTAGATAAATAAAGTAAGAAAGATAATAGAATAGGATACAGAAAACAGACAGGGGAAAAGGAGACTGTCTAAGACTTTGGAAATTCAGTGAGGAGGGAGCAAAGAGGGAGCAGAGGTTACCACCTTCCTTGATCCTCTCTACTTTGCCCTCACAGACATCATCAAGCATTTTTACACTTCTATGATCCCCACAGAGTATATCATTGCATTGGATAATCATCTGTGGATATGTCACATACTTGCAAACTCTATGTGAGCATCGAATGTATCTTACTTCTAGCATCTGACACAGAGCTCTAAACAAGAGCAGCTAAGAAACCCATTGCTCTTCGTTTTACACCTGGGGAAACTAAGGCTCAGAGAGACTAAACAATTTACCCAAGGTCAGATGCTAGTTTTGAATCCAGGTTCTTAGACTCCATAACTAATGCTCTTTTCACACACTGTACCATGTAAATCTTTATTAATTTTTTTTCTAACCTTGATGCAAGTGTACAAGATTAAAAATTTGCATCTGAGAAGAAAAAAAAGTGTAATAAGAGCAGTTAGTTGTCAAAGTAGATAGAGCCTGCTGGGTCTAGAGTTGAGAAAACTCATCTTCCCGAGTACAAATCTGGCCTCAGACACCACTGGCTGAGTAACCCTGACCAAGTCACTTAACCCTGTTTGCTTCAGTTTCCCCAAAGATCTGTAGAAGGAAATGGCAAACCAAGCTTGTACTCTTGCCAGGAAAACCCCAAATGGGGTCACAGAGAGTCTGATAGAAGTCAAAAATGACTTATAGCAATAACAAAGTCTCTATTCATACAAGAACTGTTTCTAGCAAAAAAAAAAAAAATTATCCTTGACATGATTTAGGATATTGTCCATTTTTATTTGGGGGGAGGGTCTAGGTCTCTGATTTCATTAGCTAGGAAACTCCTAACATGAAAATGTCTTCAATGAATATAGATTGACAAGTCATCTAAAATTTAGTCGATAAACATTTACTAAGCCCCTATTATGTGCCAGGCAGTGTGCCAAGTGCTGCCGATACAAAGAAAAGCAAAAAACAGCTCTCTCCATTATGTCATGATGCCTCAATCTTTCTTAAAGCCTGTGTACAGAAGATGCTCTGTGATTTCATTAGCATAAGGAAGGAACTCCCAGATGAGGGAATTCTTTCTACCAATACTAGCTGACATCTCTTGGGCACATAAAGATTAAGGAATTAGCTAGTTTGTGGCAGAGGCTGGGATTGAACCAGGACATTCTGGCTCTGAGATTGGCTTTCTATCTATTAGAGTATACTGTCTCTGCTTTAATTTTTTTATATTTAATCTTTTTTGAATGAAATAAGGAAGCCACAACTTTCATACTGTCAGCTGGGCTGCCAAAGTAAATAAATATATTCCCAGTCCTGACCCTTCCCATTAATTTATTGAAAATCTTGCTTTCCTTTCAGCTTTTCGGTGTTCATCCCCACTACAGTCTGCCTGCCTTTTCCAGTCATTACAAACTCCTCTAGAGACTACACAGGCATCCTGTTCTTAACTGGAGAAATTGTAACCAGTAAAGTTGTGGGTCCAGGACAGAAAGGAAATACTCTCCCAGAGGAAAGCTCTCTCCATGCCTGGATGGTCTCCCAGTGCACAGGTTCTGCTGAAGCAAGGACTACACCCTCTCTGCTTTGCAGAGTTCCATCAGGTTGATCTCCCTCTGCAGAAGAAAAATGATGGAGGATTACCTTTGTTTCCCCATGCCCTTGTTTCTCTCTTAAGGACTCTATGATCCCAGAAAGAAATCTTTGACTTAAAAACAAAACAAAACCAAACAAAAAAATCCTTGCTAGCCCTTCAGGAGGCAGGGTTAGGAGGTAGTGGAGGAAGCCCCAAAGTTTCTGAAGGAAAGATTCCTAAACTTTAGGGTAGTATTGCAAGCAGAAGGGAGAGAAAGGAAAGAAAGGGCACTGGGAAAGAAATGAAAGTGAATAAGCCTTGGAAATTACTTTGTTCCAGAGAAGTAAAGAAATGAGCAGCTGGGAAAGAGTGGGAGGGAGAGAATGAGAAATCGGGGGAGGAGGTGGGCAAGAGAGCCTCATATCGTCTATCCAAAACAGACTGGGGTTCAAGGAAGGGTTGGAAGTGGGGAGGGATGGGGAGGAAGGATGCTAGAGAATGAAATAAAGATGTTCTTTCATCTCCTTCATTCCAGAGAGAAAAGGTTTGGCTGTGATAGAGAGAATGACGGAAAGTCTCATTGGAGCTGCTGGTTTGAAAAAATTTGTCTTCAGAACAAGCTTTTTTATCAGGCAGCCTTAAAGATGAGAATTCCTTAGGGGCCTCTTCATCTTTTCTCTGTTTCTTTCTCTTCTCCTCATTTGCCTCCTCTCTTTTCCTTTGGCTTTTCATTTTCCAGAGAGGTAGTATGGTGTCCAGCATGTCATCAAAAAGGCCTGGGTTCAAATATTGTCTTAAGACATTTATGAGCTGGGAAAAGCCTGAGCAAAGTCCCTAACCTCAATGAGTCTTCATTTACCCATAAAATGGAGGTAGTGACAATGATAGCACCTGTTCCATAGGGTTATTATGTTGCTTAAATGAGATAATTCGTATAGTGTGCAATTTTTAAAAAGCAGCTACTCTAGTCTCCATGTATAATTTTCTCTTTTTTTTCCTCTCTATCCCATATCACCATCCTGTGACAAGTGTCACAGAAACTGTGCCTCGTTTTCCCCAGCTATGAAATGGAATTAAAGGGATCAACTATGATATTGTGAAAAGGGTATAGTCCTGAGGCTCTCAAAATGAGCTCTGATGGAAGCTCAACCACTAGCTAGCTATGTGGCTTTGGGCAAGCCTTTTCCATTCTCTAGGGCTTTGTTTTCCCCATCTGTAAAATGAGAAGGCAGTCCTTGTTCTCAGTGACCTGCCTTCACATTGAAAGGGCTGAGGAGTCATAATAGCAGAGTACTTTAGAACTTCGAGGAGCCTTGAGGCCATCTAATCTAACATTAAGTTCTCTGAATCAATTCAACAGCTATTCCACTCAATTTTTATCAGACCTTTTGCAGTATATAGTAAGGTACTGTATCCACCACCACCTTAGGATAAAACTCACTTTTAGATGTGTGATCAATATAATCAGCAACTAGAGAAATGGGTAATAGGATTAGTTTTAGGTTCAGATCTTTGTGTGACCTTGACCAAGTCAATTAAATTCCCTGGGCCTCAGTTTCCTCATCTGTAAAGTTAACTGTATGGACAAGATTCCTTGGTCCCTGAGGTTCCTTCCCATTCCAGATCGATGATGCAAAAAGACCATAGAAGGGAAGGTGATGGTTAATTTCACCAGAGATTGTCCAAAGGAAAGGAGAAAAATATTTCCCTCTCCCCCTTACCTAGATTAAAGGGCACTCACACTATAGGTTGACTGATAGCATTTCTCCTGCAGGAACCTTAGTGATAACCTTCAACCTCTTCATTTCACAGATGAGGAAACAGTTTAAGGGAAAGAGACTTGTCCAAGATCACACACAAAAAAGCCAGAAGTCAAATTTAGCCAACATTCTCTGAATCCAAATCAGTAGCGGTTTCTCCTAGGTAACCTCAACTCTAACTGGTTCAAAACCCTGATAGGAAGCTGGGGATTCCGAAACCCTCTCCCAAATCTCTTCTCCCAAATCTTCAGGTCCCCTTCTCCATCATGCTCTCTCCCACTCCTATCAAAACTACCCCTATCAGCACTCCCTAGCGATCCCACCCGGATTACTTAATGTATAAACCGTGGAGGGGAAGGGATGAGTGTGTGTGTGTGTGTGTGTGTGTGTGTGTGTGTGTGTGTGTGTACACAGGGGATGCGCATGGTGGGGGACCTCCCACCCTTTCCCTTTGAAGAGTGCTTCTCCTTCCTCTCAGCGTGCATTGGGCAAGGGGCAGCGACCTAAGTGCCCCAGGCTGGCGAGAGTGGGCCAGGGATAGCAGGCTTAGGGGACAGCTAGGGATTGCAGGTTATTCAGGCCGAACCGTGGCGGGGCCCGACGGACGTGAGGTAGGGGGATTGCAAGGGACTGCAAGGAGACTCGGCCCCTTCCGGGCGTCTGGCGGCAGCTCTTCCTCCAGATAAGCCTCCACCTTTTAAAATGATGAATGTGGCCACTTACCTTTTATAGTGTTCCACCCAGACACCGGGGGAGAGAAAGAGAGCGAGCGAGGAAGAGAAAACCCGAGTAGCCCCTCTCTGCTTCTCTCCCGATTCCCCGGGAAAGGAAAGAAGCAAAGGGGGACGACGACTCAATAAGGATTAATCAACCGGGACATTAGGGTTAGGTGGAAGGGAGGGTGGGGGAGGGAAGGCCGGCAGGGGAGAAGAAAGGGAAAGAAGGAAGCATGTGGTGGGAGGAGGGAGGCAGGGAGGGGTTTCGGTCAGTGTCTCTTTTTCAATTGACTTTCATTTAGCTATTCGCATTTTATTTCTCCCCTCAGCCGATTTTTCAAGATAACGGGGCCCTTATCTCTGGACCTCCTCTGGGAAGCCTGGTCTGGAGGACTCTCATTTCCAGGGCAGGGTGATAATGCTGAAATGTTAATGATTTGTTTTCATTGGTCTGGTGGGGGGAGGAGATGAGGGGAGGGTCAGTGAACTCCGCTGAGCCCTCTAGAGGAGCTTTATTCCTTTCATTCATTCATTCTTTCCCAGATTTCTGACTGCTGGATAGCGTAGGGGATAAATTGTGAAAAGTGTTCTGGCTTTGAAAGCAACGGAATTCGGGTTGAAGCCGGGCTCTGATCAGCTACCAGTTCGACCTTGAACAAATCAGTTCCTTCTTCTGGGCCTCAGTTTCTCCCCCAGTAAAATAGAGCAGACTGTATTGACTGAACCCTAAAGTCTCAGCTCACAAAGCTAAGGAATTAAAAAAAATAATAACATTTTTATTTGTATCTTTTGTTTTCCATGTCCCGGTCTATGAGAAATTTAATTTTTTTTTAAAGAGGAATTTTACTAAATCAATCAATCAACCCATTGGAGGGGAAAGCCTGATGTTTCAGGCAATATTTCACACTCACCTATCACTTTTGCAAAGGGAAGGGAATGGGGGGAGGAGATGAAGAGGAAATAAGGAATTGTCTTCTCATAGCTCTTCTGTGGATGAAAATTTTGTTCTTTATCCCATCACAACATTCCATTTCTTTTCTTTTCTTTTCTTTTTTCATTTTTTTTATTATAGCTTTTTATTTACAAATCTATGCATAGATAATTTTTCAGCATTGACAGTTGCAAATCCTTTTGTTCCAACTTTTTCCCTCCTTCCCCCACCCCTTCCCCCCCCCAATGGCAGGTTGACCAATGCATGTTAAATAACAACATTCCATTTCTAATGTTTGTGGCTTAGGCTTTTTTCCATTTGTAATGTTATAATCATCCTGTATATAATTTGCCTTCCACCTTCGATAGGAAAACTTACCTATCGCCTTCTTAATTCTATTGCTTTGGGTCTTTTAATTATTTCTATTTCTCTTGTACATAGCTTGCTTTGTATAAATTTGTTTGTATGTTGTCTCCTGTTTTCGAATGTAAGCTCTTTGAAAGCAGGGACTTGGATAGCATAGTGCCTGACTCTTTGTAAGCACTTAAATGAAGTTGAATTAAATTGATTCTATTTATTTCACTTTGCATCGATTCCTGAAAATGTTCCCATATCTCTATATTCTGCTTACAAGTTCTTAACTCAATCTCTAGCCCAGGAAAAAATATTTGTGATAATCCTTTTTTTGTAGGACCCTTTAGAATGGTCAAAAGCTTCAAATCTGCCAAATTCAAAGGTTTATTATTATGCAATCTTGGAGCTTTCCCTTTTTTTGACTTCTGGGAGCCGAATCAAAGAATGAGTTACACAGAGATTGTTTACCCTTTGGGGTAATATAATTAGGCGTGAGAATAAACATTTATTAAACACTCCAAAAAGGCCAGGCACTGGACAAAACACAAGGAATACCAAAAAAAGAATAATAATAATATATTTTTTAAAAGTCCCTGGTCTCCTGGTGCTTAGTTCTGAGGGGGAGAATATGTGGGGTACATAGAAAATAAATACATAGCACTTGAAGGTAATCTGAAAAAAGAAGGTTTATGTATATGTGTATGGAGGTGAGCGACAGAATCCTGAGATCTCAGGATTAGCAGGGATCTCAGAATTCAGCTTTATTACTTGTATAGGAATTCACATTCAGAATCATTTAGTTTTGAGGAAGCAAATTCATCTGAGGGGACTGCCACCCCCTCCACTTCCCCTTGTATGCCTCAGAGCTGATCCCTGGGAACTCACCCCCCTCCACCCCCACCTCCGGTCCATTCCATCAAGCCTTTTTCCTGGCCCCTGAAGGGAAGGGAGGGGATGAGCCGAGGGGGCTCCGTCTGAGTGAGCAGGGAGCTGGGGCTCAGGTACTGTGCATTAGAGAGGCCTCAATTTCACAGGGCTTGCTCCTGAGTGAGCTTCGCATAAAAGGATTAAGGAGAGAGGAAGTACCGAGGAAAAGGCATGTTTAGACACCTTGTTAAACGGGGCTGTCAGGGCTCCCCGAGCGTGGGTGCTAACTCTATCTCCTGGCCCTGAACAGAGCAGAGCCAGGGCAGGCCATTACCTGAGAGATCAGAGATAGGCCTGTACTCAGGAGTCAAGAATTGATATATATTTATTTTTAAGCAAGAAGAGCTGAGGGATGAGCTGAGAAAATATCCCTGCAGAGAAAATAGGAGGCCCCTTGCCACCCCCTCCCTCCTCCAGAGATAGTTTCTTTCTGGGGAAGTGGTGGACTTAGACTGAGTGTAGAGGTGGGGGGAAATGTCTCCTGGGATACTAGGTGTTTACTAGCGAGGGATCTGGGGTATCGGAGGCTGGAGGTTAATTAAGAGATCCAATATTGCTGGAAGACCTTTCTCAGCTCCTCAAGAAGAAGTTCCGTGGTTCGGTGGGAACAGAGCTGGTTCTGAAGTCATAGGGCCTGATTTCAAATTTGGCATCTGTGATTTACTGTCTTTGCGACCTTGGACAATTCACTTACAAGTCACTTTCTTAATTAAGTGACTTGATTAGAATTCCATAGGTAGCATGTGTTAACAGTCAGGATTCAAACCCTGTCTTCTTCCTGGGTCCAAAGCCAGCTCTCTCTCTCTATTATGTTATAGAGAGGACAGCCAACCAAAAAACCCAGGAGTCCACATTCCCAACTCCTCCACCCACGGTGGGCACTGAGTTCTCTCCCCTTTCTGATGAAGAATATCATTTCCTTCCTTATCTTAATACTCAGGACACTTTTTCCCCCGGGGGGCTCTGAAATTGGCTCAGCTTGTGAATGAAGTTGATAGGATCAATGTTTCAAGGACCAGAAGAGATAGGGAGGGGTTATCAGGATGGGATGGACTCTCCTCCAAGTTGGGGCTGCTCCTTCCTCTGACCTGCACACTCTCTGCATGTCCAGGGGCAGGAGGTGAGAAAGTTTAGAGAGCCCACACTAAGGGGAACTGGCCCATGAAAGAGTAAGTCAGGGGCCACTCCCGGCATCAGAGGACATCTTATCAATCAATGGGTTTGTGGGAGGAAAGGGAGGAGGGGAAGAGTCACTTAGTGGGTCTCACAAAGGCTGTGATCTTTCCTAAAACTCCTTGGCTGCCCCTCGCTGGCTGCAGCTCTGTGCCTCAGTCTACCTTACGTGAAATGGGGAAAGTTGCTGTGGCACTCTCCCCTGCCTGTATCACCATGGGTAAATTACTTTAGCTCTCAATTTCCTCATCTGTAAATTTAGGAAAGCTGTACTAGGGGCCTCTAAAATGCATTCCAGTCCTAGAGGCATCATAGTGGACGTCAGTCAGTCAGTCAACTAGGATTTATCAAGTACCTACTATGTGCCAGGCAGTGTGCTAAGCATGGGATACTGGATTCAGAGTCAGGAGAACTTAAATTCAAATCCTCTCCCCAAACCCTGCTTTTTTCCTCTGAAATGTGTGTGTGTGTGTGTGTGTGTGTGTGTGTGTGTGTGTGTGAGAGAGAGAGAGAGAGAGAGACAGACAGAGACAGAGAGACAGAGTCAGAGACAGAGAGACAGAGTCAGAGACAGAGACACAAAGAAACAGACACAGAGATTGTACCCCTGCCCCCAACAATTCTGGGGCACACCCAGCCTCCCTGAATCTCAATTTCCTCAACTATAAATGTAGGAAGGCTAAATTAAACAACCTCCAATGCACATTCCACTTCCAGAAGCATTATGATCAGGTGGATAGATTGACCAGTCAACTAGCATTTAGGAAGCCCCCATTATGTGCCAGGCTTCTTCCCTCTCCCAACCTTCATATTTAAAATACTTTCAATTGTGAATCTAAAGTGTCAGATCACAATAGTGTATCGCAATTAAAGATTGCTTTAAAGCCTACAAAGCATTTTACAGACATTATCATTTGATCCTTAAAACAAATGAATTAAGAATTATAGACTTCATCACAATCCCCAATTTTTCAAATGGGGAAACTAAGGTCTAAGTTTCAAGTGAAGATCCCATCTATATTTTATTTTTTTGTTGTTTGTTTTTGCAAGGTAATTGGGGTTAAGTGGCTGAGGTCAAATTTGAACTCAGGTCTTCCTGACTTGAGGGCTGGTGCTCTATCCACTACACCAACTAGCTGTCCCTCCTGCCTATATTTTCAAAGCTTTCATCTCTAACATCATCAGAAAGCATCACATTATGGTTGATAGTGTAGGTCTTGTAGTCAGGAAAGCTTTGATTTTAGACCTTGCCTCTGCTTCTAACTTGCTGTGTGACTGTAGGCAAAACCCTTTACCTCTTTGAAATTTACTTTCCTAAAGGGGATCCTAAATTTAGAGCCGGAAAGATCTGAAATTTATTCTGGTTCTTTTAGGGATGAGGATGCAAAAGCCTACTGAATTTGAGTGATTTGCTCAAAATTGATAATGTGACCCTCAATTGCTAAATACTATATCTATCTATAATCTAAGTGGTGTGGGAGAGAGATCACTTAATTTCCTAAATTCAAATCTGGTCTCTGACACTTACTAGCTGTGTGACTCTGGGCAAGTCACTTAACCTTATTTGCTGTTTCCTCACCTGTAAAATGATCTAGAGAAGAAAATGGCAAACCCCTCCAGTATCTTTGCCAAGAAAACCCCAAATGGGATCATCAAGATTCAGACATGACTGAAATAAGTGAACGATAACAACAGAATAAATCTATCAATTGTACTGTGGTGTCATCTTGCTTAATTGTTATTCTTAAAATTATGATTAAGAGAAGTAGGGACTTATAGGTGGAACTGTAAGATAATACCTGTAGCGTCCATTCTACCAAGTTATGAGACAAAAATCTATAACTGAGGGAACAACTAGATGGTGAAGTGGATAGCGCATTGGTCCTGAAGTCAGGAGGATCTGAGTTCAAATGAGACCTCAAATCCTTAACACTCACTAGCTGGGTGACTCGGAGCAAGTCACTTAACCCCAATTATCTTGCAAAAAAAAAAAGAAAAAGTAAGTTTCTAATTAATATTTGTTTAGCACTTAGCACAGTGCCAAGCTATATACATATCAGCAGTTATTATTATTAAAGTTTGCAAATTCTAAAGCAACATGTCTGTCATTATCCCCAGAACTAATCCCACTCTCCAGTCCCAAAACTTACCCAAAACTCTCAAGTCCTATTGACTAGACCCTCAAAACACCATTGCAACCACCTGCCCCTCAAAACAGAAAGGTCTTCTGGGAATCAGTGGGAAAGAGGGAGAGCAGACAGAAAGCCAAGCGGCTTCATTTCCTATCAGAGATGGGGAGAGGGATGAGGACTGCCATGATAGGCCTGAAACCTGAGACATTGATAAGTAATGTGGTCCCACATCAGGTCATTTCCTGCAAGTCAGATTCACTTTACACATAGCCCTGAGAAAGGGAGCTTCAGAATCTGCTCCCTGATCCTCCAAATTAAAAGCCAAATAGGATGTAGCTTTCGCCTGGGCTGTGTCTTCATATGTCAACCCTGATTATTCTCATATGTCAACCAGGAGATGCCTCCTCTTATCCCTATTTTCCCTTACTTCCCAGGACTGCTATATAGCTCCTCAAACCACCTTTCCCTCCCCCATCAAGGGAAGAGGTGCCAACTAATTGACTGAGAGGATACCCCTGATTATTCAAATGGGCAAGCAGATGAGATTAGGAAAACGAAGGTCACATCCAGCTGTGTTTTAGACCTGTCACTTTTGATCTAGATTTCTTCCCTTAAGAAAGTTAGTTCTTCTGAAATTTCATTTGGGAAGCCAAATCTAGGAAGGGGATAGGGAGGGGTATATATGCCCTCTAGAGATTCCTGGGGCATCTCTTCAGAAAATGGGTTTGTAAAATGCCCTCCTCCTCCACATAGTAGTCCAGGGGTCCTCAAACTTTTTAAATAGGGGGCCAGTTCACTGTCCCTCAGACTGTTGGAGGGCTGGACTATAGTAAAAACAAAAATTCTGTTTTGTGGGTCTTTAAATAAAGAAACTTCATAGCCCTGGGTGAGGGAGATAAATGTCCTCAGCTGCCGCATCCGGCCCACAGGCCATAGTTTGAGGATCCCTGCTGGGCTGCCCAACGGCTGCTCCCCTACCCATCTCCTCAACCATCCAGATTGGGGGTCTCTATTGTTGGAGCTGGAAGAAGATAGGAGGCTATTTGAGAACCTCCCTTTGGGGAGAACTGATTTGGGGAAGGGATATGCTCTATGAAGCTGGCAAAGCCTCAGCCCAGGGGAGCAGGGAGTGAGGGGGTGTGCAGACAGACTGAACGGTTTTAGATTCTCTAGTCTCTGGGAACCCTACAGAGACATAGGGAGACAGACAAGCATTGGGGCTGGGGGCAGTTTGGAAGATGTGTTTCTGGGACCTCCCCCTTCTATTTGTAAAAGCCTAGAGCCTGCCCTAGAATCACTTGAGATGATTAGCTTGGGGTGGAGTTGGTTCTCTTCCACCCCCCTCCTGTTCATACCAAACCCATCCTTCCTTCCCCAGAAGCAGAACAAATATTGGCAGCAGGGCCCCTTTCCCTCCCAAGACTGGGCAGCTCAACCAGCCCTTTACCACCTGTTCCCCTTTCCTCCTTCCTCCCCCTTCCCCTAGCCCCCACACATGCACATATCCCAGAGCTGGCTCCGACAAGAGCCTCTGCTCAGGGATTTATGTCTTTGATATTTCTATCTTATTTGTTGAATTCTATTGCATCCTCCCCCCCTTTGCCCTACAAAGTCAGGAGAAATGGGCCTGAAAAAAATCTTCTCAGCATTCACAGCAGAGCACAATGGACAGAGGATTGGACCGCCTTTTCTCCCCTCTTTTCCTCCAGGAAAAAAATCATATGGGGATAGCTTCCCTCATTAAAAAAAAAAAAAAAAAAAAAAAAAACCTCTCTCCTCTTCCCTTTCCTTCTCTCCTTTCCTCTCCTCTCCCAACGGGCCATTGCCAAGGTAGCCTTATACATTTATCAATTTACATATGTTACTTCCCTGTTTCAAAAACTCCTGTGACTCTGGGAGAAGCCCAACCTCCCAACTCTGTGCTTTAGGTCACTTCATCTTCCTAATCCTCAGTTTTTCATCTATAAAATGAAGGGGTTAATTAATTAACACTAAAGGTTCCCTTTACCTCTAAATCAATAATCCTCTGATGTCTACAATCTGATTGACCTCCATCCACTTTGCCAGCCCTATCTCCCCATAATTCCTGTCCCAAGATCTCCGTTCTAACTAAGCATTTCTCCCTAATTTCTAAGCAGGCTCCACACTCTCCTGTCTCCGGACTCCAACTCTCCCTGGGCTTGGCAGAATCCCTCAAGCTTTCAGCACCTGTTCAGTAATGGAAATAATAATGCCTGAAGTACCCTCCCTCACTAAACTATGAGCTCCTTGAGACAAGGCACGGGTATTTTGGTTTTGGGGGGGCCTGTGGGGAAGTAACCTTACTTGCTTAGTACGGTGCCTCGAATAGAATAGATTCTTAATAAATTCTGGTTGGTTGACTGACTGACTGACTGACTATAGTGTTGTCAGGGAAGATTAAATAATAATCACTAGCATTTATTAGAGTCTGAAGGCTTGCAAAGCCATGTTTTATGGAATTTGATTCTCACAATGATCCTGTACGATAAGTGCTATCATTTTGTAATACTGTTATTTGATATCCCCACTTTACAGCCGAGGAAACTGAGGCTGAAAGCGGTTGAATTATTCAGAATCACCCAGATAATGTGTCTGAGGCCAGATTTGATCTCTTTTTTTCTGACTTGAGATTTAACACACTGTCTACTGTATCACCTAGTTCAAATGTGTAAGTAGCACCCCCAAGATGCTATGAAGAAGCTGAGGTAGAAGCAGTTCATCTCGCCTCTCTGCACCATTTTGAGAAAGATGAGCTCTCCCCCTCTTCTCCAATTCACTAGGGGACCTACATAGGGGTTGATGAGGAAGGATGGGAGACAGCTCAGCAGGCCTCCTTTGAAGTGAGAGATGGAGATGAACCTCCCCTGAGTATAAAAGGAACTGAAACTTAAAATATGGAGATAGGTTGGGGAGGGGGGGTGACGTGGGCCAAGGAGAAGGAGGGAGGAATGGGAAGGAAGCAGGCAGAGAAACGTTCTGGATTTCCCTCCCCAAGCCACATTTCACCAAGTCTATGTCTGTGTGGTATGCCTGCTGCTGACAGGTAGATAGAGGGGGTGGGATTTATGGGTCTCTGCCTGCTGTCCCAGGACCTCTCTGGAGAGACAGCGTCTATCTCCGGGGCACGCTAACTCTGGGCAGGCAAAAGATGGCAGCCGGCAGAAGGCGCACCGATGGAGAATTCATCATCAGGATGGGGGTGCTCTGGGCCCAGCAAAGGAAAGCAAAGAAAGATGCCCTGATGATGCAAAAAGAAAGTGGAAACGGGAGTGTCTAAGAGAAGGGGAACATCGGTATCACTGTAGGGCTTGGGACACGTTCGCAGGAGGGCTGGAGTGGAGTGGGAAAACTCCCCGTGAATGCCCTCCCCGGGGGGGAGCAGCAGTGACATCTGGATCCCAGGGCCACGCAGTTTGGGGCACTCCTGTGGAAGGAAAATCCAAAGAACTTGCTCTCTCTTCTCTCAGTTAGGATCCCTTCTTCACAATTATTTTGCCTCATCTTTTCTCTAGGACTTGTCCTAGTCCCTGGAGAAGCTAGGTCAGAGCTGTTATTTGGTACAGGTATCAGACAGCACGATTTGGGGTCAGAAGGAACCTTAGAGAGGAAGTTTAGTAATTAGTCTACAAGGTATAAGCTAGAAAGTCATCTGGATCAAGGTCAAGGTCAGATTTTGTAGTTGTTAGAACTTGGGCTCAGGTTTTCCTTGTGATTGTTGGGCTGGTCAGCTACCCCACAATGTCTCTCTGAAACATGGTCCTAGTCCACGGCTATCACCTGAGTGAATGAATGAATTCACACTGGGCAATTCCTGCCCCAGTCCCCTCAATCAGTCAGAAAGTCTACCAATTACAGGCTAGGCAAGATAGAATTGTCTCAGTACTCACTCCTTGGGGCAACTGGGTATTGCCTGGAATCAGGAAGACTCATGCTCTGAGTTCAAATCTGATCTTGGGCACTTCCTGTGTGACCCTAAGGAAGTCACTTAATCCTCTTTGTCTCAGTTTCCTTATCTATCAAATGAGCAGGAGAAGGAAATACAGTTTATTAGCTGGGAAAAAAAAAACAACCCAAAACCAAATGGGGTCACAAAGAGTCAGACATGACCCAACAACCTTCATAACTTATTCCTCCTCAGTATCAGGTACTCTGGACCCAACAAAATGAATCAGAGAAAAAGACACTGGAGATAAGAGAAGGCAGAGCCCAGCATGGGAACAGGGAGGTGGGGATTCAGGAGAGAGGAAGAAGCCAGTATCACTGAAGGGTTTGACCCATAGGACTTTATCAGCGCCCTCTGCCCCTGGAAGGGGCCATTGGAAGGTGGAGAGATGAGGTCTTCCCCCAATCTTCATTTAAGAAATCTCATTTCCTGCCTGACTCTGAGCAAACTCTCTTCTCCCCACCTCTCCCCACCCCTTTCTCTGTTTCTTTTTGTGTGTTGTAAATCCCCTATTAGATTATAGTAGAGACTATCTATCTTTTTCATACTTAGCCCAGTGCCCGGCATTTAGAAAACGCTTCAACAGGCCAGGAATTTGGTGTTTCACCTGCCATTTAGCTAAGCAGATTCTGCCCTCGCATCACACACTCACAGGACACACACGAAAAGAACAATACATAAGTAAATGCCGCTAGGTTCCCACATCTTCTCCAAAATTAAAATTATTCCATTCATGTACAGGCTAAGGTGGAAGGGGACTGGGGAGGGCGGGATCACGAAAGTTTGAGGCAAAAGGAAGAATTACTATTATTGCTTCAAAAACCTGGCGCCCATCCAGTCTTGGCAGGTCAGAGAGAAATGTATTTTAGAAAAATCTTTTTCATTGAATGAGATGAACTGTGACATCCAGACTTAGCCTGGAGCTTTCTTCAAGCTGGTTGGGCATGGACTCAGGAGTCAAGGTCACAGAGTGGAGTAGCCCCCATAAGCTTATATCACAGAGGCTCCCTGACTACCCCCTCCAAAAAAAAGTAACTGGAGTCCATCTATATGCTTAACAGCAGTAACGGAAGATGGGCCAGTGGATAGAATACCAAACCTGAAGTCCAAGAAGACTCATCTTCCTGAATTCGAACCTGGCCTCAGACAACACTTACTGTGTGATCCTGTGCAAGTTACTTAATCCCAATTACAAAAAAAACCAAAAAAAAAAAAAAAAAAGACCCTCCCCCCCACCAATTCCAATAGAATGTAAACTCATAAGTAGGAATTGTTGCAATAGATCACCATGAAGACCTGTGATTACTTTGGCTCAAGAACTCCTCCCCCTAAGACAAATGGCAAGGTTAATAATTTATAATCTTTCAGTATTGCTTGAATATCAGTAAATGTTAGTAAATGTTAAAGGCAGAACTTGAACTCTGGTCTTTATTGATTCTCTAGCCCCCGGATACCTCCTTTCTATACCTATGCCTCGCAGATAATTGTTGCTGATCAGTCATTTCAATTGTTTCAGATTCCTCATGATGCCCTTTTGGGTTTTCTTGGTAGATGTACTGGAGTAGTTTTCCATTTCCTTCTCCAAGTCATTTTACAGATGAGAAAACTGAGGCTGGATTTGAATACAGGTCTTCCTGACTCCAGGCTTGGCATCCTAAATGTTTTACTATTCAAAGACATTAGGCATTTAATAAATGTTAATTGAATTGAAAAAGGATTATTCTTTTGCAAAATTGGGTGGAAAAGACAGGATCTTTTCTTGAAATCCAGATGTCCAAGAAATCCTCAAAAGACAATTACTATGAGAATTTGACCCACTGATCTCTCATTTAGTTAGAGCATCTAAAAGCCAGGAAAAACTGATATAGCATGTCATCATCTAGTAGAGATTCTTAATTTCTCCATAGATTCAATAGATTACAAGGAATCCATGAATTTGGATAGGAGAAAAATTATATTTTTATTCTTACTAACTTAATTTATTTTGTTATCTTATGTATATTGTTTTATACCTTTAAAAACATCATTCCAAGAAGGGATCTACAGACCATTCCATAGTGAAAAAGGGGTCCATGGCATGCACAAAAAGGTAAAGAACTCTTTGTCTCGTTCAAACTCCTTTTCCTTCCCCCATTTTATAGATAAGGAGATTTTGACCTGGAGAAGCGAAAGGACTTGTTTAAAGTCATACAGGCCATAAGAAGCAAAATTAGGATTTGAATCCTAGAACTCTGAAGTCAGCAGCATTTATCAAGTTCCCACTATGTACCAGTCATTGAGCTATGTAGCAGTCCAAGCCAGTGTCTTAGAGATGACCTTAAAGATCATCAAAGTCAAACTCCTGCCCCAAGGTAGGAGTTCCTTCTTTTGCATCCCTGATGAATGGCCAAGCAACCTGTGTCGGATGACTTCCTGTTGGAGCATCTCTCCTTCTCTCAGGGTCGTGGGGAAAGGTGAGAGCCTTGATGCAGAGGTCTCTGAGCTGGAGTGGGGCACTCCAGACCAAGCTCCTCCAGCAAGCATCCCAACATGAGAGGGAGCAGCTTCACTATCTCCTCCTAGTCCTAACATGGCCCAGCCTCCCATTTGCTGTTATTTGTGTGCAGGGCCCGCCGCTGAGCCTCATAACTCACCGTGTTTATGATGAAGCAGAGCAGTTGTTTGGGGAGACAGCCACTCTGATACCCAGCAGCCCCAGGGGCGATGCATTCTGTTTCCTCTCCACCATTCGCTACTTAACATGTCAATTTTCTCCCCAACCCCCTGCTCCCCATCCCCTCCAGTCAATCCCCCCACCTCTTCTTCTGCTTTTCAAATGCAGCCCGCAAGGAAATTTATTGCAGCCCAAGACTGCTATGGGCAAATACTAATAAAATGCTGTTTTGCTGCAATTTGTTTAATTGGCCACAGAAGAGACGTCTCGTATGTGCTCACGAGTGGCTCCAGAGCCTACCAGCTCCTGCCCAGTTCACAGATGCTCTCATCTGTATAAGGTGGGCTCACCCAGCCTAGGGAAGGGAGGGAAAGAGGGAAAGGGAGAAAAAGAAGAGAATGAAAGCAGAATTAAGGGAAATCAAAGAGAAGAGACCAAAGGAAGAAAAGGAGGTGAGCCGGGGACAAAGAGAAGAAGCTGAAGGAAGAATAGGGACAGAGAAGTGAAGAGAGCTTAGAGCAGAAATTCTTAACCTTGGTGGGGTCTTTTTGGCAGTCTAGTGAAGCCTAATATTAATTAAGTAAAGCCTAGTACTGCCGTGGTTTGTTATCTACATTCATAACTGAAGGACATGCCAGTTAGAGGTAATTTTTTGCCCATCTAAGATCATGGATCCCCTGAAATCTATCCACAGAAGCCTGTGGACCCCGGGTAAGAATTCCAGGCCTATAGGAAAGTAGAGGAAGATGGACTGATAATAACTGGCTTTATATGGCATTTTTTCAGGGTTAAACTTATTTTTTCTTTTCTTTTTTTGCTGAGGCAATTGGGGTTAAGTGACTTGCCCAGAGTCACACAGCAAATGTTAAATGTCTGAGAGTTAAATTTATTTTTCAAACCACAAACACATTTTTTTTCTTCCTTAGGAAGAAGATGAAAGATAAAGAGAGGGAGAGAGGGAGACAGACATAGAAAGAGAGACAGACAGACACACACACACAGACAGATAGACACACACACATATACAGAGAAAGAGAGAGAGAGAGAGGAGAGAGACACACACACACAGAGACAGAGAGAGAGAGAGAAAGAGAGAGAGAGAGAGACAGAGACAGAGAGAGAGAGACAGAGAGAGAGAGAAAGATACAGAAACACACAGAGAGACAGAGAGACAGACAGACAGACAGACAGAGAGAGGAGAGACAGAGACAGAAAGACAGAGAGAGAGAGAGAGAGACAGAGACAGAGACAGAGAGACACAGAGAGAGAGACACAGAGACAGAGAGACAGAAAAAGACAGAGAGACAGACAGAGAGAGACAGAAACAAAGACAGAGACAGAGAGACAGAGAGCCTAGGCCAAGTTAAGTGGCTCACAGTCACCTAGTTAGCAAAAGGAGGAAGGAACTCAAATTCAAATGCAGAGCCTCTATCTCAAATATAGTTCCCTTTCTGCTATCCTCGCTTGGGAGGAGGAGAAGAGTAGAAGAAACATGAGATTTTTTTTTAAATGGAAAGGGAAGGAGATAAATATATGCTAAAGAAAATTAGGAAACCTCATGTCAGACTTTACTACAGAATTCAGCAGTCCACTTCCCTGCTGGATCTCTTCATTCTCTAGCCTGCTGCCATCTTTTCTCTCCTGCATTGGTAGAACTGGGTCATTTGCTGCCAGCTACACAACCCTACTCCTGTTTTTCTCATGGGCTTCTCCATCTTGCCTCTGAATTCACATGGGACCCTTGTCTATATTCTAAGCATCAAAGCTCTGCTATGTCCTTGTTCTCCTCCCTGCAGGGGAAGCCCAGGTCTCCTTCTCTGCCTTGTCCATTCCAGCTTCATTTCTAGGAGTGGAAAAAGTCTGTTTTCTTGCTAGGACAGAGCAAAATTTCCAGATACATCTCTTACTGCCAATTCTTGGCGGGGGGGTGGAGGGTGGGGGCTGCTGGCAACCTGGAACTAGCAACCACATCCCTAGACCCTTAGAAAAGAGATTGGGCTATATCCTCATGTTATAGGTGAGTGGGACTTGCTCTGGATTCCTGAACCTGGCTCGGGCTTCATCATTCAACTGAAACTGCTCCCTCCACTTTCCAATGATTTCAATTGGCTTTTTCTCAATCCTCATTTTTCTTGTCTTTATATCTTTTGACGCTGTCAATCATCCTTTTCTCCTTGATACTCTCTTCTATTTAGATTCTCATGGCACTAATTCTTCTCTTATGGCTCCTTCTCAGGCTTCTCTGCTGGATCTTCATCCAGGTTTGGCTGATAGCCAAAGCTTTGTTCTGGACTCTCTTCTATCTCTATATCCTTCCCTTGATTTTCTCAGATACAGGGATTGAATCTATCCCTAACTCCTTTCTGAACTTCCAATTTTATAGTTTCAACTGCTTATCAGACATCCTGAATAAGATTCAATATGTCCAAAACTGAACTCATTATCTTTTCCCATAAACTCTCCCATTTTCTTAATTCCCCTTAATTTACTGATGAGGGCATCTCCAATCCTGCCAATTACCCAAGATCACAATCTAGGTGCCACTCTCCACTTCTCACTTTCTCTCTCACCACCCCCTTTACTCCATATTCAATCAATTGCCAAGTCTTAGCAATTCTACTTTAAAAACACTTCTCATATATACCTACCCCTTTCTCTTCTCTGTCATGGTTACCAGTCTGCTGCAGGCCCTAATCACCTCATGCCTAGACTCATGCAATAATCTGCTAGTTGATCTTTCTGACTCAGTTCTCTTCCTATTCTAACCCATCGTCCACTCAGCTGTCAAATTGGTTTTCCTAAAGTTCAGGAATGACCATGTCACTCTTCTAGTCAATAAACTGCAATGGCTCCCTATTACCTCCAGGATCAATTATAAAAATCTTCTGTTTGTCTTTTAAAGTTTTTCACAACCTGGTTCCTTCCTACCCTTCCACCTTACACCTCTGAACATATTATTAAACCCAGTGATATTGGCCTCCTTGATGTTCCTCAAATGTGACACTTTATTTCCCACACTAGGATTTTTCTTCACCTATTCTCCATGTTTGCTTCTCTTTCCTGCCTCATCTTTGATTCTTGTTCTCTTTGATTCCTTCATGTTCTCAGTTAAAGTCGCGTCTTCTGCAAGGAACTTTTCCAGGATCCTATCTAGTACTAGTATTTTCCCTCTGTCGATTATCATTATTTTTTTCTTTATGTAACTTGTTTACATGTTGTCTCCTCTAGTAAATCCTGAGATCCTCAAGAAACTTTTTAATTTGTTGTTTGTTTAGGGCTTTGAGTGAGGGATGCCCTTCTTTGTATTCCTAGTCCTTAGCATCATGCCTGGGATATAGTAGACACTCAGTAAATGCTTGCTAACTGACTAATTGTGAATTTCAGGGTTCTCAGTAATAAGAGCTATCAGACTTTCACTATGTGTTGATCTATGGAATGTAGCTTCCCAAATGTATCCCCTTTTTGACTTCCTAGAGAAACTATGATTTAGTGGAAAGGCTACTAGCTCTCGAGTCAGAGAATCTGGGTCCAAATCCTATCCCTGACGTGTATTGTGTTAAATCCCTTGGATTTGGATCTTGGATAAATCCCTCAAACTTCCTGGGTCTCATTTTCCTTATCTGTAAAATGGGGCCCAAGTTCCCTTCTAACTCTAGCTTTATGATCCTTTAAGGTGACCTTTGGTCTTTCTTACCCTTCCCGTAATATTCATATTGGAGTTTATGGGAATGAGGGCTGGAGTTGCTGCCCAAGGAAGAAGTTCCCAATAAGGAAAGCAAGTCCCTGGATTTCCCTCCTGGCACTATCTTCAACCAAGTTATGTGACACCTTACAGATTCCTGATCCTTTTGGTGCCTCAGTGGTCCGAACTGCAGATCAGAGAGGATTCCATTTTTAGATAATGAAGGAGGGATGAGGATTTACAAATCACAGAAAATTTCCAAGGAGAGAGAGAATATTCAGGATTATGTCCTAACTTTGTTGTAGAAAGGAGGCAGGGGGGAGGCAACTCATCAACTGGCACTACATGGTGCACAGACAGTTTTTCAATAACTTTTTGTGGCTGGTATAGCTATACCCAAAGAAACACTGCATCCCCATTCAGCTGGTGCCAAGTAGGCACCTCAGTTCTGGGTGTGTGTGTGAAGAATTGGCAACAGCACCCATGGGGCCAATGCTTCCATCCTTCTCTTGGCTTTTGTCACCCATTCTCCAGAATAATTGCAGATTTGACCTTGCAGTGAAGGAATAGCATGTCAGAGCTGGGACCTTCAAGCTCATCTAATCTTTCTACAGATGAAGAGATCCAGAGCCAGACAGGGGAGTGAACTTGTTTGAGATCAAATACCTAATCAGTAGCAACTGGATTAACAGGATGTTTTGAGGAGAAGGGAAGTTGGGTAGAGAGAAATGAGTCTTAAAGCAAATGTTGGGAGGTGTTCTTCTTGGGATGGATGGAATTTTCCTTGTCCAAGACATCTTGGACCAGATTGGGCTCCCTTCAAGGAATATATATTCTCATGGGGAATAAATACAAGGCAATTTGAGGAGAAAGAAAACACTAACAAACTGAGATCAATCAATCTACAAGCATTTATTAAACCCCTACTGTATCCCAGGCTTTGTCTTAAACCATGAGGATACAAAGAAAGGCAAAAATAGTCTCTACTTTCAGGGAGCTCATACATCTAATGCAGAAGACAATATATAAATATTAGGTACATATAATATTTATGCAGAAAAGGCTCTAGCAACAAAGAGGCACTAGAAAAGAACTTTTACAGAAGATCTTGAGTTGAGTCTTAAAGGAAGCCAGAGATTTAAGATGCCACAGTAATGAGGCATCCTGGGCATAAGAAGGCTATATGGAGGAGATGATATCTAAACTGTACCCTAAGGGAAGTGAAGAAATGAGGAGGGGGGAGCTCTGTTCCCCTGCTCCTTCCCTCTCTTAAGCTTGAACCTTCCTCTACTTTCTATTGAAATAAGATGGGATTGAATACAGTATCATGGGTACCATCCATCATCTGGGACATAAGAGCTTTTATGTCATAGAAACCTCATTCCTCAGGCTTCCCTGACAATTAGCTCTAGGGCAGCCCTAGACACCAATTGAGGAAGTGACTGACCCATGGGTGTGATTATCAAAAATTTTCTCCAAAATTCTAACAGTTCTACCAATCTTTCCTACCCACCTGGAAATGGGAACTAATGGGAGCCCCATGGGGTAAGAGACAGAAGACAATTCAATACAAAGAAAAGATGTTCCATGGGCCCTGAGGATTTGCTCCAATGAGAACTGGCTCTGCTTGGTTGCTATTTTCAAAGAAATCAGACTGGCATGAAAGAGAGAATACAAGCTTCTCTAGGACTCTGGCAGACAGACCTCAGATCCCAAATCTATTCTGGACTCAAGATTATAAATCTAGAGTTGTAAGGGACCTTAGAGACCATCTTGTCCAATCTCCCCATGCTTTAAATTGTTTCCAATTAACAAAAAAATCATTTTCTCTTCCTCCTGTCTCTTTCTCCTCTATTGAAAAAGCAAAATCAAAACAAAATAAAATCCTTGTAATAACACATTGTTAAATAAAACAAATTCCCACATTGGCCATGTCCAAAAATGATTATGTCTCGTTTTGTGGCCCTCAGTATATCACCTCTCTGTCAAGAGGTGGTTAGTAGGATTCATAACTGGTCCTCTGGAATCATAGTTGGTCATTACAACCCCTCTCTTATTTTACCGATGATAAAAATAAGGTCTGGAAGGTTCAGTGCCTTATTTGACAATACTAGTGCTTTATTAACTCAGCTACAAGGCACATGTATCTAGCACCAAGGACATCAGAAAAACTTATCTCCTAAGCTGACTCTAGTTGGACTCTTGTCTTTTCTCCATTTCTATAACGCTAGCCTATATATCCTCAACACTGATAAATTACAATGGGTGTGGTCAGAAATCTTCCATCACTGTCTAGACTGAGGAGGACCCCCTGAGTGCGTTGTGACCTCTTAATACCATGCAAGATTTGAGATTTATGGGGAGGGTTGCATTCCTGAGGTCACAAGAGAGAGCCCCTACCCACCCACCCCCACCTCTCATTTGAAAGATAACCTGCTGGGAGGCACACTCTACTTCATCTCCTATTTTTCCTTTCCTCCATATCAGCAGAAAGAAATGGAGGAGAAAAAGGAGGCCAAAAAAAAAAAAAAAAAAGGCAACAGGAGACAGAGGGAAAAGGAGGAGAAATATAAAAAAGTCAGAATCCAGGTGAAAAAAATATCATGAATGTATGACCCATATATGCAAAAATTATCAGAATGAACTGGTTACACTTTTAAAAGAAACACATCAGAATATTGTACAATTTTAGTCTAAAACAAAAAAAAAGAAAATTGTTATTATTTCTTTAGAGGATCCCCAGACTAGGAAATCTAATAACAGGAGTTCTGGCTTTAAAATTTCTCTAACAGGTCCCTTCATCTGGATCTCAAGCAAGCCTCCCCACATGTAGTCCATGTAACATTTGGGGACTCTTGTCCAACTTTCTCTTGCATTGATGAGTTAGTTCCCACAGAGCAAGACTAGCTACATCTCCCCTTAGAGTTTTATGGACTATATGAGTAGCTTTCTATAGACTTGAGCCCTCATTCCAGTGTGCTCTTCCTAATATCAATCCTATTGTTTAACATCTCAATAACATTTAACCAATGGACATTAATTAGCTTCACAAAGTGATATTTACTGAGAAAGTATAGCAAGAATAAAGTACAAACATTCCCCCCCACACACACTCAGGGGGCATGCTCTCTACCCTGTACTGGAGAAAAATGGGATCAACTGTAAAATAATTTCTATAAAGAATTGTTTTCACTAAGTTCACTTCCAAATGAAGCATGGCCAAGAGACAGAGTAACTTCCTTGCTTATAAACCCCCACATGTTGACTTTGGGGTTAATTCACAGTTGAGTTGAATCCTGTTTGTTCCTTAGGGCTGACTAAAATTTCTGCATGTGTTCCAGTTCCTAGATCTGTAGACCTTTCAAAGTTCACAAAGTCACAGCTCAGTCCCAATTCCAAAGAATAGGCATAAAAATGATAGAAATACCATCAGGATCATGAGCTTGTGGCTTTCTGTCTGCTCCAGGTGAGAGATTTACCCTTGAGTAGATCATCCTCTCCACTGTACCCCAAGAGGAAAATGGCCACGTTGCGTGGGTAAGAGATTTTTGCACCCATTCCCAGATCAGGTTCAGAAACCAAGAAAAAAGTCTGTTTCTATCCCATGTAGTCAGCAAATGAAGTAACAGTCTTCTGTACTATCACCAGTTTCTAGATGCCATTCGACAAACCTCCCCGATCTCTTCTCTCTCCCCACCCCCACCGGCCCCAACAAGACAAAACAGGAATGCTCTGAGGACAGGACGTCTATTGGGCAGTCTCCATTACAAATGTATACATCCTCAGAATTCTGCATTGGACAAAATGAAGAGCATGAAAAATTCAGACAAACATGGAAAACCTTACATGAACTAATGTAGGGTGAAGCCAGCAGAACCATGAAAACAATATATTAAAAAAGACAAGTATGATGATAATGACAATGTAGTCACACTGTTTATCTCATTTTCCCTTCTGCCTAAAAGCTGACCTTTTTGTCCTACTTATACCCTTACAAAAGGGTGTAGAAACCACTCAGACCTCCCTAGGATTAGGTACTCATTGGTATGTGTATAGATATGTGGTAGATTGAACGCGAGGAGATTGTATATTATCTCTTGCCTCCGGAAGAGATATGTTGGCTTGTCCCCATCAAACCAGACAAGGCCATATCAGAGGAGACTTGGAGATTTTTTTCAAACAATTTCCCTTGTTTCCCCTTCCCTTTCAATTCTTCCCCCCACCCACATCCAACTCATTTCCTCTGACTTGTGAAATATTTGTAGACTCAATCATTTCTCAATTGTCTACATGGAGACTATCTTGCTGGTGAATTTTTCAGATAGACATTTATCTCCAAATTGGACCCTACCCATCCCTCTCCACCTCAGTTTCTGTAATTCAGTATGTCCAATGTTCAACCCCATATCTCTCATCCTTAGTCTGGTTAGCCTGGGATAGCTCAGGAATAGCAAACATTGCACTGTCAGTCTAAGTCTTATGAAATGAGGATTGCTCCACAGCCCAAAGAAAACTTAAATGCATCCCAAAAACAAAAGAGGGATGATTGGGTCCCAAAGAGGGGAAGAATTCATCTGCTATTGAGATAATCTACCCATACTCATTCCCACTGTCAGAGAAAAGTGATTTTTGAGACCCAAACTATTAAACTGCTCCTATGATCCTAGTATAGAGATAGTTGTGAAGTTGAGAAGCCTTGAGTTCGAATGCTGGCTCATCTGTGGCCATGAACAAGCTATGTAACCTTTCTGAGCCTTACCTATAAAATAGAGTTCATAATACTGCCTTATGGTAGCTTGATGGCAAAATAGCTAGAGCACCAGGCCTGCAAAGAACATCTGAGTTCAAATCTGGCCTCAGTTACTTCCTAGCTGTGTGACCCTGGTCAAGTCACTTAACTGTGTTTGCCTCAGTTTCCTTATCAATAAAAGGAGAAGTAAATGGCAAACTATTCTAATATCTTTGCCAAGAAAACCCCAAAATTGGGTCACAGAAAGGTGACCATGAATGAAAAAATCACTTAACACATGTTATAGTAGATGTTAAAAGAAAAATATCTTGAATGGAATACTATTGTTCCATAGGAAATGATCAGCAGGTTGATTTCAGGAAAGCCTAGAGAGATTTACATGAGCTGATACTGAGTGAAGTGAGTAGAACCAAGAAAACACTACATAGCAACAATTAGATTATGTGATGATCAACTGTATTGAACTTGGCTCCTTTCATTAATGAGGTAATTCAGGGAAATTCTAATAATCTTGAGATGGAGAGAGCCATCCTCATTCAGAGAGAGGACTGTGGGGACTAAATGTGGATCACCATGTAGTATTTTCACCTTTGTTGTTATTATTTGTTTGCTTACTTGTTTTTTTCTCATTTTTTCCTTTTTGATCTGATTTTTCTTGCTTAGCATGTTAAATGTGGAAATATTTTTTTTTTAAATTGCACACGTTTAACTGCTATTAAATTACTTAGTGTCTAGGGGAGGGAGGAAGGGGAAAGGAAGGGAGAAAAATTTGGAACACAAAGTTTTGCAAGGGTGAATGTTGAAAACTATCTTTGCGTGTATTTGGAAAAACAAAAGGCTATTATTTTAAAAATACTTTATAAATCTTAAAGCACCATGCCAACCATTTGCTATAATATGCTATAAAATGCCAAGCATTTATTAAGCAATTTCTTTTTACATTTATTAAGCACTTGTCCAGCTCTATGCTAAGTACTGAGAGTTCCTATTGTTATAGTGTTTTGATGTTTGCAAAGCATTTTACATATGTTATCTCATTTAATTCTCACAACCACCTTGTGAAAAGTAGTGGCTATTATTCTTCCCATTTTAGAGATGAGGAAACGAGGCTGAGAAAGATTAAGAGACCAGGGTCTCACAGCTAATAAGTATCTGAGATGATCTGAGTCAATCCCTTCTACTAATAAATCAACTGCTTTGAGTGCTCAGGGTACTGAGAGATTAGTGATGTATCATATATGTACCTGGCAGGTATCAGAAGTGAGACCTGAACCTTTGTCTTCCTAATTCTAAGAGGACTCTTTGTCCCCTATACCACAGCCCTTTCTTTCATTGAATTTAGCACACATATAACCTCAGCTAAAATAATTATCTCATTCCTATCATCTCATTCTCAGATAGAAATAAGTATTTATTATGTGTGTTCTATTGCCAGGCACTGAGCTAAACACTTTACAGATATTTACTCATTTTATAGATGAAGAAACCAAGGCGGACAGAAATTGACTCAGTCAGGTTTATATAATTAATTTGTGGCTGGATTTGAATTCAGATCTTCCTGATTCCTGCTACACTTCCTGGAACAAGTTGCTGTTCTGTGAACTTTTGGACAGATCAATAGAATAACAACAAAAAAAATAAGCTTTTTGTAATTGAATCAAATGAATAGAATGTAAGCTTCTCTTCAGCAGACTCCCTGAAAGCATTCTTGGGATGCTTCCCAAGATGCTCTCATCTTGGGACAACAGGGAAGATATATGTCTTCTTCTGTTCTTATGTGATTTTAACTTCACCTAAGTCTTTTTATTTTGGAAGCTTCCCTCACCCACAGCTTGGAATTATGAGTATTTGGTATCAGGATACCTACTCAAAATGGAGTGCTTCAGTTTTTGTGGATAAAACCAAGCAACTCCTGGCAACAATTCAGTCTGTGTCAATGCTTCCGGGTCCACTGCAATTTATTTATTGAGTAATCATAAGATGTTTTGCCATCTGTATTGGTAGTATGGAAATATATCATTTGTCAATTCATAAAAAATTGGTGAGCTTCTAGCTACCATATTATGTCTTTTGAGGTATTCAGTAGATGCTAACTGTTTGCATTATAGACTGAAATGCTACACAGTTTCTACCATTTTCTTGCTTGATCTCTTGTTCAATCGTCTCTCTTTTTGATCCTGTGGATTGTAGCACACCAATATTGTCCATGGGATTTTCTTGGCAAAGTTACTAAAGTAATTTATCATTCCTTCTCCAGTGAATTAAAGCAAACAGAAGGTCACCCAGCTAATAAGTATCTGAAACTAGATTTGAATTCAGGTCTTCCTGGATCCAGGCCTATTGCTCTATCCACTGAACCACTTAGCTACCTTGCTCCTAAGCTCCTTTTATCATCTCTTGTAGCAATGCCTGGACCTGAATTGCCAATTTATAAGAAACTTTTCATTTCCTTGAACAAATCTGAAGTTCTCAGCTCTTTCTCTGACACTTTTTTGCCCACATATTGTTGGCTGAGTCCAAGCTCAATGTCATCCCAGGTTGGAGGAGTGAGGGTGGGACTTTTAATGCTTCTCTGGAATCATTGCCATTTCACGGCCTCCATCCATCCAGAGGTAAGGCACTGTGAGTCCCATTGAACAGATCCAAAGTCACTTGCCTGTTAGCAGCTTCTACTATTGTTCAGTAGAGCTACAAGTGTGTCCTTGGGTTTTTTGATCTGCTGATCATGTGCTCTAAGAATGTCGGTCTGCTTCCTACTTTTTAGCAAAGAAATAATTGTTATGCTACAGCTGCCTCATTCACTCTGGGGCCCTGTGTTTTATTATTTTTTTTTTATTAGACCTGTAATTTCATTGACAGAGGGAGCTCCTAGTGAGGAACTTTCTCTGTCAATGTAGATTAGAACATTCTCTGCAAATTATAGTTTTAGAGTTGCCTGGGGCATTTGGAAGTTAAATATCATACCCAAGGTCACATAATCCATATGTGAAATAGAACTCAAACTCAGATCTTGATGACAAAGCCTATTGTACCATCATCATCATCATTATCATCATCATCATTGATTATTGGAAATTACACCGGGGTCCCATAAATCCTAGCCAATATCTGAGCTTAACAATTATTGTTATTATTATATGAGCTCCACACTTAATTAAAGTGTCTAGGGACCCACCTGCAAACCCATTCATCCCAACAATCCAATTTTCTCTTCTGAGAATCTCTTGGAATCAATCCCTGAGGGGCATGGAGGTCTGTTCACCTCCCACCCCTGCACTAGCCAGCACCAAGTCTACATCACATTGGAAGATTTTTTGCTAGGCAGATGTGCTCTTTCCTCTTTGCTCTCCACTTCTTCATTTCCCTGTGTCTGAGAGGCTGGGAGAGCCATGGAGAGCCATTGCCCTCCAACTCAGACATGGCCAGGATTTATGAGGCTCTAATGTAATTTCCAACCAAGTGCTGAGCTGAGAGAGGGAGGGGTGCCTGATGGCTCACAAGTAGAATGATTTGCTTTTAAAATCTGAAGGAAAGGAAGAAAAACTCTAATATGAACTATTCTAGTAGAAAGAGGTCCCACCTTCTTTATCTAGCACCAAGCCATTTTTGAAACCTGAGGCAAGCCATGCAATATAAGCCCTTAAAAGAACTTTATAACTGATAATGTGAAATAGCACTAGTAATTAATACAAATTCAATTGAGAGGATATATACAATGGTTATCATAGCAAGCTCTATCCTGTTGAAGGGGTACTATTTTTGCTCTCTCTAAATTTCATTACCTTATATCTAAGTAGATATAGAGCTGTTGGACTCAGGTTGCAAATAGAACCTTTTTTTTTTTTTTTTTACATTACCAATTCAAAATTTGTTTTGTTTGGCTATGTCTATTTTTAAAATAACATTTTATTTTCCCCAATTACATACTAAAATAATTTTAAATATTATTTTTTAAATTTTGAGTTTCAAATTCTTTCCCTCTACTCCCTTCCTAAGAGGGTAAGCAATCTGATATAGGTTTTATATATATCTCTATCTATAGATATAGATAGAGATATTTGGATATAGATAGTTTTTTACAAGGGTTCTGGTTTTTTTTCTTTTCATTGGTGGCAGAGGAGAGGATAAATTCTTGCTTTAAAAAAATTAAATTTTAAAAAGGATTTAGAGCTAGAAGGACCTCGGAGGTCATCTAGCTTAAGTCTCTTATTTTACAGATGAGACAGCTGAGGCACAGTTGGTTAAGTAGCATGCCCAAGGTCATACAAGTCCTGAGTGTCAAGAGTTAGGATTAGAATCTAAATCCAAATACACTGGTCTTTCCCCAGCACCAGAACTAGCAGGAAAGGAAAGGGTTTGTTAAAATCCAAATCCAGAAATTTGGAAAAAAAAGTTTCCAGATCTATATAATGAGACCATACTACACATGGTTAAGAAAAAAAAGCAAAACAAAACAAACAAAAACAGCTCACCTCTCCCTAATCCTGGGAATACTTCCCCCCTTCAAATTTATCCAAAAGCTTCTCCTTTATCCTCATGTCACTTAGTCATATTTTATAGTTTTAAAAATGTACTTGTCTAGCTGCTTCATAAGCTCCTTGAGGAAAGGCTGTGTCTCTGCTGTTTCTTGCACAGGAAAAGAATTTAATAAGTGTATGATTAATCCAATTCAATCAAGATTTATTAAGCCTATGCTATATTCAAGGCACTGGATTAGGGAGTGAAGGTGAATACAAAGACATGCAAAAACTAGTCCCTGCCCTCTAGAAGTTTATATTCTAAAAGGGAAATAATAATAGTTGGCATTTACATAGCACTTTTAAGAGTTACAATAATATATTTAATTTATTTGATCTTTTCAAAAATTTCAGAAGGTAGAGGTTGCTATTATTCCCATTTTATAGATGATAAAAACAGAAACTGAAAGAGGTAAGGGGATTTGGCCAGAAAAACACAGCTAACAGTATCAAAGGCATATTTGAATGGAAGTCTTCTCGAATCCAGATTCAGCAAGCGCTCTATCCACCAAGCTGTTTAGTTGGCTAAATGCATCCAAGGTGTAATCTTACCATTCTGGCCTGCAAAGAGAAAATTGTCACTGTCTGACCGAAGAACAAAAATTTGATTTGAGGTTCCAATAGTAGGAATAAGCAATAAGCAAGCCATTCAAATTATCTTAGACTCTTTGTTTTTATCTCTCTATCATTTGTTTACTGTCTCTGTTTACTTCTGTCTCTGACCCATCCCCCCAATCTCTGTTTCTCTCTCTCTCTCTCTCTCTCTCTCTCTCTCTCTCTCTCTCTCTCTCTCTCTCTCTTTCTCTCTCTGAATTTGTCTCTGTCTCTTTGTCTCTGTTTTTATTGCTGTCTCTGTCTACCTCTATCTCTGACTCCCCTCTCTCTATCTCTCTGAATCTGTCTCTGTCTGTCTGTCTCTGTTTCTGTCTCTATCTCTCTTTCACTCCCTCTCTCTTTCTCTGTTTCTCTCGTCTTTCTCTATGTGTATGTCTCTCTCTTCCTCCCTCCCTCTCTTCTTACTTCTCTCTTCTTTCCTGCTTTTTGAATCTACTCTCTGTGTGTCTCTGTCTGTCCCTGTTTCTTTGTGTGAATCTTTGTTTCTGCTTCTTTCTGTTTCTGTCTCTCTTACACACACATATACAACATACATACATACAGAGGACACATACAGCATATTCACAGATATAGTCTGATGAGGGGAGGCAACATGCAAATTCTGTACAAGCAAGATATAGACAAGATAACTTGGAAATGATTATCAGAGAGAAGACATTAGTACTGGGGAGATCAGGAAAGGCTTCCTGCAGAAGGTGTGACTTTAGCTGAGACTTGAAAGAAGTCAGGGGAGCCAGGAAGAGAGATAAAGAGGGAAAGAGTTCTAGGCATGGGGCACAGCCAGTGACAGTGAGTCTGTCAAGACAGTGACTCTGAGTCAAGAGATGAAATATCTAGTTGAGGAATAGAAAGGAAACCAGCATCACTGGATCACAAAGTGGGCAGTAGGGAAAGGAGGTGTAAAAAGACTAGAAAGGGAGGATTGAGATGAAACTAAGGCTGTGCCTCTAATCTGATTGATATAGAAAGAAGCAGAATGGCCCCAAGAAAGCAAACTAAGTGTGTGAAAATGACAACTTATCATTAACTTCCATCTGCCTCAGTTTTTTCATCTATAAAGTAGGGAGAATAATTGCATTTAGCTCCAAGAGTTTTAAGATGATAAAACAAGATATTTGGAAAGCACACTTTGCAAAGCTTTAATAAATTTTAGCTATTGCTTTTACTATTATTATTGTCATCCGAGTCACCTTGGGTAAGTCAGCTCCTCATTCTCTGAAAAATGGATAGGCTGAATTAAATAACTTATAAAGTATCTGACAGCTCTAAATCTATAATCCTATGATATTATCATATGAGGCAGAGCAGTTCAGTGGAGGATGTGAAGGATTTGGATTAAGATGTACCTAGTTGAAATATTGCCTTTGCCACATACTATCAAGCAGTGAATTGAGCACTAGGCTTGGAATCCAGAAGACCTGAGTTCAAATTTGACCTCAAACATTCATTAACTATATAACTCTGGGTAAATCATGTAATCACTATCTATTTCCTCAATTGTAAAATGGGATAATAAGAGTGCCTGTTTCTTATGATTGTTGTAAAAATCAAATGAGAGAATTTTTGTAAAATACTTAGAATAGTTTCTGGCATAAAGTAGGTACTTAAAAATGCTTGTTTTTCTTCTTTCTTTCCTTCCTTTTTTTCCTTTCCTTCTCTTCCTGTTTGCTTCCTTATTTCCTTCTCTATGACTTTAATAGGTCACAACATCCTAGACCTCAGTTTCTTCATCTGTAAAATGAGATGGTTTCATTAAATGGCCTCCAGCTCTAAACTGATCCTGTGAATCTGAGTTGTACTTAATAATAATTCAAGCTATGTTTCTATCGCAATGAGGTTTGCAATTTTACAAAGCACTTTAAATGCTATTTCATTTGATCCTCACAATAATCCTTCAAGGCAGTTGTTGTTATTATCATTTCCATTTTATAGGAGGTTGAAAAAGGTTAAGTGACTAACCAATGGCATCAGGCCAGAAAGCATACCAGGCAGGATTTTTTCTTAGGTCTTTCAGACTCCAGATCCAACACTCTGCCCATTGTACAACCCAGTTGCCTCAGGTGTTTGCCTGTTCTCCCTATCATGCTTTGACCTTCATAATATTAATTGGTACCCCAATGCTCTTGGAGAGCAGCTCAGTCCTATGCTCATACCTGATATCACTGTGCCCTGCCCTGAGGCATATCACCCTCTTATCATATTCCTTTCTTCAATCCATTCAAGTCAGAAGTAGTTGCATAGTGTTTACTAGCTATGAGAGGAAAGGCAAAAATAGAACAAATGCATAATTCACAAAGCAAGATCCTGACAGGACCAGGGAATCTATCTGAGGCTTTCTAATTGGCTATCAGACAAGGAGAGAAGCACAGCCTTCATAGTTATCCTAGGCTTTTCTATTCTTAGGGACTCTAGACCTGTTTATTGGTAGAACTGACTTCTTCTTTCAGGAACCACAAAACCTGTGTTGATCCAGGATAACATCTACCTACTGTCTTCCACAGCATAAGAATGAACCAGTCCCACCACTAGGAAGCAAATATAACCTACCCCAAAGAACTTTCCACCCACCCTATGGAGTTAGTAAGACAACACATGAGACTACACATCCATTTCATTATATATTGACAGTCAGAGTTCACAAGAAGAATGATTTAAGACTTAAAGATATGGTTTTTGGTGACTTTGTCCATGGATGAAGGTTTCTGGAACCATACTGGATCATACTGTTTAGAACTGGAAGGGTCTCTTAAGTAATAATGATTCAAATAAATATGATGTAATCAGGTTTATAAAAGTACTTTTCTCTATAGGGTAAGTGGTTTTAGTATTGCTTTCATTTTATAGAATTTACAGAATTACAGAATTTTATAGGAAAAAAATACAGATAAAAAAAGAAAAAAGCCACAAATTTTGTTTAGTTATAAATCTGATTCTTTGTGTTCCCAGTTGGGGTTTTCTTGGCAGAGATACTGCAGTGATTTTCCATTTCCTTCTCCAGCTCATTTTATAGATGAGGAAACTGAGGCAGACAAGGTTAAATCACCTGCCTAGGATTACACAGTTTGTAAGTGTATCATTTGTGCCAGATTTGAATGCAGGAATATGAGTCTTCCTGACTCCAGATCTGGTGCTCCATCTACCTAGCTACCCTAGGGGGGCTGGTGACTTTGTTCAGTCCTCCCTCACTTAAATCCAATTAGTGAATCATGTCTTCTTTGAGAACAAAGATCAACAACAACATTCAACACGTATTTATTAAAAACCTACCATGTGATGGACTTGGTATAGAATGAGACACGGGAGTTATTGGTTGGTTTGGGGTTTGGGGGAGTACTTTAGACATGACCAGCAAGGAAATTTGTTTCATTTGACCTTATATATCTGTAACTAGGGTTTTGTTTCTCTTGCTTTCTCAGTGGGAGGAGAGTGCTTTTGTTTGAAAATATATTTTTAAAGACATGGTATGTGAGATGCCTATCAACTGGGGAATGGCCAAACTGTGTTCCTTGAATGAAATAGAATATTACTTTGCTGTAAGAAACATATCAATCTGATAAATGCAGAAAAAATATGGAGGAACTTCCATGAACTGAAGTAAAATGAAGAAGGGCCAAAAAACAAAAACAAAACAATATATACAATGATTGCAACAACATAAACATAAGAACAAAAAACCACAAAACAATAGAAAATTAATTTTGGCATATTAAAAAGAATAATCTTAGCTCCAAAGAAGAGAGATGAGAACATACTTCCCTCCCACTCCTTGTAGAGGCAGGGAGTCCACAGGTGTGGAACATGGCACATATTATTAGCAGATTAGTTCAGTGTATTGACTGGTTTTGCTCATTTCTTTGTCAGTTCTTTTTTTTTTTTCTTTAAGAAAATAATTTGTTACAGAAGATTACAAATTGTTTGCTTTTGTTACAAATTTTGTTACAAAGTATAATTGTCTTAAAGGAACAGAAACTGATATAGGGGGAAATTTAGGTAATCTAGAAACAAAAGTTAACAATGTTTAAAATATTTTAAAAGGGGCTTATTATGTGCCAGGCATAAACTAGGTATTGGGGAATAAGAATTTTTAAAAATTCCTATCCTCAAGGAGATCACTAGGAAATACTCATATGTATATATATATATATATTGCATAGATCAGTCAACTCCTGCTAATGTATACTAATGGGAAAAAAGCAGAGATAATCTAAAATAATGAGGAACCCCATCCCAAGTTATTTTTAATAAAGCACATATATAACCAAAAAATGTACGGACAAGGACACAATCTGGTCTTTGTGTCTTTCTCAGATCTTCTCTCAACTAATCCATGTTTGTAATAGTCTGGCCATGATTAAGCTTGCATAAAATACACTGTTTGATAGAAAAAGTACCTACTCTTCAGTCAGAGAATCTGGGTTCAAGTCCCATCTCTTTTAATTATTATATGTCAATTAAGCTCTTTCAGTCTCAGTTTCCTTTTCTGTAAAATGGAGGCATTGGACCATCTACTCTAGACCTATGATCCTATAAAAGGGAATACAGTCCTTTATAAGCCATGTGGGTCTCAGGTATTAGCTAGAGTAGGGAGGCTGAGGGAGGGCAGATACAGTCCACTATGGCTAAAGACAGCTGTATATACACAGCTGGATATAAAGTCTCACACCCTCTGGGAGGGCCAGACAGTCAAAGTGAGAGGGAGGTAGGAATGATCTGCTTCCAGCTGCTGGGTATGAAGGGGGAGAAAAAGAGGGGGTTAAGACAGTCTCTTTTGACTAAAAAAAAGAATAGGACTGAGGAGGAAAAGGATAATGTTAGTAGCAAGAAGGGTTTTAACTCATACCAAAGTTGACCTTTTCTGCCCAGCCCATGGGAAACACAACAGATCTAGAATTCTGAACAAGATACAAATTTAGAGTCCACATATAGTAGCATTCTTTTTTAAAAAGTTATCTTATTTTGTTTTATTTTCAATTTATAATTTTTTCTTTCCCCACCAATTGAGAAAGAAGAAAATTAAGAGCCATCATAAATATGTTATGCAAACAAAAGATTCCCACATTACACACACACACGTATGTATGTTTCTTCTTTTTTCCATTTTTTATTATTTTCTTTTTTCTGCTTATACGTGTACATGTATTTTTAAACACACATTTTTTAATGAATCATGTTGGGAGAGAAAAATCAGAACAAAAGGGAAAAACCACAAGAGAGAAAAAAAAAGAAGAAAAAGAAAAAAAGTGAACATGGTATGTGTTGATTTACATTCAGTCTCCATGCGTGCATGTTTTAATCTGCACTCTGAATCCATTACTATCTGAATCCGAGTAGACAGTGTGCTTTCTCATGAGTCCTCTAGAACTGATGTTGGCTCCACTGTATTATCAAAGGTCTAAGTTTTTCAAAATTGTATGTCTTTACAATATTAGTGTTATAATATACTCTGCTCACTTCACTTTGGATCAGTTCAACAATTCTTCCTGGATTTTTCTAAATGTTCTTCATTTCTTATAGAACAATAGTCTCAACTCTAAAGTGAATTGAATTTCAGTGAGGCAGAATTACACAAGATTTTTACTCTTATTCTCTTTTCCAGTGTCATGAAAGTCTGGGATAGCCTGGAATACAATGGATGCCTTTGGCATTTTGATGTCTGACCAAGTTCTAAGAACTCCACAATGCCTACTTCAACTATCTTCATGGCTTTTGGAACAAATTGTTCTCTCTAAACATCCCCCTAACTCACCTATGAGTTTGATGCTTGTTGATTACCTTCAACCTGGTTATCTCATCTGCCAAGATGAGTTTTACTTCGGTGTGGCCACTATATATGCCATAGCTTTTTGGAGCCACATGTAATAGTTGAGTGCCAGGTAGACACCAAAGGTAGATGAGCAGCTTTGAATAAGACTGAACAAACCCTCACACCAGAGGTGCAAGTTTTCCCCAAACACTCCATAGACCCCCAAAACAAGGTAGTTAGGGAGGAAGAGGACACTAGCAGTTAGAAGATGAGGGATGGCTGGGCATGAAAAATGGTACTTGAGCTGTATCTTTTTTTAATGGCATTTTATTTTTCCAAATGCATGTGAAGATAGTTTTGAACATTCGCCTTTGCAAAACATTGTATTCCAAATTTTCCTCCCTCTCTTCCCACCCTCTTCCCAAAAGAGCAAGCAATCTGATATAAGTGAAATGTATGTAATTCTTCTAAACATATTTCCATTTTCATCATGCTGAGCAAAAAAAAAAAATCAAAACGAAAAAAAAACACAAGAAAAAAAAGAAAAGAAACCAAGCAAACAAACAACAGAAAGGTAAAAATATTATGCTTTGATCCATATTCAGTCTTCATAGTTCTCTCTCTGGATAGCGATGGCTCTTTCCATCACTATCTATTGAAATTGCCTTGAATTCACAGTTGAAAAGAGCCAAGTCCATCACAGTTGATTATCACATAATCTTAGTGTTACTATGTACAATGTTCTCTTGGTTCCACTCATTTCACTTAGCATCAGTTCATGTAAATCTTTTCAGGCTTTTTTTTGAACGCAGCTTGTTGAGTTGCATTTTAAAAGAAGGAAGGAATTTTGTGAAGTATAAGTGAGGAGTAGAAATAGAGATGGAATGCATTGCAGACTTGGGAAACATTCAGTTCAAAAGCTACAAGATCAGAAAAGGGGTGTCAGATGTGAGGAATAGACAAAAGGCTAGTTTGGATCAATTATAAAGTGTAGGAAGGAAAGTAATATGAAGCAATGAGATTGGAAAGATAGTTTGGGGCTAAGTCATGACGGAATTTAAAAACCAGAGGAGTTTTGAGAATGGCAACAGGGAGCCATCAGAATTTCTTGAGCAGGGGATGAAGTGGGAGATCTACACTGAAAGAAAATCATTTTGACAGCCATGGAAAAAATGGAGTGAAGGGAGGAGAGTATTAGGATAAGGGGAGCAAGTAGAAGGCAGTTACAATAGTCCAGGTGAGGATAATACAGGAGGCTGATCTTCTATCCTCCAGTGGCACAGTTGGTCAAAACTGTCAAGCCCTGATTATTAATAGGAAGGCAAAGCCTTCCAGTGAAATCCTATTCTTCTAGAGACCTAGAGGGAGAGAGTAGACCTGGACCAACTTTATAATTCTCTTCCCTAAGAGGTGTAAAGTGGGATTCAGAGAAAACCAATAAGAGGCAGAAGTAAGCAAACAATCTACTTTGCTCTAACGAGTCTGATGTATGATTCACCCAACGTGGGGAGCTGGTACTTGACAGCCCAACACCAATAGTGGAGAAGTCCTTCCTTCTGATTCTTTATGGCACTTGCTAGGTGGCCAGCCTCTGCCTTTGATTCTTACAGCTGATCAGTAGCACCTCATAGTTAGACTTGGTCCAACAGATCTTATGCCTACAAAAAATGAAAAGGATTGCATTATTTATATACACTTTGAGGGTAAACTGGACATCCAGTTTAATTTCCATGTTTCTGGATGATGAAAAAAATAATTTGCAAATGATAGCTCCTTTTATCTTCTTCCTTCTTTATTCAGAGGAAGGAAAGCTTTTTATAGAGAGCTAAAAAGGTTTGGCAGGAAGATGTATCGAAGATGTAAAGATTCCTGATTACTCAGGAATTACAAAAAGAACAAAAAATTGAGCCCAGACTTTTAAAATGAGCCAAATCCAAATCAGCAAGGGTGGGGTATGCTGAAGCAAAAGATACTTTCTTTGGGGGGAGCTGGATGAAAGGTGTTTTCTAAGTCTAGAAGGGATTATGAGAGTAAAACTAGACCTGAGAAACTTCAGTTTAAGATTACGTTAGAAGATAATGAAAGACATTGTTCTGTGGGAGAGATGGGAGACTACTGGAGCATTTTCAGATGTAGTCACTGTGTTTTTTCTAAAACTCTTTTTCTTTCCTATATGGGAGGCTTCAGTTTCATTTCCAGAAATGAATGTGTTATAGAAACAAACTTTTTTTTCAAAATAAGAATTACTTTAGAAAGCTTACTTACCATTCATTTTTACACTGGCTAGTAGGTATACCAAAATTAGCACTTCATTTCAAAGGACCTGGATATGAAACCTTGATTTATTACCTGGGAGATCTTGAGCAAGTCATAACTTTTCTAGGCCTATTTCCTTCTTTGTTAAATGATGGGGTTGGATTAACTAAGTCCTTCTATACTCTAAAACCATAATTATAATAGTAATAATAGCAAGCATTTATATAGCATTTTGGGATTTGCAAAGTGCCTTACACATGTTACTTGATTCTCACAACAACCCTTTGAAATAGGTGCTATGACTATATCCATTTTAAAGATGAAGAAACTGGAGCATCAAGAGATTAAATGACTTGGCCAGCAATATTTGTAACTGAGAAAGAATTCAAATACAGGTCTTCTGTGATCTTTTGTAAATACTTCTAATTACTTTTCTGAAATTACTTTCCTTTGTATATAAATCTTGGACTCCCTCCTGTAATGGGCTGAGGCTTGAGTTGATGCACTGAGGTCCCAAGCACATGAGGCTAAATAGTAATTGGACCACACTCTATTAATATATAAGCTTGGAGAAAGAATGGCCCCCACCCACTCTTTGTGCAAGTCCTGATGTGCTGTATAGGAAATGATGATTTGGGTGGAGGCAGGGAAGTGGAGAGGGAAGCGGAAGAAGAGACTGCTGGCTGGCATCTTGACACAGCTGCTCGCATTGCTATCGCAACCGTCCTTCACCTCCAATCCCCCTCTGCTAGCTGGCTTCCTGTCTGCCCATATTGCTATTGCAATCCTTCTTCACCTCTTCACTTCAATAAAGATTGAAGATTTTTCCCTTAACCTGAATTCCTGACTCCACCTGATTTTAAATATGCGGTCATCACACCTTCCTCTACTCTTTTGGCTTCAGGAATAAAAAGGGAAAAAAGAAACAGAAGGGCCAGTTACTGTGGTAGTGGCCAGCAAAGAGAAAAAGGAAGGCCAGTGGTGATCAAGGGATTACTAGGAGGCTAACACATCTTCAGAGAGCAGGGTTTTGGTTGCCCTACACTGGGCTTTGTTTAGCTATGGGAGAATTTTGTTGTTGTTTTTCCTTCTTTTTTGAAGAGGACCATGATATAAGGGAAGTAAGGCTATGGCATGCAAGTGAATTGGATTTAAGTGAGGGAGGGCTGTGCAAGGTTACCTATCTCACTTTCCCCTTCAGAGGCCAGATATGGATCAGGACGACCTTGGCCTTTTTAAGCTAAGATATTCAACAGGTTTCAGGTTGACTGAGGCAGCACCCCTTTAAATGACTAAGGCTAATTAGCAATTGAAGCAAAGAATCTCCACTTTCACTCTCTCTCTCTCTCTCTCTCTCTCTCTCTCTCTCTCTATATATATATATATATATACATATATATACATACATATACATACATATATACATACATACATATATATATATACATATATACATACATATACATATATATATATATATATAACTTTACCAAGATATTTTTGGGATTTAGTGGATCGATTTCTTTCTTAAGGACCATACTTTAAACCAAAACTACTCCGATTTTCATTGATTGGCCACCAATAGATCCCAGGCTAAGCCCCATTTAGTCTTACTTTGGGTCTTAATTGACTCAGATTGAAGGTTAGTAACAACCATTTCTGCTTTGGCCAGGTACACTAAGGCTTTTTCTTTCCCAGATTTATTTATTTGGATTTTTTTTTAACTAGGTGCAAGAGGAGGAAGTTTAAACAGTAGTAAAAGAAGAAAGCCTTAATTTGAAACTATGCCCAAAGGGCTATCTATCCCTTTGATCTACTCTCTATTGGTCTGTATCCCAAAGAGATCATTAA
Organism: Antechinus flavipes; assembly: GCF_016432865.1. Taxonomy (NCBI): domain Eukaryota; kingdom Metazoa; phylum Chordata; class Mammalia; order Dasyuromorphia; family Dasyuridae; genus Antechinus; species Antechinus flavipes. The sequence continues at coordinate 114,474,231 of NC_067401.1, read as the reverse complement.
AAAAAAAAAAAAAAAAAAGGAAAAAGGACCCATATGTGCAAAAATGTTTGTAGCAGCTTTTTTTGTAATGACAAGAAAATGGAAACTGAGTGTATGCCCATCAGTTGGGGAATGACTGAATGAGTTATGATATATGAATGTTATAGAATATTATTGTTCTATAAGAACAGGAAAGGCCTGGAGAAATTTACATGAACTGATGTCAAGTGAAGTGAATAGAACCAAGAAAACATTGTACACAGCAACAGGATTATGTGATAATCAACTATGGTGGACTTGGCTCTTCTCAACAATGAGGTGATTCAAGCCAATTCCTGATGTTGATGTTTGGATGGATCTGAGGACGAGCTGAAATTCCGCCATCCTTCACACCTGCCCCAGCAGCTTTGAGGAGTGACAGCTGAATACCTGAAATATTCATTCCAAGGATTTTAATTGTTCCCCTATTATTTTTGAGAAGAAGAAGCTGAGGAAGGAGATAAAGCCCTGGTGCCTGCCCTCTAAAAGCTTACAGTCTAGCGGAAAGATAAGATCTGGACTCAAGTTGCTAGAACACCAGGCTGTGTATCTAATTCAGAAAGTCATTACTTTTCGCCGCAGGCCTTTTTCAGAGACCTAGGATGTGTTAAGTGACACGTGGGTGGTACTGTCAATACAGGCTGGAGACTGGAGGAAGGAGAAAGCCCTTCCGGCTGCCACTGCATCCTACGTGAGGACTTGGGGTGAGGGCGGAATGCTGATCTGCCCACCTGCTGTCTCCTCAGTCAAATGAAAAGAATCACATCCTTCCATACTTCCTCTAACTCTCCCTCCCAGCCCAACGCTCATCCCCACCCCCCACTTCTATTATCCCTTGTGCCCCAGCCTCCGGGGGTTCTGGCTAGGGAACTGGAAAGAAAGCAGGCAATAAAGTGGGTCAGACAGTCAGCGAGGAGAAGGCCCAATCGTTGGGCGAGGAGGGAGGCCCCACAATCCGAGGGAGGAGGAGGTCCAGCAGAGCAGTTTCGGGCTGGGGGAAGCCGGCAGGCATTCAGGCAGGCGGGTAGGCCCGGCAGCAGGCGGTCCCCCTCGGCTGCAGAGATAACACACACAGGCACAGAAGAGACCCGCCTGGATAAGCTTACCTGATAAAGGCGCAGCCCGATAAGGGCCGCCCTATCGCCCAATTCATCTTGTTCGCCGAACCACAGGAGCCCGCGATAAGGGGATTGGGCGCCGACTGCAGCTGCCCGCGCCCACGGGGGAGGCTTTCCTGCGGGGATGTGTGTGTGTGTTTCTTATTAACAACAAATGTTTAGGAGTTCGGGTATAAAGAGCTCCGATGCAGAGAAGCGTGAACTCCCCCGATCAACTCCTGTCTTTCCTTCCCATGCCCAACCCCCAATCCTCTTTTGCATCTCGCAGCCCGGGCCCGTTTGGTTCCTCCGGGTGGGTTCCGCTGGGAGGCGATTAGGGAGCCGGAGATTAAGGAGATTTGACGCCGGGTGGAACTGACTAGTAGCCAGGTTTGGATGTTTGGGGGTTTTTCCTAAGCCGACTTTGACCATGAGGAAGTGAGCTGTCTCCCTCCTGTAGGACACCTCCCCCTCAAAGGGTCCCCTTGTCCAGGCTTAGGAACCAAGGATTCCAGAATTCTGATCTTCCTTCAGAAGAAAGCAGCTCTCTTTGTGGGGAAACCTCTATTTTCAGGGACAAGGAATGAGCTGGATCCCGCCATCGGTCCTGCTCTCTAGGTAGCAGAAAAGGGCACCTAGCAGTGGAGGGAGTCCTGGCCACTGGAACAGGCCAGGCAGTCACCTAGGCCGGCAGTGGGCATGTGTAGAGTTGTGACTGTACTCCCAGCCCAGAAACACACACACACACACACACCCATATATTCAGGAAGACTCACAAATGTGCCCTCCCAGATGGGCACACTTACATACATCTACATACATAAAGGTACACACAGGGATGCGTACATATTCACCTATAGATTTGGGGAGAGAACATAAACTGACATCCTCCTGTAGGAATACAGGATCATACCCCCGAAGCATACTCTTACACATATAGGTATGCAGAAATTCTCACAGGGTTACACTGATATTCACAGAGACTCACATTTACATAAACGCAGGAGAAAACACAAGAACAAATATACTCACTTAAAACACTCACTAGGGTACACAGTTACATAGGTGCCCAAGGGGCACATACACTTTCATGTATATACACATTCATAGGGACACACTCACATTTAAATACATACTTATAGGAACACAATTTACGTAGACATTTAGAGGGATATGTGCATATTTACATATCCACAGACCATATCCACTAAATACAAGATAAACAATCACAGGGGCAAAATTATGTACATACATATGTATGTTTATATGTAAGAACCATAACAGGAGCATACACATTTATATACACACGCACAAAGGCACACTCTCATTTACTTATGTATTCACAGGGCTCACACAATCACAAAGACACACTCATATTTGCATATAGGTTCATAGGACATGTCCACTAAATACAGGGCAAACACAATCATAGGGACACACTTATTTACATATATATGGCATACCATAACAAGAGCACATACATTTACATACATAGAAGGGCATACTTATTCACAGGGCACACACAATCACAAGGACACACACATTTACATACACACTCACAGGGACACACTCATACATATTCACAAGGCACATACTCACAGGGGTACACTCGCATTTACATACAGACAGGGCACACACAATCCCCAAGGCACGCATTCATGTGCACGCTAAGTCATGCTCCCCTACACATACACACACACCTATTGAAGCCACATTACTCTCCCTCACCCCCTCCCCAGATTCCTCCACCATCTCCCACTGCCCACCCATCCGGTGGTGGCAAGAAGATTGTGGCATGCCAGTCTACAGAGCTCCATGCTGTGCTTTAAAAGGGCACTTAATTTTTCATTCTTAAATGCTGTGATGCTCTTGTCTTCTGGCTTCACCCAAACCCCTCAGTGGAGATGGATGAGGGCGCGGAACACAGTTATCAGAAAGATTAAGCCAGGACTTGTCATTTTTTTATATCACGGAGCAGTCAGGCTGACGAGTGATGTCCTCGACGCGGCCAGGATGAGTCCAGCACCTTTAGTGCCAGTAGTAAAAAGGACTATAAAAAACACCATCGAAGAAAGGGTAATGATGAAATTTAACTGCTCCCTATCACACACCTGGGGTCTGCCTGCTGCGGAACCGGGGGGTTCGGCTGATTCATCTTTTACTGCTGTGTCCTTGTCCCCGAGTTTAAGGTCCTTCCACTGAACCAGAACACAACGTGTCCACCGCTTGGAGTCAAGTCTGGTCGTTTCCCGCCCCTCCTCCCCTCAGGTTCCCCCCCAGGACCAAGAGAACACATAAGGAATGGCAAGAAAAGAGACAGGAGCAATGGAAGTCGAAGGGGATCCCAGGAACCAATGTCTTCTTCAAGCCAGCTGACCCCATCTCCAGGAGGCCAGACCATGGGGCCATGCATTTGTAACCTCTGGTCATAGTTGTTTTCTCCCTACTGAAACAAAGCTATATAGATCACCATAATCATTTATCAGCCAATAAACATTTATTAAGCTCCTACTATGTGCCAGGTAATGCAACAACCCCTGCCCAGGTTCCCAGGTTAATGTTCAATAATTCTGCAGTGACTTGGTATACTCAGTCAAGCTAATGGTTACTTTGTCATTTCTTATTGTTACCTCCTTTCTCTCTCCCTTTCTCCTTTCTTTTTGGAGGCAGAGTTAAGTGACTTACACAGGTCACATCTAGTAAATTTCTGAGACCAGATTTGAACTCTGACTCCAGAGTCAGTACTCTACCTACTTCACCACTGCCCCTCCACCCAAGGACTAATTTGCACCGACCATCCCCTCCTCCATGCCATCCTTACCGTTTCAGAATTCTGAGTTTGGCTTCAGAGGATTTGAGTTAGAATCCTGCTTCTGTCACTTTGGGTGTTTGGATAAGTAAGTTAATACCTCTGGACCTCAGTTTCCTCATCTATAAAATGAGACTCAGACTAGAGGACCTCAAAGGTAAAGCTATGATCCCTATTTATGTTACATGATCTCAACTGGGCCCTCACTACTGAAAAGCAATCCTTTCATCCCTGCCACATACACTTCCCTTGCCTTTCCTCCCCTCAACCTCTCAGATGAGAAATTAGCCTTATATTTCACCAAAACACTTGTGGCCATTTGCTGAGTACTCCGTCTTTCCTCTCTTCTTTATCTCATATGTTTTCCTTCACTATCTTCTCCTTTACCCTGTCTCACATGAAGAGGTTATTCTTTTCTTTGCCAAGACATGGGAAAGTGTCATGCACATGTGATCCCATTCCATCTCTTTTCCACCATATTGCCTCCTCTATATCATTCATACTCTCTCACTTATCTCATCCATGTCTCCTCATCCTTTAAAAAAAAAAATCCTTCACTTGAACCATCCATCCCAACCACTGATCTTATTCATCTTCTCTCTGTCATGGCTAGCCCCTTGAGAAGGCCATCTACAATAGATGCTTCCATTTCCTTTCCTCTCATTCTCTTCCATACTCTTTAGCTTTGACCTCATCATTCAACTGAAATTGCTCTCTCCAAAGTTACCAATGAAATCTTAATTCCCAAATGTAATGGCTTTTTTTTTCAATCCTCATCCTTCTTGACCTCTTTCCTGTATTTGACACTGTCAATCACCCTCTTGTTTTTGATACTGTCTTCTGTCTAGGTTCTTTATAATATTGCTCTCTCCTGGTTCTCTTACCTAGCGGATCACTCCTTCTCAGGCTCCTTTACTGGATTCTTATCCAGGTCATATCCATTAACTGTGGGTTAACTCTCTCCTGGGCCCTCTTCTTTTTTCTCTCTATACTATTTCCCTTGATTTCATCAGTTCCCATTATCTTTATGCAGATGATTCTCAAAGCAATTAATCCATCCCTAACCCCTGACATGACTATCTGTTTTACATTTCCAACTGCCTGTTGGACATCTCAATCTCAAAATCTCAAACTAAATCTCAGATTTCTGGCTGAAGACATTTTTAATGTATACAAAACTGAATTTACTAACTCTCCAAAAATCTCCTTATCTTAACTTCCCTCTTATTATTAAAGACATACATAACCATCATCCTTTATTCCCCACTCTTACTTCCCTAAATCCAATCAGTAACCAAGTCCTGACTAATTCTACTTTCTAAATACCTCTCAAATATGTCTCCTTCTTTCTTTTTCTGTCATTGCCACCACCCCAAAGCAAACCTTTATTATCTCCTGCCAGGTATTGAAATAGACTGAAAAATGCATCAATTGACTGTCAAATTTATCTACCTAACTCTCAAATGTAACCATATTTCCCTCCTATTCAAGAAACTCCAGTGGCTCTCTATTACCGCCAGAACCAAATATAAAATCCTCTTGTTTTTAACGTCATTCACAAGCTAGCCCCTTCTACTTTTTTCAGTCTTCTTCCAGTTTATCCTCCTCCAAATATTCCTCAATCAAATGACACTGACCTCCTTGCTATTTCTGACATGACAGTTTTTCTCCCTACTCTAAGCATTTTCACTGGCTGTCTCCCATGCGTGGAATGTTCTTCTGGGCTTCCCTGACTTTCTTTATTGTTGTTCAGTCATTTCCAACTCTTCATGACTCCATGGACCATAGCACACCATTCCAATGTCATATATTTTAGCATTTTAATACTGTCCATGGAGTTTTCTTGGCAAAAATACTGGAGTTATTTGCCATTTCCCTCTACAGTGAATCACATTCTGTCAGAACTCTCCACTATGACTTGTTCATCTTGGGTAAACCCAAGATGATAATCCCAAATGACAAAGTTTGTGGTTTCATCGAGCTATATAAGCATTTTAAGGTTCTTTTTTAGTTTTTATGCTCTGTGTTCTAGAAGGTGCTTTCCAGGTCTTACATTTTATGTTCTATGTTCTCTTACATCCGGTGTTCTAAGGTCCCTTCCACTTCTGAAATTCTATGTAATGAAGTTCTTTACAAATCTAACATTCTACACTTTAAGACCCCTTCTAGATTTAACATTTTATATTTTATGTTCTAAACCCTAAGTTTCCTTCCAACTCTAGAATTCTATGTTCCCAGTTCTAAATCCAGTTCTATTTTCTGTTCTAAGCTCTAACATTCTATGTTCTAAGATGTTTTCCAGCTCTAACATTCAATTATTCTATAATCCAGCTCCAGTACTTTGGCTTTAGGCTTGATTTGCTCTCACAGACCAGCAAATATAGAAACAAGATGACAAGGAAGAAATCATGGAACAGTAGAAATCATGCAGTATTAACCTCAGATTTCTGGGTCAGATGGGAAGTTTGGTAAAGGATGAGGTCAAGTCGAGGGATACAATAATAAAGGTATCTTTAGGGTAAAAAAAGTGGTGAAGGGGTGGTATACTCTAATATTTATCCTTCCTATTTTTTAGTCATCTTTGCCAATGAGAATACAGTCCCAACATCAGGGCAAGCAGGCATGCAACAAGCATTTATTTGTGGGTTAAGCATTGGGGTACAAGTACAAACAAAAAGAAAAATAGTACCTTTTCTTTTTGCCCTCAAGGAGTTTACATTCTAATGAGAGATGTCGCATGAAAGGGAGTTAAAAAGGGCTGGGAGAGAGAGAATACTGGTACAGTCTGGAGAACCAGTAACAGCCAAAAGGGCCAATAAAATCAGAATGCTAATGTCTTAAAATTGTAAGATATATCAGTGACCATCTAGGCCAACCCACACTAGAAAAGAATTTCCACTGTAATATGTTGGCCAAGTAGTCATCTGATCTCGGTTGAAGATTTCCAAGGAAGGGGAAACCACTACCTCTGGATGTTTAACCCAGAATTTAATTTAGAATCAATCTCAATTTTTCTTTCTTGGAACTTTGATCCATTACTACTAATTCAGTCATCTGAGACTACTTTTTCTGAATCTCAGTTTCTCCTACTGTGAAATTGTTATGTTCCTTCTTTCCCAGGCGATAATTTGGAGCACCTGATTCAGAAGGCATAAGTTAGTAGGCGTAGGTCCTTCCTAATCCTCAGATGAGGATCCCACCTCTTATTGTTCATGGGAAATCCAGGGGAAAATAAATATCCTTCAAGGAGATCCCTAAAGGAAAAGAATGACCTGTAAAATTTCTTGACCTGAAACAAAGGGATTTCATGTGTGAGTAGTAAAAGAGAAACAACTGAGATGGTATCAACCTCTATGAAGTATTTGAGCCCATACTTTCCTGGCTCCCTATGAAATCAATCAGGTTATGTTAAGCCAGGAAGATTAAAATCAAATGAAGAACTTTCTGATCATAAAGCAACTTACTGCTAATCACTTATAATGGCTCTTGAGGGAGTCTTTGGAGTTGTTATCCCTGAAGAACTTTAAGACAAGACTAAGTACAACTAGAATGGATAAAGTACTTCTCTGCCTAGGAGAGGGAATGGGCTAGACTAGATCTGAGATTCTACTCAGCCAGTTTTTCTGTGATTTTATAATTCAACAAGAAAGAGTTCACAGATCTTGGTGACAATCCTATTCTTTTCCTGTAAGGACACTAATACTAGGGTCTCTCACTCCAATCACTATCCCATGATCCTCTTTATCTATCTTTTTCCTGACTTTGTCCATCTCTCAAATTAATCTTTATCATCACATTCCATTTCTAGTTCTTTGCAGAAGTATTTTTCTGAGTATTTTTGGTGCATTTGGTATATATACCTGGGATTACATGCCTTGCAGTGGGATTTCTGTATCCAAGGCTATGCTCAATATAGTCGCTTTCTTAGTGTAATTTCAAATTGTCCACACCTTGGCAGGACCAATTGCTCTTTCAACAGTGTTTAATATCTCTCTCTTCTACAACCCCTAGAAGATTGACTGTTTTCATCTTTTACCAGCTTTGCTAGTTTGCTGGGTATGTGGCAAGATCTTCAAATTATTTTGATTCTTATTTCTCTGATCTTTAATATTTGGAGCATTCTTTCTTATAGCTGTTATTGGTTTGCTGTTCTTTTATGAAGTATTTGTTCACATTTTTTGATCACTTACCTATTGAAGAATAAGTCTTTGTCTTATACATTTTGGTATTTTCTTAATTCATTCAAGGTGGACAGGTTCCATTTATTGGGTCAAGAATGCTACTGAAGTCCTTATAAATGGCTAGACAAGGAACTCCATCAGCAGTATATTTGTGTAATGGGCAATATGAGTGTTCAAGGATAATTAGTACTTCTGGTATGACGGCTTGCTCAGTCTTATTCAGAGATGCTTATCTACCCTTGATGTCCACCTGGCTTGCAACTTTCACATGTGGTCCCAAGAAGCTATTGCATACTCATCAGTTATTCCTCAGTAAAATCATCTTGGCAAACAGGCTACACCAGGTTGAGAGCAACCTACAGGTCATAAATTCTTTAGTGAATTAGGGAGGCATGTGAAGACTTCCCCCAATGGAAAGGGCAGATAAGAATAATTTGTTCCATTGGCCATTAAGACAGCTGAAGCAGGCACTGTGGAGTGCTTACAGCTTGGTCAGACATCAAAGATGTCAAGGTCATCCACTGTATCTACAGCCATCATAATCATTCTGACTTCAGTCTTCCCATTGGACTTCTATATTCTGGAAGAGAGAGAGTGAGGGTGAAGACTGTGCAATTCTGCCTCACTTAAATCCAATTTACTTTAAAGTTAAGACCACCTTGAGATGTCAGGGGTCAAAAGGCAGGATAAACAACACATCAGACTCAAGTATAAATGTCCACTAAACCATACGTAAGGATCTCCATAAACCTATATTGATTTAGAAAACCACATATTAACATTATATGTTCTATTATATTTTTATTTATTTTATTAAATATTTCCTTATTATGTTTTAATTTGTCTGGGCTCATTGACTTGGAAATGTTTTAGGATGTTTGATACTTTTGGTCTACAAAATTCTCTGAGATTCTAAGAAACAGAGAAAGTGCTGGCCTGTGTTGTTTGAAAAGAATCACCCTTGGAAGCTCCCACACTACTGAAATCACAGATCTAGTTTTTGTGTCCTACTCACTGAGTTGTTTGTTGTTCATCCTTTTTTCTAGAAGCAGATCAATGATGTCATGAGGACGATGTCTTGGATTGAGAATGAATTGGATTTAAGTGAGGCAGAGCCATGCAGAGTCATCAGCCTCGCTCTCTCCTCCAGAATCATTTGAGTCCAGTAGCAAGATAAACAGATGATGGTATGGTCCCATCCATTAAATATCAGCCCCTTATCAGAGGTATTGGATACTCTGCTTTAATCTAATCTTATCACCTTTTACTGACATATGGAAAATTGGTCATCATACTCCTGAGAAAGGTCTATCATATCCAGCAGGAGAGGCCTGGAGAGACTTACATGAACTGATGCTGAGTGAAATGAGCAGGACCAGGAGATCATTATATACTTCAACAACAATACTATATGATGATCAATTCTGATAGACCTGGCCATCTTCAGCAATGAGATGAACCAAATCAGTTCTATTTGTTCAATAATGAAGAGAACCAGCTACACCCAGCGAAAGAACTCTGGAAATGAGCATGAACCCCAACATAGCATTTCTAATTCCTCTGTTTTTGTCCACTTGTATTTTTTATTTCCTTCTCAGGTTAATTTTACCTTATTTCTAAGTCCGATTTTTCTTGTGTAGAAAAATAAATGTATGGAAATGTATACATATATTGTATTTAACATATACTTTAACATATTTAATATGTATTGGTCTACCTGCCATCTAGGGGAGGGAGTGGGGGGAAGGAGAGGAAAAGATTTGGCAATTGTCAATGCTGAAAAATTACCCATACATATATCTTGTAAATAAAAAGCTATAATAAAAAAAAAAGAAAAGTCTATCATATACACTAGAAGATCATTCAATCAATAAGCATTTATAAAAGCAGGTCCTGCATTGAGCACTAGGGATAAAAAGATAAGAATGAAACAATCCCTACCCTGAAGGAGCTTACATGATAGTGGATGATTTTTCACCATTTTCTCCTTATTTCACTATTCTTTCTAAACAACTTCAGTTCATTTTTGCTTACAAATTGAATTGTTAAATTTAACCAGTGTGAGTCTTGGAGTTTGCAGCCTTGGCTGTTATTACATTGAGTTTGCTCTTTTGTTTTGTGGAGTTGATCTGTGAATTCTTTCAACTAGAATTTCATTTTTTATGTTTAGAAGTTTTGAGAAGTTCTCTTCTAGTATTTCCTCCGCTGTGATGCTAAGGTTTTTTTGTCCTGCTGTGTTTTTTCTGAGAGATCAATGCTTTTTAGGTTATCTCTTCACTTCTTGTCTTTTGAGTTCACTGTGTTTTACTTGTATGGTGAGCATATTTTCTCATAATATTTTTTGCTACTTTTCTCCCAGGTTGTCCTTTACTTCTATGCATTTACATTCTTATTCTGTTGCTCTCTCTCTCTCTCTCTCTTGTTTTCTTTATTGGGTTTACCATTGCAAATTCAAGGTTTTTTCTTCTGCTCAGTATTTTTGTTGTGCAGGAAGAAAATTCTGCACTCAAATTCACATTTCTCTTTTAAACTATTTAGTAACAACATGTTATGGCCATGTTCTCCTCAAATTCCACAGGGTCCTCTGTCTCATTAAGTGTTGGATTATTTTTCCTTGAGGGAGAGGGGAGACTACTTATTCATAAATGTCTGAACTTGTTTATATAATATAAATATAATATAATTTATAATTTTATTAATATAAAGGAAATACTTTCTTCTGTTATTGCTTTTCCTGTTGATTTATCTGTTTATTTTCAAGGACTTTGAGTCTTCTTCTTCCTAAAATCTTTAGAACTTCCTACTTTTCACCCCCACCCCAATTTATTTTTCCTTATCACTCACTTTCTGACTTCTTCCCCTCTCTCTGATTGTGAATTCCTTCAGGACTGGATTTCAAAGTGTCCCAACCTCCTTCCATGCTGGGAATTCATATTTCACCAGTCTAAAATCTTTGCCTCAACTTTTTGAGGAGTCCAAGTTGGGTCCAGCTGAATGCTGTATTCTTTCTTTCCAACCTGGTGGAGTACAACATAATACCCCACAATCAGTGTCCTGTCTTGGTCACTTGGTCACTTACTCAAATCTCTGGCCTGGTGGCCAAAAAAGTCTGCCTGTTTTTTCCCAGTACTGGTAGAGTCTGCTTTCCTTGATACTGGTGCGTCTGTGTTATGACTCTTGTCAGGATAATGGTCAAACTGGCTGTCCAGAGCATGGGTCTCTGAAGCACTAGAAAGAGCAGAGGGGGAGTGGGATACAGAAGTGGGTTTTTGATGTAAGCCTGTAGCTAGTGCAATCTCACTACAAATATCAAGGGAGGTAGTAGAGGAGGGTTGAGTGAGCTCAGAGTCAGCAAGTGTCAGTTCCAGAATTTGGGGAGAGTTTAAATCTATTATATATATATATAATATTACATATATATTATATCATACATATTATCTATATATATAATATAATATAATAATTTTGGATTGTGGATATCCCAGACCATAGAAATATCTGAAGTTGCTTTAACTTTGGTGTGTAAATTCTGTTTTTGAGAGGTTTGAGAGGCCATGGGGATTAGAGAAAATGTCTAATCCATTGCTTCTTAAACTTTTCTCACTCAATCCCTTTTTGACCTGAGAAATTTTTGTGGGATCCTAGGTATATAGATATATAAAACAGGTATACAAATCAAAACTTAAATGATAATAAATTATAAAAATATTTTTAAAATAATTCTTTGGTTTACATATAATTTTACCATTTATTAAAGATTAAAGAAAATTTGCATCCTAATAAGATAAGTGTGCTTGTTTATTTTTACATAAAGAATTAAATCTTAGTGGAATATTTAATACTTTTTACTGTTGTCAAATTTTTCATAACCCTACCCCATTCAGTTACATAACTCCACATGGGGTTGCAACCAACAGTTTAAGAAGCTTTGATCTAAATTCCAAAACACCTGGGATAGAAAATGCTATCTGCATCCAGAGAGAGAATATGGAGACTGAATGTGAATCAAAATATATGATTTTCACATTTTTTTATTTGCTTGCTTTTTCTTTCTTGTGGTTTTCCCCTTTTGTTCAGATTTTCCTTTTGAAACATGACTAATATGGAAATATGTTTAAAATGATCATACCTGTATAACCTATATCAGATTGCTTGCTATCTTGGGGAGAGAGAGGATAAGAGAGGGAAGGAGAAAAGAAAATTTGGAACTCAAAATCTTACAAAAATGATAGTTGAAAGCTATCAATATATTATTGGAAAAATAAAATACTATTTAAAAAAAAAGAACCTTAGGTCTAATCCACCATCTTGTTGCTCATATGACTTAGAAGTCTCTAGCCTCTGCTTATAAACACAAGCAGCAAATTTAACAGGTGTCTACTCTGTGGGTGATAATTATAAGACAGGTAGTTAATCAACAAGCATTTAGTTAAGTGTTCTTTCTGTACCAGGCACCGTGCTAACTGCTAGGGATATGTTGTTGTTCAGTTCTGTCCAACTCTTCATGAGCTTCTGTCCATGGGGTTTTCTTGGCAAAGATACTTAAGTGGTTTACCATTTCATCCTCCAATGGATCACTGATCCATAGGCAAACAGAGGTTAAGTGGCTTGCCTAAGATTACACAGCTAGGATATTTGTGAGGCTGGATTTTAACTCAGGAATTCATGATTCCAAGCCCAATATTGTATCTACTTTACTACCTAGCTGCTAGGGATAGAAAAGTAAAAATACAGTCCCTGCCCTCAAGGAACCTATACTTTAATAATGGAAACTATGTAAATACCTAGGTACATGTAAGATAGATATAGATATATAAACTACTCTACATATATTGCTAATATATATACTTATATGTATACTATGTATGTATGTGTATTCATGTATTTGTGTATATAATTATATAGAGAGATATGTTTCTATGTGTAACAGGAAATATTCTTAGAGAGGAAAATTAGAGAGGAGATTTGGAAAGACCTCCTACAGAAAACGGGATTTGAAAGAAGTCAGAAATCTAAACAGCTTGGTGACCTTAGTAGATAGAGTGCTGGACCTAGAATCAGGAAGACCTGAGATGAAATCTAGACTCAAACAATTACTAGCTGTGTGATCCTGGGCAAGTCACTTAACCCTATTTGATCAATTGATTTATAGCATTCAGGTCACAGATAGCTGTAGTACAATGGATAAAGTGCTGGGCTTGGAGTCAAGGAGACTTGAGTTCAAAGCTGGACTCACTTCCTAGCTATGTTAACCCTGGTCAAGTCCCAACTCAGCCTCTGATTGCCTCAGTTTTCTCAACTGTAAAATAAGGTAATAATATCCATATTAATTATTATTACCAAAATAGGAATAGTAATAATACCTATCTCACAGAGTTGTTGTAATGATCAAATTGAATAATATTTGTAAAGTGCTTAACACAGTGTCTGGCACATAATAGGTATTTAATAAATGTTTTTCCTTCCCCACAAGCTAAACATGTAGTCGTGTTTTTCTTAAATCATTATGATTTTAGGACAAAATCACAACTAGGAATTTCTGCACCCATCACAAAGGGATACGGTAGAGGAGTGCTGGAGCTATTCAAAACAAAGAGCTAATTATTAAATTTTCAGTGTGAGCGTTTATACCTTGAAAATCAGCAACCACTACAAATCAGGTCTTGGTTTATTGTTTTGTTAATTGCCCAGACTTGTGAAAGTAATGGGGAAAATGTTAATGATACAGATTAAAGTTTCAAAATGTGTCCCATGTGTGCATGTGTGTGTATGTGTAGGTATATACATGAGCTGATTGTGTATTCCAAAGGTAGTTGTTGAGCATCTATCAGCACACCCCTATAATAAAGTTAAAATGGGGAGGATACTATCCCATGGGGGACAAAAATCCAGGAAATTAACTTGAGGTCACCAAATTGGTAAGGGATAGCAGAACATGGGCAGGGAAAGAGCCCACCGCAACCTGCCATCTGATAACTTGCTGTCTCAACCAATTGTTCTTGCTCATTAAATACTAAATTCTGTGTTTCCACAGGACTAAAGGACAGCATCCTGGGACAAAGCCCCATCATCCTGCCCTAGTTAAGCATCTCTGCCCTTTGACATACTGGTCAACTTAGTCTAGAGGTTCCCATTGTCTTCCTAAAACACAACACCCAGAATTGAGAACATTCAGAGGCTCCGGGCTCTCTTGGCAAAACTTTTTAGGCAATCAGGCTTTTTTCTCCTCTTGTTAGCATTGCTGCCTCCCCCCCACCCCCGCTCTCTTTAGTGCTGACTGCCTCGCAGTAACGAAGGCCACAGCCTATTAATTGCAGTGACAATGACAAAGGAAGAGGTGGAGGCAGCGATTTGTCTTGCGTGTAACCTCGCGCATCATCCCAAGATAAATGAAAACTCATTTCTGCTTTGATTCGGTCTAATTTCTCAGGGCCCTGGAGGCCCGTAGTGGGACTAGCACAGTCAGGCCTGGGAAGGACTTACGGGCTGGAGAGGGGCAAAGGTGACCCAGGAGCCAAATGACTGCGACGGCCCCGTCTGTGACCAGCCTCCCTGAGGGTAACAGTGAAGTGGAGGGTGGGATGGAAGCTGTGGTACAGAGGCAGGGGACTGGATCTGGAGTCAGGAGACCTGGGGGTCAAGTTGGGGCTCTTCATCGGACTAGCTGTGTGACTTCACAGACCCATGGGATGATTTTAAGCAAGCCATTTCCCTCTATTTTTTTATGTTCTTTAGTTTCATAGATATCTGAAAGGACCCTCAGACACTATCTAATCCAACGTATTCATTTTACAGATGAGTAAACCGAGGCCTATAAAGGTGAAGTGCCATGCTAGTAAATGGCAAATTTGATTTGAAACCAGGGCCTCTCAATTTAAATTCAATGTTCTTTCCACTACAGAAATGTACCACATACTTTCTCCAATCTCTTGCCTGTAAAATGAAGAGACTGGACTCGGTCAGGGGGTCATAAGCAGACATCTACAGACCCCTGAGACATCCATGGATAAATTTCAGGGGATCTAGGACCTTGGGTAGGAAAAATGATGTCTATTTTCACTTATTTCCAACTGAAATTTAGCATTTCCTTCAATTGTTTAAAAACATGATTCTGAAATGAGATTCACATTCTTTATGAGACTGCCATGCTACACCACAAAGTTAAGAACCCTGCTTTAGAGGGCTCTTGATGAAAAATGCTCCTTACTGCTTGACATCAAGAGAATGGACTAGTATGCAGAATGAGATATACAGTTTTGAACATGGCCAATACAAGATTTGTTTTGCTTAGCTATACTTATTTGTTACAAGGATTTTGTTTTCCTTTTCAAAAAATTGAGAGGGAGATTAAGAAAAACAAATTTTTGGAAATGGAAAAAAAATTGATTTTAATTTTTTTTTTTAAGTTTAGGAATCCTTAGCTTTAGAGTATTGATTGGATTAGATGATCTCTAAGATTCCTTCTCTAGTTCTGTATCTTTCCAGATGTTGCCACCATGCTTTATCTTCCAACTCACCTGGGAACTTCCCACAATGTCTGGAGCTCTCTCATCCTGGAACACATATCCTTACATACATACATTTGTTCATCTCTGTGGCTTTCTCACCCTAGAAACTCCATTTGCCAACCTTTTCCCATTGATGAATTCCTCCCAGGCCTTTCCTTTTTTCAAACTTTCCTTTAGACAGTACTTCAAACTGTGTCTGACTTTCTAGTCTTCAAAACTACACTACCACCACTCATATACACCCATTTTCAGCTCCCTTTTAAGTGGATCTTCTCTCATTAGAATGTAAATTCTTTGAGGGCAGGAACTTTTATTTGCCCAGTGTTTGTAGCTCCTGTATATGGCACATGGGAAGTACTTAATAAGTGTTTGGTGCTTATTGTCTCTGATTGTTCAGGGTAAATAATAATAACTCACACTTGTATAACACTTTCAATTTTAAAAACTAATAAAGTATAAAGTCCTTGAAGAGAGGGCTTACCTCTTTTTTTCCCTTTGTATACCCAGTACCTAACACAAGCCCTTAAAGTGAATAGATATTCAACAAATGCTACACAATTTAATTTGTTGAATATAAAGCACTTTTCCCTATGACAACCTCACAAAGAAGTTGTATAAGAAAATCTACCAGTTATGAATAAAGAACCTTGACTCTACAACAGACAAACATGGATAAATGGAAAGTGAAAAGTTGAAACTGGTTGTGAGGGAACCACAGAAAAGAAGTGGTTCTGTGAGAAAGAACTCACAGAGTTGTGAGAAAAGGTCTTTGAAAATGTTAAAGCATCATAGCAATATAAAATTTTTTTCTATAAGAATTGTCCAATAACTAGATTGTTCTCCTCAATTTTCTCCTGTTGTACCGATGATTGGATCTCAAAGTGTGGTCTAACATTTTCATGGGAAAGGTTACAAAGTCAAAATTATTTTTATAGTAAGATGTTTTAATTTGTAATATAGTAAATATTGGCAAATATAACCTATGTAAACAAAAATTTTTTGGGCATGTTTAATATTTTTAAAAATTATTAAGTGGTCCTGAGGGAAAAAAAAAGTTTGAGAATCAACATACTAAACCATGCTGTATATTCTCTGTTTCCATGGCAAAAGAAAGAGCTTAGAAGGACTCCATACCTATGGAAAGCTTGGATCTCATTCTCTCTCAAATAAATTGAGCCAATAAATTCTCATTTCTACCAGAGGCACAGGAAATCATTCTGCAGCCTTCAATACTTTTCAAAAATTGGTTCTTCAAAGAAGCTTTCCCAAATTGTATCACGAATGCATTGATGGTGGAATTGTGAACTGATCCTACTATTGTAGAGAGCAATCCGCAAAGGTCAACCAAATTGTGCATATTCTTTGACCCCAGCATTACCCAAACAGTATCCCAAAGACATCATTAAAAAGGGGGAAGGATCTATATATGCAAAAATATTTATGGCGGCTCTTTTCATGGTGGCAAAATACTGGAAACTGAGAGGATACCCATCAATTCAGGAATGGTTAAACAAATTGTGATACATGAATATAATGAAATACTATTGTGTAATAAGAAATGATGAACTGGCATATTTCAGAAATACGTGGATAAAGCTTGTATGAACTGATACAAAGTGAAATGAGCAGAACCAGGGAAACAGTGTACACAAAATCAGCAACACTGTGTGATGATCAACTATGATTGACTCACCTCTTCTCAGCAAAACGATAATCCAAGACAAGTACAAAGGTCTCATGTAGGAAAATTCTATCTATAACCAGATGAAGAACTGATGGTATCTGAACACATACCAAAACATATTTTTCCACTTAAAATATTCTTTTTCATTTTTTTCCTTTTGACCTATTTCTTCTTTCACAACTGTGACTAATATGGAAATATGTTTTATATGATAGAGACATGTATAAACTATATCAAATTTCCTACCATCTACAGAAGAGGGGAGGGAAGGGAAGGAGAGAGAAAATCAATTAAACTAAAATCTTGTAACTAAAAACTAAACTTGAAACTAAAAAATCTTGTAAAAACGAATACTAAAAATTTTCTTGACATGTAACTGGGAAGGAAATGCAATACAATTTCATTGTATTTCCAAATTCCAAGCCCTCTCCCCTTTCCTAACACACATACAGTTATATACATATACTAAGCTGATCATTTCTTTCCTGTCCACTCCCTTGGTCCTTATCTATGGGTTACTCCCTTCATTTGGTCATGTTTGTCTTTAGCTAAATCAGAGTTCTTTAGTTACTGTATACATCTGGTATTCTTATCCAAATTCCCCACAGAGATTCTCCTCAAACAAAGAGCAAGGGATATATCTCCCCTTTCCTTCATATCCCCATGGCAAGTAATACAGGATAGTGTACCCAGAAGGCACTCAATGTATGATTCTGACCAAATGAAATGCTTCTGGGGGACATTGAAAGGATTACCATCCCCTTCTGGGGGAGACAGAGTTCATGCTACATGTTAATGTTGTGGAAAGAAAATTTAATTTGAAGTCAGGAGTTCTGGATTCAAATTCTGACTCTGTATACCACCTATGTGGTATACTTGGGCAGGGTGATTTTCCACTCTAGGCTTCAGTTTCCAGTTCTCTCTCTCTCTCTCTCTCTCTCTCTCTCTCTCTCTCTCTCTCTCTCTCTCTCCCCTAGATATGTAATTTCACCAATATAGGCAACTGCTGGTGAAGAAACTCCTTCGATCGAAGTAATTCTAGATTTTTTTCATCAATTTACAGGTTCACACTGTGGGCTGAAGGGCACTGAGAGGTTCAATGACTCCTCAGAATCATGCAACCATTTAAAAGTCAGAGGCACTACTTGAGCCCTGGTCTTCCTAACTTATAAAGTGACTTTTTATCCATATGAGACTCTACTGTTTTCCCTCTCGCTTTATCTATAAAATGAGATGGTTGTTGTAGATGACCGTCAAAGGAGCCTATTTGTTCTAAATCTATGATTCCAGGATTTCTCTACTTGCACGAGTTCCTAAGGTCCCAGCCACACAAGCCTGGGGTTGTGAGGGAAGGAGTGGGTAAGAGCGGTTCTTTCATTGCAAAAGTGAGAAGGGAGACAAACAGCTCGGCCTGTGGGCTGGAGAAACCTCCCCAACATCTGCCCCCAAGATCTGAATTGCTAATGTCCCCTTCCCTTTCTCCAGCTCCTGCTGGGAACAGCTGAGTCCCTGGGAAGAATGTGTCTGGCAGCAGTTCCCTGCTCTCCCCCACCCCACATAGAATTCTCTTCCCTTCTACAAGCAACGTCTCCTGCTACCCCAAAAAGTCAGCAGACAAAAAGTCCAGCATGATTTCCTTTCTCACTGAAGTTGTGCATTGAAAGATGTCACCAAGAAGGTTAAAGGGGACTGAGTCAAGTGCAAATTCTTTAGTATGGCATTCAAGGTCTTATCTCCAATGGCACACATACACCAAACCTCCAAACAAGCCTGTCTTCCTAATGCAAATCCCTGGCTCCCCACCACAGATTTCAAGCTTGAATGGACCACAGAGAACATCTACTTCAGCCTCTCCATTCCACATTTGAAGGAAGGATTAGGGAGTTTAAATGACTTGTCCATGGCCACACAGGGTTACACTCCCAGGCATCTGCTACACCCAGGCTGCTGATCTCTGTCTATACCTCCCTCACGATCCAATTTAATACCTATCTTCTTCATGAAGTCTTCTCTGAGCATTCTCATGTCTCCATGCCTGCAAGCATTGATAATATTCTGCTGTGATAAAGGTCCTAGACCCAAAGGCTGGAAAGTCTAGCTCTGCCACTCACCAGTTGTTGTTGTTCCTTCCTTTTCCAAAGGTACCAACAATGACTATCTAGAGGTAATAGTTTGACTTTCCAGTGAATTGGATTTAAGTGAAGCAGGGGAGCACAAAGTTTTCAGTCTCAGTCTCTCTTTCAGAGCCATCAAAGTCAAGTGGCAAGACAAAAATCAAAATGGCTGGCAATGAGTTGGATTGCAATGGATAATGTGGCATTATCAGTTGTATAACCACAATAAAGTAAATCTCCTAGACCCTTAGCTTCCTCATTTGTAAAATGTAGATAAGTATAGCAACTTTATGAGGTTTGAATGAAATTTGAATTTAAATTTATAGTGTTATTATCCATACCAACTATCTTTGTCATTATATATTTTATTCAGTCTCAGTTTCAGCATCTATAAAATGGGAACAATAATATTGTGACTACCTATCTCACAAAGTTAGTATGAAGAAAATAATGTGTAAACTATGGAAAATGGCGGGGGGAGGGTGGAATTTTAATCCTCTGGGAAACATCTAGTTCATTTAATTTCTGTTCTTAAACCGTTCTCTCAGGTTATAAGCTACAGATGAGCTGCTACCTATTTGTGTTGGCAGAGTTACTATTATCTTTTTTATATTATCTCTTTATACTAAACCATATTTTAATTCATAGGTTAGAACCTGTGGTTTATTCCTTGTGGGTAACACAGATCAGCAACAAATTATACCCTTCAGTCTTAAAGAGTTGCCTAGGAACACTGAAAGGTTAAGTTGCTAGTCTAAGATTACACCGTCAATATGAGTCAGGAGTTTGCTGAAAACCCAAGTAATTCTGATTCTGAAGAGTAATTTCAGGATGAAGTGGCCACTGACCACTGGAAGAATCAGAAAAGGCTTTGGTATTGCTCCTTCAGTTGAGTCTTGCAGCAAATTAAAGAGTCCACTTGGGACATATGGATTTATTCAATTCCCTCACCTGAATGCATATTCTTCCACCTCATATCCTCTCCCTCACTATCTAGCATGGTCCTAAGTCACATTAACAAGAAAGCTTTTATTTAAGCTTCTGTTTTGTGCCAGACACTGTGCTAAGTCTGGGGATACAAAGAAAGAGTAAAAAAAAAAGTCCCTGCTCTCACAGGGTTTACAATCTAATGAGGGAAATAATGTGCAAATGATTAAGTGAAACAAACAAAATCAAAAAAGGAAAAATACCAGGCAATTGGAGATAATCTTAGAGGGATAAAGGAGAACTGGAAATGGCTTCTTGTGAGACTGCAGTTTCTTGGGGAGGAAGAATAAAACCCCAGGAATTTTCAGGTTGCCTATGACATCTATCACTCACCATTGCACACCCACCCAGCTCCTGGTTTCTTACTTTGTTGTCCCTTAAACCATTATAGATGTGATGGTTGTTGTTGTTGTCATTGCTGTTTGAGGCAATCAAGCTTGATTGACTTGCCCAAAAGTCACACAACTAGTAAATGTCTGAGGCTGAATTTGAACTCAGGTCTTCCTGATTCCATATGAGTTCTTTAATGTTCCCCTATTTATCATAAAGGAGCTCGAGCATCTTGTTTTTCAAAACTTGCAATCAGGAACTGAAAAGAGACACTTTGGGTTTTAGGAACCTGGAAGAGAGTGACTGAGATTGTAACAAAGAAAAAAAGGGTGACAGGAAATAGATGAGAAGAGTCGCAGAGATGAGGAAGATAGTAGAGAGGAAGAGACACGATAGAGAGAGACAAAGAAATAGAGAAAGAAAAAAATAGACATAGGACAGAGAAAACAGTAATAGAAAGATGAGAAACTAAGCAAAAACAGGGAGAAAAGACATAAAGCCAGGGTAAGAGAAATGGCAGAAAAAAGTGCAGAGAGGTAGAGAAAAAGAAAAGAAATGAGACAGGATGAGAAAGAGATAAAATAGACCTAGAAAAAGATATGAAAAAGGCAGAGAGTCTAAAAGTGGGTCAGGAAGGAAGGTATTTTAATATAGCTGAATGAGGGACACAGACAAAATGATGATTGAATCCATCTTCCTCTTCAGTTATCCAGCCAAACTGGGTTTTCCCACTCCCATTTTTCTGCTAGTAGAGAAAAGTCTCTTCACCCACATTCAAATGAATTTGATATTCAATCAATGAAGATTAGCTTGCCCAAGGTAAGATGGTTTTTATATCCGCAAGGAAGTCAAATACGATTATGCAGATGAGCAAATTATCCTAAGATGAGCAGAGTCTAATATATGATAATTATTTGAAAGGGTAGACTTTCGCACTGATTAGCATATCTTGAAGACCAGACAGAGATGGAAGAGTAGAGGAAAAGAGGTGAGATTCCTGCAGATGAGTAATCTTGCTTGGTCAGAATATCAAGGGCTTGGTCAGAATATCAAGATACAAGAACTTATGTGTCAGGAATTGGAAAAGTTGCTTTCCTGCCCAAGATAGGGGCTGGAGTGGGAAGGGGGAAGAAATAATTTGGATTTAACTTTTTAAGCTATTCAAAATATCTTCTAATGGAAAGTGAGAAAAGATGGCTAACCAGAATGGGTTGTTCCTCTCCAAGACAAACACAAAGTCCAGGGCTTCCTAAATCCTCTCTCCCTTCCCCCCTCCAAAGGGCACACAGAGCAGGTTTGTTCCCCTCCACAGACAGCTGGGCACAGATCCCATTGCCCTCTGGGGTGAAGGCTGACTTTTCTTGGCTGATTTTCAGCCCTTCTGCCTCATCTCCTTGTATCTGCAAGCCTCCAGTTGGAATGGACAGCAAGTCTCTGGGCCCCAGAGCCCTAAGAAAACACAAACTGTGACAGGAGCTGGAATTGGGCCAAGGGGGAATAATTAAGATCAAAATATTAGGAGGTTATTGAGGAAGGGATCTGTTGTGCATCTTTGAATGTTACTTTATTTCTTTGACTTTCATTCTCTTCATCTAGAAAATGAAGGGCTCAGATGAGGTGATCTCTGAGGTCTTTTCCGGCTCTAAATCTGTGTTCCTATGATCAGGATCAATGAGGTATGGAAAGTGAATGGAACTGTTTAATGAAGGGGCTGGGGTCCCTGGAATGGCTGCTCCCTCCCTTTGATCAGGGTTGTAGTTTTACCTCCATCTCATAAGTTGACTTATTAGGGACTTCCCCCTTCCATTGGATTCCAATGCAGTTCAATTCAAACTTTTACTTACTAGCTACCAAGGGGGCAGCACTCTGCATTGAATTAGAAATAAAAAGATTAAGAAAGACACTATTGCTACCTCCCAGGAGTTTACCTTCTATTGACCAGAAGGTGGACTGAAGGCATTTTGTCCTGTGAGCTAACCACCTGGAGATGGAACTGGCCAGCTTGGAGGAAAGACAGACTAACCTGCTTTCAGGATTTCTCAAGGAAAAACTGGTAGGGATTTTAGGGAAATGTTAACCTTTTAACTTAACCTAACCAACAAACTCAACGGGTCTCTCGAGCTCTGAAAAGATCAGATGTACATTAGCCAATACTGTTGCCTCATTATTCTCGGGAAGATAGTACCTTGTATTTATTTAAGGTCTTTCTTTTTCTGAAGACAAAAAGCTTTGACAGTAGCTAATGGATATCTCCCCACTGTTCACTTTCATTCTCAATGTCCCTTAGTCTGATTTCTCACCAGCCTTGAACAGAGATACTCTAAATACCCCTCCAGGGGAGATACACAGTGATACAAAGTGAGGCAAGAAGTAGCCATCTTTGCCAAGAAAAATAAAACTCACTGGTCAGTATTGCCTCTGGTCATCTGGTTCTTTAAGTCACTCCAATCACTAGTTATTTTTATCCTTCCGCTATTTGGTTACTCTAAACACTGATTCTTTATAGTGCTAATCGTTCACACCACTAGTCAGTCACTTCTGAACCTGAACATTGTTTCTACTGGCGATACTAGACACCAATAGCTCCAGTCACTGAAAAAACTTAGAACCGGTGTCCTATGAACATTAGAGTTCTGAAATACTGATAGTTCTCTCAGAAAGAACATACACTATACAAATGTCCATTTTAATTGGTCTTTGTTAAGTTTTGAATAAAAATGAATCCTTTTACAAAAAAGTAAGAACACACACCTGAACTACTTTGTAGAAGAGTCTTAGAAGACTTGTGGATTCCAATTCTGACTGTTCCACACATATTGTGTATACCTGTAGGCTTCAATTCTTTACCTGAACAATGAGAGAGTTGAAGAAATAACCATCTAAAGGACCTTTCAGCTCCAAATCTATCATCCTATGCTCTATTTAGGACTGGTTGAACTATTGTAAAAACTGATTATGAGGCAGCATTGATGTATGGGGAGAGAAAGAAGAGAAAAAATATAAAAGAAATTAGATTTTATTCATCTTATATTCAATGAGATAGGGAGAGAAACAGAGACAAAGAGAGAGAAAAGATAAAAAAAAAGAAGAAAGGAAGAAACGAGGAGAGAGGAAGGAGAGAAGAGAGGAGAAAAAAGAACTGGGGAGAAAGGAAAAGAAAAGAGAAAAAATAAAGAAAAGAGATGAGGAAAGGGAAAGAGAGGGGAGAAAGAGAAGAAAAAAGAGGTGTGGGTAAGAGAAGAGAGAAAAAAGAAAGGGAAGAGAAGAGAAGAGAAGAGAAGAGAAGAGAAGAGAAGAGAAGAGAAGAGAAGAGAAGAGAAGAGAAGAGAAGAGAAGAGAAGAGAAGAGAAGAGAAGAGAAGAGAAGAGAAGAGAAGAGAAGAGAAGAGAAGAGAAGAGAAGAGAAGAGAAGGTCTTTCCAGCTCAGCTCAGACCCAGGGAGTGGCGGGCACTGTAAATTCATCAACTCCACATGATTTTGTCAATTCTGACAGCTAACTTCAACATGACGACAAATCTGGCCCCAGAGGATATTAAGCAAAGACACATGAGCCTATAATTTTCTGCTTCCACGTGTGAGATGCTATAATAATCTAAAGAAAATGACTTTCTAACTACCCCCATCTCTTTGTGCTGTTTTCTCCCTGCCGGCTGCACTAATTGAATCACCCGGCGCCACTGTATCAATTCTAACTTGGGTATTGGGGGGTAATCAGGCGTGTGGGGGGGACCAGCTTGGAGAGGTGAGGGGGCCTTTGTGAGGGGGCCCATCTGCCTCCCACATTAAAGCCGTCCGCCCACCCTCCCGACTGCCCGTCTGCATTTGGCCTGGACCGATGAGCAACTGAAGAGGCGTGAGCCCAGAGGGGCCAGGCAGGGGATGCCTGGGGGAAGCTGGTCTGGAGGGGGGAGGGGTTACCGTATGGAGAAGGGGGTGGGGACACCTGTACCCACAACTTGCAGCCTCATTTGTCTTGGCTTTCCAGAGATGGGGAGGGGGGGGGGGGGGCGAGAGAGAGATGTCTCTGGGCTGTGGGTGTGGGCAGGAGGCTTCCGGAGGATGTTTGTAGAAGTGGGAGCAAATACTGGCCCTTACTGATTCCTCAGCAAAGGCCTGAATACCCACACAGGCTGGGCTAGATCTCACCATAAGATCATAGGTTTAGAGCTTTAGAGATCACCAAATTCAAATGCCCCCACCTTACTGAGCCCTTTAGCCAAGGTCAAACATGAAGCAAGCAGCAGAATCCAGGTTGGAAGCCAGGCTCTGACTCTGGTTTCCATGCTACTTGCAATCTAACACACTGCCTGGCTCTCACCCACACCTTCCTTTGCCTCTCAAACTCCATAAAATGAAGGTCAACTCAGAACCAGAGATGGTTTGAGATGGAAACACAATCTAATTGTGGGACTAAGGACTTAGCGCGAGATGAGAACTAAAAGATCCTCTAACTCAAACTTCTCATTTTATAGAGGAGAAATTGGGATCCAGGGGAGATTCATTTGTCTAAGGTCATTGAGTTCAAATTTAACTCCTCTGGCTCCATAATCCAGAACTCTTTCTAGTGAGCCAGGTTGCCTCTCTCAAAAGAAACTGAAGTACAAAGAGAAGGATTGTTTCAAAGTCACATCATTAGTTCACATTGAACTAAGGACAGAATCCTGTTCTTTGGATTTCCAGGTCATGTGATCCCTACAGCAAGATCCTACCTTCCTCAGCTTCCTATCAACCCAGTGACTTCTCAGAGTCCCTGTTAAGATAAGGAATTTTTGCTGCTCTCAGCCAGCACAGTCATCCTATCATGTCTGTGTTTCACTTGGGATAGTAAGTCCTAGAGAGAGAGAGAGAGAGAGAGAGAGAGAGAGAGAGAGAGAGAGAGAGAGAGAGAGAGAGAGAGAGACAGAGAGAGACAGAGACAGAGAGACAAAGACAGAGAGACAGAGAGAGATTCTTGTTTCATCCTTTACCTCCTCGACCATCACCAGTCAATAAATCACTATTGTTGCAAAAGCTTATAGTGGACTGGATGTTAAGGGGGGAGTGAAGAATACAAGGAAGTATGAAACTCCCGTTATCTTCAATCTAGGGAGTTTAAGATTAACCCAGTCCAAAAACTGACCACTAGGAATGAATTACTACCTGCACAAAAAGCTATCTTCAGATTAGGTACTAAACAGAGCCCCTAGCTTGAATCTCAGCTTACCTCCAAACCTTTCTATCTTACCTCTTAGCACCCAACGCTGGGGCAGAAACAAGGATACCACTTCTTAATTAAATCTGGAGGGGATAAAGGGATTGGGAGAGAGAAGGGACGGTGGTAAGGAGATGGGTCAAAGATAGAGAGACCTTTCTACCTTACTTGACTAGGTGGGAAATAGATTTGAAGTGTAACTAAAACAGGGCTTCTGAGGAGGTCCTTCCCATTCTGTACATACCCCAAATATAAGGAATCCAGTCACAACTTATTTTTCAAGGGCTAGATAAGTCTTACTTCTTCCATGAGATTTTCCTTGATTTCTCCAGTTCACACGGATCACAAAGTCTCAAAAATGGAGGGACACTCCAGGCCATTTAGTTCAATTGATTACTGAAGAAGAATTGTCCCTAGAATATCCCTAATGAGTAGTCAGTGTTTGGAGAACTCTAGTGAAGAGAAACCCACAATTTCTCTGGGAAGCACATTTCATATTTGGATAGTTAGCTGTTGGAAAATTTCCCCTTATGTTGATCTTAAGCCTGCTTTTCTGAAATGTCCATTCAGTACTCCTTAGGGGCCGAACAGAAGTCCTTCACATAAGCATTCAAATGTAGACAGATAGAATGATAGATAGGAGTCTCAGTATACTACATATATATGCATGTATACACATTGTTGTGAATTGTATGTGTCTATATGTATTATATCAATGTCTATCCATCCATCCATCTACCTATCTATTTATCTAATTCTGAACATCCTGGCTACCCTTTGATGGATATACTCCGGCTTATCAATGTCCTCTTTCCTTAAGTGCATTGTCCAAAACTAAATCCATTACTCCAGATGTGGTCTGACCAGGGTAGATTACATCTGCAATATCACTTCCCTTGTGTTATGTATTTCTTAATGCAGCCTAAAATCCTATTATATTTTTAACTGCTAAATTTCCAGTAATACTGCAAATACTTAATATTAAGTTTTCAGTACACTAAGACTTCTAAATCTTTTTTCAAAGAAACTGTTACACTTTAACTATCTTGAATTTCCCTTCTCTGAACTCTTAAAGCATTTCCAGCCGGTTTATCCCTTAGTCGTTCTGATTTTTTCAAGCATATACATTAGTATTCTTTCTATAATAAAACTATAAATTCCTTGAGGGCAGTATGCCTTCTCTACTATCTATGACTTTCATGGGATGAAGTGCATAAGTCACTCAGGTTAGACTAGTTACTAGAAGTACTTTTTTAAGGACTTGGATCTGTAAGATAAGGGGTTCAATTGAAATCTTTTTAAAAAAGCAATATAGTTGGTGACATTTTAGAGCTAAATGGGACCCTAGAAATTATTTAGCACAGGAATTCTTGACCATTTTAGTGTCATAGATCCCTTTGGAAATCTGGTCAAGCCTATGGACCCCTTCTCAAAACAAAATTTTAATCAGATTTTAAAAATCCATAAGATTATAGAGGCAAACAATTATATTGAAATAAGGATATGATTTTCCCCCCATTCAAATTCATATACCTCCTGAAATCTATCAAGAACACTTTTTCTTGGATTCCCAGTTAAAAATTCCTGATCTAGACCACCCTCTCATTTTACAAAAGAGGGAAATGACACTCTGAGAGATTCACAATCACACATCTAAGAAGTTCTATGGCACAAACTCCAAGGCAAATTCAGCATTCTTCCTGCTATGCCAGCTTTATGCAGTCTCCCTTACCCAGGGTTAGTGGAAAAGGATCTGTCAGGTTCAGAAAGGGAGGGGAAGTGGGAAAGACTGGGCAGTTGGGGTTGATTTGTTTCCGTTTTCACGGGCAGACTTCTGAATTAACTGGCATGAAATTGAGCAGAGACCTGGGTCCCCCTCCAGAGATGTGCCTTCATGATTCACGAGAGGAGAAAATGAAAAGGGGGCGGGAATGGGGGGGGAGGGAGGTGGCCCGGGCCTCCACGCTCTGCTTGTTTTGGGTGCAGATGGAGAGAGAATAGAAGGGGGATGTCCCTACTCCACCCTTCCCCTCCCTCCTCCTCCCCTTCCCTCCCCTTCTCTCCTCTCAGACAGACACAAATAGGAATCCACCCCCAAAGAATGGGGTTGGAACAGAGAAAAAAATCCCATGTCCCCTATCTCAAATCTCATGGTATGGGTACCTTATGCCAGTTAGAAAGTTTGGGGACACCAATCTGTACCAATACTCTCCTCCCTATATATATTTTATTAATTGAAGAAGGGAAGGGATGGATGGGAAAAGAAAAAGACCACATTAGTTGATATCCATTGAACATCCCAAGGACTTTCTGAGTAATCTGAAGACTTCTGAATCTCTAGAAATGGACTGTTAAAGGGAAAATGGAAAAGAGAAATTCCATACCAGTAGCAGAATTAGAACCCACATCTTTCCTGGTTGCTTATACATGCAAAAAGAAGTTTCTGGGTGGAGAAGAGACTAAATTTGGTATTGGGAGACAAAAGTTAAATATTCATTCTCATCTTATATTTTGGTGAGAAGAAATTGGGAGAAAGGTAGATACAGAAAATAATAATAATAAAATAATAATAGCTAGTATTTCTATCGCAAGGTTTTCAGGTTTACAAAGTGCTTTCATAAGCCATCTCATTTGATCAAAAAGACAGATTTTTTTTATCATTAGCTCTCAATAGTTCAGGAGCCTCTTCTAATGGGCAGATTATCCAAATATTAAAACTTAAAATTTTAACCTTTTGTTTTGTATCATAGACCCTTTTGGTAGCCTGATAGGCACTATGAATGCTTTTTTAGAATAATGTTTTTAAATTCATAAAGATGTCTGGGATTATAAAGAAAACAATTATGTTGAAATAATATGTTGTTTTTCACCCAAGTTCCAGGAGCTATCTGAAATCTTTCCATACCTATACCCCATACCTATACCATGTACCCCATATGAAGAACTCCTTGCCTCCTTTTTGATCTAAAGCTATCACCTTTGCACTGGCTCAGCTCAGAAAGGAAAGGGTTGCTTTTGTAGACTTCTGAGATTGACTTATTATGTAAGTCAGGTTGAATTCTCATGCTTTTGAGTTGTTATTTTGACTCTATATCCGTTTAGTAATTCCTTGAAGTTAATTTAGTGACCCCTTAATAATGGATAGAGTACCATAAACCTGTCACGCCATCAAGGGACTTCCTGCGATGTGAATGAGCCTGAAATTAGAAGACTGAACCATTGAGCTTCATCTAAAACACCCAAGTAGGCAAATCCTAGAGATCACAGTAGAGATAAACATGTCAGCTTCCCATCCCAACCAAGGACTATCAGGAGATATTTTATACATATCACTTATGTATGTACACGTTGATTTTTTTGGTTAAAATGCCAACTCCTTGAGGGCAAGAACTATGTCACTTTTGTTTCTGTATTCCTCTTAACACTGTGCTTGGTTCATAGTTTGATGTTTATTTGTTTCAGTCATGTCCAACTCAATGTGAGCCCCTTTGGGGTTTTCTTAGCAAAGATATTGGAATGGTTTGTCATTTTCTTTTCCAGCTTATATTTCAATCGAGGAAACTGAAGCAAACAGGGTTAAGTGAATTGTCCAGGGTCACACAGCTAGTGAGTCACCATTTCCTTCTCCAGCTCATTTGACAGATGAGAAATCTAAGGCAAACAGGGTTAAGTGACTTGCCCAGGGGCACACAACTCATGATCCTTCCTCTTTTAAAAAGAGACAGGGACTAGATATGTAATTGCAATGGTATAGGGATTCCTTTCTACCAAACAGACTGATCTCATTCTGCAACTTACCTTCTTAAAGTTGCATATAAGCATGGAGAGATTTAAGTGATTTGTTCCAGAGTCACATAACCACATGTCAGAAGCAACACCTGAAGTCATTTCTTTCATGTTCCAAGAATGGTCCTCCATCTGTGATGCCAGTGATTCTCAAATTCTACTGCAAGGAATTGTAAAACATTCCAAGTCTGTTGTTGTTTTAATTATTTTTTGTTATTTGTTAATAAACATTAAGAAAAGATTCTTAGAGAATTTTCCTACTAGATTTCTACCAAAATTTTGTTTAAACTGAAAACTTCTACCACTATGGAAAAAAAAGTTGAGAATCACTATGTTATTCTGTGATCTAAATTAGAGATTCTTCACCTATTGGGGATCCTGGATCCCAGTGTCAGTAGTATAATAAAATCTGCAGACACTTTCTCAGAATAGTGTTTTTCAAGAAAAAAAATATTTAACATTACAAAGGAAACCAATTACATGGAAATCTAGTTATCAAAATATTTTAAAAATTAATGTCATGGATCAGAGTTAGAGAATGTTCTAAATAAAACCTAGAAAAGGGGTACTTTTATGGTATGGGGTTCCTGGAGACAGGACAAGATCAGAAGTAGTCCATGGGATCCAAGATGACTGATGGCTACAGCTGTGTTTCAGAGATCAGAAAAGTTTTGAAATTAAGACAAGATGAAAGTCTGGGGTAGTAGGGGCACTGTAAAAAAGGCAAAGTGAAGTAGATGCTCTTTTGGAAAACCAACTCTGGGTCAATGACTCAAGGGTGGACTTTTCAAAAGCACCTACAGGGACTGAGAGAAGAAAAGAAACTTTGACTTGAATTCAAGTATGAATATGTGAATGAATAAATTCTGTATAAATGGACTGGAAACTCTGGTCCCTCTACCCTTTTTGATACTTCTCTCCACAAATCCCCAAACTGTTCTTGCCTTTTGTGAGATATCTCTGAGAGAGAGGGGAAACACCTGGCCAAGTGTCTCCGGAAAGCTTATCGGCCCCAATCCACCAGGAACTTGAGTTATTCATTGCTTGGCTAGGCCAGCAGAGAATTTTGAGACAACTTTCCGTCCTGGAGTCCCTTCTTTCCTTCATTCCCCATTTTTGGGGGGAAGCAATCAAGGTCAAAATACTTGTCCGGGGTCACACAGTTAGTAAGCTTCTGAGGTCATTTTTGAATTCAGGTCTTCCTGACTGCTCTATCCACTGTGCCATCTACCTAGCCCTATCCTCCATTTTCCAGAGCTGAAGTAATGTCTGGCCAAATATGTCCTTTACCTGTATTATCAGGAAAGTATAAGTGGGAATAAGCAATGATCTGAATCCCTAGACACTCTGCCCTGTGGTTGATCATTTGGAGATGGGACAATCATTTGACAAGCATTTATTAAATGACAATTACTCTTGAGGTAGTGAATTAGATGCAGCAGTTACAAAAACAATAACAAAGCAATTCCTTCCCTCAAGCAGCATACATGATCCTATTATCCAATGCATGTTGTTGAATGGAAACATACACTCATAAATAAATATAAAATATATATATAAAGTGATTTCAGGGAGGGGAGCAACTGTGGAGATCAGGATGGGCCCTGGAGCTGATTCTAACAGGCAGAAGGAGAGAGGGAGTACATGATAAGTGTGAATGACAACCTGGGTAAAGGTATAAAGACTGGAAATGAAATTTAAAAAAAAAGCATTCATTCAGCACTTATTGCTCTAGACATTGTACTGAACATGCGGGATTACAAATACAAATAACATGATAATCTCTGTCCTCAAACAGGTTATCTAAAAGAGGACATCAACATACATAAAAGATTTATAACTTCACTTTTGGGGTTATTAGCCCCCATTTTTAATGTTGTGATCTGGGAAGTGATAGGGAAGGTGACCAGGCAAACATTTAGCAGCAATTCTACATTACACGTAGAATTACATATATAGAAATACAATATGTGTAATCATATAATCTTCCCAGTTAGAATGTAAGTTCCTTGAAGACAAAAACTGCTTTACTTTTGTCTTTTTAACTCCCATGCTTAGCACAGAACCTTGTTTTATTCAACACATGCTTCATTGTTGGATGGATAGATTGATTGGGGCAAGGTGTCTTGGGGTAGTGGGGTAGAGAAAGCATTATAAGACCTTTCAATTTAAAGAATTTTTTTATCTTAATGATATATTATTTTTCCAATTGCAAGTAAAGATGGTTTTTAACATTCATTTCTGTAAGCTTTTGAGCTCCAATTTTTTCTCCTTATCTCTCCCCTCCCTGAAACAAAATACAAACTAACATAGGTTATACTTGTACAATCAAATTTTAACATATTACCCTATGAAGGCCCTATCAATTTGCTTTGACATCTGCCTCAAATCTCAGCTACCCCTACCATTCATAGACTTCCTGGGAAGTGACTTCCCTAGTTCCCCAGAGGCAATAGATGAGTTCTTTCAACCAGATAAAATGGAAGTAGCTGACTTCAGGTTTTGGGGAGGGGGCTCTTGCCTTCTTGGTCCCCCACACTGGCCATCACACAATCTTCCCTGCAATTAGGGGTGCATTTGCTTCTCCGAGCACGCGTAACACTCCTATTAATGGCACAGGGAGCCCCGCATGTGACCAGGCAGGGGGACAGACCCCATGGTGCTTAATGTGACCTAATCTCTCCCAGTGTTGGGAAAATGAAAATGAAAAACAGCCACAATGTTGTGGTTTAAAAATTAGCATGTGTGCTTGAGTAGCAACTCACTTTGCCTCCATTTCCATATGGATTCATCCTGGTCCCAGCACGTGGCCAAAGGATGTAATTACACCAGGGGCTGATGTGCTTATGGTAGGGTGGGAGCAAGGAGGGAGAGAATGGGTTCTGCTTTGTTGTATGAATAACATGCCTCTTTTTCCTTAATATAGAGCTATGGGTTTTAAAGAGGGAACCGGCCCTGAGCCTTTGCTCAGCTTCCAGCTGCTTGGGAAAGGAGGGAGAGGGAAATCTAATAACAGTGGGTGGCCGTTAACATGGCCAAGAAGATGTGCTTGGAAATGGCACCCCTGTTTCCTTCCAGGAGAAAGAAAGTCAGTGTCCTGATATGGGGGGAATCTGTGTTCCAGTAAGAGTATCTATGGGAGCTGGATCAATGTCCAAGTATGAGCAAATAATCATAATTAAAAAAGCAATGTTCCACTAAATATCAAACAGAAAGAATTGATGGGCATGGGATCCTGATAGGGGCAAGCGAGGATTTTTTTTTGGTAGCTTGCTCCAGTGGTCTTTCTTTATTTTTTAATAGATGAGGACACAGTGGCACAGGGAAATCAAATGATTTTTCACCAGTTTGTTTTTCAGAGGGAAGCAAGCCAGAACCACCCACCCATCCACTTCAAATAACCCAGTCTTTCTTCAAGTCGGGTCCTCATCTGCAGCAGAATGTCAAGAGAGGAAAGAGTTAGATCTACAGTAGGAAGAGATTTCATTCTCCTCATTATGCTGATTAACCTTATCATTTTCTACTGCAGGAAGGAGATGAGAGAGACCAGAATGAAAAAAACAACAAAAACCTAACTCGGAGGGAGAATTGTGGATTCCCCATTATCTGGTGATCACACTAGCTTGATTTAGAGCCAAGTTCTTAAGGACAGCATGTGACTCAGAGTCACATAACCTGAGTTCTAGTCTCAGTTTCTAAACTAGATAACTAGTTATATCACCCCACTGATTTTCTTAACTGTAACAATGGTATCTACAGTGGTCTAGTGTGTGCTGGGAGTAGGGTCTGCTTCTGACCACATGCTGACTACCGGTTCTGGGCAGGTCACTTAATGACCCAGACAACACTCTAAGACTATACTGCAAGATCAGTGCTAATTCTCACTGGCAAAGGGAATTTTCTCATTGGGATACATAATGCTATGTTTTTCACCATACACTGGCTCTGGAATCACAAGCTATTTCTTTTTATTGTTGTTCAATCATTCAGTCACGTCTGATTCTTAGTGACTCTAAGGACCATAAAATTCTGGACCCTCTTATCTTCCACTTTCCTGCCTCTGTTGCTTACTGCTTATTATTTGGACAAGTTACTTTATTTCCCCTGTTCCCTCTGCAAAATAAGGGGGTTAGATGATGAGGTCCAAGATCTGGACCTATAAGCAGCCAGTTGGAAAACTTGACAAAACACTGAGACTGGAGTTCAAATCTGATTTAAGGCATTTACTAGCTGTGTGACTCTAGTTAAGTCACTTAACCCTGTTTGCCTCAGTTTCTTCAGTTCTAAAATTGGAATGATAGTGCATTCATATCACAAGGTTGTTGTGGAAATCAAGTGAGATAATATTTGTAAATACCTTAGCACATTATTTCCCAGTGTTCCCCTATAGGTTTGGGTAGGTTTGCCTCCCCACCTCCTCCCCTCTTCATCCTCCCCTCATCCTTCTTTCCCTTTGTCCCTATTACTTGGGTGAGAACCAGTGAGAGGAGAAAACTGTCCACTGTGTTTTCAAAATAACAGACCATGAAACATGAAAAAAAAGAGTATCTAATACTAATATGCATTTAATGAGTATTTATTCCTTTCCCCTACAATGACCTGCCCACACTGATGAAATTATATGAATATAAATTTATATGAATATTAAAGAATAAAAATAATATAAAAACTGTGTGTGGGAAAAACAACTTGTCCCACTTATTTTCACAAGATGATTGTATATTAGGAGCTCTATAAGAGAGTTTTTTGTTTGTCGATTTGTGTCCAAAATAGTGATTCTTTTGGTGCAAGAAACTTCTGCTGTGGAAATTTGACCAAAATCCATAACACATCTATAACTTATAGCAAAAGTTCTTAACCTAAGGTCCATGGACCCTCAAGGAATTTGGGGATGGTTTTTCAGAAAAATCTGTGAACTTAGGAAAAAATTACATCTTTATTTTTTTTAATGGTTTCCTTCATAATCTCATATATTTTATTTTATGTATTTAAAAACATTCTGAGGCTTCAATCACCACAGGGGCCTATGGTACAAATAGAGGTTAAGAACCCCTAACTTACATTTGCCTGGGGCAATGAGTATATCCATTCTTGGGGACCTGAGAGGTTCAATGACTTTTTGTGATCTCACAATCAGTTTGTGTATGAGACAAGACTCAAACCCAAATCCCCTTAGCCCTGAGGTCAACTACATTCTGCATTTTAAAAAAACCCAAAATGTTACTTGTTATAATTTTATTATTTCCTACAACATAAACCAAGCTTTATTCTCCAGCATGAACAGAATCTTTCTAACAATACACACTACAAGCAAGTGACTTAATAAGAATATTTTTCCTATTCCTATTGTTATTCTAGTCTAATGCTTCTAGAACTCATAATTATTCAAAGCTCATTCCATTTATTACCTTATTTAAATGAGGTTAGATCATAGGATCATAGAGTTTAGAGCTGGAAAGGACCTTAGAGGTCAGTGAATCCAACCTCATTTTCTATATGAGGCTCTGAAGCAGGAATGGTGATTTGCCCAAATTCACACAGGTAGTAAAAGACAGGCTCAGGATCTGAACTCAGATATTCCAAATTGATCATCTTTTCCACTGCACAGAAGCGTTATTTTGTATATTTAACAGATAAGGAAATAGATTCAGGGAAGAGAAGTCATTTGTCACATGTTTGAGTCAGAGCCAGGACTGACTGGCCTCCCCTTCAGGTCTCCTGCTTCCTTCAAGCAGAGCTTTTACTACTAACAGCTTAATCACTGCCCTTTTAAGCTAGGGATTGTTCCCACTGTAAGGGAAGAATGTTTCCAGGGTCTCACTCAAGTTTTGTCTTCCTCTGCCCAGCCAGTCTCTGGTCCTTTCCTCTGGCTCCACATACCCTCATTTCTCCATATCTATCCAAAAGCATGGAGGGGAAGCATCCTAACAGGGAACCCCTTTGCTATCCAGGGATAGGGGTGGGGGTAGGGGTGAGAGGGATAGACCTCCCAGCTTCAGCAACTCCTCATTCCCCCACCCTCGCCCTAGAAGGGAGAGGAGGGGAAGAGGAGAGGGTGTGATTTTCTCTTGTTCAGACAAAGGCTGGGGCCATGGCATCTGTTAGCCGACTCTTCTGTTTCTGTGTAGGGCAGCAGCTGCTCCACCAGCCTGACCCATGCACGGCAGGTGCCAGTTTGGAAAGGGAGGGGCCTCCTTCACACTCACACCCCTACACCCTGTCACACTCTCCCTTTCTCTTCATGCCCTTGACCTCTCTCTCTCTCTCTCTCCCCCCCTCCTATATTTGTCTTTCTAACTCTCTATCTCTATCTCTATGTCTCTGTCTCTCTCTTCCTCTCTCTCTGTCTCTGTCTGTCTATCTCTCTGTGGCTGTCTGACTTTCTGTCTCTATCTCTCTGTCTCCCTGTCTGTCTGTTTGTCTGTCTCTCTCTCTCTGTCTCTCTAACTCTGTCTATCTCTCTCCTCCCCTCTCTCTGCCTCTGTCTATTTCTCTGTCTCTCTCTCTCTCTCTCTCTCTCTCTCTCACACACACACACACACACACACACACACACACACACACACTGTTTCTTTCACTCCACTCCAAGACCCAAATTAAATGAATATTGAGATAAAGTGAATGTAAATAAAATGTCTCACCCCATGTTCCTACCTATCCTATGAGGCTACAAAACTTCTTCCCCCTCCCCTCCTAAGCCAGGCCATGCTGTCTGCCAGCCCTCCTGTACCTCTGCCTAACAAGAGAGGAGAGAGACAGGGAGTCATCTGTATCAGATGGCAAAGTCATGGGAATCAGAGTATGATTTCTTTATGACAGGCTTACCGTGCCACATCCCCTTATATAGCTGACATTCTAGGGTGTGTCACAATGGAACTTTGGATCCTATTACTGGGAGACTGCACCCAGGGAAAGGGACATTAGTTTTTTTCCATTTCCTCAGAATCAGAGGAGAGCTACATTTTTGGATATGGGCAACGTGGAAATCTGTTTTGGTCAACTCTGCATATTTGTTACCAAAGAGTTTTGAAGACAGGAAGGGATGTGAAAGAAAATAGGTGCTTGTTAAATGAAAAGAAATTTAACTTTTAAAGAATGAGAAGGTGTCTGGTGGGGAAACACATGTATACTTATCCATTTATATAAGCATGCAAACATAACCAGTCATCTAGATGGATAGATAGATGTGTATATGTATATATATATGTGCATATATACACACACTAAAATATTATATGCATATATACACTAATGTATGCTATATCATATCATAACATAATATATAATATACTATGTAATATATGATAATATAATTATAACACAATAATAAATATAATATACACATACTAATGCTCTTGGGTACCCAAGCTCATGTACACGTACATGAACTTAACTTGCTTGTGGACTTAAGCCCATAGAGTATGTGACTATGTGCTTAAGTCCACAAGCAATTTCCACACATATACGTAAACATATGTCTCCTGTATTACTTATTAGTCAGAGACTTTCATGTCCAAGACTGATTTATGTGACTAATTGTTCATAGTTTTACAAGTTTAAAGCTAAAAGGGATCATGGTCCATTGAGTCCAACCACTCTATTTTAAAGACAAGGGAAACTGAGGACAAAAGAGAAACAGTTGTCTTCTACTCATTTTATGTCTGATTTTATGACCAGAGGAGAAGGTTTTGGTAGAGAAAGGGAAATGGTGGCAAAAAATATTTTCAAGAAGGGATAGACTGAGAGGAAACTGTAACATAAAAATATGGAAGAGTGACTCTCTAGTTGTAATCTCCTAGCTCCCACCTTCCCTCACCCCCTGATTCTTTACCCAGTTACAATTATCCAACCCCCTCCTCCCCAATTGCAATCCCCCAACCTCCTCCCTTCCCCAATTGCAATCCCTCATTCCCCCCCTTTCCCTCTTCCCCAGTTGCAATCCTTCAGCCTCCCACCCCCTCCCTGTACCCCTGCCCCTCCCCAGGGTCCCCTCCTCAGATGCAATCCCCCTGCTGTAATTTCTGGGGGAATTGCTTCATCTCGGGTGCAGATATATTTGTGTCAAGGTGCAGCTGCACAGATAGGCCGACTCTATGCATAGTAAGAGGGTTTCAGAGAGAGAGGTTGTGCCCAGAGCAAGGCCTTATCAGAGCAAGCTGCCTGCCATTTATCTGATTCCCCATCAAATGGGAAAACGGGCTGCAAGCTGCCGCTTCCAGTTTCCTTGGGAAAGCCACGGGGGGAATAATAATTTACTCCGATCTTTTTGTTTCCAGCACTCACCTTCAGCCCTGCGTGGCTCAGGCATTCTTTCCGGGGGGCTTCCCAGACTCAGTGTGCTCAGCACCACAGGACCCCCGCATCGGGGCTTGATCCCCCTTCCTATATCCGTGCCCACATCCACATGTCCGTAGGCTCGGGCCACTCAGCCCTTCCAAATCAGCTTCAAGGGGGCGCCAGGGACTTCGGCACTGCCCAAGCTCTGCGCAAAATTAGTGGTATATGCTTGGAGAGAAAATGAGAAGGGGGGAGGCTGATAGAACACCCCCTCTTTGTATACTATAGAGAGAGCTCGAGGCAGGGAGGGACCTTGGGGACCTTGGGGAAAGGGACAGTCACTGCCTCGGATCCCCCCTCCCTCTTCCCTACCCTTCAGCAGATTCCCCTTTGTGTTCACAGTTGTCAAGCTTGACATTGTGTCCTTATGCGAGTGTGTGCCCGTGCGCCTGTAGGTCTGTTTTCGCGCTTATCTCCATCTCTATCTGTGTCTCTGTAGGTAGCAAGGTGAAAAGGTGTGCTTGCTTTGACCCTCTAGCCTCGGTTCAGTCCCATCGGTGAAGGCTAAGACTGAGACAGAGATAGAGACAGAGACAGACAGAGAATGACACAAAAGCAGAAAGAGACTCAGAGGCAGGGACAGAGAAACAGAGAGATGCAGAGAGACAGAGAATGAGGCTCCCTCTGAGAGGGGGAGAGATGGCGGGAGCCTGGGGCGGTCTCCTCCATCCCTGTCGGAGGGGAAACTCCTTCTCCAGAGCAGCAAACAGCCCATCTGGTCCCCAAGCTGAGAGGAGAGGCAGGACCTCTCCCCACAGGCCACCAATAAATCACAGTTATGGGCCTGGGGGTGGGGGGTGGGATGGGAGGAGAGTGGGGGTGGGGACGGCAGCGTATTCTGGACGGTGCACGGAGGCCGGGGTCAGGTGCAGTTGTAAATTGTCACCTAAACGTTCCCAATCCCCAGCTAATCAGGGAGCACTGACAGAATGCAACCCCCAGGCACACATACACACGCAAGCCCGAGCGTACGGGAACACTCAGACACACGGACACAAAGACACGCATTCAATTCAACAGCATTTATTAAGTACCTATTAATTTGCAAGGCGCAGGGCTCATGCTGGGAATATGCAGATAGATACTTCACAGACTCGGCTCTCTGAGAGTCTACAATCTAAGCTCTGGAGGTGAAGACTTCTATACAAATAACTATGATAAAAGGGGAAAATGTTCTAAATACAAAGAAGAGGTTTGGCTAATGTGAATGAGAAGAAGGAAAATAATATTGTGATGGAGAGAGAAGGGAGAGATGGCTAATGTTTGATAAATGAGGAAAGATTTCGTGGATTAGGTGGCACCTGTTTGGGACTTTGAAAAGAGGTATTTTTAATGGTGGAAAGTGAGTAATATTTTATATCAATTTCCATGTGCCCAAAACTCTTGGAGATCTCAAATGAGATATTTGAGTTTAAATTTTGTTTTGTTTTGTTTAAGTTATCTTCCTTCTTCCCCACCACCATTTGAGAGAGAGAGAGAGACAAAGACAGAGACAGAGACAGAGACAAAGACAGAGATAGAGACAAAGAGACATCCAGAGACAGAGAGACAGAGACAGAGAAACAGACAAAAAGACAAATAGAAACAGAAAGACAGAGAGACAGAGAAAATATACACACATCTATATCTATAAATATTGGTAAATCATATGTAAAAACCATACTATGCATACTTCTATTTATCAGGTCTTTCTCTGGAAGTGAATAACATATTCCTTTTCATTATTTTGTGCAACTTTCTATATTTTTCTAAAAACAACGTGCTCATCATTTTTTACAGCACAGTAGTATTCCATCAAAAGCATATACCACAATTGTTTAGCCATTCCACAATTGATGGGCATCCCCTCAATTTCTGGTTCTTTGCCATCACAAACAGAGTTGCTATAAATATTTAAGAACATGTAAATTCTTTTTCTTTTCCCCCCAAATCACCTTGGGGGAAAAGTGATATTGCTAGGCCAAAGAGTATCTATGGTTTTATAATTCTTTGGGCATAATTCCAAATTGCTCTCCAAAATGGTTGTTGATTCAGTTACAATTCCACCAACATTATATTTGAGTCCCAATTTTTATATGTTCTTTCTAATATTTATCTTTACCCCTTCTAAGATGTTAGTCTGAGAGGTATGAGATGATATCTCAAAGTTGTGATTTGCATTTCTTTAATCAATAAGGACTTAGAGCATTTTTTCACATGATTATGCATAGTTTTGATTTCTTCATCAAAAATGCCTGTTCATATCCATTGACCATTTATCTATGGGGATCAATCCTATCAATTTGACAAAATTCTCTATATATTTTCAATTCTCTGCTTTCATTCTAATCTTAGATATAGTGGGGTTTTGTACAAAAACTTTTTAATGTAACATAGTCAAAATTATTCATTATACTTCTTACAATGTACTCTTACTTTGTTCTTACAATGTTCTCTATCTTTTGTTCATTAATTCTTCTCCTGTCCATAAGTCTGATAGGTAATGTTTTCCATATTTTTCTAAGGTTTCTCTTGATGTTTCCCCTTACATCTAGATTAACTTATCTATTTTGACTTTATCTTAGTAAATAATATTAATCTATACCCAGTTTCTGGCAGACTGTTTTCCAGTTTCTCAACAATTTTTACCAAACAGTGAATTCTTATCCCCACAGCTTAAATCTTTACATTTATCAAACATAAAGTTAATGTGATCATTTACTCATGTATGTACTTTGTTTTATTGATTTACCCTTCTGTTTCTCAGTTACCTATAGTTTTGATAATTATTACTTTATAATATACTTTAGTCTCTGATACTGATAAACCTCCTTTCTTTACTTTTTAAAAATTCTTTTGATATTCTTGACATTTTGTTATTATTTTTCTAACCCAATAAAGCATTTTTTGGCAATTTAATTGGGATGGCATTGAATAAGTAAATTAGTTTTGATATAATTGTCATTTGAATTATATTGGCTCTGCCCCTCCCCATGAACAATTAAATTTCTCCAATGATTTAAATCTGACTTTATTTGTATAAAAATGCTTTATAATTATGTTCATATAGTTCCTGGCTTATCTTGGCAGGTATTTTATGCTGTCTACAATGTTTTTAAATGGAGTATCTCTATCTCTTTTTGCATGATTCTGTTGTGACATATAGAAACACTAATGATTTATGTGGGCTTATTTTATATTATTACTTTGTTAAAATTATTAATTTTTTCAAGGAACTTTTTACTAAATCTCATATATCATCATATTGTTTACAAAAAAGAGAAAGTTTTATTACTTCATTGCCTTTCTGATTGCTTCAATTTCTTTTTCTTCTCTTATTGTTATTGTTACATTTCTAATACAATATTAAATAATATTGTATTCTTGTTTCATTCCTTATCTTATTGGGAAAGCTTCTAGCTCATCCCCATTACAAAATCTGCTTGCTGATAGTTTTAGATACAAAAATAAGATTTGTAAAATGCTTAGCACAGTATTTTGGACATACTAGGCACTTAAATGCTCATTTCTTCCCATCCCTCTCTCCTTCTATGGCATAGTAGCTAGAGAGCTGACCTCAAAGCCAGGAAGACTTGGATTCAAATTCTGCCTTTGTATATGTACTCTTTGTGATCCTGATCAAATCACTTAATGACTTAGTTTCTAGGCAACTCTCTGGGACAATTATAGAGAAGGGAATTGGTAGAGGGAATCCTCTCATCTGGGAATTCACTATATCCATGAAACATAAGTCTAGTCCCTAGATCTATCCCAATAAAATGTGGGGTCCTCAAGGAAGAAAGAAATATTTCATTTCTGAAATGTATTCCTAGTTCTTGAAACATTAAAAAGTGCCTAATAAATTATTTGGGAAGCTAGGTGGCACAGAGAATGGAGCACTGTTCTTGAAATCAGGAACACTCATCTTCCTGAGTTCAAATGTGGCTCAGAAAATACTAGCTATGTGACCCTACATAAGTCGCTTAATCCTGTTTACCTCAATTTCCTAATTTTTAAAATAAACTAAAGAAGAAATGGCAAAAATATAGTATCTTTCCCAAGAAAACCTCAAATAGGACTACAAAGAGTAAAACATGACAGAACAACAAATAAATGCTTGGGATGGTAGAGAAAAGGGAAGGTAATAAACATTTATTAAATAAGCACTTACTGTGGTAGGGTCCATATTAAGCACTTTATAAGTATTATCTCACTTGTTTCTCACAACAACTTTTGGAGATAGATTCTATTAAAATCTCCATTTAACATATAAGGAAACTGAGGTAGACAGGATTAAGTGACTTGCCCAGAGTTGACTTGCCCAGAGTCACACAAGTACTAAGTATCTGAGGTCACATTTGAACTCAGGAAGATTCATCTTCTCGATTTCAAGACCAGGGCTCCATTCTCTGTGCCATCTCGCTTCCCCAAGCTCAGGTCTTCTTCTTCAGATCTTGACTCCAGATCTGGCTCTCTTCATCTAACTATTGAGATGAAAGTTTCTTGGGGAGGATAGAAAAGAAAAGAAACGAGAGCTGTCCAGCTGGCCTTTTTATTATGTGATGTGAAGGAATATTTTATTTTTAAAGATTTTCAAATTGAATAAAACTCAAATTTTCTTTTAACCAGGCTACCTACACAAGCTTCTCTAATTATAAATCAATAGAGTAATATTTTAAAAGATCTTAAATGCCAGGGTCAAGAGCAATACTTAAAGCAATAGGGAGCCACTGAGGTGTCTTGAAAAGAGGTGTAAGTGATAGGATTTAGTGCTGCCTTAGGAATCCTTTCTCCTTACCCCTGAAGTGTAAAGAAGGTTAGTGAGAACATGCAAAGTCCAGGGAGCAGGGGTACCTGTGCAGATTAAAAAAAAACCAAACAAACAGGAAGAGTATATATGAATTCATATTGCAGTTGTTAATCATTTCACTCATAGACATCTCTCCATGACTCCATTTGGGGTTTTCTTGGCAAAGATACAGGAGTGGTTTGCCATTTTCTTCTTTAACTCATTCTATAGATGAGTAAACTGAGGCAAACTATTAAATTACTTGCCAGAGTCACACAGATAGTAAAGGAAGCTGGTTTTGAATGCTTCCTGATCCCAAACTTGATAATCTATCCACTGAGCCATGGCACATGAATATATATATTGTATGTATGTATGTATATATGTGTATACATATAGAATCATGGGATGTTATTGCTGAAAGGGACCTCAGAAATTATCTAGAGGAAAGGTGTTATTCTGCAGCAAAAAGGATGGTGGATTTGGAGTCAGAAGAAATATGGTTCTGAATATTGATTCTGGCTGTTACTAGTAGTTTCCTTGACCTCTGAACCTTCATTTTCATCATCATCTATAATGTAAGGTTTAAATTCACTTAACAAGCATGAGAATATTTACACTACCTACTTCATAAAATTCTGAGGCAAGCACTTTATAGATCTTAAAGTACTATTTAAATGCACATTATTATTATTGATTCCAATCT
This sequence comes from Antechinus flavipes, assembly GCF_016432865.1. Classification (NCBI taxonomy): domain Eukaryota; kingdom Metazoa; phylum Chordata; class Mammalia; order Dasyuromorphia; family Dasyuridae; genus Antechinus; species Antechinus flavipes. The sequence goes on along the minus strand of NC_067401.1, from coordinate 114,430,715 downwards.
ATTCAGACAACAGAGAACAAGATAGTCAATAGCTCCCTATTGCTCTAGCTTAAATTACAAGTTTCCTAGCCTGGAGTTTAAAATCCTTCACAATCCAGTTCCTAACTTCCTTACCATTATTATTTCTCATCACACAATATCCATTCAAGTCAACCTGGCCACTGGCTATTACTTATCTGTGTCTTTGCACAAACTTCCCCACCCTACCCAACTTGGAATATATATCCCTCATTCCTGCTTCCTAGAATTATCAATTCCCACTTTTGAAATTACTTTAAATATACATTGTATTTAGTTGTATACCTGATTTATTCTCCTATCCCCAAACCCAGTAGAATGTCAGCTCTTTAAGGGAACTTACAATTGTTGGTTTAGTTTTGTTAAGTGCCACCATATCTTGCGTGTAAAAGGCACTTAATAAAATGCTTTTTTAAAAAAAATTAAATTGAATGCATCCATATACAAAGACAAGACTCTCAACAGGATTTCTGCTTTGAGTCAATCTTATTGCAGTGGAGAAAGGTTAATTTTGCTCTTTTTTCTGATTCCTCTTATGAATAATTGTACAAGCTATAATCCTTGGTCACAGAACAAAGTTGGTTTTTTGTTTGTTTGCTTATTTGTTGAGTATTTTTGTTTTTGTTTTTAAATACTAAGCTACTGAGAATGCATAGGAAGCAAAACTTATGGGCCTCACTCTGATAATAGTTCCCCTAATTAGCAAATTGGATCAGAGATGAAGACAGCATGAGAATGAGGGAAAGACTGGTTTTATTCATTGATTAATTCAGACATTTACCAAATATTTATTGGGTATCTATTCTGCCAAGTTCTGGCTAGGTGGTGTTTAGTCCATCAGTCAACAAGCATTTATTAACTGCCTACCATGTGCCAGGTATCATGCTAAGCATTGGAGATACAAAGAAATATGTAATTTATTGAGTTAGAAGCCTCAGATTATTTTCCCCAGAGCCCTTCTCTCAGTGACTAGAGTGAGAACTCAACCAGGAATATTTTGATTCATTGCCTATGAAATAAAGTACAAACTCTTTAGTCTGACACTAAAGGCACTCGACAATCTGGGCACAGCCTACCTTATCTCCTATTACCCATTCCCTTACACAAACCTCTCAGTCAGTCAGAGTGATCTGTTCATTGCCCCCAGAACAAATTATGCCCATTCTCACCCTCATGTCTTTGATCAGGCTATTTTCCTCACCTCGTGTTCTCTCTTTGTCCCTCTCTCCATCTTTACAAATCCTACTTGGCCTTCAAGAATCAGTATAAGTAATGCCAACATGAGGCCTTCTCAGATCTGCCGGGCTAGATAAATAGTATTGCAAAAACTCTATTTCTAAGTAATTTATTTGTAACTCAAAATATGGTGTTTTTTTTCTCAAAAACAAACAAAAATAATGTTATAATAAATGGATAGGCATGAAGATTATTGCATTAAAATCCATTTAACCCATAATATAGTTCAACTGGATTAACCTAAATACAGCACAAGAATGATAAAGACCATTCAATCATAGATCTAGAACTGGATCGACACCACGTTCCCTCTAGGATCTTCAATAAATCAATTAACCTTTCTGGGCCTCAGTCTTTCATCTGTAAAATGACAGAGTGGGACTGAATGACTTCTGAAGTTGCTTCCAGCTCTGAAGCTATGATCCTATAAACATATTTCTTTGAAATACTACTCTGGAAATGCAACTGATACATCATAATTATATGCCAAATAAATTTTTTATTGTTCAGTCATTTCAATCATGTTCCACTCTCTGTGAACCCATTTTTAAGGTTTTCTTGGCAAAGATACTAGAGTGCTTTGCCATTTCCTTCTCCAGTTCATTTTACAGAGGAGGAAACTGAGATAAATAGAATTAAGTGACTTGCCAGGGGTCGTACAACTAGTAAATGTCAGAAGCTAGATTTGAACTCAAGAAGATATATATCTTCCTAACTCCAGACCCAGCAGATTCTATCCATAGCATCACTTGTAAAATCAGTACAAAGTAATGTCTGGAGGAGGAATGTGTTCAGCTGTAGACAGAGAGATAGCCCTGAAGTCAAGAAAACTTGGGTTCAAATGTTACATCAGTTGGGTGACCCTGGGCACATTGCTTAATCTCTGTCCCAAAGTAATTCTCTATAGAGAAGATGCTGCCTCATCGGTTCAATTTCTATCCCTAATTTCTAGAAGACTGGAAGGAGCCAGGGCACTAACAATTGAAAAATTTCTGCCTCAACTGAAGGACAGCTGAGGTGGTAGAGTGGATAGAGTGCTGGGCCTGGAGTCAGGAGGATTCATCTTCCTGAGTTCAAATCCAATCTCAGACACTTCTAGCTGTGTGATCCCAGGCAAGTCACTTAACTCTAGTTGCCTCAATTTCCTTATCTATAAAATGAAGATGGACCATTGGCCAAGAAAATTCCAAATGCGGTCATAAAGAATTGGACATGACTGAACAAGGTTCCAATGGAGATGGGTCCTAACCACACTGTAAAAGCTTTGAATATGGCCTAGTTGTGGAGTGGATGGCTAGGGATGATGGATCAGTCCAGCTGTATTCACAAGAGACTCATTGCCAGAAGATGATGAGCTTTTGGTCTCAGCAACTTACTAAACAGATGCTTCACTTAGCGTAATGTCTGGTACACAGTAGAAGCTTAATAAATGTTTACTGATTGAAGGAAAGGGACTGTGATTTGCACCCTTACATATATGGGAGGTAATGTGACATAGGGCTTTATTACTTACTATGTGGACTCACTAAACTTCTCCAGACCTCAATTTCTTATCTGTAAAAAAATGACAGGGCTAGACTGGATGGTCTACATTCCTCCTGTCTCTAAATCTATGATACTATGAACCCAAGTGGATTGGACTGGTCCCTACATTTTCTTCTAATTCTAAATCTAAGCTTCTATGATCTCTGCAATCCTGGATGGGCAGAAATTAAGTTTCGTGCAGTGGACACAACAGGCATTTCTTATCACACACAATCTGCAGTCCCTAACCAATCAATAAACAAGCATTTAGAACTTCCTGACCCCTATTCTTAATGATTTTTTCCCTTTTTTATCCATATTCATATAACAAAAGGAATCAAGCACTTATTAATTGCCTACTGTGTACTAGACACTGTTGAATAGAAAACAGAATAAATATTTATTAAGCACTTCCTATATCCCAGACATTGTAGTAAGGGCCTTACAAAAATCTCATCTGATATGGGGATATGTTATCTCAGCAAGAATGTAAGTTCCCTGGGGTCAGGGACTATTTCATATTTGTTTTTATATCCCTAGACCTTAACACAGAGGATAGAACATAAAATTTATTTATTATTTTATTGACGATATATACCAGACCTTATATGAATATGAAATATAAAACAGTCCCTGCCCTCAGGGGGCTTACGTTGTATTTAGAGACAACACATACAGTAATAAGTTATGCAAGATAAGTTTGGGAAGAAATAACAAGCAGCTATTTCCCGTTATAAAATGAAGGGGGTGGACTAAAGGGTCTCTAAGAGAAGGTGCCCTCCAGGCCTGACACTTTCTGTCTCTGTGATTGGAAGTCAAAGAGATTAGAGGAGTCAGATGGCTGGGGGTCCCCAGTGGGTGTGTATCCGGGAAAGGCTAGGGAGGGGGATGGGGAGTAGGCGTGGGTGGGCTCCTAGTTTGGCTGCACACCACAGAGGAAACAGCGGGATCCCCCCACCCTCACTCCCGATTTTGGCCTTCTTTCCCTTTTGCCCCTCCGCATGCCACTGGAAGCAGGAGTTTAAGCAGATTAGAGATGACGGCAGATAAATAATATTAAGACAGACACTTCCCAGCAGCTTTCAGACGGCTAAACGCGTATTCCCCGCGTGTGTGCGGGCGGCCCCACCCCCCTCCCCGAGTCTCTTCCCTTCTCCGCCCCCCGCCGCCAATGAATGGGAGTGGAGGCTGCGCGCGGGAGACAAGCGCCTGATGCAAATTGGCAGACAAAGAAGGGAGCAGTCGATATGGATTAGAATTAAGTCTCTCCCCTCGCCCCCGGCCCAGTGCCCGAATTGATCCGCTAGCCTACAGCGTGGGGAACGCGGGCCAGGCCAACAACGACAGTGGGGGAATAGAAGGATGACTTGGGCTGGGACAGGGGGAACAGCGGGAGCTGGGGGGCCGGCCAAATATATTAGCAGCAGCCCCGGAGCCCGGGGAGAGCCAAGGGCGGACAGGACCTTTGGAGAAGGAAGGTGGGCGGGGTTAGCAGGGAAGAAGGGGGAAATCGAGGGAGGGGAGGAAGAAAAGGGCAGCTAGGGCTTCTAGGGCGGGACCAGCCCCTCACTGCTCAGTGTCTACGGGGTAGCGGTGGGAGCTTTTCTCGGGGCTGGGAAGATTATCCCTATACTTCTAACCCATTCATAGCCAGTAAATGACCCCTTTTTGGATTTAAATAGGGAAATCAGGGAAATCTCTGACCCCTGCATCGCCTGGATGCACACATCAGGTAGAGGCCTGCATAGTCATCTTGCAAGAGTCCTTATTCTACAATCGATATATTAAGAAATCTCATTCACGCCCTTCAATTGTGCAGATAGCGACTTCATCCTCGCTTTCCTGATAATAGATCTGGAGGGAGTAAGAGATCTTAGAAATCTTCTAATCCACCCCCTTCATTTTACAGGCACTCATAATGACGTATTTAAATATGAGGGAATTGAGGAGACCTTGCCCAAGGTTTTAAAGCTGGCCTTTGAATCTGGGTCCTCTGACTCAACACTCTTTCAATCCTCTCTCTCTCTCTCTCTCTCTCTCTCTCTCTCTCATCTAGTTAGGACAGTGGAGATTCTTGAGGTGGCGTGGGAGTGAACTCTGGGTTTTAAGAGCCAGAGAACAGTATCTAATTTCCATTTTATTGCTTACTACCTGTGTGACCGTGGGCCAAATCATGTAATTTCCCTGGCTTTTTAGTTTTCCCTCTATAAAATGAGAGGGTTGGACTAGATATCCCTGCCAGCTCTAGAAACTGGGATTCTTTGGTTCCTTTGAGGTCTTTTAACAATCCTGAGTACTAGTGCTCTGCTGGAGCTGTCCATTTGTTACCTCTCCTTCTTGATACATGACCAATTCTTTCCTGATCATACATTTTCTAGGTGATATCTTTTCTGCCATTCGTGAGGACAAGTCATCATACCTACATGTACACATAACCATACACACACATCAGGCTACAGAATCCTAGGCATACTTCATAGATAGACACTATCTTATATGTCAGCGTTTCCCAAACTAATTTGGCAGAGGAACATTCTGAGACTTGAAATATATTGATGGGATGTATAAATACACAAGCTTCCCTTAAAGTCCCAGTGTTTGGCATTTGCCAGGCCCAAAGTTGTTATGCAGAAAGAGGACAGGGGGTTGTAAAAATACCCCCAAAAGTGGAGATCAGGGTTTCAAAGACTACCTTTTTTTTTTTAAGGAAGAATGTTTTGTATGAAGAGGAAGAGCAAGGTCTGTTATAGAGTGGAAATTATATGCCTCTTGACAACTGGGGATGTTTTCTGCTTGCCCCATGTTTTTCTAATGGAGGAATAATAGTTAAAACCTAGGTCAGTTATCTCCCCACTCCATCCCCATCCTCCCATTAAAAGGTTTCTAAGCTAAATTGAGAGGTGAGGATGAAGACTTCTTGAACATAATTTATTAGCACTGAATTTTTCTCATGAAATTACCAATTGAATGTTGAAGAATGGGTTCTTCAGAAGACATTTTGGGGAACTCAGACAGACATTTATGCAGACGTATTCTGATGTTAGGCCTAAAACTCAGTGCCTTGTCTGTTGGACTAGATTTAGAATGAGGAGACCTAAATAAGAAGCCAGGATCTGCCACTGACTAGTTAGTTACATGAGGGAAGACAAAGAACACCCTCTGGAAGCATAAGACAGGACATGGTACATGTTGCCTCTCTCCCATCCTCAGTTTCCTCAACTGTAAAATGAAATAATAAACAAGCAAAATGAAAGGACTAGAGTGTTTGATCTCTGTTTACTTTCTAGCTTGAAATCCTATGGTCTTAAGAGATTTAGATTCTCAATCTCAGTTTCCTTTTCTGAAAAATGGGTTCGATAATCTACTTCACAGAGTTATTGTGAGCAGCTAATGGCTCATTTTTATGGTTGTAAATCTCACTATAAATGTTTCCTTTATCATCGGTGCCCAAAATTTGTGGTCTTACTCATCCTAGATATACATGCATTATAAATAGTTACAGACACAAATATATGATCATAAATATCCTGAGTTTACAAGGAGAAAATGGAAAAATTTGAATGGTTTGTGTGTGTTTGTGGGCTGCTAAGTGTCACAGTGGATCAGGACTGGGTCAGGAAGCCTCAAATTCCTGAGTTTTAATCTGGCCTCAGATACTTATTAGGTGGGTGACCCCAGGCAAGTCATTTAACCCTGTTTGCCTCAGTTTCCTCATTTGTCAAATAACCTGAAAAAGGAAATGGCAAATGACTTCAGTATCTTTGCCAAGAAAGCCACAAATGAAGTCATAAAGAGTCAAACATGATTGAAAAAAAAACACAACTGAACAATAACAATGTGTATTTATATACCATATTGTTTTCCACTTAGTATATCATGGATATTAGTCTTGTGTCCCCAATTAGATTATGAGCTTCTTGAAGTCAGGGATTGTGTCTTATATATCTTTGGTTCCCAAACCCCACCCTAGGACTCTACACAAGCATCTAGAAACAGATGTTAGGAACTACTCAGAAAGTAGGGAACCCATCAGCAAAAGACAGCAAACAGCATTCCTTTAGAGAAGGAGCAAGTGGCTGTTTCAGGAGCAGGGTAGACTGGTAGCTACAGAGCATGAGACAGACCATTTCTAGCTGCCAGAGTCATAGCCTAGAAAGATGCTATAGCTTCAAGCTGTGAAGCAGGCCTATGAACATACAAGAGTATACAGCATGGAGATCAGAAGAAGATGATACATTTTGTGTATGGGGCATTTTCCCTTGTTATCCACTTTGCCATTCTGTTTTAATTAAAAGCAGTTGCTGTTTGATTTATGGTTCTTGGTCTGTTTGTTAGAGAATGCACTGATAGGGGCTCAAACTGTCCTTTTTAACTGGGATTACTCAAAACATTTCACACCAAATCTAGAGGTAGCAACCAGTGTTATATATGTGATATATATTGATACAGAAAATTAAAATGTGTTAATGGATTGAATGTTAGAATTGATGTGAGGAAAGAAGATATTGGAATGTTTCTTTGAAAGTACAGGTCTTCTAAGACAGTGTGTTCACAAATAGCAGAAAGAATTTAGGCTCTTCAAAAAAAAGACAGGAAAGAAATCTGCCTTATTCCATCTTGAGCATTACAAGTGGTGTTATACAAAGACATACATACATACACATAGACATGTATGCACAAGACACCCATAAGATGAGCCCAAGATTTATACTTGCTTCTAAATATATACCCTTCCAGCCCTAGCCACATCCAATCCCACCAGCATGACTGAGAGTCAGAGGCTTCTGCCAGGAGAGTCAGGTTAAGTGCCAAGATGCCAGGGAGTGCCCATGCCTGGATTTTTGAGGGTAGGGAGGGGATTGATACCAGTTTCCACCAAGAACTATGAGGGCAGAACGAAGAGTTAATGGATTACAGGGCCAGGCAGGAAGAACAGAGGATTTTTCATTTTAAAATGTTCTGAAATAATTCATATTTGCTTTGCAAGACAACGTTGTGCGTTGTCAGCTCTGTAATAACTTCCAGGCCTTTATTTATTGTTTTGCCTTAATGATTTCGTGTTACTCTGGTGTGGAGAATTCGAAGTGTCTTGTAACCCATAATGGCAGAGATGCTCCCAGCCCTGCCATGCACAGGGAGCATCAGAGGCACCAGGAAAACAACTCTTTCTGCCCTGGGATTTTAACTCTCAAGGAACTACTGGAGCAATCTGCCTCCATCAGCCTTCTCATCCCCATCCTTTTAGAGGGAAGGTATCTCAGGAGTCCTGAGCTTGAAACAAGCTTTTACTGTTACATCAGTATTAACTCCTTTCCATCTAATGCCATCCCTGATGCCCATTTTATACCACTTAATCCAACAATAACAATCCCTTTCGATAATATAACAGTGGTTCCACCCATAAGCAGGGCACCTAAACTCATTCTATTTTTTCTCTCTCAATACACTGTGCCTGACCCAATTGTCCCTCTGTCTTTTGCCTGTCAATAAGCATTTATTAAGCCTTGAGGCAGGGAGACCAAAGAGAATCGTATTGCTGTAATCCAGGTGTTAGGTGATGAGAAACTGCACCAGGGTAGCAGCAGGATCAGAGGAGAGAAATGGTAATAAATGAAGGCAAAATCAACAGGACTTGGCGACGGATTGGATATGGGAGGTGAGACAGAGTGAGGAATAGAGGATGACACCTCAGTTGTGAGTCTGGGGGCCTTTCTGTCTCCATCTGAACCTGGGTGGATTGAGGTTCCCCATCACACTTTTAGACACTCTGCCAGGAGCTGTTTGGATAGGCGGGGAAAGCTTTCCTGGTTGCCATGGTGACCCCTCCCTCCAGCATATTCATGAGTCCAGGGGGGTGGGAGAAGCATCCAGCTTCATCACAGTCTCCAGCCAAGGCCTGGAGGGAAACAAGCTGTCCCAAGGAAGGAAATCGGCCAAGGGGCAGGAAGAGCTGGGAGTCACTGTTGTGAGAAAAAAAAACAGAAAAAAGAAAGAAAAAGAAAAGAAAAAAAATAGAGAGAGACAAAATCCTGGTTGTGTTAGGGGTGGGGAAATGGAGAATGGACGAGGACCCCAGGGCCCAGTGAATGGTGTCTCCGGCCCCGGGGGGAGGGGAGGGGGCTCTGAGCACAGAGCCAGCCCTTCCAGATGCTGAGGCAGCCTGTTTGTGTCTGGGTCCCAACCGCTTTGCCTCACCCCCCTGGGGAATGAGGGCAAAGGGTGTGTGGGAGGGAACTTGAGTTGACAAGACCTGATCAGAGCAGAGCCCGGAGCTGGCAGGAGAGATTGGACAGGTGGTGGCACAGAGACAGAAAAGAGAAAGAGATAGGTATGGAGACAGACCAGAGACCGAGACAGACAGAAACAGACGGAAGGGGAAAGTAACAAAGGATTACACAACATGCAGAAAAGGAGGTGTCTTTCTGGAGCCCCCCAGTTTGCTTGCTTCTTCCTATCTCCCCCTCCCCAGGGTTCTTCCTACAAGGGCAGGGGAGGGGGTTGCCATAGACTGGGATTTTGGCCCAGTGGGGCGGGCTGGCATGGAAATGGCACAGAGATGGGCAGAGGCAGATGGAGCTCTGTCTCCCAGCTACACTGGGGAATTTCTGGAACTTTTCTTCCTCCTCTAGTCCTTGTTTAGCTCCACATAGCCCTCAGTTCCTAAACCTCTTCTCTTCTGAGGGTTTTGCTGGGGATGGGGGTGGGGGAGAAGGAAAAGAATAGGAAAATGTTAGAGAGTCTCCTACCCCTTGGCCAGCTGTCATGTTCTGCCAACCAAGTAATACAATCTCCCTCCCAGTCACCCAGATCAGTCCCTGGTAAAGGCAGGAATATGGGTTCCCATGGCTAAATAGCTCCAACTGGGGAAATGAAGAAGAATAAGGGAAAGAAAGTAAGGGAGACTTAGGGGAGAAGAAAGGAAGAGAGAAGACCTTTCTCCCTGGGAATTGGCAGGAAGATAAGAAGGGAGAGGGCATCTCAGTCTTGAACTGAAATTAAAAGATATCCTTCCCCTTGCTCTCATCTCACCACTCTCAACCAACTTAATTTCTTTCCCTGCTCTTTCATTGTTTCTCAAAACTTCATTTATTCAGTCAGATATTGGAGCCTGCTTCAGTCTCCTTATGCTGGTGTGATAAACAGATTCTATTTTTTGTGGTCTTGGATATGTGTTTCTCTCTGGCAGGATATAAGCTCCTTGAGGGTAGGAATTGTTTCCTTTTTGTCTCTGTGTCCTCAGAGACTAGCTTAATGTCTGGCACATAGCAGAAAGCTAATAACTGAATGATCTATGCACACAATACAGATATATATACATATATATATATATGCAAATACATATGATATGCATCCTGTACCTGGAAATATGTGTTCAATACAAGCTAAAAAATATATACACTATATGTTTCTATTGGGCTTATATCCCAAAGAAATACTAAAGAAGGGAAAGGGACCTGTATGTGCTAAAATGTTGGTGGCAGCCCTGTTTGTAGTGGCTAGAAGCGGGAAAATGAAAGGATGTCCATCAATTGGAGAATGGCTGGGTAAATTGTGGTATATGAATGTTATGGAATATTATTGTTCTGTAAGGAATGACCAGCAGGATGAATACAGAGAGGACTGGAAAGACTTACATGAACTGATGCTAAGTGAAATGAGCAGAATCAGGAGATCACTTTACACTTCGACAACGATATTGTATGAGGATGTATTCTGATGGAAGTGGATTTCTTTGACAAAGACTCAGTTTCAATTGATAAATGATGGACAGAAACAGCTACACCCAAAGAAAGAACACTGGGAAACGAATGTGAACTATTTGCATTTTTGTTTTTCTTTCCGAGTTGTTTTTACCTTCTGAATCCAATTCTCCCTGTGCAACAAGAGAACTGTTCGGTTCTGCAAACATATATTGTATCTAGGATATACTGCAACATATTTAACATATATAGGACTGCTTGCCATCTAGGGGAGGGGGTGGAGGGAGGGAGAGGAAAAATCGGAACAGAAGCAAGTGCAAGGGATAATGTTGTAAAAAAATTACCCTGGCATGGATTCTGTCAATATAAAATTATTATAAAATAAAATAAAATATTAAATCAAAAAAAAAGAAAATATACACTATAATAGCAAACTTTTAAATAAGTGCAGAGCACTGTGCTAGGCACGAAAAGAGATACAAAGTTTAGATAACACATAGAATATGTGTATATATATATATATATATATATATACATACATACATACATACATATATCCCTATGAACATAAAACCTGTACATAAAGAGCATTGGTTTTTGATTGTTCACACTAAAAGAGAAATGACAAATATATAAAGTTAGCAATGGGGTGGGGTAGAGCATAACTAATCCAAAACAATAGTTGATTTTTAGAAAATTTCTAAGCATCTGGGGACAACATATTTATTTGTCTTGTATTTGGATTTACAATTTTAAATAGCTTGTGTGAGGATTTCTATGGATGCAAAAAGACCCTGAAAAATCTTCTCACTTATCTATCTCACTTATCACTTGTTGCTGCCACTGAGGTGGAACCTGAACACATGAGTTTCTGTCCCTAAAGGTAGACTCCAGTTATTCTTACAAACATTTATGTTTACAAAGTTTCAAGATATGAGTTTTCTCTTTTAACAGAAAGGACACTTTCAGATATGAGTTTTTTCTCACAGAAAAGACTCACAGTCCACAGAGAATCAAAAGATACCCTGCCTCAGTCGGACATCCTCTTCCCCAGGGCACTGTACAGCCCCTGTGACTTAGTACTATCCTGGATGGGGCTCCAGTGAGGGGGATGCTAAGGTTTTGCTCCATGATATTAATTCTTTGCATCTTGTTGCATCTTTCCCTGCTATTGGTCCTTCCCTGCTACTGTGTTCCTCTCCCACCTTCTTCTCACTGTTGCTGTCTTAAGCTCTGCTTCATTGACCCCTAATGTTTGGCTGTCCTCCAGGATGTGTGTCAGCTCCTCCACAGCTGACCGACCTATGGAAAGATTGTGTTGGAACTGCAGATGACATTGTTACAGCTCTTTCCTACCTCCCAGGCATCAAGTGCCTAGAGGAGATGCAAAACCTAGAGGAGATTCAAAATCTATTTAAACCTTCTGCTATTTTATACTTTCAAACAAAGGGTTTATTAGGGTATCTATAGAAGCACCTCTTTTTTGTTGTCATTGAATAGGCTGATGTTTTCTACTTCTGACTTGCCAATGGTAAGACCATTAACATTTATTTTTCTTTTGTCCCAGAGCCCAGACTATGTATCTACTATTTATAGTAGATACCCCTCTCACAGAGTCTTTTGGGATTTTGCAAGATATTCCTATTCTCTTTCTCTTTGTTAATATTAACTCTCATCTTCTTCCAGGGCAGCTGGACTGTGTTATCTAAATTTCTCTGGGCTACTTCTTCTAAGATCTCCAAAAGGGAAGGAAAAGAGGCAGAATCAGCAGCTCCTGGACTCAAAGAAAAAGAAATATAGGATCACAGATTTAGGGGCTGAAGAGACTTTAGACACTAGGTAGACCTTTTTTTTAACATATAAAGAAACTTAGGTCCATTGAAGTTGATTGATCATGTTCCCATAAATACCACTGTCAAAATCTGAATCCAGATGCTCCGACTGCAAACATATTGTGGAACCTCTTGCTATATATCTACATAATGTAGTGCCTGTGTGAGAAGTAGATTAAAAGAATAACATAAGTACATGTATGATTGGAAAGGAAGTAAACTGATCACATAGAGAAACAATGAAAGATGTTATATTGACAGTACAAGTACAACATTGATTACTCTGAGATTTTTGCATGTATTTTGCATTTTGGAAAGATGGGCAAGCTAATGCATGGTTGGTGGAACTGCTAATAATACAATAATTTTGAAAGCAATTTGAAATTTGTTTGATTATTTTGTATTTGCTTATATCTGTATATGCTGTCTCTCATTATAGAATGTAAGCTCCTTGAGGTCAAGAATTATTTCATTTTACTTTGAATACTATCAGTGTCTAGCACAGTTCCTGGAACAGAGTTGGGAATTAATTAATGATTGTTGATTGATTTCATCGATTGATTGAATGAATGAACTAGAAGACAACCTTCAGCATTTAGAGTAGATCATCTTTGGAACATCTACAAAAGACCATGGTTAAGGATTATACAGTATAGAAGGCAAATAGGAGTTGTGATCTCTGCCAGTGAAAGAGTAGCCATTACAATGAGATCCTGCATCTCACTAAGTATTTAAGTAAATTCGAATTTGATTAATGTTGAACTGAGTTGAACTGAGCCTTTGCTAAGTGCACATCAACTTTCAAGAGCAGAAAGTGGCTTTGGTGGGGGAGAGAGGTACCTCAGAATTGGAGCAATAAAATGAGCCTATCTAGGATTGCATCTTTGCCATAGCTAATAGGCTCCTGGAAAATAAAGGGTTTCTATTGGACACTGAACAAATGTTTATTGAATGTTGAATCAATGAATGAATTAGAAGGTGTGACTATAAAGTAATGAGGCCTGTAATTCTTCCCTTTTAAACAAACACACCAGAACTTAAAACATTCAAATAAGAGTTGTCCTAATCCTCACTTTGGGGCACTAAACACTTATTCTAAAGGTGTGTTCTTTGCTCAGCACTTGTTTAGAATCCTCCTTTAAAAAAAAGCAAAATGTTTAAAACAAGTACCAGCCTCATAGCCCAGATTGGCTTTGCATGAGTTACCTCATATTTGTTACAAGAGCCCTGTCTTTCTTTTTCAATTAAAATTGAGGGGAGAGAGAAAAGGCAGAATTTGGTTAATTAAAAAAAAGAAAATTTAAATAAAAAAAAAGAAAGAAACACAAGATTTCTGACCCCCAGAGCACTGCTCTTACAACTCCATCAGATTGTCTCAGTGGGAGCATTATTAAAAGAAGTGTGTAGCTTCCTAAGGGGACTACTTTGAGGGAAACTTCACTCATTTGGATATGTAAGTCATGATTTATTTGGGGATGGAAATGGGGGTGGGGCACAAGGAACCAGCCACATCCCTGATAGTCAAATCTTGTTGAATATAAATTTTTAAAGCTAAAAAAGACCTTAAAGATTATCTAGTTCAACCCATTTACTTAATGGATATAGAAACTGAAGCCTCAGGGAGGCTTAAATGGCCTTATGTTAAATGTTTTTTGGTCTGTATATTCACAATCCCTAGCACAGTGTCTGGTACAAATATTATATAAATGCTTGTTGATTGATCAGTTGAAATGACTGACATGAACTGTGATCAATGCAATAACTAACCACTCCAGAGGACTCTTATCCTCTTGACAAAGAGGGTATGAACTCAGGATGTTGAATGAGATATAGTTTTTAGACATGGCCAATGCACTTTTGTTTGACTATGTGTATTGTTTCTCCTTTTTTCTACTGGGAGTGGATAGGTGAAAGGGAGAAAGAAATAGATTTCTATCCAATAAAAAAAATTAATTAAGAAAAAAGAATTGAATGGTTTGAGATTACATAGTGAATTAATGGTATATAAGTGTTTGTGTATGTGTGTTTGTAATGCAAATGTTTGTAGCAGCCCTTTTTGTAGTGGCAAGGAATTAGAAATTGAATGGATGTCATCAGTTGGGGAATGACTGAATAAGTAATGATATATGGATTTAATGGAATATTATTGTTCTATAAGAAATGACAAGCAAATTGATTTCATAAAAGCCTGGTGGAAAGACCTACATGATCTGATGCTAAGTGAAGTGAGTAGAACTAAGAGAACATCGTACATAGCGATAACAAGAGCATCACATAATCTTGTGATAATCCACTGTGATGGACTTGGCTCTTTTCAACAATAAGATGATTCAGAGCAATTCCAATAGACTTGTGGTGGAAAAAAGCCATCTGCAATTAAAGAGACAATTGTAGATACTGAATGTGAATCAAAGTATAATATTTTTACCTTTTTGTTATTTTTGTTTTTTTGCTCTGGGTTTTTCTCATTGTTTCTTTAACATTTTTGATCTGATTTTTCTTATGCAGCATGACAAATATGGAAATATGTTTAGAAGAATTGCACATTCAACCTATGTTGGATTGCTTGCTGTCTATGGGAGTAGGGAGAAAAATTTGGACACCAGGTTTTACAAAGATAAATGCTGAAAACTACCTCTGCGTGCATGTGGAAAAATAAAAAGCTATTAAATTAAATTATATATGTGTGTGTACGTATATGTTTATATACATGTACATAGACATAATAATAATAGGGAATGTTTATATGATGCCTGCTGTATGCCAGATATTGTGCCAAGAGCTTTACAATTATTATCACTTTTGCACCTGATGACACCATTGATAGGGAGATACTATTATTATCCCCATTTTATAATTGAGGAAACTGAGGCAAACAGAGGTTAAGTGGCTTGCTGAGGATCATATAAAAGGTAAATGTCTGAGACTAGATTTGAATTCTAGTCTCCCTGACTCCAGATCTAGTGCTCTATCTGCTGGGTCTCTTGCCATCTATAAATGTACACATGCACAATGTATATATGCATATATATACATCGTCTCACATATAGATGCATGTATATGTACACATACATTCCCATATGTATACATATGTACCTATACTCTGCTTCAAGTTCAGTCCTCCCTAACTTCCTGCTAAAATGCTGCCCTCCATGTGATTTCTTTACAGTCTTTTTATACCCCAGCATAATTGTCTAAGTCTGCTGTCTGTGTATTGTGTGACTTGGCAATGGTCTCAGACCTAAGCCCTTCTAAGGTACAGCTTGCATTTTCAACTTGTTGCACAATGTCTAGGTCAGTGCCTTCGGGCTATTAGGTGTTTAAGAAAGACCTTTTTTCATGTTTATGGTTCAAATCCCCTCAGATACTCTAATATCTGCACCCCTGCAAACCAAGATTGGCAAATCTGAACAAAGAGGCTAAGGTCCCTAGCTTGAATTCCTGATCCCCACAATAATTTTCACAGAGGGTTGGCTGGTGCATCTCTCCTACAACCAATCTTGCTAGAGATGGAGAGGAGGCCTCTTTTCACTTGTCTCTGAACCCTATGAAAGCTAGAGTGGGGAGGGGTATGAGTAAGAACTGTGTCTATGCAAAGATGACATCGAAATGCAGAAAGGTAGAAAGAAGGAGGGGAGAAAACGAGACACAATCAATCAATCAATCCACATTTATTTATGTTCCATAAAAGGTACTGAAGATATGAAGAAACAAATGCAACAATTCCTACTCTCAAGGAACTTAGATTCTTTAGGAGGAAGATAACACATACAAATTAATTATAAACAAAATAAATATGTGACAAAACAAAAATAAATAGGAAGGCACCTCTAGCAATTAGGGGGAAAGAAAAACTTCATGAAGAAGATGGCTTTTGATCTTAGCTTTGAAGAAACAAAAAATAATAAGGGGGGGTAAGGAGAGAGGCTCATTCTAGGCAAAGGGGACAACCAGTGCAAAGACATGAAAACCAGAGAGACAATAAAAAGATATGAGGAGCAGTAAGATCTTTCAGAAGAAAGGCTGGTAGCCATATAACTAGATGATTGGGGGGGGGGGGAAGGGGCAAAGGTGACAGGGCATAGTCTGGTTTTGGAATCAGAGATTCTACATTCAAATCCTGCCCAGGCCCCCTCCCAAAAGTCAATTGGAAGGTAGAGGATCCAAGTACATGAGAAATTCATGATAACTTAGGTTTTTTTTTTAAGTGCTGAGGAAACCTTGGATGGTCACACAAGTATATGTAACCTTGGATTTAACATTCTCCCTCTTTTGACCTTAGTTCTTCATCTGTAAAAAGAGGGGACTGAACTAGAAGGCCTCTAAAATCCCTTACAGTTTTTAATCAATGACCTGGAGTCGAGAAGCCCTAAATTTAAATCCAGCCTCAGACACTTAATAACTGGATAATCTGGGCAACTTACTTAATCCTTTTTGCCTCAGTTTCCTCATAGTAAAATGAGCTGGAGAAGGAAATGACAAACCAGTCCAATACCTTTGCCAAGAAAACCCCACATGGAATCATGAAGAGTTAGACATGACTGAAACAATTCAATGACAACAAGATCTCTAGTGCTATGATTTGTTTCCTAACTTTATGATCTTGAGCATGTATCATCCCTCAGTTCCCTTATTTTACAAATGAGAGTATAATTTTTGAGGTTCCTTTCAGTTCTAGATCTAAGAATTTTTTGACCTGATCCCTTTGTGACTCAGTTTTCTCATCTGTCAAGCAAGAGGGTTGGATCAGCTGACATCTAAGTATATTCCTGTGACTATAACCCAGGACTTTTAACTCCAGCATTCAGACACCTCTTCCTCACCCCAATCACAAATACATACAAACACTGAAGTGTACGCCCTGAGGTCAGGTCAGGTACCTGAGTATCCTGTACCTGTACCTAGTCTTCTGTACAAATAGAGAGACCATGGCACTTGTATGATATGAGCTCTGCAATTGAGGCAACCTCCCCTTTAAGGACACGTCCTAGATTGAGAGCAGAAGGAGGAACCTTCCAGCCATAAATCCCCCATTTCAACTGCTGTGCCCAGCAAACCGGAGCCCAGGCTCTCAATGGCACTCGAGTCTCACTGCAGCGACCCTGGCTAATCCAGCCTTCTGGCCCATCTGACACACACTTACACTTAACATTTTGCTAGAGACTCTATAAACGAGCTCTCCCTGACCTTCAATCCCTGGCTAATTGCTAGTTTCATGTACAAGACTAGCTTAATTTTACGTGATAATTACCTGGAAGTGGCAGTACATATGGCATCCCATGTTCCAAATGTCAGGTCTAGGAAGCTATTGAGAAGCTAGCATCAGGGACAGAGGAAAGAATAAGCCCAGAAGGTGGGAACTGAGCAAGGTGGGGGTAGAGTGAGATGGAGAGAGGGGACGGTGGGCTGAGGCAAGAGAAATTCCAGAGGCACAAGAAGGAAAGAAGAGGACCCCTTTAATCTAGACCAAAGATTCCTGAAAAAAAAAAACACCAGTATATAGGCAAGCATATCAATACGTGCAAAAGCAGTACATAAAAGTATTAAATTCAAGGAAATGAAAAGTAGATTGATGGCTAAATGATCCAATGCATTAGACCTGGACCTGAAATCAGGAAGACCTGAATTCAAATACAACCTTAGATGCTAGATGTATGATCCTAATCAAGTCACTTTAATCTCAGTCTGCCTCAGTTTCCTTATCTGTAAAATAGAGCTAATAATGTTTTAGGATTGTTGTAAGGATAAAATGAGGTAATATATTTAAAGCTTTGTAAACCTCAAAAACCACCAGCTCTTGTCCAGTATCCTAACCACATACACCATTGGTTACAAATGTCCCAGTATCAAAATAGATACTACTCTTTGGAGTCTTTGAGCACACACACACACACACACACACACACACACACACCCCACACCACACCAATATTGACACCCTTTTTTTTTGAGACTGGGTCTCCATCTTATTCAGATTCGGTTCAGCAGCCACTACAGCTGATCAGCACAAAAGCTTTGTTCTCTTCCTATTTCTGACTTAAATGGGTTTATGCCTTTTTAGTTAGTTTGGTGGCCCTCTCTTCTAGAATCTCCATATGATGTCAAACTTAATACAGGATACCTTCATCCTATGGGCTTTAGCTCCATTAAAACCCATAATTCCCAAACTCAAGGAATCTACCAACCTCAGTTTCCTCAGTAGTACAAACTAAAGCCATGTACCACCACACTCATATTCTTCAGAGAATAGAAGAGCTCTCCTTCTAAGATTAAAATAATAGTAATAATAATGGAAAAGCAACATGGAAGAGCAGATAGAGAAGACCCAGCACACAATGGGCCAGTAATTTAACCTATGCCATAAGCCCAGAGACTTTAAAGTATAGAGCAGATGTTAATATCCATTTGTAGAGGGGGCTTCCTCACTGAGAAATCAGTGACATCACAAGTCTAATCCAAAAATAACAATGATCCCATTATGAATGAGGAAAACTACATAGTGTTTTTTAGAAGTCGTTACAATTTACAAAGAATTTTTACATTCATCATCTCACTCAGTCAGTGCAGAGACAAACAAGCTCCCTCCTCTTCACTCCCACCAATCCCAGCAACCATCTGACTTGTTTATTGAGCAAGTTGTGTGGAGGGGGTATGCTCGATTGAATTAATTGGTTAATAAGATTATAATTAACAAAAATAAATTAAAATCACTTTGGTAATTAAGCTGCTGCTAACTTCACTGGCAGCCTTCCCTCAGCCCCTCAGGTGGACAACCAGAATGTTGTAGCACTCTTTAGCTTCAGCAGGAAGGGCGACAATCAAAAGAGGGATAGATGGATGGATGAGAAAGAAAGAGGGAAACAAGGAAGAATGGATGAATGGATAAGTAGGGAGGTAGGTAGATGGGTAGATAGAGGGATGGATCCATTTAGAAGGATTAATAGTATGTTTGTGTATATGTGGGAGGATCTGATTCGATGACCGAACAAAAATGACAATGTCCCCAGAAACCATAACTTCAGCACCATCTTTTGTAGCTTAACAACCCAATACAGAATCATGCTAAGAGCTACAGAGGAGTGAAACTAAGGACTTTAGGCATGACCTAAGTATGACTACCTACTTTCCCTATCACTTTGACTTCCTTTTCCCTAAGATCACAGTGCAAAGTACAGGATGTGAAGTGGGACAAGAAAGGAAATTTCTCTGTGACGAAAAAAAAATTTTCTTGGAGAAATTTTGAAGTAGAAATTTGGATTGTTTTCTATAAGGATCAGGGTTGGGGAGTTGATAATATTAGAAGGAACCCACTCTATTTATATACTGGTCAGTGACTATGGTTTGATATTTGGAAGTCTGTGATAGGGACCATAATACCAGGATGGTCTCCAAAGACTTCTCAATTGCTTGGCAGTGAGAATATATGTTTGAAAAATATCACACATGAGAAAAGATCAAGGAAACAGAGAAAAGTGCAGGGAGAGGCTAGAAAGAAGAATCCTGAAGACTCCAGGGAGACCTATAAGAATAGGAGCTCTTGAAATCTGATGAGAATATATCATGGAATATAGTAAAAAGATCACTGGACTTGCTGGCAGAAAGTCTGGGCTCTGCCACTCACTTGATCATGGTCCAGTCTTTTTAACTCTTAAGTTTTGCTATCTGTAAAATGAGGAATTAGACCTCCATAATCCATATCACTTCTAAATTTATCATTACAATGTGATTGATTGCCGCAAAGCCAAGACTCACACCCTAACCAAGATTTGGAGAAATAGCTAACTTAGTAGATTCAGTAAACAGAGATCTTTTTTGTAAAGGTCAGAACACTTCTCTGAAGTACAGAAACTTATACCCATTTGTACTGCTTGTAGCTTAACTTTTCTCCTCCACAAACCTAGCTTGGGCCCAGGAGAGGACAGAATAGGGAGTGAGTGGATAATGAAGGTTTAAGCATCAGTATAGTGTTAGCAGCTTTGGGATAGAGGAGTGAAGTAGAATCATGTTCAAAAATGACCAATACCTTTAATAAGGGAAATTCTGAATAATTTTTGACCAAGAGGGACCTATTGGCAAAAGGGAGAGACAATTTGCCCTGGCCCCAAAGTTATTAAATAGGATCTCTACAATTTTGTCTACTCGGTTGTGGTAAAAGTGACTTGGTTGGGGGTGGAATTGGGGGGGGTGAATATATAAAACTGTCTTTTTGTTTTAGGAAAGTTGTACCTTGGCATCTGAGCTATGAGAGGATAGAAGGAAAGCAGCTCTTCAATTCCATCCTTCCTCAGTATTTAGACTAGAGATTCTTAGCCTAGGGTTTGTAAACTTTTTATTTTAATCAAAACCAATTTTGATAACCATTTCAATAATTGACTTCCTTTGTAATCCTATGTATTTTATGTTACATGTTTAAAAAAAAAAACCTTCTGAGAAGGGTTCCATGGATTTCCCTTGATTGCCAAAGGGGCCCAAGATAAAAAAAAAAGTTTAGAATACTTTCTTAGGCCCTGGCTACCTCAACAAAATGTAAGCCATCTCCTTGTATCTAGTGTGTGATACTCTTCTACATGCTACTGTAGGTATTATTTGATTTGATCCTCACAAAAAAAAAAAAAATCAAGTAGTCTTTCCCCAAAAAAATTTTTTTAAAAATCAAATACTTATTATTCCCATTTTACAGATGAGGAATTCTGGCTAGAAGAGGATAAATGATTTGCCAAGATTGCATTCATAGAGAGTTACAGAACTGAAATTTAAATTTTGTTCTTAGTCCAGAGGATTTTCCTCCACTATCCCAAATTCTTTTGATAATTTGGGCAGCAACCCAACTACCCGAAACACAGAGGAAGTTTCCTTCAAATACTCTATGTCTGGTGGATTCTAATACTATGGATTCAGGGAATCAGGGATTAGGGAATGGGGAGAGGGGAAGGTTGAGAGACTTCACCCAAAAGCCTCCATGTCAGGTGGGAGAGGAACTATCACCATCTGTTCCCAACAACCTGTGGAAGGTGGAAGGTCTGTGTCAGAGTACACAATCCTCTTTTCCCAGGAGGTTCTCACTGATCCAATGAATCTAGGTGTTTTTGCCAAGCTGGTAGACACTGCTGCCCTTTCCTCCACTCCCAAGAAGACTAACAGTGAAGATCTCATCCCTGTTTCCTAGATTCTCCTGTCTGTACCCCTTTGCCTGTGGAGGTCATGATGGTCTGGCTTCCCTGCAAGATGGCTCTTGCCTTCTGACTGTGTTCTTCTCCCTCACTGCATCCTGGGCTCGGGGTACTAGGGAGGTGACCAGACAGTCAGAAAGCCGACTGAGTCACTGGTGCTCCTAGCAGATGCCGCCTAGCCATCCTAACCCTCTCCTTCCCCTCCCTAAGACTTCATGTATCATATTTTGTGCTGACTTAACACACCCAACAGCGGGTGGAGAGTTGAACGAGTTGTACTTTCCAAGTAGCTGGCAACCCTTAATCAATGTTAATTGGCTCTAATTAGCATATGTTAATTAATGATATTTACTACAAATTAAAGGTATGAGTGCTCCCAGAGGGTTTCCTGTTCATCCAATTAGTGCCAATTAGTTGCAATTAACACGTGTAAATGAGATTCCATTGAACCCAAAACAAACAGCTCAGAATCTGCTGGATTCTCTCTAAGGCACCTCATGGTTCAGCTTGGGTGAGGGTAGGGGAGAGGCAAGACGAGAGGTGAGAGTGAGAGACCAACCTGGAGAGTAAAGCTAGCAAGCCCAAAGCTGAGAGGGATCTGGATTCCTTAAATGCTGAGAGCAAGAGGTGTCCTTTCTTTCGATCCCCTCTGGGAGACATCCTGGGTCCATATTGGTTCTCCAGGGCAATAGTTCTCAAAGTGTTATCTGGGGATCTCTGAGGGTCCCTGAGACCCTTTCAAAAGGTTCGAGAGAGATCAAAATAATTTTTATTATAATAGTAAGACATTTTGATTTCTAATACAGTAAATATCGATAGATATAACACAAACAAAAGCCTCTTGAGGGTGTCCTTAATTTTTAAGATTGTAAAGGGATCCTGAGATTAAAAAGTTTGATAATCACAACTCGATTGCATGTGTGTGTATGAGAGATAGACAGAGAGAGTCAGAGAGACCGAGAGAGATAGAGAGACAGAGACAGATAGACAGACACAAGAAACAGAGACAGAAAGACAGAGAGGAGAGAGGAGACACAGATAAAGACATAAAAACAGAAGGAGGAGAAAGCGAGGGGGACAGAAGGAGGAGAGAGAGAGAGAGAAAGAAAGAGAGAGAGAGAGAGAGAGAGAGAGAGAGAGAGAGAGAGAGAGAGAGAGAGAGAGAGAGAGAGAGAGAGAGAGAGAGAGAGAGAGACATGGGAGGGGAAGGGCAGATTCCCTTTCAAGGAAGTAGAATTATATTTTGTAACAAGACTTTGCAATCACTAAACAATGTATCCTAAATTTCCAATTGGAAAACATAATCATATTAACTTAGAAGGGACCTTAGAGTAGCAGAGCTCTTCTGGAAAAAATTTCCTTTACTGGGGACTGAACCCAAAAATACAAGCCAAGCTAAGAGAATAGCCCAGTCTACAAGTTAGAGAGAAAAAGGCAAAGGAAGCAAGGAGACCAAGAGTCAGGGAGGGAGGGAGGGTAAAAGAGAAGGCAAGTACTTGAAAAACATCAATATAGGACCTTACTCAAAAGTATCTTATATCAAATCTTATAATAAATTCTCCTCCAATATGGGTCAGGGGGACATACTAGTATGTTTGGAGGAAAGATTAAATTCCTGTTGAAACAGGCTTAGGGTTACCTAGAAAAATACCTTTTAACCCCTAAAAGAAGTGGAAAATTCATGGCCAGCAAAACTCCCAGGTGTAACCGGGATCAGATTAAAATGCAATTGGGAAATGTTTAACAAAACAAATTAAAATACAATGTAACATAGATAATGTTCATTTGTGGATTTTTAAGGCAATAGAAGGCCACCAGTATCAGTTTCTATTTGAGTCTGACAACACCGAACTAAAGCACTAGTCACATAACCACTTAGCTTCACAACTATCTCGTTGTTTCTGGCTCCAAGGGCGTCCTGTCTACATAATCACCATTGCTCAGGCAGAAGAGAATCCTGATGGTTCTTTTCTCCAGTGTTCTCTGCTCTCTGATTTCCCATTTTTGGTCCTGTGATTTGGGATCACTGTGTCAGTCTTTCTACTCTCTACACACTCTCACTCACCCAACTCTCTCTCTCACACACACGCACACACACACACACTCACACACACACACAGGACTGATTCCACTTCATGCAGCCTATGAGTATGCAGAGAACAAGGAGCAAGCCAGGTGAATGAGAGGGTACCGCGCTAGTGGTTTTTGTTACATTCTTCTTTCTTCTGAGCCTATTATTTTCTTTCATTCCTTACATGGGCTGGCTCCAATCTGGGAGAGTTGGCAACTCATTTAAAATGGACAAGACATGTTGAGAATGAGAGCTAAGATCTGACAGAATTAGATCAAACAAAAGAATACAGAAATTATTGAAAAAAGTACTGGAATGATCTGTTATTACCTCTCCAGCTCATTTGACAGATGAGACAAACATGGTTAAGTGACTTATCCAAGGTCACATGGTAAGCGTCTGAGGCTAGATTTGAACAGAGGAAGATGAATTTTTCTGACTTCAGACTTGGCACTCTATCCACTGAACCATAAAGGGAAGTCTGTAGCTATATTCAAATATTTGAAAGAGAGATTAGATTTGTCCTGCTCAACCCCAGAGGGCAAATTTAGGAATGAGGAACAAAGTATGGGAAAATCTCTTAATTAGCTCTGTCTAAAAAAAGAATGAACAGCCTTGGAGAATGGGAGATTCCTCCACTCTAGAGGTCTTCAGACTGAGGTTGGGCACTTACAAATAAGATTAGATCAGGGTTTCTTAAAGAGACTCCTTCCCCTTTTTTTCTCCCCTCCACCCCTGAGAAATTTTTATATGACCCAGGGCATATAAAATAGGTATACAAATCAAACATTTATTGATAACAAATCATAATTTCTTGAATCCCATATTCTTTGAATCAAGACTCCATATAGGTTCATGAACCACAGTTTAATAAGTTGGGGATAAGATGATTCCAACTCTGAGATTCAAGAACACTGGAGCTTGGCCCCCAGGGAGAGTCCCACTCCTATATTGTCATCCAGAAGTAAACTTCATTTGTTAGGAGGGAAAGCTTGGGTTCAAACTGCTCATACCCTTTTTTCTTCCTTCCCCTGCACCCAAAAAGAGGTTATCAGCCTGATCCATAGTACCACCTGTCACATCTATACCCAGTGGGCACTTGGTCAAATTTGTGATGGAATTGAAAGTTTGTTCTTCTCTAATTTGTCTACTAAAATCCTTGTCTAGTGCCTCATTGTGACTTGAAGTGGACCTTGCTCTTTACTGCCTCTAAGACTAAGAACAAACTCTTTTGTTTTGGATTTTAATCTATTTTCCACTTACCCTTCCAGCCTTATATACTACCTTTCAGATATTCTTCAATCAAATAGGCCTTGTTGCTATTCCTCACACAACACAATCTACCTCTAACTTCACTTCATTTACACAAACTGTCCCCCAAGTCAGGAATGTACTCCCTTTTTCCCCTCTCCAGTTTTCAACTCTTAGAATGCCTGGGGTTTTTCAAAACTAAATCCAAGCACTATGACTACTCCATGAGACTTTTTCTAATCTCCCTCTTTCCCTAAACTGATAGTATCACTCCCCCTAAGAGGAAAAAAAAATCAATTTTCTATTTATTTTGCACGTACATATATGTGTATATGTTATATGTCCTACCCAATAAAATGTAAGTTCCTCATATAGAGAATATTTCATTTTTGTCTTTGTATCATCTGTATATTTATCAGGTGTTTAATAAATGATTATTGGTTGATTGATTAAAGACTATGTCAATGCCTATGAGATTTTCATAATCCTACCAAACTGGAAAGGCTTTGAATAAGAACCAAACAATGGGTTGTATGTCTGATAGCCAGCCCAGTTATAGTAAGTGAAGTAGTATCAATAAGAAAGCAGCCACTAGATAAATTTTTTTTTGGCCATAATAATTCAAGACCATGGCACCTTCTCCTTCCTAACTGTCTTAGAACGTCTTTGAGGACAGGGACTCCTTTGCTTGCTTGTTTTTGCTTTTTTTATGTCCAGCACAAACACTTTATAAATGCTTTTCTCATTCATTCCTATGTACATGCTGCATATGCTGGGGATGGGGATGATGAGAATTATAGTCCCAAGAATAACTAGACAGATATTCCAGGGCCTGGGAGTGTATTTTTAACCCCTTCATCTCTTTTCTTTATGGAAGGAATAGTACATACTGTTTGGATTTGCTGCCTAGTGGACTAATCACTCAGAAATGCCCACTACAATCAGCTTTCAGTTTACCATATTAAGCCTTAAGCATAAAACAGAAAGATCAAATCAGGAGGGAAGAGAGAAGTCTTCCTACTCTGTAGCCTAATCTAATTCTGTCACTTCCTTCGACAATCCTTTCATTACCAATTTATTTGTCACCTCTCTTTCTCATCTATGGAAAGTCTTGTCTATCTATTTAAAAAGGTAAAAATAAGGAGGATGGTACTTAGAAAGGTGAAAAGAAAGAAATGGGAAAGGGCTAAGACTGAGCAAGCTTGCAAGGAGTCGTGGTGGGATGGGAGGTGGCAGTGGAAGCGCAAAAGGTTTTCAAGGATGGAGGGACCATTTTGATTAAAAGTAAGGACAAGCTCTAGGAGGGCCAAGAACAGAGAGAATGAAAAGGTCGAAGTGTCTGATTTCCAACTCACTAATGCTACTAGTAGGGTGATATCTCCATAAAACCAAAATTTCTGAGACAAGGCTTAACATAACCACCTTGGGGGGAGGTAGGGGAGGAGAAATCCTCAGCTCCTGTAATATAACAACAGAAAATAATTAAGGTCTAATAAGGTCAGTGTTCCACCTTAACACCTTTTCAGTTCCAGTTAAAACCTCTACTAATTTGCCAAGAAAAACTAGCCTCACTTCGGTCTTATTATTGGAATCACGTCCTGTCTCTTAATTTAAAGGAGACTCACATAAGGATTTTTTTTTTCTTTTAAATTACAATGCCGACTTTCTTCCAGTTGATTACGGTATATGACTCTCCGTTGGAAGGCCATTATTTTTTTTTTTTTTTGCTATGATTTACAAAGCATTTAAAGTGAAATCAATGTAATAAATATTGAAGTATTGTTAATAGATAATTTCATATATTTAACTGAGGACAGAGCCCAGTACAATGTTTGGGTAGCCAGGAAGAAGGCAAAAAATGTTCAGAGTACTGACAAGGACTAAAGGGAGGAGTCTGTGTTCTCTGTCTCTCCCTTCTCTTCCTCTCTGTATCTCTCTCTCTCCCTCCCTCGCTGGCACTTATTTCTGTCTCTCTCTCCATTTTCTTCCCTTCTTCTCTTCCTTTCCCTCTCCCTCTTCTTCTCCCTTTTCCTTTTTCTCCCCTCTCTCCCACTCCATTACCCTTTTCCTCCCTCTCTCCCTCTCCATTTTCTCTCTACTTCCTTCTCATTCTTTCTTCTCTCTCTCTCTCTCTCTCTCTCTCTCTCTCTCTCTCTCTCTCTCTCTTTCTCTCTCTCTCTCTCTCATACACACACACACACACACACACACACACACACACACTCCATCTCTATCCTCCTCTCCCTACTCTCTGTCCCTCCTTCTCCCCCTTTCTCTTTCTATTTCTATTTTCTCCTGGTTTTTTCCTCTCCTTTCCTTTCTGTCATTCAGCAAAGATTTATAGAATACCTGATCACTAGCTAGAGCTGTTATAAAGCACTAGCATAAAAACATTACTAAGACAGGGCCCCTCCTCTCAAGGGTCTTGCAGTCCAGGAGAAGAGATAACATAATATGCACACATCCAATATACAATAACTAAGATGTTATTAGATCAGGATCAGATAAATAGAACAGACACTAAATGTCAATGAATTACATCTAAGGTAAGGATATGGATAAGGAAAGGGCCTTTGATTTTATTGGCATAGGAAACTTTATCAATGGAGATCAGCAACTTACAGAACAAGTATTTTTAGCCTTTTGGGGATGTCATGGACCTCTTTGGCAATATGGTAAAGCCCATGAATCTCATCCAATAATAATATTAAATGCATAAAATAAGTTACATAAGATTGCAAGGGGAATAAAATATATTCAAGACAACTATCATTCAAAATATTTTTTAAAACCCATAATTTAAAAACCAATGCAGACAAGATTAGAAGGAAAGCAATAAATTGGGAAAACATTTTTACATTCAAAGATTCTGATAAAGGCTTTATTTCTAAAATATATAGAGAATTGACTCAAATTTATAAGAATTCAAGCCATTCTCCAATTGATAAATGGTCAAAAGATATGAATAGACAATTTTCAGATGAAGAAATTGAAAGTATTTCTAGCTATATGAAAAGATGCTCCATCATTATTAATCAGAGAAATGCAAATTAAGACAACTCTAAAATACCACTACACACCTCTCAGATTGGCTAAGATGACAGGAAAAGATAATGATGAATGTTGGAGGGGATATGGGAAAACTGAGACACTCATACATTGTTGGTGGAACTGTGAACGGATCCAACCAGTCTGGAGATCAATTTGGACTTATGCTCAAAAAGTTATCAAACTGTACATCTGCTTTGATCTCCAGTAGTGTTCCTACTGGGTTTATATCTCAAAGAGATCTTAAAGGAAATAAAGGGACTCACATGTGCAAAAATGTTTGTGGCAGCCCTCTTTGTAGTGGCAAGAAACTGCAAACTGAATGGATGCCCATCAATTGGAGAATGGCTGAATAAATTATGGTATATGAATGTTATGGAGCATTATTATTCTGTAAGAAACGACCAACAATATGATTTCACAGAGCCCTGGAGAGATTTACATGAACCGATGCTAAGTGAAATGAGCAGAACTAGAAGATCATTATACATAGCAACAACAAGATTATGCAATGATCGATTCTGATGGATGTGGCTCTCTTCAACAATGAGATGATTCAAACCAATTCCAATTGTTTGGAGATGAAGAGAGTCATCTACACCCAGAAAGAGGACTGTGGGAACTGAGTGTGGTTCACAACATAGCATTCTCACTCTTTTTGTTGTTTGCTTGCATTTTATTTTGCTTCTCTTTTTTTCTTGTGCAACATGATAATTGTATAAATATGTGTACATATATTGGATTTAACATATATTTCTACCATGTTTAACATATATTGGACTACTTCCCATCTAGGGAAGGGTATGAAAGAAGAAGGGGGAAATTGGAACATAGGGTTTTGCAAGGGCTAATGCTGAATAATTGTCCACACATATGTTTTGAAAAATAAAAAGCTTTAATAAATATATTTTTTTCCTTTTTCTCCCCTCTCTCCCACTCCATTTCCCTTTTCCTCCCTCTCTCCCTCTCCATTTTCTCTCTACTTCCTTCTCATTATTTCTTCTATTTCTCTCTCTCTCTCTCTCTCTCTCTCTCTCTCTCACACACACACACACACACACATGCTCCATCTCTATCCTCCTCTCCCTCCTCTCTGTCCCTCCTTCTCCCCCTTTCTCTTTCTACTTCTGTCTATTTTCTCCTGTTTTTTTCCTCTCCTTTCCTTTCTGTCATTCAGCAAAGATTTATAGAGTACCTGATCACTAGCTAGAGCTTTAAGGACCCTAGTTTAAGAACATCTGTGAGAATTCCCCAGAGGACTGAGAAGGTGAAAAACTTGACTAAATCATAAATCATGATATCAAAAATGTGGTTTGACAAGGGGCTTCTGTGCTCAAACCCTCAAAGGAAGCTTGGGACAGCCTTCCCCTTTACTTCAGGAGCAGAGCTTAACCAGAAGAAAAAAAAGGAACTATCAAAAGAAAAGAATCAAGAAACAAAAAAAGAATCTTAACCATAGAAAACTACTATGGTAACAGAGCAACAACTCAGATGATGAAAAAATGTGCACAGAAGAAATTTCAGTGAGTGATATGATTTGATCTCAAGCCCAGACAGGCTTCTTGGAAGTGCTCATAAAAGACCTTAAAAGTCAAAAAAAAAAAAAAAAAAAGAAGAAGAAGAAAAAAAAAAATGAGAAAGTGTAGAGGGCTGAAACTATTGGGATGCACTGAGGTCGGAACTGCTGAGCTCTTGAGGCTAACTTCTGATTGGATAATACTCTATGGGCATATGCTTGTAAAATGGTCCTTTCCACTATCTGTATTGGCTCAATGATTGGTGTATAGAGGATGGTAGGAGGGACCGGGGTGTAGTAAAACTAGCCAGGGATACACTCTCGGGGTAGACGAGGGAGAAGGCCCTTGCAGAGATTCTCTTCCATCCTCTTCACTTCTACCCCTATAGACCAAGAATAAAGACAGACTTTTGCTTGAAAAAAAAGGGGGGGGGTTGAATTCAAGTCCTCTTAACTCTAAAGGTAATTATCTTTCTACTACATACATTTTTTAATTTGTTGCATGAATGAGAATTAAAAAGTGAAAAAGGTTGATAAGAATAGAACAGTTAGGGAAATTATGTCCTCTTTTTTCTTTAATGCTACATTTTTCCCTCTCTTCCCCTTTTTTCTTCTCTCTCTTTCATGTTTGTCCTTTCTCCTATTCCCGTCCTTTTCATTTTTCCTCTTTTCTTTCTTCTCTTTCCCTTTCCCCACTTCCTTTTCCTTTTCTTCTTCCCTTTTCCTTCTCCTCTCTCTTCCCTTCTTCATTCCTCCCCAATAGCTTAGTCTTCCCTCTTAAGTTTAGCCAACAGCAATGGTCTTCACTGCCTCATTCCTAGACAAAATTACTGCAAGCCCAAGGCACCTCAATATATTAGAATCAAAAACATGATTCATCGGAAAGAAGTTTAACACTCCTCTGGACAAACTAAACTGAATTTGTGGCCCAGCATCTGCCTGAATCACTGAGCTGTCTTGACTTGACATTCTCACTCAGCCATGTGATATTGTCTTCTCAACACTACTAATGTACATGAACACACATACACACACACACACACACAATGGAGCATGTCTTGTAAATCTGTTCCAGGCTCATATTCTTGGAGATATCAAACATGTAAGAAATATCTCCAAGAGAGTCAGATATGGGTAAGAATATTTACAGCCAAGCAAGGGCAAGAAATTTTCCTCTAAGCTCCATGGAAGTTAAGAGTTTATTGTAAATTCCTAGAGGGCTGGAACAGGGAAGAAAGGAAGGAAGGAAGGAAGGAAAGAAGGAAGGAAGGAAGGAAGGAAGGAAGGAAGGAAGGAAGGAAGGAAGGAAGGAAGGAAGGAAGGAAGGAAGGAAGGAAGGAAGGAAGAAGGAAGGAAGGAAGGAAGGAAGGAAGGAAGGAAGGAAGGAAGGGAGGGACAGGGAGGGAGGGAAAGTGGAAGGGAGGGAGAGAGGGAGGAAGAAAGGAAGGAAAGAAAGAAAGAAGACAAAATCCTTATAATAAATCAAGTAAATTCCTACTTTTGATGTGTCCAAAAAGGTAATTCTCATCAGAAAGGAAGGAAGAAAGGAAGGAGGGAGGAAAAGGAAGGGAGGGAAAAAAGGAAGGAAGTCCTTGATTCTTAATGTCATTTTCTTTTTTTCTCCACTTAATAGTACTTTTTCCAGATACATGTAAAGATAATTTTCAACATTTACTTTTATAAGATTTTGATTTTCATTTTTTCTTCCTCTCCCCCTCCCCAAGATAGCAAGTAATCTGATATAGGTTGAATATGTACAATCATATTAAACCTATTTTCCAGCTACACCCAGTGAAAGAACTCTGAGAGATGACTAAGAAACATTACATAGAATTCCCAATCCCTATATTTTTGCCTGCCTGCATTTTTGATTTCCTTCACAGGCTAATTGTACACTATTTAAGAGTCCGATTCTTTTTGTACAGCAAAATAACGGTTTGAACATGTATACTTATTTTGTATTTAATTTATACTTTAATATATTTAACATGTATTGGTCATCCTGCCATCTAGGGGAGAGGGTGGGAGGAAAGAGGGGAAAAATTGGAACAAAAGGTTTGGCAATTGTCAATGCTGTAAAATTACTGATGCATATAACTTGTAAAAAAAAAGCTATTTTAAAAAAAAAGCTATTTCCCACACTAGTCATGTTATAAAAGAAGAATCAGAACAAAAAAAAAAAAGGAAAAAAAATACGAGAAAGAAAAAGAAAATGAAAATAGTATGCATTCAGACTCCACATGGATAGATAGGGATAGCATTTTTCATCATAGGTCTTTTGGAATTATCTTTGATCTTAAAGTCATTTTCTTTTTTTATTATTGCTTTTTATTTACAAGATATATGCATGGGTAATTTTTCAGCATTGACAATTGCAAAACTTTTTGTTCCAATTTTCCCCTCCTTCCCCCCACCTTCTCCCCAAGATGGCAGGTAGACCAATACATGTTAAATATGTTAAAGTATATGTTAAATACAATATATGCATACATATCCATACAGTTATTTTGCTGCATAAGAAGAGTCAGATAAAGTCATTTTCTTGATAAAAATCACATTGTTTGAGCCATTTAAGGGTGCCAGGGCCTTTGGGAATAAGAACTTTGTCTTCTAGTTCTTTAGTAGCTAGAGCCATATGAACATTCTGTACGACATGTTCTGTGGGTCTCGGGAGCAGAACTTTTTCCTTTCTTACCCCCAAAGGGCCATTACCTGTTCTCTGTTCCCCTCATGCCCATCTGGCTGTTTCACAACCTGATCTGAAGATTGGGGATGTAAGGGAGGCAGGAAACTACTGTGCAAAGGACACAAAATTTAATTCCCTCTATCACTTTCTTACATCTAGACTATCAACAAAACAATAAATCAAGCCCTGATATATAGTATTTTCCAGTTTTCAAGGTGCAAATATTCACACTGAAAATGTGAGAATCATTTCTCTCTTAAGCCAATTGTGAAGCAGTTCCATCACAACACCATGACCATCTATAAGGTAGGTCTGTGGATTATTTACCTTGTCATAGTAAAGACCAAATCTCTATCTAGTACTCTCCAAGCATGATGATGGCATGGATTTGCCATTGCCTAAGATAGGAATTCCTTCTGGGATTGGAAGATATCACTGGATTCTCAACTTCTATTTTTTGGGCCAAGGTGACTTATGATCATATGATGGATTGAATAAAGTAGAAAGGGGGTGAGGGACTAGTCTTAGTCCTTAGGCTTTTAAATTTTTAAATTTTGGAATTTTCTACTTTGTATCTGGAAATAGGGGGTGGGGATGGAATGGTTAAGATCAGGATTTTTAAAAATAATAAATAAAATGTAAAAAAATCCTTTATTATAAAGGATGGCTTTCTAGAAAGGGAAATAGAGAGTTTTACAAGGGACTATGTAGGTGATGTACAAATAAATGAAATCAATAAAATTTATTTTAAAAATAAAATTAAAAAATAGGTTGAGTTTCTTATGAGTGCATTGAAAGCCAAAAGTCAAGGTTAAAAATTCCCCCAAAGATAAGTCAAATATATTCCCAGTCCTTGGATGGGGTGGAGCAGGGGATGGGAATAGAGAGGTGTGGAAAGGTGGGAAGCTAAATCTGTAAGTATCACAAAGGGAGTTGGAATGCCACTCAGAGATCATTATCAGAGAGAGCTGTAAGGGACCAATCCTCTCATCTTACAGATGAGGAAACTGAGACCCAGAAAAGTAAAATGATTACTCAAGGTAATCAAAGTGATTATTCAAGGAGACAGATTTAAACCAGTCCTCTAATTCCTGAACCAGGACTCTTTCCACTACACCATACTGTATTTACACATAAGGACCTAAAACAGACTTGTTCCTCTCCCCCTCCCCCCCCCATCCCATCTCCACCCATGGTTATACATAGCAGGAAAGTCAAAGAGGAAGATAATAAGGATGGCCTGGTTTGCTGGGCTCATCAGAACCAGACCCAGAATCCTCTTGTCCACTCAATGAACCAGCTGTGAATTGGATACTACATGCTCCCAAGGAAGTCTGTCTGTCTGTCTGTCTGTCTGTCTCTCTCTCTCTCTCTCTCTCTCTCTCTTTCTCTTTCTCTCTCTCTCTGACTCTCTTTATCCCCCTTTTCCTCTCCCTCCTTTCTTTCTTTCCTTCCTCTATTTCTCTATTTCTCCTCCCTCCCTTCCTTCTTTTCTTCCTTCCTCTTTCTCCGCTTTCTCTTCTCCCTCCTTTTCCCTTCTTTCCTTCCCCTCCTCCTCTTTCTCTTCTTTCTCCTTCCTCTCTCCATCCCCCTTCCCTTCTTTCCTCCCTCCATTTCTCCATTCTCTCTCTCCTCTCTCTCTCTCTCCCTTCCTTCTTTCATTCCTCCATTTCTTTCTCTATTCTCTCTCTGTCTCTGTCTTTTTTCCCTCTCTCCTCCCTCTCCCTCTCCCCACAGGAGAAGAAAGACATATTATGCTACTTCTCCCCACTCCAAACCTGAACCCAAGCCCCCAAGGTCCAGGCCAATTCTGCCATAAATTCCAATAGAGAACACAAGGACAAGAACAACAGAGGAAGAGGGACCAGAGAGCTGAGATTTATGGCAACCCCCTGAGCTGACACTACTTTGTCCCATCCCATAAAAGAGCATTATCACCCGATAAATCAGATGGTGGCTCCAGGGACCTGGATCTCACCCCTGTGGGGTCCCCCAAAGGGGAAGCAAATAAGAAATCCACCAGACTGGGGCCTCAAGCTGACTGGTAACCTCAACTCCATAGGACATGTTCCTATTTAATCCCTGGGGATAGGGTGGAGGGGAAAGGACATTTGTGACCATCACTGTCATCGTTGTCCATTCCCAGCCTCCTCCTGGTTCTCCTCCCCTTCATCAATCTTTTATCTGACTTGCCTCTCCTCTGATCTATCTCTCCATATATCAAGCCCATTCTTACAGCATCTATAACAAAACTAAGTGCATAAGTATTAGATGAGGAGAACTGAAAGTGGCCCCTGTCTTTTGGGAGCTTATAGTCTAAAAAGGGCAGGATGACCGTCTTTCTTCATCCCTCCCTCAAAAGGGTCTTGAAATTAAGGGAAAAGGAAGCACAAGGGAACATAAACGAAGAGCAACAGCAAGAGGAAAAGGAAAAAGAGGAAGAAGAGGACAAGAAGGAAGAAGAAGGGGTGAGGAAATACTAGCACAAGTATGAGCTCTTTCAGCCAGAGATTCCAAGGTTATTTCTTAAGCAGTCAAATCAATCAAATAGTATTCATTAGGTGTTTAAGGTTTTCAGCATAGGGTTGGATTCAGTGACTCCTGAAATCCTTTTAGCTCTAAATCTAAGAATCCACAAAATTTCAGTTATTAGAAATAATTGAGGAGCAGCTAGATGGTGAATAGAGTGGATAGAATACTGACCCTGAAGTCAGAAAGATCTGGGTTCAAATCTAGCTTGAGACACTTAACACTTACTGAGTGACTTTGGACAAGTCAATTAACCCCAATTGCCTCGACAAAAAAAAAAAAAATTTAACTGAAAGTGAGTAACAACTGAAAAAAAGGAAAATATAATAGCTCTTGTAATCAAGAAAAAGGCAAATATGTTTAGGGGACAGTAGTGGAGTAGCGATATAGCTGGGTTTCATGTTTGGTCACTTGAGGTAGAAGAGACAAGAAAATCCCATCACCTTTCTAAAGGGGAGGGCTTAAAGAGCCTCTTACTTTCCCCACTCTCTTTGGCATTTCTTGCCAGTCTGTTTCCTGTCATGTTGGAATCTTTGCCTGTCCGGACCACCCTGAATGAGAAATTCCCTCTGAGTGCAGAGTGGTGGACAATTGACAGCATCTATGGTACTGTATTGATTAAGCATCACTCAGAAGGGAGGAAACCACTCCCAGGATAGGGAAATCAGAGGCTTTGGTGAGGTCCTGCCTGGAACACAGCTCAGCTCCATTCTCATTCCTAATACCTGTCCAGATCTCCAGAAGTTTTCACTCCCCACCTGAGTCCTTAAACCTAATCTGTGCCAACAGATTCACAATCTCTGCCTATCCCCTATCATTGGGTCATTTCCAATACAGAATTTCTGTTCTATAGTATCCTGTATGGACTTTTCCTCAAGCTCTTCTGATCTTTTTCCTTTCCTCCTCCTTTCCCTGCCCCTTAAAAAGAACATCTTTCTTTTCTTCACACCCCATTTTTTCTTCTTTCTCTTCCTCCTTTTTCACCCTTTCTTCTATTGCCTCTCTCTTCTTCTGTTTTTTCTTCTTCTGTTTCTCTTTCTAGGGAGTTGGGATGAGGAGAGCGAAAAGTCAAAGGAAAGGGAGTAAATTTGTTAGAAGGAGTCAGTGGAATAATGGATAAGGAGAGGGATGGAATATTGCATGACATTCTCCATTCTGGGTTCTTCTTAGATCTTGTCCACCAGAGGGAGATTCCAGAGTTCACCCACAAGACAGCTGCCAACATCTGAGTAGATCCATGAGTGAACAGTGTGTAGGGAGGGACAAGGTCTTTAAATAGATGTGAAAATGAACATCTTACATAAACTAAAGGCATGATTTTGGGGAAGGGCAGTTTAATTACTTTATTAACAAGGCCATCAGATTACTAAAAAAGGAAAGTCATTTGACCATTTCTTTTAGAACAAAGACAAACACTTCATGAGGGACTTATGAGAGAAGACAATGTGAAAGGGAAAATGGGAAAATGGATGACAGAAAGGCAAGATTTAAAAATAAGCTCCACACCTTGTTCTTCTAATCTGCCCCTTGAGCAGAAATCCCAGTAGAGAAAATTAGATGGACTGTCTTTGGGCTTTATCTGGTATCTTGTCCTAACTACAAAAGAGGGACATCAAGAATGCCCCATTGGCAAGACTCAGGACAAGATAGCTATCTATCCCTTGTTCCACACATGCATAATAAGCCCAAAAGAACTGCTTCTCCTTCAGGTAGAATTCTCTGGAGTGGAGTGCTTTGGAGGCCTAGTTGCCTAATTGGTGCTTTGTCTTTTCACTAAATATTTCCTCCAAGTACACCTGCCTAGCTGCTCCCTATCTCTGTGGTTAGAGGGTTCTGCAAAACACACTCAGTTTCCCCATATGAACCCCATCCTCTCTTCAAGATAAATTCTAAACCCAGATTAATCCCCCTAAATTCTTGAACCCAAATAACTTCCCACTTCCTAATGGTAGATCTATTGGAAAGTTCTGGGTTCAGAGGAGACAGATGATTTTCTGTAACTGAAGCAACTGGATTAGGGTACAGTTAGCTGCTTAATCAGCCTTCAAAAAGACCACTGGCATCTGATTTCTTAGTTACCCAAATTTTTAGGGAGTCTTGATGCCGCCCTCTAAGGTGGTTAAAGACCTTGAATTGCTACTTTTCTGTTTCTATTTCTAGAACAGGGA
Organism: Antechinus flavipes; assembly: GCF_016432865.1. Lineage (NCBI taxonomy): Eukaryota > Metazoa > Chordata > Mammalia > Dasyuromorphia > Dasyuridae > Antechinus > Antechinus flavipes. The sequence continues at coordinate 114,393,966 of NC_067401.1, read as the reverse complement.
TCTGGGTCAGGATCTCCTGGGATTGAAGAAAGAAAGTCTCTTCCTCCTAATTCTTTCTCTAACATCCTCTGTCCTGGGAATGGACCAGGAAACTGAAATCAGCAGAAACTGCACAAAATTCAGAGTCAGAGAATTTGAGTGCAAATCCTGATTCTGTTTTATATATAGATATATGTGCAAATTTGGGCCTTAGGTTTCTCACCTGTAAGAAAAAAATTAAAGGTTTGGACTGAATTAAATCTAAATTTCCTTCTAGCTCTAAATATGTGATGTTTTACTCTTGTAAGGCAAGACAAACTCAGTTGCTCACTCTCATACATACAGAAGCAAAGACCAGACAGTCCTGGAAGGCCAGAGATCAGAGGTGGGTTTAGGAAGAGAATGCTTTCTCCAAAATCAGCCTTACCCATATGCATTTGGAAGCTAAGTCAACTGGGCAGAGAATCTAAGGTTCTGGAGTATTATCTTGCCCTCAGAGGGTAGATCCCACTGTAGATATCATCCTACATCCAATCCTAGGTCACATTAGAAATTTAGAGCTAGGAGTCATTAATCCCAGCCTTTTCATTTTGTAGGTGAAGAATCTAATGTTCAGCAAGGTTAAATGAATTGCCCAGGATCACACAGCTAGAAAGTGTCTAAGGTAGAATTTGAACTCAGGATTTCCTGAATTCAGTCCAATGTTCTTCTACTGTAGCTATCTGTGTCTGATGGCTTTGGAGGAAATCTATCCCCAACTCTTCTAGAGGACAAGGGAGAAAGATGGTATGAAGTGGCCAGAAAGGGGATGGTTGTTTTTATCCCTTTCCCTCAGGATCACTGTCCTCCCCTATCTCAGCCCCTCCTCCACAACAACAGGCTCCCCAGTCAGCAGCTGCTCACACCCCCACTGGGTGGGCAAATTCATCACATCCAGTTCCTATCAGCTATCCCCACCTGGTGAAAGGTTACAAGAAGGTCACCTTCTCCATCCCATCCTTAGCTGCTCTACCAGATTCTGAGATGCAGAGGTCCCAAAGTTCCCAACCCTCTTCACTCTCCCCCAAAACACAACAGAAGCTTCTTCTGGAACCAAGGTTCAAATTCTTGGTCCACCTAAAGGTTCCTAATCAGGAAAGGTTTTTGGCTCTCCTTTGACCTCCACTGTACCTCCACCCCTTTTCAGGAGGGCTTCGTCAAAATAAACAATGTTTATGACCAGAATCCAGAGAAGGATTCAAGGTCCCTATTGCAAACAAACCCAGAACCCTTTGAAGGCAGACAGGGAATCCATCATGTCCCAGTGTGATGCTCCCCAGATCTGTGGGGGAGATGGGAATTGAGAAAGAGTCCAGGATCCCACCCCGGAGCCTGGGTATCCTCCCACCATCAAGCCCCTCCTCTCCCTTCCACACCTCTCCCAGTCTTCTTTCTCTACCACAAAGCATTCAGAGGGTAAGGAGGACAAGGGAGAAAGATATGGTAAAGATGTGAACAAATGAGTTAGGAAGCAGGGGACCTGGATTCAAATTCCATACCTCTGATATTTCACCTGTGTGATTTTCATGAAGTTATTTGACCCCTCTGGACCTCAGGTTCTTCCTCTGTTTAAAAAAAAAAGGCCTTATTTCTTTAGGTGCCCCTTTCACCTCTAGGTCTCTGATCCTCTGATCCCTATGCTCACTATCTATCTGTCATTAAACAAATCACTTAACTTTCTGGGCTCTTCTTCATTTGCAAAATGGGAGGTTGAGCCAGAGGGCCTCTTAAAAGTCCCTTCTAGCTCTAAATCCATAATTCTATGATTAATCATGATAACTCTGCTCAATATAGTAGTAATAGCAGATATGTATATGGTACCTTGAAGTCGGCAAAGTGTTTTACATCCCTGGTTTCATTTGGTCTTCATAATCACCCTGGGAAGGAGGTGCTATTACAAACTTCATTTAACAGATGAGAAAAAAGAAAGCTGGAAAAGGTTAGGTGGTTGTCCAGAGTTACCCAGATAGAATGGGAGGGTGGGGGTGCCCTGGCCTCTGTATACTATGATACTTCAGTCCTGAGAGGGCTGAATGATGCCTTGGGAATCTCTTCTAGAGCTAAAGTTAGACAGAAGAGGAGGAAACAATAAGAAAGAAGGTATTAGAAATGCAGGGGAAATTCAGAAAAAAATAGGAGAAAAAGAGACATGAATACAGTGAGGGGTGATAATATCTCCCCAGTTACATTTGGATACTGTCAATTTGACCCGATTATAAGATGCCTACAAACTGAACTGTCTGCAGGCAGATAGTGAATAAACATTTGAGCACCTCACTGTGTGCCAGGTACCTCATTGAGGGCTGGGTATGCAGAGAAAAATACAGTCATCTCTCTTCAAAGGGAGCTCCAGGACTATTGGGGAAAACAACAGGAAAAGAACTATGTACAAATAAGCTATAGACAAGATACATTTTAACTAACTAAGAAAGAAAACATACTATCATTAAGAGAGCTCGGGAAAGGCTTTCTGTAAAAAATAAGATTGTAGGTGGGGTTTAAAGGAAGCTGGGGAACAGTAACATTACTGGGTTTGTATCTTAAAGGAGGGAAAAGCACCCACATGTGCAGAGATGTTTGTAGCACCTCTTTTTTGTGGTAGTAAAGAATTGGAAAATAAGTAGATGCCCATCAATTGGGGAATGGCTGAACAAGTTGTGGTATATGAAGGTAATGGAATATTATTGTTCTATAAAAAATAGGAACAAGCTGATTTTAGAAAGATCTGGAAAGATTTACACAAATTGATGCTGAGCAAAATAAACAGAATCAGGAATACATTATATACAATAGCAAGAATGTACAATGATCAACTATGAAAGAGTTGGTTCTTCTCAGTGGTTTAGTGATCCAAAGAAATCCCAATAGACTTTGGACAGAAAATGCCATCTGTTTCCAGAAAAAAAAAAAAAAAAAAACTAAGAAGACTAAATGTACATCAACACATGCTATGTTCACTCCTTTTTTTCGTTTTTTAATCTCTTCCATGGTTTTTCCCTTTTGCTCTTGTTTTTCTCTCCCAACATGATTCATAAAGCAATGTGTATTAAAAATAAATAAATAAATGAAATTTTAATACAAACGAACAAAAAGGAAGCTAGGGAAGTTGGGGGTTGGGAGATAAAAATGAGAAAGTAGAGCATTCTGGGATAAGGCCAGTAAAAATGCTTGAGAGTCAGGAGACAGAGTGTCTTGTCTAAGAAAGCAAGAATGCCAGTGTCCCTGATTTTCAGATATAAGGAAGTAGGGGTCCTTTGAGGATGGTAGTGGAGGGAAGGGAAGATATGAAAAGCCTGGAAAGATTGGGGGAGGAGGAGACAGACAATGAAGGACTTTGAATACCAAACAAAAGATTTTTATATTTGATCCTGGAGGTGATAAAAAGCCACTGGAGTGGGAGTGGGGTGAGGAGGAGAGCAGGTTACCTGCTCAGAACAAGGCTTTAAGAATCACTTTAATAGTTGAGAAGAGTTTAGAATAGAGGGGGACTGAAACAAGGAGATTAACCAGAAGACTATTGTAATAACCAAGCATAAGGTGATAAGAGCCTGGTATATATGACAGACCTTGTTCTTCTATTAGCAATCGGGGTTAAGTGGCTTGTCCAGAGTCTTTCAGCTAATAAGTGTAAAGTGTCTGAAGCTAGGTTGGAAAACAACCTAGGTTTGACTCTAGGGTTGGTACTCTCTCCGCTTTGCCATCTAGCTTCCACAAAAGACTTTCAAAAGTAAAACTTAATAGGTCTAGAGACTTGGGTAAAAGAGAAACCAAGCTGGTTTTTTGGCATTTCCTCAAACTCATGCTTCATATTGAGTGTCCATGCTTTCCCCCTTGCCTGGAAAAGAATAGAGGAAAGACTAAGAGCCTTCCCTCATTTTCTTTCTATCTCTTCCTTCAAGGCCGACTCAGGTATCATCCTCTCCATATTGTCTTCCACACTCCCCAACTTCCCATATTGCTCTCTTCCCTTTTTGATTAGTTTGGATCTGCTTATTTGTGTACCCACCAAATCCAGCACCACGTCTCCTCCCCTCCCTCTGTAGAATATAAGCTCTTAATAGACAGATTGTCTTTTGTGTGTGTATATCAGGCACCTAGATTGCTTGGCATTCAGTAGTCATTTCACAAGTGTTGGCAGAATTGAATTAAACAGAGTTAGCTACAGATTCCTACTACCCTCAGAAGTAAGGTGGTATAGTGATATACCATAGATATACACTGAATTTGGACTCACACCCCTCAATTCAAATTCTGGCTCTACAAGTCTGGGAGAGTCATTTTCCTCATCTGAAAAAAAAAGGAATATGATATCTGTACTACCTACCTCACAGGAAGGTAGGCAGTAATCTTTAGCTCTTGAGGAAATGGGATTGGTTGGTATTAAGCTCATCTACCCTCTTCAAGAAAGAGAGATTTAGCATAGTAGCCAGAAATATGGATTTTGATTGGGGTCAAATTCCACTTTTGACACTGCTTATGTGCTCTGGGAAAAGTAAATTACCCTCTGGATGTCTCAGTTTTCCTGTCTCAGATAGTGGGACTAGATGGCTTCTGCAATGCCTTCTGACTTTAGCTCTATGATCCTATGAGCCTCTGACTCAATTTTGCTCTCTGAGTAGAAATTATTTAATTTATCCCCAAACCTAGGGCTGCACCCAGAACCAATGGGCAATTAATAATTGCTTGTCAATTGATGCTATATTGATTAATTGCCTGCCTCCCTAAGGTACAGTGTGGGGAGAGTAATGGAGCCTGGGCTCATGGAACTTCATAGTTGGGAATAATTGGGAAAAGCAAAGAGGCCAGCAGCTCCGGTGAGTTTTGCCACTTGAGACTTGACCCTCTCCGACCTTCCTATTCCCAACCTCTGACTTTCCACTCATGAGGCTGAGGCATTTCTTCCACCATCCTCAACAGTATAAAAAAAGTAAAAGCAGCCAGCAGTATTCCTCATGCTTGCTGTATCTTACAGAGTGGGTTTTATATTGCCTAAATAAGATGTCTTACACAGAGGATCAGGGCTTCAGTGTGTGCATTCCAAATCGGATTCGTGTTTTCAAATGGGACTACCTCTGCCTGGGGAGTTAGCTCAAGAGAATATTAATCTGGGATTTCCAGAGGCCCAAGCCAGAGATCAGCTTTCTAGGACACACACAGTGTCCCTGAACTGTTCTTCTGCTGGTTGAGCTCAGCCTCCAGAACTGGGGCACGGAGTTTGCAGGCTAAGGGTCTGGAAGAGGGCGGGGGGGAGAAAAGAAAAGAGAAGCAAAAGAAAAAGAAACCTTCTCTATGCTCTGAATCACTCATCATACTCACTGCTAAGAAATAACAACATTTCCAACAGGTTGGACCAGGTGGCAGACATGTGGGTGTGATGGTTCTGTGTATGTGTGTGTGTGTGTGAGATATATATCAGACAATATATATTTATTTAGCACCTGCTATGGATCTTAAGATATTATCATAGATTATGTATGATGCACATGTAGACAGTAAGGCAGATACACAGAGATCCTGACAGCAGAGAAAGAGACAAGCAAAACAGGGAGGAAAACCGTGCTAAAGAGATGGAGCCATGATAATATAGGAAATTGTCTGTGACAGACATATACTGAAATTGTTTCCAAAAAATATAATAGGCATACCCACACAAAAGACTGCCCTCAACAATGTTGTTTCCCATTAGTGTCATTAATTCATTAGAACCAAACCCCATGGCAAAGTCATAAAAGCCTGTGGCAATGGGGCTCAGCCCATCACGAATTTAGAACATTGTTCCTGTGGCGCTAACTGCCCCCTATAAGGTCATTTCACCTAACATCAAGATTTTGAGGAACCAATTAACCGAGTTAGGTAGGGTATGCCTATATTCTCTTCCCAAAATTAATGGAAAGCTAGTTTAATTTGTTTTTATGACCTTATAAAAGTGATTAATTCAGAGCACCTAGTACAATACAGTTAGTACCACACTGGAATTGAATCAACGAATGAATGAGTGATCCAGGTTTTGAGGACTCTTTGTATGAGAAGGGCAGCAGCCATGTCCCCCTCCCACTATTTTCAGCAGAGGCCAGGCTTCCAGACAGCAGTACTTGCCTGAATAGGAATTGACATCTGCTCCAAATTCATCCCATTGGGCTTTGAACTGGACCTGGTACAAACATGGACAGTACACCTAACTCAATAGCCCTGGGCCAAGATTGGAGCCTTGAAAAAGAATCAAGAGGAGCTGTTATTCAAAGTATGGAGGGGTGGGAGGAGGCAAACACAGAATAGGTTTGTGTGAGATGGATGTAAGTATGTGTGTGCAAATATATAGACATGTATAAATGCATGTAAAGGCACACATGTATGAGAGTGCAGTGTCAGGCAATATCAATGTGTGTGCATCTATAATGTGTGTGTGTGAGAGAGAGAGATACACATATAGGTCTATATGCCTATGTATATATAAATAGTTATGTATATCCAGCCATAGATATCTATAGATATTTATATAGATGATATAAGTAGGGATGGTATAGATATCATTGATAGAGATATTCATGATATTGGTATAGTTATTGACATAAATGTAAATGTAAACATGGATATGGATAGATAGAGATAAAATAATTATAACTGTCAAAGTAGATCTAGATCTAGATCTAAAGGTAGCTATAGATATTGAGAAATATGGAGATTTGGATAATATAATTGAAGTTATAGATATAGACATAGACATAGATATAGATATAGATGTCATGGAGATGCAGATGTAAATGTATATATAGAGAGAGAGAGACAAAAAATATACATGTAGACAATATCAGTATAGACAGGGATGTAGACATCAACTTAAAGAAAGATTTAGATGTAAATCTTGATGTAAACATAGATATAAATGTAATTTGGAGAAGAAAATGGCAAACCACCCCAGTATCTTTGCCAAGAAAACCCTAAATGGGGTCATGAAGAGTCATACACAATTGAAACAACTGAACAACAAAAATGCATGTAAATATCAATATAGATTATTTAGATATAGTCATAGATGTAAATGTAGACAAAGACATACATGTAAATGGAGATATAGGTATAAATATAAGTATTGCTATAGATGTAGATATACAGACAAAGATAAAGATATAAATGATATAAATAAACATAAATATGTATTTTTGATGTAGATATATTAGATAGCAATGTAGATGTAGATGTAGCCATAGATATAGACATAGATATAAATAATATAGATTTAGGTATAAAGTGATAAGAACAAGGGGCAAAAACTTGTATGTGTAAATGACTGGATGGGGATCTCCATATATATGAATAATATATGAGTGATATTTGTTTGGGAGTAAATGTCAGTGAGTACATAATATGATCTGTCATGTGCAAGAGCTTTGTGATTTCATACCCATTTCTGAGTAGATCAATGAATACAGGTAGGAGTGTGTGTATCAATGTCCACATATAAGACATGTACATACATGTCTGTACATTGTGTGATGTGCCATGTCATAGCATGATGCATGATATGACTTAGGATAGTATTTTGCATGATAAGATATAATATAGTTGGTGTGACATTAATACAAAATTTATTGTTAGTCAATCAGTTGAGTCCAGTACCATGTGTTCCCCATGGACTTTGTCCATGGGTTTTGTTGGCAATTTATCATTTTTTTCTCCAGTGTATTTCCATTTTACAGATGAAGATCTGCGGCAAATAGGGGTTAAGTGACATAGCCAGTAAGTGTCTGAAGCTAGATTTGAATTCGGGTCCTCCTGGCTCCAGGGCTGACACTATATCCAATGTGCCATCTAAAATGCAATACAGAATAATAGAATACAGCCATATGAGGTTATACTGTATATATTACATTATATACTGTATATATTATTATATACTGTTATACTGTTATACTATATATTACATTATATACTGTATATATTATCATATACCGTTATACTGTTATACTGTATATATTACATTATACATTATATGATAATAGTACTTATATTTGAGAGGCAATATGGTCTATAGGTCTTGAAGCCTGGTAGAGTCCCAGGCAAATCATTAACCTCTCCGTTTTGGGGACAATTCTTTATGACTATAAGTTGCAAAGATGATCTGAACTGGTAGAGGGAGTTTACTCATCTGAAGTTCTTTGTATTAAAGACATCATGGGTCTAGTCATCATATTATATCACAACTTATCAAATCATAGCTTATCATATTACATTATATTATATGATATGATGCTATATATAGCAATATATTATATAATATAGTAATATTATATTATAATCTATTCCAGGGGCTCTTAATCTGGGACTTGGAACTCATTTAAAAATATTTTGATAATTGCATATTTCAATGTAATTGGTTGCCTTGTGGTCCTATGTATTTTATGTCATACCTTTAATAATATTATTCAGTGAAGGGCTCCTCAGGATTCACCAGATTGTTGCCAAAGGTCTCTGAAGCAAAAAAGATGGGACTTGCCCACTCCTATGTGACCCTGGGTAAGTCACTTAACCCCAATTGCCTCAGGGGAAAAAAAAGAGTGTCTACTCTATCTGATACCCCACTATGTCTTAATATAACAGTAAATATATATTACCATAATTGATATATAATATAGTTAGGTGGTGATGTAATATTAATGTAGTACATTATATTGTAATATATTATTCTACATTAATATATCGTATTACAATAGTGTGTGTTATGCTTTATTTAGTGTGTATGGTTGCATTTACAAGAAAAATGTGGAAATTTCTGGTGGTGCCAGAAAATGTACCAAGAGCCCTGGGATGTCTATCTAATTACTGTGCGTGCCCATAGCCATCTATAACTGCATAATGATGGGTAGGAATATAAAAATCCATGTGTGCAAAGGAGGCATATAGGTACATTCTCCAGGTTATGAGATTTCTGTCTTTTTGATTGCATTTCACATAAGTAACTAGTAGAAAATACACATCTGTAATCTATCTTTCCTGCTTAAATATGTATGGGCATATATAAATGAAACATGACATCGTGGAGTCTGGAATGTTACACATTAACATTGTTTATCATTGATAGAATTAAATAGCCCATGCAAGGCCCTGACATCATTTTAAGCAAGTTTATTTGAGGATGCTTTGGCAGAACAGCATTTGGCAAATGGGAGTACACAGGTTATTGAGAGCAGACACAATTAAAGCCTGTCAGACAATTCAGGGCAACACATGGCAGTAAGGATCATCTGAGAGCTCTATCGCTGCTCAGGCCTTTCAGGAGGTCATCTTCCCTTTCTTCCTCCAGTCCAATGTCATCCCACTTGGTATCTGCTCCTTTCGTTCTCTTCATTTGCTAGAAGAAGAAAGGAACTGAAAGGTGAAGGATTGAGGGTGGAAGGATAGTGGGAGAGGATCTTGCTTTAGCTCCAGCCTTGGAAAAGCTTCTCTGTTCTTTATTCCTAGTCTCTCCATCACAGATGTTGGCGGAGAAGAAGGAAAGAGACTTATAGATACTGAATGAACCTCAGACCATAATTAGAGGCAGTTTATTTTAAATCAGTTAAAAAGGTATAAAAAAGAGGTATAAGAAGCTTCTTTGGTTGGGGAACCCATAGGTGAAGTCCCCAGGTCCCTATCCCCGAAACTAAAAATATACTATCCATTCTCACAAAGCTAGGCCTGCTAGCTTGACCAGCGCCATTAAAAATAGCTGCCAGGTCTATAGGACTTGGAATATTAACTTCCTTTATTATAGGTTTTGGCTTATGGGCTGCCCACAGGGAAAGGGGTCCTTGGAAACCATGTACAGGAGTGACTAGCAGATAAATGCTAAGTCTTCCTATTGGTCAATGGAGCAGTTTAGGAACTAGGTGACCAGTGCCTGGTACTAAACACTAACCTTTGAGAATAGGGGTATTAATTGGAAAAACTACTCATGGTTCCACCCCTCCAACCCCAGCCCATTTATTGGTCTACCAGTCTTCATGAGCACCTCCCAGGTGTCTGAAAAGGGGTCAGAGAAAGAGCATAGACATAAAGGAATGTTGTCCTTTATATTACTTGTCCTCCAGAGTGATTGGCAACTGTAAATCCTTCTAAAATCCATCAAGGGCACTTTCAATCCCAGGATCCAAGTCCAAGGAACCTTAAAAGAACCTGAACATCTTTGCTCGCTATTCTTTAGATTTCATCAATCTTTTTGAATTTATTTTGGCTCAATAATGCCAATAATTTGACAGACAATCGTTTTTTCTCTTCCCCATAACATACACACACGCACACACATACACCCCTGCTTCCCTGTGTTCACTTTTAGCTATCCAGGCTAATCAGGTTCAGCCTGAGATTTATCAAATAATAGAATGTCAGAGCAGAAAGAGACCTCTGTGGTCACATAAGGAGGAGAGAGTCCATCCCCTACCAGGCCTCTCCATAACATACATATCCAGACCCCAAATAAGGGGTCCACCCTCCTTGTATCTGTTTGGGGCACTGGAGGGCCATTTCATGCACCTGGTGGGCAAAACATGTCATCCATGGGCCTTGGGTGATAGCTCCCGTTCTTCATACCAGACAATTATCATGTGTTCTTCATTCTGATCAGGCCAGGAAACTGTTTTTTGAGAGCCTAGTGGTACAAGCTGTCTCCTGAAGAATAAAAAAAAAAAGTTTTTAAATGTTTTGTTTGACTAGGAGTTTTGAAAGACACTCATCACTCTAGCTGTGAGGTCTTTTTCCCCTCTCTTCCACACACATACAAACCCTCCCCAATGCACACACACACACACACACACACACACACACACACACTGGGTAGTGCAATGAATCTCCTCTTTTCCTCAGCACATTAGCACTCCCGTAATATTCTCAGCAGCCCAAGCTTTCCAGCCAAATCCCAGGTCTGTGGACAAGGACATCACATAAATCCCTCCCCTTATGAAAGGACAGGCCGAGCAGATGGGACCACACTTAAGTAAACTGTGTGGTGCTCCGTTTATCCACCTTGGGAGACTCAGGGGGGTGGGGAGAGGGGAGACCTGAGTGAAGAGGGGGGTGGGCAACAGAGAAGTCCTTGGGGAGCAGTAGAGAGCAATGATTCCAAGGCTAGTATTCACTTGAATTCCGAGTTGGCCTCTGGGGAAGATGTTTGCGCTCCCCTATAATTCTCTCTCTGATTCTGTCTGTCTGTCTCTGTTTCTCTCCCTCTCTCCTTCCTTTCTTTCTCTTTTCTCTGTCTCTGTCTATTTCTTTTTATCTCTGTTTCCCCCCCTTTTCTCCTCTCTTCTCTGACTCTGTCTCTATCTCTATTTGAATGTCTCTGTTTCTCTTTTATATCTGTTTTATTCCTTTTTTCTCCTCTCTTCTCTGTCTCTGTCTCTATTATTTTTGACTGTCTCTCTGTCTCTTTCTCCCTCCTTCCCTCCCCTCCACTTTTCTCTGTCTCTGTCCGTTTCTGTTTCTGTCACATACACTCATCATATTCTCATTCTGATACTCCCTTCCCTGGAAATCACATCCCTGAGATTTGATAGAAACACGCTGGAAAAGTGAGTCAGTGGGAACTGCTCCTATAAAAAGTGGAAGACCCAAAAGAGATCATTAAGATGGATTCAGGACTGAGATAAGGAGAAGCAGAAAAGGCCCCTAATACAAGAAAACTAAGAATCCTTCCCAAGTTGTGTCTACCAAAGCTATTCCACTTTCAGATAAATTACCTTCTTCCCTGTCTTCAATAAAAAAAAAATTAAAGAAAAAGATGATAAAAAGAGCCAGCTATTTAATTAAAATCTTGGTGTAGAATGAATAGATGATAGGATCATAGATCTACTTTGCCTACTTTTCTCCCCAGAGCCAAGGCCAGCGAGATACCAAGTACACTGCCCACTCCTAAGGCTTGCCTCTGTCTCTCTGGGCATGTCGGCAAGACAGAAGGCAGGTGGGCGGATGGAGTGGCAGACACAGCCATGCCCAGCCCTCACCAGGAAGTGCACAGACTGTGAAATTACACTGGGCTGGACAACTTAACACAACTCTAACCCTTGGGGTACTGAAATAATTAACTTGCTAATCGGCCACACATTGATTTCCCCACCCCCACTTTTTTCCTTTTCTTTCTTCTTAAAAAAAGGGGGGGCTGTCAAATTACCCTTGGTTCAGTTTCCTGGAGAAAAGTAACACATTTCAAGAAATACCCTGACTGCCCCCTAGACTTAGGAAGGGGAGCCATCAAAAATTAAGCTATTTTCTAACAACCTTCCTGCCCTGACTTTACCCCCATCAGCCTCAGCCTCGGTGGACAAACCCAAAATATTTTGAGGGATTGCCTAATCTTACACTCACCTCCAGGAAGCAGGGATTTTTGAGCCACATTTTCTAGCATTCTAGAAAACTATGTTCACCCTACTTGTTGGCATTTTAAAAAAAAAAGCCACATGCTCTATGCCAGAAAAGAGGATGGATTATAAAATTTAGGATATTAGAAGTAGAAGAGACCTTAGTTGGGCCCATTTCAAAGAAGAGAAAATTGAGGCTGAGAGAGTAGAAACTTCTCACTTATTCAACTTGTTAGTGAGGCAGGGCAGAGACTAAAACACAAATCTCCCACTTCTCATTCTAGCCTTCTTTCTATTACAAGGCACCTGAGTTCCTGCTGATGGGGACAGTGATGGGTAGAAGAAAGAAAAAATAATATTACTGATTATGCCAGTCAGGAAGACCTCAGTTCAAATCCCAGTACCTCAGAAACTTAACATCTCTATGCAAGTAGCTTGGATCTCTCAGGGTTTCGGACTCTTCATCCATAGAATGAGGCTTTTGGGCTCAGTGACCTCCCTAGCCCTTTCTAGCTCTAAATCTACCATCTCATGATCCTGTAAGCAGGGATTTCAACAAATAATAAATTATGTAGAAAGGTAAGGAACAGCTTGCTTAAGGATGAGGGCAGGGTGTTGTGAAATGAAGAAGAAATTTAAAGAAGTAAGTAGTAAAATCTTGAAATTGTTCCCTTGTTCCAGTCTATATTTAGAAGTATGGACATTGTATAGTTCCAAGGACATAAGTCTTAAGTTGACCCGAAGTCTCTAAGGAATCTTTCACCAGAGTTTCCCAGTGCGGACAGATCTGAAACATAGACATCAATAGATTCTAATATTCTGTGCGTGTGTGTGTGTGTGTGTGTGTGTGTGTTGGTGTGACTTCCTAAAGTACTCAGGCAAAAACCTTGATTTTTCCACAGATTAGATGATTGCAGATGAATACATAGCTCTCCCAAAGGATCCTGAAGGATTAAAAAATAATAATAGCCTGCATTTTTATAAGTACTTCACAAATATTATCTCACTTTTTTATCATTACAATTTTGGGAGGTGGTGGTTGTTATTATTTCCATTTTATAGATAAGAAAACTGAGACAAACAGAGTTTCTTTTCTGGCAGAACAGAAGTTAAAATGGTATGCAGCAGGTATGGGAGAGGAGCACAACCCGGGAACAGAGCGATAGAAGATCAGTCATTGTGAATGGGATCTGTATCTATTTGGATGGGATCTGTAGCTGTTTGGATGTATGTTTCCACCTCCATGACTCGATGTATGGTACAGTAGGATTCTAATTGGCCTTACATATTGAAAGGTAACTGATTTCCTTTGTGTGTACATTTATTACTAGGCCCAACTCTTTTTCCCCCCTAAAACTCCTTCTTCTCCCTGTTGAGCTGACCATGCTTCTGGATTTATGAAGAGAGATGTTTTAGCAGAAATCCCCCAGAGTGTCCCATCAGCCCTAAATCCCAGGCCCGCTCTCCCCCCCAAGACCCCATGACACACAGCATGCCAAAACCGCTTCCTCTTGCCTATGCATTAGCCATCCATTGTCGCTCCCTGACATCTCTCACACATAAAACCGTAAGAGAGAAATAAAATATCTGTCTCTTGGCGAAAATAAAGCTTTGCCTCCCTCCTGATCTATAGGATATAAAATAAAGCCGCAGCTTCGATAGTGGCTTTTTTCCTTATGCTGGGGTTGCCTTTGCACACACGGAGACAATGAAGATGGATGGCTTGGGACAGGGCCCAACCTCCTGGGGCTGCCTTCACCCTCTTTTATTATAGTCTCTCTTTCTCTTTTCCTCTCTACTTTCTTTTCTTTCTGACTTTATTTGCCTTTTATATGCCCTTCTTTTTTTATCTCTATAACTTTATTCCATCTCTCTCCGTGTTCTTAAAGCAGTACAGAGAGAGTCTCCCCATGTTCCCAGTTCTTTGCCCCCATTTCAACCTCACTCCACTCCCCCCCAACTCCCTTTCTACTACTAATGTTGCTCTTGCTGTTTAGGGATTTGCTTTGGTCAAACAGAGGAATGCTTCTAAGGGGAATTTAAAATGAATTTAAGAAAAAAAAAGTTGCCTTTTTTTTTTTTCTGGGGAGCTACATCCTCTCACTCTTTGGTCTGTATGACTTCAATGTTTATGGGCAGGAATGTTTATTTATTTAGTCTTCAGAAGGAGGCCAGCAGGAGAAAGCAGCCTCCTCCCTGAGGGCCTCCCCAGCTACTGAAGCCAAACTCAAGAGCTGTATTCAGCAGAGAATTGCCTCTGGCAGCATCCAAAGGAGACTGAAACTGAGGCCCTTCTACCCAACTGGGTCAAGGCAGTGCTGGCTCAGGTCCAACCTCATTTGCATCTCTCTCTCTCTCTCTCTCTCTCTCTCTCTCTCTCTCTCTCTCTCTCTCTCTCTCTCTCTCTCTCTCTCTCTCTCTCTCTCTCTCTCTCTCCCGTTCCCCACTATTTTCTCCCTAAAGACACAAGTGTTCCACCAGCAAAGCAGGAGGAGGAGGGAAGAGGGTGAACCTCTTTATCCTTGGGTTGCCGCTTGAACTTATACATAATACTTAGGCTGTCCTTTAAACCATATAAATGAACAGATTCATGCATGTATGTGTGCAATCGCAGAATCTTCCAGCGATAAACAGACAGGTACTCTCTTGTACAATCATATACATGTGCATTTACACTCAGCAATAGAAATTTACATTCTCTCCCAAGTTATCCAGTATGTCCGTCTTTCTCAGGGACTATCATTCCATGTATAATATGTCCCTTTTCCCCCAATATTGTTTAACTCTGTTTCTTGCTCTTTGTCTCTATAACTCTCTCCTCCCTTTCTTTTGTCTCTTCTTTCTCCATTATCTCTCTCCTTTCCTCCTTTGCTCTGTCTTTCACTTTTCTGACTTTCTCCTCTTCTCTCCTCTCCCCTTCAACTTCCCCCCCTCTCTCTTTCCTACTTTCCCTTCCTTACTTCTTTCCTTCCCCTCCCCCTTTGTTTTTGTATCTATTCCTTCCCCCCACCTTAATCACTTAATGTTACCTGTCCTCATTTCAGATACATTTAACCCCTGATTTCTCTGGTTTTGCCACACATTCGGTGGGTGTTCTGGAGAAATGATCCAGAATTAAGTTACATCTGAAAGAGAAAGTCATTACATCTAGAAGAGTGATGTGATGCTACTCTGAGAGTTACCTTATATGGGAGATAAGGGGGAAACAAGGGAGGAGCTTCATCACTAAAAGACAGAAAGTGCCTTTGAGCATTGTGCTTGGAGAAACTAGGAAGAAGGATGGATATTCTGTGATAAAAGATGAATTAGGATTGAGCAGAATAACCACAGACAATCTGGGAAGAGAACTGAATTAATGGAAGGTGGGTTCTTGAGAATACCCATTTCCAGGATCTGCTCTCTGTTCAGAAAGATACAGAACAAGTCCCAAAGGTGTAGGAAACATTGGAGGATCTAGGTTAGAAGGGATAAACAAATCCCAGAGCACAGATTCATATCATTCTGAAAATAGTCCCCTCAGTTACTTTCCTTTCTTCTATCCTTCCTTTCCCCCCCTCTTTTCCTTCTTATTCTTTCCTTATTTCCTTACATCTCTTCTCCTTCTGTTGCTGCTATTGCTCCACTTCCTCTTTTCTCTTAATTTTCTTTTTTTGTTTCCTTTTCTCTCTTCTTTCCTCTTCTCCATTTTCTCCTTTTCTTTTTTCTTCTTCTTTCATCTATTCCTTTTCCAATTTATTTTCTCTGTTCTTTTCTCTCCTCTCCCTTCTTATTCTCTCTTTATTCTTCCCATTCTTTGCTTATATTTCTTTTCTATCTTCTCCTTTCTGGTATTGCTCTTTCTCTTCTGCCTCCTCTTTTTTTCTTAATTTATTTCTCTATCTTGTTTCCTCTTTTCTTTTCCCCCTTCTCCATTTTCTCTTTTCTCCATTCTCTTCTTTTCCCCCTTATTTTTCTCATTCTCTTTTCTGCTTTATCTCCTCTTCTCACTTATCTCCCCATCTTCTTTTCTCCTGTTCCTCCTCCTCCTCTTCTTCCTCCTCCTCTTCCTCCTCCTTCTCCTTCTCCTCTTTCTTCTTCTTCTTCTTCTTCTTCTTCTTCTTCTTCTTCTTCTTCTTCTTCTTCTTCTTCTTCTTCTTCTTCTTCTTCTTCTTCTTCTTCTTCTTCTTCTTCTCTTCTTCTTCTTCTTCTTCTCTTCTTCTTCTTCTTTCTCCTCCCCCTCTTCCTCCCTCCCTCTCTCTCTCTTTTCCTCCCTCTAACTTGGTATCGCTCCAGATATTGGCAGTGACTGCCGCCATTAGGTAAGGGGAGAAAGTCAATTAGTCAGAGGATTAATTACTGTGAGACTGCAAAAGCGGTTTGTTTTTTCTTTCCCGAGCTCTTGTGTGCGCGCGCTGCTAGTGTATGTCCGCACTGTACACAGATATAGCAACACGTGCATGTACCTAAATATCCTCCGTCACACCATTTTAACACGCTTTATTTATTTGTAGGGCTTCTGCGCACAGCCCCTCACACTTTCTTCCACAACCAAATCGAATCTCCCATCGTAAATGTTGTTCCCTTTTCTCCTTTATGTGATCACCACGCCTTACACACACTCTCACTTTCACGCTTGTTCCTCCTCATAGTCTGTCTGTATCTGAGTCCCCTCTGCCTCAGTGTCTTTGCCTTTCTTCCTGTGCCTTTGTATCTAGGCATCTGCCTATCTGTCCGTCTCTCTCTTACACACACACACACGCACCCACACGCCCGCTTGCACTTAGACGGTCAAAGGCTGAAACAGAAAAAGACAGAAATAGACAAAGGGGGGGAAAGATAGGGGAGAGGAGAAGAAGGTGTGTGTGTGTGTGTGTGTGTGTGTGTGTGTGTGTGTGAGAGAGAGAGAGAGAGAGAGAGAGAGAGAGAGTTTCTATACTTTCTCCCTCTGCTTCCGCAAACTTGCATCTTGAACTTTCTTCTCTTTTTTCGTTCATTCCAGAAAGCTACCCCAACAGGAACTCTCTTCCTTCCGCCCCAGTTCACCTGTACCCGCAAGCAGAGGGACAAACGCAGAGTGTGTAGGGGCGTAGTGCCCCTACACCTTTCCTAGTCTGGGCCACATCCGGGTGTCTCTGGGCTCCCTCCCCGATCCTAGCTTCCCCAAGCCAACCGGGTTTTTTGTCCCAGAGGGAAGTGTTCTTGTCTAGCACGCAAAGCTAGGAGACTAGAGAGACAGAACTCTGGTGACAGACCGAGAGAAAGAGAAACTGGCAGGGGGCAGGAGAGGCGAGAAAAAAAAAAGGTGGAAATGCAGACAGCGAGCAGGCTACGCTATCCTGTAAAAAGGAGGAAATTCCTGCGGCAAGTTGCCTGAGCAGGGTGTCTCAAGGAAATCTCTTCTCTCCCAGGCTGCCTGGATTTCTGTTGGACACCATTGGGATGGAAAATATTCGGTTCTCCTGGCAAAGACCAAACGGGAAGGGCACCAGGACCTGATTGCTTCTGGCCCCTAAAAGCCTTCCTTCTTTGGACTTTTCGACCCTTTCTGGATAACTAAGTTTTATTAGAAGGTAGGGACCTCTTGAATGTCTTCTCATCAGACGGGACCTCACCACAGGGGAACCAGCACAGCCAGGGAGAGAAGATGGTTCAGAATACTTTGTGTAGAACACCAGCTTAATGTTGGAGAGGAAACAACTGACCTTGAAAATAGGAAGACTTGGATTTTAATTCTGACTCTGTCACCCTTTGGCTGAGTGACCTTGAACAAGTCATTTCACACCAACTAAAGGGCTTCAATTTTCTCTTCTGTTAAATGAAAGGTTAGACTAGATAATGTCTAAGATTCCATTCAACACCGACATTCTGCGGTCTTGCTTGATAAAGGAGGGGAATTCCCTCTCCAAGAGACCTGAAAGTCACTGAGTAACATGAGGGAAAGTCATTGAGTAACATGAGGGAAATAGAGACAAGAGAGCAGGATTGGGCAAGAGGAGAAGGGTGTGTACTGCCTTTAGACTCAGCTCTGACCCATTCGGCTTTACTATCTGCAGGATGCCTAGGTTATTTGTTAAAAAATCTTCTTCACTCCAGCCCCCAACACTGTACTCAAAACGCTTTCTGAAGGGGAGATCGAACGATGCTAAAACTCTGAAGATTCTTAGTTCTCTTGGATCTTTATTTACTGCTTCCTAGTAGAGAGAAACTAGGACGTTGGGAAAATCTGATTCTGTCTTTCTCATGCTTTTGGGCTTAGATGGGAGGAAAACTAGAATGAATCCACAGTGGCTGAACAAGAAGGAACGAAAGCCCTTGATGAAAATAACCTTTCATGGGGCAGCATCTGGACTATGAGTGATTGTATCCATATCTGTGCGAGTATTCATGTGTCTTTGTATGTTTGTGAATGCTAATAACATGCTTGTGTCAGTGCTCTGTGTATGTGCTTATATACACATGTGAATGTGGCTGAATAAGGGAAACTTATGCACCTGGAGGACCTTATGAGCAGTGTACTCAAAACGATTCCAATTTAGGGGCTTTTTGGAAGTCACTCTTCTCAGCAATAAAATAGGTAAAATGTCATTGCTCCAGTGTTCCACACAAATAGACTCGGGAAGCTGATAGAATGTTGTCGTAAAAGATTTAAATTTAAGTTTCTAATAGGATCGCCTGAAAATGAGTCTGCTTCCCTTTTCCCCCCTCCCCCAGTTCTCAATTCACCTGGGAACCTGCTAAATCGACTTGGGCGATGCCAGAGACAGAACCCTCATTTCCTAAAGCCCTCCTCCCTTCTTCGTTGCACTCCATAATAATTCGAATAGCTTGTATGTGAAGCATTTTGCATATTTTAATGCGCTATAAAAATAGCAATAATTATTACTTTTGACTTTCGGGTCTGTTCTCGAAGTGGGTTCTGTGGGGTGATTTGAGCGTTCATGCCTTCTTTGCGCACAAGCAGGAACCGAGAACTGGTGGCCGCTTTAGTCCCTTGGCCCCAAATAAGCTGCAAGTCCAAGCTTACTGTCCCTGAGCCGCCCACTTTCCACCTACACGCCTCCGAAGCTCAGACTTCGGTAGGGACGGCAGCCGGGTCCAGCTGTCACCTTATAGGTCCCCAGCCCCCAGGGTTCCCCCTGTTTTGCATGAGAAGGAACCCAGCTGGGCCGGGGGCGGGGGGTGAGCCGCCCCGGACTCGGGTAGCTATTGATTCCAGAGAGGGGCGGTTGGGTCGAGGGAGCCAGCGGGCGAGAACCCGCACAGCTGCAGGGGAGAAGAAGCCCCTAGCTTGGTGGGACAGCCACCTCATCCCAGATTCGAACTTCGACCTCAATGGTGGGGGGGACAGTAGGGGAGCCCTTAAGCGTTTAAAGACACTGGAAGAAACTGCAGCAATACTGGAGCCTCATCTTCCAAATCCACCGATTTTCTACTGGATGCTAGATCTGCAGACAGAGCAGAAGGAACTAAAGCTACGGAGCTGAGGTCTCTTTCCAATTCCCCCACCCCAAACCTCGATATTAGGGGCCCAACTCCTGGAGAGACTTATAAACTTCACAAAACTTAGTAAGCTGGTTGAGAGACTTTTTAATTGGGGTCTGCGCTACCCCCGGGATTCACACTTGGGGAGTAGAAGAAAGGAGGAGAATTCAACCTTTTCTTCCATTCTAGAAGGGATGAGGTCCGGAGCAATCTTATGTCTAGATTCAGGAGGAGAGACAGGCAGGCTGGGGCAGGCAACGGGAGGCAAAGGCCATAGGCCTCAGGTTTGGTTTTAAGTAAAAGGTGGTGACCTCAAAGGTCTGCACTGTCCCGGCCCAGAAGAGGAGTGATAGGGTAAATGAAAGGGAGGCCTGGAGAACCCGAAACCCAGAAGGTTGCTTAACCGAATTCGTTGTAGCCGTTTCTCGCTTTCGCAGGAAGAGGTGGTTCGAGTTTCTGGGGAGTTTTTTCCCGGGGTGGGAGCCGGCACATCAGGCTCACTCCGGGCTCCCTGAGCTACGGTTCTGAAACTCCTTTGCTTAGGATCTCCTACATAGGGCTGGCCTTCCAGGTCACCTTAGTCAAAGAAATGACAAATCCCATGGAAGGGATTTGTAGCTGCCGCCGCCCCAGCTGCAGCCGCCGCGAACCCCGGCCTCTCTAGATCCCATACTTTGAGGAAATGAGACCCAGAGGTTGGGAGAGAAATACCGGGAGGAGAGCCGATCCTGCCTCGAACCACTAACCATCTGAAGGCCCCATCTCAGGAAAAAGCCCGATTAACAACAGAGACTGAGTCCCTGAAATGGAATTTAGGGTTGAACAGATCTGCGGTAGGGGATCGCGAGATGTCGGTTCACTGCCTGCCAAGCTCATAACTCACCTCCCCCCCCCCCCCCCCCCCCCACCCCCAATGCTCTCCATTCTGAGCAAAATCAGACTCCAACACACCTGGCGAGAAATGACCCCGGGACTGGTGAAGATTCCGAGTCAGTCCTGGGTCCTGAGGAAGGGGAGTTGACAAGAACCCAGTAAAGCATGCTCCAAAGCGTTGGGGAGTGGACGCCGTATTCCTAGAGCTCGGGGAGGGAGAGAGATCCGAGAATTAATCTCCTTCCCCCAGCGCTCAACACGCTCTCCCGCACCCAGCTGCTGGGGTCTGAGATCCTCCCTCAATCTCCCCTCAGAGCCGCCGTGGGAGTTAGTCCTACGACTTCCCTCCGAGTCATTTCTTACTGAATTGAGATTTCTCCAACTCAACAAGTTTTCTCACTGATTCTTGCCTTGACGGCAACTCCCCATTCGTCGCGCTGTTCCCATTCTAGCCGCCTCCCCCCAACACTATTCTTGGCCTCCGGCCTCGAGCCCCTCCACCTTCTCCCCCGCCTCACTACCACACCCCCGCCCTTGTCAGGAAAGCGTCCAAATAACTTTCACGGAGAGCTCAGCGGGGGGGAAGGAAGTAAAGTCTTCCAGAGATCGGAGTCCCTAGGACTTGGCTGGGGAAGGGGAGGGGAGGAAGGGAATGGCGATTCGAAGGGGAAAGGGTGAAGGCCCGAGTAAGCAAGAGGGAAGGAGGCAGAAGTTTCTACAGTCCCCCGCCCTCTAGTCGATTTCCCCAAAGACGCGCTCTGTGCTTCCGGCCCAAGGAAGTCAAAGGGAGAAATATGTACCTATTGCATTCTTAAACCGGACCGTGTGCCCAGGTCCAATCCCGTGCTCGCCCGCGATGTCACGACCCCTGGACAATGCTCGGTCCTCCAATTCCCGCCCCTACCCACTCCTCCCCTCTCCAGTCCTGCAACCAACCCGTCACTTATTCCCAGCCTCCCTTCATCGCGTTTCTTTCTCCCAAACTTGCTGTTGCCTTACCGGGTCAGGACTGATCACCGGGCCGCCGCGCCACGCCGCGCCGCGTACTTTGCCGCGGGTCCCGTGGCTGATTCACTATAAGCGGTCTCGCTGCACTCTCCCCGGCCGCCGGGATGGATAATGGTTTACAGAGGGACCGCGAGTCTCTGATTGGCCGCCGCCCGCAGTGACGTAGTCGAGCGCTGCATTAAGGCTAGGGGGCTTCCAGAGCGGCTGGGAACAGCCGAGAGCAGTGACGAAGCCGCCGGAGCCTGAGAGAGACGCACGGACGGGGACGGGGGACTGGGGACAGGCACTCAGGGAGAGAGACAGCCACGAGCCGCGGCGGAGCCAGCAGAAGAGACAATCTGTACAGACCTGGTGGAACCGTGGTCACTAGGACGATAGGGATTTCTTTGGCGATCTGTGAGGACCTGCCCTCTCTCTAATCCTTGGAAGAAAAAAAAATTAGGAAGCCAGAAAGGGCACTGATATTTGCAACCGCAACAACAACAACAACAACAACAAAAAAAAAAAAAAAAAAAAAGAAAGAAAGAAAGAAAGAAAAAGCGGGAGGTGGGAGAAGGAAAGGAAAGAAGGAAAAAAGGAGGTAAAAAACCTGAGTTCTGCCCCAACCCCTCCCCCAGCGATTGCCTCCGGGACACTCACCCACAGCCACAAAGCTGGCCGAGCAATGCGGGACTGCGCGTGGAGCTGGAGGGAAGCAGTGACCAGAGAAATGATTGGTCGGGCGCGCTGAACTGAGGATCCGGCCTCCCCTGGACCAGGAGCTGAACCGGAGGGGAGCGCGCAGAGCCCGCTGGGCCGCTCCGAAGAGACCTAGGCAAAAGGGCGGTGGGCAAAGAGGTGCAGCCAGCGCGCCTCTAGGCGACCTCCCTAGTGGAAGCCTCTCTGTCCAGTTTTTATTGATACAAATATTTCTTTTTAAAAAAGGCAACAACAACAACAACAAGCAAAACCAACAAGCCAACAAGAGCTTTCCCCTCCCTCCTCCCCCGTCGCCTCAGCTGGCGTCTCCTGTCTTGCTGCCCCCCTCCCTCCCTCGCTGCATCCCCATCTCCACCCCCCTCCTTCAGGCCAAGAGCTGCGTTCCATTCTCTTCCCCACCCCCCACCCCCCACCCTTCGACCCGCTGGGCTATGCTGGAAGTTTAGGATCCAAAGCTCCTTCACTCATTTAAAATTTTTCATTTATTCCCCCCTTTTAAATCGCTTTGTGGAGAAACACGCGCGCGCGCGCACACACACACACCTGCACCCCTGAGACACTCAGACAGAGACACCCCAAGACAAAAGCAAATGCACTTTGACTTCTGACTGCGCCTACCTCAGACCTGAGAGAACTCATCGCTTGGGTGGTTTCCGTGTAGACGGTTCTCCGCTGAGCTCTTGCCTTTCCGACTTTATTTATTTATTTTGGTTCCCGCGGTTCTCAGTGACCTTCATTCTTCATCCAGCTCCTTGCCCACGGGTGGCTCTGCCCTCCGGGATTCCGTCTCCCAGCCCCAGGAGCTTCACCTGCCCCAGCTCTGACCCAGGGATCATTCCCACCCCCCTCCTCCTAAGCCACACTTATTTCTTTTTTTTTTTTCTTTTTCTCTTTTTTTCTCCTCTCCTCTTCTGGTTTTGTTTGTTTGTTTTTAAAGATTTTGGTGTGCGTTTTCGATTCTGCACAACCCAGCTGGTTTGTTTGTCGGTCTCTCACCTTTTGGGGGGGGGTAAGAGGACGGGGTCGAAGGCTACTGCTAGCCCTCTTCTGAGGGCCCCCCCTCTTTTAGACTTACTTGCCTGCCCTGTTCTGAGCCCCCTGCTCCCCCCCCTCCCTCGCAATTAAACCAAAGACAATGGTGCACTGTGCCGGCTGCAAAAGGCCCATCCTGGACCGGTTTCTGTTGAACGTGCTGGACAGGGCCTGGCATGTGAAGTGCGTTCAGTGCTGTGAATGTAAATGCAACCTGACCGAGAAATGCTTCTCCCGGGAGGGCAAGCTCTACTGCAAGAACGACTTCTTTCGGTGAGTGTGCCTCCCCTTTCTCCTCTCTTTCCCTCTCTCAACTCTTCATTCCCTCCCTCTGATCCTCCTGCCTACCGCTGACCCCTACCTCTAGCATTGGAAAGAGGGAGTCAGCAGCCAGAGATCTGGCTTTTAGGGTTCTAAGACAACTTGGGTGGACGAGCTGGGAGTACCTGACCAGGGGCTAGAATGCTCAAATTCTCCCCAAAGAGCTACCTCCAAAGTTGGCTGCCAAGTTCCGTAGGTGCTCAAATCGCCCAGGACCTTGGTGCCCTACCTCTCCTACAATGTACCTTCTCCTCCAAAGAGTGAAGACACAGAAGCCTTGGACAAGCCTATATTTTCAATTTATTTTTGTTTTTGTCTCTCCTCGCTATTCTATATATACCCTTTGACTCTTTGCACCCCCCCCAAAGCCTCTCCTCTCTCTCCCCACTTGCAGAGGGCTTTTAAAGTTCAGTCTAGAGCCTGTGAGTCTCTTAGGCCTCCAGAGTTTAGAGATCATAAGAACTGGATCTCAGTCCCCTGCTCTTGGCGTGGACCTCCCCTAGTTCCTTGTTACCTTTTTCACTCAGCCCAATAAGGCCGCAGCTTTGACGACCTCTTGACCTTTTGCCTTCCTGAGTTGGAATAAGCAAACCTACGGGGAGCTGAGCTTCAAGACCCCCAGTTCTTCCTATTTCTCTCCCACTGCCCTATTTCTTGCCAGTAGACTCCAAATTCCTAGCCGGCTTTCGGGAATAGAGCCCACTGGGCCTGTTGAGGAGAAACCTCTTCCTAGGCTTTGCTAGGAGCGCTGGGGGACCTCCAGGCTCTAGTTTTCAGAACCAGGGTGGATAGTCCGAAGACCGCAGAGCAAATCTGGGCTTCAGAGCCTGGGACATGGGGCAGATTTTACTAAGGCCATTCGGTCTTCTGGGGAAAGAGAATGACTGGAGCTTCGGTCAGAACAGAGGAAAGCTCAAAGTAACCCAGTCTTCACAGAAGCCCTTACCTCCCAACCCTGCAAGTTTCACACACCTCCTCCTCTCATCAAACTGCCCAATCTTGGCTGTGCTGGAAACTCGAGTTAGCTCCGGCTACAGAACCTGGACACTGGGAAATCCTGCGCGGGTTTCCGCTGGTCTCCCGGCCTGACTCTGAGTTGGACTGTTCTGGGTAGTGGAGCGGCTTGGCTCTTAGCCCAGTCTCAGATCCGTTCCCAGGGCTTCTTTATGACCCGTTCGGGGTCTGCCTGCGGTGACATTGTCAAGGCTTCTGATCTTTTTTCACATTTGTCTCCTGTGTACATCCGACCGCGGCAGCATTCTCCCGTCTTTCAAAGTGGCCTACTCAATGGTTTCTTCTGCCTTTCACCTCCTCTAGCGTCATGCCCTTTATATTAATTTAACTTAATCTCCCCTAAATTGTCCTCTTTTTTTTTTTTTAATGGCCAAGATTTGAATACCGGTAAAAGCGACTTTTAACTCCTGAGAGCAATTTTGTGTAACAAATTTACTAGGGTTTTTTGGCTTGAAGTTTGGTTGTGGCTCGTGTTGCCCCTAGGGCATGGCACTTAAGTGGTCTAGACCCCTAAGGCCTGATGAGATTTGTGGGCTTTCCAGGGAAGAACCGTAAGCCTTTTCCCCAGCCCTAATGAGGTAAGGAATGGAAGACTAAGGAAACGAGCTTTTTTCATTAAAAAAACACACACACACACACACACACACACACACAAAAACCAAAACCAAAACCAAAAACGATACACGCCGCCTTACCTCGGATAGAACCGAGGGAAGGCTAAATAAGGCATAGACTCCAGGACAATTCAGGAACGAAATTGAGAACGGAGTCCGAGAATCGGAAAATGGAGCAGAGCGGAGAACCAGAGCAGTTAGGAAACGCTGGGAGAACGCTTTTTCCTCTCGGGAGGTTTTTTCAAGGGGCCCAGGGTGACGCACACTTCTGTCTTGGTTTCTGACAAATTCACAGAGCATCTAAAATATAGTTCCTTCAGTGAGGTTGTCTGATAGTCTCTTTGCGAAGGCCCCCTGCCCGAAAAGCTACACTTCCTTGGCAGCCGGGCTTGGGCGCTGGCTTCCACTCCTCTTTAAGCGAACCGGTCCCAGCGTTGTGTAAATAAATAAAAAGGCAGACTGCGCCACGACTCTTTGAGTTTATTTATTTACACCGGTTATGGCACTGGGACTTGAGCCAACCAACCCCCTGTGCCTTTAGGTTATTATTTTTTAGTGGAAAAGGCGGGGAGGGAGGAGTGTAAAGTGGCGCACGGTGCATTTTGCATTGGGCTATAATTAACGCCGAGCGATTATTTTAAATGCTAAAAAGGGATGAGCCGAGAAAAAGTTTCTCAAGACCTTGGCCTCACCTTACACTGAAGCTTTTTCTTTCTCCTCTTCCTCTCTTTCTCTCTCTCTCTCTCTTTCTCTCTCTCTCTCTCTCTCTCTCTCTCTCTCTCTCTCTCTCTCTCTCTCTCTCTCTCTCTCTCTCTCTTTCTCTCTCTCTCTCTCTCTCCCTCTCTCCCTCTCCCATATTTCTTCCTAGAGAAAGAGTTCCGCGAAATGCGGACACAGATAGGATGCTGGTCCACAGATAGGATGCTGGTCCACAAGGGTTTCTCTCTTACCTCTTTCTCCTGACCTTCGGTTGGTGACTGTCCTCCTCTCTGTTTCTGTCTTCCTCCATCTTGCCCTAGTTCACATTTCTATGTGGTTTTGGAGTATCCCTCTCACTTCATTCTATTTGTTTCGATATTTGTCACTTTCCGGGTTTCTGCCCTTCCCGCCATGCCCTCACTTATCTCAATTCTTGTCTCCGTTTCTAGGGATTCCCTCAACCTACCGGTCTCGTTCTCCTTGTCTCTCTTCCCATTTCCCGACTCTTGCTTTTCTCATCTCTAGCGCTATCTTTCTGCTGCTCACCTCGTTTAATCTGTGCAACGTTTTGTTCCTGTTTTGTCTTTCCCGCAGATGTTTCGGTACCAAATGCGCCGGTTGCGCGCAGGGCATCTCCCCCAGTGACCTGGTGCGGAGGGCACGAAGCAAGGTGTTCCACCTGAATTGTTTCACCTGTATGATGTGTAACAAGCAGCTGTCCACTGGGGAGGAGCTCTACATTATAGACGAGAATAAATTCGTCTGTAAAGAAGATTACCTAAGTAATAGCAGCGCCGCCAAAGAGAACAGCCTGCACTCGGGTGAGGGTCCGGGAGGAATAGGGAAACGGGGTGGTGGCTGAGGGACTGCCTATAGGGCCAGAGAGAGACCAAACCAGACTGAGACACCCCACTTCTTAGCCTTTGTCAAGTATATCCCTTACTCTGGAAGTTTTTTCTAGAGATATATTAGGAAAGAGGAAAAGGGGACTGACATTTTCTAGTGAAATCTGACCACCAGTTCTGAAGAGACCCGGCATGCACCAGATTTCTCCCGCCTTCCCCACCCCGAGGTGTGAGAATGGGAGAGGTGAGTTCTGAAATACCCATGAAATAAATAGTCTCTTCCCTCTTTCCAGCCACAACGGGAAGTGACCCCAGTTTGTCCCCTGACTCCCAAGACCCGTCCCAGGACGACGCCAAGGACTCGGAAAGCGCTAATGTATCTGACAAAGAGACTGGTAGCAATGAGAATGACGATCAGAACTTGGGTGCAAAGCGGAGAGGACCACGCACCACCATCAAGGCCAAGCAGCTGGAAACACTCAAGGCTGCCTTCGCTGCCACTCCTAAACCCACTCGTCACATTCGAGAGCAGCTGGCACAGGAGACCGGCCTCAACATGCGAGTCATCCAGGTTAGGAACCCAGAGAGGAAGGGGGACAGGGTGGGGAGCGTTTAATTTGCTTCTGGGGTGGGCATTGTGCTTCACAGTGACCCGAGCCTTGCTTGCCCCAGGGAGTGCAATCCGGATTGCGGTGTCTCTTCTTCCCCTTTCTCCTTTTCTCTCGAAAGGAAGGCTTGGTTATATGTAGCACAAAGCTCAGTATCCTCTATAACCAGCTAAATTTGTGCAGGGAGAGGGAAAGGAGGGGGTGAATCAAGAAAGTGGAGATTGGTGTAGCATAAGGTGTGTGTACTGCTGGCAGGGGAGAAGAGGAGAGGCCGGAGGCAGAGGAACCGGCCCTACACCCCCTGCTTCGGCCTGGCCTTTGAAGCACCGCGCACTCAAGAGAGAAGCAGGAAATGTACCCATCCCGCTTTTTACTTCTCCTTACCGCCGGTTCTTCTGCCTGGGGGGAGAAGAGGGGATGGCCCTGAGGGCGAAGAGGGGCGGAGATTGTCACTGGGCAGTTGCTGTGGCTGTAGCCAGGGGATTGAGGGGGAGGAAGCGGAGCAAATCTTGCCGCAATGTGAGCCGACTTGGTCTGGTTGCCTGAAAACCCTCAGAGGATCGCCTGGCCTATTGCTCCTAGTGAACTGGTTCAAGATTAGTCCCGAGGGTCTGGACTCCTGACTTTTCCCTCTTTGACTCTCTCAGTTGGGAGGAATCTCTGAGCCCAGAAGAGTTAATGAATGATGGGAGAATATGACGGACTTTGGTTTTGTTTGTGAGGAAAGGAGGAAGAATCGCCTTCCCTCTCACAGAACCAACTTTGTCTCTCGCCTCTTTATCTCTTCCCTTTCTTGACCGCTGAGCTAAAAGGAGGGCAGATTTTCCTCTCTCTCACCCTCTTATGCAAGAAAAGGGAATGGAACTAACGGAGAGGGGGGCAGGGGAGTGAAGATGGTTGAGGCAGAAGGCTGTTTTCTTCCGTACCAAGTTCTGGGGCCGCAAGTAAGAGGGGGAGGTGGGGATGCAACCATCTGAGGTCAGATGGGACATTCGTAGTGTGAAAACGTGAGGCTGAATATGAGTAAGACTGGTTAGCATGTGATTGTGTGCTTGGGTATGAGCGATTGTGACACTCGAGTTTCTGGGTATATTCCTTCCTGTGTCTGGAACAACATGTATCTATGTTTTGGGGGAGAATGACGTTGGTCCATAGGTCCATTGTCTATGAGAATGTGAGACTGTTGGAAACCAATATATAGAATCCAGTATTAAAAGCTCATACAATCTGGCTGTTTATTCTTGGGTCACAATCTGAAATTTTAAGCTTGCCCATGCATATATCCCTGTCTGTGAATTTGTGTCTGCTTGGTTTGTATTCATGCACTCCGATTTTATTCATGGCAACATAGAGAGAGCCTCAGGTGGGCTGCATATTGCACGGATCAAGGCTATCAGTCCCTGCTTTTGCGTCTGTGACTAACAGGGTAGGGTTGTGAACACGGCTATCTGTGCATAGGGAGTTTCTTTGGAAGGAATGGTCAGGGCCGTGGTCAGAGAGAATGATGGCAGGAAGAGAAAGGGAACAGAGAGACGTAGCTTCTTCTCATATTGCTCTTCTGAACCAACTCTGCCTCACATCTGGGTTGCCTTTTCCTTGTTGTCGTCAGGTCTGGTTCCAAAACCGACGTTCCAAGGAGCGGCGAATGAAACAGTTGAGCGCTCTGGGCGCCCGGCGCCACGCCTTCTTTCGCAGCCCACGCAGGATGCGGCCGCTTGTAGATCGCCTGGAGCCGGGGGAACTCATCCCCAATGGACCTTTTTCTTTCTATGGAGGTAGGTAAAAGGCGACGGACTGGAGAGGGGAGAAGACGGAAGGAACGCAATTCGCTTTAAGCGGGTCTGAGGGAGGGGCAGATAGAGGTGATAGAAACTGAACATCTCGGCTCAGAGTGTTACAGTCTGAGGCCCTATTCTCACATCCGGAGGGGTCGGTCTGGCGCCACGAATATTCAGGAGATTGTTTTCCAAAAGGAAATTGGAAGTTTGGGAGAGTACATTGGTTCTAGGGTGCAAGGAAGAGGTGGTGAGCTATAAAGGACAAAAATTCCTGCTTTGGAATAAAGACGGGATGAGAGTGTGTGCACGCGCGCTTCCTTGCTTCCAGTTAGCTAGTTTGTTTGGGATGAGTATCGGGGGAGGTTGCTAGGACCCGAGACTGAGGCATCATGGGCTGACAAAATTGAAAATTCTTGCCTACCTCTCCTCTTCCCTCAGTTTTCGGGTGTACTTAGACATCTGCTCCGTGTATTGCAGGGCTAGCAGACAAACTAACACTTTTAATATTTCTTTGACCCTAGCGGGGCTAATTTCCCCGAATGTGGGCAGTGTGTCGCTCCCGGAAGCTCGAAAAAACCCTAGCTGGCTCCGTTTCTACTTATACGTGCAATCCGTTCCCCGACCTCTACAGTCTTTCCGTAGCTGGGAGAATCTTTGAAGCTGGTGGTTTGGCTTCCTAGACAAAATGCTCCCTTTTATCCATTTTCATTTAATTTCGGATTATCTGGGGCAAAACCAACACCAGGACCCGTTGCAACCCTCCAGTCCACTGTACCAATTCCTGACGCTTCTCTTTTTCCGCTTCCCCCATCTTCTTTTTGTTACCTCCAGATTACCAGAGCGAGTACTATGGCCCCGGAGGCAACTACGACTTTTTCCCGCAAGGCCCTCCTTCATCGCAGGCGCAAACACCCGTGGACTTGCCCTTCGTGCCATCGTCAGGCCCGTCGGGAACCCCCTTGGGAGGTTTAGATCATCCCCTGCCCGGCCATCACCCGTCCAGCGAGGCGCAGCGCTTCACTGATATACTCGCTCACCCACCTGGAGACTCTCCGAGCCCGGAACCCAATCTTCCCGGACCCCTGCACTCCATGTCGGCTGAAGTCTTCGGACCCAGTCCGCCCTTCTCTTCGCTGTCAGTCAATGGAGGGGCGAGCTACGGTAACCATCTTTCCCACCCTCCCGAAATGAATGAGGCAGCAGTGTGGTAGCCGGAGCTTCTCCGGAGCCAAGTTGGACTTGCGTGGTTGTACAGAAACAAGTCGTTATTAAAAAACAAACAAACACACACACAATAACTAAACAAACAAAAAAAATCACAAAAACAGAACCAGGCCCCAAGCAGCTTCCTCTCTTCCCACCAGAGAGACCTTTCTCCTCCTTGGGACGTGGTAGGAAGGGAAGGGAAAACTTGGGGGTGACTACAAATTGAGATCCGAATGCACCCTGAGACAGGATTGGAGTTCCAGTCCCCGGGGCGACAAGCAGGATTTTGGGGTCAAATCAGACTAAGGCGCAAACTCAAAAACGTTCCCCAATCTGCGTAAAAACTCAAGGAGCCTCGCCTCGATGGCAATCCAGTGAGCTCACGGAAGGTTGAGGAGAACGGCAAGGACTAGCCCTGCTAAGGACAGCTCGGGGCAGCTCCTGGGAGGTGATGAGGGTGACGATCGGCCGGTCTAACCGGCGCCCAGGATGCACAGAGTGGAGACGAAGGACGCCGGCACAAGTCGAGAACCAAGCTAATAAAAGAAGGAAGGAGGAAGAGAAGCGAAGCGAATCCAAATCAGGGAGGGAAAAGGCCGGCCCTGAAGCATTCAGTTCTGGGCTAGGATGAATGAAGCTTCTAGCTCTAGAAACCTTCGATTAGTTTTTGTCTCTCAGAATTTAGTAACAGCGACAAACAACAAACTTTTACCTTCAGAAACACCGATCTGCTGTGCATCAGGTGGGACAATTTTTTTTTTGTCTGTCTGTCTATCCGGTTCTTTTCGGCCAAAATTACAAATATGAAATGCCCTAATCATCAACTCTACCTTCAAAAGCTACGCGCAGGCACACACACACACACACACACACACACACACACACACACATACACACCACACACCACACCACACCACACCACACCACACACCACCCTCATTAGGATGATCTCCAGCCAGACCTCTCACTAAAATGACTTGAAACAACAGCTATACAAGAAAGTATTCTACCTTCATGAGAAAAGTTTAAAAACAAAATAAAGACTATTGAACTAAAAAACAGTCAACTGTTTACGTATGATGTTAAATTCAGGAGTTCAGTGTTTTACTAATATATCCTGTTTTGAAACCTCTTGTTCAAAAAGCAAAATGTTTTGAGCAACCAACCAAAATCGTTCCTTTCTTTAATCTCCCTCCCTTTCTCCCTTCCTCCTTTCGTCTTCTGTAGATGTTCTCTGACAGATTCGCAGGGCTTTCGGCTCACTGTGCTAGTTTGTAAAAGGTGTTGTTTACAGGAGGCAAAGAGAAAACATGATATTCAGACAGTTGCCAAATAAACTAATTATAGCACAAATACTGTAAGGTGCCTGGCACCAGCAACCCGAGAGTGTTAAAAAAAAAAAAAAAGTGTTACAAGGTTTAAGGGAAAAAAGAGAAAACATCTTTGCTAATTTTTAGTCCTGTTGAACATTCATGGAGTTGTTAATATGACTTATATAGACCCACACAGGTTTTATTTTTGTGTCTTTAAAATAAAAGTCCAAAATATTTAAATTTTATGGTCAAATATGCAGTCAACAGCTGCTACTTTTTTCTTTATATATTAAATTTCTCATATGTCTTTTATTGTTCTAATAAACCTAAGCTTGTGTGACCTCCAGTGCATATTAGACCATTCACTGTATGAAAGAAAACATGTTGAATAAATTTGTGAGTTTTTAATAAAAATAGAAAATCTGATGTTTAGATAACTGGTGTTTAATTTGCTCTTTTGATGCGTGCAATGATCTCCGAAGAGGTGGGGAGCAAGTTTGAAGCAGGAAGAGAAAAGGTTGTTGGGGGAGTGTGTCTAATGTTTTGGTTGGAGGACTAATATTTCCTTTAATCTCCCAGGTGACCCCTCCCCAGCAAGTAGAGTGTTTCTTTGTGGCTTCTTCCTGTCAATAAGTGCAGATTTGTATTTGGGGACTTAACTAATGAAGTGGAAGAGATGTTCACTGATAAATTAATAGAGAATTGGAAAAAAGACCAAATACATGACTGAGAGTGTTTTAAGTCCAAAGTTAGTCCGCCTGTCTGTATGCTTGCCTACTTGTCACTACCTCTCCCCTTTCTCTTAGCCTGTACAAAAACTTTATCAGAATGTCAGAAATCTGTAAATATATAGCTAGAGAGGGGTAGTTCTCAGTTCAATTGGTTTCTCATAGATAATCCTACTTTCTAATTTTATAGCTTGAAGGATAACAAAAAAATGAGTGCAAGTAAAAATGAAATATTTTAATCCCTTTCTCAGAACTGATCAGAAATCATTGTTTTTATAGCATTTGTTATATCTGAAGTTTCAGGAGTGAGATGGGTAGAGGGGGAACATAGTTTGCTTGACTCTGAATATTGAGTTTTACTGAAAGAACAACAAAAATCATTACCTTAGCAAAGAAATCAAATTTCAACTGTGAAAATATCTAAAGCCTTTCCAAAACTTCATTAGATATGGGGAAAATTTAAATATTTTACCTACTATAGAATAGCTGTGTTTGTCTATTATTCTCCAGATGTCACAAAAGTAATGTAAACCCAGCAGTTTTCTATAGTCCATTCTCTCCTATCTCCCAGATTCCAGTCTGGGTTATTTATTTTCTTATTTAAAAAATAAAAATATTTTACATTATATAGTATGTAATTTCCAGGGCTGTTTTCCTAGTTTGTTGAGACATAACTGAATTTATCTGTCTGACAAAGGAGAGCATTTAAAGTGAGTAATATTTCACTACATCCAGAGGCTGTTTTATCTAATAAAGTAAAATAGAAACTATCTATGAGGGATCTGGCAGTGTTCTTTCAAAAATCAGAATTTATTAAATACTAGGGAGACTTTTTGAAACTCATAGCCTCTATGTGCAACTCATTTCTTTATCTGCACTGAGATACATTGGCTTTTGGGGGGAAACCATTTTACATTTATATAAATTAAATCCCTGGCAATTTATTCATTAAAGGCTTTCTTTCTTCCTTCCCTTTTTTTTTTTTTAAAGAAATTCATTTTACTGGACAGATGCTCATTGGGAAGGAAGGTTTTCATATCAGAGCTGCTGAATTATTTAGCAGTTTTATTGTTGAATCAGGTATTTTATTTGAAGCATTTCACCATTAGGCACAATGTGTGGACTCAGTGTTTCTTACTTCCCGTTGTAACAGTTTCTCTCTCTCTCTCTCTCTCTCTCTCTCTCTCTCTCTCTCTCTCTCTCTCTCTCTCTCTCTCTCTCTCTCTCTTCTCTCTCTCTCTCTCTCTCTCTCTCTCTCTCTCTCTCTCTCTCTCTCTCTCTTTTTCTCTTTTCTTTCCCTCTCTCTTTTTCCCTTCTTTCTCCCTCTGTCTCTTCCCCTCTCTTTTCTTCCCTCCCTCCTATTCTCTCTGTCATACACACAGACACAGAGAGAGAAATCAAAGCTCTGGCTAAGACCTGAAACAGGTGGTGACTAAAACCCAGGAGTATAGCTAACTGGAGAGGGTGCAGTTTTTCCCCTTTCCCATATGAGCCCTGAATGCCTTGAGCACAGGGCAGCAAGAAGGAAATTCATAGTCCACATCTGAGCTTGTGAGGTAGAGGCAATGAGACCAGCAAGAGAATAGAGACACTTGTTAGTATTAAAATATCAAGGTCCAAGAAGAGAGAGACTCCTTTTTCCCTCAGGACTTGATCTCTAACTTTCCTTGAGCCATCTTAAACTGTCTTTTTTTATTTCAGATGTAGTTTGGGTCTCTTTCTGAGAACTGATATACCAACAGAGGAGTCTGATTGTGGTCACAGCTGTAGAGGCTCTCTAAACCTTTTGGGGGCTAAGACTGTCAAGTATGGGGAGAAGGAAGGATGAAAGATAAGGACCCTATCAGGCAGAAGGGAGAGTAAGGGAAATCTAAGTCTGCTTTCTAGAAATTCAGGACAGGTTTTAAGAGAGGATGGAGACCTAAGTAGGACTAAAAGATTTTAGGGGTGATGATGGTGCTGGCTGAAGTAGAGATGGAAGAGACTTGGGCAGCAACAGTTAACTAGGAAAGGAATGCTGGAGTGCAGCCTATAGAGTCAATCAAAGCCATAGGCAGGAGAAGAGAGGACGAGTGCCCATAGAAAGAGAAAAGATAATGTTTGTGGTTCCTGCTTTCAGTGTCTGTTCTCCTTGCCTATCCCCTGCTATCATCTTCTCATGGAAGGAAAAAAGAATGATAGTGATCTACCATCTCTTTACTCTCAGAGTCACTGTCTGAGGGATATTATAAGCATTCTTGAACCTTTATATGGGAGGGCTACCCCAATCCTGACATCCCACCACAAGAAACTTCAATGATTCATGGTAAGAAGACAAGGGGGTATCCAGAACTGGGAATTAAGGGAGTGAATATTTGTTTTTCCTTAATTCTGGTGTATGATTTTCTAAGACCTTCCTCTTTGTATTCACTCAATTGATTCAGCAGTCTGCTTTTACTTTTTCTTCTTTGGGTTGCTAAGTGATATCTAAGAGACTTAGAGCTGGATGAGATCTTGGATATTTTCATTTTATAAATGAGGAAACTGAGGCCTAGGTTAGACTAGTAGTTGGTAATAGAGAGCTGTGAGTCAGAATCAGGTCGATCCAATGATCTTTTCAGTTCACCTAATTGCTTCCTGAGCTTCTCTGCCTCCACTCATTTCTTGGAAGGGAGGGACTCTCTACCTTCAGTTCTGGATGTCAAAGAGCTGAAAAGTCAAAGCTTTTTTATTTTGAGGACCAAGCTCCAAGATCCAGTCATCTATGGGAAATAAGAGCTGGTTATTTAGTCTTGCCAGAGGAAGACAAAGAAAAGTAGGAACTATAAGAGGTCAGAGCTAATAAAAAACAAAAACAAAAACTAAACTAAAAAACTTTATATTATTTCTATAGGCTCCTTCCCATTCACTCAGAGACAGCATGGTGCCCCCAAAACTTCAATGTTTGTACGATGTCAATAATCTATACCTCCATTCTTCTTCCTCATTTTATTGCTTTCTCTTTCCCTCCTCAAGATGATTACTTTTTAAAGCATTCATAACTCCCAGAGAAATAAAAAGGAGAATAATTTCATGGAAAGAAGGCTGAATTTGGCATCAGGAGACATGCATTTGAATTCTGCTTCTGCTACTTATTAGTAGTGTGACTGAGCAAATCTTTCTGAGTCTGTTTCTTCATATGAAAGCGAGGGGGTTAAATTTGGTGACATCTACTACATCTTCTAAATCTATATCTATGATAATCTTAAGATAAAAAAGCAGGCAATAGGGAAAGAATTGAGAGATCCTTTTTTAAAAAGTGAGATAAAAAGTTTCTTCATTTAAAAGCAGTTTATGTTGCCAAAAGAAATACTTTGCACCAACACACAAATAAGCCTGCCCCAGCAAGGCCACTGACTTGATGCCTCCAGCCACTGTAATAATAACTGGCATTTATAGAGAGCTTTAAAGATCTTCTCATTTATTTCACACAACAACCCTGTAAGGTAGGTTAGTGAGAATATCATTATCTCTATTTTATAGATAAGGAAATTATTACAAGGAATGGGGGGGGGGACTGATTTTAAATTCCTGAATCATTCTCCAGGTTTGATTGAGACCCCTTTCATCTTTGTGCATCAGAAGCTTCCACTCAACTTCTCAAATCTTCCAAGTGGGTCAGTTTTAGGAAGGCTAGTCCTTTTTAGCACCCAAGATACAGCACTTTCAAACAGTAGTAACTTGCTGGACATCTGTCTCTGTAGGCTTCTAATAAAGTTGAGATTAAACTCAAGTCTAGAATCTGATCACTCAGAAATGTAGAGCTAGAAAGGATCTTGGAAATCATCTTGTCTACTAACCTTTTCATTTCACAAAGGGAGAAACTGAGGCCCAACTAGGACTGTATTTCTTATTCTGAATTTTCTCTGATATACTATAAAAAAAATCTTCAACCTGGAAGTTCATGCTATCACTTCAGGTGTTCACACATTGGAAATACCCTCTATCCCTTTGGCCTTTTTCTGTGATTGGTTCCTCTCAAAGCCTCCAGATAGGTCCAGAGAGATCAGTCTAGAAAGACTAGCCCTTCTTAGCCCAAGATTCAGCATTTTCAGACACTAGTAACTTGGTGGACATTTGTCTCTGTTAAGGTTTCATCCTTGGATGGAAGTATGTGGGATGCACTATATCCTGAATAAATTCAATGTCCTAACAGTAAATAAGCATATAAATGCCAATTATGTGCCAGGCACCTTTGCCAAGTCCTGAGAATACAAAGAAAGGCAAAAAAAAAAAAAAAAAAAAAAAAAAAAAGTCCCGTTCCCAAGTTGCTCACAGTCTAACGAGGTGACTACATGCAAACAATTACATACAAGTGAGCTATAGAGAGGACAGATAGGAAATAACTACGAGGAAAAGACACTAGGATTAAAGGGGAATCAGGAAAGACTTCCTGCAGAAAGTGAACTTTTAGCGAGGATTTGAAGGAAACCAGGGAAGCCAGGAGTCATCGATGAGTATGGAAAGTATTTCAAGCAAGGGAGCCAGTAAAATGCCCCTTGGGAGATGGGAGTTTTTCCTTTGGGTGCACTGGATAGCAGAGGGTAAGGGATAAAGATAAGGCCTGGTCCCCTGGCATCCTTCCCCATTCAGGTAAAAAATGCCTAGATGGCTGGGAAGGTAGGGGTAAGCGAGCGCTGGCATGGGTACTAACACTAATTCTGGCAATTAATAACGGCGCCAGGAGCACTTTGCACACACTGAGCCTGGAAAACGCGCCCCGTTCAGGAGAGCCTCCGGCCCTCCACCAGGCCACCCTGCTCCAGCAGCCCAGCTTCTCCTCCTTTCTCTTTTCTGACGCTCGCCTGCCCCTATTTATCATTCAGGGTCACCCTTAACCCCGCGCAACCGACCGTTCAGAACCCCGGGAACGGACAGACTAGGAGAACAACCTCTTCCCAAGGTACTGAGAGCACGCGCGCGCCTAACAGCGCCCACGCCCCCAACGCCCAGCCTACCCTGCGCACGCACGCACGCACGTATTCGCGCACGCAAGCGCACACATTGAAGTTCCCTTCTCGTCTTTTCTGCCCGACCCTCTTTCCTTCGGCTGTGATGCCACAGATGGCCCCGCCCCTGCCCGTCTGCTCCGCCCCCAAAGCGAGCGCCTCCCGGAAGTTGGCGGTGTTGGAGCCACGATCCGGGAGCGTGAGTTGGGGCGGCGGCGGAACGCGGCGGACCTGCAGGGCTAGGGCAGCCTGAAATCATGGCAGCCCCGCAGCCCCTGGCGCGGCAGCTGGAGCAGCTGTTGGACCCGCGGCCGATAGAGGCGGACCCGGAGGCGGACCCCGAGGAGGGTGAGTGCGGAGGCCGGGCAAGGCCGGGGACCACGTGCGGAAGAGGCGCACTCTCCGGTCCCCCGCGCCGCGTGCCTGAAGGGGGGGCGGGGGCTGCTGTGAGCGGCGATAGCTTGTGAGCCGCGGTATCCCTCCGCGGCGCTGCCTCGGGGTCTGCGCAGGAAGTTCATCGGTGGGTCTGGGCATTTTGAGGCAGCCAGCGGAGTAAGGTGGAGTCATAGGGAGTGGGTTCGAAGTCCCGCTCTGCGGCGGAGAGTGAGGGACTGGAGAGCAAACCCTGTCATTTACCCTTATTTATATCCCCAGAATTTAATCACTCACGTCAGGCAGCCTGCAAGCATTTATTAAGCTCCTGCTGTGTGCCGGGCCATATTCTAGATGCTGAAGACCCAAGGCAAAGATAGTTCCTATCCTAAAGGAACTTAGGTTCCGGTTCTAATGAGAGAGAGAACATGCAAATGAGATAGAGCACAAGCTGGGGAGTGCAATCCTTCCTCTCTCTCACTGCCTGAGAGACCAGGTCAGTTAGGTTTTCCGAGTCACGATTTCCCACGTAAAGTGAGACAATTAGGCCAAATGATCTTTAAGAAACTTTTCAGTAACTAAGTCTGTAAACTTATGATATAACAAATTTGCTATAGCATGTATGTGAAGAACTTGTTTTGTTGTTTACAGCTTATTTGGTTAAATACAGGTGGGTCCTAAAAAAATAAATTGGGGCATGCATTTTATTGGAATCTGAGGTGTGATTTGGCTCCACTTTGGAGTAGTCAGGTATTAATAGTGACATCTTGGAGTTGGTGGAATGGGAGTGAGAGGACATATATGGAAGCCTTATAACTGTCCTATCGATGATGGACTTTTTAATGATTCCCCTCCTTTTTTTTTTTTGCCTTTCAGCTACAGCTGCCCGAGTTATTGACAGATTTGATGAGGGTGAAGATGAAGACAGTGACCTCCCTCGTGTGGGAAGTATTAGGAAAAGGGCCTTTGCCTCTCTCTCAGATACGGACAAACGATATTCAGGCAAAATCACTTCTCGAAAGGCTTTGAAAGAAGATCTGTGGGAGCAACCTCAATTAGAAGTGTCCGGTGAGATAGACATATATATGGATGTATGTCTTACTTTTTCTCTTCCTATCTTCTGTTTCTTTGGGGATCAGGGATTAGTCCTGGAGTATTGCCAATCCAAAAAAAGACATATAGTGGCCACCATAAATATAAGTCACCAAGGCAAGGTAGAAATACACATGAGGTATATGGACCCTGCCATCAAGTAAATTGCAGTCTTGCAAGGGAATTGAGATATGTAGGCAAACAAGTGTGATACCAAGTAGAATGTGATAATTGTTTAAGAGGGTTATCAACAAAATACTTGTGAGAGTTCAAAGGAAGGCGAGACCAATTTTGCCTGAGGGGAGGGCAGTGGCATTTGAGCTTGACTTGAACTTTGCCAAGACTGATCATTAATATTTCTTTGGATAGAAATGGGAGCAGGGCATCCTAGGAGGAAGGAACAGTGAATAAGTGCTCAGAGTCAGGAAAATAATTGTATGTGCTGTGGAAATATTAATTAAGTTTGGTTATGTCATAATATGTGAAGGGAAGTATTGTGAATTGACAGAATGTTGAAATGTTCCATTGTAGACTCATA
This sequence comes from Antechinus flavipes, assembly GCF_016432865.1. Taxonomy (NCBI): domain Eukaryota; kingdom Metazoa; phylum Chordata; class Mammalia; order Dasyuromorphia; family Dasyuridae; genus Antechinus; species Antechinus flavipes. The sequence goes on along the minus strand of NC_067401.1, from coordinate 114,354,451 downwards.
ATTACTGACAAAGAAATTATACAATATTAGGGATTATGATATCTGGATTTTTTTCTTTATTTTATCTCTTATTCTTCAGCTCTAATTTGATCTAAGGATCAGTAATAAGGCATATAAAGAGATGAGGAAAGATGGCTTCCTGATCTGTGTGACAAAAGAATTAGTAGGGCTTTAAAAATATCTGCCTTGTTACAGACTCACAGAATTTTAGAGCCGAAAGGAACCTTAGCAATTATCTAGTTCAATGCTTTCATTTTCTATAAAATGCCTGTCAAAAGGTACTCACTTACCTTGGGTCACGCAGCATGTTAGTGGCAGAGCCTAGACTAAAAACTCTTAACTTTTTGACTCCTAGAAGAGTGCTCTCTGTGTATGTCCTATTCCATTCTCAAAAGGAACTACTGATTTCCTGTGTGTTTTTTATTTGCATAATGTGTCCCAGTGCACTGAAAGTGAACTAAGGACCACCTGAAGTAGTCTGGTAGTCCTGGCTTAGAGCTTATTCAAATTGATTACATAATTGGGACTCTAACTATGCACTTAGTGTTTCTGTGCAGTTTTTCACTTTAAGCAGTAAAACCCAACCATCCAATTTCCTATAGACTCTGGCAGTTTGTTGGACCTACTAGTTAATCAAGTAGTTTTTAATTGCCTGCTATCTGCCAGACATTGTGCTGGACATTAGTAGTACACATTGGTGAGCGAAACATTCCCTGTGCTCAAAAAACTTCTGTTCTAATGAAAATAGCAAAGACACATGTAATTAAACATTGAATAAGTATATATAGAAAAAATATTAATAAATACAAGAAAGCTGTTAGGTAGATCAAAAAAGTTCACCAGGCAGAAGATGGTGCCTGAGCTGCATCTTGAAGGAAGAGGGAAGCTGTGAGGCAGAAGCTCTAAGCATGGGGTACCACCTGCGCAAAGTCATCAAGGGGAGAATATGATTTGAAAGGAACAGTAAAGAGGCCAGCTTGACTGAATCACATTGAGTCATCCACCAGAAATATAGAAAGATAGGTGGGGACCCAGGTTAAAGAGGGCTTTAAAAACTATCTGGATTTGAATGAGCTCTAGGGGAGTAACTAAGCAGTACTTCACTGGCAGCAGTGGAAAGCAGAGATGTCAAATGCTTCCAAGAAACTTGATTAAATTATAAGTGGGAAATGTTTAATAAAAGCGATAAAAATTCTACAACATAGGTGATGTTAATGGGTGGTTTTCTGTATCACTGTGCAGCTTTTTGAGTTTGATACCATAGGTTTGAAGGATGAATCTCATGGGGGAGAGACTTGAGGCGAGGAAAACAACTTGAAAGAAGCTTTTGCGATAATCTAGGAGCTAAGAACCTGGATTAAGGTGGTCCTTGTGAGGAGAGAGAATGGGTTGGATGCCAGTAATGTTGAATTTGACACTCGATTGGATGAGGTGAGAGAGAGCAAGGAGTAGGGGATAATGCAAATTTTCCAATTGGGGAACCTAGAAGATGGCATAGCCTTCAACAGAAATCAGGAAGTTTGAAAGAGAAATTTTATTAGTAGAAGCATTTCTTCTCCAGATGCAGAGACCCTCACCACTATTCATTCCCTAAAGTTTTCCTTTGCTATCTCATTGTGATGTGGAGATTCTCAAAAGCTATGCCATTAAGACTCAAACTCATACTGTTCTAGAAAGACTTGGAATAAAGACCTGGTGTGACATTGTCTGACTTTTTTTTTTTTTAAATAACTTTTTTATTGATAGAACCCATGCCTGGGTAATTTTTTACAACATTATTCCTTGCACTCACTTCTCTTTCGATTTTTCCCCTCCCTCCTTCTACCCCCTCCCCCAGATGGCAAGCAGTCCTAAACATGTTAAATATGCCACAGTATATCCTAGATACAGAAGGTAGAAATAACCCGGGAAGAAAAACAAAAATGCAAACGGTTTACATTCATTTCCCAGTGTTCTTTCTTTGGGTGTAGCTGCTTCTGTCCATCATTGATCAATTGAAACTGAGTTAGATCTTCTCTTTGTTGAAGAGATCCACTTCCATCAGAATATATCCTCATACAGTATCGTTGTTGAAGTATATAATGATCTCCTGGTTCTGCTCATTTCACTTAATATCAGTTCATGTAAGTCTCTCAAGCCTCTCTGTATTCATCCTGCTGGTCATTTCTTACAGAGACACTGTCTGACTTTTGAGAGGATTTTATAGTTAGGTATGGGAAGGAATTAATTTCTGGATTGCTTCAATTAATCAGTCAACATTTATTAAACACTTACTCTGTACACAGGCACTGTGCTAACTGTTAGAGATATAAAAAGAATTATCAGCTAGCCAATCCCTGAATAGTATTAAGAGAAGACTGACACCAGGGTCAGGGAGATTTCATATTTGGGAGTTTAAAGAAAAACAGTGCTTTTTCAAGAATAGGTAAAGGAAGGTCACTTTCATTCAGAGAAAGAAGAGTTTCATTTTCTCTTTCATTAAAATTTTACTTTTTTATATCTAATACAAAATTTTGGCAATTGCTAGATATCTTGAATCCGTAATCCATTTCTCTTTGCTTTTTATTGAGGTTTGGTTTTTGAAATGCCAGGGTTTCCCTCTGCAAAGGGGATCCTGAAAGAAGACTTAGATAAATTATATTTTAATTTTGGAGGCTTATGACACCATTATTTTTCTTTCTCCCCTTGGACTTGATATAGTACCTTGCACTAGTGGGCACTAAAAGTATTTGTTAAATAATTTGTTAAATGACTGGATGAATAAGTGAATGCTTTCATCTCATCAGGACTATTATATCAGTCTTTAGTCTTTCTCCCCTTCAGTCCATCTTGCAAGCCAAGTTGGTAAAGTCTAGCTCTGATTATGTCATTCTCAGTTGAGAGCCTTAATGGTTTCTTACTGTATTCTTAATTAAGTCCAAGTTTCTTTAGCTAGATTTGCATTCAGTGCTGACCCCAGTGCATCCATACAGGCTAACTTTCTTTTTCTCTTTCCCTCTACATATTTGTTTTCTACCCAAAGACTACCTTTTGGCTTTCCCTGGAGTAGCTTTCTCTTTTTTACTTTCTTTTTTCCCATATTTTTCCCATTCTAAATGGACAACCCCATAGTAGATAGAGGAGAAGGATAATGAAGACGAAGAGTTGCTTTGCTCCCCCAGCAGCATTCTGTTGTAGTCTTACCTGAAGGGGAAGGCTTAGCAGATATGCTTTGTGTTCTAGGAAGTCTTCCTCGCTATTCCTTTAACTTAATACTGCTATTGTGTTTTTTCTAAATTTATTTATTTATTTTATTATAGCTTTATATTTACAAAACATATGCATGGATACACAATAAATACCTTGCAAAACCTTCTGTTCCAATTTTTCGCCTCCTTCTCTCTACCCCCTTCCCTAGATGGCAGGTAGTCTAATACATGTTAAATATGTTAAAATATATATTAAATCCAATGTATTTATGCATATTTATACAGTTATCTTGCTGCACAAGAAAAATCTAATCTAGAAAGAAAAAAAAACCTGAGAAGGAAAACAAAATGCAAGCAAACAATAACAAAGAGTGAAAATGCTATGTTGTTGTCCACGCTCATTTTCCATAGTCTTCTCTGGATGTAGATGGCTCTCTTCATCACTGAACAGTTGGAACTGGTTTGAATCATCTCTTTGTTGAAGAGAGCACATCCATCAGAATTGATCATATAGTCTTGTTGTTGCCCTATATAATGATCTCCTGGTCTTTTAACTTAATGTTGACTTTTTTCCACTGAGTGCATCTGGTGCATTGTATTTCTTTCATGAATGAGTGATTAAAAAGTAGATCAAGCTTACTATATTCAGAGTACTGTGCTAAGTACTGAAGATGTAGATAGAAAAGCCAGACAGACCTTATTCTTGAGGAGCTCCCCTTCAGATGGGGAAGGTGACACAAAAGGAAGGTTTCATTTTTGAGTCAGAGAAATGATTTCATGCTGCTATTTTATGTCATTTCCTAGGAGTTTCTTATTCTTCTTTTATATTGTTTCCAGTGCTAAAATTTTGTTTCTTTCTGATGTTGAATCATTCAGAGCTAGTGGTTTTGGTGGCAAGAACTTCCTGGATCTTTAGTAGCTATTGCCATAATACCTGCAGTTGTCAGAACAAGAGTAGATAATTATTACATGTGACATAGTCAGGATATAAATATAACTCCTCTTTACCTCTCCACCAACCATCAGGATGATGGTTAAGGGCATTAGGCTGGAAGCATTATGATTCCCAAGGCTCTTGGGCCTAGGCCCTGGACTTTCTCCATTTAAGTCTGAGGAGAAATGGTCATCCAGGAACGGTGGTGATGATGGTTTGCCTTGCCCATGCTGCCTCTTCTGTTTCCCTCAGGATGCCCTGAAGCTTCAGTAAGGCAGGTTTGCCTGCTCTGTGGATAGCAGCTGGTGATGATAGCTGGCTCCTTTTCTGTAGGAGTCATCTTCCCATGGGATGGCTGTGTGAGGGGTAGACTGGTAGCAGGAGCTGTGTCTGAAGATGCTGCTGTTCCCCTGTGTGACTTCAGAGAGGAGGTGATGAAGAAGGTGAGCCCTTCCTCCTCCTAAGGGGATTCCCCCTCCTTAATTATAGGTGTAATTGGGCTAGAGTCAGATGATTAGAGGACACTGCTATCACCAGGACTCTTGGGTTCAGAGTCATTTGACTTGGTTGGCATATTTAGTTTCTTGTATCTCCTAACAGGTAGCCTGGTGCTTTGCTTTTTGTCTTTTGTATACTTTGCCTTTTCCCTTTAATTAGATTGGTGTAGGTTCCTCAAGGACAGGGACTCTGTTTTATTAATCTTTGTATCTCCTGTGGTACTTTTTACTTAGTGGATACACAATAAATACTCAAAGAATATATAGTTATGCCCAAAGTTCCTAATAAAGAGGAGTTATATTTATATCCTGACTATGTCACATGTAATAATTATCTACTCTTGTTCTGACAGAGGGAGGGAGAAAAGCCATTCCTGAAATACAAATCCAGATTGGTGTCTAAGCTTTAATGGCAGTTTGAATCTTATATTTAAGTGTTCCATCTCTACCCACCTGTTCCTTTGAAGGTGAATGAAGGAAAATATTAGCTTTAAGCCACAACTTTGAATAAGTTTGTGAGATGGGAGTTAATATATTTCTTCATGTAATAGTCACTTTATCTTCCTTTTTTCCTTTCTCCTTACTAGACAGAGAAGCATCTGATGAAGAGTCAGGGAGCACAGGGCTGGTGGAGTCTGATGAGGAGCAGGAATCCAGTGATGATGAGGGGAGCAGTTTGGAAGACCAAGGCCAGAGAGAGAAGAGGAATGCTCATTCATCAGGCTTTAGTTTCCAGAGCATCAGTGACTTTGAAAAATTTTCTGAGGGAATGGATGATGTTGGCAGTGATGAAGAGGAGGAGGAGGAGGAGGAGGAGGAAGAAGAAGAAAACGGCATAGAAGAGGAAACTGATGAGGAAGAAGATGGAGAGGAAATCCAGGAAGCTGTGCCCAAAGACAAAGATAATGATGAGGCAGTGAAGACCTTCTCAGGAGGCAAAGTGTCAGAGGAAGTGGAGAAAGGCAGAGCTGTGAAGAACCAAATAGGTTGGTGCCTGGGTTTTGCTGATTGCCAATTTCTCTAAATCTCCACATTTGATCTACTTTCTTTTGTTTGCTTTCTCCCTCCTGTGCCCTTCCAATTACTCTGTGACATGCCCCACTTATCTGGAGGCCTAGGGCCCCTTTCCTTTATGTTAAGTCAGTCATCTCCATATTGAGTAGCGCAGTTGGCTATGCCCTAATACCTGAGGCAACTAGATTTCAGCTTCAGACTTGAAGAAAATCTTTTTCTTTTCCTCTCGGGTTTTAAAATCACAGATGAATGAGTTGTCACTCCTATGTAATGAACATTAGTTTCCAGAATGCTATTTGTCTCCTAATTTGGGAAAACACTAACTTGGCAAATTACTATAATGGGATTATGCAGCTAAAGGGCCTGGGATTATTACTCTTAGGAAAAGGTATCATAAGTAAATGATGGCTTTCTGTTTTCCTGATTCTCAGCACTGTGGGACCAGCTTTTGGAAGGAAGAATCAAGCTGCAGAAAGCTCTGCTGACAACCAACCAACTTCCCCAACCTGACGTTTTTCCTATTTTCAAGGACAAGGGCAGGTCAGAGTTTGCCAGTGCCCTGAAAAACAGTAAGGACTCTTATGTACTGAAATACTTATGGAATGAGCAAATCTTTTGCACCCAGAAAAAGGGGAAGAGTAACAAGAGTTCTATAATATATGTTTAAAAGAATAAGGTTAACTTAATAGGTGGCTTGCTTACCTTGTTTAGTAAGAGTGCTTACCTCAGTTTAAAGATCAAAGCACATCATAAGATGACATTTCTCAAAATGTTCTTTTCTCTTCTAGGTGTGTCGTTTTTAGGGAAGGTATAAAAGTGCATAGATTTCCAGTCCTGGAAGACTGGCTGAGATAGAATTGTACTATGCGTATTTCCAGTACATGGTAGTATTCTAGTACAGAGAGCTTAAAGTAGGAGTAGTAGGTGAATTGCGAATATTGCTTGGGGAGTACCAAATCCTCTGGTGAACATAGTGCCTGTTTATTTTGGTCAGTGACAAACATTGTTAAAAGCACTTGCTGCATGTTTCTGCACTGTACTTATTCGTTGGGATACAAAGACAAAAATGAACCTGTCCCTAACCTTGAGGAGCTCATGATCTACTGGTGGCAATAACAAGTCAAGTCTCTTCAGAAGTTATCTAGTCCAAGACGAGAGGAAACTGTGCTTAAGACATAGGTAGGAAGCAGTAGTGCTAGGAGGATTCACACTCAGGTCCTGTGTGTGTTCTTTCTCCTGAGATTTCTGTTTTTTCTCCAGCCCCACACTATGCTTGCTACATACAGAGTAGGTTTAAAAAGTAACCTGGTTAGGGATAGTATAAGCTGGGGGTACCAGACTAGGCTCCCCATAGAAGCTTGGTCAAGCTGAGTCTTAAAGTCAGAAACTCTGAGAATTGGGGATTAGAAGGGAGGAAGAACATTCAAAGCCTGGGAGAAAGCCAGTTGGGAAGTACTTAAAGATGAAATATCAGTATATGTATATACAGTATAGCCATACTATAGAGTGCTTGAAAGGGAGGGAAATTTTGGTAGAATTCTGGAGTCTTATACCTGAAAAAGGACCTCAGGAGGTCATGTAACCCAGTTGATTACCTACTGTAAGGCAGACTTACATTTGACTCACTAAAGGCAAATGTCTATTTGTTATTCTCAGATTTCAAAGCTATCAGAGATAATGTGATTTTCTCAGCAAGCATAATTTTATTACTTGCTGTCTTAGTTAGGGGCTACAGCTCCCCAAAGAAATGTTTATCTTTCTCTACAGACTAGTAGTTAGAAGGGGACAGCCCCAATCACTAGGTTTTCCAACTTTATAAAGAATTATATTATTTTGTCTCACTTTTCAAGTAAACTGCTTCTTTTCCTCCTCTCTTAAGGCAAGACAGTCAACCATCTAAGTTTAAGGCTTAGATATATACGGGGTCATCTTGATCTCAGGGAAGCTTGCGAAGGGCCTTATTTGTAGAACATGCTTTTGTTCTCCTTTCATATTCTTGAGCCAGCAATTGACTAACACAAGTTAATAATTTAAGGCATTGAATCAAAAGCTTTTACAGCATCATTTCTAAAGATTTTGAAGGAAAGAGATTCTGTTAACTTTTTTGGAAAATACTTAGTTTAATCAGGAATTACTTCCTAGAGACTAATCTCTCCGTTGTATCTGTTACTGTAATTGAAATCTATTTCCTGTGTGAAAATAGAAAACTGGGTTAGTGTCATCCTTCTAGTAGCTCCTCAGATAGCAAGAAGGTAGTAATTACTTTACCCTCACTCTTTCTGCTAATCATTTTACTAGTGGTTTTCAAGTGTTTTGAAAATTGGGAGTCTTTCTGGAATTTTTCATTCTGTCTTGTACTTGATTCTTGGTATGTTTTTGGAAAAGAGCCTGAAAGAATATACAGTTGGAATATTTAATAAAATTTTCACACACAAAAATGCTAGAGATGACTTGATCCAGGTAACAATGGGGCGTTTTAGATTAAATAACTTTTAATATTTCATAATGTGTCCAATTTTTATTTTCCCTGTTTGCATTTCAATTTTTTCATAGCTGTTTTAAAATGAGTATTTGGATAATGACCTGACCAGTGTCTTATAGTGTGGGTGAATTATATTTCATCTACTATTTCATCTTGACTATTTTAGAATGCTGTTAACTCATTTTACTTGTGTTTCTTTGCTCTTTTCTATTGCAGTCTCCAATTGGACTAGATTGCTTCTAATATCTTTTCCTGCTGTGATTCTGTAATTCTATAATCTAATACTAAAATCATCTAATATTAGAGCTGGAAGAGCCTTTAGATCATTTTTGTTATGATGATACTTTATCATAGGTCTTTGAAAAACAGCATTTTACTTATCTGTCAGTGGAAAAGGGTGAAAAGTTCCAGAGAGCTGGATTTTCTGGATAGTTGAGGGTTAATCTTTATATATTTAACAAGTATTTCAACTCTTACAATACCGATATTTTCTATTGTATTTATTATACACTTTGCTGCCTTAGGAAATGTATAGAGCTCAACAAAGGAAGTATATAGTTCAACAAATAGTGTATACAATGTGTTAGACACTGAATTAAGCAAAAATGAAAAGTATTTACTCTCAGGGAAAGTTACTTTCTATTGAACATAATTTAGTCCTCTTCCAGATGTCCAAAATTAGTCATTATATATGTGTAATAATAAGAAATATACTGTGTTCAATTTGTTCTGACCCTAATACAAACCTTGAACCTTATTTTGTTGGAAAAGTCCCTTATATCAACTTAAGCATCTTAAAAGAGTAACTATGAAATGTGTAGCTATTGGACTGACTATTGGGGTATCCTTTCTGAAAAATTATTGACTCAAAGGCAGAAATGACTTACTTCTAGGTTGCTTTTTTATCCTGTTTAAAATCATTATCTTAACTCTCATTATCAGAATTTGGACTTTTTAGTAATATTCAGACTTCCATGTTGGCTTCATTTAATTATTTCTTCCTTTTGCATGAGTTTTGTGTCATGAGTGTGACATTTTACTTATCGTGCCCCTCCGTTGGGGTACATCATCTTGTAAACTTTAAAATATTTCTGCTTGACCATTAAAATGAGATTGTGCTTTGTAACTACAAGTGCATATTATTTTATGCTTGCTTTTCTTAGTGGTGCTGTGTAATCAACATTTTTCCTGGGTTTATCATCTTTGTAGACTTCTTGATACTAGATAATTAAAGTTTTACTACAGTTCACTTTTCCTGAATTTTCCTTTTCCCTATTGGATGTCATTTATGGTTATGGAATCAAATATAAAGATACTGGTTTGGGAATGTGTGCTACTTTTTATGCTTTCAGAGACTCTCCCATTTTTAAATTCATATTTTTCATTAGTTTATGTAGTTTAAATATGTTGGTTTTTATGGGGGAAAAGTTACCCTCAATGGGTCTTCAAACTTTATAGAGGTAGAGCATTTAAAAAATATTACTATGTTTTTATCCTCTAGGGAAATGGTCAATGCAAACTAACATGTATCATTTTCTCTCTGGTATACCAAGCATATAAAAATTTGCAGCATCAATTGGTATATCTGTTCAACAGATTTTGTGAGATGTAACTTAGACAATCAGATGTTTGACAAAGAAAATTGGCATTTTCCTACCATTTTTGAGTAATGAACTCAACACCAATGTCTCAAACTCAACATGTCCAAAATAGAGCTCATGTTTTTTTTTTCATCTTATACTTTGCACTCTTCCCAACTTTTCTGATGCTTTTGAGGACACCACCATTCTCCTCACTCAGTCTCATAAATGAAGAGTCATCCTCAGCTTCTCCCTGAAATTCATCTTTACATATTCAATCTGTTTTTAAGCTTTTTTTTTTTTTTTTTTTTACTTTCACAGTTTAAGGTTATTGTGAAGAGTGATACCATGTATATATTTTTAAATAAAGCTTTTTATTTTCAAAACATATGCATGGATAATTTAACATTGGCCCTTGCTTAGCCTTGCATTTCAGATTTTCCCCTCATTCCCCCCCTCCTTCCCTTAGATGTCATGCAATCCAGTATATGTTAAACATGTTAAAATATGTTAAATCCAGTATGTATAAACATGTTTATACAATTCTCTTGCTACACACACACACACACACACAAAAAAAAAATCAGATCAAAAAAGAAAGTAAATGAGTAAGAAAACAAAATGCAAATGAACAACAAAAAGAGTGAGAATGTTATGTTGTGATCCACATTCAGTTCCTACAGTTCTCTCTCTGGGTGTAAGTCTCTCCAGGTCTTTCTAAAATCATTCTGCTGATCATTTCTTACAGAACAATAATCTTCTGTAACATTCATATACCATAATTTATTCATCCATTCTCCAACTGATGGACATCGACTCAGTTTCCAGTTTCTTGCCACTACAAAAAGGGCTGCCACAAACATTCTTTGCACATGTGGGTCCCTTTCCTTCCTTTAAGATCTCTTTGGGATATAGGTCCAATAGAAACACTGCTGAGTTAAAGAGTATGCACCAGTGACACCATATTTTTAAAGCACTTTGCAAATCTAAAAATGCTTTGTAAATTCTATTTTACATGTTTGTTGACTGGCTAAATAAACAAGCATGAAGTTTGAGTTATTGAATTTGGAATGCGGAGACCTGGATTCACTTTTTAAGTTTTACCATTTTCTAGCTGCAATCTTAGCCTAATAATGAAACCTCTATGAACCTCAGTTTTGTTTCATGTATAACACTCTGTGAAGCTGTTATTTCATTTTAAATTGTTTTAAATTTGATGCTATGAAATTTCATAATTTAATAGTTTTATTTGCAGGTAGAATTTTTTGATGGCTTTACCTTTTTTTGATGAATTATTTTTATGTACTCATTAAGTGTATCTTCATTTTAGCATTAGGATTGGATTTAATATTAGAATGAATTTTATTGGACCAGTTTGATTTAGCAAGCATTTATTGAGTGCCCATTGTGAGCCAACAGCACATTATTTAGTTTAGGAGTAGACTTCTTTGTTTAAATAGATATTACCATGGATTGCACCAGGTTGAGAATAGATATAGCCAAAAATATTTAAATAGATTTTTTTTTCTGAGATCATCTAGTATAACACTATCATTTTATAAGTGAGGAAATTGAGGCCCAGAGAAGTTAAATGGCTTGCCTAACATCTTGTTAGAAGAAGAACTTGTTTCCCTCCACTCTGTCACTATGCTCCTTTCAGTTTATTCTTTTCTTAATATTCTTAGTATGTTTGCTCTTTCATATATCCAGAAAGCTAGTAAAAAGAAAGATTTGTTGGTCATTATAATTACTAAGAAACACACCTTTGCATAATGAATGGATATAATTGAGATGGCACAGATTCAAGTTTTCTCTCTGATATCTACTGCTGGGTTAACCTTAGATGTCACTTAGTCTTTCTGTGTTGTAAGCAGGTCTCTGAGATACTAAGTCAGAGAATGGCTAGTTATCTCTGTCTCAACCTGAAGCTGCTTTGTATAGTTTAGGCTATGATTTTGAAGTCATAGTCATGGGCCAAACCCTTCTAAAACAATTTGAAGGAAACCTTCTGATAAGCCTCGCTTTAGTAACTAGATTGATAGAGAAAAAATGAATAAATTTTAATTTGGGAAAGAGTCCTGTCTTTATTTTCTCTCTCTATATATAACATCCTTTATCTACATAGATGTACAAGTCTATCACAAATCTGCATTGACGAAAGAATTTCATATTTATTTATGGATAGCACAGAGTTACAAATGAATGGATTATTTTCTTTGGGGAAAAGAAGAAAAGTTACTGGAGGAAGCCCTAGCATATGTGACCTAAAAGAATAGGAGACTTGGAAGAGAGATGACATTTCTGTAACAGGTACATCTCTCTTGTCTTTTTTCAAAATTAGCTCTACAGCTTTAAACGAAGTGATTAAAAAAAGTCAAACTCTAGCCATAATAAGATGACCTTTTAGTGAAATGCATGTTATTAGCGTATTTAATGATATGCATTACAAACTGCAGTGAGCACCATGTTTCATTACAGGTCTAAAATGCAATATCATTAAAGACCTTTAATAGAAACAATGGTTGACATTTTGATATTTCCCATAAGCAAAATATATCCAAGAACACAGAGTATAATGTAACATAAATATAGGAGAAGTGGAATTTTTTTAGTTGCAAAAGAATTTGAAAATAAATTTCACTGTTAATAACAATTTTTTTTTTATGTACTCTTCTTTCCTTGTTCCTCCATTTCATTCAAGGAAAGGTATCTCATCTTCCAGTCCATTCATGCCAATATTGTGTCAATTTGCCAGTCTGAAAAAAACAACTTTTATTCCTTTAATCTTTTCTTAGCACCTAATTTTAATTCACCTGCGCCTTATTTTGGGAAAGTATATGTCTTTTCTTCCCCCAGTTCCTAACCCTAAGGAATGGATAGTGGGCTATGTATTGGAAAGAATGACTTTAATTTAGGGTTAGGGTTAGAGAACTTAGCAGCTTAACAGTGGTGTTCATTTCTTGTCCTTAATAACACTATCAAGGTACAGGCTGTGGATGGTGAAGGTATCTGCCATCAGATAATTATGGCTGGGTGGCTCAGTGGATAAAGCACTGGACCTGATGTAAGACCAGAGTTCAGATATGACCTTTACTAGCCACATTATCCTGGAAAAGTCATTGAACCCTGCTTGCATTAAAACTAGAAAAGGAAGTGGCAAACTACTCTGGTATCTTTGCTAAGAAAACCTCACGGGAAGTTGGTCCACTGGGACATGACTGAATGACAAACTGCAGGACATTGACCTTTGTCCAAGAAGTTTGGCTCTATTGATGAACTCCAAGTCCTATGAAAAGAAAGCCTGTTACTATCTAAAACCATCTAAAATTATGTTACCATCATACAAACTTTGTGTGTTTTGAACCCTTTTTGCCCTGTTTGGTGAAGCTTTTGGAATCCTTCTCAGAATCATATTTATAAAGGCATTTTAAAAAGGTGAATATCAAAGGAAGCCAAAAGACAAATCAATTCCTGATCTAACACAATTGCCATAAAGCCTGATAGCAATTTTCTAAGAAGTTAGCTAAACTCTGGTAGGTAGGTAATAGTAATTAATGGCTGTGTAATCTTAAGTTTTATAAAGTACTTTACAAATAGGATCTCATCTGATGATCCTCATAACTACCCTGGAAGTGTAGGTGCTATCATTATATATCACTATATATCCTGAGAAAACTCAGGCAGTGGTGAAGTGACTTGCCCAGGGTGATACCAGATACTAAGTGTTTGGGGTTAGATTTGAATTGGCTCCATGGTATTCCCTAGCTGCTTCCTTATACTTAGTTTTTTAGTGAGGGAAAAGGAGGGGTTGCCATTTGTCACATGCTTCCTAGTGAATTAGCTCTTTGTTAACTGTTGGAAAGCTTTAGCTATATGGAAAAGGCCATCCTTGTGGTATTCAGTACTATACTTGGTTGGCCAGGATAGTGTTTCTCCCTATAGATTCGATAAACTTAGTTTCTTTCATATGGTGATTAGTTTCTTTTTATTTTTGAGGCATCTTGTAGGAACCAATCCACAAGTATTTATTAAGTGCTTACTATGTGCCAGGCACTATGCTAGAGCCTAGGGGAACAAATATAATGAATGAAACAATCCCTTTTCGTAAAGAGCTCATGCTTTAACGAGGAAATGAATTAATACTTTATGTATCTGAAATTCTTCTAGCAGACTTTTTTTCTTCGCATTTTGTACCAAGTCCCATTTCCTTCTTAATTTACTTTATTTCCTTAGTGTACCCCCCCTCCCCACTAGTTTTCCCACAATGTTCCTCTCACTTCTGTACTCTTTTCTTTAACAGAAACATTTTAGGGAGGGTAGATTCCTGGATAACTCTTGGAGATCTCTCTCTTGCAGTAATGGACAAATGATACAGTATGTCTAGGAATAGAGGAATGGGCTATATTAACCCACAGTGGCATTTCTGCTCAAAAAAATATCTCTTTAGCTCTAAAACCTTCCCCAGAAGAGAATAATAGATTACACACAGCTTCCGGATTTTGATGTGGGTTAGTACTGAAAAATGAGATGTCTTTAAACTCCTTTTCCCTCTCTTTTTGATAAGTGATATAATGTGGTTTGGACACTCAGAGATTCCTGTGATTCCAGGTTCTGGTTGATGATTTACTGCAAAATTGCTTATAAATTGAAGTAGAAAATGTTTTGCAGACCTGGCAGCTTTCTGGCTTCACACCCATTTGTCACCCAGCATTTCCCTTTGTGTATAGAACAAGAATTAATTAGGCTGCACTGCAGGAAAAGTTTATGGCTATAATTTATATAGGATGAATTTCTTTTTAAAGAGACAGCATTGCTTTGTTTGTACCTTTGTTTGTATATGTGTGTGTGTATAGTTGCACACATGCATATGTGAAATGGATTTGCACATGAGCATTTTTTTTTTTTTTCATAAAGCACTTGAAGACAGGACTTTCTGAGCTTTGAAGTTGGGAACATTTCTTTACTTAGTGGAGAAGCTTTAGGATTTGAGGAAGTAGATTGATGCTTTTAAAAATCAGTGTTTACATTGTGGTGTGTGTGTTGCAGGGTGTGTGTGTGTTGAATTCTGACTACACTTACATTAACAAACACTCAAGTTTAGGTTCTCCTTGTAGATATTGGTCAGAAGTCTGATTGGAAAAGAGCTTTGTATTCTAAGACCATTATCTTCCTGCTTTTTCCACAACCTGAGATTCTGCCATTTCTTAGGGTCTTGCTCATTCAATTAATGTTTTCATAATCAATGCAAGTCAGAACTTGCAATTTGTTCCTGATTTGCACATTAAAGAGCTCCATTAATTAAGAATCCTGGTGTTTGGCATGTTCCCGCAGGATCTGTGCATTATTTACATGGTAAAAGTACAAGATGCAAGTTTCCCAGTTGGAGGGGCCATGGCTGTTAATCCTGCCTTTTTTTTCTTGGTGAATAACAATTCTTTCCCAACTCATTGAAACTCCTCAGGGATTTACAGTTTCAAAAAAGGAACAAAATGATCCAAGTGAGAGAATCACAATGGAACTGTAGAAGATGAATTATTTGTTTAAGGGGAAAGGGAGAGGGGAATCTCTGGAGAAAGGTTCATAGAAGTGGTATGTTTTTAACTTGTATTGTTTCTTCCAACTTAGCCAGATATGCAAGTCACATTATTGTTCTCATTACTGAATTTCCAAAGATTTTTCTCTTAGTATTAATGTTAATAACATATGAAAGACAACTTTGTTACATCATGGCCCCACCAATCTCTCTGAGTTTATTCTCCTATGATCTAAGAGCCAAAAGGTACCTGTTTACTAGCAATAAGTGACATTTATTAGATCCATGACATTTACATATGTCATTCACTATTTAAGTGATTATTTTTGAGGAATATCACTCTAGCTTGTTTGTTTGGATTGAACTAGTATTTCTGTCTGAAAAATCTATCTGATGGGCTGGTGGTAGCTTCCATCTGATATGTGGAAGAATCATCTACAATGTATCAAAGCTTGAAATCGGCTGCTCATGGAAAGCAGGACTTGGAGACATTTGATAATGCCTAGTACTTGGCAGAAAAACTGTATCAGTCTATAAAGTGTAGCCTCTAAGTATGTGTTTTATCTGTAGAGCTCAACCTAAAAATTTTTAATTGGCTATAAAGTATTTTTGGTAGGACATGGAAGAAAAGTATTTTTTTCCTGATCCTTACAAAGATTGTGTGGGACCTGGTTTAAATTGGTTCATACATAATTTCTATTTTAAAACCAGAATGGTAGCGATTCTGAATTTTGGGAGAGGAAGGTAAAAGAAAGCATATGTTTGGTATTGTGTTGCTATTGAGTTTTAAGAGGAAACCTGCATGACAGGAAACATTTATTGTATAATTAGTGTGTGTGTGTGTGTGTGTGTGTGTGTGTGTGTGTGTGTGTGTGTGTGGTCCAGTCTTCCAAAGGTGTGTTTGTTGTACTTGAACTGCACTTGACCTTAGCTTAACTTCCTTGGGGATTATTTTATGATCTAGATAGAGCATTGGAGTGCTCTCTTTGGAATATGGACTCAGATTTACCAGATGCTGTCTTTGGGGGTCATGTTGGCAATTTATATGGATACAAAACAAGAAATCTGACTACACCTCTCCCTTCCTTCATTTGTACTAGTTAGAGAAGCTGTTCAATAACTTTTAAGTTGTGACCTACATTTTATATATGCCATACTCCTTCAAATAAGGATGTAGATAACATTTCTGGTATCCTCAGGGAATTAAGGAGAATTAATCAGAAAAGCCCACTCAGAAAACACTGTAGATAGGCAAGATAAGTATAAGAACTGTTAAATCTCTTTTCTTTGTAATTGGCTTACAATAAAGTGATAGAGACTGGACTTGTGATTTCATTGGCATATGGAACTCTGTATGTAGAAATTGCTCATTGGGATTGGCACCTTCTCCACAACTTAAAAGCCTTTGAGAGTTGTCTAGATAAGTGGAGAGGTTCTGTGACTTGCCCACAGTCACAGTTGAGAGTTGGCACTTGTGAAACCTAGGTCTTCTTGTTTGGAGGCTGTTTCTCTCCATGCCACAATGTTTATATAATAAGTGCTCAAAAAGTAGTGACTAAATTAAATTATAATTTTTTAGTTGAGATTCTTTGAAGAATGATGATGAAAGAATGTAAGAATGGGGAGAGATAAAAGGGCAGAGATTTAGGTGCAGTTTCACATAGTAGATTTTAATACTATTTCTTTGAAACATTTATGTTCTCAATAAATCAGAAATGACCTTGAGTGATCATCTGAAAATATTCAAATGCTTTAATCATTAGAAATAGGTTTTTATTTTGTTGTTGTTGATGATGATGTTTTGTTTTTGTTTTTGTTTTTTTCACATCTTTAGGAATAAAGGATTTATGACTTTCTTTGAGTAATTCATTCCAATCTTCTGTCTCCCTGTTCAATATATCTGACTGACATTTCCCATTTTCATTTTCATTTCTTTCCTTTTTTGAGTTTTTGTTGATATGGACAACTTGGTTTACATTCATGAAAACTATTCTGTTACTAAAAATACGTGAAATTATTACTCTATATTAATTTTCTCTTAAATAAACTATAGTTCTTTAAATACATAGATACTTTTGGATTTCATATCACCTACATTTCCCAATGGAATTTCTCTTCAATCTCGAGAACCACCACTTAGAGGTTTTCTTAGACTAAGAAAAAAGGTGGAAAAAAAATTCAGCAAAATCAAATAAAACCTCAGAAAAGTCCATAATTTTTATAGTGTTTCACACTTCTTCAAAGAAGGGAGAATAAAAGGGCTTTCTTATTTGGAGCCAAACTTGATCATTATAGTTTATAATTTCTGTCTTTTGTTTTTATATTTCCAAGGTATCTCCCTTTCTCTTTCTCAAAGATGATAAAAGATAACAAGTAGTTTAAACAAAAAAGTTCAGCAGAAGCAGCTGTCCAATACATTGAAATAGTCTCATGCTGTATACAGTGTTCCACACCCAAGTGACCAATCTCTGTAAAGAAGAAAAAGAAGTCTCCTATTTCTTCTTCAGGACCAAGCTTAGTCATAATTTTATAGCATTCAGTTTCGATTTTTTGGCTGCTGGCTGCTGTTTCCATATACATATACATCATTGTAATCATTGTATATTTTATTTTCTGTGTTCTGCTTATCATCTCACTTTGCATCAGTTTGGGTCTTCTAGTTCTTTGTATTGGTCATTTTTTATAGCATAGCAACATTTTTTTATATTCACATACTATAACTTATTTATCTATTCCCCAGTTAACAAGTATTTACTTTGTTTCTAGTTCTTTGCTACTATAAAATTCTGCTGTGAATTTTTTATGTATTTAAGTCTTTTTAGTCATTGATTTCCTTGAAATATAGGCCTAATGGTGGAATTTTGAGATCATAAGGTATGGATATACCATTCATTTTCTTAGTGTAATTCCAAATTGTTTTCCAGAATAGACCAATTCATAGCAACAGAGCTATAATTGACCCTCTTACCTAGCTCCTCTAACATTGACCATTCCCATCTTTTGTCATCTCTGCTAATTTGAGAGGTATGAAGTGAATCTAAGAGTTGTTTTGATTTTCATTTGTTTTGGGGCAGCTAGATGGTGCAGTAGATAGAGTACCAGCCCTGACATCAGGAGGACCTAAGTTTAAATCTGGTCTCAGACACTTAACACTTCCTATCTGTGTGACCCTGGGCAAGTCACTTAACTCCAATTGTCTCAGCCAAAAAAAAAAATTATGATTTTCATTTGTTTGGTGAATTTAAACATTCTTTCACATAGTTGTTAGTATTGCATTTCTTTACAGAACTATTCCTATCTTTTGTCTATCTTATGTCTTAGGCATGGCTTTATATTTCTATTAGTTGCCTATATATTTTTGAATGTCATAATTGGAAATTATTGGTAGAATTATTAACAATATTTGATATAAATATTTTTCATTTGATCACTTTTATTCTTATTCTGGTTATTTAATTTTGTTTGTACAAAAACATTTCATTTTCACGAAATTGAAATTATCTATTTTATCATTTTTAATCACCTTTATTCTTTGTTTGTTAAAAATTCATTCCCTAACCCTCTGTGAACTGATACAAAGTGAAGAGAGCAGAACCAGAAGAACATTTTATACAATAACTGCAGCATTGTAAAAAAGATCAACTTTGAAAGCCTTAATAATTAAAGAACACAATAACCCACCATAATTCCAAAGAACTTATGATGAAAAATAATGTCCACCTCCATCAGAGAACTGATGGGCTTCAGTATAGTTTGAAGAATGTTTTGTTTTCTTTTTTGTTCTTTTTAGGGGGCACATGTGGGGGAAAGAACATAGCTAATGTTGAAATTTGTTTTATATGGCTCACACACTCTCGCTCGCGCGCGTGCTCTCTCTCTCCATATATATATATATATATATATATATATATATATTTTGTAATAGCCTTTATTTTTCTTGCTTTCTCTTTGGAGATGGGGGAGTGGTAGAAGGAGGGAAAGAATTTGGAACTGGGGGAAAATATTAAATCTTATGTGCTTCAAAAAAGAAAGTTAAAAAAAGGAATTCTACCCTAACCACTATTACAAAAGTTTCCTGATAATATCAGTAGAAGGAGGGAAAGCCTTTAATGAAGTATTACTACATTCATTTACATAGGTATTATAAGTACTTTAAAAATATAATTAAAAGGCATTTATGCAAAAAGTTAACAGTATATAACACTATATAATGGAGAAATACTAGAAGTTTTCTAAATAAATGTAGACTTAAAGTAGAAGTGCTATTTTTCCTTTTTGGTGATTGATAAGAATTGTCAGGAATAAAAATAAATCAGGAAAGAAATTCTTATAGAAAGAGGCAAAAAAGAGACAAAACTATTCCTAATTGTTGTTGATATATCTGTTTACTAGAAAATCTTAAGGGATCAGCAAAGAAGCTAAATGAAACAGTGGTTTAGTGAAGTAGCAAGATACAAAATAAAGTTTAAAAAATCAATTTATTTCTATATAGCAATAATAAAATTCTAAAGGGAAGTCCCAACTAAAATAACCACAAAACACAAAATGTACCCGGTACTCACCAAGGCACACTCAATATTTGTATCAGCACAGTTACCAAATGCTTCTTTAAGAAGTAAAGGGTAGTAATGTTACCTAGAGAGATTTAGTTAGTGCTCATAGCTGAGTTGTATTAATATACTAGTGACAAAATTATCAAAAATTAATTTACAGCTTCAATGGTATACTAAGCAAATTGCCAAGGAGAATTTTTTTAGAGAGCCAGACAAAATAATTTATTTGAAAGAACAAAAAATCTTAAGGAACAAGGGAAAAAATGACGGAAAAAAAAGTGGAAATAGAGGGAGAATAGTCCTTTGGATAAAGTACTAATCAACAAAAATGTTTGGTACTTCTTTAAAAAAAAGTTTGAAAAATAGATTGAATGGAATAGACAAGGAAGTTGAAATTAATGCAGTGAAAAATAAGCTTGAAAACTTAAATTACCTAGAGAAGGACTCCTGTATTTGACAAAAATTGCAGTGAAAAAAGGAAAGAAATTAGGTTTAGACCACCATATTATACCACATACCACAATAAACTCAAGATACATACATGAATCTGACTGTTAAAAGCTATGCTATTAAAAAAAATTAGAAAATCAAATTAAACAATTTCAACTCCTTTAGTCTTTTTCCATGAGCCATACTTTTCATCTTTATTAACTGGTTCTTCTTTATTTTCTTAGTATTATTGTTAGAGTACAGTGATCAGAACTGGATAGAACTAGGACTTTTTTGTTTGTTTTTTTGATTGGCGTTTCCTTTGTTTTATTGGCTTTCTAATGATTAGCATTCAAAGTTGATTTAAGTGTCTTGTATAGTTTGCACATTTAACCCAGAGTGCTTCTTAAGGATTGTTTTCTTTTCCTTAGGGGGGAAAAAAAGTCTGTTCAGATTTTACATTTATGTTTTACATATGATCATACAATCTTTGAGATCTTTGTATTGGTCTGAATCCTATTTTACCTTTCCAAAAATACTGTGTAAATAAAACTTCAATTAAGCTCTTTAAAAGTACATGCCAAGAAGGGATATCCTGTCATTTGTACCTTCATAAATATAAAGTGCAGGTTTTATTATTTTTAATATTTTTTCAATTTAACTTAATTTTTACTTTAAACTTAATCAGATTATTTCCCAGGATAGTAAGCTTGGAGCAAAACAGAATGAAGTATTATATAGAACTCTTCCTGATATACAAGATTCATTTTATTTTTCAGAGTCTCAGTTTAATCCATTAAATAGAGATGGCATGATGACAATAATATTCTTTGCAAGAGCATTTTTAAGGAGTAGCTGATAAGTTATAATGATCTTTGTATTTGCAAATGTCAAGCATATTAAAATGATTTTAAGGATCTCAGGAAAAGTTCTTGGATCTTATATATCATGGCATGTTTGAAATTACCAAAAAGATTACAGGTTTATTTTGGGTTCCATGAAAAGGAAAGGTACTTCTCTAGTTGTTCAGATTTCTTGCTGGTGTTCAGCTTGGGGATAGATATAGCAAGAATGCTTTAGAACAGATTTTTTAAGAGTCTATAGATTTTTTTTTTTTTTAAGAATAGTTTTCTATTTTGCCATAAATACAGCAGCTACTCACTGGCCTGATCCATTGCTGACTGGCATAGAAATTTTGACTATATTTCTGACTTAGGCAGGTTTGCCTCTCCTAAAGCAGCCCAAGAGCTCATCACTCTGGTTCCAAACAATGTCAAGACCCATATACTATAGACTTTAGACTTATTGCAGCTCAGATAATCCTGAGCTCAAACAATCCATTTACTTTTAACTATTCCAGTAACAGGGATTATAGGTGTGTGCCACTATACCCACCTAAACTTTCATAAATAATAAGTTATGAGGTGAATGCAGTATGCATTTAATATATGGGAAATTTCAATTTGGCTTCATTTGATTCCAACATTTTTGTGACTGAATGAATAAATGTCCTTATTTTTAACTATGTGATGTAAGTATCATTTCTCTAGTCCATCTGAAAAATTGAATTTTTATTATGTGTAACCTGTGGGAATTCAAGGTATTTTCTTTGTTTTCCTAAGGAGAATTTCACTACTTAAAAGCCTGTTTGTTTATGGCTTATAATATGAAACAGTAAGATTTTTAAAAAATTATTATTTTATAAAGGAGAGAGAGCCTTACTTTAAATGCCTTTTAATTTCCTTCCTAATTAGCTCCCCTTGCTATAAAGTTCAAGTATACTGGGATGTCACAACCCTCATATTTGGTACATTTACTTTGTCCACTTAAAGGGGAAAAATGTATTTCCTCTTTAAGGAAATAGTGCTGCCAGGAGAAATGAAGGTGTAGGTACTGCCCAGTTGTAGGTAACAGTGGAGGATTTGGGGAAGTCCATTGATCAGTTAGATTGCTCTGTCCTATAAGGCTTGTTAAGGATTTATTGATACACTCTATCAGGGTGTTGAGAGAGGTATTCAGGGAAAGCTAAGAATTTCCACAGTTCTTTTTCCTTTCTTGTAAATTCATGCCAGGTCAGAAATTACAGCTTGAGTGGGATGTCCTTCTATAGAGCCCAAATACACCCTATTTATCATGATACTTACTGGCCGTAGTATTAAATGGTGAGGATTTTCTTTTTCTTTTTTTTCTTATTTTTTTGGTTAGTGTTCCCTTTCAAACATGTCTTATATATCTCTTCTCCTTTCTCTTTGCCTTCTCCAGCCACTTCTCTCCTCTCGTCCTCATTTTTTACATATAATTTTTGTGAAGACTAAAATTAATTTTTCTCCAGGTCATCTTATGTGATTTTAAAATATCTTGGATTGAATATTTCTTACCTTTTCAAATTAACCAACTTGTTTCCATCACAGGACCTTTGCATTGACTGCTTTCCCTGCTGTTCTGGAGCCCTTTAGGGGTTCACAGGATCCATGTCAACTTCCTGAGTAGCCCTTATATTTTTAGAATCTGGTCTCCATGTTCACTTTAAAAAATTACCCTGGGTGGGTATGTTGGGCCTCATTTAAACAGTTTGTGCTTTTGGAACTGTAGAACCAAAGGATCACAACATTGCAAAAGACTTAGCAGAGTAGTTTAGCTAAATCCACAGTCCTTACAGAAGCATGTGTGTCTGTGTGTATATGCACACATGTGTACTTATTTATCATAATAAATAAAAACCTTCCAGTTGAACATACTATGGGAATAATGAAAACTTGTCCAAATGGCCCACGTTAAGGAATTTGTAACCGGCAGTACTCTTTCATACTGGTTAACGCCATGCTGCTTGGGGAATATAGAACAAGCCCAAACAGTAATACTGACAGAATTCGGAATTATGATACAGTGGAGCCTTCACGTAATTCTTTGTTGAAGAAGTTAGGGCCTAAATGTTAAGGCTTATTGTTATTCTGAGTTGATAATCTCTGCCTTGCTTTAATAATTTTTCCTCATGCCTGGGTAGCCCGCGAGTTGCACAATAATCACTCACACAGCTTTGTAATCAATGCCCAAAGTAATAGGATTCCTCTGGCCACCGGCAATTAATAAATTTGTGTCTTTTTTAAAACACTAGCAAGTCGGGCCTGAAATACGACTGACTGGCTCTCCTCATTTGCATATTTATTGCAGTGGAAAAATTCTTACCAGATGATTGATGCTGAGCCTGCCTCTTGAATTCCAAGCAGCACATTATTATGAAATGAAAAATGCCGGCCATACAGTTGATTAAAGTTGAAGACAGTGGAATCGGTGTTTTTTAAGATTGTGGGAGAATTAAAGGCATATTTTAATAGATGTTGACAAGAAGTGAACTAACAAAAGCAAAGCAAAGGATTTGCTTGAAAAGATTTAATCAAACGTCTTTCTTGGGGGATTAATTGCTGGGGATGACTAGTGCAAGTGGCAGGCTTGTGGATTTGAATGAAAAGTATTGTTCTTAGGCCAACATATTGTGTGTCATTTTGACCTATAGTTTAGCTCTAGTTTCCTAGGTACTTTTAAAGGAGGGAAAAAAAAATTGCCTTGTAATTTGAAGATCCTACTAAGCATATATATCTAACTTAATGAAAATGTGTTTTTATGTGGCTATATCCACATATGTGGGATATGCTTGTATATATTTTTAAAAAAATAAATAAGGTAAGCCATGCATTTTTCTCTTCTCTGTCCCTCCCTTTCTTCTCTTCCCCTCCTCCTTCCCAATCTCCCTTCTTAATCTTCTGGGAACCAGCACTCTTATGATCCTAATTGATAAACTGTGTGAATGTGTTGAAACAAAATGTGTTCAACAGCAACAAAAAGACAAGGTATTTGAATGTCCTAAAACTTATTAGATGGATCAGAAAGCTTATACAGCTAGTAGGTGATAGCATTTTGTACATAGGATGTCATTTATTAATAATTGTAGATCAGTAGCAAATGTTTAACATTGTCTCACCTATACAAAGATAAATTCCATGATAATGTTCACCTCACATTTTTTTTTAACAGCACTTTGTAGTTTTCAGAATATATTCACATGTTATTAATTCATTCTGTTGATCCTCATTTCATTTCTATGAGGTAGCCAGGGCAGGTTGTGTTATCTGCATTTTATAGATGAGGAAACTAAAACCCAAAGAGATTAAATTAACTGGCCAAAGGTGTTGCTGAGCTAGTTAGTGGGAGAGTCAGCATTAGAATGCTGGTCTTCTGCCAGCTCTCTTTCTGCTACATTGTACTCTGAATGTTCTTAACAAAGTTGCTTCCTAGAGCCTATTACTTACTACTGAGGTGAAAGAAATCTAGCATATCTTTCTCCTCTTAGGGGAAGATCCTCTGGAAATTTGGTCCTGGGATCTGAAGGTGGTACACAGGTACCCTCTTTTATCAAGAAAGACAGAAAACAAAGCATTTGCTTTTAGTTGTTTTTTCTTCCAGTCACATTTAATGATCATCACCATCTTAAAGTAGGAAGCTCAAAGTCATTTCATGTTTCCAAGTCTGTATGTACACAGGTTTTCACTGACTGGAGGACGCTCACTGGAAAAGTTGAAGCCAGTGGGTAGTGTTTTTTACCCATGGCCAGAATTGGAAGGGAAGGAGATTGGGAATGTTAACATGTCTTCACCTTATTAGGTCACTAGTAACATTAGCTTTGATGAACTTTTTTTTCCTTCAGTGGAGGATGGAGTTTGAAGAATGGAATGACAGATTTCATCTCTGGTGGATCTCCTGACACTTTGATTCATGGCAGTGCTATCCCTGAATGGACTTTAAATACTCCAGGGCTACTTTTTGACTGGGTGAAGGGGTGTATAAAATGAGAACATATGAGAGAGGCATTCTTTGATTTACTGATACTGGCTCTCAGCTTTCTTGTGGGATTGATATGCTATCTAATATATCTGCAGTAAGGAGTCTTTTTTTTTTTTCTTTTTACTTGAATTTTTTTATTTGGCTTGAAAAGAATTAAGGGGCTTGTGAAGTATTTGAAAGTGGCTTTAAAAGTTAGGATCTTGCTATGGTGGGTTTCAGAATCCCCAGATTGTCACATGTGAAAATCACATTTTGGTGTGGTATTTCATAAAGCAGCCTCATATTGTACAGATTGTCCTGTGACTTCTTCCCCATTTGTTCTTGTTTCCAAATAGTGACATCCTAGAAAGGTGACAGATATGAGTTCTTGTCCTTGACAAATTCAGGAAAGCTTATGAATGTATGTTGGTCTGTGTACAAAGGTAAACTAAACTGAAGATGGTAATGGTTATTCCTGGTGTTGGAAGATTTTATAGGGCTCTATGTTGGCAAACTCAGTTCAAGAGAATTTTTTTTTTCTGACCATTCCAATCAGTCCTACCTCTCTTCCTTACCACCCTCACCTTTGGGTCTGGAATGTTTTTGTTTTTGTTTTTTCTTCCCTTTATTTTTTACCTAGTTATTATAAACACTCTTAAGAACTGTGAGCTACTATGGAGTTTCTGGTTAATTGAGAGATTCTCAACTTTTCTTCTACTGATAAACACTAGTGCCTTGATTTTATAAGTATGGTTTCTATCCTTTCCATTTCCTTTATATTCCTTGATCATTTTTTCCTTTCATTTTTTCATAAATTGGCATATATTTTATTTTAGAGTCTAGATTTTTAGAATTAGTTTTGCCTTTAAAAAAGAAATATATTTTTCCCCCATCCTGTTTTTGTTTCTCTTTAACTCCACTTGTTTCTGTTCAGTTCTTTTGTGAAGATTAGGTTTGAGAACAGCAAACTGAGAACTTTGGATTCATATAAATAAGCATTTTGAATTGTTTATTATAAACCCACAGGGTGTATGGTACTGATTGCTAAAGGCCAGTAAATAGTTTTGAAAATAGAACAGATAGATTTGCAGTGAGCTTTTAATTTAATAAAACTGGTTAAAAATGAACAGGCCACTTTTACATGCAAGGACAATGCTTTATAATTAATTTTTATTTTTTATTTTTTTTTATTTTTTATTTTATTTAATAATAACTTTGTATTGACAGAATCCATGCCAGGGTAATTTTTTACAACATTATCCCTTGCACTCGCTTATGTTTTGTTTTTTCCCCTCCCTCCCTCCCTCCACTCCCCCCTCCCCCCAAGATGGCAAGCAGTCCTATATATGTTAAATGTATTACAGTATATCCTAGATATAATACATATTTGCAGAACCAAACAGTTCTCCTGTTGCACAGGGAGAATTGGATTCAGAAGGTAAAAATAACTCGGGAAGAAAATAAAAAATGCAAATAGTTCACATTCGTTTCCCAGTGTTCCTTCTTTGGGTGTAGCTGTTTCTGTCCATCATTTATCCATTGAAACTCAGTTAGGTCTCTTTGTCAGAGAAATCCACTTCCATCAGAATACATCCTCATACAATATTGTTGTCGAAGTGTATAATGATCTCCTGGTTCTGCTCATCTCACTCAGCATCAGCCCATGTAGGTCTCTCCCAACCATCCTGTTGGTCATTTCTTACAGAACAATAATATTCCATAACATTCATATACCACAATTTACCCAGCCATTCTCCAATTGATGGGCATCCATTCATTTTCCAGTTTCTAGCCACTACAAACAGGGCTGCTACAAACATTTTGGCACATACAGGTCCCTTTCCTTAATTTTTATTTTTTAAATTTATGAATTCATCACTTTTAGGGAACCTCTGCATTCGTAATACTTTCTACCTGTATACATTGGCAGTACAAGTTACAGTCTTAGAGAGTTGTCAGAGGCTCTGAGAAGTTAAGTTATTTATCCAATGTGTGTGTTAGAGGTCGGACTTGAATCCATGTCAGCTTGATTGAGCTCTCTCTGCAGAGCTGTCATTTTCAAGTGAACATGGACAAGTCATTCTGAATCTGAGTTTCCTATCTATAAGATAGGACTGACAATGCTACCTAACTCTCGTAGGATTGTTGTGAGAAAAGCACTGTGCAAAACTTAAAGCTCTAACTGCATACAAATGACTTGTTCTTACTGCAACAAGAGTAACCAGGTGATAAAAATCCTGGAGACATCTCCAACTTAGCATGTCCAAAACAGAATTTATTAAGTTTTTCTTTTAAACCTCCCCCCCCCCCCCAAATGTTCTTATTTCTCTGGAAGATCTCATCATCCTTTCAGTACCCGAGTTGTAACCTTGGCATTATCCTGGGTTCCATGGTTGCCAGAGCTTGCCATTTCTACTTCACATCTTGACCTCTTCTCTGCTTATTTTTCTGTCACTGTAGATCAGGTTGTCATCACTTCTCATCTGGATTATTATGATAGCCTCCCATTTAACCTTGTCTCTTTCCACTCTGGTTCATCCTACACATAGTTGCTAACATGATTTTCCTTAAATGAAGATTTGATTATCTTATTCTGTTATTAAATTCTTGTGATTCACTGTTGATTTTAGGATAAAATATAAACTTGTTGGTTTCACTTCATAATCTGATTCCTTCAAACTTAGTTTCATTGTACATTACTCCCCTTCTTATGCTCTAATCTAGTCAACCTGACCTTTACCTTTTTCTTACATTTGACAGTCCACTTCCCTCTGCCTTTGTACTGTCTATTGTCATTCACTTCCTCCTCACCTTGACCTCTTAGAAGTTCATCTCTTCATTTAAGATGGAATTCAGGCACCACCTTTTATATGAAGCCTTTTCTGATCCCCCATTAGCTACTAATATTACCTTTCTTCTCAATTTACTTCGTATTTATTAACTTTTATTTATTCTGAGTATATTTATATATGTACTTCTATTTCTCCCCCATTAGAAGATACACTTTCCCCTCAGAGGAATTGTTTCAAACTCTGTATTTCCACTACCTAGTATTATACAAGGAACATGATAAATGCTTAATAAATGTTGAGTGAGTGATTGATTTTAATGAAATGTTCTTTATTTTCTTCTGTTCAGTTGGAAAGATACTTTTTAGAGTAGGTGAGAGAGAGCCTAGATGCATTTAAAAAAAATTTTTTTTGGTTAAATTTTTATTCTAGATTTAACAGATAACTAAAAAAGAACATTTTCATGTACAAAGTAGAACAAAAAAAATAAAATTATTTGTAGAACTGAGAATCTCTTACATACAACATATTTTAATATATACATATATAATAAATTCAGCATATTTGAAAACTCTTCTGCTTGTCAGTTTCTTTCTGACCTTCCTTCTGTACATTTACTTGTGTTTAAAAATATACTTCCGTGAGTCCGTCTTTTCTTTTTTTTGGTGGTACTATTACAGCATTTCTCTCTACCCAAATATTTTCCCCTCAACAAAGAAAGAAAGAAAAATCTTTTTGGCACAGAGTAGGACCCATCCCCCTTTCCAGATTTACATTTTCCATATCCAAAATTTATTTGTCTCAGTCTATATCTGAAGTGTATCACTTGTCTTTTACTAAGTAGGTAGCAGGTTTCCGTATCATTCCTCTCTAATCATTATGAATCATTATATTAGCCAAAATTCTTAAAACTTTCAAAGTTTTTTTTTTTTTTCCTACAATTTTTTTGTTATTGGTAAAAATCTCCTGATTGTGTTTGCTTAAATCTGTATCAGTTCACTCAAGTCTTCCCACGTTTCTTGGAAACTGTCCTTTTAGCAATTTCTCACAATTCAATAAAATTTCATGACATTTGTATACTATAATTTATTTAACCATTGACCAATTGGTAGACACTCTTTATTTTTAGTACATTACAACAACAAAAAAGCTTCTTTAAACATTTTTGCATACAGAGCTTAATAGATGTAAGCCTAGAAGTGAAATTCACTGAGTTTTATTTATATTTTTGAAGTAAAAATTTCATCTCTTAGGTAGAAGAAAGGAATTGTTCAATGCATTGAGAGTAAAGGATTGTTTTTGCTAGGCTGGTATGGGAAAGAATGAGGCTATGCCGCTGATATGGACAAATGGGCAGGTCAGAAGCGTAAAAGAGAGGGAAAACAGGATTTGAACTAGATGGCCTCCAAGGGCCTTTTTATAGATGGAGAATTAACATCCAAAGAATTGAAGTCACACTGGGAATAAGCAGCAGAGGTCAGATCAGAACCCAGATCCTTTTACTTCAAATTCAGTCTTTCTTTGTACTATGCTCAGATTTCTTAGCTTTTTGTGTTCTTTGGCCACAAACTCTGCCAGTAGTCTTTAAAAAAAATTTGTTTTGTTTTGTTTTGAATTCTTTCTTCCCACATACTCCTCCATCTATTGAGAAAGCAAGAAAAACAAAATCTGTTACAAGTGTGCATGGACAAGCAAAACAAATTCCAGCATTAGCTACGACCAAAAAACTCCTATGCTTTAGTCTGTACTCTTGAGTCTATGACCACTCTAGCTTCTGAAGGTGGGTAGCATGTTTTATCATGAATCCTCTGAAATTGTGATTGGTTCCACTATGTTGTTCAGAGTTCTTAAGTCTTTCAACGATATTTGTTAGTATAATTTTGTTGCCGTTGCATAAATTGCTTTCTTGGTTCTGTATCAGTTCATAGAAGTCTTCTCAATTTATGCTATAACCATCCCCTTCATCTTTTCTTACAGCACAATAGCATTCTACTATAACTCATTCAGCTATTTGACAGGCATTCCTTGAGTTTTCAGTTTTTTGCCACTACAAAAAAGCTATTAAAAATATTTTTAAAATATATGTGCTCTTTTCCTCTTTTCTTTGACATTTTTGGGATATAAACTTAATAGTGGGTATCATTGAGTCAAAGGATATGCACAGTTTAATAATTTTTTGGGCACAGTTCCAAATTGTTTTCCAGAGTAGCTAGATTAGTTCATAGTAATTCTTTAAAGTATCTATTTTCTCATAGCCCTTCCAGTATTTGTCATTTTTCTTTTTCTTTCTTTTTTTTCTTTCTTTTTTTTGTTTTTTTTTGTTTTTGGCCAACTTTGTTGATCTAATAGATATGAAGTGGTATCTCAGAGTTTTATTTTTCATTTCCTTACTAGTGACTTAGAACATTTTTATATGGCTATTGTTAATGTGGATTTCTTTTTGTAAAAATTGTTATATCCTTCAACAATTAATTGGAGCATAGATCTTATTCTTACATATTTGTGACTAATATCTAGAGATATATCTTAGAAATCATTGAGAACTGTTAGTGAAAAATTTGCTGTAAAGGTTTTATTCGGTTTCTTCATTTTGCTTCTGTGCTGCGTGTGTTTTTGTATAAGAACTTTTTTATGTAATCAGATTGTTCATTTTATCTTTTGTGAGCCTTTCTATCTTTTGTTTAGTCTTATGACTAGTAATTTTTTCCTTGCTGTTCTAATTTGTAATTTCACCCTTCATGTCCAAATTATGTACCTATTTGGAGCTTTTCTTGGTATATGGATTGAAATGTTGATATCTGCTTACTGTCTGCCTATCTACTTTCTGGTTTCCTAATAGATTTTGACCAATAATGATAATAATAAAATCTTGACCCAAAAGCTAAGATTTTCCTCTAGGCTTAATCAACTAATTGCCTCATAACTGCAGTTTGGTGATAGGTAATAGCACAATGTAATAGTCAGAGAGTTGGACCTGATGGAAGCAAGAGACCTGATCTCAAACAATAACACTAATTAGTTGTGTGACTTTGGAAAAGTCACTTCAACTCATTTTCTTCATCTATGGAGTTAATTTATTTCATAGGGTGATAATGAGAAAAATCCTTTGTAAAACTTGAAAAATTAACTATGTAAAAGTGTTATAAGAGTGGGGAATCACATGATAGCATAAATCAACCCAGAGTCTTTGCCCCTGCAGACATAATTCAAAATTCAGATTCTGGCTGCTAACTTTATCTTTTATGAATTTCAATAAATTACTTAACGATTAACTGAAAGAATAGAGTTGAAGAATGAAAGAATGATAATTAAAACTAAAACTAGGTAAGATTCTCAAAGGAAAAAGTCTACAAAGAAAAAAGTAAGGACAGAGGGGTATAGGATATTGTAAGGAAGTGAGTAGAAGAAAAAGGCTAAGTCATAAAGTGTTTTTAGGAACAAGGAATTGTCAAAACCATTGGTAGAGGAAAACTATTAAAGAAGTAAGTGGTAAATCACCAGTGATGCTTCCAAAACCAAGATTAAAGGATTAAATAGTCAATTCTGGTAACACTAGCTTATCTATTGATTTTTTTATTACAAAATATATTATATCCCCATTGGACTTCATGAGTGCTTTTGCAAATTGCAGTAGCTTCCCTTTATAGAGTTAAGCTAATCAAAGCTTAAGAGAAGCAAAATGACTTTTCCAAGGTCATATAACTAGTCAGTGGTAAAACAGGGAGAAGTGAAGTGTCAGAGATTTGTTAAGTGCAACATAGACTGTTTGCCTTTCCAGTTGTATGTAGTTATAAAATAGAGAATAATTCCCCATTTTCCTTGGTCCTAGAGCTGTCTTGTGTATTACTTGCAATTGGAGAATGATCAACAATTGTCATATTTCTATTCTCCATTTTCTAGGCCACAAGGCACTTAAAGCGTTGCTTAGGTCATTGGTAGATCTTCAGGAAGAACTGCTTTACCAGTATCCAGACACACGACACCTCGTAGATGGAACAAAACCTAAAGAGGAAAGGTAAAGTGGGAATGGATTGGGGTGGGGAGGTGGGAGGCATCCTGCTCCTCCTTTCTTTCCTAGAATTGTTTTATTATTTGTGAACAAGAAACTCTGATCCTTCCATATTGAGAGCACAAGCCACGCACCTTATGTTCATGGCATTGAATAAATATCTGCCTGCATAGATTGCAGGCCTTGCAGGATTAGTCAGCACATACTCTGTACAGAGCCCTGAGTTAGACATAGAAGAAGTAGAAAGCTTCAGGACAGATCCCTTCTTTCACAGAGTTAGTAATCTACAACTTCTGGTTGGAGGAAAGCATGCATCTGGATTGTCAAAACAAAAAATAAACAATATCTGAAAAAAAAAATTTTTTTTGAGCTCCAAATTTTTTACCTCTAGTTTCTCCTTTACCTATTGAAAAGATAAGCAAAATGATACCCATATTTATATGGATATATAAAACACATTTCCATAATAACTTTTTTTATTATGGCTTTTTATTTACAAGATATATGCATGGGTAATTTTTCATCATTGATAGTTGCAAAATCCTTTGTTCCAATTTTTCCCTTTCTTCCCCCCATCCCCTCCCCCAGATGGCAGGTTGACCAATACATGTTAAACATGTTAAAGTATAAGTTAAATACAACATATGTATACATGTCCATACAGTTATTTTGCTTTACAAAAAGAATCGGACTTTGAAATAGTGTACAATTAGCCTGTGAAGGAAATAAAAAATGCAGGCGGACAAAAATAGAGGGATTGGAAATGCTATGTTGTGGTTCATAGTCATCTCCCAGAGTTCTTTTGCTGGATGTAGCAGGTTCAATTCATTACTGCTCTATTGGAACTGATTTGGTTCATCTCATTGTTGAAGAGGGCCGCTTCCATCAGAATTGATCATCATATAGTATTGTTGTTAAAGTATATAATGATCTCCTGGCCCTGCTCGATTCACTCAGCATCAGTTCATGTAAGTCTCCAGGCCTTTCTGAAATTATCCCGCTGGTCATTTTTTACCGAACAATAATATTCCATAATATTCATATACCACAATTTATTCAGCCATTCTCCAATTGATGAACATCCACTCAGTTTCCAATTTCTGGCCATTACAAACAGGGCTGCCACAAACATTTTGGCACATACAGGTCCCTTT
This sequence comes from Antechinus flavipes, assembly GCF_016432865.1. Lineage (NCBI taxonomy): Eukaryota > Metazoa > Chordata > Mammalia > Dasyuromorphia > Dasyuridae > Antechinus > Antechinus flavipes. The sequence continues at coordinate 114,321,471 of NC_067401.1, read as the reverse complement.
CCCTTCTTTAGTATCTCTTTAGGGTATAAGCCCAGTAGAAACACTGCTGGGTGAAAGGGTATGCACAGTTTGATAACTTTTTGAGCATAGTTCCAAATTCATCTCCAGAATGGCTGGATGTGTTCACAATTCCACCAACAATGTATCAGTGTCCCTGTTTTCCCACATCCCCTCCAACATTCCGCATTATCTTTCCCTGTCATCTTAGCCAGTCTGACAGGTGTGTAGTGGTATCTCAGAGTTGTCTTAATTTGCATTTTTCTGATTAATAATGACCTGGAGCATCTTTTCATTCCATAATAACTGTTAACCTCTCCTCAAAAGTATGAAAAATAAAGTGAAAAAATATTTTGCTTCAATCTGCACTAGGTTTATTAGCTCTCTGAAAGTGGATAATATTTTTCATCATGACTTCTTTGGAATTGTCATGAATCATCATTGCTCAGAATAGCTAAGTCTTTTACAGTTAATCATGTTAAAATATGACTGTTACTATATACAGTGTTCTGCTGGTTTTGCTAATTTCACTTTGTGTCAGTTCATGTAAGTCTTTGGGAATACTTTTAATTAGCAGTGAGCAGAATGAGTTTGGTAGGCATGGACGCGCATTGTGGGAGATCAAAGAAGACTTTTCATTAATGGAGTAGTTTTTGAATAAGCTATAAAGGAAGGGTAGAAATTCAGTAGAATGAATGAATGAAAAAACATTTATTAAATACATACAGTGTTCCAAGTACTATATTAAGCACTGGGAATGCAAATAAAAAAGCAAAACAGAATCAGGTTCCAAGAGAATGGAGGGGAGAATTTGTTTACAAATTAAACTTCAAGTAAGAGAGTTGCCAATAAGAGGTTATATGGACCATGTTTGCAGTAACTAGAGATAGTGGATCCTGTAAGGTGCTCATTATTTAGAACAACTTGGACCCCAAAATGGGAGTTCCAGAACTGAAAGGGGAAGATGGAGGCTAGACATAGGAAAGAGCAGTCCTTGAGGCCTGAAGCAGGAAAGTCTCTTCATGCTCAGGGGATTGCTTAACTCCATGACCCTCAAGCATGTGCAGAAACTTTGCCCTAAGATCAGCCTGCAAAGTCTGGATGATGTCTGATTGTGGAGGACTTTGACTGCCAAGTTCTAAAGCATGTTGGATTTTTAATTTTAAATACTCACTGTTTAACACAGGGCTTCTTAAGCTTTGTCTAGTTTAGATCTCACCCAAAAATTGTTTCCCTCTATAGTATCTCTAATAAGTGACCATATGCATGGACAATTCTTTAACATTAGCCTTTGCAAAACCTTGTGTCCCAATTTTCCCTCCTTCCCCCCATGCCGTCCCCTAGATGGCAAGTAGTCCAATATATGTTAAACATTATAGAAATATATGTTAAATCCAATATATGCATACATATTTATACAATTATAAAGTGGGAAAATAACATGCTTCAATCTGCACTCAGTTCATTAGCTTGTGCTGCACAAGAAAAATCAAATCAAACCGGTAAAAAAAAAGAAGAAAAATGTAGGCAAGCAACAATGAAAAAAATACGTTGTTGTGGTCCACACTCACTTGCCACAGTCCTCTCTCTGGGTATAGATGGTTCTCTTCATCACTGAACAATTGGAACTAGTCTGAATCATCTCATTGTTGAAGAGAGCCACATCAATCAGAATTGATCATTGCATAATCTTGTTGACATGTACAATGATTTCCCGTTTCTGCTCATTTCACTCAGCATCAGTTCATGTAGGTCTTTCTAGGCCTCTCTGAAATCATCCTGCTGGTCATTTCTTACAGAACAATAATAGTCCGTAACATTCACATATCATAATTTATTCAGCCATTCTCTACTTGATGGGCAGCTGCTCAGTTTCCAGTTTCTGGCTACTACAAAGAGGGCTGCCACAAACATTTTTGCATATGTGGGTCCCTTTCCCTCCCTCTTTGGAATATAAGCTCAGTAGTTAACACTATTGGGTCAAAGGATATGCACAGTTTGATAACTTTTTAAGCGTAGTTCCAAACTGCTCTCTAGAATGGTTGGATCCATTCACAGTTCCACCAACAATGTATCAGTTCTCCCAGTTTCCCCACATTCCCTCCAACATTTGTCATTATCTTTTCCTGTCATCTTAGCCAATCTGAGTTGTGTAATGGTATCTCACAGTTGTCTTAATTTGCATTTCTCTGATCAGTAATGATTTGGAGCACCTTTTCATATGACTAGAAATAGTTTCGATTTCTTCCTCTGAAAATTGTCTGTTCATATCCTTTGACCAATAGGAGAATGGCTTGAATCCAATAAGGAACCATCTTAGCTTTTTATGGTAGCAAAAACTTTTTAGGCAATAGTCCATTCCAGTTTTCAGAATTTGTTATTGTGTAATAGAAGTTAGAAAAATGTAATAGTTTTTCCTTTTTATATTAAATTTAAACATACCTCTTTTATTCATTGTTTCTGGTTCTGCCTTCTGAGGCTCTCACTTAGCCATTTTTCAGATGTATTTCAGATCTACCCACACAGTGCTCCATCTCAACTCTTCTCCAAGGGATATATTGTGTTCACCCTAAAATGTGAGAAATAGTTAAGCAAAATAGGACATGTTAGCCTTGTCTGAGATTAAAAGCCACCTTCTATATGCATATCTGTTTCTCAAATAAGACTCGAATGAGAAAATATAACTTGCTTTTTGAACTTTTAAGGTGCTATACAATCACTTCTTACATGGCTTTAAGTGACCTGTTTGGCAGATCTCTCCCTCCCTATGTGGTGTTGCTTCTATATGGCTCTTGGCTCAGCAGCCTGATTATCTTCAGTAGTTGGAGTAGAGTACTCCACCTGCTAAGGGCTAGAGATGGAGCCCATTTGGGTAATGCTAATTTGTGGAAAGTGAGAATAGTCTGTACCAGGACTGAATGCAATATTCTGATGTGTTCTACCCACACAGTATGATGAATCTAATGAGTCCTCCATTCTGAACTCTTTACTTCCTTTTTAAAAAAACTATATCTTTATTGCTGTCTTTTGTTTTTACATCATCTAAATTTCCCCCTGTAGTCTTCCACCTTTGCAAAGGGACAGCCTTCCTGTATAACAGAATTTAAAAAAGAAAAGAGGAGGAAAAAGGGGGAGGGGGAAGATCATCAAAATCAATCAGCATATCTAAAAAAGGGGGAAATATATACAGTGTTCCTATCACCATGGACATCTTTCCTCTACCAAAGAGTTATTGAAACCTGTCTTTTCATGACTCTTCTTGGTAGCCATAAATTTATAATTTTGCAGCATTCATTTTTGATTGTTTTGTGGTTGTACTTTTCACTTACATTATTGTAGTCATTGATTCACTTCATTTTGCATCATCAATTCCCATAAGTCTTTCCATAGACCCTCTGTATTCATCATTTCTCACAGCAAAATAATATTCTATTACATTCACATAACATAATTTATTTAGCCCATTCTCCATTCTATTGGTGCTTCTTTGTTTCCAGCTTTTTGCTACCACAAAAAAAGTGTTCCTGTAAATATTTTAATGTGTTTTTTGTTTGTTTGCTTTTTATTAAATCAGGGAGTCTCCTTCATTACTCTTCTTTTTATCAGTGACTCTCACCAAGGTATAGTTTAACTGTGGAATTTTTGAGACTTACAAGAGATGTGGACATTTTGGTCACTTTATTTCCAAAATTCCTTTCCAAAATGATTATACCAATTTATAGCTCCACCAACAATAGATTAGTGTGCTAATATTTCTTCAATCCCCCCATCTGCCTATTCCCATCTTTGGTCATTTTTGCCAGTTTTCTGAATGTGAGATGAAAACTCAGAATTTTTATCATTTGCATTACCCTTATTATTTGGAACATCTTTCATGTGCTTTTAAAATCATTTAGTTTTTCTTAATGAAGTCTAGCATGATGTTAGGGTTTTTGGCTATGACATTGTTTCTGGCTCAAATTGAGCTTGTGATCCACTAACATTTCAGGTCACAGTTAACTTTGCTTTCTCTGCAGATATTCTATAAGTATGAGATACTTCTAGCTCCATGTCCTTTTCCCCATCACATTATTTCTTAACCATCCGCTTTAACCCCATCTTAACATCCACAGAAAACCTTCACCTGTTCTCTGCAACTTGTGCTATAACCCAGGGCTTCTTAAAACTTTTTCCACTTGTGACTCTTTTCACCTTATAGTTTTACACAACCCTGGGAATATGAATATATAAAATAGGTGCACAAATCAGACATTTAAAGATAATCATAATTTCTTGACTCCCATATTCAGTTACAAGACTTGCTTATGAGGTCTTAAATCACAGTTTAAGAAGCTGGATTCTATGTAAAAGGTTGGCTAAATTGGTAGGGTATTGGGTTCTAGATCTTACTTCTCTGGGGTTCTCCCCTGATTTCACATAAATAAGCCCTTTCTTTTGACTAGATGATTTCTCTCAACAATCTCCTTGTTTTTCCCAGTGAGGAAGAAATCCCTAGTGAAGAAGAAGAAGAAGAAGCCATGGTAGGGGAGTACCAGCAGAGGAGAGGCCCTCCCAAGAGGAAGCTGGAGATGGAGGATTATCCCAGCTTCATGGCAAAGCGCTTTGCTGATTTCACAGCTTATAGGAACCGTACGCTGCAGAAATGGCACGACAAAACCAGATTGGCTTCAGGCAAGCTTGGGAAGGCAAGTATGTATGTTGGGCATTGGAGTAGCTTGTGTGTGGACATGCCTGGGGACATGCTCCCTTAGGGTAGGACAGGATTGGTTTTAAGAAACTGGGATTTTGGCTATCTTTCATGAGAAAAAAAAATCACATTATGATAGTAATCAAGAATTCCTCTACTTGCCTTCCTTACAGATACAGGATGTTGGGTTAGTTCCTTTCCTCCTCCCCTCTTTAGATCTTGTCTCTTTAAATCTAGGCCACTGCTATAACCAATACAGACACAAGGTTTTTTTTTTTCCCTAAGAAGTACTAGCTCGCTAGAAATCAAATTTGGTGAAAATGAAAAATACTATAGAAATGATTTAATTCTTTGTTATTGTATATCTAAGAGAGGGTGTTGGTTGCTCCACTAAAGAGCTTTGGGTATTTGAGGTTCATTTTGAAAGAAGCAGCTATCCACAGCTGTATTTCTAAACAATAAGCACAGCTGCTCCTCTCCCTGCTGGCGGGAAAAGATAGAGAAGCCGATGCTGCTGCATTCACCCTTGAACTTCTGCATTATCTGACACAGGTTAATATTGTTTGCTTACAGGGTTTTGGTGCCTTTGAGCGTTCAATCTTGACTCAGATTGACCATATTCTGATGGACAAAGAGAGATTACTCCGAAGAACACAGACCAAGCGTTCCGTGTACCGTGTACTTGGCAGAGCTGAGCCAGTGGCTCAACCCATTCCCGAGAATTTGCCAGGGCAGCCGGTAAGGGTTCTGTGATGGCAGTGGCTTATGAAGAACAGTATCTGCATGGTTAATTTACTGAAAAACTGGGCAAGTTCTTGTGGATGTCATTATCCATAAGAAGTCAGCTTTTAAGAGAAGTATAGAGTAGAAAATCAACAGAATCGACATTTTAGAATGAGAAGTGTATAGGAATTGGGAAAGTTATTTTTTAAATAAGTCATCTGAAATATGGGACCCTTAAAATCTCATATGCAATAGCTCTTTGTTTTGAGTTTGATTTGAAGCCATAGGAATCGATTTGATGCAATAGAAACCTAAGGTTTTGATTGATCCTATAAAAACACTTGTATAGAAATTTCTAATTTGGGACTGATCAAAATTGTTGGCTGTGTCTCAAAGGCTTTCCCAAACTTTTAATCAGTTTAAAACTATTTTCCAAATCACAGTCTCTTGTGAACCAGTAAAATATCTAAATTCTATACCTTGGACTGTGCTGCCACCATTTAAAACATTGGTGTGGAACCAAGACACAGAAAGAGAAAGGAATGAAAGGAAGTTGTAGAGAGGAGGATAATGACTCAGTTATTTAAGTTTAGAGATTTTAGAAAGTAAAGTGTATTAGCAGTGTGTTTTGTGAGCCACTAAGTATCTGCCTTGAATCATTACAAGCAAAAAGCTGGTGTTTGGGAAGCACTCCTAAAGAAAACAGGCTGAAATTAGGATCATTAAATATTTTTTATCACATCCATTGAGCAAATCAAAGAGCTAGATGTCAACCCCCATGTGAATTTACATTTTAAAAGACTGTGTGAGAGAGAGAAAAAGAAAATTTGGTGTTGTAGATAATCTTAATATAATGCTTTCATTGTGTTCAGGAGCGATTCCATAGATACAAAATACCCAGTCCACTTTATTAAATTCATTATAGCATGTCTCTCTCTCTCTAAGTACATCTTTAAAATAATTTTTTATTGATTTATTTTGTTGTACATTATTTTAATTTCTCCCAGTATCTTTATTCTTGTCCCCTTCCTGGAGACCCATCCCATCTAACATAGAATTTTTTTTTCTAACATAGAATTTTTTAACAGAAAAAAAAGAAAACAAAAACAATTAGTACAATTAAAAAAAAAACCTCTGAAAATATGCACTTTTATTCTACATCCATAAACCTCCCACCTCTGCAAAGAAGATGGGAGTAGAGGACGAGGTAGTGTTTTATATCTTTTGAAGCCATGTTTGTTTATCATCATTTTACAACATTTACTTTTGATTTTTTTTATGGATGGTTGTTCTTTTCATTTACATAGATATTGGCACTGTATATATTATTTTTTGGCTCAGCTTATTTCACCCTGAATCATTTCATAGATGTCTTTCCTTGCTTCTTTGTATTCATCATATTATTGTTTTTTACAGCACGACAATATTTTATTATATTCATGTACCATGATTTCCCCCCCACTTCCTTTTTAGAAAGTGTTATTCTATTATATAGATATGTGTCTATAAATATATGTATATATGTCATTTATCAATAACTACATCCTTTATGTGCCCCTTCCTTCCCCAAATGTAGCAAAATGGACACATCAGCATGTCTGACATCTTATGCTATATTCTATATCCATCTTCAATTGGTTCTCTATCAAGGAGCGAATGAAAAAAATGTAAAATGCTTTTTGCAGATTTTAAGGCATCACTAATGATGATGGTGATAGAAATATATTTTGTTATTCGCTCTCTAGAATTAAGATTGCATTAATCTGAATTCTAATATCTTTTTAAAAGTTTGTCTTTATATTATTGTGGTCAGCATCAATTCACACAAGTCTTCCCAAGTTACTCTGTATTCCTTGTCAGATAGATTTGTAATCTTGATCAGTGAGGATATTCCCTCTATCCATGCCTTCCTTTCTGTGACTCATATATCCAGAAGTTTGGTATGAAAGTCTATTAAATATGCTAAGGACCTGCCTTGATTTCTCTTGAAATCAAGTTTTGTGAGAGAACTACTGAGCTGTTATCAGTTTTCCCCTCATGCTTATCACAAAATCAAACTATCTTCTTTATTGTTAATATTTTAATGACATCTTTTCCTCCATGTTTTAATTCCTTGTTTGGCATGTGTTGCTGTCTACTCACAAACACCCCTCATTTAACCATTGTCTTGTGGGTGATAATGTTTTTTGGAAAGTATCATGCTCCATGACTCAGAACCACCTAGTAACACAGGAAGAATATTGATTTTAAAAAGATGTGTCCTTGTTTCAAAGAGAAGTTTCTGGAAATCATTAAAAGAACTTTGTGTTTTCCCAAAGGCAATACATTCCAATCGCCTGTTCACTTCTGGGTTCAATTTAACCTTTGTTCAAGATAAATATGTACTAATTGGTGAACTCTAGAGATTACCTACCTGCATATCTAGGCATTTTTCATCCACCTGTTTTTTTTTCCCTGTGTATTTTCTTGAATGTCTTTATGGTCATAGATCTTTCTTGGAGGCCCTGCATTGTTGTTCCTGGATCTGATGCAAAGTCATTTCTTAAGCATTCTATTTCATTCACATTATAATTTTTCATTTCTCTTTTTATTTTACTTTTCATTTAACAAGCACTTGTTTTCTCACTTTATCCAGTTTAAAAGATAAAACAAAAGTTGTGCAAATATTCAAAATCAAATAAAACAAATCCCCAACTTCCCTGTGTTCAAAAACAGTATATTCATGTTAACACAGATACATAGATATAAATGGGGTTTGTGATCTTGATCACAAGGATCAGTGAGATCACAGATCTGAATTAACATGCCACAGTTTGTACAATCACTCCTCTATTGATATGGGTGTACCCACTTTTTTTTCCTAATTTTTTTTTTTTGGTCATTAAATAAAACTGCTATAAACAGGTTTTTTGTTTTTTTTTTTTTCAGAATGTTTGAACCAGTTCACAACTCCATCTATAGTGTCTGTTATCCCAAAGCCATTCCAACAATGACTATTTGCCAATTTGATGGTTACTTGATGAAGTTTCAGAATTGTAAAAATCTCCTAATCAGATATTTTTGCTAAAAGTCTTGTCATCTAAGCTAAATTTAGAATGGATAAGTCCAAGAGCCATTTCTCAGTAGGTAATCGGTCAAAGGACTTCAATGGTTTTCAAAAACAAGAAATTCAGCCTATCTACATTTATAATAAGGGATGTAGAGGAGGTGGCTGTATATCACACAAATTTAAAAATCTACACACACACACACTCTCTCTTTTCCCTTCCTTCTGCTGATGCAGGAAATAGTGCCTGAAGTTATTGCCAATGCTCATCTGAAGGACTTGGATGAAGAGATCTTTGATGATGATGATTTTTATCACCAGGTATGTTTTTTAAAATCTTACATTTCAGCATATATTGTAGTTTTGAGAAAATTACCAGCTTTGATTTGGATTGGGTTTAAGATTGACATCCTATGTATGATTTAGTGAGTTTTCCCTTTATAATATCAAAACCAGTATGTCTGCTCCATTAGGATTTGTTTACTATACAACAAATCATGCCCATAGAATACTTTGAATTCTTTGATGAGGGGAGAAGGAGATTATTCTTTGTCAGCTACTTTGTGATATGTGACTTTTTGTTAGTTATTTGACTTTGTGTTGTAACACTGTTGTTAAGGTAAGGATTAGGGCCTGGCATCTTAACTCCTTTTTGAATGTAATCCCAGCTTTGCTGGATGCTTTTTATTGTCTATTCTGATCAATTCAGTGAGTCTTTATTGAGTATCTCCTGTATTCCCACATTCATTAATTAGATTAGAAATGAAAACATCTGTCCAGCTTCAAAAATCATGTAGTAATTCTAGTAAAATATGTGAAGATAAGAGGTCTCTAAGTGTGTAAAGGGCCACATCTCACATCTTTTTCCTCTTGAATCCTCATTTTTGAAATTTGTATTCAATTCTGTGATATTATTGATGACTTGTAATAAGAGATTTTTAATGTTCAGGCTACCCTACAGAAGTAAAATTTATTTACTATAATATTGGTTTTCTTGATGTGCCACATTTCTTATTGAATAGACTTTTGCATTTTCCCTATTTATCTTTGGGTTGTACTTTTCCTAGTTCAAAAGATGATCAAGGAATTGAGAAAGCAAATTTTCATCAAGGTTTTTCCCTTCTATAATTCTGAGATAATGAGGAGGTATAGCCAAAAAAACTTTAAAACGGTTAGCCTTTTCCCTAAAAAGTGAGTGACTATTGTAGAACCCAAAGAATAAGCCAGTTCTATTGAGAGGTTCTTCTATCTGTGCCCTGAAGGGGAAAAAAAAAAGGGTCCTCATTACTCTCTCATTCCATTTACTCTAAAGCATTCTTTTTAAAAATTGTAACTGTACATGAATCTTAACAGCAACAGAGAGGGGACTGGCTAAGAGGGATTGGTAAGGCTTCAGGTGTTCTCACTTAAGAGTTCCTGATTCTTTTTTTCCCCTCCTTCCCTACGTTTTCTTGTCAGCTGAATAGGGAACTCTATTCTATTCTGGAGTGTCTATAGAATGACATGATCTGGGATATTAATGCTGGATAATTGTGTGAGATCACGAGAGACAATCAGAAATGTTCCAATCCCCATTAATTCAAGTGTGTATTGTTAGATAGAAAGTGCATCATAAATTAAATGGGCTTAATAAAACAAACTGAAATTACTAGGGAGAAGATACTTCCACAGGCAATCCTTAGGCTCTAACAATTTTTTTTTTTTTTTTTTGTTCCGAAGAGACATTTAAAGAGAAATAGCATTAGTTGATTGGCCCTTCATCTTGACTAATAATTTTAACTTCGATAAATTCTGATTTCAGAGTTATGACGAGTCACATCTTAGCTTTTCCCCTTGCTGGTTAATTGGGGTGCTAGGGTTAATCTAAATTAAAACTTAAACTAATAGAGGTCAGTGAGGCAGTCGAAACACCTGAGTAAAACAAATGGGGCTGCCAGGCACAACTTTATCTTGGCTGTTTCCCAAGAGGGAAGTGGCAGCAAATTGGAGTTGTTTCAGCCTTCTGTAAAGGTGAATGATGGGTGACACTTGTTAATGTACAGCATCTCCGGAAGCATTCCAGATTGCTTTGCTGCTGTACCAACTGCTGCCATCCGTGCACAGTCAGTAGGAACAGGACCAGTTGCCAACATCTGGCAGCACAGCAAGGAATGGGTGCAAGTCTTGAAACCCCGCAGACTCTAAATATGGTGCTTAGAACTGTGCAGGCTTTAATCACTTACCACTCTTTGGCAGCAGGCTACGACAGCTTATCCCAGCCTCGTACATCACACACCGACATCTGCTGAGCCGCAAGGCAGCTGCACATTCATTTTCCTTTCTTGCTTTTTCTCTTTGCCTTCTACTCCTTCTCTCCTTTCCCCTTTTGCCCCCTCCCTTCAGCTTTGCTCCCCCTCCCCAAAATGCTTCTTGGGAGAGATGATCTGTAAAGATTACTGCTTCATTGTGTGCAAGTAATTGTGGGGATGCCAGGCCCTTGACAGACACAACGTAGCACCTGTTCTGCTGACCTGGTTAATTTTTTCTGTTGAGTGGGATTTGCCAGAGATTTGGAGCTGAAGCCAATTCAATGATAAGGCTAAAGAAAATGGCTGTATGTTTTCTGTCACCTCCCAATTAAATTGGTTTCATAAAGTGCTTTCCTTTATTTGTCAGGGTAGTAAGCCAGAGCTAAGTATTGCATTCAGAAGCAGTACAATGTATTACAATGGGCCTGTGAGGTTTCGTTTTTGTTTTTCATATGGGAACAACGAAGAGCTTGTATGCTGTGTATAATACACATTACAAGCTTGCTTCTTTTTTGATCAAACTTAAAGCCCAGACTTTTAAAATCCTTGTGTTTTTTCAAGAAAGATTATAATTGCATTGAATTTTAATGTTTCATTGTAGGGTTTCAAAGGCATACTTTGTTAATTCGAGTGTCATTGTGCAAATGTCTTAACAGCTGAAAGTGACACTGAACCTATTCTACATTCCCTACTGCAATTTTAAACAGTGTCTTTTTGAGAAATTCCAGAAAAGTTTTTCTTAAATTTGCCTTATGATATAAACATACTCAATTTTTAAATAGTTGAGTTAAATTTGCTTACAACCTATGTAAGTTTTTCCTTTAGATGAGTACCAACTTACTAAGCTGATGCCAATTGCTATTTTTAATTAAAAATAAGTTCTGCTGTTTTGTGATGACTAGTGGTTTGAGGGATACTTGATGGAGATTTAATAAAGGGAAGTGAAATATTCACTTATTGAAAGTGTTCTATTGATCTTATACTCCAAAAGGAATTATCTTACTTGGGCTTAGCTTTTTTGTCAGTACCAAAACTCTTCACTGAGGACACTGGGACATGCCTGTGAACAATCAAGAATGTTTGTAAACTTTTTTGGGCAAGGAGGGAATATTCTGTTAATTCTTTTCTACTCCCTAACAGCTTTGTGAATGAATTTTCTTTAACTATAAACTGCCCCATCTATTTTCCCCTCATTATTTATTAGAGGATTTTCTGATTCTGTAAGATTTGCTTTCTTGCAGGTAAGTTGCCAGAGCTTATGACATTAAAACTATGCAAGGTATAGCTCTTTACTCAGACTTTTTCATAAGCCCGTAAGAAAATTTTAACTATTTTGTTTACAGCTCATAGGAACCAGTTGAACTGAGTTGTATACAAATCAATGCTTGAATTTCTGAGGGCTTGTTAGGATTTCGCATGTTGCTTCTGGCTCTCTTTACTTTTGTACTGGCTGTTCCTATCATTTTGAATTGAACTGGCAGAGTAGAGAAAAGCATAATAGGTTTTGCTTTTCTGGTGCCCAGTTTGATGGGTTAAATTTCTCCTCTGATTTGCTGTCAGGACATGTCTATGACTGTCCTTGGTCACATGCTGAGTTTTTGTCTCCCAGGCATTTGATAATGCCATAAACAAGTAATTACTAATCCAGTGAACTATTAAAAGTCGATAATGTTGAGAAATAGAGAAGAGGCAAGCTTTCTGACAAGATGGTTTACTTTAATTAAATTGGTGAGTGATTAATATGGACAGTTGATCGGGTTGCTTTAATTGGATGCATTTAGATTTTTTGTGTGTGAATAAGAGATGTTTTCAAGCCATTCCTAAGGTTAATAACATTAGTGTTCTTATTGTTATCATGTTTTTTCCCCTATGGTTCAATTGATAGTTAACAACATTATGAAGTTTGATTTTTGAATCATCTTCTTAATGAGTTGTTGGAAAAAGCAAATTTCTGTTGTTGAAAGAGCATCCCATTTTTTAATGTTATCAAATAATTCTATCATTTGGGAAGTTTATATAGTATCTTTGAAAAATTTGTTGAAATCTATTATAAATAGAAAGGCTTTTATAGTAATTTTTAAAAATTGTCAAATAGAGTATATAGATTTGAATGATGGGGGCTGTGATTTAAAAATAGCTAGGACTCTGACTAATAAGTTATTCTTTTGATAGACAATGGCCATGGAAAAAAATTCCCAAAATCAAATCAACCAATATGTGGTTACATATTTCTCTCTTTTTCTCTCTCTCCCCCTTTCCAAAAACATATTTATCTACACTTATACGTATATGTGTGTATATTAGTGACCATAAAATTTTAGTAGCAATAGTCATTTTGCTGCAGAATTCTTCTTCAGATTGTGTGGTTTTATTTTTGGTAAAGCGTGTCCTTAAAAAAATCTTTACAAAAAATTCTGCCATTTGTAGGTCTGTCAACTTTCAAATCCAGATGGCGCATCAGTATTGGCATTTGATCGATAGCCTGCGCTTACTGTAATGCAGTCTGCACAGGATGGAAGGCCCAAAGTCACACTTTAAATGCAAGGCCCGGAAACTTCATCAAATAGCAGCTGAGAGGGAAGGTACACATGAATGGTCCCTCATTTCTTCCGGTGTTCTTGCTTCAAGAAGTATCAGAGCATGACTTCACTTAACTTTTAAAAAAAAAGTCTAAAACAAAGGCAAAACCAAAGCATGTGATACTTCATGGGATAAGCCAGCAAAGAATTGGCTGGAAGCTATTGAGGAAATTTTTTCAAACAAATAGTATACAAGGAGTTTGTTAAACAAATATGTGGCCAAAACACTCTTGTTTATACTTAATAAGTATTAATACATTGTCAGCTGGTTACATGTAAATTAAACACAAGCTTCTGGCAATCTTTTAATGAAGAATTTACTGCTCCTCAAGAATCATGGAACTCTACCAATTACCATTAAATTAAATTAGTGCCTTAGTATTAAATATTAATGTATTGCTTTTACAAGTTAACTGTCATTTGAATATAGCACTTAACAATATAAGAATTAGCTGAAAGTTCTCTTCCTGGAGATTTAGATACCAAGGGTTAGTGTTTGAATCTTGTGAGAGTTTCCCTCAACAATGTGATGGGATCAGAGAGTTAGGAGATCTGGATTTCTATGACATTGTTAGATCCCATTTCACATACATTGCATCTTTCTTTGTAACATAATCCAGAGTTGTATTATTTAGTAAGCATGCATCTGATTTTGCTGTCTTCTGAGACATTTTAAAGGCGGGAGGAAGATTGTCAATAATCTTATTAAAATTTTGAGTGGAAAAAGTGAAGCAAAAAGAAAAATCTCTTTTCAGATATTAAAAGACCACCTACCTTAGTTTTTAATCATATCATTTATGCTCATTTAGCAGCAGAATACTTCTTTAGAAAAACTTGGTAGATTTCCTAAAGGCATTTTTTTTCCCATATTAATCAACATAATCTTAGGAATTCCTATCCGATAAAAGCCCAGAATGATACAAGTTCCTTTTTCTCCAAGATTATAAACTACAATGAAAAGGCAAATGTAGCTACTAGTTCCTATTGCAAATTATTTCAGATGAGAAAGTTCTTTAGTTTTGTTCCACTTTGTCTTCTAAGGTTATAGGATAAAACTTGAAGAATAAACTGGAATAAGTTCTGGAAATCCTGCTAATAGATTCTTATGAATTATGACTATGAATGATTTTCCTATACCTCTTTTAGAGCATAACTACAGTATTTTAGTCTCATAAAAAGGAGAAGTTATCATGGAATAGCCTGAATGAAAAAGTAAGCAGAGGCCCTAAGCCATATTCACTTTTCTTATTATAGTAAGGCCCACTGACATCATTTCCTCTTTTGCACAGATGAAAAATAGTGGGGCTAGTGAATTGAGCTAGACCTTTGTGTAGATTTCATTTTAGAAATATCTTTTTAAAAAAAATTTATTTATGTGGAAAGTGGAAAAGGAAGTAAAGAGAAGTCTGACTCAAATAGAAGAAAAGCTTTTAGAGTTGAAATTACTTAATTCTTACTCTGTCTTCACACATCAGGACTTAATGTTGATGGTGATTTACTTACACTTCCTAGTTAATAATTAGACATTGGGAGACACTATATATCACAGCTAATGAAGTAGGTGGGATCTGATGAGAAAGTTTTCTGTTTTGACTAATAAATTTTAGCCTCAGTGGTCAAGCTTAGTGAAATATTAGAGCTTTGAAAGTATTTTAGGACTTTATTCTGAGAAAACAGTGTTACTTTATTTAGTAAATGAATTTATCATTCATTTGGAATCACAAGCTTTAGATAGCTCTGGAGTATAGGCAGAATGCAACACTGAATCAGTAAGCGGAAAAACTAATCAAATCCTTAAAGACCAGAGGCAGTGAGGCAGAGATAGACAGACTTTTCCAGTGGTAGCCTCTGGCTATATCCCCTTTTATTTTAGTAACCAGCCGTAGGTAATTTGTAACTTCACTATTAAGAGTTATACTAGTTATAAGATGTTTAGTAGCTTTAATTTGTGTATTCTGATTTCTCTGCTTGCATTTCTTTTTCTGAATAAAATGCCTTTTTCCTTTAAATACTTAGATTCTCTTCACTCTAGTCACTGTCATGAAGGCTGTTTGTTATTTTATAGTACTAAAGTAGCTTTTATCCACACTTTGAGGAACAAAAAATTGCCTGGCCTCATGATTATCCAATGTAAAAATATAGTAACTCGTAGTTTGTAGGACAGGCTTCTTTTAATATTAAGATTAATTACGCCTCTAAATCTGTTTATATGCTAGCCGTTGTGGATCTCTGTTATATTTCTAAACCAGGACTAGCCCAAGCTAATGAGTCTTTTGGTAAAAAAATAGTGTCATATCTAAGATCATATGATCTTAGAAAGAGTGGAAGCCATCAGTTAAAGGATGACTAAATAAGTTATGGTATATGAATGTAATGGAATATTATTATTCTGTAAGAAATGATGGGCAGGATGATTTCGGAGAGACTTACACGAACTGATGCTAAGTGAAGTGAGTAGAACCAAAGACATCATACACAGCAGCAACAAAATTATAGGATATCCATTGTGATGGACATTGGTTCTTTTCAACAGCAGGGTGATTCAAGCCAGTTTCAGTGGTCTTGTGATGGAAAGAGCCATCTGCATCTCAAGAGAGAATTTGGGGACTGAGTGTGGAACACAACATAGCGTTTTCACCTTTTTTGTTTTTTGTTTTCTTATTTTTTTTCCTTTTTGATCTGATTTTTCTTGTGTAGCATGATAACTATGGAAATATGTGTAGAAGAATTGCACATGTTTAACATATATTGGATTTATTTGCCATCTAGGGAAAAGGATGGAGAAAGGGAGAGAGAATACAAGGTTTTGTAAAGGTGAATGTTGAAAACTTTATGCATATGTTTGAAAATAAAAAGCTTTAAAAAATAAAGCTATGATTTGGGCAATCTAAAAAAAAAATCTGAGTGAATCTTCAAAGTCTTAATTTTTGCTGACCTGTCAATCCACAAATCTTTATTAAAACACTTCTCTGTGCTGGGTCCAGTGCTAGGTACTGGAGATACAAATACAAATTCTGAAACAAGACCCTGCTCCCAAGAAGCTTACATTCTAATGGGAATGGGATTGGGGGAAAGACAAAAGATAAATATGTATAGAGGAGAAGAATTGATAAAAAGTAATTTAGTTAGCAAGATGGCACATTCGCAATTTGTCAGGAAAGGCTTCATGCAGAAAATGATGTCCAAGCTATTCCCTAAAGAGAAAGAGGAACTCTGAGGCAGAAGTAAGAAGGGAATGCATTACAGATATGGCAGATGACCATTTTAGGAGTGTAAAGAACAGAGTGAAAGCCATTTTGGCTGGGTCACAGAATTCAGGATTGAGAATGATTCCTTCAAGAGCAGCTAAGTGGCGTAGTGTTTAGAGCACCAACCCTGAAGTCAGGAGTTGTTCAGTGTTTAGAGCACCAACCCTGAAGTCAGGAGTTCAAATTTGATCTCAGATACTTTATACTTCCCAGTTGTGTGATCCTGGGCAAGTCACTTAACCCCAATTGCCTGGGGGAGGGGGGGAGATAGAGAATGATTCCTTCAGAGACTGAAAGAGTAGAAGAGAGAATGGGTAGAATAAAAGAATGTTGAGATGAGGGTGATCATGTGGAGTCATCAGAATTTTCTTAATAAAGTACAAGTTGAGATGGCACTTGACTGAAGAGAAAAAGGGAAATGAGGGAAAATGGAGGAGAAGAGAGAAGATTGAGAACAGCTTTGTTGAAGTTAAAGGATTACCTTACTACCGTCAGAGTCCAGTTGAAGTTGGATAATATGGATTTATGGGTCAGCATAATTGTGTGGCTTCCTTCAGTAGCACATGAGTCTGAGTAGGAGCAATCTAGGGCTGCCATTTGGTAAGAGATGATGGGTAATAGGACAAGGGTTTGAGATAGTAGAGAATAATATACAGTATAAAGTTGAATTGGCTATCAGGTAGCATTTGGAAAAGAAGGAAAGTAAGAAAAGACTGAAGAGGGGAGAAAGGCTTTGGAAGAATTGATGAATTGATGAAGAATAGATTTTCAGTACTAGATTTGGATATCAATACTGACTTATTAACTAGTGGTGTGACCTTTGGTATGCCACTTGCTTTCCCTAATGAACCTCATTTTTCCTAATCTATAAAATGTATCAGACAAAGTGAGCCCCAAAGATCCTTCCAAATCTAACATTTGGTGATAACGGATTTCCAGGGTCATATAACTCCTTGTTGGAAGAACTACCAGTACTCAATGCGTCTTTCCCTTTTTGCTATTTCTAGCTCTGATAAAAACAGTTTTCTGATGTAGCTGCTTTCTCCCCTCAAAACAGGAGTCCTTACCCAAAAAAAATTACTCTGAGACCTGATTGAGTTTCCTGGGCTTTCCCAACATAGTTTTCTGGTCATTTAGAGCCCTTTAGAGTCATACGTGGCCCCTAACACTCCTGAGATTCAAATGTAATTGGGAATATTTGACAAAACAAATGAAAATAGTACAAAACATAGATAATATAGATTAGTCAATATGTGGCTCATAGGGATCCTTATTTATGATTTAGTAGCCCCTCTTTCTATTTGAGTTCAACACCATTGACCTAGGGGCATTTAAAAGAAATTCCTACTCCAGTGGAGTCTAGACTTCTTAGATTTGGTGGTGCCTGGGACCATGTCCATACCATCACCACCAACTGGCCAGATGGGTTTTCAAATATAGATAGAGGGGGCTGTGTCCAGAGCAGCTAAGTACTCCTGCATCTTTACAGTGTAAGAGCAAAATAAAGATCTTCTTTGTTAAATGTTCAGTGACTTGGGAGCGTGTCATTTTATCCCAGCGTTGAACCTGAATTAATTTGGAGCAGCACCTCTAACAGTAGCCTAGAAAGCCCTAGAAAATGGAATGAAAGAATGAAAGTTGGTAAACAGAATTCTATACAATAACAAGTCATTGTTTCTGAACAGTTTTTTTAAAAAACAGCTTTTTATTTTTCAATATGCATGCAAAAATTAGTTTTCAACATTCACCCTTGGAAAACCTTGTGTTCCAAATTTTTCTCCATCTTTCCTCCTCTCTCCTAGACTGCAAGTAGTCCAAATAGCTTAAACGTGCAATTCTTCCAAACATATTTCCACATTTATCATGTTCACAAGAAAATCAGATCAAAAGGGAAAAAATGAGAAGAAAAAAAAAAAGGCAAGCAAGCAAGCAAAACCCAACAAGGATAAAAATACTATGTTGTGCTCCACATTCAGTTCTACCAGTCCTCTTTGTGGATGGAGATGGCTCTCTCCATCACAAGTCTATTGGAATTGCCTTGAATCACCTCATTGTTGAAAAGAGTCAAAGTCCATCACAGATAATCATCACCTAATCTTATTGTTGCTGTGTAGTATTCTTTTGGTTCTACTCCTTTTACTCAGCAATAGTTCATTTAAGTGTCTTCAAGCTGAAATCAGCCTGCTGATCATTTCTTATACAACAATAATATTCCTTATTGTTCTATAAGAAATGATCAGCTGCATGATTTCAGAGAGGCCTGCAGAGACATATGAACTGATGTTGAGTGAAATGAACAGAACCAGGAAATAATTGTACACAGCAACAACAAGATTATGTGATGATCAGTTCTGAAAAATGTGGCTCTTTTCAACAGTGAGATGATTGAGGTCAGTTCCAATAATCTTATGATTAGCCAGGTATATACCCAGAGAGAGGATTGTAGGAACAGAGTGGATTACAAGATACATTTCACTCTTTTTGTTGTGGTTTTCTTGTTAAACATGTTTAACATATATTGCCATCTAGGGGAAGGGAAAATTGGAGCACACGTTTTTTCTTTTTTTTTTTTTTTCTTTTCTTTTCTTTTATTTAATAATAACTTTATATTGACAGAATCCATGCCAGGGTAATTTTTTTTACAACATTATCCCTTGCACTCGTTTCTGTTCCGATTTTTCCCCTCCCTCCTTCCACCCCCTCCCCTAGATGGCAAGCAGTCCTATATATGTTAGATATGTTACAGTAAATCCTAGATACAATATATGTTTGCAGAACTGAACAGTTCTCTTGTTGCTCAGGGAGAATTGGATTCTGAAGGTAAAAATAACCCGGGAAGAAAAACAAAAATGCAGATAGTTCACATTCGTTTCCCAGTGTTCCTTCTCTGGGTATAGTTGCTTCTGTCCATCATTTATCAATTGAAACTCAGTTAGATCTCTTTGTCAAAGAAATCCACTTCCATCAGAATACATCCTCATACAGTATCGTTGTTGAAGTGTATAATGATCTCCTGGTTCTGCTCATTTCACTTAGCATCAGTTCATGTAAGTCTCTCCAAGCCTCTCTGTATTCATCCTGCTGGTCATTTCTTAGAGAACAATAATATTCCATAACATTCATATACCACAATTTACCCAGCCATTCTCCAATTGATGGGCATCCATTCAATTTCCAGTTTCTAGCCACTACAAACAGGGCTGCCACAAACATTTTGGCATATACAGGTCCCTTTCCCTTCTTTAGTATTTCTTTGGGATATAAGCCCAATAGAAACACTGCTGGATCAAAGGGTATGCACAATTTGATAACTTTTTGGGCATAATTCCAGATTGCTCTCCAGAATAGTTGGATTCGTTCACAATTCCACCAACAATGCATCAGTGTCCCAGTTTTCCCGCATCCCCTCCAACATCATCATTATTTTTTCCTGTCATCTTAGCCAATCTGACAGGTATGTAGTGGTATCTCGGAGTTGTCTCAATTTGCTTTTCTCTGATCAATAGTGATTTGGAACACTGTTTCATATGAGTGGTAATAGTTTCAATTTCATCATCTGAAAATTGTCTGTTCATATCCTTTGACCATTTATCAATTGGAGAATGGCTTGATTTCTTATAAATTTGAGTCAGTTCTCTATATATTTTGGAAATGAGGCCTTTATCAGAACCTTTAACTGTGAAGATGTTTTCCCAGTTTGTTGCTTCCCTTCTGATCTTGCTTGCATTCGTTCTGTTTGTACAAAGGCGTTTTAATTTGATGTAATCAAAATTTTCTATTTTGTTATCAGTAATGGTCTCTAGTTCATCTTTGGTCACAAATTTCTTTCTCCTCCACAAGTCTGAGAGATAAACTATCCTATGTTCCTCTAATTTATTTATAATCTCGTTCTTTATGCCTAGGTCATGGACCCATTTTGATCTTATCTTGGTATATGGTGTTAAGTGTGGGTCCATGCCTAATTTCTGCCATACTGATTTCCAGTTATCCCAGCAGTTTTTATCAAATAATGAATTCTTATCCCAAAAGTTAGGATCTTTGGGTTTGTCAAACATTAGATTGCTATAGTTGACTATTCTGTCTTGTGAACCTAACCTTTTCCACTGATCAAATAATCTATTTCTTAGCCAATACCAAATGGTTTTGGTGACTGCTGCTTTATAATATAATTTTAGATCAGGTACAGCTAGGCCACCTTCATTTGATTTTTTTTCATTAATTCCCTTGAGATTCTTGACTTTTTATTATTCCATATGAATGGATGTTGTTATTTTTTCTAGATCATCAAAATATTTTCTTGGAACTCTGATTGGTATAGCATTAAATAAATAGATTAGTTTAGGGGAGCACAAGTTTTTTCAAGGGTCAGTGTTGAAAAAATTATCCCTGCTTGTGTTTTGAAAATAAAAAACTTCAATTAAAAAAAAATATTCTGTCACATTCATATGCCATAACGTGTTCAGCCATTCCCCAACTGATGGGCATCCACTCAGTTTCCAGTTCCCTGCCATTACTGCAAAAGCAAAACATTTTTGCACAGGTGGGTCCTTTTCCCTTTTTTATGATCTCTTTGGGATACAGACCCAGGAGAGACACTACTGGATCAAAGGTATGCACAGTTGGATAGCATTGGACTTGTAATTGGAAAGACCTGGATGTGAATCTTGCCTTTGACACTTAAGTTACTTTCATATGATCATTCAGCTAACTTCTAAGCCTCAACTTCCTCCTTCTGTGAAACGGAGAGAATGTTGAGAGACCAAAAGAGATGATATGGGTAAAATACTTTTTTGTCTTAAAGAGTCCTATAGAAACGAGAGTTCTTTTTATTATTGCTGTCATTGTCAGGTTCACTTATCCTAAACTTAAATTAAATAAGGCATAAGGAAGTAATGGTTGCCTGACCATTCCTTATCCAGAATATCACTAAGAAGTTTAGTAAAATCCTAACTCAAATAGTTATTAGCATGTTGTTTTTTTAGCCAATAATTTGTCCATTTTCATGGATTTCTCCATACCCCTGTCCTTTCCTTTTCCCTACTATTTATTTACTTTTGGCAATTCTACAACTTAACAGTTAAAGAGTCTTTCTCAGAAGAAGAGAAGAAAAGTAACTTTAAAAGCCCAATTTTACATAGCAGCAATTTTGACCAGTTAGATATGGAAACATTTAAATCTGTTGTCTTAAGTTCAGATTTTGGATTAGATTACTTGTGGATTTCCATTACTCTGTGCTATACTTGAATTTTAATAATAAAGATAATTGAGTCACATTTGAGAACAGAGTTACCCAGAAATATGTTCATAAAAAAACACTGGAACTTGGAACCATGTCATATCAATAAGACGGAGGCAGAGAGATAGTATAGTGAAGAAAGTGGTGCATTTGAAATTAGAGGAGCTGAGTTCAAATTCTTGATTAGCCTCGATTCACTTAATGGCACCTTGGGCAAAAAACTTAATGTTTCTGGTTTTCACTTCCCTCATCGTTATTTAAAAAAAGAGGTTAGAATTTAGTTCTAGATCCATAATCTTATTGAGTGTATGAAAAGTTGGAAAACAGTGACTTGTGTGCAAGATTGGATAACCTCACTTCATAAAAAAAGATATTTAAATATATAGTATAATAGGAAAAGTAGTTCTCTTGAAATAATATTCAGAAATGAAAGAATGCTACAAGATGAAAAGGGGGACACAAAAGGATAAGTGGAAGAAGGCCAGAGATCTTTCCTTTCTTTTTAAAAGCCAGATAGGAAAGGAGGGTACATGATAATTAGTAGATTGTTATATGGACTTCTTGCAGAGTTCTTTTGGGTTGAATTCCTTTTTAAAATTACCTGTGCTTCTTGGGAAAATAGGAATAATATGTAGAGATACTTACAAAGAGCTTTGAGCCAAAATGTCTCTTGTGAGGTAGGTAGTCAAAATATTTGTATCAGCTCCATTTTGCAGAAGAGGAAATTGAGAATCAGAAAGATTAAATGATTTATACTTGCTCTTCCCTCTCCTCCCTCCCCCTCCAGGCCCAGTTAGTAGCAGAGTCAAAATTTAAACTCAGTTCTTGACTCCAGTACTTGTTTTACTCTGAGAATGTCTGGGCTTCATCTGCACCTTAGTTTAACTACTTTAATTGGATTGCTAACATTGAGCTAAGCTGTGTGAATAGGGGAGGTAGGAGAGGAAAACTAAGAAAGTTTTAGAGGTTGGGGTATAATTTATTGGAGTAGGGGGATGCCAGATGTGGGCTGGAATCCTAGAGTAAGGAGTTGAGACAGCCAACAAATCACATGGGGGCACTTGATAACTAGAGAATGAGTTAGATAACATGCCAGGACATATGAGAAAAGGCATCAAAAGGGAAGTGAAGGGTACTCCTAATGGTAGCAAATACTGGTTTTTCACTGGAAACAATCTTGGTACCAATAAGCATCATTTCAGTGCATACTTGGATAGATATTAGTATATTCCGTACATGTCAAATAGAGTATTGTGTAAATTAAAACATTGGTATCACCATACAAAACATGAAAAGTGTCTTCTAACTAACATCATTAAATTATTCCATGAAAATTTGATGTTGGGCAGAAAACATTACAAACATCAGTTGTTTCCATAGGAACAATGATCTTAATGGGTATTGGTCTGAACCTTACAGTGGAAATTTCTGGGCCATTAAGTGAGATTTGGCAATATACTGCATTAATAACATTGTATAAAATGATGTTGCCCAGGCAGCATTTTACCATGTCTACCTGCCTACAGAAGTCAGTGTAAATTGAAACTCTCTAGCTCCAAGTCAGATGGTATCTATGTTCCACCTTATAAAGATTTCTCATAATGTTTGTTTAGCAAAAGACAGCATCTGTACCAGTGGGAATCAGTGCATTGTGGATATTAAGATTAAAGAATATTAAAGCCATCCCTCGTTATGGTTAGTCAAAAAAGTAATAGACACTTGACTTACAGGATCATAAAATTTGAAACTAGAAAGGAATTTAGAGATCATTTAGTTTAATTCTTTCATTTAACAGTTAAGAAAACTGAGGCCCAAATATGTTAAGTTACTTGCCCACACACACTCACATATTTTTGAGTAGTGGGGTTATGGTTAAAAGCTAGGTCTTCTGATTCCAAAATCCCTTCTTCCTACACCATGCTGTTTTGCTACCTCTTACTAATTTATTGGGGTGGATAGAATGCCTTGGGGGGAGTAAATGACAGTGGTACCTAATCTTTTATACTGATACAGAAGATTAACAAATGCCCAGATTCCTGCCTTTCACATCTCCTCTACTACTTACAATGCCCTTGACTAATTCCATTCAAGATGTAGTTACCTTTTGGTATTTGATTAGCTAGAAGTCAGAATTCATTTCCTCATAGAAAAATGAAATATTAATAGTAGTTAGGTATACAGGATTCAATTCAAAAAGTTCTTGTTAAGTATGTACTCTGTGCATTGTGCCTGGGTCCTGGGAATATAAAAACAAAAAAGATAATAAAATAGATATGCTCTCAAGGAGCTTATATTCTACATTGTAGGCCAAGTAGTTTGTGGACTGACAAGGACATTAAAGCATATTTATCCTAATGTTTCCATGAGAAATTGTGCTTTAAAGGACTTATACTCTTAGTTTGGGGACTACATTCATAAGTTGAAGATGTCTTATAGATTTCATTTTCATTCTGAGAATTACTATAAATATTGTCATCAAGGAAAGCATTTAATTTGTGAAAAAACCCAACAACTTTAATAGAAATGTAAATTTTAATATTAGTAAAAAATCTTTTATTCCTAGTTTAAAAACAAGATTATGCTTTTAAAGCAGAACTTAGTGCAACAATAAATTTTGCATCTCACATCCCAGAAATGTTATCTCTCAGTAACTATTAAAATGATCCATTTTCTTCTAAATTTGATGTAAACAACTTACTTATTTATAATTTTTGCTTGCTTTCTCTTTCCTATCTTGGATGTAGCAGAGTTCTATAAAACATTGGAAATGAGTAAGTTAGACACAACCAAAAAACAACATTCCCAAATAATGAATGACTAAATAGGAATAACAATGTAAGTCATTTGGCTACGAAGGTGACAGGCCATACTTTAAAATGCAGACCAGAATTTGTACACAGTGAGTTCTAAAATAAATGCTACCCCAACTTAGGGTTTGAATTGTAGAAGCCCAATTGTGAGCTTAATAGATCTGTTGGAGTTGTTATGTAGCTCCAATACGTAGACTCTGAGAAATGCAAGATGGGGCTTCCTTCTGAAGAAGGCATTTCCTGTTATACCAGTCAAGACTACCATGTACACTTTCTCCCTCATGAGGGCTACTGCCCTTGTGTCATGGGACCAAAGAGACTAGGAAACCCAGAGCAGTTGTGATCATAATGGAGAAAGAACCGCATAAAGTAAAGGCAATGAAAGGCAGCTATTTCATTCTTTTTTTTTAAACTCTTCCCTCCTACCTGGCTTTTGACAGAATATTGACTAGAAACCAGAAGCCCATTTTTGCTTAGCCTTAAGGGCAACTGTTTACAGAGTCGCAGTGTTACATAGGTTTACTGTGTCGTATGTCTGTGTAACACTGGATTTGGATCTTGTATTTAGCTGCCAGAAGTGACTGTGATGAAGTAGGAGAGATAAACTGATAGATTGGCTGCCAGAAAGATGTTGGGAATCAATCAGATAAACAGGGCAGAGAAATAGCTTGCTGTTTTCTAGTGATAATAAACCAGTGGCCTCTGGTCCCTGCATTTTTAAATGTAATTGCTGTGGTAATAATCTCCAAAATAAGCAAATGAAAAAACATCCTGGGAGGTTTTTTAATTGCGATTGAGATACCCTTTTCCCTGTTGCAATAAAAATGCATCTTAAGGAGGTGGGTATTTTTTTTTTAAATGTGTTTTACTTCTTAGAATGCCTACTTAAGTAAACAAATGAAAATTAAAAAGGAAACTATTTTCTTAGGAATTTATTCCCCCTTTTCTACCCTCCTAATGGGTTTTGCTATTTAATTTGGTGAAATATCTACATAGTTATGTGTGCCAGCCTTATAAGATAATTACTTATATGGGTTAAAAAAAAAATCAGGTTTTGAAATCAAACTTGTATTATTGGTTCTAGTTAGGATAATCATGTTTATTTTAATATCTTCTCAAAGGCTTTTCACTTGGAAGATTTTAAAAATTTTCAACTCTACTGTAGATTCCTGGTTTTTAGTGGTGAGTAAGAAGGGCTTACTTCTAGGATTATCATTATAACCTTTTTAAAAAATTCTATTTCTTATTGCCTCTCAGTCCATTGCTTCATAGTCACTTAAGACTTGAAGACCTACTATGAATTCCAAAATCTCTGTGTTACTGCTGATGGGCACTTGTAACATGTGTCACAATATTTAAAATGAAAGGAGAGTAATTTAGAGTTCCCATCAAGTCAGCAGTATAGAGTAAGTTTCTGGGCCTTTTTATCCTTTGTCTTACTTTTAGAAATCTGGCTCTAAATGTGCTAGAATCTTATATATAGACTTATCATTGCATAATAAAGATAGTTTTAGTTGTAGGGAAATATATAACAATGAATTTTGTCTAAGCAAGATTCTCTCTTGTAGGAAATTATAGGACATAAGTTAACCATACACTTTTGTCTTGTTGTGGTGGTAGGGTGATGCTGATTCCGTTTTGCCACGGATCTCTTCCTCCCTGACCTTTTAAAGATTCTCCATTGATATCGATGGGGTGGACAAAACTAATCATAAAACGATGAAGGGAACGTTGCTCCCACACATTGATCCATTTGAAATGAACTGTAGGACAATAAGTCTTCCTAATGGACTTCTGTTCTCTGCTATAACCCTAACCACCTTTTTAAAAGATATATAAATATGAAGGGGTTAACATGAATTCAGTCATGTTCTTGCCACTGAGTTGTATCTTATTGATTGTAGTTTTAGAGCTGTAACTGTGCCATTCAGAATTCCTACTGTGCCCTTTTAAAATCAGTATTTGGAGGTGATGAATAAATGAGATACTTTCTTTTCTCTTTTAGCTTCTCCGAGAACTTATAGAACGGAAAACCAGTTCCTTGGATCCTAATGATCAGGTGGCAATGGGCAGGTAAATAGTTATATATAGCTTCCTCTTCATCCATAGAAGCTTGTATAACTTTTTTTTTTCCTTTGAGCCTCCTTAGCCCACCCACAGCACTCAAAGGCAGTGATTGATTTAAATTATAAAGCTTTATTACTTTAATAGAAACCCCACCCACAGCACTCAAAGGCAGTGATTGATTTAAATTATAAAGCTTTATTACTTTAATAGAAACCATTGAGACAAAACATCAGAAATTGTCATGCAACTTGGGGCTCTGTTACTCCTTTGGGAATTTGTAAAGAGAGTATATAGTGTGCATATATATTCTGTTTTTGTTGTTGGATTTTAAAATGGCTTCCTTTTGATTTCAACTGTGATCTTTTCTACCTACTAACTTACCAAAGGGTAAAGAGCAGCCACTCTAATTAAGTGCTGCCTCCTGTCAGAATTTGGCCTTATGTCACAACAGGTCCCTTGCTCATAGTCAAATCTGCTTTGTTAAAGCTATCCCAGTTTGAGACCTCCATCTCTCACGTGAAACATTCAGTACAATTAGAAATTGGAACCAGCAGCATTGCCCAGATGTCAGACTAGAATGCAAAGTAGTAAAGGGTGTGTGTGTGTGTGTGTGTGTGTGTGTGTGTGTGTGTGTGTGTGGTGTCTGCCTGCCTCATCCTGAGGGTGGAAAATAAAAAGGACCTTCAGAATACAGCCTAATGAATAGTATACATTTAAATAGCCATGAGCCATGATTTGAAAAAGCATAGAAGGAAACAAAAGCTCGAAAAGCCAGAATGGGATTCCCGGCAGAACAGCATTTGGGGAAAGCCAAAGAATGTAGTGCAAAATTTGTGTTGATGAAATAATTTTATTCAAGTAAATATTACTTGAATTTTAGGGTAATGTGTCATGGTATTTTGTGTATGTCTGGAATATTATGGAGAACTATTCACTATAAATTTAACATGATAGAGCAAAATTGCATTTAAGTGGTGATTATATTATACATTTATCTGACTTTACAATAAAATAGATTATGGTAATTAAGATTATATTAAGATTGCAGTAATTGGATTTTGCTAGATTTTTTTCAGATGTCAAGTTTTCATTGTGTAAATCAGGTAAAATGACTAGCTTATTTTTTCTTTCTTTTTTTTAAAACATTTGTTCCCACCAGCAATTTATGAAAAACTTTCTCAGTTAAGTACCTTTAACTCAAAAAATTAACTCCTTAATAGTATTTCCCATCAAAAATGAGAAACAAATTTATTGTTTTCTCAACTTTGTCTCCTTTTTTTCAGTAGGCAATTTAAAAAATTATCAGTGTGATATTTAAAATTGGATGTTAAAACACCTGGATATGAGAAAGAAAAACTTACATTTAAAGCATATCTGCATGTAAATCAGTTAGAGGCAGCAACAGGAATTCTAGAGAAACTTACGTTATTGAAACATTTCAAGAAAACACAGCATCTCTACTAAGTTGACTTTTTATAAACCCTGCCAAATTTAGCACCTATCACAACTACTCCCTATGTAGTAAAGATCATTATTTTCCCATAGAAGTTAATAGTTTGCCTTTTGTTTTTTTATAGTTGTCAAAATGCTTCTCAGTCACTTTGGTTACCAACTGTCTTGCAGAACAAGTTGATGGGGTACAGATTTTTTTCTTTAGGGTTCTTAGAGTGGTTCCCATTTGTTCTTCTGTATGTAACAGTTTCTGCTTATGATAATACCTGACCTTTGCTGTGGATGTTACAGGCAGTGGCTGGCCATCCAGAAGTTACGAAGTAAAATTCACAAGAAAGTTGATAGAAAAGCCAGCAAAGGAAGGAAGCTCCGGTGAGTTGTAACTTTAGTGTTTTAAAACATTGTTTTTGTGTTTTTGCCATTATGTTACCGTGATAATTCTTTACATTGATGATGAAGAAAGTAGCCATCGTTCTTTGATACTAATTTTCTTTTTGTTTTTGCTTTGTTTTTCTTGAGGTAATTGGGGTTAAGTGATTTGCCCAGATCACATAGCTAGTAAGTTTACATGTTTGAGTTTGGATTTGAACTTGAGTCCTCCTAATTCCATCTAGCTGTCCTGGTATTGACTTTCTGAACCTCTGCATCCTCAAAAAGGAGCAAAAAGACTTAATATGACTTAATTTCTCTAGGTCTAAAGTGGTGATAGCAATTCCTGATACTCTCTCATCACATTACATAGTTAGAAGAGATATGTACAAAGGCATTAAGAAAAAGACAGTAGAAAAAGATTGTCTTTGGAGTTTTTATGAAGTTAATAGGATATTAGAGTGCCTTTACCACCCTCCTTAGAATAGTATGTTCAGTGTATAGTGGAGAAGATATTTGATTTGGAGCTTGGAAGCTCTGGTTTCAAGTTCCATTTAAGAAACATATGACTATGTATCTTATGACTGGGCCATCCATTTAACCTCTCTCTGCCTTGGTATCCTCATTTGTAAAATAATGAATTTGCACTTGATGTCCTCTATGACCTAAACTCTAAATCATTTGTTCTTAATCTGGAATCTATATATGTGTGTGTATTTTAATAACTTGATAACTGTGTGGTAGTATAATTGGTTTCTTTTGTAATCTTGTGTATTTTATTTAATGTGTTTAAAAACATAATTCTGACAACAGGTCCATAGGTCTCACCAAACTGTTGCCAGAAGGGTGCAAGGCACAAAAATGATTAAGAACCTCTGCTTACAGCCTATGATCTTCTGCTCATTGACATCGTTTCCTTGGTTTCTTGGTTCCATGTACTTACACAATATGGTAACAAAATATTTTCAGTTAGAAGGCCGTGAAGTCCATACCATTGTGCTTGTATGCATGGAACAATGTGTGGCAGAAATTTTTTAAAATTATTATTTACTCAGTGTTTTAAGGAAAAGTAGAGATTTTAGTCACTAGGAAATCCCTTGGTTCTTTAAGCCATCACTTAAAGGGATTGCAACTGAAGGAAGGACCAGAGGCAAGAATTGGAATGGTTAGGCTTTTCAAATCAAATATTTCCAGAAAATGAGTTTTTCATCATAGATATAAACAGACTTCAGCTCAGAAGAAGTCACATATAATTCAGAAGGTCCTTTGAGGAAAGGTATAATCATAGTGTTTTGGAAGGACTTTGAGAAGCTAGCCAGTCCAATTTCCCTGCCTTAAGGGAGTAGCTACCCTTTGACAAATGTGAATCCATTCAATTTTTTAAACAGCTCCAGAGCAGATTTAATAACCATTTTTAAGAACTGTTACCAGAATCTAACAACTTACCATTAGGAAGTCATCTCTATATCTAACCTAAATTCTTTTTGTTGTAGTTCTTTCTTTCAAGGAAACGGGAAGCAGTGGTCATCCTCTCCTTAAAGATGGTTAATCAATTAATCAGAAGTTGATTAATCGTTTACTGTGTACCAGACACAGGACTACAACAACAAAACTGAAACAGGCCTTACTCTCAAAGGGTTTCTATCTAGGAAACTGGGGGGAGGGGAGAGAGAACTAAGGATTCTGTGAGGTGGAGGAGGGAGAGGAGAGAGAGAGAGAGAGAGAGAGAGAGAGAGAGAGAGAGAGAGAGAGAGAGAGGGGTTCTTTTTTGGACCTTTTGAGTTTGAGGTGTCTAAGAGATATTTGTTTTGAACTCTCAAATAGACAGTTTGTGATGTCTATTTGGACATATATTGTAAGGTTGTCCAGTTAGAGATTGAAAACTGAAAAATAAGTGAAGGATGAGGAAGTGGAAGCAGTAAATTTGGATGAATGGGGAGATTTGAAGTGATTTTTTAAGTAATTCTGTTAGTATCTATTAAATGCTTAGTATGTGCCAGACACTGGGCTAAGCTCTGGGAATACAAATACAAATAGAAAGAATGATAATTCCTGCCTTCAAGAAACATGTTTTGGAAGAAAACACAAAAGGAAGCTGGAGGAAAAAAAAGTGGAGTACCAACCAAGGACATATGATGGAGGGTTCTGTATTGAAGCTACGTGAGAAGTCAAAGATTTCCTAGGCATCCTTCAAAGATGGAGGTTCTGGGAGGAGATGTTCAATAGGAGTGGAGGAGGAGTGAAGGTATTTATAAGATTTTGAAGACTGAAATACATTAAGAAGAGTTTTCTGGACATAGTGGGAAATAAAGGATTTACATAATGTTAAATTGAGATTACCTGGTGAATCTGGTTTTGGTTTTTACTTTTGCCCTGTAATACTGGGCAAACTTGATAGCATTATATTTCAAGTTTGTTTTTTGTTTTTTAAGGTAACATTCTGTTACATTATAGTTGTTAGTAATATGATAAGAGGGATAATTGCTGGATAATCTACGTATAGCATAGATATATCTGTGTCGTTTTGAGTGGATTTAGTAGATTTCATGGATGTCACACAAGCAGATGATGTGGATGAGTTGAAATCTGATTTGGTGGAGGGGGTCCCTACCTCATTGATGCATCAGAATATTGAAGTATACTGTAATTATACATGACTAGCTGCTTATCTTCATGAGTTTATATAATTTTTTGGCATTCCCACCTCATCCTTACACAGATAGGAAAATATATTGTTTTTTCCTCTACTTCCCCCATCCATTGTGCTATATTTTAGGGTATTTAAAAAATATCACAGCAGACTTTGTATGTTGTAAGGTATTTGAGAACAAGGACCATGGAATCTTCTTAAGGATCACTCGTCATGACCTACTACGTTTCCTTGTCTACCCCAGTTTATCTTTAAATGTTTTGGACAATGCTTATCAAGTAATGAGAAGTGTCTGTGTCTTCTTAAGCTGTTCATTAGAATGTAAGGAAGGAGATGTACAGTCTGTTCCCAATACCTGTAATGCTTGGTTTTTTTAGTTTTACATTTGAAGAGAATGTATATAGTATGGCATGCTCACAAGGCTTCACCGTCCACTTCTGCCTCACCATCATGATTAAGCTGTTTTTATGATCTTTTGATTTTGAATCAGTAAAGCTCTTTGCTTAAGCTGTTTTTCCAAGTGTTGATAGTTATTACCCTGTGTTACACCCAGTTCTCTATGTGACCAGTATCGCTGGGAAGTGGCTCCTAGATAGGATTAGGACCATGCAGTAGTAGACTTTTTCTGTGTTTCAGGCTAACTCATCTGTAGAAATTGTGCTTTAATAACTAAGAGACCAAGATTATATAAGAATAAAGTATATTACTAATGATTTAAAAATTGATTTGGTTTTTAATTAATGATTTTCTATTTGAAATGAAGTAAGTGAAACTGTTAAGAGTGTAGATTGATACCAAGAGAGATGTCAGAAGAATCCTACTATTATTCATAATTTGTGATGGGTTTTTTAAACATAAATGATATATCTAAACCTTGAGTTTGAATGGGGTTGTGTGGACGTTTAAGCTCGCCTGAAAATATAAGGAAGTTAGCAGGAGCTTCTTAAAAACAGAACAAATTACTTCATAACTTGGCAGCATTGAAAATTAGTGACTTGTCAATTTTTTTTTCTGTCAGTCTCATATATGAGTGAATCTTGTAATGCTTGCAACATTATAAGTAAATCACTCTCTAGTCTTTAGTGATAGCATCCCAGAAGTCATCTTGTCCAATCCACACCCAAATCATAAATTTCTACAAATCTTTTTTTAAAGCTTTTTTATTTACAAAACATATGCATGAATAATTTTTCAACATTGACCCTTGCAAAACCTTCTGTTCCAGATTTTGCCCTCCTTCCTCCCACTCCCTTCCCTAGATGGCAGGTAGTCCAATCCATGTTAAAATGTGTTAAATTCAATATATGTATGAATGTTTATATAGTTATCTTGCTTCACAAGAAAAATCAGATCAAGAAGGGAGGAAAAAAACTGAGAAAGAAAACAAAATGCAAGCAAACATCAACAGAAAGAGTGAGAATGCTATGTTGTGGTCCACACTCACTTGCCACAGTTCTCTCTCTGGGTGGAGATGGCGCTCTTCATCACTGAATACCTGGAACTGATCTGAATCATCTCATTGTTGAAGAGAGAGACATATCCATCAGAATTGATTATCGCATAGTTGTCTACAGCAATCTTGGTGATATCATCCAAGCCTCTCTTTGAATACTTTCAGGAACAGGGAACTCACTACTAACTGAAGTAGCACATTCAATTTTTGGATAGTCCTAATTGTTAGGAAATATATGCTTGTGTTTCTTCCCCTTTTACCTCTTTTTTTCTTTGACCTCTACTCTTACCTCCCCCTTTTCTCCCCTTTGTACATACACATTAATCCTAACTTTAGGGGAACAAGAAAGAGGGGAACCTCTTTCTACATGATAGCCTTTCAAGTATTTAAAGACTACATTACATATTGTCTCAAAATGTACTTATCTTCTCCCTAAAATTCTTTTTCAAGCTGAATATAACTAATTTCTTCAACTGATCATTTTGTGACATGGTTTCTAGTTGTCTCATTCTCCTAGTAACTGTCCTGGATATGCCTCCTCATGTCAGTTTAACTTCTGAAATGCCCATAATTTTCAAGATGTGGTCTGCTCAATGGTAGAATATGGTTGGAGTATCACTTCCTTGTTATGGACATTCTATTTCTATTAATGAAACGTCATATTGCTCTTTGTATGGGTCCTGAACTAAATGCCTTTTCTTCTTATCATTTGGGATTTTTTTCTTAGTTTTTAGAGACCAAACCTTTAGGACACAAAATCTGGTAACTTATATCAATGTGAACAGCTTTCCAATATGGGCCCAATAATGTCCTCTGAGGATCAGCCTGACTAAATTCAGAGAGAACTATCAATAGAAGTTTGGATTCTAGATGACAAATTTTCCATGGTAAATCACAAAGTTAACAACTGAAACTATTGATACTGACAAAAAGGGGGGAGGAAGACAACTGTAATTGAAGTTTCCACCTTCTTGTATGTTTAAATTGATATTGACTTATCATTAATTATCACTCTTTTGGATATTGTCATTGAGCCAGGTGAGCCATAATGACAGAATAGTAGGAAGAAGGAGTGAACCCCTTCTTCTTTTTCCAACTCATCTCTACCTCCTACCTCCCATACCTCATACAGCCAGATCTAGAAAATATACTAGACTGAATCCTGGTAAGGAAATCTGGGGGGGGGGGGGGGTGAATCAGAATGAGTCATAAATTTTTACTGCTCAGATGGAGCCTGATCAGGAGTGTGCCAAATAGAGCCTTCCAGTGCAAAGAGAGGCTATGCATCAAGGCAAGAAGAGGTTTTAGATCCAGCTTAAAGCTTGGGTGGGGTATAGGAGTGGAAAAAACAATCTATTGGTAACCTTCTAAAAGAAACCCCTAAATGAAAATTTCTGAGAACTAAATTATAGCCAATAGTCAGAGTTTCCCAGTCAAAGAAAAACTGTTATAGCCAGCTTCAAATAAAAGAGCTTAGAATATAGTATTACAGAAAACAAAAGATATAGGTTCTGGAGTTACCTACTTTTGTTCTGTCTGTGGTAGAGAAAATAGAAATATATAATGGGAACTGAGCTCTTGAAGTTATCTTTTGTGAGCACCATTGGTCCAGGCAATCCAGGCCTTTGTTTTTCCTCTTGCTTTACAAAACATAACAAAATACCCCTTTTCGTTATCCTAAACATTTCAGACAAATTTTAACTCATTCTGAGCTTTAAACTTCCTGACATCCTGAATAGACCATGTTGTTTGTTTGTTTTTTTAATTTAAAGCAGATTTTACTTATTTACAATCAAGTTCTTTTGGGATTGGAGACTTGTAACTGGAAGTAACTTTAGAGGTCACAGCGTCCAGCACCTCTGCCTTGCAGATATGACAAGTGAACCCCAAGACCTTTTAACCCAACTTTAAGACATGCTTTGCAAACTGCAGACAGAACTAGTTCAGGAAGGAAGCAAAATAAAGTGCATATTAGATGGTGACAACTACAGTTGTCTTTAGAGCCCATCTGCATACTGTTTTTTTTATATGCGCTTTCATCTACCTGCCTTTCTTACTTTCATCTTTTCTTGATGTCATTCTTGACTCTGAGTTAATTGGGATTTCCTGTGTAGTTACGGTGATATCTTTAGAAATATTTTCCTTTACATCTTTTGAAGAATATCATTCTTGGGGAAAGTCTTGTCCCTTTCCACTGGACTTATTTTGTATTTTACTTTGTATCTGGTTTACAATCCTTATGTATTATTGGGGTAAAGAGATAGTTTAACATTTGTGGACATTTGTAAGTTCTCTTTTTTTTTTTTTACACATATAACATATAATATTTTGAAAAAAGCTTAGAACAACAGGAAATTTCAGGTGCTTTAACACATAAATGAAATTAACTTATTAGTTAAAAATGAATAAGAGTGAAAAGTTAGTTATAAAAATTCAATTAGACTAAGTTAAAAAATGGAAAACTTTTTTTTTTTAATAATTATAACTTTTTATTGACAGAACCCGTGCCTGGGTAATTTTTTACAACATTATCCCTTTCACTCATTTCTGTTCTGACTTTTCCCCTCCCTCCTTCCACCCCTTCCCCCAGATGGCAAGCGTCTTATACATGTTAAATATGTCATAGTATATCCTAGATACAATATATGTGTGCAGAACCAAACAATTCTCTTGTTGCACAGGAAGAATTGGATTCAGAAGGTAAAAATAACCCGGGAAGAAAAACAAAAATGCAAACAGTTGTAAGTTCTTTTGACTTCCTTTTTGAATTAAATGTATTATATCAGAGCTTCTGAAATTTTTTCCATTTGCAACCCCTTTTAGTTAAAGCAATTTTAACATGACTCCAGGCGTATAAGTATGTTAAATACAAATCAAGCATTTACTGATAATAAGTCATAATTTTACGACCTCTATCTCCACTTATACAACACCATATAGAGTTGCAACTCATAGTTTTAGAAGCTTTGTATTAAATAATAAAAGATATTTAAAATACTTTGTCAGGGAATAAAAGGTTCTTTTATTCTGGACAGTTTTCTTTAAATTGTCTTCTAATATTTCTAAGTATTTTAGCAGTTCTGCTAATGGAGAAAACAAGATGAGGTTAAGTAATGCCTTTTCAGAGAATATGAAGTTTGGGTGACTGGCTGAGGGCTCTAGTAACAGGAATGTTCATTTGATAGAAATGTGCATTTACAAAGTGCTTGCTGTGTTTTAGGCATTGAGGATAACAAGATTAGCAAACAGGATAATTCCTGTCTTCAAGTTTACATTCTAATTTGCGAAGATACTACACAAAGGGAAACTTGAAGTTGGAGGAAAGAGTTGGTACATAGAAGCAGCTCACTGTTTAGCAAGATAGAGACTTGACTCTATACATGATAGAGCAAAGGCTTATCTATCAGAACTAAGGATAACTCTCAGGGAGTCTTCATTTCTAGGAAAGAAGAGTTGGGGAAATTCCATCTCTGAACTGGCTGGAGTTCAGGAAGCATAGTTTGGAGATTGTAGCAAGAAGTGAGGTGGAAGCTTAGTTTTGGACAAGTGATAGAACCTCAGAGTGAATTACAAGTTTTCAATAGAGAGGAGACAGGGTTGGTGGGCAAAGTTGGTAGCTAGAAATCCATTTGGAGAATGGATTTGTCCTGTATAAGTTATTTAGGCTCTCGTGTGTAGTCAGAATTTTTTATATGTAATTACTTATATTGTCCTTTCATTAGAGGGTCTTCATTTGCTTTACACGTAGAAAATATTAAATATCCTTCCTTTTAGTAAAGATATAATATATTCCACAAAGATTTCTCTGAAGATAGTTTTTCTTCCATTTTCAAGTTTTTAAGGGTGGAGGTAATGATAGATTATTTCTTCATGAGACTAATCCCAGTGGGGGCTAGTGAAGTAAAGCTCAGGTAGTATTTCAGGATTCTTGAATGCCATTGTTATTCACCCAGCCCCACTGGTAAGATGTGGTATTGAGTTCCAAAGTACTGTCAATAGGTAGCCTTTTTGGTGACAGTGTTGAGAATAATCTAGATGTGAGGAAGTTAGAATGGGGCGGGGGAGGGGATTGTTTTTTCCCAGTATTAAGAATATAGTACACTGTCTCTACTGGACCTGTTTCCCAAAGAGATCTTAATGGAGGGAAAGGGACCCACACGTGCAAAAAATGTTTGTGGCAGCCCTTCTTGTAATGGCAAGAAACTGGAAACTGAGTGGATGCCCATCAATTGGAGAATGGCTGAATAAATTGCAGTATATGAATGTTATGGAATATTATTGTTCTGTAAGAAAGGATCAGAAGGATGATTTCAGAGAGGCTTGGAGAGACTTACATAAACTGATGCAACGTGAAATGAACAGAATCAAAAGAACATTGCAGGGGCAGCTAGATGGCACAGTGGATAGAGAACCAGTCATGAAGTCAGGACGACCTGAGTTCAAATCTGGTCTCAGACATATAACACTTCCTAGCTGTGGGGCCCTGGGCGAGTCACTTAACCCCAATTGCCTCAGCAAAAAACAAAACAAACAAACAAAAAACCATTGTGCATAGCAACAACAAGATTATAAAGATCAACCTTGATGGACGTGGCTCTTTTCAACATGAAGTGATTCAGGGCAGTTCCAATAGACTTGTGATAAAGAGAGCCATCTGCATCCAGAAAGAGAACTATGGGGACTGAATGTGGATCACAGTATAGTATTTTCACTTTTTTGTTGTTGTTTGCTTGCTTGTTTTTTCTTACCTTTTCCCCTTTTGATCTGATTTTTCTTGTGCAGCATGTTAATTGTGGAAATATGTATAGAAGAATTGTGTCTGTTTAACCTATATTGAATTACTTGTTGTGGGGGCAGGGAGAGAGAGAAATCTGAAACCCAAGGTTTTGCAAGGGTAAATATTGAAAACTATCTTTGCATCTATTTTGAAAAATTAAAAAGCTATTTAAAAAAATAAGTGGCTATCAGTTATTCTCTCTATTTTACCACCAAGCTACTACCAGAGTCTCCTAGTTCATGTAATGTATTTCTTTTTCTATGTTAATAGTTACTAATGTGCTGCTTGTTTGTTTCCCTGTTTTATTTAGGTATCATGTCCTTAGCAAACTACTGAGCTTCATGGCACCTATTGACCACACTACAATGAATGATGATGCCAGGTGAGTAATAGATTAATTATGTGTCTCAAATAGCTTCATGATAGCTTGATATTGACCTGTTCTACAGCCTGTTGCCCTCTCATTTCTTCTTATCAGTTAACCATTTGTCATTGGCATCATAGTAAGGGTCCTTGCGTCATCTCTTAATGCAATCTAGCTGAACCCTTACTCCTGTAATTCCTGTAAAACTAACTTGGGAATTTCCATAAACTTGGGCTGCCACTAGAGGTTTTGTACCTTTAATCCAGTAGTCCCAGAACAATAGAACTCTTTACTAGGATGAAGAAAGAGGTTGTGGGATCATAGATATTTGCTTCATGCTGTGTGGGCTTTACCTACCATTCCAGAAGAAATCATTGAACTTGAAAGAGACAATCATCATCACTTCTTATTTTGGGAGGTGGTAGACAAAAATCTTTTTTTTTTTTAACTCAATTTTACAATTGAAGTTAAGTGACTTACCCAGGGTCCCACAGCTAGACCAGATTTGAACTCAGGTCGTCCTGACTTCGGGGCTAGTGCTCTATTCACTGCATCATCTAATTGCCCCAAAACCTTTTTTTTTTTTAATAGTGATAATTCAGCCAAATTTTTCTCCAAACTTAGATTTTATTTTTTACATTGAAGTATATATGTAACTGGCATAATACTGTTTCTGCTCCAGAAGATTCAGCTCCATCACCTTTCATTATCTTGTGGAAAAGACAATTTTGTATGTTTATTTGGAGATATTTAATTAGCTATTTGAAGAGAACAAGCTGTTGGCTTTTTCCAGCATCTTAAGTTCACAATCAGGATTCCTTTAGGACTGGTTTTGAATGTGTCAAAGAGGTAAATCCTTCTGACCTCACTATGACTTCATATGAGCTCTGCAAAGTCATTGTTGGTTTCCTCATTCTATAAAAACAAAAGAGCGATACAGATACATCACTTTATCTGTGAACGTGTTATAGAATGATATATTCTTAGTAACCCCTCCCATTTAAGATGTACAGAGGACTTGCTTCACAACACTGCTCTGAGTTAAATAGTGCAGGTAGGAAATTCTGTTTTCCAGATGAGGAAAATAAAACTCAGAGAGGTTGTCCCTAGCCCAGAATTACATAATTAGTAAGTGACAGAACTTCCCCTTCAGGGTGTTTGATTGTCACTTTTCTCTTCACCACATTGCTTCAGGTGATATCAGTAGTTTTAGTCTGATGTAGGTCTTAGTGATTCATACTGATAGAAAATAGTCCCTCTTTCTCATATGACATTAATTTTGCCATAGGGGACATTCTGAATGATGTCAACACTAATTACCAAATGGTAATGAGGAGTAGCAACAAAATAATTTGAAATTTAAAACCAAACTCTTTTAGATTTAAGCAATGACTTCAGTAGTATTTTTAGAACCATGTTAAAATTTATTTCTACTACTTTTAGTCATATTTTTCCTTGGTACCTTATCATAGAAATGAGCTTTCTAGTATTTGGCAATGAGATTTAGAAACAATTCCCTGATGTATAGTCTTTATGGAAACAAGGTTATAGCCCTTGAATGGAGTGTAATTGTTAGCCACATCATTTTTCCACAACTGATTTATCCAGTCACAATTAAGAGATTTTGTAAAAAGCCTTGTTTTATGATGATTAATTATAGCTGGGCAACTTCTGTATGTGGAGTTCCACCAAAGTACACTTCATTTCCATCACGTCTCTGAAGGAGGCAATGGCATGTGTCCATGGCTCCATCACAGTGCCGCCAGAGTGGGAAAGGCCTGGTTGTGTGCAGACTGTATGGCCCACTACAGGCCAGCCTGGGCCTGTCAGAAGAGCAGCTCCACTGTTAGAGGGTTTTGGTAGAGTTAGAGCTGGAGGGGACTTGGAAAGTCTTCATTATACGGATGAGGAAACAGGCCCAGAGAAGCAGAACCCCTTGTGCAGGAATTGTGCAAGGGGCAAGGCGTCCCGATCCACTGGCCCCTGGCCGTGCCCTCGCCATTGGGCTGTGCTGAATCTCTTCTACTCTGTCCTGGGTGCTAGTGAGTCAGAATTATTTGTGACATCACCTATTACCAAGTCTGAGAAATGGGGAGCTTACTGCATTGAAGTGTCCCTTGAATTGGCCTTATTTGTACCCATTGGACTTTGCAAAGTACTTAAGTATATCATTCTTTCAAAAATTATATAATTAAGTTTCACTATGGGTAAGCTGCCACACTAGACTTATCTTAAACACTGGGAATATCTGTTGTGAATAGCCATCTGTGAGTATGGGTAGGTAGTTTAATGTGATTCATTTTTATATCTCAGTTTGCCCTTTGTCTTCACAATGGAAATTTTCCTCTTTATTTCTTGCATCAAAACTTTATCCTTTCTCTTGCCATGTGCACAGTAACACAACTTGATTACCCAGTTCTCTAACTAAAGCTTATTTTCTCAAATGATTGTTCATTTTTGTTAGCTTTATGTTCTGGAGGTGTCTTTTTGTAATAAAGCATATGTGCGACTTGTACAATTTTGGACATGCCATTTAAGAGCCATTTGGTGACCCTGGCAGAGCATGGCGAGTGGTTGGGCTTCGCCTCTGTGCTTGCTGTTGTTAGGCCAGCACCTCTCTGAAAGCAACAGAGGCTTCCATGGTTATCCTGGTTGTTGGGCTTGGCTCTCCATGTGATCTTCTTTGTCCTTGACATGGGACAGTCCTCCCCAGGGATCCTTTGTTTGCCCTTCAGAGCTTTCAGGTGAGCCTCAGAGACAGAGAGTTATCTATGGACTAAGGAGGGAGTTTGCTTCACACCCTCATTACAAAGAATCTCTCTAGGGACTTTCTGCCATTCTATTGGTAGGTTAGTTCCTACATTTCTTGAATGCTTTATAGAGTCTCTTGGGAGGAAGAGCAGGGCTTTGGAGCTGCTGAGTTCTTTATTTTTTCTGAGTATTGGAGTTATTTCTAAATTTATTCAAGACATTAGAGGACAGAGTAGATAGTCCAGATGCTAAGAATCAGGAAGAGGAGTGAAAAGAAGGTTGTTTGTCAGACAGACCAGTGAGAGTATAAAGTAAAAGTCCAGAAGCCTTCTTTTTCTTGTGGAGCTAAGTAATATCAGGGAGACAGTCTAGGGATGGTACTAATCAGACCACCTTGCTTTGAGGCTTACTCTAAGACTAAGAAAGGTGTTTAAACTTCTTGACTCTCAATGTGCACATCTGTATAATGGGAGTGAGGAAAACTTTACAGACCTCAACCCACTACATCAGTGTGAGCAGTGCTTGCTATTGTTGCTGCCATTTTTGTTGTAGTAGTTGTTAACAGGAAAAACTTTGTGGCCAGAAAACGATCAAATGATTTTTCCATAGGTTTTTTGGGACATATTTTCTAAAGGTGGTATCTTTTAGAAGTATATTAAAGTGCTAGTCCCTCTCTATTTACCCCCTGCTCTGGAGGGGGAGGTGAGGAGAGGAAGTTAAGCATGTTGATACCAAATGGAAAGGGTTGGAAATCTGGTGGTATCTACTTCATAAACAAAAGAGTCTTAAATACCTGTTTTTACAGGCCTCAGCCCTCAAGCAAAATGGCAACATTCTCTGCTTGCAGGCAGCAGTGATAGGAAGGAATGTCCAATTAGGGACAGTTTGCTTATATGCCAGTGAAAATAGTCTTCCAGACTAGCAGTTACCCAGTCATGGTTTAAGGATCAAAAGTAAGTTTATAATATTATATTTATTCTTCTATTATCCTATTTTTCTGAAACTTAGATTATGTTAATATTAGTTATTTGTAAACTTTGTCAGCCTTTGGAGTTAAATTTTTTTTTTCTTTTTCCTTTGTTAGCCTTATAATGTCTCATTTTAATTCATTCAAAATTTGTTTTATTTTCAATTATAAATTCTCTTTCTACCACCCATTGAGAAAGCAAGAAAAATAAAACTCATTACAAATATGTATGTAATCTAAAACAAAGTTCAATATTAACCTTGTTCTCCTTCCCTCCCCCTGAAAAAAATACACATATACATACATACATACATGCTTCATTCTCTGTTCTGGGTCCATCAGTTCTCTTTCTGGAGGTAGATAACTTCATGAGTGCTTTGGATTTGTGGTTGGTCATTTTGTTGATCAGAGTTAGTCTTTCAGAGCTGATTTATTTGTTTGTGTAGTATTGCTTTTTGTTGTGTAGTTTTTTTAGTTGTTCTAACACTCTATGATCCCATTTGGAGTTTCCTTGGCAGAGATACTGGAGGGATTATGAGGAAAGTGAGGCAAACAGGATCAAGTGACTTGCCCAGGATCAC
Organism: Antechinus flavipes; assembly: GCF_016432865.1. Taxonomy (NCBI): domain Eukaryota; kingdom Metazoa; phylum Chordata; class Mammalia; order Dasyuromorphia; family Dasyuridae; genus Antechinus; species Antechinus flavipes. The sequence continues at coordinate 114,279,426 of NC_067401.1, read as the reverse complement.
CCAGCTAGTAAGTGTTCTGAAGCCAGATTTGAACTCAGATTCTCCTGGCACTGGGAGTAGCACTATATCCACTGTACCACTTAACTGCCTTCAAGTCTTAGACGTTACTCTCCAGGAATTAGACATGTTATTGTTCAATTGTGTTTGATTCTTTGTGACTTCATTTGGGGTTTTTTTGCCAAAGATACTGGATTCAGACTCAGGTCTTCTTGATTCAAGGCCAGGTGCTCTATCCCAACACTACCCAGCTGGTCCACAATATTGCTGTGACTGAATAAATTGTTCTGTTGATTTTGTTGACTTCATTTTACATCAGTTCATATAAATATTCCCATTTGGTTTTTTTTTTCTGAAACCGTTCCATTCATCATTTCTTACAACAATGGTATTTCATTGCATTCACATACCATAACTTGTTCACCTATTTCCTAATTTATGGATTTTCCCATATCTTCCAATTCTTTCCTGCCACAAAAAGATCTGCTATAAATATTTTTGACATTTAGTGTGTGTATGTGTGTGTGTCTGTCTGTCTCTCTCTCAAATCTTTTTTTTCCCCTGAGGCAATTGGGGGTAAGTGTTGCCAGGGTCACATAGCTAGGAAGTATTAAGTGTCTAAGGTCAGATTTGAACTCAGGTCCTCCTGGCTTCAGGGCTGGTGCTCTAATCACTGTACCATCTAGCTGTGGCGTGCCCCCCCTCCTTTTTTTAAATATTTTTGTGGGAGAGACTTAATAGTTGTGTTGATGAGTCAAAGTATATGTACACTTTGATAGTTTGAGGGCATAGATTCAAATTGATTTCCTGAATGGTTGAAATACTTCACAGCTCCACAACCAGTGCATTAGTGTACCTATTATCCTATATTTCCTCCAACATTTGTTATTTTGTTTCTTAGTCATCTTAGCCAATCTGATAGATATAAAGTAGCATATCAGAATTGTTTTAATTTGTATTTTTTCAGTTATTTATAAATGAGAGCATTTTTTCATATGGCTGTTGATAACTTCACTTTCTTCTAAGAGCTTTCTGTTCGTCTATATGCTTTGACCCTTTATCAATTGGGAAATCTTATTGTAAATTTGACTCAGTTCTCCATATATTTTAAAAATAAGATCTTTATCAGAGAACCTTGATGCAAAGATTTTTTACTACTTTCTTTTCTTCTAATTTTAACTACATTGGTTTTATCTATGCAAAAAACTCTAATTTTATGTAATCAAAATTATCCATTTTGCTTTCCATGAACCTCTTTATATCTTATTTGATCATTTTTACTATCTCTTTTTTAAGACACTGCTTTGCTTCTGATCACTACTCTCCCTTTTATTTCCTAATACCTAATTCCTCCCCAACCCTGACTCCCCTTCTCGTAAACCCTTTCCTTTCTGCTTCTCTGTTGGGTAAAGTGAATTTCTAAATCCATTTGTTTGTGTGTGTACCTATATTCTTCCTTCTTTGAATCAGTTCAGATGAGAGTGCATTCAAATGTTGCCCACTCCCTCCATTTGTTCTCTTCATTGTATATTCTTTTCCTTGTATGCCCCATTAATGACATAAATTTCCCTTTTCTTCCTTTCCCTTCTCCCTCCCTCCCAAGGTATTTCTCTTCTTTATTCTACCAGTCTTCTTTTGAGATCATTCAAAAGTAAAAAATTAGAGATCTAGATTCTCTGTCAACTTAAGTGATAAGGTCTAAGAGGTTACACACATCATCAAAAATGTAAACAGTTTAACCATTTTTTAGTATCTCAGGATTTCTCACATGCGTTTACCTTTTTATGCTGCTTTTGAATCCTGTGTTTGAATGTCAGATTTTCTTTTCAGCTCTCTTTTCATGAAGAATGCTTGAAAGTCCCCAATTTGTATAAATGTCAATTTTTCCCCTTATAGGATTAAACTCAGTTTTACTGAGTCAGATATTCTTGGTTGTAATCCAAACTTTTTTGCCTTCTAGAATATCTTTCTAAACCCTCTCTTTCTTAATATTGGTAGCTGATAAATTTTTATGTGGTGCTAACTGTGAATCTGGATCTTTGAATTCCCTCCCCCCCCTCCCCAATTGCTTGTAGCATTTCTTCTTTGACCTTGTAGTTGTAGATTTTTTGTGTGTTATTCTTGAGCTTCTATTTTGAGGTTTCTTTTGGAAGATGACCAGTGGGTTCTTTCGGTTTCTACTTTGCCCTCTGATTCTAAGGCATCTGGGCAGTTTTCCTTTATAATATCTTGAAATAGTCTAGGTTGTTTTTTAGTCATACTTTTCAGGTAGACCAATTCTTAAATTATCTCTTCCTAGTTTATTTTCCATATAATGTTTTCCTGTGAGATATTTCATTGTTTTCCCTATTTTTCAACTTTTGTTTTTGTTTTATTATTTCTTAATATTTTATGGAGTCATCAGCTTCCATTTGGCCAGTTTTAATTTTTTAAGTTGTTATTTTTCCTTATTATGGGTTAATTACCTCTTTTACAAATATTTTAATTCCTTTTTCATAATTTTATTAGCTCTTGCCACTTTTTCTCCTATTGATTTCATATTTTTTTAAATGACATTTTTACTCTTTTTTTAAAAAGTCTAACTCTTCTAAGGATTCTTGTTGGGATTGTGTCCAATCTACATTTTCCTTTGAGGTTTTACTTAATAGATATTTTCAAGTCATTCTCCTCTTTTGTGTTTGGACATTTAAAGAAATTGTGTTATATTCTCATGGAACTCTTGTGGCCAAGTTGTAAAACGAGCTACCTCTCCATTCCTGGGCTTCAAAGCCACACAGTTAAATTTCTAGAATTGGTTTTATACTCAGTATTCAATTAGGGCATGCAACGGTTTCTACTCTGTATCTGACCTGGAGCTATGCCCAGAGGGCTATTAAACTGTGTGTACCCTTTGATTCTACAGTGTCTTTACTGGGTCTGTATTCCAAAGAGAGCATAAAAAATGGAAAAGGATCCACATATGCAAAAATGTTTGTAGCAGCCCTTTTTGTGGTGGTAACGAATTGGAATTGAGTGGATGCCCATCAGTTGGAGAAGCTAAATAAATTATGGTATATTATAAATGTAATGGAATATTACTGTTGCATAACAAATGATAAGCAGGCTGATTTCAGAAAAGTCTGGAAAAAGTTACATGAACTGATGCTAAGTGAAGTAAGCAAAACCAACAGTAATAACAAGATTATGTGATGTTCAACTGTGATGGACGGGGCTCTTTTCAACAATGAGGTGATTCAGGACAATTCCAATAGACTTGTGATAGAGAGAGCCATCCTCATCCAGAAAGAACTATGGAGAGTAAATATGGATCAAAACATAGTATTGTCACCTTCTTGTTTTTTATTTGCTTGCATTGTTTTTTTTTTCTTGTATTTTTTCCCTCCTTTTGACCTGATTTTTCTTGTACAGCATGACAACTTTGGGAAATAAGTTTAGAAGAATTACACATGTTTAACCTGTATCAGATTGCTTCCTGGCTGAGGGTGGGGGGAATTTAGAATAAAAGGTTTTGCAAAGGTGAATGTTGACAATTATCTTTGCATGTATTTGGAAAAATAAAATATTATTTAAAAAGAATTTGAGCTCATTCAATTTAAGTAAAATGGACTAACATTTGACACCCTCTCCCAAAGTATGGTGTTATGAAAGAACCAGGTAGGGATTCTTTAAGGCTAATACTCACTAGCTCCAAATCCATTGTTGTTTTACATCTTGAGTTTTAGAAAAGAAATGTACACATATAATCCAACCTTGTAAAGTGCTTTGTCAACATCATTGCCACGTTGTTCTTGTTGTGATTTGGAATAATAGGATTTTTGCAGGCAATTTATCTTTGGCTTACCATTTTATGTGTGGTTGTGCACCCTAAACCTTGTATTATATTACCATTTTTTTTGTAGATATTTACTCAAATGAGATGAGTATATCCTAGTCCTATAAGTAGCTTTACCATCACTTGCCACCTCCATATCCTTTGTTATTTATTACAAATTGGCACTTGCCGGTGATGAAATGATGTCTTGATAGAGTTTATGAAAGTAAGAAGTTCATCATTTAATAACCCAAGATGTATTGGGTGGTGTGTCACCACTGAATATTGTAAAACTTGTAAGGAGAAGGAGGGAGAGAGAAGCCCTTTAAAGATACAGATGTTTTCTCTGAGTCTTCTTATCTCCCAAGAAGACACTGCTTATTCTGACAGGTGAAACAAGTCTGGGCAAATATGCAACATTGATCTAATCAGCAGGGAACAAGAGCAATATTTTAACTGGTGCTACCTTTTAACAGCATCATTAAGAGCTCTCATTACTCTTTTATTAGAGATTCCCTCTCTTTCTTATCAGATTACAGAATGAGCATAACTCATGGCACTGATTTGATCTCTTGTTAAAGAGGATTACAGCTTTGCATTAACTCGAATTGACACAGTTTATAATTCGCTTGTTGATACACGGACTGATGGTGTCACATGTTTGACCCCCCAGCAGTGCTGTGGGAAAGGACCCCCATATATCATCATTAAAGATGGCATTCAGCACAGAAATGGGAGGCACAGGGGCCTGTTCACTACTTATGTCGACAAGGACAAAGGAGACATTGAAACTTGGGGCAGATGTTGAAAAGCGAGTATTCCTCTTGTTTCTTTTTGTCTTTTCTCCCTACGTGATTGGTCACTGTACAATTTCAAAGAAGTTGAGTGTACAACTTGGTGTCCTGGTGCTCATCTGGAAGTGGACTAAGAAAGGTGGTTTCAAAAAATGAACATTGTGGATCCAGGGCAGAATAAAGCTCTTTCTTAAAATGATCTTCTAATAATAGAAGAAAACCTTCATTTCTTCACCCATAGTCCCAACACTTCTTCAGAGTCCTCTGATTTTTTTCCTTTGTTGAAGCCATCTCCCAGTCATAGACTGTTTTTTCCATACCTCCATCTTAAGGAACATCCTTTTTTCTTTGAAAGCCTAGCTCAGATGCCCTCCCCTTACTGAGGCCTGGGCATCCAGCCCCCAGTCTTTGCTCCTCAAACTTTTCTAAACCCACTTAGATGCATGTCTTCTTTGCTCTTATCATCTACCTTGTATCATACTTATAGATACTTTATTTCCTCTGATTAGATCATAAACTCCTTGAGGGCAGTGGCGGTGTCATTTTTCATCTTTGTTTTGTCAGCTTCCCTCTCAGAGCCTTGCATGTAGTTCTTTGAGATGCTGAGAGATGATATCTCCTTGATGACAATATTTCAGCAATGCAAACTGTCTGTGCATTTTGAGTGATTTTTGTCAATTTGTTCTCATAAATCCTTCACAGAAGCTCCTTTCCAACAATCTGAGAACCTTCTGAATTTCTGAACAGTAAAGTGGATAAGACTGTATTTCTTGCTTTTGTTCTGTTACTAGCCCATTTTTCGTGTATGTCAGTGACCTTGGCATGTTGCAGAGAAATAGTATATTCTTTCTCTCCCTCTCCCTTACTGTTTCATCTGTAGAGAAAGAGGGGAAAGACTAATCAGTTGGTCCTTAATTTAGATCATAAACCTATATAACTAAATCTTGACTGGATCTTTATTAAACACCTGTATGCCAGGCACCCTGCTAAATGCTTTACAATTATTATTTCATTTGATCTTGAGAACATTTAATTTTGCAAGTGTCCCTATCCCCAGTGGGATACATCTCTAACTAAACTTTCCTAAATTGATAAGATTGGACAGGACAGAGTATAACAGAGAAGACAGGCCCTTCCCCACTCAAAAGTATATCCTTCATGGCAAGAAATTGAATACTGAGTAGATGCCCATCAATTGGAGAATGGTTGAGTAAATTGTGGTATATGAATGTTATGGAATATTATTGTTCTGTAAGAAATGGTCAGCAGGATGATTTCAGAGAGGTTTGGAGAGGCTTATATGAACTGATGCGGAGTGAAATGAGAACCAAGAGATCATTGTACACAGCAACAGCAAGATTATTCTAATGGACATGGCTCTTTTCAACAATGAGATCATCTGATTCAGATTAATTCCAATTATCTTGTGATAAAGAGAGCCATCTATATCCAGAGAGAAGATTGTGGGAACTGAATGTAGATCACAGCATAAGATTCTCACTCTTTTGCTGTTGTTCATTTGCATTTTGTTTTCCTACTCATTTTGTTTCCTTTTTGATCTGATCTTTTTTGTACAGCAAGATAATTGTAAAAATATGTTTACATGTATTAGATTTAAGATGTATTTTAACGTGTATAACATATATTGGATTACTTGCCATCTGGGGAGGGGATAGAGAGAAGGAGGGGAAAATTTGGAATACGAGATTATGCAAGGATCAATGTTGAAAAATTTTCTATGCATGTGTTTTGAAAATAAAAAAAAAAGTATATCCTTCAAACTTTTCACTAGTTAGAGATTCATTTGTTATAAAAAGTAGAATTGTCCCAGACCATAGGGGCAGCTAAGTGGAACAGTAGGTGGAATACCAAATCTGGAGTCAGGAAGGCCTGGATTCAAATCCATCCTCAGATCTCATCTATAAATTGGGTATAATGATAGCACCTACTTCATAAAGTTCTTGAGAGGATCAAATGAAATAATGTTTGTAAAGAGAGTTAGCACAGTACTTGTCACATAATAAGTACTATATAAATGTTAAATTGTTACTATTATTATAAATGTTAGCTATTTTCATCATCTGTTTGCCTCAGTTCTTCATCTGTAAAATGAGCTGCAGAAGGAAATGGCAAATCATTCCAGTATCTTTGCCAAAAAAACTTCTTTGGGGTCACAGAAAGTTGGGTAGACTGAAACAACTGAACAACAAAATTGTCATCATCACCACTGGGCATTCACTTTTCCCCAGACTGCTAGCTTGATACTGTCAGTAAAGAAGTGATAGACAGGAAGAGAATGATATTCCGTCTCCTATTATCAGCTAGAATTTTCAGGATTTTCCTTTTCTTTTTTGAGATTTAAAGCTGAAAGAGACTATTGAATCCAACCCCTCCTTTTACTACTACTAAGTAGTACTGTCTTACAATAAGAAAATTGAGTTAAACAGAAGTTTAACAACTTGCCTAGATACTAAGTGTCTGAAATAGGTTTTGAACTCAGATCCAGGGCCCTCTTCACTGTAATGTTTATTGGGGTTTTGTTCCTGAGTTGCCAGAGTAATAGCCTCTCTGTCTTTTTATAAGGTTCACATTTTTGGAGTTCTTTTTTGGTCCTTTTAGGGGACTGAAACTGGTTGAGTTTTTCTAATTAAAAATTAACTTCATCATTGACTAAAGGGGGAAATCCATTAAATAAAATAAACTTGCAAATTTAGGAAGCATGGTGACATTAAAAAATATGCCTACTCTAAACCATATGTAGCAGTAGGCCAGTTGTCCCTGACTCACTGACTTATTGCTTCTTAGGAGTTAGAGTACTGATGGAAATGGAATTTTGATTGGTAAAGGGAAGAATAATATGAGTCACTTTGGGGAAGGATCAGAAGGATGGCCCAGTGGTTGAGGTTTGAGAGGAAATATGAGAGAACTGGACATCTCAGACAGAGTGAGAAGTAATGGATACCTGATAATGGCAGAGAAGTGGTCAGAGGACCACATAGACCAGGCTCTTCCCAGCTTTATTGAGGATTCTGGCCAGTGTATACTCTCTTTAGCCCTGAGTAGTGACACCTGAGGCACTTGAGATTAGGAGCCATTCTGAAATCTTATTTACCGTTTTCTTGACCTAACTTTGCTGTCCTTGAAGTCACCATTTCGCAATGCCATGTAATTTGTTCTCTAGTTCTTTCCTTTCTTAATAGTTACTCTGTCCCTACAGTACCCCAGTTTTTTTGGTGGTAGTTGGATGCTCTGAATCTTTTTAATAGTGAAAATTGAGGTACATGAACTGGTACACAAAGCTAGGGATAAAACTCAAATTTCCAAACTCCTACTTCTGATCTGTTTGCACAAGCATATATTTACACACACATATGTATGTATATAGATGCATATTATATGACTGTCTTACTATATTATTCTTTTCTTGCTAAAAATACCAACTTTATAAGGTGGGTGCTGAAGAGGCTTCTGTCGCAAGCTATAATCTTATGGTATTGGGTGTCATCAAATTTCTGTACTCTTAAATTTGAAATAAATCTTAAATTCTAGTTGCATCTGGCCTTATTATATACCATTTCTTTGGCATGTATATTATTTACCTTGCATGTTATGGCTCCTTCCATTGGAGATCGGCATTCTGTGATCATGGTCTTACCAGGAACTCACTGTCTGACTATGAGCAAGCAGAGACATTGTGGTAAGGTTGAGAAAAACCTGGATTTGGAGTCAAAAGACCTGGTTTACAGTTCTGGCCACTTAAGTGCTTAAGTGACTTTGGGCAGACTTGATCTTCCACAAGCATTTATTACATGCCTGCTGTGTGCCTGGCCTGGTTTTTGGCCCAAATTTTTCACCTCTAAAGGGTTAGAATAGATGACATTTAAGGGAACAGCTTTCAAGATATAAATTTTAACTCGTAAGTTTTTAAGGATGAAATGGAGCTTTTTTAAAAAACTGATTTTTGTTGCTGTCTTCTGCTTGTACACTTCCTTCAGTTCCAAAAATTTGTATTCCCTCTCTTTCTCCTTCACACAGGAAACCATTCCCTTAACAAAGATGAGAAATGAAAGTGAAAAACAAAAAAAAAAGCAACTGTGGCTGAATGTAATGTTTCACACTGGTGTAGCTTCTTATCTCTCTGTTGAAGGAGGTATAGAGCAGCTTTAGCCATTATAATTAGCATTTAGTTTCCTATTTCCCCCCATTTACATTGTGGCGTCATTATATATGTTGTTTTCCTGGCTTTTTTTCCCACCTGACGAAAAATGAAATGTTTGTAAAGTCACTTAGCATGGCTCCTGGAACATAGTAGATATTGTATAAATATTTATTCCTCACTCCACCCTCACCTCTATTTCCCATGAGTTTATATAACTCTTCCCAGACTTTCTTGTATTCTTCATATCCATCTTTTCTTAATAATGCAATAATATAAGATTACGTTCATGTGCCACACTTGTCTGGTCCCAGAAGAGAGATGTTGCGAGCCCTTATTGTGACCAGTCAGTTCCATTGTGCTCACAGGTACAAGAGATTGCAAGTTTATGCCCATAGCCAACATGCAGATAGAGTCTTGTAGAAATTTGTTTGTTACCTCTAGGGCTCCTTTTAAAAATTTATTTTAAAAGTCCTAAGCTTTAATTTAGTGCTAGTTTGTATGATGTGCCAAGAAATTTATTTGTACCTCAGTTTCCTTAATGTGGGTGGAAGTTTCTCTCTTTGCCTCTTTTGACAGAGGACCAGTTGGAAACCGATAGAGTTGACCAAACTTCTTAGCCAGGGCCTTATGAGGAATGCCTGAAGAAAGGGATGACTAGAGGTCTCTGAGTCCTGGCCTTTTGCTTACTTTCCTCCCTTTGGGAATCTTTGAGGTTCTTTATCAGTTTTTACTTAAGTGAGCTCTGTGAGTTACTCTGAGTAATCTAAAGTTAATTAATTTTGCACAGATGATTAACAAGAAGTAAACTATATTTTGTGTTGTCCCTGGTCCTTTTTTCTTTGATGTTCATAAATGGTTGAGTATGTGGGCCCCTAGAGTCTAGAAGAAATAAGGTGAAAGAAACTAAGCTTTGTGAAGCCCAGTGCAGCGTCAACCATGTTTAAAAGCAATACCTTGGATTCTGGATTTACCTTAGATGAGGTGTGTAGTCTGATTTAGGTATGATCTTTTGTTATTTTTGGTGGTGGTATTAAATCCTTTTTTTTTAATTAAAGTTTTTTATTTCCAAAGCATATGCATGGGTAATTTTTCCAACATTGACCCTTGCATTACCTTTTGTTGCACATTTTCCCCTTCTTCCCCCAACCCCTCCCCTAGCTGACAAATATTCTAATACATGTTAAATGTGTTGAAATACATGTTAGATCCAATATATGTATACATATTTATACAGTTATCTTGTTGCGCAAGAAAAATCAAATCTGGAAAGAAAGAAAAAAACCTGAGAAGGAAAACAAGAAATGCAAGCAAACAATAACAGAAAGAGAGGAAATGCTATGTTGTGTTCCACACTCTGTTTCCATGGTTCTCTCTCGGGGTGTAGATGGCTCTCTTCATCACTGAACAACTGGAACTACTTTGAATCATGTCCTTGTTGAAGAGAGCCACGTCCATCAGAACTGATCATCGTTATAGTCTTGTTATTTCCTTGTATACTGATCTCCTGGTCCTGCTCATTTCACTCAGCATTAGTTCATGTCTCTCCAGGCCTTTCTGAAATCATCCTGTTGGTCATTTCTCACAGAACAATAAAATTCCATAACATTCATACACCACAATTTATTCAGCCATTCTCCAGTTGATGGGCTTCCATTCAGTTTTCAGTTTCTAGCCACTACAAACAGGGCTGCCACAAACATTTTGGCACATACAGGTCCCTTTCCCTTCTTTAGTATTTCTTTGGGATATAAGCCCAATAGAAACAAGAGCAGCCCTTAAATAAATGCCACAAACATTTTTCCACATGTGGATCCCTTTCCTTCCTTTAAGATCTCCCAGAGATACAAGCCCAGTAAAGACATTTGCTGGATCAAAGGGTATGCACAGTTTGATAGAATTTTGGGCACAGTTCCAGATTGCTCTCCAGAATGGGTGGATCCATTCACAGTTGGTATTAAATCTTAAGCCAGGAGGTCATTGTGTCATCCCGTACTTTGGAGTACAAATTACAAGGGGAAAAAAAGTGTTTTCTTTGGGGTGCTGTTCTCCACTGTCCTAGAAATGAGGTCTGGAATGCGCACAGACCACACCTTGATCTTCCTTTAAGAGCAAAACACTTTATAAACATTAACTCCTTTACCCTCTGGGCACCACTACTTAAAAGAAAATAGACCTGAAAACCTTGATCAAAGACAGTTGAAGAGCTGGCAGGCCCCACTCATGACAACCCATGGTAAGGATTGTCCCTGTGCCTCTGCTCTGCCGTGGCCTTCTCAGATGCTCTGGGTTGCGTCTTTTTAGCCTGGCTCTCTTGCTGTGTAGAATCTGAAATGTTGCAAAGACGACCACTTGTCCTGCAGGGCTTCGGGGCTCCCTGCTTCTTTATAAGGAAGAAGAAATCGATACACATTTTCTCTTACATGCACTCAGCAGCATTCCCCCATCTCCCTCCCAGATCCTGAGCCTGCAGGGAGGGAGCAGAGCTCCATCAGCTCTCGGGAAAGGGAAATGCAAACTGCTCATTATATACTTGAGAATCAGGTTTTTTAAAGCAATTCATGTGGTTGGCTTAGGGAACAAGGTTCTTGGCTTGAATGAGTAGTTAGTGGATGTAGACGGAGTAAGAATCGGCTTCCCCACGAGGGAATAAAGGCCAGAGCTTCATTGTGCCACCCAGCAAGCTGTCTTTGCTGCGTAAATGCCCAGCAGCTCAGATAGTCAGAAGGCCGAAGCGGTCGCGGTAGTGGAGTCTCGCCTCCGCCTGGCAGGGAGCACTGAGGAAGGCAGGGCCTGCGTCCCCCTTTACCTTCCCTAAGAATCTGTTCTCTAGAGGGTGAATCAGAAGGTGCAGCACAAAGGGGATGGGCAGGAATGGAGGCCAATATATCTACTAATAAATCAGTTGTGTTGACTTAAGCCAGGAGGTCATTGTGTCATCCCGTACTTTGGAGGGCCTCCCTCTCCCCCAGCCTCACTCTCAGGCCCCTCAGAACTTTTTCTTGCCAGTTCTTTTGTAGGAATCCTTACTTAGAGTTGTAAGATTTTGTACGTGTAAAGGACCTTAGAGAGGATAGAGTCCCAGGGTGTGGGGGCTACAGTTGGCCCCTCTTCCAAGCCCCTCACTGCGCAGGCACAAATCGGTTAAGCGATTGTCGCTAGGCCTTGCGGCCCCCAAGTGGCAGAATTGAGACTCGGCCCCCCCCGTCTCTGGGTGCTGCACTTCCAGCCCCACCTCGCTGAGCACCAGCTTGCCCACGAAACCTGTCCTGATTCCCTCAAACTCCTAGAGTCCTCCCTCATCTCCTTTGTGTAGTTTCACACAGACCAACAGTTTGGCTGGAACTGGATGCAGAGGTTTCTGAAATCACCTCAGTGAGAGTTATACCATATGGTGCAAGGAAAATAGGGCTGTGGGGAAAATGGGGGTAGGGGAAAAATTACTGAACACTGAGCCTGGCGAAACGATTGCAACCAAAGGGAGGAATTATCATCCGTTGGGTCTGCCCTAGGAGTGACATAGGGGGATCACCCTGTGGTCAGAAGAGGAGACCTTGGACCCTGCCTGTTCTGGGAGGTGCCCCAGGAGGTTGCTCCCCTTTGTCTCCCCAAGTACCGGATCTAAGGTGCTGATCTGGGGCATGTGGCCAAGGATCTGATGCATCTGATCATGTCCATTGAGGGGTAGGGCAGGGTCATTCTGTCTGTCTTCCCTTCCCTTCTGTCTAATGCCCGCTTCTTTAGGCTTTTGTTGAAAGTGGTGGCCCCCCTGAATAAGGGGCTGTACCCTGGGTTGGTCTCCACTCACTCCACCCTGCACCCAGTCCAATCTCCTCTCAGTGAGCAGTGCTCACTGCATCCAGAGTTTGCACAGGCCCCCCACACTCTGTCAGTAGTCTGCTCTCCCCCATGCACATCTCTGAGGTCCTCCTGTCACCTCACTCCCTGGGATGCTATCCCCAGTAAGGTATATACACATACATGTGCCCCCCACCCCAGACATTGCAGCACTTTGTCCTCGCTGGAGCCAAACATTTCCTCTTCTCACAGACCCCTGCCCCAATCCCCACGGACGCCCCACCACCCAGGCGCAGGTTCCCTTGATAAAACTGTGTGTCCCAAGAGGCACAATTGAGACTCTGCTCATACTGTTCCCTCCTCGGCTGAATGTGTTTTTACTGTGAGTGTGAGAGCAGGGATGCCCCAAAGTGCTCCTGATAATACTGCAGGGTCAAAGGAGCGATTGATACAGAGCCGTTGGCCTGCCGGGTTTGACACGACTGTGTTGCCAGAGTGGCCGCGGCCCAAAGCTGTTTGTGGGGCTGCTCTGCTAAGCTTGAGCTTCCCCCTTCCATTGCTTAAGGGAACATGGCATTCCTGATTTGTATAATAAGGCTGTTAGAGGTGATGAGCCCCAGCTCTGGCCCCCTGCTCTGGCCCCCCGCTGGAAGCCATCCTTGGTGGGCACCAGGCATGTTCAGCTGCCCCTGGCGAGTTGGCCAGTTTGAAGTAGTGGCAGAAGGAACTATATGAAGCAGAGACTAACGGGGATCGCTTGCACGTGAGTTGTGATTCCTTTTTTTTTTTTTTTTTTTTTTTTTGGTAACTTTTTATTGACAGAACCCATGCCAGGGTAATTTTTTACAGCATTATCCCTTGCATTCACTTCTGTTCCGATTTTTCCCCTCCTTCCCTCCACCCCCTCCCCCAGATGGCAAGCAGTCCTATACATGTTAGATATGTTGCAGTATATCCTAGATACAATATATGTTTGTAGAACTGAACAGTTCTTTTGTTGCACAGGGAGAATTGGATTCAGAAGGTATAAATAACCCGGGAAGAAAAACAAAAATGCAAGAAGTTTATATTCATTTCCCAGTGTTCTTTCTTTGGGTATAGCTGCTTCTGTCCATCCTTGATCAATTAAAGCTCTCTTTATTGAAGAGATCCACTTCCATCAGAATACATCCTCAAACAGTATTGTTGTTGAGGTATATAATGATCTCCTGATTCTGCTCATTTCACTTAGCATCAGTTCATGTAAGTCTCGCCAGTCCTCTCTGTATTCATCCTGCTGGTCATTCCTTACAGAACAATAATATTCCAAAACATTCATATGGTGGGTTGTGATTCCTAAGAAGGGCTTCCTGAATGGCCAAGAATCCTTCTCTCTTTGTGGCAACTGCTTTGGTTCATGTGCCTTTTAGCCCTGGAGTAACCAAATGGGCCCTGTTATTTTTCATGACTTTCCTGAACTGTGATGACATGGAAGGGGAGACCCCACCCAGCCTGCACACTGAGGTAGCATGGGTTAAGCTGCATATCATATTTTAACTATTTGTCTCTGAAGTTGCCATATTTAGGGTTGATATCCTGCCTTCAAGTAGAATGGGGGCCATGCTCCCTGTCACGCTCAGTAGGGTATTAGCTGGGCACTTTCCTTGTTTGACTGCCAGTCAGCAACAAGCACTGCTGCTGAATTAGAGATGTTTAGGCCTTCGAAGATAGGAGTTAAATGCAAGCTAAGAGATGCTCAACTGAGCTGCCCCCTCCAATGTACAGGGTCACTGTGCAATGCTCATGATGTGAAGTCTAATGTAACTGTGGTATCCTGTCTCACCTCCAGTTCAGTTGGAGGAAGTGATTCACATCTAAGCAGTGAAGCATCCCTTGGCTTTTAACAGGAGCGGGTAGAAGGGCTGGTGTTTGAACAGGGAGCTTCATCTTCCTGAAGCTGGCAGTCACAAAACCGTAAACACAACACGGACCAACTCTATTGCCTAGAATCGGGGTGGCTTGATGTTAGTTAATATTAAACATCTTCAGCAAGGCGGGGAGCTCTGCAGCTCAGCTATGGAATAAAAATAAATAAAAATAAAGAGAAAACCCTGTTAAAAGCAGCAAGATGATTTGTCATCTTTCCTTTGTGAGGCAGTTTGTCTTTACTCGCATCAAATCTGTTAAAACAGTCAAACTGTGAAAGTGGAAATCATCTTAGGAATATAGAATATTAATGCACAGGAAAGGAAAAGTCCCTTTTGTCTAAAGACTGTTTCTCTCCTCCTTTTTGAAATCTAAAGGAGGCAATTTCTTTTTGCCTTGGTAATTGTCTTGTAAATGCTGAGATTGTGAACTTGATGGTGGGGGAAGATAGGGCTGCAAGTACTTTATTCCTTCCTCTATCAGGACACATCCAGTCTTCAATAAGAGGTCCAGATGAATAGAATGGCGGCCTCACTGGCTTATTGGAGGCTGGATTTCTGGTATGAAGGTGTGATTAGAGAAGGATGTAGCCAAGAAGGAAGTGTGGAGGTTATGAAGTGGGCTTGCTGTGAAGGTGCCAATTGGAACTGCTTTGAAGTTAATGGAGATACAGGATTGAGAGAAGAAATATTTATAAATAAACTATTGTTCTTCTTCATATCTATTTTCTCTCTCCCCTACTGATTTTCTCCTCCCCTCATCTCCAGCCTCCTTTGTTTGGGATCTGAACTTGCTTCTTAAAAAATTTATAAATCTTGCTTCTGATCTTTAGGAGACAGGCCGGAGGTCACCTGTCAGCATCTGTAATTTAAAGCTGCAGGGCTAAAAGCATTTGCAGGGGCTTGAAGGACCTAGTTTTGACCTGACCAAAAGAACGAATTGAAACAGCCCTTCTCGAGTCTCCTTCAAGCACTGGGGAGGCTGGTGATGAGAGCTGTCACACGAGGTAATTTATGGGCTCCGGTTTGCTCAGAGTGGTCAGGATGTCCTGGCTTTGGTAGAAATGCATCACGCACTGCCATCGTGTGGCCGACTGAGAACACGTGCCCTTTTGGGTTCCGGAGGCCTTGTGAAAAAGGTGGTGGTCGGACAGAGAGGCCCACTCTTCCTCACTTAAAAGCACAGCATTGTCAGCTGCTGTATTGATTTGCCTCTACAAAGTGCTGAAAATTGGGGAATTATTAAAGAGAATTTTGTGTTTCTTTATAGATAGTTGTGTTGAGATTTCAAAACAAATTTCCTTGCTAATATTTATTCCACTGTCTCACAGTGGAGTTCCAGTGTTCATTCCAGTTAATTAACTGGGATACTTGTTCCTTCGAAAAACTGTCTCACCTTTCCTTCCCCCTCTCTCATTCCCTTTTGTTTCCCTTACCTGTCTCCTCCCATTTCTTTTGATCTTCCCCTTTCAACCAAATAATTTTGTATGTTTCCTTTTGAATTTTCAATATGTATCTGTCCCATATTCATGATGATAAAGGCTAGGTTAATTATCCTCCATCCACTTCCATAGAAGGCATTCAGAGCTACCACCTATTGTAATTGGGGTCAAAATGTTCCCTTTTGGAGAGATTTCAGAAAAACCTCCTGGGCATCTGACTCACACAGAG
This sequence comes from Antechinus flavipes, assembly GCF_016432865.1. NCBI lineage: Eukaryota > Metazoa > Chordata > Mammalia > Dasyuromorphia > Dasyuridae > Antechinus > Antechinus flavipes. The sequence goes on along the minus strand of NC_067401.1, from coordinate 114,263,295 downwards.
GAAGTCAGAAATGTGTCTCTGTGGACAATAAGTGACTCAGATTGGGGTTAGAGGAACTAATCTGGAGTAGTTTGGGAACAAAGGAAAGATGGAGAGAAGGGTTCAGTCTGCATAGGGAGCTGAAGGGAGAAGGCAGGTGGTAGATGGGATTCTGATTCCACCAGTGAGGGCCCTTGGATGAGTGGAATTTGAGAGCCTGCCGTGCTGTGCCATGAAAATGGTCCCTGCACATAGGTAAAGTTTGCATAAACTTGACCTTTATTTTGATTTGTGTTGATATCTAGGCAGCTCTGGGTAAACTGAAACAGTTAATACCTGATCTTTGCCACCTTTTGTTATCCATTATTACTGTTCCCAAAACCATGTAATTCAGCAATCATTTAGAAAGGTCTAGTCTGAATGAGGGCCTGGGCCAAGCGCTGGACTTACAGAGGAGGACACAGAACAGGCTCCCCTGCCCCAGAGGAGCTGACGGCCTTGCAGGAGGAAGGAGAACTACAAAGATAGACAGGCCACAAGGCGCGTCAGAATTAAGTCCTTCGTGGTGTTGTGATACCTGTAAGACCATTGTTCTGTTTGTGGTCTGTATGAGCAAGCAGGTCCCTGCTTAGTATTTGGTAATATTCCTAAAAAAGGTAGAAATTAGTGTTTTTAATGAACTGGTCATATAGATCTGGAAGGAAGCATAGAGCTACGCTGGGAAGGCCTAGTGGTCATCTCTTATTTACCAGAGCTCCTCCAGACCCAGCCACCATCCCAACTAGTTATCCCTTGCTCTCTTTCTCAGGGTGGGACAGTGCATAAATAGGAATGACTGCCCGCTCTGCGTCCAGGCCCTCAAGTCCCTCTCCGCCTCTGACCTACGTGACGCCACCTGAGGAGTCCGTGGCCTGCCCGTCTGCCTAGTAGTGGAATTCCCTTTTCACTGTCTCCCCTGATTAAAGGGTGGGCTTCTTGAGGGCAGGCAGGGCCTTTCTCAGTCCCCCCAGAGCACCTGGCACATACTAAGCTCTTAATAAATTCTGTTATATTTATTCACCCATTCATTCATCCACTCCAAGTCTTCTGTTATAAAGGACATACCTGAAGCCCAAAGAGGTTCTGTGAGCACATAAGCAGTACCGAGCCCAGCTGGCATTCAAACCTGGCTTCCTTGACTGCAGAGTCAGTGCTTTTAAATGGACAAAACATCAACAGTAAATGTTTTGTGCACTGGCACACAGACACCTGAACATTGGCAGTATTCCGTGCCACAGACACAGCATTGAAAATTTTTTTTCTGAGGTTGGAGAACAAAGTCCATCTCTGCTATTTCATGTTCCTCCCAAGTGTACCTTACATGGTCCATCTCCAGAGAAGGCCAGATACTTAGGTGACGGATCATCTAGTCCCCTCCTCATTTTACAACACAGGAAATGGATGACTTGACCAGGATCACACAGCTAGTTAGCAGCCCAGTCAGACTGGCTCCCAGGCCAGCAGGCTCTCCCCTGCATCCGGCTGTCTCCCTGAGATTACCGTTTGATTTAAAAGGTAGACACACAGCGTAGGGGAGCATCAGTGAAATTATTAGATGCACTGAGTATCCCCACCACGCCAAGATCATTCTTGCTCCTTCACTCGCTCCTGTGGGTGGAAGCGGAGCTGCCCCTCAGAGAAGCACTGGGGAGGGGGACGTTTCTGTAGGGGCTGCCCATCTTCCTCAGGACTGATTTGGTCAAGACTTTGGCCAGATCCTGCCTTCCCAGTCTAAGAATCCGCGGCTCCCTCTCGCTGTTTGAGTGCCCTGTTCATCTCCTTTGATTCTCAGCACCAGGTCAGGTCAGTCTCCAGCATTTACCGCCAGTGACCGTCCGCAGAACAAGGCCCCCAGCGCTGTGGGGAAGGGGGCGGGAGGGGCCACCTGCCCCCGTGGGGGCTGACAGGCTATTTAGAGAGACAAAGCACACGCGTGAAACGAGCCAAGGACATGTTTTCAGAGCAACAAATCAACATGTATAAATTAATCCGGTACAGCGTGTGCAGTGTCTTATTTTAATCAAGTAAATGACAGGGTTTGCTTGGAAGAGTCTCTTTGCCAGGAGATATCAAAGAACCAGCCTCAGATCTTGGAAAGTGACATGCTTTCCTGGGGAAAATGACTTTGGGGTGATAGGGGAGGATGGGGAGCAGCAGGGGATGATTGCTTTCTGCCCACATCGCCTGTATTTGGGGGCAGCACTTAATGGCGTCCATAGTGTTACAGAAATTGGTGGGGAGGAAAAGCGTGTTTGGGAATGAGATAGGGGGTGGGGCGGACGCAGGTACAGTGCCTTCGGGAACCAGCCTCCTGGATACTGCCGAAGGCAGCGGCCTTGGAAACCGAGAGCCGACCAAGATCATTTGCAGGTTTCATATGCCCCTGTTGTGCTATTTGTCCTTCTTCGATCATGAGCTACAACTGTCAGCGTTCGAGTCCCACGATCAGTGTGCAAGTGGAGCACCAGAGCACGGACGCTTGCATGTGTCCGTGTGTACGAACCGTCTGCCTTACAGCCATGGGCATTTGCCTTACATTGTTCAGTAATGTTTGAAATGTACCCACTGAGAAGGACAATTGATTGCATTGCACAGGCACGCATAGTTTGTACTTTTTTTTTTTTTTTAAAGCATGGTCAGAAGAATTACATAATAAATAATTAAAGCCCAGATCCTAATACACACATACACACATTTTATGGAAAATGGCTGCTAATCCATGACCATTTTTTCCAGAAACAGGTTTTATGATAATATAGTAAAAATATTAAATTAGAAAATGCCTCACTAAGGGTTATAAAACCTTACTACAGTGGAGATAGGTAATTATCCCCTCTACAGCCTAAATGACAGTTTAAAAGAAATAAAAATGTTAGTGCTCATTACTTGCTTTTGTAGGTTGCAATAAAGGGTAAGTTAAATTTTAATTCAAGGAAGAGCCCCTGCTATCGACCTTCTGCCTCTCTCTACCTCAGGTGTAAGTCCTGTTAATTACTCTATGTAGGTTATTCTTCTGCATGGTACTAATAGCAATACACTCTAAGGTGCTTAAAGTCACCTTTTCTTCAGCAGACGTTCCCACTGGCAGTTGAAAGGAAAGGAGTGTGTTTGGCGGTGGGGGACAAAGGGCGGGAATGCATTTCAGTTCAGTGACTCAAATCTCGATTCTTAATGTGATTGGTAGAAGGAATTATGTTGTTGTTGTTGTTGTTTAATTCTGAGTTCATTATGCGTAGCCTTAGGGGGGAGGGAGACCAAGAGTATTAAACTATACACTTATCATCAGATGGAGACAAGGCTAACCTGAAGGATTGATAGTTTGGCCAAGTCCTGGTGAGAGAAGATGCTGGGGAGGAAGGAGGGGTGTGGCTGGCCGTGGGATTTTCTGTGCTTTAGAAGAAAACCTGACTCTTGATTCCTTGCAGTTGTTTTGTTAAGAGGGCTGAGTGGTTATTGCTGCTACTGCTATTTTATTTTGCAAAGGGTAGAGCTGTCTTTCACAAACTGACTGATGCTTTGTCCTGAGCAGTGACCTCTGGATCCCAGGACTTTTGAATCCAGACAAACCTGGCTAGATAGCTCTCAGTCTTTTGAAACTCGGAAAACTCAGCATCCCCCTAGTTTATGATTCTGAATTTTTCTCCCCAGTTCCACTAGACTCCTTCAGTCAATGGAAAATTCAGCCAGAGATGAAACCTGAATTTAAAAATGGGGTAGAGGACAGTTGTGTATGATTGTCTAGAAAAAGCCATCTATCTTTGCAAGGCACTTAACCTCCCACTACCCCAGGCTACTATCTAAGACTGTAAATTGCAGAGCAGTTGCAGATCTTCATTGGTAGAGGGAATTTCCTCACCAGGAGTCCCCTGTACCAATGAGCTCATGGATCAAGGGGAGGGCGGGTAGGAGAAAGAGCCATTTAGAATTGGAGCCAGGTTCAGCTGCTCACAAAACTCCTAGAGATCTCAATATTCAGAGCCTTAATCATCAATACCACAAGATGTTTTGATTTTCCCTGTTGTATAAACATTGCCTAATATTTTGCATATGAATGCCTTTAAAAGTATAGGTTTCTGTTCCTATAAGGAAGGGTTCAGTAAAGTCTGTGCTGATTTTGCGCCGACGTTGAGACTGTCAGGTCCTGTGAACTGGCGAATCCCTCCTTTGTTTTCATCTTCTTCCCTCCCAGGTGAAAAAGGGAAGGGCTAGAGACCACCAGCACCTGTGGAGCTTCCAGAGGAGGCCGTACATTCTGTGACCTCCTCTTGGATTTAAAGTGAGATGGAGTAGAGGTGACCAGGGCTGTTGGAGCACCCTCACCTTGGCCAGTCAGGTCAGCCTTCACCTCGGTCTTGGAGAAGGTGGGGATACGAATCACTAAGAAGTGGTCCCTGCTTTTCTTTCCAGGATTGTTGTGGCTCAGCTGGAGGGAAATTTTGCTGAGCTCCTTGGAGATGATGAAAAATGAGGAAATCCAAAAAAAAAAAAAAAGAAAGAAAGAAAGAAAGAAATCACAAATCCACAAAAGGACTCTCACCTTGGTGTGTGAAGAAAGGGGGAAGGGGAGTTATTTTTAAATTAATGGGATTAAGTTTAAAGGAAATGAATTGCATCCCGTGGTATTAGAATCACAGGACCCTAGACATCATTTAGTTCAAATCTCATTTTAGAAATAGGGAAATTGAGGCACAGAGAAAAGTGACTAGAACTGAACTTGAACTATGTCCATTTTATAATTACTTTCTCATTTGACCCTTACAACAGTAGGTGCTGCATGATTCTCATTTTACATTTGGGGAAACTGAGCCACACCCAGATTAAGTGAGTCACCCAGGATCACAAAGCTAAGAAGTCTCTGAGACCAGATCTGAGCTCCGTCTTGCTGACTGGGCTGCTAACTGAATTGCTTCATGAATAGTCCATGATCACAGCAGAGCCAGTCCAAGGATCAGAACCCTTGAACTCCTGACCAAGAACCAGGACTCAGGATTTGGTTGCTTTGGTCTCCCCAGACTGTCCCAGATTACAGGATTTCGGTGCCTCCATGAATGTCCTGCAGGGCTTTGGAAGCAGCTTCTTATTTTTCCTTTTAAGTCTCTCTCTTATAACTTGATTTCTGGATGAGGTTTTTTCATTGTTGTTACTCTCGACATCCGTAATCATTGCAGGGAGCTACAAACTCTGCTGAAGAAACTTGCATTGAGGGTTCCCACACAGAGCAGGCAGGAGCCCCGTTGTGGTTTTCATTGGGTTGAGACTCTCCAGCCCGTTTTCTCTTTCATCTGAGGTTTTTATTGGGTCATTTTGTGTTAAATAATGGTGCCTGTCCTCTGCTAAAGGTCATCTGCCTTTATTTGGCAAGAACCCCCATTGTTTTTCCTATGGATCACCTTCTGTACAGGGGGGTATACTTAGCTCTGCCAGGGAGCCCTGGGGACCCTCTGACCTCTGAAGAGAAGATGTATCCCTTGAGTGGAGGCTGCTGGGGTCTGCCCCGGGCTCTGTTCTGCCTCCCTCCCCACTAGGCTCCCTCTTACCCCCAGTGTCAAATAAATAGAAAATCCTCTGTTGGCCATTCAAAGCCTCTTGTCACCGGCCTCTTCTCCTTTGCAGTCTCAGACTTGACTCCTCTCCAGTCTGGGAGCCGACAGCCCCGGCCTCCCTGCCTCCCCATTGGTCCTGGCACACAGCAGGCTGCCCCCTGGGCTTGCAGAAGACCTTTCCTGGAGCCACCTCTGCCATCCTTGCTCACCCTTCCATTCTTGGGTCCCTCCCAGGTTATCTTCTTTTTGCACTGTTTTTTTTTTTTTTTGTATACATAATCTCTTACATTGTGTTCCCCAATAAAATATGGATTCCTTGGAGGCAGAGATCCCATTTTTGCTTTTCTTTTGAGTTCCCCTTGCCTGGCATAAAGTCAGCATTTAAGATATGCTAATTGACTTGTAGGCACATGACTTTTACCTTTTACTACCTTCTTTATGCTTTTATTGACACCACCCACTGGGTGACTGTATGTATATGCAGCTGTTCTTAGGGCAGAAATTAGAAGTTACTTCTTTGATTTCTGGTACACAAGATCGTGTGTGTGTGTGTGTGTGTGTGTGTGTGTGTGTGTGTGTGTGTGTGTAAATGTCAAAACCCAACCTTTAGAAATAAATAAGCTAGTCTAATTTTTATTGGGGTGAAGGGAAGGGGAGGGAGAAGGAAGGGAAACTCAATTCTACTATTGGAACTGCTGCATATGTGATATTAATTGGAATCTTGTTGCTGGGTCATTTTCATTGTTTTTCAAGTACCGTCAAGTCCAAGAAAATGTATGAAAACTAAATTATATCCCCCACATCCCATTCCTGATTGAATCCTCCTTAGAGTGTGGCAGTCTCATACATCCTATTAAAATATTCAATCTTGTTTTCTTACTTGAAGAGCCTGTCTGTAAAGGGCAAACTTAGAGAAAGCTCATTCCCTGGAGACAGGGTCCCCAGCCACACTGGAATAGTGACATATTTCAGGGCAGTCTGTACTTGGTTTGCTTAGTCTCCTTTCCTCCCTCTGTGTGAAGGAAGGAAGCCTGTGGAACATACTTGTTGGGGGGGTTTTCTGTTGAAACATTAAAGTGTTTCATATCTCTTTGTCTGGATTTAACCTTGAAAAAGTTACTCAGTGCACATTTTTTTTCATACTTCCCTTTTGGTTTTGTCTTTTAGGACAGAGCTCTATCGATCACTCTTTGGAAAACTCGGCGGCGCCCCTGCAGAAGGCCCTCGGAATTAACTCCCCACCAGGACCACTGGGCTCTGTCTTGTCTACTAGAGTTCAAGAGACAGCAAGAGAATTAAAAGCTGTCTCCACATCTCAGTGTCAGCCGCTCACCCAGGCAAATGATCGACAGTTCCTTAACACTGAACTTGGTCGGGGAGCTAATGCAGTCCCTCAGGAAGCGGCTCTAACAGCACCCACTTATAAGACCCTGTTGGAACCTCCAGGACCCTCCCTGTCCTTTTTAGAAAATGTCTTCGGTGCTTAGTGTGGCCAAGGGAGCCGTGGCTCACATCTAAGACGATCACAGCCAGGGCTGTTGGTTTCGCTACTTTTAAACATTTGGAAAGCATCGGCTGTCAGGGACCTTCTGTTCTTCTGTTCTACCAGAACTGGTTGGGAATTCTTCTTTCAAGCAAGAGGCTGTTTGCATGATGGGGGACTGCACTTAAGGAAGGAGGCCTGAGCCATACTCTGCTTGTCCTGGTCAGAAGCTTCTCATGGTCCCCAGCCACAGGGAGCTCTAGGAAGCTGTTCTGCCTACCCTTTTTCCACAGCTCAGAGATATTTGTGGATTTTCAACTAACTATTGATCTCTTGACTTTCTTTTCTTTGTTTTTCCCCTCCAGCCGATAAGAATTCTTTCAGAATTCTGTTCCTTTCTCACCACTCATGACACACTTTATTGAGGTTAACTCTGGTGTAAATCTAGCAGGAACAGATGATTCACTTGTTTTTCATCCAAAGGTCAAAAGCTGGAAATTAAATCCCCATAAGGGGGATTTATTGGCCTGCTGTGGTCAATCTACAATGAAGATGATCGTGCATAAGTAATGCATGCATATGGATGGAGCAGCACGTGGAGCCAAGTGCTCAGCTGCATCCTTGCTCTGCCCAAGTCTTTATTTGATGCCTTAGAGTGTATGAAGAGCTCCTTAGACCAGCTCACAAATATAATTGTTATAATACAGAGTCGTGGTTTGGGAAATAATATTTTGGTGATGAAACTGTCCAAACGGAATTACAGATTCTTATTTTCTTAGGAATGAATCCTGTGTTCCAATGGCTTTAGTATCCAGTGACTCTTGATTATAATGGTATCCTGAGGCTGGGATCTAGTGCATTCAGACTTGAGTGTTACATGGATTGTTGTTTATTTTTTTTTTTTACATGCATATATGTCTTTTGAGCACAGGATGGGGGAGAATAGAATAGAAGAAGGTTTCCCCACTTCTAATTAATTGATCTTTTTTTCATGGTGACTTGTTTTTCCTGCCTTGATAGTCATCCCTTGGGTTTGATTGTCAAGGAAATTTAAAATTTTCAGTGCTGGTCTATTTCCAGAAAATACCAATCACCAGAAATCTAAGACATCACTCAAAAGGCATCTCTTTTTTGAATATAATGTATGATTCTTTCCATCTGGCCTGAGGACTTCCAGGTTATACATTATTATAATAGCAAGTAAATAACTCTTAAGTATTTCTCTGAACATGACATCAAGCTTGCTTTCTTAAAGGGATGAGGCCTTTTGTCACTGTCAAATTTTATCAGGTGAAGAATGAGATCTAAATAGGTGTTCCAGAATCTTTGGAGCAAATATGCTTAATTAAAGTGAATGAAAAATCGGGTGCAGTGTGAAATACCGAACAGGCAAGGGGTTTTCAGCAAAGGGAGGCCCATGTTTTAAAATTCAGAATACCACCCTCCTTCCAGCCAAGAATAAATTGGAAACTATTTTAATTGACACGGATACTGCAATTCAACTGTTACTAGAAAGACAGATTAGTTGATTGATTTGCATTTTAATAAAACTAATACTTTACATTTTGGTGGCTAATGCTGATTTTTAAATGAGTTCAGAGCATTATCTAGAGTTTCAATCCAGAGACCTTTTTCAATGTTGACTGAAGCATTCTCTCTTTTGTATGAAGTTTTGCTTATTTTATTATTGACCAGCTGACTACTTATGGCAGCTACAAACCAGGGACCATGCGGAGCCCACCAGTACACTGTCAAAGGCAGAAAAAAGGGAGATTTTGAGGAACCTGGTAATGTCCAAAATGTGGTATCATCCTTGACTGGCCTCCATTGCCACAGACGGAAGTAGAGCACAGGCCTTCCCTCCTCTTCCGTCCTTTTCCTTGCTCTTTCTCATCTCTTGGGATCACCTTGCCAGTGTCTTGATAAATACTCTCACTTCCGGTTCTCTTGCTTGTTGTGACTTAAGACTTGTCCTGACATCCTCAGCTGCCTTGAGTTAGTGCAGGGTGAACTGTGGCGGCTTTTTCTAGGTAGCATGATGTCTCTGGATCCTTTTCTGTTGCTTTTGCCTCCTTCCGTTCCAGGTCTGTTCTGGCCTCTAGCTTTTGGACTGAGAAGATGCCAAGATACTACAGGTCCTGACCCAGAGGCCTCATTAGAATATAGGGAGGTGATCACATTGAAAGGTGGCCATTTCTATTCATTTTTCCAGGCTGATCCTCCCTCTCCCCCTGCAGCTTGCCCTGAATTTTGTAAGGATTGCTAAATATTGCCTAAGATTCGGTATTCTGGATGGCCACCTCATACCAGTCAGACCTAAAAGGAAGATTGAGTCTGAGCCCCTGAATTGATCCAGAATGTGCCTTTTGAAGTGCAGTTGGGCCTTTAATATTCCCTAAGGGTTCCTTCCACAGACATTTCATGCATTTAATGCATTAGTGCCAATATCTTTTTCCCCGAGGGCCAGATTCAAGAAATGGCGAGTGCCGGGCTTAGCACAAACTTTCCAGACAAGTAGAGTCGACCAATTTTTCAGAGACACTCCCTGAGACCCACCAGGTACAGAAGCTCAGAAAGGTTGGGTTCCTTCTGGCATTTTTATGTGTACAGGTGATCCGATGACGCGTATTCACATGAGATTTTTCTATTGTATGTGATGTTTAATAAAAATCTTGAAATAACCACACCTTTTTGCTCTTTTCTTCCTTTATGGAGTTGCATTTGTTCACTCCTGTTGTTGTGTTTTTTTTAATTTGGAGTTGTGTCTTCATAAATAGAACATTTCTCTGCCTTGTTCCCCACTAAGCCAAGCTTTTCCTCTTCAGTTCTCTTTCTCCTTCGACCTAAGATTTCAAAAGAAACTGGTAATTTGCTAAGTTCATTAATTAATACACTTAGACTGCGCGTCCACATCACCCTGCTGATTTGTATGTATTCAGTTTGTCCAACAACTCTTAGGATCTGAAATCTTCCTTACTCCTTGCTGCAGGACCAAGATGTGCGGTAAACCCAAAGTGAGAAGGGCTTCTCTTTCTTTTATCTTATTATCTATGGATTTCCTTTAGAGTGCATCTTTACCTCTTAGTAGCAGGACCACCCTGAGCTTTCCTTATAGTCACATGGCTAGCACATTTGGTGTAGTTTCTTATTTAAGACCAAGGACCTCGGCCTGACAAAGAAAAGTGAAAACAAGGAGGAACCATAATCCCACAGGAGAGCAATGAGTACGAGTGGGAGGTGTGTGAGATACTAAATCGTGAAGTCGGTAAACATTTACCAAGCACCTACTATGTGCCAGGCACTGGGGGTATACAAAGAATGGCAAAAGGCTTCCCCTGCCCTCATGGAGCTCACAGTCTAATGGACGGTACCTAAAAGAGAATAGAGCTTTGGGTCGTCAGTTAAGCTGCTGGGTATAGACGTGAGGGAGGGGGCTCGACACTTGGTTTTAGAAATCACGTTAAGTGTTTTATACCCAAATTATTCATCCAAGAAACGCTCAAACTGGTGGGAGAAGCCATAGTTTCTATTTTACCATGTTTTCTTCTTATAATATCGCCCTGTAAACCATTTCTTGCCTTCCAGCAAAAGAGGGGCCGGTAGCATCCAGGTGGGGGGAAAGAGCCGGGGCTTCCGGGGAAGGCCGAGTCTCCCCATGGATCTCTGCGAGGGGGACTCGGACGAGGGCTGTGAGGGAAGAGCCGGGCTTCGTGGTAAGTAGATCCAGACCGCGGCTGGCTCCGATCCCGGCTCTAACAAGTGATTAGGTCCGGCCTTGGGCCCTGTCGGCCCCGGCTCTGGCCACGGACCTTCGGTGCCCACGGAGAGTCCGCCTCCGGCTTTTGTGGTGTTGCGCCCGCCCCGCTGTGAGGGGACGCCGAGCGAAGGAAAACATCCCCGAGGGCTTGCTCGCTGTGCCGGGCACGGCTCTCCGGGGGCTCCTGCCCCAGCGGTCCCCCAAACTGCGAGGCAGGGGCAAGGGCCCCAGGATCCCCGGGGGGCGAGACTTTATTTTCTGGGTCGTCAGCGACCGTCGCTGCTGCAGAAGCAGGCTGCGGGTCTCCTTTCTACCAGGATAAACGCCTCCCCACCAGGCCTGAGCTCTGAGGAGCCGTGGTCTTCCCGGGGCTGGGGGCCTCCGGGCGCGGACTCCCTCAGGGTCCCGGGGGGTTGATTCCATCACCTGGAGACGCCCTCCGAGAGTGCTTGCCGCCGCCTCCCGTCCCGGGACGTTGTAAGGCGGCAGTTTGCAGGAGCATCAGCCCCGAATACGGGCCGCCCGAGCCTCGGGCTTCGGAGTCGGGGTCCCCGGAAAGCCGACCCCAGTAGTGGGAGGAGGGCCGCAGCCCTGAGTGATTCAAGTGGAGCCCATCCAGGATCCTGAAGAGGCTGCCCGAGAGAAGCTAGGCTCCGGCACACCGAGCTCTGGGTAATGGTGTGTAAATTAGTATGCAAGTATGGCTTCTATTTAGCACAAAGCAATTAGCCTACTGATCTGAGATTCCTGCCTCGCCTCCAGCTCCAGCCCGGCCCCGCGGCGCGGCGGCACCGGGGGCTCCCCGGAGCCTGCCCAGAACGCGCCCCCGCCCCAAGCACTGCCCGGGGGCCGGTCCTGGGGCTCCCTGTGCTCCCCTAGACGGGCAGCGGGCTCTCCCTCGGGGACCGTCCGGAACGGTCCAGAAGTGACGGCACCGAGTAGGCAGGGGCAGGCCCGGGCTGCCGGGCTCGGCCGCTCCTCGCGGCGTCCAGAGGCCAACCGGGGCCTCATCCGCGCCCGGTTCTGGTGGGAATTGACTACATTAAGCCTTAAAGTGATTTTCAGTGTGACTCTTGTGTCCTTTAACGTATGTGGCACATTGCACTGGGTTTAAGAGCTGAATGTAATGTTAAAAGGCTAATGGGGAACACTTTAAATGTGATAACTTGGAGTTCATATTGTTTGAAAAGATAAGCAGTAACGCCAGAGTCAGAGCTGCACCGAGGGTGCTTTTGAATTTACTTATCAGCGCTTAAGCAGGCCCCCCTCCGGCTCCCTCCCCTACCTGGGCCGGAGGAGAGCCTCGGGAAGGGGGCGGCCCCGCGGAGGGCACGCTTTCATCCGCCGGCGTCGCCCAGGGCCGAGCTGCCCGGCGCAGAGCCTCCGCGAGGGAGCCGGGCCCTGCCGCTGCCGCCCGCCGCCCAGCCCGGGGGAGCCTGGGGAAGAGGTCGCGGCCTCGGAGAAGGGCGAGGGAGAGTAACCGTTGGACTTCCCCGTTACGTGGGGAGAGACGGGCATTGATGCCTTCCTTTAAAGGGGGGTGAAACCTCGAGCGCGCCTCTCGGCCCGCTGCTCCAAAGTCCGATTAAACCAATGGGCCGAACCCTCAGACAGGCTCTGCCGCTGACAGACACCAGGGACGCTGGTTTTCCTGCGGGGCCCCCACCCCCCGTTCCCTTAGCAAAGGCCGGGAGGGCGGCAACCGGAGGAGACCCGCATCCCTAGTGGCCTAAGGGTCCGGGCTGAAACTCGGTGGCCGCCCAGGGCAGAGCTCGTTCTGCAGCTGGGGACGCTGGGGCACGGGCGGTCCTGCCGCTCCCCGCCCGTCCCGGGTCACCCGCCGAGCCGTCCGGCGGCGGCGAGATCCGCGCTGCCCCAAGCGCTGACCCCGAGTGGCCCCCAGGACCTCTGGCCGCCGGCCCGACTGTTTGTGCCGTGCCTCTGGCCCTGGTCCCGCTGGACCTGTTACCCGCAGGAGGTTTCCTGCCCCCGCCGCCACCGCGGCCCTTGGCAAAGGTAGGGCTTGTGTGACCCCCCCCTCCTGCCGGCGGGTCTGCCCAGGGGGCCTCTCTGGCTCCACCGAGGCCTGAACTGCCAGAGAACAGGCCGACTGAACAGCGGTTCAGCTTTAATTTAGAATATGGCTGCTAATGAGCGCGGGATCTGGAGTGTGGGTCCCAGCCATCCTATTACCGGCTGTGGGATCTGAGAGTCACTTAACCTTCGTGGACCTCAGAGTGTTCACCTGCAGAATACAAAGGGGGGTGAAGTAGGTGGGCTCCGAGGTCCCTCCCCGCTCTCCAGGCCCTGCGCGGGAGGAATCTGTCTCTGTCCCCGAACCTTCTCATCTTCTCCCCACCCCCCAGAAGAGAATTTCAACTTTAAGACAAACAACTTCATTTACAAGTGTGTCTCTAATTAGCTGCAGAATTAGTAAAGCTGAGTTTCCCCCCATAGATGGGATAAACCCTCGAGGGAGGCTGGTGGAATAGAGAGAATCGCATTTCCAATTATTTTGTTGAATTGCTAATTTAGTTATTGTGCCTGGTGTAATTGTGATGGGTATTGGGTGTGCTATTCAATTTGTTTTAAATATTTGTGGGAAGGCTGATCAGTAATGGAGCTGACCTATTTTGTGGCCCAAATTGAGAGAAAAGACTAAAATAAAAACAGCTACAAAGATAGAGTTTGTTTCCATTTTGATTTTGATCTTTCTTATTCCTCTTAAGACTGTTGGTGCAACAAAAGGTTTAAATGAAAAGATGCCGTCACTTTGATCTTCTGCTTTGGAAAACTGACAGTTTCCCTGATATTTTCCTGAGTGTTTTTGAGGCTAAAGACTTTTAAATGCATATAAAGAGTTCAGGAGTTTCTCTCCTCCTATAAAATGGAGACTTTGTGGATTTAACTCTCAAGATGCCATTTGTAGACAGATGCACAAAATAGAGGTAGGATTTGTGTGCATGAGCTACAACTCCAGAGTTTCCCGGCATTATTGTGAGAGAACTTTAGGGTTGTGAGAGCAGGCCTAGAGTTAAGTGAGGGCAAATCTCATGGTTTTCACATCGCCGATGACATTTTATTAAGCACCTACTATGTGTTCTAAGCTCTGAAGATGAGGGTACAAAAGACGGTCTGTTCTCAAGAAGGCGACATGTAAACAACTATGTACAGACCTGCTTTAGACGGGATGAATTGGGGCTAATTAGCAGAGGGAGAGCTTTCAGGAGGATGGGGAAAGCCTTATAGAAGGTGGGGTTTGAGCTGCCGCTTGACGGAAGCCAGGAGAAAGAGATGGAAAAGAGAAGTCCAGGAGGAAATATCAAAGACACTTGTTTTAGAAATCACGTAAATTGAGATCAGAGATGGGAAGTGTTTTATATCCAAGGTTATTCATCAAGAAAAGCTCAAGCTGGTAGGAGAAACCATGTTTTCTCCCAAGTTAGTCAGGTGTTCTTACAACTATACTGTGCTTTGATGAGGGGGAAATACAAGGTCTCCAGCAAGTTCTGAAGCCACGATTTTTTCTTTCATAATACAATGAAGTCTTAGAGTCCATTTAGCGTGCAGCATCCAAAGAATCGACTTTGTTTTCCCATTCCCAGACAAATACCAGGAATTTACAGTGATGAGGATGTGAGAGAACTATTGTGCTGTGTTTCTGTGATGGAAAAAGTTTTCTTACTTTCAGTAATAAATTTGAATTTGTTATCTCTTGCTCCCTATCCCCAAGTTTATTTACATGAAAATATTAGGCAGAGTGCATCTAAATTTTATGGTCAAATCTATTTTGCAGTTGGCTTGTGGCCATGTATAAAGTTTATGTACTTGAAAAAAAGTACTCAAATATTTGTGATTTTGATTATGGTTGCTCAAAAGCAGTGAATGAATAGGTCCAAATGAATCTGTATTTGAAGACAACCTTTTCTGATACTTATTAGCTTTGTGAGCTGGAGGAGGTTGTAGTAACTTATGGTGGGAGATGTATAGTTGGGGAGAGGGGAAAGAATTTAAGACCTTAGGGTATGCTGGAAAGAGGGGAGAGCTTTTCCTGTGAACAAACATAAGGAAATGATAGAAAGCAGGTGGGTCCTTTCTGGGTGATCGAGGTGGTAAGTGATCAGATTTGCCTGGAATATCAATTAATAAACATTAAGCTCATTTCTTCGTGCCAGACACTGTGCTAAGTGCTGGGGATACAAAGAAAAGCAAAAGATACTTCTCAAAAAGCTCACAGTCTAATGGAGAGAACACGTGAACAACTGTACAGGATGTAGTGAAAATAATGAACAAAGGGAAGTCGCTGGCATTAAGGAAATGGCTGGGAAAGGCATTTTGTGGAAGGTAGGAAGCCAAGAGGTGGAAAGGAGAGAGAACATCATTCCGGGTACAGGGAACAAAGAAAATGCCGGGAGTCAGAGATGGGGTAAATCCTGTGAGAAACAGCCAGGGTCACCTGATGGACTGATAGGAGAGGAGTAAGTCTCCTAAGTCAGGGCAATACCATTGCTCTGGGGGGGAAGATCCATTAAAAGGTCTGAGTAAATGGGGTGCCGGCAAGGATCCCCCCAGAGCTGGGGGAGGGGGAGGATGGTTATAAAGAGAAGACACAAGGAGCTTCAAGGAAATGATATGTGCCTTTGAGTGAGTGAGTGACAATCAGAACCGTGCAGAGGGGAGGAGAGAAATAATCATATTAAAATAATTTATATAGCATTTTAAGGTTTACAATGTTTTCTCATTTACTGAATGGAATATGTGGAAGGGAGCCCAGGATGACCTCAAGGCTGGGAATATGGAAGTTGGGTACTGGGCTGAGAAACAGTTCCTCCTGGAAGGAGGAAAAAGCTGTTTTTGCTGTGAGCCATATGCCAACAGGACCTACATTTCCAATCCAAGGCAAGTGGTCTGGAGCCTTAGGGGGCAGAGGGCTGTGGGCCTAGAAGTCTATATATGAGCACCAACCTTCAAGAGAGGACGCTGGGGATTGAATAAGCTTGTCCGAGAGAGCACCGAGGACAGAGCCTTGGAGGAAGGCAAGCAGCCCCAGAGATGCAGAGCTGGGCAGGGAAGCCAAGGAGAAGCAAGAGAGCCGGGTGCGTCCGAAGCATCCCCAAAGTGGCGGCCATGAAAAACGGCCCCAAAACAGAGACTGGCCTTGAGGGCTCTCTAAGGAAGGGGCTCCATCAAAGACTACAGGGGAGCAGATTTTGGGGGACGAGGAAGTTCAGAGGTTAGAAACATGATACCAGAAGGAAGAAGGTGGGAAGGCTCGGCCAGAGCCAGGAACTGGATGTCCCTTCAGCATCTTTGGGTCTCGGTGTACTACCTTAGGAATTGACTGTTTGGAGCTCAAGTCCTAGGGGGCGAGGAGGCAGTCTTCACTTGGAGAATGGTAACAATAATGAAAATCAAACCAAGTAATAGAAAAGACCGGATCACTTTAACATCGGAGTGTACCGTCATCCTCTTCGCCTCCTTCTGTAGAGCCGGAACTCTGGAGAAGTCTATTTATTAGCTCAGTGGAGCTGATGAGATGGTTCTCCAGGTCACATATATACTTAGTACTTAGTATGGTGATGTAATGGTTCTCTAGTTCACACATATTCAGTATGCTGCAATGACGTAATTGTACTAAGGTATATAAGGATTGGAAATGAGGGGCTCCATCTTTGACCAGCCTCGGGGCTCTCCTGCCTTTGTCACTTCTCCATTAACACCAAGGACTCGGGCTGGCCCGAGGTCCTCCAGGGAGCTAGCCCCGACATACATTCTTCTGTTCTTTGGAACTTGACCATCTCTGCCTCTGCTACCCACCAGAACACTCTATCTTAGAGTTCCCCATCTCCCCAAATTGTCATCTACAAAATTCTAAGCTTGCTCATGTGGTAGCCATTTTCAGTGGTGTCCGTTTTGCCATTTCTTTCTCCAGCTTGTTTTACAGACAGGGAAACGAAGGCCCACCAACTTAATTTCCTTGTCCAGGATCACCCAGGGGCCAGAACGCAGGAGGATGACACTTCCTGACTTGCAGGCCCCGTGCCACCCCGCTGCCAGTTATAGCCGTAGAACCGATGGATATGGACGCAGAACTCTCGGGTTTGAATTCAGCTGCTTCTGCTTGCTAACTGCATGACCTCAGTAAGTCAAATCACTCTAATTTTGGGGGCTGCAGGTTTTTAAAATATTTTTGTATAATGGACTGGCCAGGATCCAAAAATGTGAAGAACCCTTAGTTTACAGGATCTGTTAAGTTCCTGTCACGTTCTGAATTCTGATATTTTTCACCTCCCCAAATCAAAGTGAGGTTTGCCAGAACTGAAGATCTCAGGGCTTTGGATGCATCATGTTATCTGTTCATCACCCATTTTGTCCTGCCTTGGTCATCCACTTCACTAACACCACCTTCTCCCCTGGATTTTCTCATCTTGTTCACCTTGACTTCCTATGATCTGCCTTCTCTGTTCCTACTTCAGTGCAAATGAACATTCCCAAAGGAAGTCATGGAACCACGTTGACTGTCCACTAAAATCTGTTAGGTAGCTGGGCAGTATTTGCAGTCATCTCTACTTTTCTCCCTATTTTACTCTCTCCACAGCAGCTGTTCCCAATCTTTCTGGGGAGCTTTGCCTCCAAGCTTCCAACAGCTCTTACTCATGACCTAATCTCATCCTTCCTTAGTTTTCCCTCCACCTCCTCCCTTAACCTCCCTTAACTTGCATGTCTTTCACTTTCCCACTTTGTAAGGATGAGGTGACCTTCCTCATAGCTGGGTCTGACCTCTCTCCCTTATCTTTGACCACTCTGGTCTTCTCCCTTGCTCCAAGTGCTCCTAGTCTTTCAGTCCCACCTCCGTCTGCCAGCCCTCACTTGGATCTTCCCTACCCTAAAACAAAACAGCAGCAGAAGAGCTTGCTTCAGCTTTCAGTTGTTCTCAGTCCTCCCAAGTGGAGGTTTCGTTACTCCCCGTACTGGTTAAACTTGCTCACCTTTGGAGGTCCCTTTCATTTCAGTAGGGCTGCTTTGCTGTAGCCTTCCATCCTTTGCATCCTACTGAAGCGAATCCTTCCAGCCATGGCCTCCTCATTCTCTCTAGCTTTCCATGTTGGCTGTCCCTTCCTCATTAGTAACATGATGAAGGGATGATAATTCCAGCTTTTTTTTTGGGGGGGGGGGGATCTATTGCATTCCCTTGGTTCTTCCTAATTATCAGTAGGAGACCCCTCCCTCCTCTCTACTCTTCCCCAATGCTTTTAGTTTGGTGCTCTTCTTTTTCACTATTTTCTTCCTTGATGATCTTGGTGGAACAAACCATCTTGTCATTAGAACATTCAGACCATCTGAACAGAAAGGAAATAGAAGAGCAACATGGGAAATGTGTCCTAAGCCAGGCGTGAAGGTGGGGCAGATGTGATGGGGGTTTCACTTTCCCAGATACCTGCTGCTGCTAAAAATGGAACAGAAAACCATTTGGTGACTTGCCTTAATGATTACCAAACCACGGGACTGTCTCCTCTGATCATCACCATCTTCATGTACTTCCAATCAAAGTCCAATAAAGGACTGGTGCTGGGGTAGACATAATGGCCAAGGTGACCACTCCATCTTCAGAGTTTAGAGGAAAGGCAGATTATCAAGAATACCTGCAGTTCTTCATGAGGTGCACCTTGCCCTGTACAGCATCATGCCTTTACAGTAAATGTTCCCTAGCCCTTCCTACCTTGCATAGAATGCCAGTCATGCAATCAGAGGACTTGAATTAACAACAAATGCCAATGAGATGAATGAAATCAGTTCCAATAGAGCAGTAATGAATTGAACCAGCTACACGCAGTGAAAGAACTCTGGGAAATGACTATGAACCATTAAGTAGAATTCCCAATCCCTATATTTTTTGTTCGCCTGCATTTTTGATTTCCTTCACAGGCTAATTGTACACTATTTCAAAGTCCGAGTCTTCTTGCACAGCAAAATAACTGTAAGGAACAGGCATACTTATATTGTATTTAACATATATTTAACATGTATTGGTCAACCTGCCATCTGGGGGAGAGGATGGGGGAAAGGAGGGGAAAAATTGGAGCAAAAGGTTTGGCAACTGTCAATGCTGAAAAATTACCCATGCATATATCTTGTAAATAAAAAACTATAATTTAAAAAAAAAGAATGCCAATAAAGAAAAAAATAAAAATGAATGATTTAAAAAAAAAAACTGCCAGCTTTTCCCCGGGATGTATCTGGGACCCTCTTCTTCCCCTCCCCCCAATATCTTCCTCTGTAAGGCTATCTTCCCTTTATCCTCTATCTAGTTCATTGATTTATGATGCCTTTCCAATTAGAATGTAAGCTCCTTGAGGACAAGGAAGTGTTTTGACTTGCTTTGTATCCCCAGCACTCAACAGAATGCCTGACAATAATAAATGTTTAATAAGTGCCTGCTAGTTGATGTGTAAAAGCATTTTCAAGGGGTCAAACATATCCATATAATCCAGTACTAGGATGATTACTTTCTGGCAGGAAATGTTTTTGTCCTAACCTTGTATCTTTAATTCTAAACAGGAGGTTTCTGTTCTATGTTGTAATGCAATACAATCCCAAAAGACTGAGAATTTCCTTTTTATAGGGACACATGTGTCCATCTCCTTCCATTCTGTGTGGAGACACATGTAGAGTCCCTTCATTTCCCAAGAAAAGATCTGGGAAACTCGAAATCCTCAAGATCATTCCCCCCTTCCCCCCAACCCTAATCCCACCCTGTACACATCACTTTGTCTTAGTGTCTCTCAGAGATGTGGGGGAAGATCTAGGGATAATATGGCAACCCCAATATCCAATTTAATTCTTGTTACTTTTATATTCCTGGTGTAGATTCTTGGGTGATCTGGGGATTTTAAGCTTTGTCTTAGCATCCCTCCTGATCCACTTTATATATGAGAATGCTTGAGCTCAGAGATTGTGATTTACCAGGTTATTATGATGGAGTGACTTGACTTTTAGTCTAGTGCTCTCTTCCCCAAACTAAACTGCTTCCTCAGTCCTGTTGTGATGTCTCACTCACCAGCCAAAAACTCAGTGGCTCTTCAAGGCCTACACAACGTTCAAAGTCTCCAGCCTGACACTTAAAGCTCTTTACAACCTTGGGGGCAGGGAGCAGGAGACAACAAATTCAAATTTATTACTGAAAGAAAACTTTTTCAATCACTGAAGCACAGCACAATAATTTTTTCACATCCTCAAGACTGTAAATTCCTGGTATTTGTCTGTGAATTGATTGACTCTTTGGGTGCTGTACTCACTGTATTATGAAAGAAAAAAAAAATCCTAGCTTCAAAACTTACTGGAGACTTTGTATTTTTTTTTAAACTGAAGAGATGGCTTGTAGGACTAGAGATAGATCAACCTTCCATGTATGTTTAATTGCTCTTTCACTTGATCCTTACTCCCTTCCCCCAAATAAAGCAGTGCCACTTGAGTCCATGAAGAGACAGAAGTTGACTGTGGGTTTTAAATTGTCTTTTATTAAAAGAAACTTGTGAGGTAAGTGAGACTCTGCAGCAGCAGAGAGTATGGACATGCCAGGCAGCTTCCCAAAAGGAAAAGGCAATAACAGTAATTGTGCACGGTCTCTCCCAGACAGACGACAACGTGTAAGCCTCCCTTCTTTCCTTCCTCCATTTCTGTGAAGGTAACAAGGAAAGCAACAAATCCTGTTTGCCAGAGTGGCCAGAGGAGACCCTGGTCTCTCATTCTTTCTGAAACTGAGCAGCAACTTAAGGGACCTAAACTTCTTGAGCCTAATTCCTCCCCGCCCTGCCCTTCCCCTCCATCAGTGATTTCCAGCTCAGAGCAAATTAGACGGATCTTTTCTACATGACTTTTTAACATGTACTTTTATTTCATTTTTGGAACAGTGATTCTGGTGCCCAGGCCAACAAGCCAGCCTCGGTTTTGCCTCAGCAAAGTAATAACTAAGGTTAAGTGTCAGCCACCACCCTGACGTGTAGCTATTCTAGTAGACAATGCAGCTTTCTCTCAATGAGATCTCCTTGGTTTGTCCTTGCATCATGAAAAGAATGGATCAGGCTCCATTTTTCAGTGGGTGAAAACTGAGGCAGAGTAGTACAGTTACCTGACCTAGGGGAACATAGGTCTTCCAATTCCCAGTCTATGACAATTGCCTGGCAGGCAGAATTTGGAAAAAAAAAAAAAAGCTTCTGGCATCCAAGGGTGCAATTTAAAGTTCTTATGTGGACTAAAAGGCAAGTGTACAGTTGGCTAAATAAGGAAGAAACCTCTCTGTAAAATTTCTAATATCTGCCACTTGGTCCCAGTGTTAATTAGATTGACTATATTAGAAGAACACTCTGTATTCACTACAGATTTCTCAAGAAAGACAATGAACTTTTGGGTTGGGTGGTTTTTTTCTCTTTAAAAAGCACACACATAGGATTGTATATTCAATTTCTTAGTAGATGTGATAATTAAGTAGACAAGGAAAAATTAACATCCCATCCATCTATTGTCTTGGTTTAACAGACACCTCTGAGCTGACCCCTTCTGATGTTGCCTCGGCCTCCCTAGGGCAAGACGAGTCAGATCATACCTTGGAGAGAAGAGGTTCAATCTTACTGGCATCTGCCTTTACTGGGAAGTTGATTTCTTTATTTGGCTCATCACAAGTTGAATTCAGACTGAAAAAGATGGTCTCCTTTGAGCAAGTGTATATGACAACTTCATCTAGATATTTAAGATCTCGGGTTGGACAAGGACACTTAAAAAAGAAATATATATATATATATATGGTTTAGTTTTCCATTCTGTGTTACTGTAACTTGCTGCATTGTACAGGTTTGTGATGTCCTTATGTGAATGGGGCAGCTGAGTGCATAGTCATGTGAAGCTCTGACGAGAATTCCCAGTGCTCTTGCTAATAACCCTCCCAAAGCCAGCATGGCCTCAGCAGCTGAAAATGGAGCGGAGAAAAGGACAGATCCCATCGAGGATGGGATCAGGACAGAGTGCAAGCTGTGTGTGATTCAGAGGTTTATTTCATGAGCGTGTGGTTCTCTCCACATGGGAGGGCTGGGGGCACATCTGCCCCAAGCTCCGGTTCGCCTCAGGGTCTTGGTCCACCCAAGACAAGTAAATGTGGATTTGTGAGCAGAATGAAAAGATAATATGACAATCTCAGTTCAAGCAAGACTTGGTCAATACATCATTTCTAATCCTCTTGCCTCAGTAAGCTTGTATCTGCATGACACAGTGAGAAGATCTGACTTTTCACAAGCTGAGACACTTGACTATTGACCCTGTAGAAAGGTCCGGTCCAGGGCACCACTGCCCGGAGAGAGAAACTCAAGGAGGCAGGAAGAGCTTCTTATTTTGAACAAGGTCCTTCTCCTTGAAATGGGGCAGTAATTGGGACCATAGGTAAAAAGGGGTCTACTTTACAGCAGCGTGGGCACACGATCACTGAGACATTGCTGCTGTCCAAGAGAGTTGATTAAGACTGGTATAGCACTTAACACTGCCTGGAGGTGTAGGGAAGTATATAGTTCCTGCAGAAAAATGTCACGGTGACTGGATTCCCCTCTTAACTGGTCCAAAGCCTAAAGCAGTTCTGAAGGCTCCCTCCCTTTGTTTGGTGTTTGATCACGCCGGACTTCTCATCTCCCAGACTGGTCATCTCCCCTTTACAACAGCCATATTATCAGACTCTGATTCATTTACACATTCAAGAGTGTGCTTGTAATTCAGAATGGGAGATAAGCTCAGCTAGCCAGTCTGCAGGTGGAAATTTCCAAGGAGAGCCAGAGCTTTGTCAACTATAGGGTTAAGGCTCAAAACTGGAGCTTTCTATAAAAAACATACGGCAAAAGATGTCTTAGGGCTTCCCTTGTTTGTAAACAGTGTCAGGTGTAATTAACTCTCAAGGAAAAAGCAGCTGCTGCCCTGCTTCCAGGCTCCCAACACCTTCTGGGCTGGGTTAAGACTGGCTGACGCACAGAAGGATGAAAAGTGAAATTCTTTCCTTAAATTAGCTACTTGTGGAAAAATAAATACTAACACTTCCCCCCCCTCAGTATGCCCCTACAGCTGGCCGGGGAGGTCCCTGAAGACAGCAGCACCGTAACTGAGTTGTAAATGCTATTAATTAAGGTCATGTGGGTCCCAATTCCATTGGACAGCCTTGCCAGCGCTTGGAGTCACAGTCCTCACTGCCCCACCCCCAACCAGGGCACAGCTAAGGAAGAGTCGGGGGGTGGGTGGGAAGTCATTTCCTTTCCATCCTGATAGCAGAGAGATACAGGAGAAGACAAGTCAGAGGCTAGGACCTAAGTTAAGACTGAAGAAAGTGGGACTGAAGGCCTGTTAACTATGTAACCGCATTGGAAATGGGAGAGAGTCACTGACCAGGCACCAGAAAATTAACTCGCAACTATCAAAGCTCCAGGCTTAATAATGAAGACCTCCTGCACCCTGAAGAAGGGACCAGATTTAGCCCCTTCTCTATGGCTTAAGCAACTAGAGTTTGCACTGAGAGACAGCAAAGGGCAGACATGTTAAATCCAATAAATGGCACTTCCACTGTGTTTTCCCTCCAGCCATAACAGTGTGTAAGCAGCCCACACGCTCCCCTGGCAGAAGCCCAGAGCCTCACACAGTGATGCCATTGTTATCCCCAAAGGCAAGACAGGACAGAACAGCAAGATGAGCCAGATTCTTGATTCTGCTGGCTCTCCACCTATTTGTTCTGAAAGGATCTGGTTCAATACCCTCTACTTCAAGGATAGCCAAA
Organism: Antechinus flavipes; assembly: GCF_016432865.1. NCBI lineage: Eukaryota > Metazoa > Chordata > Mammalia > Dasyuromorphia > Dasyuridae > Antechinus > Antechinus flavipes. Next base: position 114,239,695 of record NC_067401.1, on the reverse strand, counting down.
GCTCCATTTTCTCGATCACTAGTGTCTCAAAGTCCCCAAAGAACACACTTAGTTTTCAAGCTCCACTGATTGATTCCTTGTTAAACAAGTGTCTTGGTGCCCTTTAGATAGGGATGATACTCCCTCTAATCCCAGGACCTGGGGGACAAATGGGCTGGGATCATCTGGCAGAGGGCTTCTTTTCCCAAAGCTTGCTGCTTGCACGGCTGGTCTCACACCCTCCCCAACCCTCCACTGCTTAACTGAGGCTGCAGACTCATAAGGCTGGGGGGAGGAGGAGAGGAGGTAGGTCCTCTGACTGCCTAGAACTCTGCCAAGAAATGGGGAGTGGGGGAGGGTTGATGTTGGGCTGGGTAGGGAAGAATAACCTTATCTTCATTTCAGTAAGACCTCACGGTATGGATTTGTACCCTTCATTGTCTTCTCATTTCATATGTGGCAGGAGAGGCAGGCATTCTCTTCTGTGTTAAATAGATGCTGTAGGTAATCTCTTGGGGTTTTGCCAGCATGTCCCATGTAACCAGACAAAATCCAGGGGGAGAAAAGCAGCCCCATTCATTCCAGTGCTGCATCTGTTCTCTGTACTCACAGCTGTGGTCAAAGTTCAGTCACAAACGGCAGCTCTGGCCCTTCTCACTGTACGGAGACGGGCAGGGCGGGGCAGAGCAGCAGGCTCCTCCTACGTTGAAGGAGAGTCCATCGTGGAGAGAATCCGAACCACTTCGGCCCGCTGAGTAGGAGAGATGTGCTGGGTCATATGGACAATGGAATCCATGGCAACCTCAGGGTTGGCCTGCACCAAGCTACAGGAGAAAAGAAGTACAAGAGTGTGAGAGGGCAGAAGGCGCTCGTCCCCTCCAGCAGGCTCAGAGATCATCTCCCACCCTTCCCAAAGAGACAGTTTCCAGAAAGACTCCCAGGTCTCACAAGGCTAACTGCAAATAAACTGTCTCAGTGGATGGAGCCATCAATTGTTTTGTTTTCTTTCTCAGGTTTTTTATTTCCTTCTTTTTCTTCTGCAGCAAGATAACTGTATGAATATTGTGTGTGTGTGTATATGTACACACATATAGCATTTAACATATATTTTAACATTTAACATATATTTCAACATTTAACAGATATTTTAACATATTTAGCATGTATTGGACTACCTGCCATCTAGGGAAAAGGAGGGGAAAATTTGGAACAGAAGATTTTGCAAGGGTCAGTGTTGAAAAATGACCCTGCATATGTTTTGTAAATAAAAAGCTTTAATTAAAAAAAAAAAGTGAACATGGTGGACCGTCCCTAGAAGTGGACAAATCAATATGGAGTCACAGGGAGACTTAGATACTGTTAAAGGATAATACGATGCCAGAAAGGAAGCACTGTGGGCCTTTGCTGGATGGGGGAAAGAGACAGCTATGGTGCAAGTCTATGTATTTGTACTCAGGAACCATTTTTATTTTACTGTTTAAGGGAAATGCCAAAAGCCCTTTTCTGTTGGGATAATGTTGCTGTGCATCTTTAACAACTTATCCATCAGTGTTATAAAATTTTTGATACTGGCTGGGGAAGAGGTTGTCCATTTTCTCCTGTAAGGGAGCCCCTTCCCAGCCGGCCTTACCTTCGGATCTGCTTGAGGATGTAATCTCTTGAAATGTACTTTATATTTTCATCAACCACTGAACGAAAGCCGTCTTCCTCTGTCAGTTGCTTCTCCAGCCACTCCACCAGGTCCTTGTTGTTGTCCCAGACATAGGCCTGCAGACAAATGTCTGGTCGTCAGGAAGAGGGTTTTAGGCTGGGCACAGGGCCCTGCTGAACTCATGCTGACTGATGGCACTGTCACAATGTGCCTGATCCCCCTGCTACCATTCCTGAAGCTTAATTACCAATTACCTACAAGTGGATATAAAATATTACACCAAGGATCTAGGAGATTCCCTTCACAGATGCAGGAGGTAATAAACAATTAGCTTAAGTCAAAATATGATTTACTCACTCCCCCTTCATTTCTTTTAGTAAACACAAGTGATACACATTCAAAGCTCTGCCTAGAGCTGCCTACCGAGATCACCTGTGACTCACAATGTACTTACTCTCTGATGAGAGAAAAGTGTTAAAGAAAAAGATACCAACCCAAACCTAAGGGCCTGTTCTCTGAGGCCTTAGAGGTGCTTCCGTCGACAGCTGCCCACCCTCACCCAGGACTCAGATGAGTAACATAGCAACAGCAAAGGCTACCCAAAGAACTTCACAGCAGCAGATCCTGATTCTCTGCATCCCACTCAGGGAGCCTGTGGTACTGCTCCCATCGTCTAAGTCCAGCCTTTAGTGTGGAGCCCACTGAGGGGTCAGACATCTAACCCCCATTTCAGTATCGATGAGAGTATCAAAAGAGGTCAAAGCACCGACAGCCATGAATATCTCAACAAGCCACTTCACTCTTTTTTCTTGGCAAGATCATTTAGCTGGATATTTGCTAGGTAGTTGACTACATAATAATTCAGGAGTGTGTTAGAAGCCTAATAGCCTTCTCGTTGCTCTCTTCTCCTCTCATTTTCTTTACAAACCATTTAGGAATCATTTTGTTAATGGTTTCCGGAAAACCAAGTACCACCATTAGGGCTCATTCATATTTATGTCATTTTGTTTGGGTAATTAAACACAAAGCTCGTCATTTAAAGGTGCGCTATCCTTCTCGGTTATCACTAACGAAGTCAAAGTCAGAATGACAATGAGCTAAGCACTATAATTTAATAGGTGGGTGCATTTAGTGAATCTCGTGGCTTTGAGTCTAGAGACTTGGCTGTGAGACACTTGCTTATTGAACACTTTTATCCTATGGCCAATACTAATTTCACTGCCATGAGCATCCCGTGGCCAAAGAGAAATATTATTAGAAAGTAGAAGGCAGGCCTAGAATATTTCCCGGCCGTTTATTTATTCTTTTCTTAAAATAAACGATCCCTTATCTGGTCTTCACTCTCATCTCCAATCCTGAGAAGTAACACTTGGGGGGTGGGGGAGGCAGTGTTCAAATCTCGTCTCACAACTCTTCCAAATTTCTAAAACAAAAGTATCACCATTTCATCTCAGGCGTCGTCTAAAATTGTAGGTATTCTGCGAGTTCCTAAATTAACATTTTATAGACAGCATGGAAGATGCTAAAAAAATCAGTGCTGTCATTTCAACTCCGCCACTTTCCTGCAATCAAAACCAACAAAAAAGTTTCTCTAATGATTTTTTGTTTTCTTTTTTCCACTAAGATTATCTAAACTACCTGCACCTTAAGGCAGTATAGTCTCAGGATGGAGAGAGACCAGTCTGCTGATGATCCTATAAACCAGTTTTAAAAGCAACTTTCTTATCTTCCAGGAATAATATGAGAACTAACAGATAACAGGTGGAGAAAAAATACTGGACTCTCCCCCCCCACCCCCTTTTTTTTTTTAGCATACAGATAATGACCATTTTACAAAATTCCTCTCCCAATGCATCTTTTCTCTAACTTATCCTCTCAGAGAGCTCCTATATATATAGTGCTGAGGTTAAGTGGCTTGTCTACAGTCACTGCAGTCTGCAGGCTACAATCCATATTAGAAGCAGGACTTGAATCCAAGTCTTTTTATCTCTTGAAGTCAAAAATCTGTACACTTCCTATGATATCTTGAACACTTTATGGACACAGGCTCTAGATACAAGCTCTTGGTTCCTCTGCCCTTCCAACATTATTACAGTAGTCATGGCACGACAGCTTATGTTGATTCCTAACTCCTGACTTCATGGCTACAGAAAGTTTTATTAACATTAACTCATTCAATCCTGGGGCAGACAGAGCATAGAGAGCATCCTCATTTTACAGATGGGGAAACTTGAGGCACTGCTGGGTGGAATTGACAGCTGAAGCACTCCAGAGTTTCAGAGTACGTATTCTGTCACTGGGGCCTCGCAGCCCTTGATAAGGCAGGCAGACTCAGGGTTCTGCAGAGCTCCATGCTCAGCCTTCTCCCCCCAGCACAGATTGAACCATGTCATGTCTGTGGTTTGTTCTGCAGACACATCTGCCTGTCATTCAAGGTCCTCCACACAGTGACTCCCACCAACCTTTCAAGTATTTCTTATACAATTATTCTCACTCAATCAACAGACACTTCCTAAGCACCTGCACCATGCATGCTAGGCATTCAGATATAAAACAGAAGGCTCAAGCTTCATTCTCCAGCCGTTGAATATCTCCTTCATTCTGATCTCTTCAGCTCAGGCTATTTTTAATACACAGAATGCTCAACTGCCTCCATCTGACTTTGTTGAAGGCCTTCCTATTCTCTAAAGACCAATTCAAAGCCCTCTTTTTTCGTGGTGTTTTCTCTGATCTTCTCAGTTGATAATGATGTTCCTTCCTCACTTAGAGCACTCTTTATTTTCTAGCTGTCTAGTATATGAAAACTATACCTACACATACTCACATATTTAAACACATGTGTTAGTGTGTTTCTACTAGACTTTAAAATTCCCCCAGGCTTGGGGCTTTCTTGCTGAAATTTTCTCCCTTCCTTAACACTGTAAGAGAGTATTCTGCACACAAGAGGCCTAATAGATGACTGTTGTTATTAGTCTTTTCTATATAACTTTTTCTTAAGCTGATATAACATGACTCCCAAGCTGTCTCAAGTTCCATAAATACAACTTCTAATATCCTACCTACTTATTGTCTCCTAAACTTTCATATTTCCATCACCAGTATTTAAGACTTTGGGGGCGGGGGTGGGGGGTGGGGGAGGAACACTGCTCTAGGATTCCAATGCAAGCCCCCTGCACACAAAGCCAAATGCTTATGAAGATTTCATGGGAAGAAAAAAAAATCATAAATGCTTCTTGGGTTTCAGACCTGAGAAGAGCTAGGTTTACCCAAGAATCCCAAAGCTTTTAGTCTAGGAGAATATTTAATACTCTTATTAATCATTTTTAATCCGTTTGCTTTTAATTAAGTAACAGCATGATGCTTTCCTATCAACATATGCCAGGGAACAGATTAATTGTGGCTTAAGATAACTCTTCTTGATTGGTGTAATGTATTAGCTAACGAGATGCCCGCTTCTAAAGATGCTCAGACACTACCTTGGAAAGCTTGTTGCCCTCTAGAGAAAACCATTCTTTCTTCCTTTTCATCACTCCAAAGTGCTGTTAAGTTAGACATTTTTCTTTAAAAAAAACAAATAAATGCAAACTCAGAAACAGAAGCATAATATTCGTTGAGTTGTTCCTTGAAGGTTGTCCCTTTTTATAGAACATCAGCATAATAGTTAAAAAGGAGGTAATCACTCTGTATGGTTGGTTGGATCTTCACTGCCAAGCTGACAAAATTGAACTTCAGTTCCTGGCCAGTGTCCCAGAAGCAACAGTCTTGTTGCTTCTTACATATTCCTCTGACTGAAGAAAGATACAGCCTGGATTTGGGATGGACATTAGTTTCCCAGTTTTCTTGGAGAAGGAAAGCTGAAAATCCACTTGGAAGTAGGGGGACAAGCACAGTCTCCAACTGCAAACACCTGACAGGAAGCTTGTACTTTCTGGTCTCCTTCCCTACTGATCCTGCCTGCAAGGGAGGCAGGGTGGACCGGCAGAGCACAGGCTTTGCAGGCAGAACACTGGGGGATTTGGGTGTAGTTCAATCAACATGTGTCTGGGGATACCGTTTCACTTCTGGGTCTGTTTCCTCTTCTGTAAAATAAGGTGGATGAACCAAATTGTTTTGAGGGTCTCTTCCAAGGTTGACACATAAGGACTGTTCTCAATGCTGATTTAAAGACGAGTGAATATCATGACCCAGCATAATTACAAGGGATAGAGGACAGCAGGAATAAATAGTAGGTCATGAGCTACACGGCAGTGATCAAACCCCATAAAGATCCTATTTATCCTATTTATATAGGATCTTACAACAGAGATATGCTTTGTTTTGTATCAAAAAACAAATCTTTAAACATTTTTTAAATCATTTTGCTGAAATACCAATGAATTACTAAAAATAATCCCAAACAGCCATACAAATGTCGAACAGACACTTATCTGTAGCTATCTCCTTGTGCAATGACAGATAAGTATCTTTTAGAACACTATTCAACCCCAGTAATTGTTTTAGTCATTACTATATCTTATTAAATCTAAATGAACTATTTGAAAATTTTCATCCCAAGCATTACTTAAATACAATAGCTGATAAGCTATTCTGGCTAGGTCAATCAATGCTCAAGTCCACTATATTACATAATAAGTATGACAGCCAATAACTCCAATATACAGGGCACTGGCCCTTCCCCAATGAGTGAAATGTAGAAACCTAGAAAGAGCCTTCCTCCATTCTTACAACTTAGAAATCACAAAACTGATATTTGGAAGATGAACCATTTGCTCCAAATCATGCAACAAGTTTCTTTGCAAACATTGCAGCAAGAGCATGTAAGCCAGCAGAAGAGATGTGGGAATACTTGGCACTGGTGAGTCTTTCCTTCCCTGACAACTGCCTGACGTGGTCCTTACCATGCCTCCTGCTAGCTGGAGCTTTCTAGCTCAACTTTCCTTCCTTCATTTGCGCTAATCTTTACTCCCCCCCTCCCACCTCCCACTGCAGTTTCTAAGGACAATGATACAACAGCCCAAGCCTTAGCTATGTGTGAGAGATGTGGCCTTCCCCTCCTTGCTAGGGCAGGAACCCAGAACTACTCAATTCCTGTTGTACAAGCGGGCAGTCATCTGGAGGGAAAAAGGATTTTTATGGTCTTAGTCCAGTATGTCTCAATTCATTTTTTCCCTAACCCAACGTGGAACCACAGATCCACCTAACTTCATGCATTCTTGGGCGGATGACCTTTCTGTGAAATGGGACTAAGAGACTAGAAAGTACAAGCTTCCTGCCGGGTGTTTGCAGTTGGAGGCTGTGCTAGTACCCCTACTTTCAAGTGGATTTTCAGCTTTCCTTCTCCATGAAAACTGGGAAACTAATGTCCATCCCAAATCCAGGCTGTATCTTTCTTCAGTCAGAGGAATATGTAAGAAGCAAGAAAGCAAAGGGGATAATGGCTGTTATTTATTTCCAAAAGGGGTTTTTGATAATTAGGAATGGCAGCACCACATTTCAAGTCAAAAGGAAAGAGAGCAGCTAACAATAATACATGCGATCTTCCCAGCACCAGGAAATTCAAATAATACATAAAGCACTGCAATAGATCCTCAAAGGAAAAGTTAAAAAGTTCAACCAGTCTACGAGCATCATGACATTGTCAAATTATCTGAGAAAGTCTATCAAGAACTAACCATGCAGACCCCCCCCCCCCCCCCAAGGTACTAGCCTGGTCCCACTGCTCGCTTTCCCAGCCCCACTCCAGGTGTCTGCAGCTCATCTGCTGCCTGCTGTGGCAGGAGACTTTTTCCTAACTGCTATTCAAAGAACAGAAGACAAACTTTGTATCATGTGAGGTTTAGGAAAAATTACCAGATTTAAAATTAGTCACAAGTTTCTCATGTCCTCTCCTGAGGAAATAGAAACCATATTATAATATCCCCACAATGTTCTCAAAAGAACACTGATTTCCTTCCACCCCTCATAGTACTTACTTTCTGCTGAAATGGCGGGATACAGAAGGTGGTTCCAATCACTAGCCCAGATAATAATACTCAGTCTTTTGTCCTTGGTCCTGCTTCTGTCTATGCCCTGTCTCTCTCCTAGAACTTCTCTTGGGGTAGATGACTTCAATCCAAGTTCTTCTTCAAACCCACCAGACTAGAAGCTTTACACTATTTCAGTGTAAAGACAGATGTTGATAAGAATAATGAAAAGTGGAAGCAACACAAAATGTCTTCATCTCCTCTTCATGTTCTGACTATACTGGCTTCCATGTCCTTGGTCTCCTAAAGGTGTCTGCTCACAAGCTAGGGGGCCGATGGTGTCCTCTATAGTTTACTTCAAAACAAAAAGCCAGGGAACAACCAGAAAGCATTTCTCAGCATCACTGCTTTCTTCACATCACCCACCCTCCAGAGGAGAGCGCTCTGGGGGCACCTGAAGCACCCCTCTCTGCTTACATCCTGATCACTTCTAGTGCCTAGCAAAGTCATGCTCTTCCATTAATGACTAATGCAGTGGGAAAACAAGGGAGACCTGTCCTGGCAACAAGCACACACCCCATTTACCTAGCTGGTCACTCTTAACTCAAGAACAACCTTGATTTTACACTTGCCTGGCTTTCAATGCCAAGTTGTAGTAGAAGCTGCCAACAGACATGAACAACTGTTGCACTCAATTATGATGCCCTGAGTGACCGCAACCTGAACTTGGAGTCAATAACACTGAGCATCCCCACTGTCATACTAGCAATATTTATGCACAGTGGCTTTTCTATAACTGTTGCTTAATTATTTAAAAACTAACTAGTGCCCTTAACTAACAGGTAAAGCAGAAGCTCTAAATTACCCCTACTCTCCATTTTTAACATCTCAGTGTTTCATCTTGAAAATATGTCAGCAGAATGTATACATATATTGTATTTAATTTATACTTTAACATATTTAACATGTATTGGTCAACCTGCCATCTGGGGGAGCGGATGGGGGGAAGTAGGGGAAAAGTTGGAACAGAAGGTTTTGCAATTATCAATGCCGAAAAATTACCTATGCATATATTTGTAAATAAAAAGCTATAATTAAAAAAATTAAAAAAAAAAAGAAGACAATATGTCCGCAGACACCAGGCCCTCTTAATGATGGAAAATGTCAGTTGCTCTGGCCATGAAAATTGTAACATAGGCACAGTAATTTGCTAAAACAAGAACAATGTAGACATTAGTCACCCTCTCCTCCCCCTTCCCCGCTTTCCCCCCTCCCCCCTACATACCAGCAGAAGAACCTAGGCAGAAATTCCAGCTTTTTGGAACAGGATATGTGCACAAAGACCATCTGCTCTCAGATGTATATGTGTATTTGTATGTATCTATGTTACATCTATATCTAACTCTATAAGCAAGGGAGATATAACATGTAGCTTTCTCCTATCTTAAGGAAAAGAAGGGGAGCAGAGCAAAGGACAAGGGCTAATACCTTGTTTCCTAGTCTCCTTTAGAAATTAGAACTCCTTTGGACCTCAGCCTATCAGTATAAAGAAAGCCATTTGTAATGAATGATACCTGTTTCTAATCCAATATTCTTTTAATAACACATGTTTTCTCTGGGGCCTCAACAAATGGACACCAAGTTCACACACTTGCTGAGAAGGAACAGGCATTGTAACAGATTCCAACATGAAAATTACAGTAAGGGAAGGCCTCAAGACCACATTATTCATGTAAAAGCAGGGCTTTTTAACCTAAGGACCATGGATGCTCAGGAGATAGATTTCAAGGAGTCTATAAACCTGTAAAAGTTCTTCTTTACTTCCCCTGACCTTTAACCGATATTTAGCATCTCCTTTTGCTATGAACATAGACATCAAATGTTCCCAAGGAGGGTCCGCAGGCTTTGGCCCTGCCCTCAATGGTCCCTGAATTCCCAACATTGGTACTTGAAACAAAAGTTGGGAAGTCACAGGAGACAGGCTCCTGCTGCCCTTCTGTAGAAGTGGAGTTCAAGGGCAGGCCCTGGGACTGTTTCCTCCCTTCTCCCATACGGCTGGGCCTGGGGCAGCTGCTTACCTTCACTGTACCCTCTACCTCCACAAACCAGCGCCTGAGCATGGCCTGGATCTGGCCGTCCGTCAGTTCTGGGTTGGCTGCGTGGATCTTCTTCTTCACCAAGTCCTCCAGGAGCAGCCGCCTCAGACGCCAGTAGAAGAAGGTGCGGGATGTTTTCCAATCTAGAATGTCCTGAGTGAAGAGAGAGAGACGTTGCTCCAGCCTCTGAACCAGTCTTGGTTCTCAGCTTACCATAGGCAAGGCAGGGCAACACTTGAGACATGAAGCTGATGGTGAACTCTGTTTCCCAATAAGCGTCCAACAAAGGAGAAGCAAGAACTTGCTACTGCTGAGAGAGGAAGCAGCTGACAGCTTACACCCCCACCGCAGCCCTGCCAGCCAACTTTGTGTCTTCAGTGTAAAACCCCAGCCCTTGCCTCTCTCATCCCAGGACAGAGTAAAAACGGTTGCTCCTGCACACCAATAAGCCAAGCAGACACTTGACTGACACATGGAGGAGACATTCCAGCTAAGAGCCTGTGCAGCCAGAGAAACAAACAGAGTAATTGGTTTGGCGTAGACATGGCTCAACTGCCTTGCATGCAGATCAGATCTGAATTAGTGACTGCTTTCCTAGAGCTCCAAGTCCTGAGGCATCCTCCAGCATGTGGGGCTAAGGAATGAGGTGGCAGTGCAGAGAGTGCAGAGTCCAGAGTCGGTCAGACCTGAGTTTCAAATCCTGCCTTAGAAAGAAACTTCCTGGTTGTGTGATCTGGGGCAGGTCATTTATTTAAGCTCTGTGTGCCTCAGTCTCCTTATTAGCAAAATGAGCATGATAACAACACCTACTTCACAGGATAAGAGGATCAAAGGAGATATCTGCAAAGCTCTCTGCAAACTTCAAAGCCCTATATAAAATCTACCTATTAAGAATATCAACATCATCATTAGCTTTGCCCATCCTGATATTGGTAGAAATGACTCAATTTCCCACCTTTTAAAAATAGGTGGCTAATTCATAAAGTGCTTAATGAGTATAATCAGTGAGGAACCATACCAAAGAATCTGAGATCTGTAAAGCCACACAAATCTCTCAGACAGTGAGCACGCGGGCCACCCCTGTGACACCCACATCCATGGGTTTCTGACAGTTAGAAGAAAGGCAGCCATCATACTTACATTAATGACACCCTTTTCCTGCATCCGTCCTGGTGTGTCATGCAAGTCAGCAAACTGCACGGCTACCTGGTGGTAAATGGGAATGAGGAATTCCTCCCGTTCCTTCAGCTTGCTCTCCAACTCCTTCCGCTCAGCTGGGCTTAGCTCTGGGGTGCCTGCAATTAGAGAAGCCTGCCCATCACACTCCCTGACGATGAGGAATCTCTCTGCATTAACCCAAAGTCCCCCCAACCTCCTTTCCCCGAGCTCAGAAGGTGACCGACAGATCTGTTTGGCAGAATTTACATTCCTTTCTACAATGCCAAAGACAGCGTGTTCTTTAAGCCAAGCAGCTGAACCCCTATGGGCTTTAGGTTCTCTCCAGGAGACAGCAGCAAAGCTATCACCTCTGGATCATATCTGAAACTACTTATTCTTGTCCTCCGGAAATCATTTAAAACCGTAATTCCCCTCGCACTATAGTGTCTGAGGAGGCCACATTCTCTGTGGGGCAGCTCTCCCGGTTACTTCAGGCTGGTCCTTGGAAGTTTTGCCACAGAACCATCAATTAGCAAGCACTGATGCCAGCTACCGTGTTGTTAATCACTGAGCACAGGATGACAAAAAAGAGCAAGTACTTGCCCTCAACAAGGTTACAATGCTGGGCGTCAGAAAAAGACCCAGAAAACAAAGACCTGTGTTCCCCAAACTCATGAGAACAGACTAGCCGCACTGATGTCCAAGAATGCAGCAGTCATGTGTTACTGAAGAACGAGGAGCAGACCCGATTTGTTTTTAGCTAACACCACTTATGCCTCTGGACGCTTGCTCCAAACAGCCACCAAACTCTACTCCAGGCTCAAGGACTCTTAAACTTGCATTTGCAAACTGGTGACCTCAGGGTTGTTCCTGGTGACCTCAAATTAACACAGCCCAATAAAATTAAAGGCAGATAAGCATGTCTAGTGGCAGTTCCCCGCATTAGCTACCATTCACTAGGTCAACCCTCGATCAGAACGATAAAGTCATTCTTGCTACTGGCCAAGAAAGAAAAGTACACACTCGCCCCACCTGACAGCCTCACAACTTCTCCAGGGATTTGAGCTCTGCAAGCACAAGGCACTGTGATGCAACAGTATGGGGGGAGAGACTTTGGAATTTCCTATGAGGAGGAAAGCCTCTTCAGAAATCAATGCTATCCTAGGAGAGATGTTGATAGTTTGTGCTTTTCATCTTAATTAATCTCAGAATGGGGCCCCAGATCAATACTGAAAATTTAGCCACTTGCCTAGTGTGGAAGGTCGAGTTCGACTGAAGGAGCAATAGGTGACAGCTCCCAGCATCGGGGAAGACCTGAGGTACTTTGTCACCAAAGCTGACAAATAAATACATGCCCACAGGTGATGGGATGCGTGAGAGAAAAGTCTATTTCAAGCGTGCCTGTCTGAAGAAAGTCCTTGTTGTTTATGCTACTATGAATCATACTCCATGAACAGCCTTGGGCTGCTAAGCGAGCCAGTTTTATGAATAAACAAATGTTAGCAGAATAGAGATGGATCTCTAGGACATGGTTTCACTTTTCTGTGGGGTTTTTGTTACCCAAGTTGACTTTCTTCCCCCTTAAAGTCAATGTGCATTTTTAAACTATGGTGAAGAAAGCCCAGTCAAGTACTAACAATTCTTTCCTGCTCTGCATGAGGGCAATTAATGATCTTCTACTGTCAGCTCCACTCCTGTAGAGGCAATGGGTGAGACTGAGCCTCCCTCTGTAGAGGCTTTCAAAAAGTAGAGAAATTTTTCATTTTAGCAAGAAATGAACCCAGCCCACTTCGGGAAAATTTGAGACAACTGTCCTTGTGCCAAATCTCTGATGTGACTTTCTAGTTTAAAATCCTCGTGAAAGAGCTGCCATTCCTGACTATTTATTCTGAGGGCAAATGAGGCACAAGAAGACAGTTTCTCCTATATTACCAGTACTGGAATGGGATCCTGAAAATAGTTCTGCTTTGATTTGGCGATATAAAAACATGAAACTAAACGGAGCCATGCCGTGCAACCTAACAAAGAGGCTGCATGCGACGGTAAGACAAAAGTTCCCATGCAATCACCAACCTGTGGGCCAGATCTCATTTGTGAAGCAAGTCTTGAAGAAATCTCCTTCTGCCCCCAAGGGATCGGTGATAGGGAAAGAGGTCACAGATTTTCTGAGGAAGCATCTTCCTTGCTATGTCTTCACCTGACAGTCACACAAGGGGATCAGAACCCCTTATACTCCCTCCTGTGTGAGGGCATAGCTAAGTCTATGCCCCTTTCTATTAAGTGACACCATTTACTAAGAAGATTGCCCCTTGGTTAAGCTGTCCAAGACCCTGCTATGGAGATGGAAGACTGTGGCAAAGGAGGGATTTTGAGGGAAGCTGGCTTTTCTCATTGAAAAAGAAGTAAGGAGTGGACCATATAGAAACAATCCAAAGGCGCGTCCACTGGTAGATTAGGCAAACTGCTCTACTTTTCAGAGATGAATGACTACTATAGTAGATTTTACCAGATCATTATGGTTTTATAAAACAAACATGAAAAAATCCCAAACTTCACAACTTTATCAGACCAGAAGACCAAAGGGTTATTTCTCCAGTGGTATTACACAGTCCTTCAATCAGCTATATAATGTCTCTGACCAGAGCTTTATGGTCTCTCTTAATCAAACTACCCAAGTGAAGGAAGGCAGATCAGAACAAAAGAAATCTCCAAAAAGCACAAGAAAAACAAGTATTCGTTTGTGTTTTTGTAGAGACGGAGATTTTTAAAAATAATACATTTTACTTTCCAAAAATTAAAGGTTGTTCTTAAATCAAGAAATTCCTGTATTCTATACTATATTCCACTTTCCCCTTGTACCAGTAAAGCAGCAAACCCCGTAATGATTTAGGGGAGATTAACAAATATGTCAATGTCCATTTTCTGCTTAATTTAAAAGCAGCATCTATAAAGATTTTTGACTTCTGAACCCTGTTCTCCTGAAAGAAAGAAGGTAAGAATGAGGAGGGGGATAAAGAGTGATTATCCTATCATTGATCGTTTGTCAGAGGCATTTCTTATTCACTGGGCTATTGTAAAAAGCTAAGCTCTCGATCAATCCCGTAAGCCCCCTGCACAATTAAATATCTTGGAATGGTTTTCTTTCTTTTCTAGCCAGATCTGGGAGCCTCAGGGTTTTTAGGAAAGCAAGTTTTGTGTGTGTGCTGGGGGTGGTAAAGGTGGGGAGGGTCAAAAGAACATTCAATGGAGAGAAAAGTCTTTTTCAGAATCCTACTCCCAAAGGTTGATGAGAATGCTAAGAAAAGGGAGGAAAGAGAATACAAAAAATCCCACATTATTCCTTCTATCTCCCTAAATTCTCTCACTCATATCAAATCCAGTCCTTCAATTTAATTTAAAAGTAAATGCAAAAAGTGGACTACAGAGCAGAAGTTAAGCAAATGTTCACATCCCATCAGTTATCAAAGTACTCCTGGATTAGGAGACTGCGGGGGAGCTCCACTTACTCATCTACTCCCCTTTACTGTTTCATCCTCATAGCCTTCTGTATGAGGTTAAAGTTTGACTCCTGCAACTGGAGTCTACCCCAGAGAAGCAGATCTGAATCACTATCAAACTGAGAAGTGTTAACACTCCGCAGTCACTTCATTCACCACAGCATGGAACATCAAGTCACAGGACTCTTAAGGGCCAGGCAGTTGCTATGTGACCCTGCAGAAATCATGCTACCTCCTTGGGCTGGGGTCTCCAGTCTGCATGGGGATATAGTGCTTACTTCTATCCAAGAAGGAAAGCATTTTGCAAAAGATTCTGATACTGGCAAACTGCAAGTACACCCAAACTTAATATTAAACTCCATCTCAAATGAGGAAAAAAGTAATTTCTTAAGTTTTGAAATTAAGGTAACAAGAATCACAGTTTATACTTTTATGAGGTTTTTCATGGAAATCCTTATTTTTAAAAGATTTCTATATAGCCACCATGGTGGAAGAAAAGATAGAAAAGAACCTATTTCTAGACTATACATAAAGGTGGGCCTAATTTTATATAATATCTATGTTCTTGAACAACTCTGCATAAATGAAATATTTTAAATGCCCGAGGAGAGCTCTTTAAAGGGTTCCTACTGTGAATCCTCTGGTAAAGCAAATAACTCTTACATAATAGAAATAATCTCTCCCAATATATATGTTTTATAAATTCAAATTTTCCTATGTCTACTTTTCTTCAAAGTAAGGCACACCTGAATAAACATAAATGTATTTTGCATGTTAATTTTTTCACGGGAATCTGGGAATCCTTTTAAAACTTTTTTAATGCAAAGGTTCCAAGTAAAATAGAGGCCTAGGCCAGCAGGTGTTGTTTCTCAATCTATATAGTCATTTCTAACAATCACAAAAGCCTGCACGTGGGGGAATAAAACCATGACACACACATACCTCTTCTCACACTTCCAAAGCTGTCCTTGCCCTCCCAAACTGGCTCATGTTGTTCCAAATCTCACTCCAGCCCCAGTGGGTTGCTTTCTACGCCCTGATCTCAGCATGCCTTCACACAGGCCATACTCCAAGACCAAAATACAGCCTCTCCCCTCTCCCTCATAGGCTCCTTTGGGGCTCTGGAAACCACTTCTCATCTAGGGCCTTTCCTGGTGCCTGGGTTATTAGTCCTTTCTGAAATTACTTTGGATTAACTGATCTCTCCTGTGAAAAGCCATCACTGGTTATTCCTCCCACAAAGGGATCTCAGTGAATGGAAATGGAGGGATGGGCAGTGTCCTGTGATGACAACTTCCAGAATACCCAGAGCACTGTAGCTTTCTTGCCTGAAGTGAGGATGGAGAAGACGCACCTGAAGAGTCCAGTTCTTGGTGTGAGGTGTGCCCTGCTGCTTAGACACAGAACTGGACTGGAACATCTTTCCCTTCTCCTACTGCTTCTGATTTCAACAAACTTGTATCAAAGGACGAAGCTGCTACTAACCAACAAGGGTCGTTAAATGTCCCACCTCAGCCAATAAGAACTCTGGCTCCTTTCCTATCCTTTCCTGTGCTGGTGCTGACTGCCACACTGCATTGGGGGGAACATGCTCGAAGACCGGGGAGAAAACAATAGTGGTCCTTGGGCATGGGCATGTCCAGCTAAATTAATGGAAAAGTGTTTCTCAAGCTCATACTATGCTTACTGTGCTGAGGACAAATGACAGTATAAAAACAAAAGCAAAGAGTCCCTGTTCCCAAAGAGTTCTAAAGAGTTAGGGAAATCAACCTAGGGTTGAAGGGGTACAAGAAGCATGAAAAGTCATTGCTTCTCAGCCTTTTGGCTAAGATCAAGTGTAGTAAGAAGCATGAAAAAGTCAAGATGGGTTCCATCTGGTAATATATCATCCTGTTGAACAGGGAAGAAGAATGTGGAGTCAAAGGATGTGGCTCAGAAAGGGAATTTTGGCTATCAGGGATTAAATGCCTCCAGGACTTCTCCCTGGTCCTGACAGGCAGCAACAATAGGAACAGAAGAGATGAGAAGCAATAGGAATAGAAGAGAGAATTTCCTCAATGCCTACAACTTCCTAAGGAATAGTACAAACACTTCAATAATTTTTCTCCCATCCAAGTCATTTTGTTCCCTTCAGCCTGATCTAGCTCAAAGATTCCCCTCAAAATGCTTGCTGTCTTACAAAGTAGATGGTCAAAAATATAATAACAAAACACAAAATAAAAATTCCTCAAATCTTTGGATCATGTCTGCCACGTAACTCTAGAAAAAAAAATCTTTTTTCAGGGCTCCCCCACACCAGAAAATAAGCCATATTGTGTTCCCTATATAAGTCCCAATTAGATTATGATAAGTAAATGTTTTGGGGTTTTTTGGTTATTTTTGTTTGAGGAGGAAGCAATTAGGCCTGTCTGCAAAGTCTTTGAAGATACCAAAAAATGTGACAGTTCTCATCCTTTACAATATTCCTGACAGACTAACAGCTAAAGAAGTTTAAGAGTATTTAAGAGAATGATAGCTACATCAGGATAGGGGCCAGAAGAGATCACAGGCCATTGCTATGAGACAGTCAAGCCTTGGCCAAAAGCATAGTGCCCAGCCCATGTCAGTGCTGCATATTTCAGGAGCATAGTTCATATAGGTATTATCTAAGGTGGCATGTGAAAGAATACCCAGCTGCCTAGGGATGGAGCCACTACAGAGGTGAGTGAGCAATAGATCTTAGCAATCAATCAACAATCATTTATTAAGCATAGAGCAAGATTCCAATAAATGCTTTTCCAATCCCAATGAACATTTATTTTGGAAAGAAGGAAGAGGAAGAAGGAACCACTGTAAGTTCTAACATGTCTGATACCACTTGGTTAGTTTTTGTTTCTAAACTTATTTGTCACTTCTTCTAAATGCAAGAGGATAATATTCAAAAGAGAACATCAGATAATATATTCTCAAGAGTCCTTTAGATATAAAAAGCCTCTAAGTCACAGTAATAGGATAGGAGGGACTTTGACTTCAGCAGTAATTTTGATTCTCCTAACTTTGTTAACGGGTTCATAAGAGACAATCAAAGAAACAAAGACCACATCGCCACATAAGCACCCTACAGACACTAGGACTCACTTTCCAGGCAAGGTAATCAACAAAATCTAGCTCCTTCCAGCTTGCTGGGATGGCAGCTACACCTGGTCCTGCACTAACACCCTGTCTGATAGTATGGGACAAAAAATAATTTCAGTAGTGAAAAGCATCAACATCTTTGGCTCAGTTTAATCTCTGGCTAAATAGTCCCCCCCCTTTTTTTTTTTAAACTGACAAAGAAAGTTAGCATATGCCCCTTTTCAAACTACATTCCCTGCTACAGACAAAACCCTACAAACAAGCAGTTTTTCACAGCCTTCCTCCCAAAGCATGTGCAAAAAGGAGTCCTTGCTTTTAAATTAAAATTCTAAAGGGCAATGAAAGTTGGATTTCCAAAGTAAATTATTATTCATTCCCTTTAGGGTATGTTTTACTGAATCCAGCCAATCAGGATACATTTATTTATATATATGATCTGATTGGTGAATGGCAATAGAGCCAAGACACAGAAAGCTAGATGGCTTCTAGGAACATGGTGTATTAGAATATCGGCTATGTTTATAAAATCACCTTCTGACAATGAAGAAGACAGACAAATAAGCTAACAATCCATCTCTATTAGTTTTATTCTTTTTATAGTAAATGGAATTTTTCTATTGAAATTAAACTTCAAACTCCTAAAGGAAACAAATTCTTATAAAAATTAGACTGGGCCCAATGATCAGTTGAAAGTTGGAGGGAGGTCAGTATCATCATTTTAGGCTTTGAAATTAACTCATGTTGCAACGAGGGGCCTAACCTTAACCATTTTTCTTTTATCAATTATTTAGTAAAGAAAAAGCATGGCTGTCTCCACTCTCCTAAGCATTCTGTGGTCTCAGTTTTCTAAGGAACAGAACAGTAGGCTAAAACTTCCTACAATAACAAGCCACTCAGACTCAGCAGCCCATTAGCATTTGTGGATGCAGATATCTTGCATGTATATGTTATCTTATATTGTAACTGTTTTAATTTTCCTTTCTATATGTATGTTCCATATTTCCAAGAAAGGCAAGGTCCTCAAGGGCGCATGGTACAATAGGTCCCTGGGTTCAAACTCCATCCCCAATACTAGTTAGCAGTGTGGCCTCAGACAAGGTCATTTATCCTCTCATCTATAGATGAGGGAATGGGGCTTGATGACCTTTGACATTTCTTCTAGATCTAAATCTATGACACTATGATGCTTAGGAACAGGATCCATAGGATTCAGCACAGGATTCTGCACTTCACACCCAGTTTATATCCATAGATATATGTTTTGGCCTGCCCTTTAGGCTCACTCTACTCTTATATGTAGAAGGAAATAAGAATAAGATTAACAATAGCCCTTATTATTAAATTTATTGTAAAATTATTGTTACTAAATAACAATAGCTCTTGATTAATGCTTGATTGTTTTCAAAGTTGTTACACATGCATTATTTCATTTAATCCTCATATATGGTAGGCAGGACAAGAAAGCTCATAGAGCCTTAGACAAGGCAGCCCAGTGGATATGGCCAAATCCTGCTTCCTTCCTGACATCTTGTTTTAGAAGCCAGATCTTACAGTAAGCTTGATGGTTATCAGGCAGAAAAGAGTAGTTTCTGGCTAGGAATGAGGCTTCAAATCTGATCAAGACCAAACACAATTTTCTTCATCAATGAAAGAAAAGAGTAATTATAGAAATGATAGTTAGCATTTATATAATGTTTTGAGGTTTGCAAAGCACTTTACATATTTTGTCTCATTTGGTCCTCAGAACCACCCTATGAAGTAGTTCCTATTGTTATCATCCCCATTTTTAGATGAAGAAATTGAGGCCATAAGAAGTTAAAAGATTTGCTCAGGATCACACAAGTAGTAAAAGTCTGAGGCAGAATTTGAACTTAGGTCTTTCTGATTTCAAGTCCAGTGTTCTACTATGTAACTTAGTTTGCCTGATAGGAAATTATAATCAAAGAATGGACATGAAATTATTAACTAGTAAGCACTTGAGAATCTGTCTCTATTTCCTTTCCTTGATCTGAAAGGTCTAGATCAAGGTTGGAACAAAGAGTGTCTCTTTCTGGTAAAGGAGAGTATCTCTGTCTCCACAGCATTAGCCAGTGTAGTCTTTTCTACCACAAATGCATGTCTGAAAGCAAATGCACTCTTCCCACCATCCAGTTGCTCTAGAAAGATAACAGCCATTCGGGGGTTAAAAAGAGGCAGTGAACCCCCAGTTAATGAGTAAGAATTCAGCAGGCAGTGTAAGATAAATGGAGCCCTCTCTGCTTCTGCTAGAGTCAGCATGAACTGCGGCCCTGCGGCTTGTTTGTGGCAAATGGAGTGCGCGAAATATCAAAGGGCAGTGATCCAGAAGACGACCGACTTTGACAAATTTTAAATTGGCCAGAAAGAAAACCAGCAAAAAAAAAAATTATGCAATTCACTGTGTCCTGCCATCTTGTTGCTGCCTTTGTACAGAATTAGTGGCAAAACAACAGCAATGATCGCCCAGTGCTGGGAGCTATTATAAGCCATCTAAGAGAGATGCTTATCAGCCCAAGCTTTCAGAGCTCTCTCAGTGCCAGTGTAAGGGACTTGCTCTTGTGCTGTAGCCCCTTTAATTAAAGTGTAGAGAGTTGTTCAAGAGTAATTATCCTTTTTGTGAAAGAAAGCAAGAAGAGAAAAAACCCCAACAACCCTGGGTGGCAGCAGGTTTCTGAAAAGTGACTGTGTGTGTATGTGTGTAAGAGAGAGACAGAGACAGAGAGGGAGGGAAGAAGGGAGAGAGAGAAAGCCATCAGACTATAGTGGCCAGAGGTATCTTGGGTTCTTGTCTCCTAATGACAAACAGTGAAGAAGCAGAGACTGGCTACAATCCATCGCACAAGGATAGGCGCAAGGGACAGTCACCAAGAACGGCAATCCTCGGCACTGGTTCTGGCAGAGTGAGCGCCTTACGGCAGCCAAGCAGCTGACCGGAATGAGTTCTGCCCAATCACTCAATAAGCACATATTAAGTGACTACTAAGTGTACAGCTCTGGCAATTGCAAAGACAAATGACACAGTTCTTGTTCTCAAGAAGCCTAGTACATCAGAATGTATTGAAGGCATTGCTCTTTGAATGACTTTTGGAATGGACAGCAGATGAAGAGGACACAGACACCACCACATTTCCTCCTCCTCCTTTCACCCAGCATACTTCCTCAATTTTACCAAAAGTCTCTCACAGCTCCCTCTCCCCTAAACCTTCTCACATGCCTCCAAGCAATCTCAACAAACGATTGTATGTCTCCTTTATACCAAGAGATCCCATGGGCAAGATGAGTAGCAAAACCATCTTTTAAAGAACAGGTTGAAGCTCACTAGGCCTGGGAACTCAGAATAGGAATCCCGTAATTTGTTACTGGTGTTCAAATTACAAACATGTAGGCAAATAAGTCAGAGTGCAATGAGTAGGACACTCGAACCCCCCGGCAGGTCCTGCTTCAGGAGCCAGCCTCCTCCTTTAACACAGGGGCCTCCCTCACTTCAAAGCTCCCTGGCAGATTCCTTCCTGTAGGGCTTCCATTTCTCAGAACAAGAAGCCAGAAAGCTGCACAGGCCAGGTCTGGGATGATTTAACAAACAGGCTGATGTGCCTTCTATCCAGTTTTACTCTCCTATTCAACAATAACTGCAGCTCAGACATGGCAAGGTTCTATTTTGACATTCACCAGACTAGAGACTTGGGCAAGTTGAGGATAAAGTCTTTTCATTTTTCCACCTGCTGTATACACACATATCCCTAGATAGAGCGTTTCTTTCTAGCAGATTTCTTACCATATGGAGGACAGTAAATAAAGATGATCATGAATGTGATCAAATGCTCCAATGCCTCTTCCCCTGGCCTATGAATGCCCTCATTACAAATCAGCTGAATGGCTCATTGAGCTGCCAGGAAGGCAAACCAGACATACCCAATCGCTCGGCCAGGCGGATGTAGACTGGGTCCACCCGACGCATAGTTTTCACCAAATCCTTTCTGCGGAATTTGATTTCTACTGTCCCCTCTGGCTCCAGAACAGATCCTCTGATCAGAAAAAAAACAAAAACAAAAACTAAGAGTGAAATTTTAAGGAGGCACAATGTGTGGATCAGGCAATGAAATTCATCATGGGTTGCAAAAAATAACCTTAGGGAGAGAGGCACAAGAGAAACGTATCTATGCAAAGTATGAAAAAGAACTGGTAAAAAGCAATTAAATAATTCTCATTACTGTTGCCAGCTCAATTCTTATCTCCCAAAAATGCATATCCCACCACCTATTGTTGACAAGGGCAATGCAAATAATGTCAGTTTCCTGAATCAAAAAGAAACTAAAAATGTATTTGTATGCATATGTGTTTATGTGTATATGTATATGTGTGATACACACACACACACACACACACACACACACACACACACACACACACACACACACTCTCAGTGACAAGAAACCAAGATACATTTAGAGGAGGCTTCAGTGCCAATTGCTTTGCAGACAGAAAGAAGTAAACACTAAGAGCCCTGCTCTCCAAAAGCTGCCAGGACTCTGATCAGATAGATCCAGGACCAGCAGCAGGTAAAACCATGGAGTGGTTGCTATGCTTCAGGAGGACACTAGCTTAAATGGCACATTTAGGATTAGGCAGCCTATTACAAAATTCAATAGATTGAGACCTCGAAGTGCCAGGCAACTTGTCTGAGGTTAAACATAAAGTTGGGACCAAAGCCAGGATTTCAGTACACACTTATCACTTAATACAAGTGCACCATTCAGCAAACCTCTAAGTACAGAGATTTTTACATCATGCAAATTTGCCTGTAGCTATGGAGAAGGGAGGATGGCAAGAAGGGAGCTGCACCTGTGAAGGGAGGGGGGTCAGAACATGGTTCAAGGACACCTTGGGGTCAGAGACAGAGATAAGGAAGAACACACAGGGGGTGGAGACAGACATGCAGGACCCAATGTGGATGTCACAAGATAGAAGATGGACTCGACACAACGGCAGAGCAGGCAAAGATATCATTTGAAGCTGATCAAAACAAGCCCCCAATTGTGCTATGAATCTGTTTCCCTGTTTTTACAGGTTTTATTTTTTTTATTTTTTTTTATTTTTGGTGGCAAGATAGGTTTCAGAACACCAAGCAGAGTGGCAGAAGTGGGGAGAAAACTGTAAAGTTAACATGGGTTGTTTGGGGTGTTTTTTGGAGTGCAGATTTTTCTTTTAGAACTTCTTAAGGAAAGCTGAGTTTGTGTAATGCAAAGTAAAGTAAAATAAAAACTAACTATACATTCAGAAATGGGGAATCCTGACATTCGAGTGCTTAATGTTTTATAAGTAAGACTACACTAACAAGTTCTCAAAATAGAGCTTTAAGGTAAGAAAACTTAAGTTTGGGGCCTTTTCTGCAAGCTAACCCTACCTCTCGCGCCTCAGCTTCTTCATCTGAAAAAGGAAGAGATTTTACTGTAAGGTGTTTAAAATTTCTTGCAAATCCTATGAATTCATTTCCCAAAAAGTTCTCTCCCAAAGTAGGATGGGGAAAAGAGGGCTTTAGAGCTCAGCTCAGGGTTCGGATTGAGAAAAATTCCATTAAGGATCAACAACCAGTATTTCTTTTAGTTTTAGGGGAAAAAAAGCCTATAAGGTTTGGTGAATAGAAAATAAAGAAGAGGTACCTGCTTTCCCGGTCAGCATACATTTCCATATGCCGGGGATTAATGGTAGGATCAATAACAACCCAGGACCCTCCACGGAGCTCAGCTTGGGGAGGGATATAAACCATAACTGGTTGAGAACATTCACGTAAACCATCCACGATGTAAGCTCCAAACTTCAGAACTTGATCATACATGTCTGTGGAAGATAAAAAAGTTAGAAAACAACTTATTCTCAAAGCATCACTATGTCTAACAACTACCTTTCCTAGAACATTTGTACACATACAGAATTTAAATACTGCCTCTGTCACTTAATATGACTATGGGCAAATTATTTAAGTAACTTCACAATGTCTGAGACTTCCCTTTAAGATTATATAAATTAGAGAGGAGTTGTTCATCTGCGTTTGTGGAAAATGCTCCCATGCTGGGAATCTTCCATATTGATGAAACCAAAGGCATGGAATCAACACACACACACACACACACACACACACACACACACACACACACACACACACACACACTCTCAGTGACAAGAAACCAAGATACATTTAGAGGAGGCTTCAGTGCCAATTGCTTTGCAGACAGAAAGAAGTAAACACTAAGAGCCCTGCTCTCCAAAAGCTGCCAGGACTCTGATCAGATAGATCCAGGACCAGCAGCAGGTAAAACCATGGAGTGGTTGCTATGCTTCAGGAGGACACTAGCTTAAATGGCACATTTAGGATTAGGCAGCCTATTACAAAATTCAATAGATTGAGACCTCGAAGTGCCAGGCAACTTGTCTGAGGTTAAACATAAAGTTGGGACCAAAGCCAGGATTTCAGTACACACTTATCACTTAATACAAGTGCACCATTCAGCAAACCTCTAAGTACAGAGATTTTTACATCATGCAAATTTGCCTGTAGCTATGGAGAAGGGAGGATGGCAAGAAGGGAGCTGCACCTGTGAAGGGAGGGGGGTCAGAACATGGTTCAAGGACACCTTGGGGTCAGAGACAGAGATAAGGAAGAACACACAGGGGGTGGAGACAGACATGCAGGACCCAATGTGGATGTCACAAGATAGAAGATGGACTCGACACAACGGCAGAGCAGGCAAAGATATCATTTGAAGCTGATCAAAACAAGCCCCCAATTGTGCTATGAATCTGTTTCCCTGTTTTTACAGGTTTTATTTTTTTTATTTTTTTTTATTTTTGGTGGCAAGATAGGTTTCAGAACACCAAGCAGAGTGGCAGAAGTGGGGAGAAAACTGTAAAGTTAACATGGGTTGTTTGGGGTGTTTTTTGGAGTGCAGATTTTTCTTTTAGAACTTCTTAAGGAAAGCTGAGTTTGTGTAATGCAAAGTAAAGTAAAATAAAAACTAACTATACATTCAGAAATGGGGAATCCTGACATTCGAGTGCTTAATGTTTTATAAGTAAGACTACACTAACAAGTTCTCAAAATAGAGCTTTAAGGTAAGAAAACTTAAGTTTGGGGCCTTTTCTGCAAGCTAACCCTACCTCTCGCGCCTCAGCTTCTTCATCTGAAAAAGGAAGAGATTTTACTGTAAGGTGTTTAAAATTTCTTGCAAATCCTATGAATTCATTTCCCAAAAAGTTCTCTCCCAAAGTAGGATGGGGAAAAGAGGGCTTTAGAGCTCAGCTCAGGGTTCGGATTGAGAAAAATTCCATTAAGGATCAACAACCAGTATTTCTTTTAGTTTTAGGGGAAAAAAAGCCTATAAGGTTTGGTGAATAGAAAATAAAGAAGAGGTACCTGCTTTCCCGGTCAGCATACATTTCCATATGCCGGGGATTAATGGTAGGATCAATAACAACCCAGGACCCTCCACGGAGCTCAGC
This sequence comes from Antechinus flavipes, assembly GCF_016432865.1. NCBI lineage: Eukaryota > Metazoa > Chordata > Mammalia > Dasyuromorphia > Dasyuridae > Antechinus > Antechinus flavipes. The sequence continues at coordinate 114,214,722 of NC_067401.1, read as the reverse complement.
TTGGGGAGGGATATAAACCATAACTGGTTGAGAACATTCACGTAAACCATCCACGATGTAAGCTCCAAACTTCAGAACTTGATCATACATGTCTGTGGAAGATAAAAAAGTTAGAAAACAACTTATTCTCAAAGCATCACTATGTCTAACAACTACCTTTCCTAGAACATTTGTACACATACAGAATTTAAATACTGCCTCTGTCACTTAATATGACTATGGGCAAATTATTTAAGTAACTTCACAATGTCTGAGACTTCCCTTTAAGATTATATAAATTAGAGAGGAGTTGTTCATCTGCGTTTGTGGAAAATGCTCCCATGCTGGGAATCTTCCATATTGATGAAACCAAAGGCATGGAATCAACACACACACACACACACACACACACACACACACACACACACACACACACACACACGTTTATATATGCAAAAAAAAATGCATTCTCATACAGAATGTTCAAAATCCACCTCCCATAAGAAGTCTTCCTAATTGTTTGTTTACTATGTATCCTCTCTAAACATTTTTTGATATACAGAAGAGAATTTATATAGTCTTAACTATTGTTTAATGTCATTTAAAGTTTTTGTATAATAATTTATCTTTTCCAGTATAAGATAAGCTTCCTGAAAACAGGGAATTAATCTTCTGTTCTGTATTTGTAAATTCATAGATTTGGCACTGAAAGAATCTCATAGGTCACGTAACCCAACACTGTCCTTACAAAGCCCTGATATGTTAAATGATTTGCCCAGGGTCCCACAGGTACTAAGTAGCAAAATCAGGATTCAAATTCTGACTCCAAAGAACAGACACTATTTCCAATGAGTCAGAGGCTGAAGTGTAAGGAAACCACTTTGACAGCTAACTAATCTTACTCATCAATGTGCACTCTGGAACAAAAACTCCCAAAATATGATTAATGCTAAAGTATTTCTATTTGTATTTTATTCTGAGGATATGAACATTTAGCCCTAAAAATGCTTTCTGGGAAAGTTACATAGTTAAGACTGCCAGACCCTCCTCATTTTGTATAGGAGAAAACCCTCTGACCTGTCCCATGTCAGAGACTTAGAGCAGAAGGGCAAAAGGGACTGACTAGGAGAATAAAGTATGACCTTGAAAATGAAGGCCTGTCTTTCAGAGTTGAACATTTTATGGACTTTTCTTCATTTCCCAGTTCACTGAAGTCTAAACGCCACTTAAGTTACAGTTTTATGATTCCAGATGTTGGGCTAAATTGTAACATTTTAAGAGGAAAACACCAGATCTTTTCAGATTACCAAGTAACAGAAACAACAGACTTCTTTACAGAAACAAAAATATGAGTTAGGCATAAACAAGAACTTCTGAAAGTTCACTACAAAGGAATATTCTAAAGGAATTTAAGAGCAATCAAAACAAAGTGTTCATTAGGATTAATTGGCAGCTAAGGTAGGCGAGCTGAGGTGTTGGCCCTCAGCAAATCAAAATCTATGCACACATACTCTCAGCCACTTTACTGCAATGCGCTATACTTCTTTCCTAATCATGAGCCAGATTTTTCAAGATTCAGGAAAATTCACTTATTCCCTTTGAAAGGTTATTCCCTTATGTGGAACCTAGATATGTATTCATGGTCAGAGAAGACAATTGTTTTCAGAAGGAAAAAAAGATCTAAAAAATTTATTGCTAATTATACAACTGCTGTATTATGAAGAGCTACGAATAAAGTGCTTTAAGTACTTTACACTAATTCTGTGGTTATGAAAATAATTGCTTGATTCAAATTATTTTAAGTAAATTAATTCTTTAGTAGATATTTCCACTAGTGCTACATCATAAAATAATTGTGTAATTAGCATTACATTAGTCAGTGCTGCCAAGAGTATATCCCTAGAACAACAACAGAAAAGAGTGGTCCTTAATGGTATCAATGAAGAGAGAGGAAAGAGAAGGTAGGACTCCAAGGAGAGAAGTTGAAAAGAAACACAGTGGGAAACAATATATGTGTCTGTGTGGTGGAAGGGAGTGGGGAGGTGATGAAAGAACCGAACTTATTGTCAGGCAAGACAACAGACTGGAATTATCTGCTTTCTGTTGTCCTATACTGGATTCAATGGTTAAATAAAATGATAAAATCAAGCCCAAGAAGCAGCCCTGTAGTAACAGAAATGGTATTGACAACCAGATTCCCTATGCCAAGGGTCCACTGGCAATTCTTTACCTAGCACCACATGAGTTTTTTCCAATGGCCACAATTTCTAAGTTGCTATGAGAAAATAGAAATTGAAGCCTTCAGAAGTCTACCAAAGTTGGAGATCTTGCAGATAAACTCTGTGCTACGTGTTTGACAGAGAACTCCAACTACGATGTGACCTGACACTCACAAGATCTGCAAAGATATAAGGACAATTTAAGAGAAAGCCCTGCCGCAGCCTTGGAGAGACTTGGCATTGTTCAAGAGATGCCACCTCTTCCAAAACCGTAGACTTTAGATATAGATCAAGAAGCAGTTAACAAATAATCTGATGTACAGTCAGGCCAAATCCCTCCATGTTAAAGTATATATTCTAGAGCTGGAGCAAAAATACAGCAAAGGAGCTGGCAACTCAATCTGCCAAATTTTTAAAGCCACATTGAAGCTGACTATTGAGTCTCATGCCCTGAGAAAAAAAGCTGATGGAGAAGGCTGATGGATCCTCCCTGAGAGACACAGACGTTACTTAAGCTCTGGTACGCCGCACAGAGAACAGCCATCCTCCCCACTGACATGGAGGACTTCCACCTTCAGTCTTTTCAGCATCAAGGTATGCATTTGTGTAAGGCCTTCACCATGACAAAATATGCATCAACAGTGATACCACACACATTAAGCAAAGAAAAGAGGAGGCCAACATCTTTCCATGTTTCCACTGTGCCCCACAGCTCTGAAGATGGAACAGATTTTATTGGCCTGGGCTGAATTACAAGCAAAACGTTGAAGGCAAGTATCAGGCAGACACAAGCTGCATACACATAATATTCCTCATGAGCCCATTAAGGGTGGCCAAAACCGTATTTCAACATCCAAGTAATCAGAGATTTAAAACAGGCTTTCATTCCAGTTAAAGTTTTCAATAAACATTTTTTTATTGTTATTTATAACCTGTCCCAGGAAAAAATAATAAGTATAACATGAAAAGCCAACTGAGAGTGACCCTGTAGCACCAGCAGTGAAGCAGCTTAATATCACTGGGATTTGCATCCTATCAAACTATTCATGCTGAGGCTGGGACCCTGGTGCTAATTTCTAGTAAATTTCACGCTTGATGTCTCCCTGTTGTGGGTCATTGCCGGTTCGTCTAAATAAACTGCTTCCAAATGGCTCTTCCATCTAAATATTCAGTCAGTTTTTATAATTTAATTTTGCATTATGCTGAATAGCCTTCCGGCCAGATAGAGCTCATTGGAAAAAAAGCCCCAATACCATCTTGATATGCCTTTATTTATTTATTTATATTTTTACTGCTTGAATTAGACCTCCTAGGCCGCCTAGTAAAGAGTTTTTTTTTTCCCTCCACTAATGTCAATTTTCAGCATAGCAAGAGCTGTCTCTAATCTTTTCCTACTCATTACACACAATTTTGGAGTCATTTTACCCACAGTGCAGTCGGCTCCTGGCTGTGTGTTTGTGTGCACTGAGGGATAGCATAATTGTTTATTTTCCCTCCCTGTATAATCCCCAGCCAGTATTGAAACCAAAACAGCAAACATCTCCCCAAGGGACATGGAGAGTGACGAGAGGCTCTCTGCCCAAGTCCCTTTACATGAGAGAATATGGAGAAAACATCCTAACCTGTATGTGAATATAAAAGGCACTATTCTTTCCCCGCCTATACCTACCTAGGTCCCTACCCTCCACTCCTGCACCTTCCCCAAAGCTTACTTGTAACAAGTGACGTGGAAATGCAGTGTTTCTGCTATAGGTTCCAAGCCCAATTCCAGTCGGTGGTTTTAAAACCAACTCCAGAACACAGAGTTGGGCTCAGCCTATTCTAGGCCAATAGCTCGCTTCTGGATCCTGGATGCCCTGCCTGACCCATCTGTCCACAGAATTAAAGTAAGCTGTTGATCAGCAAAAGTGAGAAATGCCCACAAGACATTATCACATAGAAAAATATGCTGAGAGGGAGTGGGTAGGAGACAGAGTTTAATTATTTTCAAAGGGACTTGGATTCATATTAGGATTTTTCATCTGTAGACCTAACTTTCAAAAACAGTGCCAACCGTGTGCTAGGGCAGGCAGTCCAGCTGGGAGCTGGCCGAAGCATGAAGCAAAGAATGAGGCTTTGTCCCCAAGAGGCAGACCTGAGGTTATCCGAGTGTGACCACAACAAGCTTCATCAGATGTCAGAATAAGTCAACTCTAAAAACCCCACCGGATGGATTCCATTCAAATTAATATCCTTAACAGCTAACACAGGCCAAGTACTAGCATAGGTTCTAGGTAAACTCATCACATAGTACTATAATCCAGTACCTTGATCAAGTGAGAAATCATGCTCAACAAGCTAAAGAATTATGGTTAAAAAGAATAGTGAGCCAGTGCTCAAGCAACATCCTTCATTTATCCCAGCACATCTGCCAATCTATTCAGTTTGGGGAGTTAGGGAAACAGTATCTCTTTGAGAGTGGGAATAGGGAGAGAACAAAATGAACTATCCCAGAGACCAGGATTCTCCAAGTAAAGCATAGGAAAGAATCGTGGCATAAAAAGTTGTCCTCTGCCTCACTTGAACAACTGCCTCTGTTCTCGAGAACTGGCATTCAAGTGTGTTTTATTTGGACTCCTACATCCACCACACTCTGCCGCTGGTCTCAACCTACAACTGTGTACAACCCAAGTTACTCATAGTTAAATGACGTAGTCACTAGTCTATATCCTTATCTTATGTTCTCCAAGGCCTCTATACAGGTATTAAGTCTAATATCCTCACTAAACTGAAGGATCCCATTTTCTTTCCATATTCATCTTCACCATCACATCCCATCTAGCCATCCATCCAAGACATGTTTCCATTTGCCCAGAGCTATTGTCTAGTACTCTCCACAAAGGACCTGGACCTGCAAAATCCATACCTCAAGTTGCTAAGGAATAGAGTCTAATTTGCTTTGGAATGCCCTTCTTGAAGCCAAGTCACTTAATGGATGACTGAATGGATGCAAACCAACCCAGTTAGCCTTTCCATCTAGTTGGCCCCAGACCCTAGAATCCTCCCAGGTCACCTTGTCGACCTGGATGCTGCTGTACTGGGTACATCCTCAATCTCTGCCCATTCTCCTTCCCAATCTCTTGCTCTGGAAACAGGAATTAGCTCAATCAAACCACTGCTTCTGGAAAGATCCTATAGACTGCCATAAACAAAAATTCACCAACTCAATGACTCCTGAGATACAATCTATCTTTCCTGGCCTACATTGCCCTTTAAGTATTATCTTCTCTCATTAGACTGTAATCTCCTTAACGGAAGAACTATCTTGCTTTTCATATTTACATTCCCAGCATTAAGTATAATTCCTGCAATATTTTGAGCATTTAAGAAAAAAGCTTTCTATTTTTATACATATAAGCAAACAATGTATTCTTTAGTAAATGCTCTTTATCCCGTGTTCACTCAGAAAAGGATAGTCCTGGTCAATCATGGATTAATCAACTTTCAGGTCAGAACAAATGAAAGTATGTCCTTTCCACTGAAGGGTAAATTTTTTTGACAATGATAGGACATGCTGGAATTTATAAGCCCTGAATGGTGCTAAAATAATTATGTAAATATCATAATTTACAAAGAGTTGTCATTTAATATGGGATCCACTTATTTCTTCTAATCAAGAATCCGCCTTTAATCTTAATGGGATAACTTTATCAAGGAACACTTCTGGAAGGGAAGAAGTGGAGTGAAATTTAGTTCTGTTAGTATGTAATAAAAGTATACTATTTGAAATGCAATTGTGAGAGCTGAGTTCCAACCTGCAGCAGCAACCAGACATGCTCACAATGTCCTTGGTGAAAATTCTTCAAAGTTCACATGGAACTATTCAATATATTACCATTTTTCTGCTCCCTCCCTCCCTTCATTTTCTCTAAATACACGAAAGCTCTCTGGTATAGAGGCAGCGTATCAAAGAAGATCACCTTTCATTCCACCAGAAAAGCCTCTCCAGTTAGCAAAGACCATGAGCGGAAGCCCTTCCCGGTTGAAGTCCTTGATGGCCTGATAGGTCTTAAAAGCAGAATCTGGAAACCAAACTTGTCCTGCTTGTTGAATTATCTGTTGGGAAGTCAGAGAAATAAACATTATTAAGAACACAGTTTAAGGAGCAAAGTTTCTTTAAAGTAAATCAGGTTTTACTGATGAAAAAAGTGATTTGGAATCCTACATTCCCACACTAAAAGTTATTAATCTTCATCAGACAGACAAAGAGAGACTCAGAGGTCAAACAAGTTGTACAAAGTTACACAGCCAGTGAACACCACTGCTGGGACTTGAAGCTGAGGTTTTTTCCTTCCTGATAAGTTCCTACTACTCTCTCTAGTATTTAGAACCCACTCCTTTTAAAATTTCATTCCCAGTATATTTGGCAAAGCATGAGGCAGACTCCTTGAAGACTGTGAGCTGCATAGAGCCTCCCTTCACATATACATCAATATAGCTTGTGATTCTTCTGAGAGTCAGGAGCATAGCCATAGGGAAACAGACTATCTGTTGGCATGGACTGCAGTACAGTTGAAATAAGGTAAATGTCTGGTTTTTCAGGCATACAATAACTCTAGATCTATTTAACCTCATCATCTAGACTATTGGTAGTCCTGAATATCTAAGGCCCCCGACTCTTCTCCTATAATAAAAGTGGTAGAGTATAAAGTCTCAATAATGGTCACAGGCTCTGAAGACTGTGGCTTGAAGCATCTACATGGATGCACAACATACCCCAGATATGACCTACCTTGGCCTCAGAGTCCAGGTTGGCAGGATCAGCTGGGATACTGAGCTCCACTGTTCTGGTTTCTACGGCAACAACTCCTACAGGTATTCCACCCAGCCTGAAAACAGATGATAGAGGAATCCACACATGCTACCTTTCTACAACTAGTCATTTATTTTTAAATCCCACAACAGAATGGGAGGTTGAGGGAAGAATCAGCAGAGAGAGAAGAGGGCAGTGTGGAAGGAAAAACAATTCTAAGAGAAAGAAGAGAACATCTAGCTTTTTTTAGGTGCCACATATGTGGCCTAGATTCAATACTAAATGGGCATCATGACAAATAAACTAGAGGATCATAGAATTTGTGAAAACACACGTCAGGTCATATTTATCCACAGCAAACAACATTAAGGACTACCACCCAATTACAGAAAAGCAGAACACAAGATGAGAGTTCTGGAGGAAATGAAGCAACTGACAAACCAGGCTCATCCTAAGAGCCATAGCTCTTAGATAATCCCTAAAGTCTAGTTCCACAGCTATAATCCTATGCAATTTTGTTTTAAAAGTCTATTTCTTTCAATGAGAATAAATTTGGATTGCCAGGAGAGATGAGACTGTATGTATGGCAACTCCATGTAGCGGAAGGTTAACAAAAGACAAAGAAATAGTTAGAAAAATCCTTAACTTCTGCTTGCACTTGGAATGAGTGGCAGAGGTAACTTCCCTAGACTGAGAAGAGTGGTAGCAGGAGATACATCTCCAGGTTCACATGGGCTGATTAATTTAAAATGCCTGAACAGAACTCCAAGGTCCCTGTGGCCTCTTTGCTTCTCTCCAACCCGATCCTACTCACAAAGCTTATCTGGTGAAAGCCCAGAAATGACACTATAGGGGGATGGAGAGATATGATCCTATGGTAGAAAAAGAACCTGACTTTCCAAGATGTGGTTCAATTTTAGCTTTCACGGCTCTGTTCCTTAGGGATGAGGCTAGATATGTTAGTTTTTCAATCCCCATAGACTACCCATTACAATGGCTACTAGAAATAGATTTCTCTCATCCCAAAAGACCTGTTGGGGAGTAGGCAGGGACCACTCATCCCCTGCCCCCATCACTTGCCTGTACCCAATCAGATGCAAAGCACTCCAGACAGCACAGACAACGAGCAGGAGGTACACAGGAGGGTTTGGAAATATTCCTATTCCCAATGATTAACAATCCAACTGGAAACTTGTAATTGCAAAAGCCACCCTAAATCGGTAACTTATAACTTATATATTAGGGCCCATGTGACCTAATAAAGAACATCTTTATCCGAGTATTACAGTTATTTATTGAACTTGAAAACAGCTCAGAACAACTTCTGTTTTCCATTATACTTCATATAAATTTTATCAGGCTAGCACATGAAGATGCTACATCTTGTTTTATAGTGTGTCCCTGGACAAGGTGCCATGGAATAATAAAAGACAATTTACAGCCAATAGCACACATATTCCAAACATACATACCAAAGATGAGTTTTGGCAGCACTTACAGTAACAATCCCAGAAGAATACACTTATATTTATTTTTTGAAATGCCATTGCTTTTGAAAAGAAGTAAGCTTCATTTTTTTTATATACGTGTGTTTATGTGTGTGTGCGTGCATATGCATGTGCATGCGCATGTGAGAATAGCACAATGAAGCTCAGAACTTGTCAAGTATAAAGAAAAAAGTATCAGGCAAAGTATTGCTGTAAACGAGTACAAACAAGAAGAGCTAAATGCTCTCTCTCAAGATGTCTTCTCTAAGGGAAGATTCTGCTGTTATTTTCTTCAAACACAATAAAATAGATGAAGCTTTATTATCTGCTTTCTATAGAAAGATCTCAAAGCCCTTTATATTGACAGGCTCTTAGGATTTAACATCTGAATATTTTCTCTCCAAAGAAATAGCAGAATAGTTACACTTGTTTAAGCTCACAAGGGAGTTGGTAACACAGAATCTACAAATGGGATTTTGGGGGCAGACCTGGAAGGATAAAAAAGACCAGCTTCTGTTTCTCTCTTTTTGTTTCTTGGGTATAATGTTTACTAGATATTTTTACATGACTTAACTCAGTTTCAAATATCTGTTTATCATGATGAGGTAGTAGACTTAAAAGAAATCCAAAATCCTTTCATTGTGAGCTTCAGCAATCTCTGTAACTAGCCCCAAGTCCTTCAAACTCAAAAACCCTATATATGAGACTCACTATTTGACAGCTCCTTGTTGCTACCAGCATGAAGGGGAACTGCCTTCTGGGCTGAAGGAACCACAAAACCTAGAATTATTTTCAAGGCCAGAATCTAAATCTCAAGACAATGTGGCATGTTGGAGAATCTCAAGCAGATGCCACTTTCCACAAAGATAAGGAAAAATGATTGCTCCTGAGAGGAAGGTGAGCTCCAGATACCAGTCCCCCGGGCAGCATGTCTCAGCAGTGCAGAACAAGATTAAGATCAGGCTTGGCAGGTGCTTCTTACAAGGAGCAATGCAGATTATTCCATGCAAGGAATACTGTTAAGTGAACTTCTCCTTAAGAGTAGGTATTAAAATTTAATAGAAAGTTCAATTTCCTAGTTCATAAAGATAAGTAATCTCAGCAACCTACAGATTTTGTTAAACTTTATTTTATAAATCAAATCTGATCATGGAGCCATCTAATGAGGTTACTTCATAAATAATCTTCATACCACTAAGGAGACTTCTCCCAGGGTCCACAAAGCTACAGGAATTTGATTTACCTGTTGCCACCTCCTTTATGCCCTTTTGTTTTGGTCTTATGAGGCGCCTAGATGTCCAAGTTCAATATCAGAAGCAAAAGTTTCATCTGAATCACACAAAAAATATCCCTGGGGAAGCAATGCTTAATTAGGCTATCAGTGTAAGACCATACATAAGAAAGTTAGAGTTGGGGCTCTTACTTGGGGATCCATGGATAGATTTAGAATGGGGCATTATCTATGAACTCAGAAGGGAAAAAATGATAACCTTATTTTTTTCTAACCTCTAATTTTTTTTCATTTACTTATTTAAAAACATAATTCTTGAAAAGGGCACACAAGTTTCACCTGCCTGACCAAGGGATCTACGACACACACAAAAGGGTGAAGATCTCCTGACTTAGATAAAAATAGAAATATCAGCAAGAGCTTTTGTATGGAAAGGTTTTTGGTTTGGGTTTTTTTTAGTTGAAAATAAGAAAAAACATTTATCAAGCAACAGAAGTCTTACCGGGCTCTACCAACCACAACAGTCTGTGCCCAAGGCTGCATGATCTCAGAGAAGGAGCCATAGTCAAAGAAGCCACTCAGCCACTGACCTTTCTGGGCTATAGAAAAGAGAAGACAAAATGATCAGAGAGGTCCAAAAAAAAAAAAAATATCCAACACCAAAATTTAAAGACTGGATTTTGAGTTTGTGTTTTAGGTTTTATTTGAAAAAAATAAATGATAATACATGTGAGCATTAGGCTGCTGAACGTTCATCTGCCTTTAGACATCATCTCCTATTTCATTTGCTAGTCTGCATAAAGAGAGTCATTTATCAGCAGAGGCATCATTTATTGTTAAACGATGGGGTTCAGATAGCAGAGAGAGTTTGCATGCTTTTAAATAAATAACTTGGTTTTTTTCAAGACACCACAAACATTTGTCAAAAGGCAGCCAAGTCATATGTTTTCAAAATGCCTATTTCTATTTTAAAACCCACCTTACAATTTTCTCTTAAGTCCACTGACTTTTTTAAAACAGAAAACTGAAGATGATCACTTGTATGCATAAATGATCAGATGATGTCTGAACGGCAAGGCATTGAATTTGGGGAGAAAAGGAGAGGGTCAAATCCTCAATTAGAAAATTTTAATTATTTTATTTAGAGCTAACAAAATAAATCCAACCTAAAAAAAAAAAGGGGGGGAGGGGGCGCATTTCTACTTCCTGAATGCTGACTGACAGGGTAAATATAACAGCCAACATGAACACATTTAAAGCCAATATTCCTTCTAGAACGTAGGCTTCCCCTCACTAGTGAATCATATTACCTTCAGCATCTCATTCGAAAACTTTTTGTTCCACAGGTTTCTGCATCAGAACAAGCCCCTATAAAGTTTGTGCAAATGAATGTTTCCAAGATTGTCCCCTTAGCATGCAGTTTTCTCCGTGACTGTTTTAATTTGAACATGGCCCTCCGCCCCCTAAAAACCCAAGTCCAAAACCAATTAAAAGTGGAGATCCGAGCAAGCTAACCTCTGCTGACTTAAACAGGATGGAGAGTGTTTTATCAAGACCAAACTTGTAATTACTGTGTTCTACATTCCTTACCTCTATGGCCCCAGTGTAAAATGTGATCATCCATTTCAAAATTATCTCTCTATCGTGAGCCCAAAGCTGATCGTTTAGATTCTGGTCTCGTGTCGAGCGTCAGTTTGAAGAATATCACAGCACTATCTCTTCTAATAAATGGCTTTAACTTTTCACCTATGAGATATCTGCTTTAACTTATCAAGGGGAATCATCTGCTTTCCTTAACGCTTCCACTAAATTAAAATCTGAAGTCACTTGATTTGGGAGCGAGTGTTAGCAGCACACAGACAAGAGGATGAATTACAGGGGAGATGATGAAAAAATATTATCCAAAAAATGGCAAACTTAGTTTACTGCAAATTTCATTTTACTCCATGAAAATCTGAGCTAATGACCCCCTACTTTGTAGCACACATGAAAGGGACATATATGTTTAAACTATCCTCCTCATCCTCACTCCAATTCCACCTTTCCTAATGAAGAGGCATACACTCAAATTTTGATCATCTCAAATCAAGCCAGTAATTTGCCATTGTCCATCAGGGCCTTTAAAAATGGATCCTCTTATATGATTACATCATTTTATGCTTCTTACTTAATTTAAGAATGGAATGAATATAGAAGTCATTTTAGAATGGTAATAATTTTCCTATTTAAGAAAAAAATAAAAATTTCTGCCTTACAGATTTCTTTTGTTATTTCTGAACTATTGCTGTGGCAATTTGGCTTTACAATTCCCCAAAAGCCTCGGCTGCACTTAGTTCAGAGAACTTAAAACTCAGCTCAGCTGGGTCCTTCTCCTCCACCTCCATCCCCCTCTCCCTCCCCCCCCCCCCAAGGAATAGTCACAATTTATCTTAAGACTGGAGAGGAATTTTAGATATATGATCCTTATCATTTTTATAGTACAAAATTAGGAGGAAAAGTTGCCTATGAGACGATTCTTTTTTCTTTTTCTTTTTAGAATTTGCATTTTTTAACTTATATTTGTTACATTTTGTAAAAAATTTTTTTCAATTAACAACTATTCACTCTCTCACCTAATTGGAAGTGAAAGAAAACAAAATCCTTGTTACAAACATGTATAAATCAAAGAAAGCATTCCCACGTTGGTCATGTCCAACAAAACATGTCTCCCTCTGCATTGAATTCAACTCTATCAGGACGTGGGTAACATGTCTTATTATCAGTTCTCCAGAGCTGTGGCTAGTCATTATGCTGATAAAAGTTCCTAATCTATGATGCACTTTACGTAAAACTATTTCTTTTTACTAAGATTAATGAAAAGTATTTGAAGATCAGAAGTAAAATTTTAAAGTAAAAGTAAAGTAAAAAATTAATCAATCAACTTCTAGTCATCTGCTACAGTAAAGAATCAGTAATTTACCTTTCAACCTCACTATGAAGATATTTTTTTCTAAAGTCACTTAAATGTTCAACTGTCCTTAAATTCAATGAAATTTCCTTAGCAGCTATTCCCTTTTTTCTTTTATATATATAACATCTTTAAAATAGTTACATCTGACAACTCAAAGCAAAAAAAATTCTTAAAAGACAAAACAATCTGAAAATAGCCAAAACTTTCATTTGAAAGGATAACTTTCCAATAGTACTTCTATTCAAACAGTGGATAGGGTTTCTAAGAGTAGATCTCTTTTCTTTCAGATAGCTTCAATTTTTCACAAATGGAATACATGAAATCTATCTGAATGTGGTGGGACAACCAGATGATCTCTAGGACTGCCTAGTATTCAAAGAATTTAAAGTTCTGAAAAATTCCCAGAAGAAATACAGTACTGGAATATCAACAATGTAAGATAATAACAAAGTATCATATAAAGTAGGCATGATACTAGTTGATTATAAATGCACTAATGCAAAATCAAACTACTATTCCAATTCAATGTTATTTATTCTCAGGGATTAGGTATGATCTCTATGCCTGACAGTATTTGTTAAGATTTAAAATTTTTTGTCTATGAAATGCTGTTTAAAGCAAAGAAGAGAAGGAAAATTTATAAAGATAACTTATATTTCTGAGCTTGGTGACTGCGCTCTAACAGGGACTGATTTTTAGGCCACATCTCATTTGTTCCTATTGTTGCTTTAGATGGTTATGCCTTGGATATTCTTTTTGATGAACTTGATTACTTCAGTATAACTGCTCATATCAAAATCCTGCCTTCTTCTTTTTTAACTACATATTTAGCAGTCCTTCCTCTGCCACAAGCCACTGTGTACAAACTTACAGCTTGTATGACGAATGGGAGATGCAAGTCTCAGAGGGTATAACAAACGTATACATACTTGGGTGAGGACGTCCTGCCAACATCCAGCGGGGATCGTAGGGGGCCTTTGTAGGGACAAATTCGATGATTCGATCAATAGGATCCTTGGAGTTAAGGAGGGGAACTGGACTGTGCACATTCTAAAAGGAGATTGGAGAGAGGAAAATTACCAAAAAACACATAGCTATTAGAAGCTTCCTATATTCAAATTCAGCAACAAAAGCTGGATTCAAACTGATGGGAGGCCACATGTGGAATTATAAGCTCCAATTTTTACAGTAATCTCCTACCATCCCCAATCACCTGTCAACTCCAGGGAAATATATACAGATTGTAAATCTCATTGAGAGTTTTGGGGGGGAAAAATTGTGGCCCTTCTGCTTTTGATTTCAAGGAAGCAATATTGTGTAATTCTCAGTAATCAAATGGGCGAAAAGGTTGTATAAAGAAAGTGTGTCCAAGACCCAGAGTCTTAATATACAGGGCTTTGTAACTATATATGACATAAAAATTCATGGGGCAAGAAAGGATTTCAGGAAGCTGAATCAATGTAATCCAAAGCCATACTGGAAGTGAAGATTTTAAGTCAAAGTAGAGTCAATAGCAAAAGGGATAAAAAATTTTAATGTTAAGAATCCTTTAGATAATAGGCAATGACATCTGGATACTTCAAAGGGTAGGCTTTCCAATTTGTGTCAGCCGTAGCACTTACCTTGGGCATATAGGACAGCCAATGTAGGACCGTAAGAACTCCTTCAAAGTCATCACATACAGTACTGTGTGTCACTCCATTGTTGTGCATAATCTGGATGCCTCCAAGCTGGTTATTAGATGTATATACTTCCCGCCCAAGCACCTAGGGGACCAATGAAAAGAAAGGTAATATCTGGTGTGTTAGCACAGAGTGGGCACTAATATATAACTTTAGTGTTCAAGAACCAATGCTTCCTTCTCTAACCATTTGCTAAAATAAGAATAGGACAGCAGACCCCTGGTACAGTATAGAGTTTTAATTGTATGGCCTTCTTAGATTACTATCCTACAAAGAAGACATATAAAACAAAGAATTCATTGTTGACATCTCTTGTGGTAAGTTGCTTTTTATCAAAAACAATCAATTTTCCCCATTATGAAGTGCCACAGATACAAATATCAACTCTTCCCCTCCCGTCCTACCACAATGGCACAATACAGCCCTGTAAAACAGCGAACTCGGGGGACATTGGCAAGTTGAGAAACAAGGTAGCACCATCACTTTCAGGCCAGGTAGGGGTCATAAAAAAGCCTCCAGAAAAGAGCCTACATCTTGCCAATGTTCATTAACAAAGCCTAGTTGAAGAAAAGCTATAAGGTCGTGGTTTTATAACTTTCTGTTTTATTTTTAAAGACACAAATGCCATCTGCATTGTTTTTTTAAGGTAGAAAATGGTCCCTCATCAAGGTTGGTGGGATCCAGATACAACTCAAGAAGTCATATATGAATTCACAGACCAACCAAGGATTCTTCTCTTCTTGTTCTTTGTGTGCTGCATTGCCAGTGATTTATGTCCAAGCCTGCTTCTCTCTCCAACACCCAAGGGAATTAAGAGCTTCAACCCCCACCTCCACATTCCTTTGAAAAGAATCAACTCCTGGGTGGCCCAAAGGGCATCTACAATTGGAAACCACAAACTTTCTTTTAAAGTAAAAAAAAAAAAAAGAAGAAGAAGAAAAAAGAAGGGGGAGTGGGGAATTCCCTGGACTTGGAAATTGTAGGGTTTCTTTTTTTCCTTGAAGATTGGTTAATAATTTCTTTCTGGGAGGAGGTTTTCTGACCTGGCAGATGGAAGCGAGGCAGCCTGATCACTGACTATTGCAAGCTGCTGAGTGTGTAGTAATTGCCAGTCATCTGGGGGAGCCCTGGAGAGCTCTAAACAGTTGTAGAGAGCTTACTGTATTTCACCTTTTCTTTTCCTACTCCTTTCCCTCTTTAAAAAAAAAAAAAGAAAGAAAAAAGAAAAGAAGGGTGAGAATGGGGGAGAAGAGAAGGTCTCTTAGTTCCTTTAATTCTCTGGTTTTCTCTGAAGAGTAGCTGAAAAAACCAGAAACCAGGATCCAAAGGCTGCAGTACTCAGGCATTTTCACTGCTCTGCAGCTCATATGCTTCCTTTGCAATTATGAACATAACTTAGCCAAAATTCAAATACAGAGAAAACCTCCAAAGGCAAGTTTAAGCTGATAACCAAAAACATTACACCTCAGCCTGACCCTACTGGCCTTGGATTTATTTAAGATCTGAGAAAGGATGAAGGAACATTGCTTAAGGGGAGAAAGGGAAAGGAGGGAGGGAAAGAGACAGAGAAATAGAGAAAGAAAGAAGAGCCTAGAAATAATACCTATCCCTTTTACAAAAACTTACACTGCATGCACATATAGTAGCCCTCCCAAAGTGGCATTCAAAGGGCCCACTATGTCTCTGACCACTGGACTTATTTTCCTCCTGGCTCTGTCTTTAATCTCAGCCCAGGCACTCTGGCTCTTTTCTCATTCTCCTGCTGTCTCTTTCCATTTGCCCTCTCACTGACTGATACACTGATCTCTCGGTCACTCGGCTTTCTGCTCTACTGAGTCCATATTACTAATAACACCTCCGCCACGGCCAGTTTACCTCATGAAGGCAGGAGCACATCATTACAAAATAAACTCATAACTTTGACATTCTAGCAAATACACGCCGTTTGTTATTTTTACGGCTTTAGTCTTTCTAACAGGCAGAGGGCATTACATACCTGTTTCATTTATATCTTTAAACACACACACACCAAAAACCAACCCCCCTCTCCCCCCAAAATCAAAGCAGGCAGTTGATGGTGGAGAGTGGGTGGAGTTTAATGGAAGTAAAAACCCTGTCAATCAGAGAAGCCCAATTCTGCTCTGGCTCTGATTTTATGAATGTAATAAACCTGGTGGCCCAAAACTAGTTGTTCTGGGACAGAATACCTCTTTCTTAGAAGTCATTAAATGTGATCATCAATATTTTTAATTATTAAAAATAAAAATATAAAAGGGGAGAAAGAATAAAAGGGAGAAACTATAGATCTCCATTTCCTCCTCTGGGAAGACTAGATTTGTGGTCACTTCTTAGGATTCTCAGACATGCTTACTACCCGCAGAACAATATCAAAGTCCTGTTAATGCAGAATATCTTAGAATCTTACAAGACCTCAAAATTAAAGAGCAATGATAGACATCAGGAATACGTGGCCATAATCAGACTAGAGTCCATTTACTTAGAACATCTTCTATGGAAAGCTTCCTTGAGCTTTTGACTCCTTGGCAATATACTCCTAATACCTGTGACCTGTTTTGAAGAAACAGAATATAACATCTAAGCACATGTTCTATCAGGGGTTAAGACTTTAGATTGTGATGCTTCAACAAAAAGCTCTGAAGAAGACAGCGTACATATCTTTTGCCTCTCTGTTCAGCAAGAACAACAACTCAGGAATATCATTTCTGGACGGGGACGGTATTAGGCAAAATGGGAAATTCTCTTGATTCTAGTGTTAATGAGACCAATTAATGGAGATATAGTAAAAGTATTTGTCAAGATAAGTCACAGACAATGACATACAGTGACCAAATGGTCCTTGGAGTTGGGGAATAAGGAGAAAGAAAAGAAAGCTCTCTCTGCGTCAGACAGGTAATGGAAGGTACAAAGGCCCCCTCTAAAATGCTATCTTATAGATCTAAAATTTAAAAAGTATAAACCAAAAGCCATCTCCATATGCCAGTAGTTGTCCCTATTAATAAAAGACCAAGACAAAACTGGCACAGAGAGCAGTCCATCTTAGACTACTACATGATCTAAAGGTAGTCTGCCAGAATGAAGGAATTTATGATTTATAGGGGCCATTGCTGACTCAAGTGGTTTTAGTGATGTTAAAATACTTCATGAGAAAAGCTCAAACCAAGATGGTTGGATCAGGTCTGGGACACAATCCCTTCTGCCTACCCCCAAAACCAGATTTTTTTCAATCTATGGCCTCTAGTCAGCATTTACAGTAAAGTCCAAAACATAGCCAGAACTTCCTGATCAAATGTAGTCAACTTACAAAGAAGGGTCTCAGCACTCTTTTTAATAACAGCTCATTAAAAGAATAAATTTCACTTATTTCTAACTTAACTATTTACATATTTGTCTTAATATTTATTAAGTAATCGGGAATGCTTTCTTTTCTGTAAGAACAAAAAAAATTTTTTTATTTCATTTCAGATTATCACCAGCAACCTGCTCACATTTGTGAGCAGTGTTAGGTACATGGAGAATACACAGTGAATAGTCATGAAGAGAATATCAGAAAACCCCAATTGTGGCATTTATTAGATTTGCATTGCATTAGCAAGACATGAACTTTCTGCCTAAGTTTCCTCATCTATAAAATGGGAATAGTATTTGTATAACCTATTTCACAAGGCTTTGGACAGAATAACTTGATAAACCATAAAATCTTCTTTAAAGTATGAATTTATCATCACTGTTATAATACTCAGAGGCTACTGACAGCAAAAATAGCCAAATGGAAATCAGTACTTTATTTGGACACTCATTACCATGTAACAATCTTTTTTTTTTTTTTTTTTTTGACAAGTGCCACAACAGATTCTCTTGTGAATCACCCCCCTGAACCTAGGAACATATGAAGAGAGAATATAACTTAAGAAAAGAAGGGCTCTTCCTCTCCTATGCTCAATATAAGATCTAAATTAAAATGGGCATCTCAACCACTGTTGGCAGGCTTGTGAAAAAAGGGTACAGAGAGAACACTAGCTGTTAGTCAAATCACAAAATATGTGCTAAGTGGTTCCCTCAAAGACCCTAAGGAACATTCCAAGACTCTACAACTGTAAGAAGCCTCTTGCAAACTAATGCAGACATACATACATGCAAAGGCAGCTGCTGATGTTGTTACTTATCTAGAGACACTGCAGACAGCTAAGGTTTACCACAGCTGACAGGCAATGAAAACAGTCTAATATACCGCCTGCTCTCTCCTTTAAATTCCTTTTTGGAGATCAAGATAAACACGTTCTTCCTTTCTCCAGCGATCCAGACTTCTGACTGAAGTGGCAAAGTGTTGTGAGGTTCTGTGCAAATGAAATCACTATGATACTGAATGAGTGTAGTATGTACTTGTCAGTAGTATGTCTGTCAGCACAGGTACCATGGTGCCAAGGATATATTTATAAAGGAACACAGATGCAACTTAGCCCAGCTTATTTTGTAATCATCTTTTTCTTTATAAAGAAGCAAAGCACCCACAGGATTGGTAGGTAGGAAGAAATAAGAGTATGGTCCTGTGCACAAGCATCTTCATAAAGAAGTCTGTAGATACCTTAAGTATTGGTAAGCAGGGTGATAACGATTAACAATACATGGAACAAAAAATGAAATGCTGAAATTCCATGTTATCATGGAATTTCATTTCATCATTTCCTCCTCCATGTATGTGCATGGAGGAGGAAAACTCTTCTTCCAACACTAATATTTCTGATAGAGAGAGATTTGGGGCAAGGGGATTCCGAAAACTACATTATAATGGTAGACCTCTATTCTGTACCTCCTAGGCAAGGTTTTTTTATTACCATGAGGAACATTTTTATAAATATTCTGGAGAACTGCTATCAGGACATCCCATCCATGATTCACAGGTTAAAGTTACTACAATCTACCAGCTTCCTGAGAAACTGAAACAAAAGGAGAATGGAAAGGGAAAGCTAAGATAAAGAAATGCGAGGCAGAAAGAGAAAAAAGGAATAAAAGAAGAAAAAGAGGTAAACAAAGGGAAGAAAAGTAGTAGAATATAGCTAAGAGAAGAAAGAAGAGAGGGTAAGAGAGAGAGGGGGAGGGGGAAGAATAATAGCTCATCCACTCAGCGCTGCTAACATCCTCCTCCCTGACCTGAAAGGACTACATTTTTAAAAGCTGACAAGTAATTCAATCTCCAATTAACAATTTTAAGTGGTATATCACATAATACTGTGTAAATGTTTCTCCAGGAGTATGTTCAAGGGTGAAACAGACCTAAATCTCTGGGGAGACAAGACCAGGGCCGATAGAATTTCATATTTAGGGGAGCTGCAAACAGGGCACTTTGCCAGCAACATCATAAAAGCCTAGGGTGAGTCCAGGGAGGGAAATCTATGCTTGGTGTAACACCTTAACACACTGTCATGAAGTCACAAACCTCTCACGTGGAGAGCCAGTGATCTAGCATCTGGAGAGGTGAGGGTGCAGGGGTCTCCTTGTGAGGAGAAAAGCTCAATAACATACAATTGGAGATAAGTGGGGATAGCATATGACTTGAGAGCCACAGCTGGACTCATGGTCATTCATACTAGGGTCAGAAATTTCCCAGTGAGCAGCAATTTTCTGATCCAATCACACATGATGAAGAGGCAATGTGGCAGAGAATCTGTACCACCAGTGGTAGACAGAGAAAGCATTTAACAGAAAAGTGACCAGGTCACTGACCATGAGCACTTGGAAACTTCCCATCCCCACCCTATCCCCACTCTCTGTTCACTGAGAACCTAGATTCAGGGGAGAAAAAATGAAGGAGAGGTTTAGGTGACAGGAGGACAGTAGGTATGAATGGGGAATAGGGAATGGGTGGAGAGCAGGGACTCATTTTTAAAGTAAAGAACAAGGGAAAGTAGCATATTAGTTTATGGCTGCCTCCTGCCAAATGCATGAGAAAGGATTTGGCTTCTGGAGAGAATAAAAACTGCCAGAAGAAATCACTCATCATAGGGATGGATTTAAACTGTTCATTTAGCTGAAGACATCAGAGTGCTCACAACAGCCTACAGCCAAATCTGGAGATTCGGGGGTGAGGAGAAATTATTCCCAGTCCTGGAATCATATTATATAGAGTCTCTCGAACTGATCTAGGTATTCAACTTGGAAAGGGTCCTAATAACCAGACACTACAACAGTTGCTCTTGCTCAATCAAGTAGGCATGGACACATGAATATTTGCTATAGCTAACAGCTTCCTATAGGAAGAATGATGTTTACTACTGTAACACCTGGAACTATTTACTCATTAAAATAAGAATTCTCTATTTCACTACAGCAATACAACCATTGTACCATTCTTATACTTGTTTCCTCCACCAGATTATAAGCTTTTTTGAGGGTGGGAGCATCATTGATGAATCACAGTGCTTACCAGAATTTTGCACATAATAAGTATCTACTAAAAATGCCTTTTAAATGAATACTTCTCTATATTCCATGAAAAAAAGTTGACTCTAATTTCTAGACCTCATTTGCTCTGGGTCATTCTTAATGTGTATCTATATGGCACAATGAGGAAAACTAGTACAGCCTTTTATGTCAAAGCTATCTGGGACAACTGCTCCATTTTCTAATTCTTGATGCTAATCCCAGTGGTGATGGTCTGTCCCAGAGTCAAGATCATACTTTTACTTTTTTACAATTTTATTTGGGCTATTTTTAAGTGAACGAGTCCACATAATATGAAGTCACATCTATGAAAGCTCTTGCACTGAGTATATATCTATTTTTCTGGAAGGAAGATTCTTTACAGACAGAAAATCAAAACATTCAACAGGCTGACAATGTTTCACTGGCCTTGGTTTCTCTTATGTGAAAACTTTAAATTGGGAGTGTCTCTCCAATACCAACAGCCTGATATCATCATTTTGTTCCTGCATACCCAAGTGGAAAAGGCATCAGTATTAAAGTAAGAGAATGGTCAAGGAACAGAAAGGCCAGTTAGGTCCTGCTATCTGTGGTTCAAGCTAAACAGCTCTTAAGGCTTCTGCCTTCATAATCCAATATATCTGATGGTGTACATTAATTAGCTGATTAGACCATGTGATAATGGCCAATCTGAGCAAGAGGGGACATGATCAAAATTTGAAGCCCAGCACGGGAAGTGCTCCCAAGAATGATGAACAGCCAGGAGTCGGGTTTCTTAGCAGACTAGTTGTTTAGGTCTTTATCATATTCACATAGCAGCCTGAGCACACAGTCTCTGCTCAGGTTTGTCTTCCTCCTCGAAACAGACTGAAGTCCTTGCATTTCTAATCTACCAACGTGTGCAGTTCTTGCACTTTTAATTTATGAGTGTTTGGGGGGGAACCTCTCTGACTTGGGAACATATTGGCTCGGTCTAATGCTTGGAGATTATTAAACTCAGAGCTATGCTCCACTATCAAGTCTACAGATCTTTTATTTAGAAGATATGGTGCTCTAAATGCACAAAGAGCTCCCTGTCACCTTCACATTAAAGCCCCTAGTGCCTGGTAAATGGAATTATATAGCTGTCATCTCCTTTCCCCAAAGTTTTAAGAGTACAATGGGCTCATTTTTTCACACTCCATCCCAG